>NC_140508.1:57540565-58985565 GCF_964339955.1 Pipistrellus hanaki
ATTATATTTCTTCTTCTTGGATTTGAATGTTTGTATCCTTTGCTTAAGTTTGCCATCGATATTTTTCTTATTTACATGTCGGGATTCCTCATATATTTGTACTAATTGTTCTTTGTGGGTATTTGTGCCAGTCATTACCTTGCCTTTTAACTGTAACTATGTGCTTTATAAATAGTTGTGAATTTTTTAAATGTTGATGTCAATGTATCGGCTTTTTTTCTTTATACCCTTTTTTACAGTTAGTATCTTTTTTTTTCTAGAAAAGTCTTTCCTACTCCAAAGTTATAAATGTATACTTCATTTCTTTAAATTGCTCTTTGCGGTTTAGATTTTCTATATTTAAAAAAAAATCTAGGTTATATATTTACATGCTGGAAAAAACCAGCTATATAAAAAGATATGTACTAAAAAGTCTTGCTATCCACTCTGAATTTATTTTACCTATTTATCATCTTGCTACTGTATTTACCCATTTAATTTAGCTTATTCTTCTAGTGTTTCCTAATATATATATGTGTGTGTGTGTGTGTGTGTGTGCATATACACATATACATGCAAATATATATTTGTAACTGCTTAAACACAGTATCTATAAATAAGGATATATAAATGCATATATATATATATATATATATATATATATATATATATATATATATACCTTTAATACACAGAAGAATGCCTTACCACTTTAATATATTAATAAGGCTGGAATTTTAAAAATAAACTAATGCAAGAATTTAATTTTTCCCTCTAAAGACCTCCTTGTCTTACTTTCTCTTGCTGTCTCTTTCCCAACTGTGCAGAGGTACTACTGTAGTGTCTCCTGCCTCCCCTTCTGGAAAGAGTAAGAAACTCATCTGACCTAATAGCGGCCTTATGGGCTGTGTAAATTGAACCAATGCTCAGGGTTGGGAGGGGTCCATCAGCCATGTATCATAATGGCCATATGAGGCTTAGGTATGTAATCTAAGCCATTTAGAATGAAACTTAAAACTTCGCATGGAATGCTGAGCAGCGATGGCCACTTTTACACTAGATGTGAGGGACAGCCTCCTCACACCCACGAGGGGGACGCCCCCCCCCCCCCCATCGAATAAAACCCGCACCATGGAAAGCAGAGTGGACACAAGGAAGACACAGGATCATTGATCGTTGGGGATGTTTGTAAAGCCCTTGAACTAAGCCCTACCTGAAGCCATGGTTCATTTCCCCTCAGACTGTTCAGTTACAGTGCCATGAAAGACCTTAATTTATAAGATAATAGAAATAAGATTTTCTGTTACCACACCTGCCATAGCTCTTTGTCCCTTACAATGAGTATCTCCATGTTCCTGAATGCGTTCTGGTGCTCATTTCTGTTCTCACAAGCAGTTAAATCCATTCTTGTGCCCACATTAAGCTGTTCTAATTGCTTTGTACTTAGTGTTAGGAGACTCCATGACTCAGTCCCATGTCTCTAAATGGGGATTTCCCACGCCTGTGTCTCCCCCAGGAGAGCGGATGATTTGAGAAAATGAAGCTTGGCCACTGTCTCTGGGACTGGCAGGACCTGCAGGCCTGTGCACCCCCACTGGCTCCCCTCCCGGGTAAGGTTCCTGGCGGTGCTCCCCAGCAATCTGGGAGCCACCTGCTTCCCCCCAGCTGTTCTCTGTGGCCTGGCGGGTAAGTTAAGTTTAAGGAAAGACAGAGGAAGCCCACGCTGCATTCCCCACTCTGGCTTTATCGCCAGTGAAGGAAATGGTGGTTTAATTATTTCCCAAAGTGGAAGAGGGCGGCGTTTGAAACCCTCAGCAGTACATTTTGATACCTGGTAGAGAAAGTGTCTCTTGCTATTTTTTCTCCTACTTCTTTGTCAAAATTTCAGAGGTAGAAAGACCATTTTAAAGTAACCTGTAAATTCATTCTCAAGTTGTAAATTAGCTCGTTGCCTAAAGCCATATTATACTCATTTATCATTGAGTTTGTGAATGCATCCAACTCAGCTCATTTGATTTAGCCTTAACCTTTAGGGTTAATACAAAGAAACATGTAGATGCAAGACATTCATTGCTATCTAATATAATTTAAGAACAATATATTTCTAAAAATTCTCACTGCCTCTTTAACCCCAATCCAAATATCTAGGAAAAGAAGGATTTTAAAAGCACTAATTGAAAACAACAACAAACCTATTTAATTTAAAAAAGAAACTTAGAATAATTTTTTTAAAAGCAGCAGCAATTACTTTTTATAGTTTAGAGATAACACATGGCAGGGAGAACACGCATTCCTTATCTCTACTCAGAGAGCAGCAGGTTCAGTGCCAAGATACTGTACTATGAAATACTACAGTATACTATAAAACAACCGACATCACTAGAGGTCCTACAGAATCCTGGACCCTTCCAGACAGCTCGGCACACACAAAATGTCTTTCTCTGAGTTCACTGCTTTTACAACCACTACATGAGCATCTCATTGGCTGACACAAGGCTGCCCTATCAGCTGTCATGTCCCCAAGCCCTGCATCTGTCACCTTTCCACATTTGGAGATGTGTAAGGAGGGAGTCTTTCCTGTGCGTAGGAGCGGGTAGGAGAAATGTCATTCATTGTTAGAAAATGTAATACTGACCATTGCATTTCCTTGAGCTCTTTTAAATTTTTATTGATTTCAGAAAAGAAGGGAGAGGGAAGGAGAGAAACATCAACCATGAGATAGAATCATTGATTGGCTGCCTTCTGCAACCCCCCTATTGGGGATGGAACTCAAAACCCAGGCATGTGCCTTGACTGGGAATCGAATCCTGACCTCTTGGTTCATAGGATGATGCTTAACCACTGAGCCCACCAGCATCTTTGAGCTCTTTTAACGGCACAGACCAAAAAAATGTGCTTCCACAAGAGCTGCAACAAACACAGGAGATGCCTGTAGTACTCCTCTTCAGCCAGCAGAGGGAGCCGAGGCACAGAACTTGGGAGACTTAGTCATGCACTATAGTCACAAAGGACAACCCCCAAACTGTTTTCCACTTAGAAAAACAGTCCAAAGAAAAATAGCATTTTTGAAGAAGGGCATTCACCAGGACTTTTAATATTATATCAATATATCTAATTTCATACTTGATGTTTCTGACTTAAAGACTTCTATATACACCCAAATGAGGTCTGAACAAGATAAACAGCCAGTGCCAGCCATCATTCAAATTTTAGTCAAGTCTTAGCTCAATGCAGAGTTTATAACTCTCAGAAAAAAAAATCATGCATTTTGTTATAGCTGTTGTGCTTTAAATAAACATTCCATTCACATTCTGATAATTAAAAAATAAAATGCACTAGATTTTCTTTAATACTCTGGTCCCTGAATCCTAAAGAAAATGAAAAAACAAAAACCCCTCATAGGCCTTATGAAAACCAACCCGATGAAGCATTTGTTTTTAAATTGCTTAGCTAAAACACAGCACCATTTGATTACAATTGCCTCTTTACTGAAGCAAGATACACACTGTGCTTAGATTCTCCTTCAGCCTGAACCCTTTTTGAAAGGCAAGGGAGAACCCGGTGGTGAGGAATGTAATTCTCAACTCAGCCTTTTTATAAGCTCTGACACTTCCATTAGGTTTAAGTGGAATCACACAGTGAGTTTTCCACAAGCTAAATTTACTAGGGAAAACTGTTTTGAAGATGTCTGCCTTCTAAGAGAAGCAAAGCAATCCAGTTGGATCCACAGAGAATATAGACATTCCTTTACCCATCGCTTGCTCCCTTTTCCCATTTCCCAATTTACTTTTCCTCAAGACCCAAAATGCATGACAGTGCCTTCTACCTCACCATTATGAATAAAGGGACTGGGGGGGATTTCTTTCTGGATGGATGGAATGTTTCCACATTTGAATATGGCAATGGCTGCACAACACTGAATGAACACACTAAAATGTGTAGGGAGCAGCTATAGGGTTAAGTCTTGGACTGACCTGTTGGCAAAGCCACAAGCAAGTCTCATCTTAGAGGGCACAGCCCTCTTAGCATAATTAAGCTTGACCTTTTGACACTCCATAGATCCTTCCTGGGTAGCTAATGGGCTGTGGGAGGTACAGCAAGTGCTGCCAAAACAAATGAAACGCACAAAAACATTGTAACTATGGTGACTACTATCTTGTTTACCTCTGGCTATACAGTAAAGGCTCAGCTTGCCCTCTGGATCTCTCTCTGTGTCTCAGCCAGGCACAGGAGATCCCTAGACCCAGCTTATTCTCTTTGTCTTTTCTACATCCTTTGCTGTCCTCCCTCGAAGGGACCCTTGGCTGAGCTGGCCTAGCAGAAAAACAAGTTAAATCATACATTTTAAATGGATGAACTGTATGGTATATGAATTATTTATCAATAAAGATGTTACCTTTAATACTTTATATCTTGAAATATTTTTGTTCCCTTCACTAGTATATAGATTGTTCTGTTTTTTACTAATCAGATTCTCATCTCTTCCCTAAGGTGACATTCAGACACTGAAAAATTTTTAACCATAACTTGACAAGTACATATATTCAAACCAATCTCAAGAAAGAATAAAAACAATAAAAAAAAAAGGTTAATGACAATGACAACTAACAATAATATAGAGAGAATGCTCAGGAATTTCAACAATTTAAAATAAAGAATTTAAGATATCTGCAGAGTCAAAAAATAAAACTGTTAAAATAAAGGGAAGATTTCTCTATTCCACTAAGAAAGTAATGAATTTAGATAGGAATGTTTGACCTCGACCTTCAACTAAATGAGTGTCAAAGAAAGATCAATTAGTTATTGGATTCCATTTCTTTTTCATTTTATTATACCTCCATGTAGGGTGCATAGATTTTCTTTCTATGCTCTGATCTGATTAAAAGTTAGTCTCGTTTGTTTCTTTACTAGAAAAGAATTGTAAACATATCCTATATAATGAAAGCTTAATATGCTAAGTATCCGATCATTCATTGCACGTCACAATGACGTGCACCGACTACTAGGGGCAGACGCTCCAACTGGTAGATGCTGGGGTTCAGCCAATTAGACTGGGTGAAATGGGCCAGACGAGCCCTGGAGCCCTCCTGTGGTTCCTACCTGGCTGGTCAACCTCTCAGGGTCCCTCCCCGGCTGGGTGAGATGGCCCTGATTGGCCCTGATAGGGCGAGATGGGCCAGACATGCTCTTGATGAACCCGTGCACTGGGCTGACTTCAGCCCAATCCCCACAGGCCAGGCCAAGGGACCCCACTGGTGCATGAATCTATGCACCGGGTCTCTAGTCCTATATAATTAAAGGGAACTATGCAAATTGACCCTCATGGCAAGAACATCCAGAATGACCACTCGACCAGTCACTGTGAGGTGGACTGACCATCTCTCAGTCCCTCCCCCAGCTGGCAGGTTCCGATAGCCCAATGGCGAACAGGAAACCGGGAATGGGTGGTAGGGGATGTGGGCAGTACCAAGCCAAGACCCCTGCCCTGCCAATCTCCCCCACACAGAGGGTGACTGTGGCGAGGGTGGGGTAGGTGAGCAGATGGGAAGGGCTGGCCTCTTGGTTACTCCCCCTGGACGGCAGGTTCAATCGCCTGATGGTGAATGGGGAACTGGGGAAGGGGGGTGGCAGCTGGGGAAGATGGCCCTGATCACAGGCCAGGCCTACGGACCATACCCGCACACAAATTTCATGCACTGGTCCTCTAGTATTATATAATTGAAGAAATAATCCAGAGTCTTGTATTTGTCTTATTTTAAAACTTTTTTTAATCTAATGCCATTTATTATGTGATTATATGCAAAATGAGTTTTGGGATAATTTCCTGTCAATGAAAATGAACTAGTCATATTATATGCAGCAACATGTTTTACAGCAAATTTAGGTAGCATTTATTAAAGAGAAGTACTGAGACTGAAGAAGGAAATGGTCTACTTGGTATTGGTCAGAGACATCAGAGGCTAATAATTTTTTTGTGAGAATTTTCACTGACAATATCCAAGAACACCCGGATTGTGAGTAATATGCTTATTTTATACTATTCATTGCAAATTGATTTAAAAAATTTTTTAAAATATATATTTTATTGATTTTTTACAGAGAGGAAGGGAGAGGGATAGAGAGTTGGAATCATTTATAAGAGAGAAACATCCACCAGCTGCCTCCTGCACAGCCCTACTGGGGATGTCTCCGCAACCAAAGTACATACATGCCCTTGACTGGAATTGAACCTGGAACTCTTCAGTCTGCAGGCCGGTGTCCTATCCACTGAGTCAAACCGATTAGAGTGCAAATTGATTTTTAAAATTAAGTTAAAAATATTGTTGCGTGTAGGAATGGTTTCCATTTTGGACGCGCAGCAGTTAACTGGTTAATATTTTTATTATACATTTGGATTTTTACCTGTCATTTCATTTTTTCGGTTTCTATATGTCTCATCTGATTCTCCCCCCCCCCCCCATTTTCATTTACAGCTTTCTTTTTATTAATGGGTATTTTCAACTGTAGTAAGTTATTTCTTTTAATAATTTTTAGTTCTATTTATATATATTATTTTGTTATGTATTGTTCTAGTGCTTACAATGCACACTTTAACTTACCAAAATGCACTTCAGACTTATACAAAATTTATTTCAATAAAATTAAGAAATTTTATTATGTATAGCTCTATTCCATTACTTTCTATAGCACCAAACCAAAAAAAATTACATAATTTATATACTCATGACTTTTAAAGTAACAGAGAGAAAAATATCTATTTACATAGTTGGTTATGCTAATTTTTTTCACACCATTTAAATTCTCTTCCTTGCTTTCTTGTGGAGTTGAGTTACCACTGGTGCCATTTCACTAGCCCACTGCAACTTGGCTCCTATGTACCTTATCTGTGGTGCTACTATGACATACGTTGTTAAATTTACGCATTTTATAAATCCAACAATACCATCATATTGCATATGTCTTATTTAATTGCTCTTAAGTCAGGTTAGAGAGTAAAATGAAATGAACAATCACACACTCTTTTATTTTAACCTACATAATTACCTTATTAGCACTCTCTTTTCTCATGTGGATTCAAATTATTCTCCAGTGTGATTTGCTTTCAGCCTGAAAAACTGTGCCTACTGCCTGCACTCCTGCCCTCTTGTGCTAGTTGTTGTTTCCTTGGCCATTCATTTATATATTTAATGACTTGAAATCTCTTTCCCCCAGCCCATACAGTGTCTTGTTTTATGGTTTAGCCTGGCTGCCGAGGGATTTCTCCTAGGGCAGCATAAGCCAGTTATTGGCCAAAGGTTGTGCTTTTGTGGTTGCCTCCACATTTAGTCAGGGACTACTAGCTTGGATTTCTGCCCCCCTAGTGCTCCTGAGAAGGAGCTGTCTTAGGCATGCACATGGCCTTGCAGACTGTCAGGCTGGGTGTAACTTGTTCTCGTGCCTGCATTCTGAGGAATTGCCTCTGGGTCAAGGTAAGATTTTGTTGAAACAGTTTTTGCTGGAACCCTAACGCCAGTGAGGTTTCTGCCCTTCACTGACTGATCTCTATGTGGTTTAGGGCAGTGCTTGACAAACTCATTAGTCAACAGAGCCAAATATCGACAGTACACCAATTGAAATTTCTTTTGAGAGCCAATTTTTTTTAAAACTTAACTTCTTCTAATGCCCCTTCTTCAAAGTAGACTCGCCCAGGCCGTGGTATTTTGTGGGAGAGCCATATTCAAGAGGCCAAAGAGCCTCATGTGGCTCGCGAGCCACAGTTTGCCGACCACGGGTTTAGGGGATGCTTTCTAGCCTGTCCACTTCCAGCTCCCACTGCTCCTGAATGGGTGCAGCCAAGCACTTGCGCCCAGCCTTCCTGACCACCATGTGACCACCATGATCTCAGGCAGGCTCTTCTTTCCACTGCTTCTCTCTGTCCAACTTCTCAGTGCTCTGCTGTTTTGCCTGTTTCTGTTTGTACCATGGAGCCATGAGTGCCTTCTTAAATGCTCTCTACCCAGGTGTTCATGGCTTTTGACAATGTCCTTGGGTATGAAACTCTCCATGCTCTATTCCTAATAAAGTCAGCTTCCTCTGGCAGAACTGGGGAGTTCAGCATTCTTGAGACCTACTTCCTGCCCAGGCAGAACATCAGTACCACCAAGCAAGAGCTGGGGCAGGACACGCGGGGTCACCTTTCCCAGAGTGACACCTGCCTGGCCGGCAGAGGAGAGGCAGAGATAGCCCCATCTTCTTGGCCTTTCCTCCTGCGGAAACTTGGCCTTACAAGTGAGCTGGCTAGAGAGACCAGGGAGCCAGTTTGCTGAACTTGAGTAGAGTTTCTACAAAATGGAACTTCAAGTGGCATAAAGGCGCCCTGGATCTCTTAGTCACACCTGTCTAGAACTGGGCTTTTATAACATGGAGCTGGAGCAGATGAGGATGGCAGCAGCCTATCCTTCCCAAGGTGAAATTGTGGCCCCACACTGGGAGCTGGGGAAAAGAAAGCGCCTGATTTTCTGAATTAAAGTATCTGGAACATGGGGTGGGAGGTGGGGGTCATAGTTCAAATGTTATAGTATCTTCCTTAAAGGAGATTTTTCTCATTTTCTGGAATGAGTATTTCTCTATTTGTTCTATATCCTTTGGACAGTTCTTTTTAAATGGTTATTTTAAAGAAATAATTGCTGTATCCAGTTGAGTGACTGTTTATTAGGAAGAGAATCTGCAGAGATCCTTGTTTCTATTCTGGAAGTCATCTGTCATCTTTTCCTTTGCATTATAAATAAGGCAAATACAAATACTGACTCCTTTTGGATAAACTTTTAAAAGATTTTCGCACAAAGATGGTGCCTTCTATTAGTTTCATACATGCTTTTATATACCAATAATTTTATTTCAATATTTTAAATAATGGAGTCACCAATAATTAATGCATTATAGGACAGAGAAAAGCTCATGCCCTCTCAACTTGGTTTATATTTAAACAGCATTTTATTGTTTCACAATGCTACTGAAATTTTAACAGCATTTGTACTCATTGGGAAGGGGCTGGAATCTTCTTACCCATAAGACATAAAATGAGGATAAGTGCCTAAGGCGTGCAAGTGATTGGTGGCAGAGCTAGACTGGAAGCCAATTCTCACTCTTTTCATTAGAAGAAGTACTGTAAAAAAAATCTGTTTATTTTATGTCTGGATGAGTAACTTATCTACCCACAGAGATTTAGATCATTATTAGACTAGAAATTTTCTCTTTCCATATTTTAATTCAATCACAATGTGATGAGACTTGTGCTTTTGATAAGATTTCCCATGAAATGAGACAGCACTTGGATATATAAAAACATCTCACTGGTGAAATTACTTGACACACACCCCTATTCTTTACTTGATACAATGACTAAATTTTAAGTATCTCTTTGAGGTAAAAAAGCTATTGACAATTTAAAAAAAATCTTTTGACAGTAGAAGCAGTTGGCTGAATTATTAAGAGGGAATGTGTTGAATTACGGTTCATATTTAATTGAAGGATTCTCATCAACTCAATCACTATCTTGAGAATGAATATTTACCTTGGCTGAAAACAAATGAAGATTATTACAATGCTTTTTATTTTATTTTATTTTATTGATTATGGTCTCACATACTTGTCCTTATTCCCCCATTCCCATCCCAAACCCCTCCCTAGATATGCCCCCCTCCCAATCCCCGTTGTCCATGGCCACTGGCTAGGTCCATATATATGCACACAAGTCCTTTGGTTGATCTCTTCCCCTTACCCTCATCCTCCCTTAGTTTCTCTCTGAGGTTTGAGAGTCTGATCGCTGCTTCTCTTTCTCTGGGTCTGTTTATGTTGTTCATTATTTTCTCTAGATGTGTGAGATCATGTGATCCAAGAAATACCCTTGTAAGAACCTAAACTGCAACAAGCCATAATGGTTATGCTGAGAGGCAAATGAATCAATCTGTAGTGAGTTCCTTTCTGGGCCAACAGTTCTTTTGAATCCTAATTTCAATGCCAGATAGTTCCTTATGTGTACATGCCAGCCATGATATTAAACACCCCTAAAAGTAACCCCCCTTCAGACTATGTTAGCATAGTCATTTGCTCACATAGGTAAAAAGAGCAGTAAGCTGCTACACATCTAGATATGTCAGGGTGCCCACTTAAATGGTCACAGGTCATCAGATGGCATCACTGACCGGTGGAAAGACTATTGCCTTCGTCACAAAGGAAACGATGTAGACAATACTGACTCTGTATTTACTCTATATCATGCCTGAAAGCCAGTATGAAAAGGAGAATTTCACATGTCTCTCGACTTTTCATAGTCATTGCCCACAGATTAATCTTGAAGTGAATCACTGAGCGGTAACTGGTAATTATAAAATCTGCAGTGTCAGTTGGGCAATGATAGACAGGTAGGAACGAGCTCTGTGCTCAAAGCAGTGAGGGAGGTCTGAAGATTTCTTCTCACAAAAGAGATTAAAAAAAAATGGCAGAGTAATTGGCCACTATTTGCACAGGTTCCGGGTTTCTTCCCAATTTAAAGTACTCAGCCATGCATACAAATCATTCACAAAGCCTGCCTGTCTTCCTTCTCTCCTTCCTTCCTCTCTCTCTTCCTCTATTCCTCCCCCTTATTTTTCTTTCTTTGATTCATTCCTCAAATATGCATTAGATGCCTACAATAGGCTGCACACTTTGACAGAAAGTGGGGATACAGCAGAGAACAAAGTAAACATGCTCCCCATTCTCAACACTCACATCCTAATGACGTTGGCTGGAGGAGGGACAAACAGACAGCTAACAAGTAAACAACACATGATGACTTCAGGTTATGAAAAGTGTTATGAAAAAAGTAACAGAGGTGGGGTGAGATGGGGTGGAGACCAGGGCACTTTCATTAGGGCCATTAAGGGAGGCTTTCTTAAAGACATAACTCTGAGACCTGAGAGTGAGAAAGGATGGACTGTGAGGACATTTCAGAAGAAGCAAGGACAGAATCCCTAACATGAACTGAAGAAAATGTGGATAGATTTTTATTAGAATATACTCATAACTTGGGGGAGAAACTATGTTCTGGCAGGAACATATAAAAAATGATAATCTGGAGTAATCCTTACCTAATATCCCCAAATGATCAGAAGTCCCAGTGGGCAGAGCAATTAGAAATGCTGTTTTCACTCTTTAATGGTGAAGGAAGAAACTGGACCCACTGCCTGAACAGCTTGAGACCTAAGAGTTCTGAGATCCACCGTGGAACCTCTCAGCCGCTGCTCTGGGAATCCGGAAAGTGAAGGCCACCTTTCCTTCTCCTCGGTGCCTTAGTCTAAGCACAACTTCTTATAGAGATTTTGGGCAAACCCCAACAGAATGCTGTGTACAAGGCATATTTCTAATGGGTTGATTTTTGTTCCCAACATGAATTATTAAAGTGTAATATTTTTGGTTAAAAAAATGTTAAATACTGTCTCTACAAGTAGTTATTTCTCTCACCAACCATAAATAGCTTAGTATTTTGAATTTGAGTGTTGTTGAGGAAAGGCCTCTCTCTGACATTGGGACCCCTGATGTAGAAACAGCCCCAGAGCAGGGCCTCTGGCCCACAAGGTCCAAAACGGCTGTTGACCCAGCAGAGTTGGGCTTCAGTTGACACCATCTGCTCACTTTGAAATAATGCCCTTGACCTTTTAGGCCTTCACCAGAAAATACTTTGGTATCCTGTTAATTACCATTAAAGGTGTTAAAGGCGATTCATTCAATACTTTTATTTTCCTTTTGAGGAGGAAGGTCTAGGCTTGGCATGCTCAGAGTTCATGAGAATCATATGACCTTCATATAGATTATTTCCCAGCTTGAGACAGAGAGAGCATCTGTGCCAGACATTTAGCCAATGGAAACTACAACAGATCTTTATGGACACAATCCACCACTAGCCAGAGTTAATGGGCAAGAGTTGGCACTTGGGAATCAGGTCATTGGGCACCAGGCAGGCAATCATAGAGTCTAGTTTGGTGGTCAAATGTCATAGCTTAAGCATAGACAATGGTCAGCAAAGCCTAGTGATAGCTGGATGAAGGTCGGAGGTATATATAGGATACAGGCAAAGGATCAGTTAGTATATGTAGACCTATCACTTAAGAATGCAAATCTTAATTCTCACTTATTTACTCAGGAAACATTTTTAAAAGCACATATTTGTACCAGGTACCAGGAGACACAAAGACCAGTGTGTGGGGGGAAGGAGGTGAGATATATAAATGGATAATTATGAGTCAATGCATATGTTTGAAATATGCACAGGCCATCTGGAGAGCACAGTTAGCGAGCATCTAGCCCAACCTAGCAATGGGAGTGTGAGGTGGTGGGGGAGGCAAGAGAGGCTTATAAATTAATACCTGAGCTGAATCCTAGATGTAGAACAACTGGTCAGACCAAAGAAATCAGCATTGTAGTCATTAGTAACAACAGAGTGGTCTCAAACTGTGTTTCAACAGATTGCAGAGAACCAAACAGTATTAGCAAAAGACTCAGACCTGGTGTATTACCATGTAGAAATAGGACTGAGATAATGAAGATTCAAGAGGCAGGTCTATGTGGATCACAGATGCGGTAACCCTCAGGAGGGCTGAGCTGTGGACCAAAAAGAAATAAACAATTCCAGGGCATGACCTGCAATCACAGGGAAAAGTAAGGACACTGAAGAAACTAATGGGAGTTGGCCAAATGCTGAGATTAAATGCACACTGACTTGTTTCTTGGCCAGAGGTTTACTGCTCTTTATGACTTGGTCTGAGGCCAAGTACCTGTCCCGAAGTCAGAGCATAGAGCTGGGCCCACAGGCGGAGGCTACAACCTCCACACAGGGCCAGCGTGACTGAAGCCACCAGGTCAAGGAACCACAGAAACCAAGCGGGAAGGCAGCGGTGAAGAAGGAAATACAGGCACCAGCCGAGTTTGTGCGGCATGATGAGTGAGGCAGTTTTGTGACCTAGTTCAGACTTCCACTTCAGTTTCCTGTGTGGCAGGAATCAATCCCAGCACAGCTGGGCTCGGGCTTCTAGACGGAAGCCTGCAATTAGAAGCACCTGGCCAAGAGAGCGTGCAGAGCAGGGACTCAGCTGTAGCCTTTTGTAAGTGAATCCTCTCCTGGGTGGGATGGGGAGTCATTAAAAGATATTGCAAAGATGGATATGGGGGCTCTCCGTACCGTTATTAAACACTTTGTCTCGGAGCTGACTTTGTACTACCTTAAGCGCAGATATTACCATAGGAATCTCAGCTGTGCACAAACTCATTTGCCCACAATAACAAAGGGACAATTTCTATATTATTCCTTTCTTTAAAATGCAAAGCTCACAAAAGGGCCAGCCCAGGGTTAACCTGTTCAATTCCATGCACCAATACATAAAGTACTTGCACAACATTTTCAAACATTTCTGTTCCTATTTGTTTTGATTATGTAGTTATCAAAATTAAGGCATGTGTATGTATATGCATTTATATGTATATGTGGATGGTTTAAATATATAGCATATTTTTATGTATCTACATATGTTAGCCATGCATTTATATTATAGTTTGAAAAAAACAGAGATGCCTTTCTTACTGAAATATACTTTTAAGGATATTTAATCTGCTTAAAACCATAAAATGGCTTTTCCCCTGACCCACAAGTGTGTTGTGCAATTTAGTTGCAGCAACCCTATCACTCTAATGGTGATTACATATAGTGCCAAAATATGTTTTTACTTTTAAATCATAGCAACATGATATCTAGATATTAAAGAAACTTTTCAGAGGTTTTCTCTTCAAAAAGGATAAAGCCTCTACAGATAGCTGCCCCAGATCAAGGCAAGTTTCCCCTTCATAATAAAAGGTAGCAGAACAGTATATCCAGAAGATGAACCTCCTTCACTTGTTTTTTCTTGTTTCTTAGTGCAGTAGCCTTTTAGTTCTCTTTTAAAGACAAAGATTGGCATAACGGCACTTTTGTATTTCTAGTAATTTGACCCAGAACATGGTGATATCAGTTGAAATTTCTAGGAACAATTACATCCTTTCAGAAAGAATTAGAATAAATCATCTGAGTTGAAATATAGATAAGGTGGACATTCTGATCACCAATACGGGCTCCCATGCGCACACCTACATTTCACTCTTCACCAAGTAGGATGTGGTTAACAGCTGAGAGAACAGAATAGCCCCCAATAATATATTTCAAAAGAATAAACACTTGTCTGAAAAGAAAAAAAGAATCACTTAATTCCTTCTCCCTGACATCTCAGGGTATTGACACTCTCCTTAGAATGGTTAGTCAAATTTTACTGCAGAAATGGAGGGGTAGAGAAGTATGACGGAAAAGAGGGCCGAGGAAAGGGAAATAGAAGGAAGAGCTCAGATGTAGAGAAAGGACAGCAGAGAGAACAGTTGGAAACATTTAAGTTGACTCAAGGATGAAACAAAAAAAAGTCAGTTGATTTAAAGGAGCAAAATCCATATTGCCATAATAGTGTACTCACTAGCAATTGCTTTAATGTTTCTTTAGAAGGAAAAAGGTATTACCTGAAAGAATAATTGAACACAATTGTGAAGAGCACATGTTTGCTATAAAATAGGAAAACCTACTAAAATCCTATTTTGTTACAAACAAACTCATAAATGCAAACAACAGAAGGGTGGTTATCAGTGGGATAGGGGTGGGAAGAGGGTATAGAGCAAGCATGTCAAACTTGAGGCCTATAAGTCGCATGCCTCATTATTTGGACCGGATTAGCCTTTGAGTTTGACATGCTTGGTGTAGCGAATAAAGGGATCAAAGTTATGGAGGGAAAGTAGACTTTGGGTGGTGAACATAAAATGCAATATACAGATGATGTATTATACAGTTGTAAACTTGAAACATATATAATGTTATTAATCATTGTTACTCTAATAAACTTAAATTTAAAAATCCTATTTTTTTGCTATTTCTCTTCTCATAATAGTAAATTTAAACCTTGGAAGGCAAACCTGAATATAAGAGATTTTAAATATACCTATCTCATGTATAGCAAAGCATCTAACATTACATCTTAAATTTGCATATATAATTTATTGGCTTTCAACTAATTTTAAATCATCCAATCATTGAAAATTCACTAGGCATGGTTCAAGACTGTATAAAATAGGTTCACATGTCAGAAGAAATTACTGAATACAACAGTCCACAGCAAGACTGAGTTTTTAAAGCATTTTGAGTTTGAGTAAATCCCATTTTTAATGAACTTTTCTTTCCTTTGTAAACTACATAATGTTTTCTCAAAAATACTACGAAGTTCTGTAACAGCTTTCTATATCACTAGAGGCAATTGTGTATCTCCTGTGGCTGCTGACTTCACACATGAAAATATGATGATACTTATAATCTCCTTATGCTATTCAAATGAGTGAAGTAAGGCCCCAGTAAACAGAAAGCCAAGATAGATGGGAACAACATGAGTGTCTGATGTTTACAAGATAAGAAGCTCCTTAAAAGGCAACATGGGTACAGAGTGGTAGGAAAATGGATCTTCTTAGCAAAAATCAAAGTTAATCCACAAAACCGCCAAGGTCAGACACATTCACTAAATGGAGGGTAAAATATATACCCAAAGTCTAGCAGAATCAGTGTTCAAGCTAGAAACAAATGCAAGATTTCTTGATTTCCAATATGACAACTTGGGCCACAGATTATGGTATCCCAATGACCCAACTGAATTGGTAAGTGGTGGGGGAAAACTGGAAATTAAGTCATTTTACTTAAAAGGTTTTCCAAAATTCCTAAAAATTTTCCATCTAAAGGTTGTTGTCAGTGTTCTGTAGGGGTAAACTCATAACAATTAGTGATCATATAGAGCCATGTAGGGGTCAGGGTAGAGGAGAGTGGGATTGCAGTCTAAGGCCATCCTTTAGCACAATTGTGCTATCCAAACTAATGAATACATCACAACAGAAGGGCTACAGAAATGTGAGAGCTAAATTTCTAGTCATTGCATGCAGCGCAAGAAATAAAGATGTCCCTCTGAAAATTTCCACAGAAAGACTAACCATGATGTTTGGAGAGAAGAAAGAGGAGCTTTTTTTTTTTTTAAATATGTTAATTGGTTTCAGAGAGGAAGGGAGGAAGAGAGAGAGAGAGAGAGAGAGAGAGAATCATCAATGATGAGAGAGAATCATTGATCGGTTGCTTCCTGCACGCCCCCTACTGGGGATAGATCCCACAACTCAGGCATGTGCCCTTGACTGGAATCGAACCTAGAACCCTTCAGTCTGCAGGATCATGCTCTATCCACTGAGCCAAACCAGCCATGACAAGAGGAGCCTTTAAAGTTTCTGCATGTTTAAGAGGAATGCATGGAGACCTCATGATTGCAAAACTATTTTTCTATATAAATACTATAATGGGCCATGCTGGTCAACCCTTCTGTTTCTCTCTAATTCTGAAGAGGCTGGGAAATGGTACATACTGGAGTGAAAGTTGTCAGGCACATTGATCCATCAGTGACTATAATGAATGCTGCAGCCTTCCCGAAGACATCTGACTTATAGGGAGGCGAGAAGGGTGAGTGGGAAGCTGTGGACTGTTTTAAATTGCCTCTGACCACGCCACCCATCGGAACATTCCACTCAATGTCCACTTCGGCAATGGCTTACTCAGGCGTGTCAGGGCTATGGCACTCGGCCTGCAGCAATTCCAGGAACACGGGAGATGACTTGGGCAAATAGTCTCCTCTTTCTAAAATAGCCATTTGAAAAAATGATATAAGAATCTACAAGATAATTTTCCAAGTATTTTCACCACTAGGTAAATGCTTATTTCATTTAATTAATAATCAACACAATTAGTACCATCCTGAACTATTTATTACATAACTGAACAGGATATTCTGGAGTTTATCCAGAGCATGCAAAATACATGCCTTGTCATATTTTCTTAAAGCAGCTTAATCACACAATCAGTGACTGCATTTCTACCATGATCAAACCTTCCCCAATACTGTGATTTACACTATTGTAGTCCTTTCGATTTCATTACAAGAACATTAAACATCTTTTCTCCCTGCTGGTCTTTCAGGCTATTCTTAAAGCTCCATGTGACCTATAAAACTTTCTCGGTTATATAGACAAGTAACTATTTGCTATTTCTCAAACTGTTTAAATGTGTCTATTCCAGAGAAATCACAGACATGAATGCACCCACATCACCTGAAGAAGGAAAGGGACATATGTATACCTGATACGTGACAGATTAGTAAATTAATACATAAATGGTTTCAGCAGAATTGGGTAAAGATTCTGATGATAGCCCTAACAAGTTTGACTCAGTGGATAGAGCGTAGGCTTGTAGACTGAAGGGTCCCAGGTTTGATTCCCGTTAAAGGCAATGTACCTTGGTTGCGGGCACATCCTAGTAGGGGGTGTGCAGGATGCAGCTAGCTGATCGAGGTTTCATTGATGTAAATAACTCTCTATCCCTCTCCCTTCCTCTCTGTAAAAAAATTAAGATATTTTTTTAAAAAGATCTTGATGATATTTAAATGTGCATTAATATCTCTTGCCATTTTAACACTTGAATATTTAATATTTATTGAGCACCTACTATATTAAATATTAGAAAAGCAGTGAACAAGATAAATTCAGTCACTGACTTTGTGAAGTTTATATTCCAGTAAAGAGGTCAGGTACCAGCCCTACACACACACAAATACACACACACACATCAGGAATGTGGACAATGAGAGAATTATACACTGTGGAGTCAAAATATCACATAATAGGAGGTGAGGTAGACATTAATGAGTGGTTACGGAAGACTACTCTGATGACATTTTAGCACAAATCTAAAGAAGGATATTGGAGCCCGAAAAAAACAAAAACAAACCTGAGACATGCTTGGGTAGGAGAAGCAAGAAGTTGGCTCTGCAAACACTGTTAGGAAAGTATCCTCCTTGTTTTGTGAGGAGGAAGCCAGTGGGAGGGATCATAAGAAAGGATGGCAAGGGGCAGGGACCGCATGCAGAGAGGCTTATTTAAGAAAAGCTTTATTCATGTCTTTATTTGCACCAAATTCTATTGAAAAAAAATATCACAGAACACTATGTGGTCTTAATAAAGTCCTTTAAGTGATCACAAAAACATCACCATGTCTTTTTTTCAGATATGCTAGTATACTATGTAACTACTGTACGCCATTGGTATAGGGCAACTGCAGACACTCAGACTTTGCACAGAAAGAAACAAAAACCATTACTGTGGCCAGTTTATCAGCATGGTATGTGTGTGTGTGTGTGTGTGTGTGTGTGTGTGTGTGAGAGAGAGAGAGAGAGAGAGAGAGAGAGAGAGAGAGAGAGAGAGAGAGAGAGCGCGAAGCAGGGTAGAGAGGGAGAGAGAGATAATAATTATATACTATTATGAAAAAAATAACATGTGTAGCTCTTCATATTTAAGTTCAGTCTACCACAAATGTTTTATTTCACATGGCGAGGAAAATGAGAAGTAATGACATTTAAAAATATAACAAAGAGCTGTGATACTTCAGAGGAGAGGTTGTCAAGTGTTCTCTCAAAGGGCCAGGGAGTCCTGCTTTAGGCTTTGTGGGTCATGCTGTCTCTACTCCAACTGCCCAGGCGTGGCCTTCGTGGTACAAAAGCAGCCACAGACAGTACGTGAAAGAACAGGTCTCATAAACCTTTCTGTTCAGAGGAGATGGGATAGATTTTGCTGACCCCTGCTTTAGTGGATTAGGGGACAATTGCAAAAGGACACCCAATAGAACAGCTCCTAGTATCAAGCAGATTCCTAAAACGGAGGCATGGAAGAGATCCCAGAAAGAGTGACAAGAGTCCCTCCTTAGCTGGATTGGACAAATACCCTCATATTTTGCTAGCCACAGGCACTGAGTCATGTAACAGTGTAAAGAATTCCATTAACTGTCTCTATAGACTAGATGCAGATGTTAGGGGAACATTTGTCAAAGCTCTAGCTCTAGGAATGTGTGTGAACAAGCTGGCACTAAGTAGACAGCTGGCACAGATGATCCTGCAGTTCCCATCCAACTCTGACATTTTATGATTCCAAAATTCAAATTATAATGCAATTACTAATATCTGGCGGCATTTCAAAAACAGTACAAATGGCGTTTTCTGACTTCTTTTTCCTGGCTTATATTTTTGCAAATTCTAGATTGCTAATTCCTGAAGCTTGGCAGCTTGAATAATACTTGACAATTTCCAAGTCACTTTGCAATTGCTTTCTTTTAATTGAGGATGAATTGGTACAGCATGTAACATCTGAAAACTAAAAATGAATGCTTTAGGCAAATAATTTTTTCACTGAAATGAGTCAATCACCCCTAAATAATAATTCTACTTTTATACATCAGTCAGTGGATATCCTTGACTAGAATTCATATAGTATAATCATTAAGTACATATTCATTGGTCACCTGTTAGAATCTAAAATCATGCCTGATACATACTATGATATAAAAATACTTAATAATTGAGTGAATAACACAGACTCTGTGCCTTGGTGCCTGGGTTCAAATCCCTGCTCTGTCACTTACTAGCTGTGTGGCCTTGGGGACATTACTTGAATTCTGTGCCTTCCTTGATCACTAATAAAAGGGGGCTAAAATACTACCTATTCCATAGGGTATTATGAGAATAAAATGTTATATTATCTGTAAACTATGTGGCATAGAGCCTGTTACACAGTCAAGTTTCAATAAAAATTGATATTATTTCCATCTCTATTTTCATTCAACCAAGTAAAACAGTTATCTAATATGTAAATAGTTTGTAATCCTGGGGCAGAAATGAGCTTCCAAGAGAGCCTCGTGTTATACTAATTTATGGCAAAACAATACTCACTTAAAGTTCTACTCTAAACTATCTTGCATTCAACATGGAACAAGGCACACAACATAAAGAACCGTTAAGAGAAATAAACCAAGTGCTTTTATTTGCTCTCTGTAATATACTTTTTGGTAGGTATGAGGGATACCAGAGCATGAAAAAGATAATTCCTATTATCTAGTAGCTTTAAATCTTCTCAATAAAATAAAATATATAAACAGGTAAAGGTAGTTGATGTACTCATTACGTATTTATTGAGCATTTATTAGGCGATTCAGATGTAATCTAGAGAGGCGAATAATCACATAGCTCTGTGAATCCCAACAAAATTTTGTGAGACTCAAATGTGATCCCTACACAATGGCTACATGACAGGTTCTCAACACCATGAGGAGAGGCTATCGGTGTCTGGAGGAGAGACACAATCCTCCTCGAGGACAGTTACACCAGAGAAATGTCTAGAAGGAGATTTGTGAGGCAATGATCTGGAATAAATTTGCTTTTAATGCTTTAACTAGTGTCCAGCTCTGGTTTTCTTTGAACTTCCCAGCTAATTCCTTCTTCCTTTCCTGCCCCCCCCCCCAAATGAAGGTCTTCCCAGGAATTCAATCCATAATTCTTCTTTTACCTGACTCCCTGGGGTAGGAGGTTGGAGAGCAGGGTTCCTCTTAACATTAAGATCCTATTGGAACTCAGGCCCTCAGTTTACCTGCCCAAAGAACCTTTCCCCATGTTTTAACTATGCACAATTTTTCCATACATAGATACAAGTTTGAGTTAAATATAATGAACATAGCAGAAAAGAAGGAGCAATTTAAATGTCAAGGAAGATATAAATTATTCAAGCTTTTAATACCAATGCATATGTTATTTGCCAGTTACTTCTCTTAAATAAAAATGGATCAAATGTGTGAAACTTTCCTTGTGTCCCTCATAAAGTATTTTCTTACATATAAGGTTTAGAGTTTTAGATCCCCAAAGGAGATTGAAATATATGACCAATACGCCGCACTATAAGTTTCAGTTAGAAACATTTGAGTTTCCTATTACTTAAGACCCAGGAAGTCTTTGATTAAGAAAGCTGCCTTGCCAGGAAACCAATTTCCCCACCATGGAATATAACTAAAGAGTGAAATACTGCTGGGAATGTGTGGCTGTCAAAGGCAAAACACTCTACTTGTCAACATATGCAATATTTGTATGGAGAAGAGAAAGCATCTTAACCTTCTATAGTGGATCTTCCATGAACGTGTTTACACTCAACACCAACATAACCACTAACAACAAAATGCAAACAACACAACAACAAACCATACATGGGAATTGAATAGCATGGCCAGAAACCAAAACACATTTGAAAACATCATCAGAGCAAAATTTTGATATCTGCCCTCTCTTTGACTGTAATCATCTAACTAGGGCAATAAAATACTATTTGGGTAATATGGAATTTCATTCAACAAATTCATTCAAATTTACTCAACGTGGGAGACAAAGAGATTTCAGAGATGACTCCCAGATTTCTAATTTAAGCCATTGGGAGTGTGGGTAGTGGTGACAAAGGTGGGGGCAGAGAAGAGCAGAGGAGGGAGGGGCAGATAGGAGGAGGCATTTATGAGTTTAGCTTTGGAAATAATGAGTTAAATGTGACCGTGAAACACCAGTGAATGTCCTCCTATTTCATACATAGGCCCCAAACATGATGAATAATTCATGCCTGGGTTATTAAAGGAAATGAATTTAGTAATAACTCAAACTAGGTCATTCTGGCTTTGCTTTTGCTATTCAAACATTCGGGAATCATTTAAACCTACTTTTAATTTATGGTTTGAACTGTTTTCTTCTAAGTCCAACTTCATAGGTTATATAACACTCCAATTTGTTAATCTCAAATTGGTAGTATCCTTGTGTTAAAATATAACTTAATACATTAGATTTAATCTATAACTCTCTCCTCCTGATATAAAAGTTTAAATTATTTCTTAAAGAACAACTCTTTGCTTTCCACCTGTAAAATCAATATGGGTATATAACACAGTAGCCAAGTAGCTCTGATGGCAGAATGTCTGGATTTGTGCCCTGCTCTGCCACATACTAGCTCTGTGTTCTTTGGCAAGTTATTTAGTGTTTCCACAGATTCTTCATCTCTGCAATGAAGAGTACATTTGAGAATTGATTCATGGCTTAGCACATAATTTAAAATATTATACATGTACTTGAAAAGGGTTAGTATTCTCCAACTGTTGAATGAAGAAGTCTATGTATAACCAGTAAAGAAATCTTATTTGTGTGTTGTTCATATCTTCAACAAATTTTTTGTGAGCTTCCTCTATGATTGAGAAAATATCATGAAATCTGTTACTTTGATGATAGATTTGATGATTTCTCCCTGTAGTTGCACAGTAAGTTTTCTCACAAGTGATAGTAAAGATTAAGTGAGGTAACTTAGGTGAAATGCTAAAACAATGCCTGGTGAAGGGAGTCAGAATATGCCACCCCCAAATATGGCACTTTGGCACAGGGATTATTTTGAGCCAAAGGCACTTATAAAAAAGCAGGAAAATAAAATTACCCGTTGAGACAACATGGAGGGACCTGGGGCATATTATGCTAAACGAAATAAGCCAGTCAGAGAAAGACAAGTATCACAAGATCTCACTCATATATGGTTCTAATGAGTGAAATAAACTGATGAGCAAAATAGATCCAGACACATAGAAGGATGAAACAGACAGGAATCTCAGAGGGAAGGCAGAGGTGGGTGGGTTGTGGGAAGAGATCAATCAAAGAACTTATATGCATATATGCATAACTCATAGACACAGACAATAAGGTACTGAAGGCCTGAGGCAGGGGACAAGGTGGGCTAGAAGGAGTCAATAGGGGAAAATGGAGGATATATGTAATATTTTCAACAATAAAGATTTAAATTAAAAAAACAACAACACAACAACAAACATGTGGAAATAGAAACACACACACATTCGTGTGCTTTTCTCATGTTAATCTATCTTATATCAGCAGCCAAAGACCCTAAGGGTAAATATAAAATTACTAGAGGATTGGTGCACAAACATCATGCAGGAGTGTGTGTGTCCCTCAGCCCAGCTTGCACCCTCTCCAATCTGGGACCCCTCAAGGGATGTCCGACTGCCCATTTAGGTCCGATCCTACTGGGATCCTACTAGGCAATCGGACATCCCTCTCACAATCCAGGACTGCTGGCTCCCAACTGCTCCCCTGCCAGCCTTCCTGATTGCCCTAACCGCTTCTGCCTGCCAGCCTGATCACCCTCTAACCACTCCTCTGCCAGCCTGATTGATGCCTAATTACTCCCCTGCCAGCTTCATAGCCCCTAACTGCTCTCCCCTGCTGGTCTGGTACCCCCTCAACTGCTCTCCCCTGCAGGCCTGGCTCCCCCAAACTGCCCTTCCCTGCAGGCTTGATTGCTTCCAACTGACCTCCCTTGCAGGCCTAATACCCCCCCCCCCCCCCGCCCCCACCAACTGCTCTCCCCTGAAGGCCTGGGTCCTCCCAAACTGCCCTTTCCTGCAGCCCCAGTCACCCCCAACTTCCCTCTTCAGTAGGCCTGGTTCACCCCAACTTCCCTCCTCTGCCAGCCTGGTCACCCCTAACTACCTTCCTGTGCAGGCTTGATCACCCCCAACTGCCCTCCCTTGCAGGCCTGGTCCCTCCCAACTACCCTCCCCTGCTGACCATCTTGTGGCAGCCATCTTGTGTCCACATGAGGGCAGCCATCTTGTGTGTTGGAGTGATGGTCAATTTACATATTAGGATATCTCTCCTACAATGGCATATACCTAAGTATTTAAATCATGTCTGCTATCATGTTTTTAATCACAAATAAATACCAATAACCAAAAAGTCCTCAAATATTTGAAGTGCCAGAGAGATAGGCATTGTATATCACTATCATAGTCAAATGTGTACCTTCTTTGATTTATAATTCCCAGATTACATGAGAATGGTAAAGAATTCTGACATTAATTAAAATGGTATCATCTTTTTTCTAACCTTAGCTTTTATATAAAAACTAGTGCATGAAATTCTTGCACAGGTAGGGTCCCTAGACCTGGCTGGTGATCAGGGCCAATCAGGGCCTTCCAGTTGCCAGCCAGGCCTCCCTTCCCTGGCTGCGAGCTGGGGCCTTCAATCATTCTGCACCGCCCTCTGGTGGTCAGCGCATGTCATAGCAAGTGATCTAACTCCTGGTCTCCTGGTTGAACTCCTGTAGGGACACTTTGCATATTAGCCATACACGCACACACACACACACACACACACACACACACTTTATGTGAAATTTTCTAGCACGTGATGAGAATATGGCAGGAACGAAATAACTCAGCCAACATAGAGCAGTTCAGTAAATTCTCCAAGCTCATGCTGTTAATAGGTGAAAGTTAAGTGTTGAACTCAGATCTTTCTGTATTCAAAACCGTGTTCTTTCAACTTTATTGTCAAATATGTGGCATTCGTCGATTGACACACACATACTCTTGTGCATAATTTTATGTAGCACTTTGTGATATGCATCCTGAGATTGCAAGATAAGGCAGTAGAATGAATCCCCGGGGACATTTATCCTAAATCCTTCTTTTCATAATGGAGGTTAACTGAGGCCTAAGGAATCAGCCAAGGTCATATAAGAAAGTAATAACAATGTTGGAAGCGAGATTTTTCATTTAAGCTTAATAGGAATGCCATAACATGACATGAAAAATTTAATGTCCTACTCTTAAAATAAGTTACAAAATAATTTTTAAAAATAAATGTTTAAGATTCATACTGTCATATATTTTACTATTTATGCTAATACATGGTGCAATAAGCTTTTTCCAGAGTTCATTTTGAAGCTGATGCTACAACAGAGCAAATCACAGGGGGGAAAAATGTGGGGACTTGGTTTAGAAACACACAGAACAGATTTCACACAGCTCTAAAAAGTAGGCATGGAGCCCACTTTCTGGAATAAATCAAAGAGTAGGCAGAAAACAGACAGCAGGAACAGTTATTTTAGCACGAAAAGTGAGATAAATTTACCAAGCCAATCAACGGATGCTGTATGCAGATAAAAAGATGCAGATAAAATGTGCAATGTTGATACGTGAACACATTTGAATGCAAGAAAGCAAAAAAACAGAAAGCTCAATTGTCCTAAATGTGAACAAACACTCAAATTATGCTGCAGCTGCAAAATTTAAACTCAAGGAAGAGACATTTGCAAAGGAATTTATTAAATAGATGTGATTTTCTGCTTTCACATACCCAGTGCCTCTTTTATAAAGGAAAACATACAATTTGTCTTGATATAAATGACATTTCCCTCGTTGGACTCAATAAAAAAGCAGAACTTCCTTTATGAACGACTCTGCTTATTAGAGAGCACAATGCTATTGATAACCAGACATTCAGGCTCTGAAGCACAGAGCTATTCCACCTAATAAAATGTCTTCTACATTGAGTACGTATGGTCTTATACAATAGGGAGGTTTTCATGCGAAGGGAATTAGTTTTTCCCTAATGACATATGCCAGAGCAGTTTCTTTGTAAGAAGTTACGTTTCTCACTGAAACCAACCCTTGGTTTCCAAACCTGTCCATCTGTTCCTGTTCTCCCTCCTCTCTTCCCTCCACACCCCTACCCCACCTTCCAACCATCCAACACATATTTATAAACCTAAAGTATATAACACAGCAGGGCATAAAATGTATCAAAAGACTATTGAAAATTTTATGATATTAAGCCAGTATCTGAACAGAAGACACACCTCCCACACGGGGAGGTTGGCAAGCAAGCCCTCCTATTGCCAGAAGTCTTGACTGCAACTGCAATGTAGAACATGTAACGCCAAACTGGATCATTTGTTTTGTTTTGTTTTTTAAATATGGTCTATTGATCTTTACAGAGAGGAAGGGAGAGGGATAAAGAGTTAGAAACATCGATGAGAGAGAAACATCTATCAGCTGCCTCCTGCACAACCCCTACCGGGGATGAGCCAGCAACCAAGATACATGCCCTTGACCAGAATCGAACCTGGGGCCCTTCAAGTCTGCAGGCTGAAGCTCTAACCATTGAGCCAAATCGGTTAGCGCATGGATCATTTGTTTTACTCAGTGGTTCCCAATAGGTTCTCTGCACCCGCAGGACAGCATTACTCAGGAACTTGTTAGAAATGCAAATGCCCGAACCTCATCCCAGACCAATCCGTGTTTTAGGACCAAAGTACATTGAAATCACTTGGAAACCTTGATACAAGACAGTGGTCCAGACCACTAGTAAGTAAAGTCATTAGAAATAAGTCAGGAAAACAGGGTGGCAGTTTTTCAACTATTTGTTAAGAAGTTTGGACATTGGCGAATTGATAAATCGGAGAATATTTACTGAGCAAAAAGCAGACATGACCAAATTTTTATTTAGCAAGTCTTCCGAGCTGAATGAGACCTTATAGGCGATCGCCTTGTTTGGGTAAGAAGGCAATAGTCATTTACTCTTGCTTGGATAACTCGGGAAAGTGACTGGGACTGTGCACTGAGTTTGCATTCTGTGCTCGGGATGTGATTTGTTCTAAGACATGCTCTCTACTGTCAGCCATTCTCTTCACCCCATGGTTTGCTTCTGTCTCCTCTTTGGCATTTCTGCCTTGCCATCTGCCACTGCCCTGGTTTCCCTTTCCCGCCTTTTTCTGCTGCCCTTTTCCCTCCCCACCCCTCCACTTTCATTTCTTCATGAGAAATTTGCATGCTAATGTATATTCTTTAATTTTAAATGTTTGTTACTGGTTTGTTTTAATAGATGCTCCTTACAGAGTTCACCAATTACATCCCTCCTCTAAACAGATTATCTTCCAGGTCACAACAAAATGTAAGGCTTTACCTGACTTTATTTTAATCTTATGTCAATCCTTATTATAATCCTTACATCACAATAACAAACAAACCCTTAATCACTTTACTGTGTTAAATCCATTTTGCTGGGTGACCATCGCTGCCACATTATGTTCTGACATGCAAATTTAAGTCACTCATTTCACACAAATAATGACATTGCTAACTGGTTGTTTCCAGATAGGAAAGATAATAATTAGATATTTGTGTGTCCACAAGTACCTTTTATATATAAAACAATATACAGTAAATAATAAGTACAGGTATATTGTTATTACATTATCTGTAATTCCAATGTTTTGGTCATATTCAAATCTTATTATTTAATGTCTCAAATGCACAAGCGGACCATTATATACTTCTCATTCTGAAATGGGAAATTAATCAATGAATAAGTTAGTTTTGAAACAGAGCTCACTCTGGTTCTGTGACATTAGGAAGTCACTATTAACAACTTTAAAACACAAAACATTTTCTTCCTGGAGATAGTTCATTGAGGAGGAAGAATAGTGATTTATTATATGCTTTGAAAAGAAGCAGAAGAAACTATGACAGATGCCTCTGGCTCCCTGGGTCACCCCGCTTTGGCTCACCTCTGATCTCAGCCACATTCACAGACATACCCTTCTGTGCCACTGGGTTCTCTGGACTTTTCAGGGTCTGCCTCCAGTGACAACTCTTTCTGCTTTCTACCTCATGTGGTACCAGCATAGCCCAGAAGGAGGTGCTGTCAATGCCCCTGAGAGCAATTGACAACAAGGGGAAAGGTCAGTGGATAAACTTGCTGCAAACCCTTCAGGCAGAATTTCTGGAAGATATCTCTATCATCTTAGGGGTCCCAGAATAATCAAGTTCCCCTGGTCCACAGTGGAGGGCTAGTGCACCCACCCTTATTTTCTTCTTTCCTTCCTGATTCACCCTCTGCTGTCTAATTCTTGATCCATGGGGGAACTATCCATGTAATTCTTTCATACAAGCACCTAAACTAGGGGTGTTGAACTCAATCAGAGAAGGGGCCAAAATCTAAAATCCAGCCTAAATCGCGGGCCGAATGGTTTACTGAACAGTCATAAACTGACAATGTCATAAACTGACAGCGGAGTGCAGTGATGACAGCGTGGTGCAGGCCACATTGCAAGGCCTGGCGGGCTGGATTTGGCCCGCGGGCCTTGTGTTTGACACATGTGACCTAAACAAAGATGCTAGTTTACGGAAGTACTCAGCAATATCAATCCCCTGTAGCTGACTCCACACGCATAGTATTCCTGAGTCATACTTCATTAAGACCCTTCTTTTAATCTTTTTCAAAGCTAATGAGATAAAGGGAGTGTTTCCCCTGCCCTTCTTAGCATATGTAGATCACACTGAGCATGTCTGGGCTGATAAATTAACATTTGTACAACACTCTACGAAAAAATAAAAGCTGATACGATTGCCACCTGTTTTCACAATTCCATGCTTAACCTAAAGTACAACAGTTTGGTCCGTAGTCATGCAAATGGCATTTGCTTGATTTGCCACTCCAGAATAACAATTAAGAATGAAGGTGAAACATGTAAAACACATCTCATTCAGAATCCGTACAGACAACCAGGAAGTTAAAAATCACAGTCTTTAAGTTCAGCTGCCTGTTAATGTGTCTGGAATTACAATCCATAAAAATTTATATTCAAATATACCATGCCCTCAAAATAAAAAGCAATTGCTTCTTGGATGGTTGAAAAGAAAGCTGTAAGGATATGATATATAAATAAAGAAAGAAAGAAAAAAAAAGACAGCTTACCTTTGAATATCAATTCTCCATTTTTCTGGCTTCTAAGACAGGACAGATCTGAACTTGGCAGTTTTTTTTAGTCCCTTATCACTCGGGGCATGTGATGTGCAACTGTTCTGAAACAACAAAATGCAAAAGTTAGATGCAATAACTAGCCTGAAGCAAAAAGAGACTTAAGAAGATCTCATAAGAACTCCTCTGGCAGGCTCCAACTCAATGAGGTGAGGAGCCGGTTCCTAGAAAAGTTACATGGCCATGGTCTTGCATGATGAAAAAACTGTACTTCTATGCTTTTCAGAAAATCAAATCAACTATAAAAATATCACTGAAATAAATAGCTTTGATATTCTACAATCTACTTTTCTACTACTGTGTTTCCCCGAAAATAAGACATCCTCCAAAAATAAGACCTACTTACAGGTTTCCTTCTGAGTGAAATATAAGGCATCCCCCCCAAAATAAGCCCTACCCCCCCAGGCTAAACATGAGAAATTTGGTCCACTGATTCTGAAAGAAATGGAGTCACAAGAAATTCACCAGGAAATTCAGGAATTGGATTGTTATGATGATGTTTCAGAAGATGATGACATGATTGTCATTGAATAAATGAGTAAATTCTTGATACTGTAGGATTCACAGTTTGTCTGGTTTGTGCTGACAACTACCATACTACCGTAGCGTATACAGGTAATAAATTTCCTTTATTTTCATTTAACAATAAATGTGTACCATATTCCTCTTCATGGAAAAATAAGACATCCCCTAAAAATAAGACCTAGTGCATCTTTGGGAGCAAAAATTAATATAAGACACTGTCTTATTTTCGGGGAAACAGGGTATTTGCGATTATATCTTCTTTAAAAAGCAATAAAATGCAAGCATCAATCACTGATTTTATAAGACATATTACACACACAACTGTATTTACTTCCTGTGCATTGTTGTAGCAACACTCAACACAGCCACTGTGACTAACAAGGAGGTAAAAAAGATTGTTCTTTTCAGAGTAGTTCATCTGACATCACAGGAAGGCAATGAACATGGCCTAATCTTCCCAAGTGTACCACTAGGGGCTTGTTGTTGTCTCTGCCCCACCATTCCCCTCGTGATTAATGATGCCTTCTCAAGAAAGTGCTAAAGTGGGACTTCTGCTTGGGCCCAGGCGTACACAGAGGTACATATCCTCACATCACTTGTTTTATATGAACTGTGACTATCCTTTCGAAAAGATCACAAAGAAGAGACGTTGTTACCCACAAAAATGAGCTGGTGTTGAAAGGGACAGAATTAACAGAGTTCTGCCTCCTTTATTCATTTAAGTAATATACTTTTGTGGCCCTACCTAGCATATTAAAATATTATCAGAAAAGAATAAGAAAATAGTAAACTTAAGTATTAAGTGGAGATGTAATGATATTCAGAATTGTGAATCCTGAATGGTGTGAATAATTTTCTTTAACCTTCGAAGTTGTTCATAAGAATGGCAGTGCTTGGTCCTGGCTGGTTTGACTCAGTGGATAGAGCGTTGGCCTGCGGACTGAAGGGCCCAGTAAAGGGCACAATCCAGGGTTGTGGGCTCGATCCCTATTAGGGGGTGTGCAGGAGGCAGCCAATCAATGATTCTCTCTCATCATTGATGTGCCTATCTCTCCTTTTTCCTTCCTCTCTGAAATCTATACAAAATATATCTTAAAAAAAAGAATGTAAGTGCCTAAATGAATGTAGAAATTCTCTTACAGAAGAGGAATTAGAGGCCAGACCAGGTGACGGGGCTAGCTCAATCTTACTGTGCTAATAACAAAGGCAGAAGGACATCCCAGAATCTCTGCCTTGAAGTTCAATCCCTTTAGAAACTCATACAGAATCTCTGCCTTGAAGTTCAATCCCTTTAGAAACTCAAACTAAAAAGAATACCAAACATTCAAAAGGTTGAGGGCTTATACAATTCTCTGCAGAACTTGTTTGAGCAATATTTGAGACTGGCACAGTTGACAGGTTAAGAATTATAATGCTATGGGTGATAAATTGCAAGGACAATAATAACAATAGTATGTACTTTCATAACACTTAAAACATGCTGGAAATATTATATTTTCACATATGTCTCATTTACTCAGGTTACAAAGGATAAAAATGAGATTGCATTATCAAAAGGCTATCAAGTATAAGTATGATTTTCATGATTTAAATATAATTATTAAATATTCTCATTATACCACTAAACCAGACAAACTCTGAAAGGAATTTTCCCCTTATAAATATGGAGAATTGGTAACTCAAGAAGATAATGGAAAATTGATTATTGTTAAACATACAGAACTGACATTTATTTCTTTATAAGTATTTACTGAGAATATATTTTGTGCTAGACATTGTTCTTTATTGACCGTATAAACAAAATGGAAAGAATATGCAAGTCCTGGAAAAGAACCTTGGAACCCAGATATACAATAAGAAATCAATTTTAGTCCTGGCCAGTGTGGCTTAGTGGATAGAGTGTCAGTCCTATCACAGAAGGGTATCAGGTTCAATTCCAAGTCAAGGGCATGTGCCTAGGTTGCATATTTAAAAAAAATATATATTTTATTGATTTTTTTTTTTTACAGAGAGGAAGAGAGAGGGATAGAGTGTTAGAAACATTGATGAGAGAGAATCATTGATTAGCAGCCTCTTGCACATCCCCTACTGGGGATGTGCCCACAACCAAGGTACATGCCCTTGACTGGAATCAAACCTGGGACCTTTCAATCCTCAGGCTGACACTCTATCCACTGAGCCAAACTGGTTTTGATCTAGGTTGCAGATTTGATCCCCAGATCCAGTAGGGATGTATGTAGGAGGCAGCCAATGGATATGTCTCTCACATCGATGTCTCTCTCTCTCCCCCTTCCCTCCCTTTCATTCTCTCTAAAAATCAATGGAAAGCATGTCCTCAGATAATGCTTACCAAAATAAAAAATAAAAAATCAATTTTATTACAATTACAGTATTCCCTAAATTAGTTAATATAAAGAAGCACCTTAAATACTGGGTGGTAGCTTAAATGTCATCTAGCTAGTGGTTCCCAAAGCAGTTGATAATCATAACTGCCTGGAAGGCTGCCAAAAATAAAAATTATAGAATTTCACACAACAGCTATTAAATGAGAGTATTTATGGATAGAGTCAGGGCAATCTGCATTTTGAAAATACTCCCCAGTTCCTTCTCCTGATCAATAGGTTGGGAAACTTACTGATTCTTGCCAAGGCTCCTCATTATAAAGATGAGGAAAGTGGCACTATCATCTCAAAATCAGTATGGTCACTCAGACCAGGGAATTGACTTGCCTAAGGTACTTGCCCCTTGGTGACAGAATTGAGATTAGAATGTTAAAATCATTATTTCCTGGTATTGTTTTCCTTTCCCTTACCCCAAGAGTCCCTCTTTTATTTTTTTCTTCCTGCTATTTCCTATAACCAAGAACTAATATTTAGTCCCTAACCCTAAAAAAGAATAAGAAAACCAAAGCCTGGAAGTTTGAACTTCAGCTGTTTGATTTAAAAGTGTGCTTTCCACTATTCCATGAGGTTCTTCTACAGCCAGCTACTTTTGGGGTGTCTGCTCAGCCCCTTTCTCTAGACTCCACCCAGCACTCAGCATGTCCCAACCTCCAGAGGTGTCCCTGATAACTGTTGATTGGACCAGGAGAGGTACTTCACCCACAGTGGGCTTAAAATTTGAAACTAGGAGATCGTAGTCTCATTCTGGCCAGAGAGTTATGGTTGGAGCTTGGTCATCTTGCTCCTCCAAGGCAGAGGGAGAAAGGAGAGTGAAAGAGACACGTGGAAGATGGAGCTAGAACTCTCTAAACTCATCTGATTCCTGCTCTCCTTTATTTTTCTTTTGGCTTCTATGAGCTCATATCCTTATGGCAGATTTTTAAAATTATTTATTTTTATGTTACTATTGTATTTTGGCTTAAGCTAACTCAAGCTATTTTGTTTCTATGACTCTTCAGCCACAGCTCCTACTAATATACCTCATAGCATTCATTTCATATGAGTTAGTCTATAAACCAGAGTATTTTAAGAGGTTCATTTAAAAAACATTGGCTGAGAGTATGGAGAGAGGGGAATAGAAAGGATAAGTGCACTGCATTTTATGGATTCATATATTCTGTAGAGTGCATTCCACAGCGAGAGAAGTGGAAAAAGGTCCGGATTACAGAAGTCACTAAATCTCAGCTCTGCCTCTGATGAGGCTTCTGACTTGTGAAAGTTTACTAGCTATCCTTTTTGACTTTCAATTTCATTATTTGTAAAGGGAGGCAATGAAACCAACCTGGGTCAAGTTCTGATGAGGAATAAATAAAAGCATTTATTCATTTACACATTCATTCATTCCACCATCCACAAAGATTTACTGAGTAACTATTACATGTCAAGACTATGCTAGGTACTTGGAATAATCAATGAACATTTCATGTTGCTGAAGATGAGTAGACAGAAAAGAAATAATAAACAGGGTGATAGAATAAAGTATAGAGTATTTTAGAAGGTAAAACATGCCACACTTATAAGAAAGATAGAAAAAGTTAAGAGGGAGCAGAAGTTCATGGATTGGAGGATATGGGGTATTAAGGGAACCTCACTATGAAAGGGAAACATGACCAAAAACTTAAAAGATGTGAGCGAATTAGTAATGTGCAAGAGATGGGGTTTCCAGGCAGAGGAAATCACCAAGGTTAAGGCCTTAATTTGGGAGTGTATTCAGTTGTTCTGGGAATTGCAAAGAAGCCAGTAGGGATAGAATAAAGAGAGGAAGGGGGGAAATTAGAAGAAATGGCAGGATAGTAGAGGGTGCTGTAGAGAGGTAGAGGGAGGGATAGATCAAGGGTCTCTCAAGGCTTTTAGATTTTAAGAGTAAGATGGAGATCACTACAGGAGTATGTGTTCAGAATTCCCATGGTTTATATTTCAATAGGCTCATCCTGGCTGCTGGTTGGGAACAGACCTAAGGACCCAGGAAAGAGATAAGTGGAAAGATCATTATCTTGGAGAGAGAAAAATGCTGGTCTTATTCTGAAGCAAGAGTCAAAAGGATCTCCAGATGGATTGGGTGGAGAGGTTAAAAGAGAGGGAAGCAAGATGACTCCAAGGTTGCTAGCCTAAGCAGCAGATAGAGTGCATCTCCATCCCTTGAGATGAAAAAGTCTGTGGCTGAAGGAGGCTTGAGGGGAGAGAGGATGAGCTTAGTTTGGCCATATTGATTTTGAGATGATGTTGCCAAGTGGGCTTGTCCTGCAGGTGGATGAATTATACAGAACTGGGATGTGGGAGAGAAGTCTGAGCTGTAGTTTGCAAAAAAGCTTCTGGAAGACTTTCTGGCTTAGCATAGGTGACTGGTAATATTATTTTCTCCTATCAGAGATGATTATGTAGGGGTTAAACAAAATAAAAAATGTAAATACAGTACCTGGTACAAAATAGGAACTCAATATATATTCATTTCCTTCTGTTTCCTGCTTCAAATTTTATTTCTCTATTGACTATATTTTAATATTCAGTCTATCTTTTTGTGGAAAAAAAATAAAATTTCTGCCAGACATAATATAAATCATACTTTACATTTGGTAGCTTTTTTTTTTAAATGATTTTATTTTGTTTTTTTTAAATGTAGAAAATAATCCCCTGATAAAAATATTAAGTTAAATTCTGATTTGCATACAAGCTAAACTGTAGTGGTCGGCAAACTCATTAGTCAACAGAGCCAAATATCAACAGTACAATGATTGAAATTTCTTTTGAGAGCCACATTTTTAAACTTAAACTTCTTTTAATACCACTTCTTCAAAATAGACTCATCCAGGCCATGGTATTTTGTGGAAGAGCCACACTCAAGGGGCCAAAGAGCCACATGTGGCTCACGAGCCACAGTTTGCCAACCATGGAGCTAAAGGACCTAAAAAAAAAAATCAAAAGAACTGAATTGCATAGATCTAAAAAGTCATTCAACTTTTCTCAAATCTCTCTGGATTTTTAGCAATAATTAATAGTACTTTGGGTAAAGATGATGCAGAAAATGGGCAAAATGATTGTGCAAACCATAGGTCTGAGTATATAGTGGAGGAACCACATTTCAGGAGCTCTGGACATTCTGGAAATAATTCCTCACAGTCTACAATTATATCTTTAAAATGGGTCTCTTGATTTATAAAAAGCCTCTTCAATTAAACAAATTTTAAACTAGAAACCATCTAAGTTTGCAACCTGTTTTAGAGCTAGGTTAACGAGGACTAGAGTGATAAAATTGCTTGTCTGAGGCCACAAGTAGCCAATAGTAAAGCCAGAGCTAACCTAGGCCTTCTAACTTGTAATATAGCTATTTTCCATATCAATCTCTCTCATTTTCCAATTACCTCTTCTACTGAATAAGCAGCATTATTTAAAATACAATGTTTTATCTTATAATTTTTATTCAAATTTTATAGCCCATAAGGTAATGATTGTTTGAAGGCAAAGTTAAATTATCTGCTTTCTGGTCTTTTCATGCCTGCAGATCTTGGAGAATGAATTTCAGAGGTCTTCATTTATTCTGTGATTTTCCATATGTCTGAGACAGTGTCAGAAAACAAAAAAAGAAAAAAAAAAAAGACAAGACTAGCCCCTTTCCACTTCCTTTGCAAACCACTTAGCTAATTGATCCCTTGCTTATGTATAAGAAACATCAAGGCAAAGCTGGATGCACGGGCGTGCAACCTGGGCCGCTGCACAAAGCCTCCTGCTGAGAATGGCCCTGCACTTTAGTGTTTATCTTTAAACAGTGTTTTGTGGTTTGAGTCCAACAGCATAGTGGAGCATGTGGGTGAGCAGCAGGTATCTGCACATCATGCATGTCCGCAGCCACCCCTTGCTACCTCATCTGCATGTAGTGTGTGCACGATGGAGAATTCTGGTGGACCCAGGGTTTCTGGGGGGCTCAGTGAGATTCAATATGAGAATGAGGCCAAGTATTTATGTCCATGACTAAGTAAGTGGGGAAGCTGACAGTCCCCAGGGGCCATGTTGTCCGTTCCACCAGAATTTGCTGTGAACTTCCCAAGAAGGGAATGGTGCTAAGAAGCACAGATGACCAAGGGACCCTATAAAGGGGAGCTGAATATGCCACCCCAAAATACACCTCTTTGGTATATTGATTATTTTGAATTAAAAGCACTTGAGAAACAGCTTGTGTAAGAACACTCTGACCCTCTCTGTTGTTTCTCTGAAAGCATAAGATTAATTTCCTCTGGGAAAGATACTCTCCGTGTACCAGTGTAAACCATCCTCATCATCAGAGATAGAAAATTTAGGGCCATGAGGCTATATAAGCAAACCTTGTTACTTCTTCACCGAACATCTTTGTCTTGTTAATTTGCCACAAATTTATTGTTTCCTTGTCCAAAAGGTGTAAACTGGTCACTTTGTCAAGTCAATTTTTTTGTTTTTTTGTTTTTTATGGGGCTCCAATACCTAAGAAATTAATTTTTTTTTCTGTTAACTTATGCTATGCCAAATTAATTACTAGATCAGTCAAGGAACTTAGGAGGGAAGAAGGACTTTTTTTTTTCTGTTTCTACACTTACATCTTTATTTCTTTGTGTGTTTTTTTCAACTTGTATTAGCCCAGTTTTGCTGAAAATTATGGCAAAGAGAAAGAAAGTGCATTCCACAGTTCCTTTTGTTCAACTCTTCCCTACTCATCAGTGAGTCAGTGAGAGAGAGGGTTGGTAGAATGTACACATATCAAGAAGTGAAATAAAACAGTAAAGTTTTATGCAGTGTTTCCACTGTTCTGGTAATAATGGTATACACACACACACACACACACACACACACACACACACACACATATATATATATAAAATCTATTAAATATAAATTGTGTAATTTTGGTGATTTTGCAAATAACTTAAATATTCTTTAGTTTACAATATAAAGATGAATAGAACTCATGCTAACAATTTTAACTTTTGTTTTTCTATGCTTAGAACTATATTACATAGTACATGTAAACATTATGATAAGTTGAGAGAGAAATGGCAGAAGAAAGAAACAGTCTTGTATTTTAGAACATTTAACAAATCTTCTTACCTGCCTTTAGAACAAGTGACTTGTGTTTTCATTATGCCCGGGCCTTGCTAGTTATAGGACATTAACATTCACCCTGTTGCAATGAACTGGCACACACTCTAGCAAGTGCTTCAAGCATTAATGTATAGTTTAAGCATTGAGTGTAGGATATTGGAAATGGACTGAAAATCCTAATATAACAGCAAACTAAATTAATCTAGACTGTTCTCTTCACATGTTCTAATGTCTTCTTCTTTCCCAAATAGCTTCTTGCACATCTGACCAAAGCTCCTTTATTGAACCAACTGACCTCAGAAGTCCCTCTGTTTTTAATTTAATTTAAATCTTCCATTTCACACTCTACTGCCTTCAAGGTCAAACCCTCAGTTGGGAAAAAGAGAAAAATTGGCAATAAAAACAATCTACTCTTAATATGTGAATAAAGGAGATACCTTACACTTTTGAGAGATATCCTACCTAATAAAAGAGTAATATGCAAGTTAGCCACCACTCTGCTACACCCACAAGCCATGCCCACCAGGCAATCAGAGTGAGTATGCAAATAAACCCAACCAAGATGGCTACAGCCACAGAAAACAGGAGGGAGGCTTGTGTTTCCCAGGCAATGGAGGAAGCCAAGCTTTCCACCTGCCCTGTGGGCCTAGGCCTCCACTCAAGGCTACAAAGTTTCAATTATAGAAGGTAAACAAATCCAAACAGAAATGGTGGCAGCCACAGTTGGAAAGAGCGGGAGGCTAGGGTTGCCCCCAGCAATGGAGGAAGCCAAGCTTTCTGCACACCATGGCCTGCCCAGGCCTCTGCTTAAGGCTACAAAGTTTCAGTTAGAGAAGATACACAAACCCCAAAAGAAGTGGCTGCCAGCCACAGAGTGAGCAGGAGGCTTGACTCCGCTCCAGGCTACAAAGTTTCAATTGTAGAAGGTAAATAAATTCCAGATACCAGGGCATCTCCTTGGGTTGCCAGGGGGCATGGCCAGCCTGCAAACCACCACAGGCCCTTCACACCACGCCCCAAGGGAACTCCCACCCTGATTCGGGACACCCTTCAGAGAAAACCAGCTGGCCCCCAACTATGCACCAGGCCTTTATATTATCTAATAAAAGAGTAATAAGCAGATTTACCATCACTCCAACACACAATATGGCTGCCCCCATATGGTAGACACAAGATGGCCACCACAAGATGGCCAGCAGGGGAGGGCAGTTGGGAGACACCAGGCCTGCAAGGGAGGACAGTTGGAGGCGATCAAGCCTGCAGGGAGGGCAGTTAGGTATGACCAGGCTTGCAGGGGAGGGCAGTTAGGGGTGACTGGGCCAGCAGAGGAGGGAAGTTGGGAGCAAACAGGCTGGCTGGGGAGCAGTTAGATATCAATCAGGCTGGCATGGGAGTGGTTAGGGGGTGTTCAGGCTGGCAGGCAGAACCAGTTAGGGGCAACCAGGAAGGCAGGCAAGCGAGCAGCTGAAAGCCAGCAGTCTTGGATTGTGAGAGGGATGTCCAACTGCTCTTTTAGACAAAATCGGGTTTAAAAGGGCAGTTATATATCTCTTGAGGGGTCCCAGATTGGAGAGGGTGCAGGCTGGGCTGAGGGACACCCCACTGCCCCTGTGCATAAATTTTGTGCACTAGGCCTCCAGTTTATATTTTAAAGAAGCACTTACTTGCTAAGTTTATTTTAAAAAATATATATTTTGTTGATTTTTTAACAGAGAGTAAGGGAGAGGGATAGAGAGCTAGAAATATCGATGATGAGAGAGAAACATCGACCAGCTGCCTCCTGCACACCCCCACCAGGGATGTGCCCACAACCAATGTACATGCCCTTGATTGGAATTGAACCTGGGACCTTTCAGTCCACAGACTGACGCTCTATCCACTGAGCCAAACTGGTTTCAGCTTCTTGCTAAATTTAAACAAATTGTGTAACAAATAATTTTAAGGGAGGATACTTTCCATGACTTTCTGCTAATAAGTCCCTTCTACTCTAAACCTGTTGGAAGAATGGGCTATACCTATTTCTGAACAACTGCACATGATCTTTTTAAAATGAGGTAATGTGCACCCAGATATAACAAAAAAAATATTCCAATCAACTGAAAACGGCTTCATAATCTGCAATATATGTTTATTTCATGCCTCTTTAAGGCTCCTTAAAAGACGTTACAGCTGAAAACAAAGCACCTTAAAACATGTAGTGCTAGGTGGGAACTTAGCCTCCATTTAATTGCCTCTGTTTATTTGACCTGTACTTTTTATTTTCCATCCTCTCCTTTATATCTCAGTCCATCCGTGACAACTCTGCAGCTTCAGTTTGGCTAAAGAACTCTCCGTGCTGAAATTGTAAGGGACTGCCCCAAACACAAACTCACTTCTCCACAGACCGGATGCTTTGGGGCTCCCGGGAAACAGCAGGTGTGCAAGGACTCATTGTGATGTCACACCTGTGACAGCAAAAGAATACTAATCTATTTACAACTTTTAGAGCATTGCTTGGCAGTGTCTTTCAATCCATGTGGCAGAAGACTAAAGACCTTCACCCTTGGGCAGGTTTCTCAGTTAAAAGGAAGGTTCTGCCTGGCCAGGTGGCTCAGTTCCTTGGAGGACCGTTCCCTACACCAAAAGGTTATGGGTTTGCTTTCTGGTCAGGGCACATATCCATCCAGGTTGCAGGTTCGATCCTGGCCAGGGTGCATGCAGGAGGCAACCTCACATTGATGTCTCTCCCTCTTTCTCTAAAAAAATCAATAAAAATGTATCCTCAGGTGAGGATTAAGAAAATAAAAAGGGAAGGGTCCATCACCCAAGATTTTAAAATTGGATATTGTATAATTTTATATTAAATTGGATATTTATTGTCAATGACTTAAGTGGGATCTCTCAACATCGTGCATTTATACAGCATGTTTCCCCTGAAATCTCAAAGTTTAATATGTTTGTAAATAGTTTAAAAAAATGCACACAAAACACAACAACAATCCACTAGTCCAGTGGTTCAAACTCAGAGCCAAATATCAATGATTAAAATTTCTTTTGAAAGCCAAATTTTTTAAACTTCAACTTCTTCTAACACCACTTCTTCAAAACAGACTCTCCCAGGCCGTGGTATTTTGTGGAAGAGCCACAGTCAAGGGGCCAAAGAGCCTCATGTGGCTCTCGAGCCGCGGTTTCCTGACCACTGCACTAGATTATTATCTATTGGGCCTGCTGAATTTCCATTGTTTTTTCTTCATCCAGTTGACTTATAGGCTTTCCACATCTCTTTTAATTTCCTGCCTGGAAAAAATTACCGGCACATAATAAGAATAGCTCCATTTGTTGAGGGCTTACAACATGCCAGGCATTGTTCTATGCACATTGATTGCTATTATTATCTGACGTTACAGCTGAAAAGACCTAGATGTAGAGATGTTAAGAAACGGCCTAAATTATTAATGCTGGGAGGTGGAGGTGCCACAATGCAGACCGCCTCGGCCAGGCGCACACACAGTTTCACCTTTCATGCCTCAAGCCAAATACACAGATTTATTTTCATGAACGCTTTTTTCACTCATCTAATTACTTTACATTTGCCTGGCTGTAAGGCTGTCAAAGCTTATCATGTCCCAGGAACTTGAAATAAATCACTTCATTTAGATATTATCATTATCCTTACTTACAGATGCTAAAACTGAGCCATAGAGAGATTAAATCACTTGGCCAACCTCAGAAAATTTTGGAGCCAGGATTTGATTTTAGTCATTTTTATCATTACATCTTTCTCTTCTGCATCAGATTTAGCTTTCTTTATTCTTAAAAATCAACTTGCCATGCCAAAGTTTAGAAAAGCCTTAAAAGAATGAAGTTGTAATTAGTTTAACTGTTAAGAGCCAAATTTTTAGTAGCCAGAGACCAGTCTTGGTTCCAAGCCCTGACGTGCCAGTTGGCAAACACGGGTGTCATGGCCACAAACTGTAACTTTATTTCCAGTTGGCTGCTTCCCAGATGAATACTAATAATCATGAATCAGTGTCTTACGCACTTTTAAACATGGGCTGTAATTTATCACTCATCAAATCTAATTTCTTCACTTCATAGATAAGAAAGACAGAGAGAGGTTAGGTGGCATACCTGATATCACACAGCAAGTTAGTAGCGGAGGGGACACTAATTTAGATTTCTTTATACTAAATATGGCGTCTTCATACCTTACCACAAAGGCAGCGTATACTTATTTTTTCCACAGTGTTTTAAAAAATGTATGGATACATTCAGCAGATATTGAATGGTTACTATGTGCTAGAACACTGTTTCAGGTGTTGGGGTTAGGGCAGGAAAGAAATTCCTTCACGGAACTTCACATCCTGGTATTGTTATGGTAAAATGTACTAAACTTTTAAATGATAAAATATTATATGAATTTAATTACTTTGAATTTAATCACTGACAAAAATGTTGAAGACATACTGGCCTGAAATATGGATAATCCAAAGTTATAATGCCTAACAGACATAGAGGTAATTACTATACTTACTATATTGCACATAAAATGAAAGCTCAGTCATTATACATAAATAGGGGTGGTGGTTGGTTTTGTGGTACCAACAGAAGGATAGAGAAGGTAAGGTTCTTGCTCTAGAGCAGTGTTTCCCAAACTTCTCTCATGATGAGAATCACCTGGTGGAGTTGTTAAAATACAGATTCCTGAGTCTTAAGCTTAGAGCACTAGTTAAGTATACAATTTTACCTATATGTTCCCAAAAATTCTAGTTTAGCACTTCTTGGTTGGGATTCAGGAATCTGTGTTTTAACAACTCCACCAGGTGATTCTCATCATGAGAGAAGGTTGGGAAACACTGCTCTAGAGGAAATTAAGGATAAAGTAAGTCACATAGATTAGAGAAATATATTTTCCTCTCAAATTAAACTACTTTAAGCAAATTCCACAGCATTTAAAACTTACCTTTAACTTTATGAGCATTAAAAGTAATTTTCCATAGCTGCTGAGAATTACAGCTATAATTAAGTGAATAATCTGAAATCCCCAAGCCCCAGTTAAGTGTTCTGAAATTGATCTATTTAACATTTTTTTAAAAAATTATGCATACTTTATTTTGTGTCAAATTGTTCAGGAGCAGAAGAATAACAATAATAAAAATGTAAATCTGCCTCTAAATCAATGTACAATCTCTTCTCCTTGCCAATAATTATGATAATAAAGTGACAAAATTGAGCTCTTGGTCACAAAAGCTGGCTGCATTTGCTTTTAGTCTGAATAGAATCAGCCACCTTAAAGTCATTTCATGATGGAAAACAAGAGGCAGAGCAGTTTGAAGTACTGTACTAAATCTATTTTTTTAATCACAAAATTTTGCAATGTCAATAATGCCCTTATCTGCAATAATAAGGGTTTTAAAAAATGTTATGTTTTAAGCAGATCATAAACTATACTTTTGTGTCTTCCAAGATAGAAAATTCTTTAGTCTGACTCACCCACCTAATAAGTACATTGAACAGATATGGTTGACTTCATATTTCCTGAAAACTGTACCTCTGAGAGACAACACTAAAACATCCTGACTAAAGTCCAGCAACAGAAAGATGTGAAAAGTCAAACGTAATTTATTGTTATAAATTCATAACCACTACACTTATCAGCTTGCATGTAAGTGCTGAACCACTGAAGATGCATCATCTAATATACATATACTCACTATTCAGAGTGTGCTTTCATCTATTATGAATCTCTTATTCACTACTTTTTGAAGATAAAGACACAAGAATTCACCTTCAAAAATACCTTGAATGACAGCTGGTGGAGAAAACTCTAAATGGCTAGCGATTGTAGTTGAACTACCTTGTATTGTTCATGCCTCCATTCCTCACTGTGCTTTTCGAAGGCCCAGTGAGGGAACCATGTTCCAGGTGCCGAGGTTCGCTGTAAACCGTGGAGAGCTCCCAAAGTGCAATTTGCTGTAACGATTTCTTTGGTTCCCTCATGGTTCACACTGGGCACAAGATTCAGGAGAAGGTAATTGTGCACCTGCTACACTTGCCAGTGCGATCATAATAAAATGTCTGCTGCAATAGAGGGCCCTAGTGCTCATTTTTATAGTATTTAGGTGAGAAAATCTATTCCAGAGGCAAAAGAAGTGTAGGGAGCCTCTTTCTACTTGTTTCATTTCCAACATGGATGGGAATTGTGTAGGGGCATCTATAAAAAAAAAAAAAAAGGCTATGAAAGACACGTTTTGTCTTTGGCATATTTCTGTACATCTCCTTCCCATTTTTATATCTCTTTTTTTTTTCCTCCAAATTTTGTTACACCAGGTTGCCTTTATTAAACTCTCCCACCTGACAATGGCCTTGCCCAGAGAGCCTCGCTGTCCTGCACACCTCCGACCCTTCTCCCAAATGTACACAACAAACAGAATAATTTTTGAATTATTTTGCAAATCTTGACATGGAATACTAGTGCTCATTCAGATTCTATGCAACATTGTTTCCTTTTGGGTGAAAGGGGGAGATGAGGACACAGCTTGAGAACCACATGTGCGTCTGTCCGTATTTCTGCACTGTGCTCTGTTTCTTAAAGGTACCTCAATTTTAAAGCTTAACTACGCATATGGCTATATACTATACTATACTATACTATACTATAATAAATTGGACATAAGAATTATTCATGTTTTGAAGTCCTCTTTAGTTGTCATCTAAAATAGTACCTTTTATTCAAGAATACTATATCTACATTTACATATATATACTTCACTAGTCTAAAATGACCTATATACATAATTCCTTGAAATTAACACTACATTGTGTTCTCTGCAACCTGGATGTGTATAGCCTTTGTAATTGTTAAAAACAGGAATAATTTTTAGAAAGAAATTATTGAGATAAAAATCCATGCGGCAGTTGACAATCAGTGCTTCCAGGAAATGATTCAGTTATTTGCTAAAATAAATTTTATAGCAGAAATATCAAATTCACCCAAAAACCTAGCTTCCAGTATTCTCTAATGCTGAAGACTAAAAATGCCATAGAAAAAATAGTTACAATATATGGTCATTATATGCTTTTCAGTAATAAAAACTTGATTCCCCCACTAGTAAGCCAACTTGCACATCCCTTTTACGAGCCCACTTGTGAATGTATATTTGGGAAAATTACAAATTTGGGCCTTATCCTATTAAAATAGACTAGTGATTAAGCAACCAGGATACAGAAGCTCCTAGATCTTGTGTTTCAAAGGCTATTTCTCCCGCACTTGAGATAAAAAGACCAAGCCAGGGGACAATCATTGTGATACTGTGTTTCTTTTTTTTTTTCCTTTCAAAGAATTTTGAATTTTGGTTGGGCAATGGTCTTAAATATTCAGTTAATGTCACCATATTACAGAGGCAAAGGCAGTTCATTAAAAAGTTAGTTCTGGGGCAGAGAACCTTTACCAATGGCACAAGCATCTTAAAAGCAGAGAGGAGAGCAGAGAATTGCATTTATGGAGAATTGCATTAACCTCAAATAGTAGTTATATTAATTTTGACAGTTGTCAATGAAGTTGACAATATGTGGTCAACTCCAATTTAAAATAATTTCTCTGTTCAGAATAAATGCCAACATTTGTCCCTTTTTATTTCTCTGAACCTCGTGACTTAATCACACGTCTTGTAACCAGGCCAATTTCTAGATATATCACATTTAGTCTTACATGTCCATGCATAAATGTATGCTTCTCATGCATACCACTTGAATTCTTAAGTCTTCTAAAGAAATAGTTGGATTCCTTTATATCTGATTTTGTTCTTTCCAGGCTGATCAACATTGAACCTGTCCATGGAATTAAGATAAAATAGCATGATTCAACACAGAAAAATGTCAACTGCTGAGCATAAGGGTGCTGAAATAACCAATCCTACTCTGGCAAACACCCAAGGCATCCCCCATAGCAACAGAGCTGATAGCGTAGCAACAGCAGCTACTTTGCCACAGAAAAATCAGAAGCAATATTCTTGGAAAAAATGTAATCCATGTTAAAGTCAAATATGACATTTTCTTCAACAACAACAAAAACCCTCTGAGTGCATGTGTTAAATGATGCTATTCCTTAACAACTGTAAATTCTCCCATGCAGGGTGAATGCCGCTTTGATAAATTTCAAGGCCAAGTACTTTGAAGCTAAAACTTCCTAGGTGTTCTCAGCCAAACTTTTAATGTTCCTTAAAAAGCTAGAGAACAATCTTTTTTAATTCATTTTGTTCAGATAAAAGTCTTTCCACAATTTTTAAAAGAATCATTTGGAAGAAGAATTTACTGAAATTATAAGTTTAACTCATTGGCAATATTAAGATATAACATGAAGAATATTCAAATGTAATATGAAATATATTGATTAAAATAAATACTCTAATATTATTTTATTTTTTTAACCTTTATGCAAGGATATTGATTTTTAGAGAGAGTAAAAGGGAGGGAGGCTGTGGGAGGAAGAGGAGGAGGAGGAAGAGAAGGAAGGAAAGGAGGGAGGGAGGGAAGGAGGGAGAGAGAAAGAGAGAGAAAGAGACATTGATGTGTGACACATCAATTGATTGCCTCCTGCACACCCCCTAACCAGGGCCAGAGATTAAACCTATTGTACAATCCAGGTACGTTCCCTTGACTGGGAATCGAACCTGCAATTCTTCAGTTTGTGGGCTGAAGTTCTAACTACTTAGCACATCTGCCAAGGTGAAAATTTCTTTAAAATTAAAACATGTAAGATTAGATTTTGGATTTGCCAGGCTATGAGCTGAGCATTTGCACAGAATTGGGACATATGTCACAAAAGAATCTGATCACAGGATATTTTCCGAGTGTAGTAGAGTCTGAGACTTTCTCTTGTGAATCAAAAGCCCATGCAGCCACCATAATAGGGTCTGCTTGGAAGGGACAAACCCCATGAATACCAGCTCCTCCTTGAGTTTTGGTGAATACGTTGTTCTGAGGGAGCCAGGGAGCCTTAGAGTTGGGCAACCAACAGTAAAAGTGTCAAGAGTAGAATGAGCCTAAAGGTGTCTCTTAAGGACTAGAAGGAACAAAGTCTGGAGACAGACCGGTCAACAAGGCTCTCTGCAGTTCCAGGACCAAGAAGCTCTGCTGGGAGGAGCCACTGGTGGGTTTAAGGAAAAATGAAATATCCTCTTACTGCCCAAATAGATAACAGCGCCTCACATGTTCTTGCCTATGGGACCTAACTTAATAAGATGATGGATGTGTAAGATTTTTCACATTTCTTTTAAGAAACAGGGACCCATTTATCACATCCATTTTCTCACTCTAGTTATTCATAAGTGAAGTGACAAAGTTTAAAGACCAGAGAAAGAATTAGACTTCTGTTATTGCATGCGATGGACTAGTTTTGTGGCAGTTAAACCAAATGAGTTAAGAAGTAACGGGAAACATTCTTTACTCCCAAACATTGGAATTGTGCTTTTAATTTTCATTGAAATGCCACCAGAGATCCATTTAAACTGTTTTTGATAAGATACAAACTGAACACACTGCATTCGACTGCTGCAGGGAGAATTTTCTTAATTTCACAGTTGGTTGGAAAGTAAACTCACAGAATAAAGGAGAAAATTCAGCAATGGCTACCTGTGGTACAAGAATATACGTTAGAAAACGAGAAAAAACACACCTCATCTTGGTGGGAAACACTGTTATACATAACATGACATAACCTTATCTAATCTCATAGAACTTCAAGGATCAGTGTTTACTACTACATCTGGACAAAAATCAACTTTTCATTTACTTGACTACTTCCTTGTTAAAAATCTCTTTGGCGTTCTCCCTTTTTGAAATGTCTGGTATTTTGGCTCCCTCCCTTCTCACATGGGCCTAATTTATGGGTAGTTCTAATAAACACATCTCCAGCTGACACTTTGGGTAGATAATGTTGTTTGTTCCAGTGAAAGAAATTAGGGGAGTTCTTACTGAGAAAGCAGTAGCAGTAGTACTAATAAATACAGCGGTTGCTTTCTTACATTAGAAGAAACACTAAGAGCATCATGTGTATTCCAATCTGCAGTGCAGCCAACTACAGAGAATGTGATGGAGGCATGGGCAGAGCCTTGGGGGTGTGTTTATTTTACAGGGTTGTGCTGGGGCCTGTTGGTAGTGGCTGGGAGACTGTGCTCATCTCTTCCCAATGCAGAGGTCTGTGAAGACTTGCTGGTAGCTTAATGTTGGCCATGGAGAAAGTATACACAACACGAAAACTGGCAAATATTATACATCTTATTCTGAAATCTGGTTATTAAATATTGCCAGCATATCACTACCTATAAAATATTTCTGGATTGTGATTCTGGACCATGTATAAGTGCTGGACCACGGACAGGTAAAACTGAGTGAAATAAAAATGTGTTGAGCTTACTTAGGTATGGTCTGTAACAGTTGATAACTTTGAATTCATTTCAGGAGGAAGAGACCTGTGTGTGGAGAAGATTAAGGACAAGGAAGGAAGCTCTTTTCAGATAAAGATGATCATTTTTGGGCTCCTTAGAAATAGCAATCATAAATCCTGACTACCTCACAGATTGGCTAATGGCTGCTGGTTAGACTAAAAAAATATGAACAAACAAGAAACCTCTTTAGAAATTTTAAAAAGTATATTAAATAAAATTCTTGGCATCCTAATTATGCAAGAAAGTTGAATATACAATTAAAGCTGAAAGCCATGAGTTCCTTTTGTATATCACTTGGAGTCTACAAAGCAAAGATTTTTCTCTAATTGTTTTTTTAATAGGCAATCTTAATTCTAGCACAAATTTTAATTATTGATTTAATGTAAAATGCTAATTGAGGAAATAAATATTTAGAAAGAAGAGGTATATATCAGGGATATATAGGATTTCATAGATGATGTGAGAGCAGGCAGGTCAAAGAGTAGATTCCTTGTACATTACTTCTCCATGCATAACTATATTTCTATAAACTGCCTATGTTTATTAAACATAATGTTTCAGATAAAAACCATATTATCAACAAATGTCTCTGGTACCTTTTGCAATATCACTTCACTTTCCTTAGCTTGTATCCATTTTTTTTTTTTTATATGGATAAAAAAAACAAAACACTTTTGTTTGTTTAATTTTTTATTCTTTTTTATTTTATTTTTTTTTAACCAGGGGAGAGCGTGAATGCAGTCCCCCACTACCACAAACTATGCAGTTGAGTTTCCCACATTTGGGGAAATCGCAGGGGTCAGCACATCCGGAGTGCAATAGATAAGCCTTGCCCTGGGAAAACCACCTTCATGATCATGGTATCTCCCTTGCCAGGTAAGTATTGTACCCATTTCTTTACCTTTGTAAATTATTATTCTTTTCAAATTATGTGGCTACTTTAGGCTGACCCATGTCCTCTTTCTTTCAGAAAGGCAAGATCCATGGATTTCAACTTTCTCTGTAGAAGCCAAGAAGAACTAAGTTTCGCATAGGTTTCTTTGAAAGAACCGAGTAATCTTTTAACATGTGTTTCATGCAGAATCACTTCTTCAATGATGTTAAGGGTTAGTTATACCTATAAGTTAATTCTGCCTCTTAGTCACCCAGTAAGGTATTAAAACATTGCTTTTCTTCACATTAAATACTGTCTAAGTGGCCTTTTCATTTTATTCTACCAGAAAGCCTTCACAGCCTAAAACAGAGACGGGAGGGTATTTTCTCATCTGTTCCAGACAGTGATGGTACACAATGTACATTAATGCCCACACAGGAAAGTTAATAATACTCTACGAGGAGTCTATTTTTAGATTAATAGGACTCCTTTATGCAAAGGAAATCTGTACTGTGAAAAGAAGAAAAATCTTCAAATGTTCGGAATAATTCTGGATAAATTTTAAGAGAAAAGTAACCTTTTCTTTTCCACATTGGATCTGAAATAATTTTATTTCAAAGGCTTAGCCACGTTACAAAGGCTTTTTAATTGCTCCTATTGATCATGACCTAAATCTGCTTCTACTCAGTGTATAGGGCTGCATTAGGCACTGGAACCAGTACCCTGGGGAGGAAAATCCATAGCCATCCTAATGTTACCCAATCGCAGCATAATTATTTATATTTAATATAGAGATGAAGATCATTTTGTTGGACAACATGATAGTGAGGTCTTTACTGGTTGATATTGCATTAAAATATACTGCTTCAGCCGAAACCGGTTTGGCTCAGTGGTGGAGCATCGGTCTGCAGACTGAAGGGTCCCAGGTTCGATTCCGATCAGGGGCATGTACGTTAGTTGCAGACACATCCCCGGTAGGGGGTGTGCAGGAGGCAGCTGGTCGATGCTTCTCTCTCATCAACGTTTCTAGCTCTCTATCTCTCTCCCTTCCTCTCTGTAAAAAATTAATAAAATATATTTAAAAAAATAAAAATAAAAAATAAAATAAAATATACTGCTTCAAACACCATTAATTCTCCCATTAGACTTTAGTAGACCATAACCTTCCTTAAACCAGAGAAGACAAAGCTCTAAGTATAAAGGTAATTATTTTAAATTTATATAAAAATTGGGATTATATATGACCCTCACAAATAGACACACTGATTTCATTCAATGACACTGTTTCTAAATATCAATAAATCTTTGAAGAGCAAACAGCACACAACCTAGGGCCCCACTACCTGGGAAAAAGCCAACAGCCCTCAGACTTTATGGTTTTAATAAAATGACAAGTCAGGAGTGTGTTTTTTTTTTTCATGCTAGGGGTAAAATCAGCCCATCTTTCTGGGATCCCACCATGCATTTAAACAAACTATGATGTATACAGCCTTAATGAAGGAATTCTATATATTTAAGTGGTTAGAACCTGTATTTTGCCTTTGTTCAAAATACATTAAATATGCTACATGTCTTCATCTCACACCAAACTGAAGAAGGGAAGGTGAGAAGCTTGGGCTTCCTTTTATGACAAAGTCCCAGGAGTTAGTTGCACTTTGCTCATGCCCGTGGGTGCTAAGAAGGAAGGAGGACATCAAAGACCAAAAGGCACATGGAGGGGTAATAAAGTAGAAGGGCCAATATTTCCTCACCCTCAGAACAAGTCCAACCACACCTGGCGAGTCTCAAAGCGACAGAAACCCAAGACATAATTCCTGAAATGGCTGGTGGGCCAAGCAGGCGGGTTTGCTCCAGGCGTGGGACACATCGAGGAGAGTGGTGATGCTTCTCCAGAGTGATCCCCCGCATCAGGCGAGGAAGAGACCAGAGGCGAGTGGAGGTCTTCCAGGGGAATTGGTGGGACACATAATGACTGCTTTCTTCCAGCTCTTCAGTCCCACCTGGGCAGGACGAGGGCATGAGGGGAACAGAAGGGAAGGGAGAGAGAAAGGACGAATGCTGCCTCATGGGAAGTGAGCATCCAGACCCAGCCAGCCTAGCCTCAGCCTTTTCCTGCTTGCAGACCAGTGGACAGAAAGAAGAAGTTATGGGTGTTTCCCCTCCTATTCCCAGCCTGCCCTCCCACCCAGGACTGTCCCGCTCAATACCCTGTCCTGAAGTCCAGCAGGCCCAGCTGAGTAGCTCCCGTCCTCAGACAAGTCTTTTAAACTCCGAGGCCTGACTATGTATGTCCAGTGTCCAGCACTGTCAGAGATTCTTATTTCTCCCTGCTGACTTCCTGGGCCTTTGACGTTCTGTGAACATTGGATCACTTAATACAGTTTATTTTAATCGTGTGTATATTCCTGCCTTTCTACAAAACTGTGTACTCCCCTAGTCATCCTTTGCTTATTTATCTTTTATTCCCAGGGCTTTAGTGCCTGTTTAGATACTATTACCTCAGTATTTGCTCAGTATGTGTAAGGCATGAGTAAATGTTCCTTTAAATACTTCAATAGATGCACCAAACTAGTATTTGTATTTAAAGTTTTAATTTTCTCTTTAAAGTATTTTATATGAAGATTTGGATGCTGAAGTATTAAGAACTAACACCATTTTTAGGGAAACTCCCCTTTTCAATTAATACACACACACACACACACACACAAATGTATTAATATATATATATATATATGTTTCTATATATATATTAAAGATACATATATATAATATACTATATAATTTTGAGTGTGTAGATATACACATATATAGACACAAAATTATACATATTTATATATTCCCATATTTGCCTACATATAAATTCAGTTAGATGAAAAGCAAACTAATTATTATCGCTATTTCTGTATTGCTTTGGTGAAATTTGGGCTATTTCCAATACAATATATTTTATGAAAAACTTAACTGAAGAGTGTAATCTCTCTTGTGAAATAATTAAAGGTACTGTGAGTAAAAAATTTTATGTTCATTTTATAATAAATTATATAACTAAAATTTATATCTAAAGTGTATTGGTATCTGATTATCTTTCCCTCCTTGCTTTGATTGATAAAAAGCTAATACTGTATTAGTAATTTTTAGTTTTTCTTCTATTGAAGTATAACTAACTTACAATATTACATTAGTTTTAGTATATAATATAATGATTCGATCCTTACCTAATTCTAGCAATTTTTCAAAAATTGATGGTACATATTTTTGTTATTTCTGCACGCTTATTGGTTTTATCTTAAAATTCTGTCAGTACTTTCTCTTTGTCCTTACTTATTTGTTAATTTATTCACTGTAAAATGCAGCCATTAATTCAAATTCCAACATTTACTGAAAACCAACTATGGGTTAGGCAATATTTTCCAATAGGATTCATTCACGTCACATCAGATTCTCTTTGCAACAGTGCAAAGCATTTTAAAAAGACATGGACAGATTAAGTTCAATTACATAAATTCACCGGTAGACCTTTGGATAACTAAATTTCTTTCAAGAAATAATAACTTTACCAATGTTACTTTTTAAAAAACTTTTATTACATTTATTGGGGTGACATCAGTTAATAAGATCATATAGGTTTCAAGTGTACATTTCTGTGATACATGATCTGTGCATTACATTGTGTGCCTATCACCCAAAGTCAAATCATCTCCTATCACCATATATTTGGCCCTCTTAACCCTTTTATATCTCCACCCCTTCCCCTCTGGTAACCACCATACTGTTATCCCTGTCTATGAATTTCAGTTTTATATCCCACATATGAATGAAATCATATGGTTCTTAGCTTTTTTGTACTGACTTATTTTGCTTAGCATAATAATAAATGGTAGTATTGAATCTTTTTTTATGGCTGAGTAGTATTCCATAGTATATATTTACCGAATCTTCTTTATCCAATACTCTTATCAAAGGACACTTTGCTTATCTCTGAGACTTGGCCACTGTGAATAATGCTGAAATGAGCATAGGGGTGCAGAATATATCTTTGCAAATGTTTTTTGAATTTTGGGGGTAAATACTCAGAAGAGGGGTTGCTGGGACATAAAGTAGCTCTCTTCTTAATTTTCTGAGATACTGCCGTACTGTTTTCCATGGTGGTTGTACCAGTTTACATTCCCACCAGCAATGAATGAGGGTTCCTTATTCTCCACAACCTCTCCAGCACTTCTTACTTGTCTTATTGATAATAGCCTTCCCAACAGGTATAAGATGGTATTTGATTGTAATTTTGATTTGTGTTTCCTTAATAGCTAGTGAAGTTGAACATCTTTTCATATACCTGTTGGCCATTTGTAAGCCACAAGTGCCTGTTCATGTCCTCTGCCCATTTTTTAATTGGGTTGTTTGTCTGGTGTTGAGTTGCATTGAGTTCTTTATGTATTTTGCACTTTAACTCCTTATCAGAGCTGTTATTTGCAAATGTCTTCAACCATTCAGTTGTTTGCCTTTTTGTTTTATTGACAGTTTCTTTTGCTGTGCAGAAGCTTTTTAGTTTGATATAGTGCTATTCATTTATTTTTGCCTTTATTTCCCTAATGTCCTTTATGACCAAGGTCCATAAGTTTGGTACCTGTGTTTTCTTCTGTGCAATTTATTGTTTTGGGTCTTACATTTAGATCTTTGATCCATTTTGAATTAATTTTTGTACACCAAGAAAAAGCAAAAGCAACACAAAGGTTCACTGCAAAGGAATTACAAAGGAGAGAAAGAATCAAATTAGATAAGATAATTAACTAAATGGAAAAAGAAACTTCAACACATTTGGTTTGGGATATCATTTTCCCCTGACTATTAAAAAGCCTCTCATTATGAAATTTTCTATGTGTGAAGAAAGAAGATTCTATTTGTTAAAATCTGTCTCCCATTTTCCTGAGAGAAACATTATGAGAAACCCAAAAGCCCTGGTTTGAAATGCTATTCTGTTCTTTCTATTCTGTTCATTGAAGAAAGGCACTGATAATCCATTTGACTGATGAGTCAATTTTGTATAAGAAAGCAGAGTGGTCCTTACTTATAGCAATCATGGATTGTACAAGTGTACCTTTCAAGGCAAGAATGATAGTATTACAAGCATGCTATGTGATAACCACTGCAACTTATTCTTTCCCCCGAACAGCAAGTTCTTAGAATGGTATCGGGATAAAATAAATTTAATCCTTAACTACCAAAGCTATTTGCTTGTAATCTCAACTAATTTGCACTTGGTTCTCTACACTGCTCCACACTTAAGGCATCTTACCAGAAAGACAACCAGAACACACTCTGTAAAAGGTGGAATCTGTTTATCTTTCCCATTTCTATGATTGCCTAACAATATCATTTGTCCCTAAGAGGAAAGAACATGGAAGCCAAGAGGGGTTTGCCAAGAGAGGATCTAGAGGAAGCAAATTCCAAGTAAAGGAAAGAGAAACTATTCCCTAAGGTGGGGAGAGGGAGCCAGTGGAGGCCAATGTGGCTGCTGGAGACAGAGGCCAGATGCCACATCATGGATGCATAGGCTTTGGAGAAATTCAGGCTACATTTTGGATAAGGTATAAACAGAAGCTATTGATGAATTTCCTGGGAGAAGAGAGGTGAAAGTAGTAAAAAACTTTCACTGAAGAAAGGCACTCAGAATCCAAATCCCAAGAAAATAAATCTTAATCAGCTTACCCTTGAAGGGTGATGTAAAACCACACAGGGTAGGAGATTTTCACATCTCCTCTTATTGACATTTACTTTAAATTTCTAATGTGTGTCATGTGTATAGGCTTTTGCTGGCACTGATGAACCAGGGACTGTGTGAAATTAAAAAACAGTGTTATCAAATATGTTGTTATATTCAAGCCAAGAGAACGGAAGACTCCACTCGCTCTGCGACAACAACATGGCTTCTTGGAAGCATGCTGCAGAGCAAAGCCTGGGCTGGATGCAAGCCTGGCCTGGATTTCAGTCCTGACAGCCAGCTCTGGCTAGCATTCATTTTTTCAATCTTATTTTCAAATGTTTTATTTTTTTCTAAATTATGCATAAATTATTGAAAGTAGCTAAAAATAAAATCATCAGTTAAGGAAAGTTAATAATTCACATTTGCGATTTGTCTCATCCGCAAGAAAGGCTTAGCAAAGATTTGCGGTTGTAGTTGAGTGGAGCCGACATTATGACTGTGTGAAACTGCCCAATCACTTGGAAACAAAAGTGAAACACTGACTGCACTAACACCAATTTCAACCCTGATATCTATAAAAGGAATAAACAGCAAATACCCTGCAACAGCTTTTTGGATTTTGGTTGAAAAAGACATGATTAGAGCAATAATGATGAATTGTAGGATTTTATAACTGGATGTTTTGATGATATTTGGAGAAAAATATGACTCTTGTTAGTGTTTTATCATTATTGGTTAAATAAATAAACGAATATCAGGAGGGAAATTAGGTGGATGTTACACTAACCTCCTCCCATATCAAACTGGAATTACATGAAAATATGTAATAATCAACCTGAATAACTACCTGAAGCCTCACTGAATAGAAGTCTTACAACCAACGACTTACAGAAGAAGCCACATTGGGAATGGTAGGAAGGGCAGAGATTTGAAAAGGGCTTGCCCACTCTCATGGGTGGCAGGTGAGATCTCTGAGGAATATCTCAGCCACAAAGGTCTCCCCCTGAGGAGTGAGGGGTCCATTCCTTCCCTCACCCACTTGACTGGTGAGCAGCCCCTTGGCCATGGGCCACGCATTCTATGTTGGGGACTCTGCTGCTCTCTCCCCAACAAACCCTGGAGGTCGTATTCCACCACAAAGGTCTGCGACCACCCAGCCAGTGGCAGCGAGGCTTTGTGTTCCCTGGGACATTTGCTAAGTGGCCTCAGACCTGGCACTGGCACAGAGTTTGAACCTTCATCACTCAGGGGTATACCACTCGCCCCTCCTGGTGACACACGGAGAACCTACTTGAGTCCCACCAGAGGCTCTCTCAGGGACTGAGCCCAACAGGGACCAGTAGGCAAAGACATGCGGAGGAGGATCTCGCGGTGCACTGGGACTTTTGCTGACCTGCCCCTGAGTCTGGTGCTGGTAAAAGCCACCTTGGTACATGCCTTGGTCCTTCCTGCACACACCCAGGAAAGCAGTGGCAGCCACAACCTGTGCATAGCTTTGTAGCTCAGAACAGATTTCTCAAGGCCAGTTGCAGGCAGCGTCTGACATTGGCCTGCATTAGAATTCCTCCCCAAAGGCTTCAGAACGAGCCCACCCAGTGGCCAGCCTCAGACAACAGAGTAGGATCCAGTAAGTTTCACAAACAGCAGATCCAAAGAAGCATCTCAGCGGGCCCCAGACCCTGCAGAGGTGCATTCCGTGTGGCCAGCACCTGCACAGCAGCTGCACTGGAGCCGCTCAAGGGTGGCCCTCACACATGAATGGGCCGGTAGCAATCAAGACTCAATTACAAAAGGAGGAGCCCCCTACAATGATGACTTTTTGAGAGACAGAGAGGAATATCTTATAGAAATGTACAACAGTTTATCACAGGTAGTCTATGGGCACTGGAAGACTCTTACATTAAGCAATTCCATCCAACATTCATGAGACATAGAACTTAAGAAGCTGTAAAAATCCTTTTAACTTCATGAAAATCAACTCCAGGAAAGAACATGGCATTTGAGGAAACGTGCATTTTTACAAAATTCTAAATCTACACATAAGCATAAGCAGAATACACTTAAAATATTATGCTTAACCCCATTGTCTGTAAACTATTCTAAAAATGACACAAGAGGCAAAATCGGCCTTCAAACTTTTAAACCTTTTAAAAATCATTCATCGGAATATCAGATGGCACTGTTTCTTTCATAAAACACTGCTTTCCAAAAGATGACCTGTTCTCTAGAGCAGATAATGTAACCAAAGATGAGGGAGTTTGCAGACAGAAGATAAACCTTAGGAGTATGAAAAGGAGAACGCAGAAACCCTCACTCTGCTTGTGTCTTTGCTGTTGCTGATGCTGGTGGGGGAGCTGGCTTTCATGCCCTGCCCCGTGGGCAGTGGGGAGGGACACTTCACAGGGACTTGTGTTAGTGTTCCTGCAGCGAGGAGAGGAGAGGCAGCGGGAACCGAAATCAGCGTGCGCCCGGGCCCTTCCTGCAGTGCTTCACTTGCTATTCAATCCCCTGGTGCTGACTGCATCCAGCCAGGCACTGGGCTATCGTCATGCAAAGGACCAAGCAGGTGTCCATTCTCATGGACAGTACAGTAAAGGAGACAGTTAGCAAGGCATCACACTGCTGCATCAACTCTTACAAACTGTAAAAGGGCCACGGAGAAAGGGTCTCTAAGAGAACAGAAACTGACCTCATCTGGATTCAGGCAGAGTTTCTAGGGATGCTAGGCTTGAGAAATAACACTTCTTTGCTCCCAAATTTAAAACAAACAAACAAACAAAGGCATCACTTCTGGTTACAAAATAAATAAATCATGGGCATGTAATGTAAACACTGGTAATATAGTCAGGAGTACTGTAATACTTGGGACGGTGACAGATGGCAATTAGGGTTTCCATGGGGATCACTTCGTGATATGTATACATTTTGAATCACTATATTGTACGCTTGAGACTCCTAGGAAACTGTACATCAACTATTTATCAACAACAACAATCCCCCCAACACTTTGCAAGACATGGGATCTTATTTGTGAACTATTCACGGATAACCCATTGATCAAAACACAGTGTTTCCTGAACAGCCAGTGCTTATGCAGCACTGTCAACAAGACAAATAGGAGTGTGACATAACTTCTACTTCCAATACATTTATTGACTGCCTAGACAGAAAGACATATGTTGTGGGCACCATAAAATGTGTTGGATACGACAGAGGAGAAATGGAGAGCCAGAGGAAGCACAGGGACAGGTGGAGGCTATGCTGATGATAAAGCTGCCCTAGCAAGTGCATGAAACCAATTGTCACACCTTTACTTTTAAATTTCATTTTGGTTTTGCGCTATGGGCATATGTTTATTTCAGTTTTGCATCACTTGCATGATATGTAATTTCCCAGTGTTGCATATATGCGCATTTTTTTGTGAGGCATCTTAAACCTTTCACTTGGACAAGAGAGGCACAAATAAATGATTTTTAAGGGAACATTGGGGGGTGGGAGGGAGAAACAGGAGTGGCAACCTTTTCAGAGTGATGCTTCCCAAACTGGGGGAACTACCCAAGTACGAAAGAAGGCACGAAGGTGGGAAACTCAAAGGCTGAGCTGGGGAAGGGAAGGAGGCCCCGTCGGTAAATTGCATTACAGATCCATGGGAGGAGACGAGGCAGGCGTTTTGCAGGAAGAGGTTGGTTTCACACTACAGAAGGCCTTGAAGGGAGACATGCTAGGAGTTTAGCAGCGAGTGTGGCAGTGCCATGGCAACGATACTCAAGTCTGCATTTGAGCAGGACAGTTCTGGGGCAGCGCGGCCTGCAGAGCATGATCAGACTGAGTGGACTTACAAGGAATTAAGTGTGGGATCTAAATGGGGGCAGCGTTAAAGGCGTTCCCGATGTTTCTAGCCTGGGACCCTGAGAAGACCGCAATGTTTTACATGGAATACAAGAGCGTAGGGACAGGTATGGGCGCTGCAATGATGGGTTCCATTTCAGACATGCTGTCTGCAGAATATCTAGGGCTGAGATTTCTAGTAGAGGGCAGGTTGCAGGCAACTGGAGAAAATATCGACTGAAAATAGTAGGGAGCAGCACTGATTTCCCAGAGTTGCTGCAATATGTGGGGAGTTGAAAATCCTTGCTGACAAGGATGCTGAAACCCAATCTTAGAAGAGACAGTCATGACCTATTTAAGATACACGCTACACCTGGGGAAGAAACTAGATTCTCCCTCCCCCTGACAAGAGGATCTCCAATAAGGGTTTAATAATGAAAGCGATAAGCTTCTGGCCCCGCAAATGTCCCGACAACGTGTATTTCTTTCTCTTTCTTTCTTTTTAAACACTGTAAAGTGTCCACTAAACTATGAGGAGTCATTATTAGAGGACATATTTCAATAATCCATAATTAAATACTGCATCAGCCAGATATCACCCTTTGTAATCCTTGAAAAACGTATTAGGATTGTCATTGGTAATATAATAAAAACTCTCTGACCTCAAAAACGAAGCTCATCAAATTGAACAGGATCAAGAGTTGCCAGGTGTGTCTGAACTGCCAGACTATCAAAATACAATATTGTAGTAAAAGGTTCTCATTGAGCAGTTTTTTTTTTAAATTGCATCTCTAATATGGTCCATTTGCCGGAAGTTTAACACGAATAAGAACAAGATATTTATGGTACTTGAAATATCTTAGAAACCTCAAGCCAAGCTTCACCTTTCTCCCTGAACTCCGCATAGATGAGCACCCAATGGTTGGCTACCCACTGAAGTTTTACAATCATACACATAAAACCAACACAAAGATACAATACATTAAATACTAGCCTCCCAGGAATGCCACTCTCACTTACTTGCATCGAAGTGGGACGCAAACACCATGGCATCTTGTGGCTCAAGCGGAAAGCAAGCGCTGACAGGTGAGGACGACAGGAAACGAAAGAGTGAGGGCCAGCCAGGGGCATGCGCAGTCTGCAGCGCTCCTCCTCCTGCAGGAGGCGCAGCTGGGAGCACTTGGGCCTTGGGCGGTGCTCTAGAAGGGTCCTACGAGGCAGCACCTGCTTATCATGGGCCAAGCATGCCTATGGGGCATTTGTGAGCGTGAAGAAGGAACGAGTGAAAAAGCACTCTGAGCCTGTGTGCAAGGTGCTCAGGGAAGTAGCACAGAAGCGCTGACCATCCTGCCCTGCCCTTTGGTCCTTCGGGAGGTCGGGCCTTCTGCCCAAACCGGAGGAAAGCATCCTTGTGAATCTCTTCTTGCTTCAATCCAACATGTTTCCCTCATTAGGGCAAAGGAGCAGTGATTGCGGAAACCGGTTTGGCTCAGTGGATAGAGCGTTGGCCTGAGGACTGGAAGGTCCCAGGTTAGTTTCCGGTTAAGGGCATGTACCTTAGTTGCGGGCCCATCCCCAGTAGGGGGTGTGCAAGAGGCAGCTGATTGATGATTTTCTCTCATCAATGTTTCTAACTCTCTATCCCTCTCTCTTCCTCTGTAAAAAAAAAAAAAAAAAAAAAAAAAAAAAAAAAAAAAAAAAGAAAAAGAAAAAAAAAGTCAATAAAATATATTTAAAAAAGCAAGTTAACATCATTGTTTCTTAAAGACATTAATATCTACGAAATCAGGGTGCTTCTTCCAGTCAATGGCATGTCGTAGTTTATCTACAAACATTTTTTCGGACTCTTGGTGCGTACAGTGTATTTTACAACCCGTATCAAACTTGCTGAATGAAGATAATTATGAATAATCATCCCAAAAGGAGTGTGTCATTCATGCTGATAGCATCTGGCATGTCTGAACAGAGGGAAAATGACCTCCCATTTAACCACTGCCTTAAAATAATCACCATATATGCATATAGGAGATCTGATTTCTGGGTTTGCCTTTAGGAATTCAGCCTTTTGGAAAACTACCGGAAAACTATCTTCACAGTTTAGCTTTAGGACCAAGGAAAAGAATGGAGGCAAGGTAGTGTGTTTGAATCCCAGAGGTACGGTATTTCTTCCTCTGAGAATGTTGGCATCCCTGACGTTATAAAGAGGATGTAAAGGTCTCCTTGTGGTTGCAAAACATTTCCCCAAGAGCTTTGCAGGAGACTGAGCAGCATAGTGGTAGCTTGATTACCTAGATCAGCGTTTTTCAACCGCTGTTCCGCGGCACACTAGTGTGCCGCGAGATGTTGCCTGGTGTGCCGTAGGTGCAGACAAGACAAGAATTTTATAATTTTTCACTATTTTGTTTACTTAATATTTCATAATAAAGTAATTATAAAATACTTTCTTTGTGTTTATTTGATTCCTATTCAAGAGAATTACTTTATATATAGTCAATATAGGCACAGAGTTAAATTTTTTAACATTTTCTAATGGTGGTGTGCCTCGTGATTTTTTTCATGAAACAAGTGTACCTTTGCCCAAAAAAGGTTGAAAAACACTGACCTAGATAACTTCATTCTTCAAAAGGCTGTACATTCCAAGTGTCAAAGTTATCCTACCACCCTAACACAACTGGTAATAATATGGGATGTGTTTCCTTCTAGTCTTTTGTTGATATCATATTTTACACTGTTATCATATGCATATACAATTTTGTAACTTGTGTCTATTTAGTGACAATTGGATTACAAGTATTTTGTCAGTGATGCTCAACCTTTATTAGCTGCCCATCTTTAATAGTTTTTAAAATAAATGGTACTGTATTTTACATGTGATTTTCACTATTGTTTCCAAAACTTGGCACTATAAAGTTTTAAGATTCATGTATGTTGAAATAGTTTTCTCACTCAATTTTTATAACCTTTTTTATATTATGAAACATTCTGTTTATGTCTCTTTACATGGAAATTTTTGATACTGAGAATTTGAAAAACTTGCATTAAATACTATGTCTATTTTTCTTGCATTTCTTAAAGCATAAGAAATCTCTTTCAGACCATCCAGAGAGTAGGTAAATATTAAATTGAGTTTGCTTCAAATGCTCTTATAAAAAAAATAAATGTTTAAATTCTTAAGGATTTATTTTACTACTTTATATGAGAGGAGGGTTTATATTGATTTGACTCTATTTTTATTAGCCAATTTTTCTAATACTGTATGTTTAATAATTTTTTATCTTCCACATAGATTTGTGATAATTCTAGTAATATACTAAATTTCTAGATTTGTTAGAGTCTATTTCTATGGAAAATAATCCATCTGTCTATTATCAAGATAACAACAAATGACTTTAATTATTGTTGGACAATGTCTCACAATGTTCATTTGTAACCTTCTTACCCATTTATTTCCTTTTCAATATTTTAGAATAGTGACTTAGAAATACTGTCTTATAAAAATATGTTTTTGCCAAAACCAGTTTGGCTCAGTGGATAAAGCGTCAGCCTGTGGACTGAAAGGTCCCAGGTTTGATTCCGGACAAAGGCATGTACCATGGTTGTGGGCACATCCCCAGTAGGGGGTGTGCAGGAGGCAGCTGATCAATGATTCTCTCTCATCGATGTTTCTAACTCTCTATCCCTCTCTCTTCCTCTCTTTAAAAAATCAATAAAATGTATTTAAAAAATATATGTTTTTAAAGGCTTTATTGAGTTTGTAATAAACCTGTCTAATTTTAGGTAATTAAATATTTATAATATATACTATTCTCTTTTTAGAAACATGTTTTCTCTTAAGATTTTTTGTTTATTCACATAGGTCATATGTAATTCTTATTAAAATGATTACTAGCTACTTTATTTAATTTTGCCACTAAAAATAAATTGTTTTCCTTTCTGAAAAATGTTCACAAAGTTACAATTACAAAATATCTTTTATCTTGCCAAATTAACAGCATTTTATTAATTTTAATTTTTAGTTGATTCCTTTTGATATATGATATATACAAATATCACATAAAGAATAAGAATAACTGCTTATTTCTAACATGTTTACATCTATTTTTTTCTTATTGTATTGGCCAGAACTTTCAAAACAATATTAAATTATTATGGTGATATAAAGTACCATTATTATATTTTTCATTTAAAGACAAATGACTTCTATAGTTCCCAGATAAATTATTTTTATCTGGGAACCAATTTTACTATATGTTGAAACAAAGGCAATTTTTGCCCTTAACCTTCCACGTGTAAGGCAATTAATTGGTCACAATCCCTACAATGGTGTTAAATGCATTTCTATTTTTCTAATAAAGGACTTACTTCAGAATACTAGGGAGGTAGAAAATATAGGAATCATGAAGATAATAGGCAAATGATCAGGCTCCCTTCATTATTATCGTCACAACTTTGTAATGGGAATCTTCTTTGCTCAATTTTTCTACTTTATTTTGAGTAAAATTTGATCAGAAAGATAAGCCATAGCCAGGAGAAAAATAAAATATCGTTAAAACCAACACCAACACCAACACTTTATGGCAAGCCAAAATCACTTAGAAAATATTTCTAAAATATTAAAAGAAAAAAAATACAAATTTGTACTTAATAATGAAAGTTGAAAATGCCATAGCACAGTACTGTTAGTAAATATTATTCATTCTTGTAATTTTTTTCAATTGATATGTCTTTAAGAATGATTATAAACACAATTCAGGGCATTTTAGATATTTACCTCTGTTTGGAAAAAGAAAGTTAAGAATGGTTTTGCAATAAGATTTTACTACCACTTAACATGTTAGTTTTAGTCTATTCCTTTGTTTGGTGAAACAAACAGGCTAAGATGTTTCAGAACAGAACTTGCAAAATGCAGTCAGATTTTAAGATGGTTGGTCTTTGGTATATACAACAAAAAGCAAACTTGTAAGTGCAGGGAGGAGGGGGGGAGATCTGGTAGAAGAGAGAGCAGAACACAGTACAGAGTAAATAGCCACTATCAGGGGTCAGTGTCCAAAGTACCTGTGCTTATAGTTGAAAGGCTAGTTCACTTCAGAAAGTTGCCAACGTATAAAATTAGGCAAAACCTTTTTTAAAAAACTGTTTTTTGCTATCTAAAATTAGCAATTAAACTATGGTGATTTTGTGAGTATACATTCCAAAACCCAGATATATAATCATCAAATCAGACTACAGTTCTCTAATCTATATATATAAAAGCCTATACAACCATTTGGCTGATAGCTATGATGCACACTGATCACCAGGGGGAAGACACTCCATACATAGCCATGAAAATATGGAACAGACTGTTGAATTTTAGAGGAAGGTGGGAAGAGATTAACCAAAGATCTTATAAGCATATTAGAGGCCCAGTGCATGAATTTGTGCACCAGTGGTGTCCCTTGGCCTGGCCTGCGGGGATTAGGCTGAAACCAACAGTGAAACAACCACCAAGGGATTGCAGATCGCAAGAGGGTGCAGGTCAGGCCAAAGAACTCCACTGGTGCACAAATCTGTGCATTGGGCCTCTAGTAACATAATAACTAGCATAGTCAGAGGTGGGTCAAGACAATGTGGGCATATCTGTCATGCTGGGTAGGATTACTAAACATATGAGAACATAACTGAATTCTATTATGACCCTCTAGCTGAGGAGGTCCTGCAATGTGGCATGCATATATCAATGAAGCATAGCAACACAAACTATGATGAGCAACATCTGCTCACTCACTTCACATGGCAACTATTCCAACATAAACACCATATGCTAAAAATATGATCAAATACGAAAACAACAATTTAAATCCATTTTAAGTGGATTGCCCCCTCTGATCCACTTAAAGTGACACAGGTGGATCAGAGGGGGCAATCAAAATGACACAGGAGGATCAAAAGGGGTTATTAAAATGGTAATCCCCCCTCTGATTCTCCTGTGCCATTTTGATTCCCCCCTGATCCCCCCTGTGTCGTTTTAAGTGATCCCCTCCCCCCACCTTGATACCCCAATTTCTTTTTTTTACCCCTAGAAATGAGCGCAAAAAGAAAAAGTTACTCCGTGGAGTACAAGAAAGGAATCGTGGAAGACTCTTGGGGCCAAAATCTTATTGCTTTCTGCAAAGAGAAGATGTTGAGTATCCAATTGGTCCGAAAATGGCAAGCAGAGTATGGTAACCTCATTGAACAAGTTGACAAGGAAAATGCTAAAAAGCACAAGTATGGATCAGGTCAGCAACCATTATTTTCCAAGCTGGAAGACCTGATCTGTGAATGGGTTGTTGACAGGAGAGCAGAGGCTTTGGTTGTGAATAGGGCTCAGATTCAAGAATTTGCCCTTGCAATGGCACCACAGTTTGACATAGTCCCCGAAGACTTCAGAGCATCACAACACTGGCTGGATAATTTCCTTCAGCGAAGTGAACTGTCTTCAAGAAGATCTACCACATTGTTTAGGTTGGAAGATACTCAAGTTATTAAGAGAGCACTTGCATTCAAGTCCTTTATTGATGATGCTGACTTCTCTAAATACAATCTTTCCAAAATGATTGCTATGGATGAAACTGCAGTGTTTATGGGCCAATCATCTCAAACAATAATTGAACAGTGGGGTGCCTCTTTAGTGTACATTCCCTCCACTGCTTATGAAAGTGCACTTGTTTCCTGTATTTTGGCAATTCGTCTGGATGGCACTAAAATCCCACCTTTAATCATTTCTAAGGGCAAGAAGGAAAAGATTGAACGTGTTTGGGGCGTTTTTATTCTTGAAACTGAAAAAGCCTGGGCCATGCAAGCAGTTATAAGGAAGTGGGTCGATTTAATGCTGCCGCTTGTTATGCGAGGGAGCCAAAAAAGGTCTGCTAGTCTGGGATGCAGCCAGCACTCACCGCACTAAAGACATGAAGACATTTCTTCACAAAAGAAAAATAGATCAGATAATGATTCCCTCAGGAATGACGGCCTATCTCCAGACTCTTGATATTGCAACAAACAAGCCATTCAAAAACAACTTGCGCATGGAAATTAATGACTACATTGAAAATAGAATGGAGAGAAGTCAGCATGGAAACTTTGTGAAACCTAAACTGCAAGAAGTTGTGACTTGAGTGAAGAATTCATGGAAGAAAATCACTGACAGTTGCATTGCAAATGCACTGAGAGCAGGCTACCTTGACAAGAAGTACTCATTTAAAGACAGTGCTATTGCTAAACATGAGAGATTTGATCCACTGATTCTGAAAGAAATGGAGTCACAAGAAATTCACCAGGAAATTCAGGAATTGGATTGTTATGATGATGTTTCAGAAGATGATGACATGATTGTCATTGAAATTCTTGATATTGTAGGATTCATTTTGTCTGGTTTGTGTTGACAACTACCGAACTACCGTATACAGGTAATAAATTTCCTTTATTTTCATTTAACAATAAATGTGTACCATATTCTTCTTCATGAAAAAATAAGACATCCCCTGAAAATAAGACCTAGCACATCTTTGGGAGCAAAATTAATATAAGACACTGTCTTATTTTTGGGGAAACAGGGTAGGTACAAAATAACATAGGCAGATTTTCACTCTGAGTTGGTCCTGACCACTTTTATTAAAACATGAAACTCTTACAAAAGGGGTGTTATTTTAAAGCAAAAATATAATACAAAATACTCCCTAGTTGCAAGAATGCATCCTTGATATCCATTCTATATTTTCAAAGGGGCCATAACTTCGTTGTGAGAAATTACTTTAAGAATGGGTAGAGCCCTGGATGGTTTAGCTCAGTGGTTAGAATGTTGGCTGTGAACAGAAGGGTCTCCATTCAATACCTGGGTTGCAGGTTTAATCCCCAGCCTGATAGGGGTGGTGCAGAGGCAACTAATCAATGTGTCATTCTCATATTGATGTTTCTCTCTCTCTTTCTCTCTTTCTCTCTCTTAAAAAAAATCAATGGAAAAATATCCTTGAGTGAGAATTAAAAAAATAAAATAAAAGAATGGGTAGAATCTATTTCTATTTTTCAGATTTTTCATATAGAAGCAGTTATCAATTAATCTTTGAAAATATATATTTGTTTACCATAAGTTTTTATTTGAGCTTCTACATTGACACAATTTAAAGCTCTTAGGTCTTTTAAAACTGAGGAGCTTTAGGGTTTTAGATATTATAAAATTTAATGAGAATATGCTCATCATTCATTTTGCCTAGAAAATAACCCCCTCCAGAGTTCCTCTCTTCCTCCTCTTCTCCCACCTGGACACATTTACTGAGTGCCTACCTCATATTAAGGCAATGGATTGAGCTCCAGGGGATGCGATTATGACTAATAGGACATGGTACTTTTGCTTCCAGAAATGCAAGCTAGTGGGGATGCAGAAATTCATACAGCTAGTTACAATATAACCCAGTAAGTCCAATGATAAATGTATGTCTACACAGGTTGCTTTGGAGCATGAAGGAGAATTTCCCATCTCAGCCTGAGGAAGTCTGAAGGTCATAAAAAGAAGAGGTGACCGGGTTAATGCTTAAGCCCTTCCTCATAATTCTTTCCTGATATACTAGTAATTCCCATCAAAACAAGAGGCTAAGGGTTATCACCATTCCTAGATTTGACTGTCCAATGACTCATGGTCCATAATGTTAAATCTGTCAACTATAAAACTGTAAAAATAGGAAGTAACAGAGACCCAGTCATTATGTATTCATGTATTGTAATCAAATCTGCTTAATAGTCATAATTCTTTCCAATCCTGTACATAATAGTATCAATGAAACTAGAATAGTTTGAATAGGTACTAATAGGTACTAAGGATCAGACTCTTTCAAATAATAGTTTTTTAAAATGGCAATAATAGCATCCTCAAAAACATAACAGATCGCTTTGCTTTCCATAAAATCAGTACAAAAAGGATGCTATTCTCTTTACCCTCCACTGAGCTCAAAAGGTAGAACTGTTGCCAAGATAATTAATGTGCAGGAAGTTGTTTGTTTGTTTTTTCCATGGGAAATTTCAAAAATATCACTAATTTGCTTTGATTTCTTACAATGATTATAAAACATTTATAAGGACGCCTGTATGTACTAGTTTTAACTGACAGATTTCCTTTTCCACTGCAGTGCATCACTTTAAAAATATCCTTCTCCCTCCCCGTCAATTTCATAATAGAAAATCCAGGCAAAGTGTTTCACTCTTGCTTAACCTTGAAATATATATGTTGTGCTCAATGGAAAAATCTATCACTTATAGTTTTTAGAGATTTGGCATGAGACAGAAATAATTTGAAATGTAGACAAACTTAAGATGTAAAAGAATACAGTTTGGGATTGTAAAAAAAAGTTAGATGCTCTATGAAGGTCAAAGCTCACCCCTTCCCTTATATTCTCTCAAAAGATGCATCAACGTATGCACTGGTGGTAACTGTGGTGACCCCCTTACTACTTTACTTGTCAATGTTCTCTTTCCTAATTCATTTGAAATTTCACTTGACCTTTCTTTCTGATCCAACATATTATCTATCCATAGGTAATAATTTTCAAACTTACTTTCTAACTGTTTAAGGGTAAACATGAGATTTAGGATAATAGACAGGAAACTAATTGCCAGTCAGTATGTTAAATGCTTTGTTAGAGAATATACAAATTGTAATGGGAGGCTGAAAAGGAAATGGACTGATGCCCTAGGAGATAAAAGGAGGCTTTCAGAAGTCACGTTTGAGAATAGCTTACAAAATTTATAGGTGTTCACAAGAGGTTAAGAAGAGAAAGAATATATTAGGCAAAAATATACACAATTGCCATAACCAGTTTGTCTCAGTGGATAGATCGTCGGCCTGCAGACTGAAGGGTCCAAGGTTTGATTCCAATCAAGAGCATGTACCTTGGTTGTGGGCACATCAAGAGGGGGGTGTGCAGGAGGCAGCTGATCGATGTTTCTCTCTCATTGATGTTTCTGACTCTATCACTCTCCCTTCCTCTCTGTAAAAAAAATCAATAAAATATATTTTTTAAAAATATACACAATCAACACACATACAAAAGAAGCCAGAACATGAGGTCCTATTGGAGGAGGTGATAAGTAGCTATGTTCCCAGATGAATGAGAGGGGAGAGTGGACAGGGGAAAGCTGTGATTGGCCTGTGAAGAATCTTACATACCATGCCAAACATTGTAGATCTTATCCTTCAGACTTTCAATGACCAATATGATAGCTGCTAGCCACATGTGGCTGTTTAAATATAAATTAAATAAATACAAGCAAATATTCAATTTCTCAGTTGCAGTAGCCTTGAAGAGGAATATAAAACAATTGGGGGCTAGCAATCTGAATATGTGCCAGTAACCAATATCTTAATGCACATTCTTGTTAGCCTATAATTAAGTCACTGCACCTTCCTGAGGCAATATTCTGTTTCCTAAATACTTCCAGTTTACAAGGACCATACACCAAGAATGTAACAGCTTAGCCAGAGGGGAGATCACTGGCACCACCCAGACCAGGTCTTTGGGTTTAATCTCACTTCTGCCATCCCAACTCACAGAGGGACTGCAAAGCCTGTGAAAAGTCCAGAAGCCTGGTCCATATTTTGGGAGACAAAGAAACCAAGTGGGGGAAGTGGGGAGACCCTCTGCATTCGGTACTCAGGCTTTGGAAACCGACTCCCCTGAGTCACCGTACTAGTACACCTACAAATAAAGGGTTTTTCCTGAATCTTCTGAGTACCCATCGTGTGTTTCCTGGTCACCTGGTAAATTCTGCAGCACCCTCATTTCAAATGCCTGATAGCCACATGTGACTCCTGGCTACACAGCACAGACACAGCGTGTTTCCCTGTCACTGCAAAGTTCAGTTGGACAGCACTGCCTTAAATAAGGAGAAACCTCAGCCATTTGCTAATTACAAAGTGGAGACTGACCTGATTGTAACTCTGCTTGATTTAAAAAAGTAATCGATGTGAAGTAAAGGACTAGCTTAGCCCTGGGGCTGGCGGCAGAGGGCCAATTAGAAGGAAAGAGAGAAGACACTGCACTAAAACGGTAGCTGTGGGAAAGTGGGAGAAGCTGCCTATTTAAAGGGGCAGAACCAAGAGGACCATGCTAATTTCTAGTGTAGATGAACGGAAGTTGGTGATGCCTTCACTGGAAGACACTATGGGCCATTACAATGGCTGGAGCATGGAGATTAGTTTATTTTTTGACCTGTTGTGTTGTAAGGGCCTGGGGATTAGAGAGGAGGTTTGGGCTAATAGGTTTCAAAAATAATTTCTCATCATTTTTCCTTTATAAGGAACATCCTTTTACAATTGCCTAAAAACAAGCATTCTCAGCTTTCACATGACGCCTAACATTTTTAAAGTAGGTGAAACAAGAAAGGAGAATTGAGCCTCAGATTGGCAAAAATGAAGGCTTAAGGTTGTTGTTTTTTTACTTAATTTTACTAGCTGCAAATAAGCAGTGCAAAGGATAAGAGCCACCTGAGGATACTGGGAAGTGGGGGCTGCTCCCCAGTGTCACTCTAACTCCAAGGTTTGAGAGACTCCTCCGGAAGAAGAATCTTTAATATCCCCAAAACTCAGAGAGAGTCCACATCATCACTCAAGGTCTACTACTATCAGCTGTGTTTTGCACCACAGCTAAAGGTTTCAGTATTTTACTTCTTACTTCTTCATACTGACACTCCCTCCCCCACAGCTCTCGCCCATCCCATCCTCTTTATTCTAAGCTACTAAGCCCCCTTCTTTGCAAAGAAAACAGAAGTACACTCCAACTCCAAGGCTATTGCCACGTTCCTTCATCTCCATCACTTTTCTGCTTTTTTTCTTAGGAAGGCGTCTGTGTTTATTTGCTGGTTTACAAAAGGATTCGCAGAAAATTTCCCACAATTAGATTTAAAAATGAAAAATTGCTCTATTTATCCTTGACAACAATCAAAGAAGAAATAAGACCTAAAATTGCTGCTGTACTGATTTCCTGTATGTATTCACCTTAGTTGCAGGCTGTGGTTGGAAGTTCCCTTGTAAATTGCATGTTTGGAACATAGAACGTAATTTCCACAGGAAAAATATCACAAATTAGGTTTCCAAGCCAACTCATAAAAGCAAATTTGAGACATAATGCACTCAAAAAACCATAAATTTCCATGAAATAATAGAAAATAGCATATGAAATCACAGTTTATTTTCCTTTAACACACATTTAAACACTTTTGAACCAATACAAAAGTCCAGTGTTTCCTTGGCTTGACTAATTTAATGCTGGAGTCTTAGCCATAGGTGGAGTTGATGGACCAGGAGGGGTGAATTTCACATCCAAAAAATCTCAAAAATCCTTAATTAATATTAATTAATTAGATATCAATAAAATCAAGAGCTGGTTCTTTGAAAATATAAACAAGATTGACAAATCTTTAACCAGATTCAGTAAGGAAAAAAATAAGTAAAATCAGAAATGAAAGAGGAGAAGTAATGACTGGTACAAAAGAAATACAAAACATTCACTATCTATACTTCCTGGCCGCCTACCTGCTCCTTAACTTATTTGCAATCTGACTTCAGCTGTCCTCCATTAAAACTTCTCTCCATGTCTTCAAAGGTGGTTTTTCATTGGCCTTGAACATAGTCTCGTTCAGCTTTCTTAAGTTCTCTTGAAAAGTTCTCTTGGAAAACTATTCTTCACCATGTAGACTGAATTACTCCATCCAAGTGTTCTCATGGTCATCTATGACTCATCATACATTTTAATACACAATTCATTATCAGTCTGATTCCTTCCAGGCCTGTTAACTCCCCGAGGGCTGGCACCATTTCAATTAGGTTCATCATTAAATTCACTTCCCTATCAAAAATGTAACTAAAAGGTGTTGAGTAAGTCACTCATGGATAAAAGAATGAGTAAATGAGTGGAAGTATGACTCTGATCATAATGAGAAGCATCAAGTTCAAAGCAGTGGGTCAAGGAAGAAAAGGGTGCAGATGTATGAGAAGTCAGCTCATAGAGTGACTTGAGGTGGGACACTACTGACTGAAACATTTGGACTCAAGAGTTTTTATTAATGACTCATGGGTTGGACTAGGGATAGGAAAAAATTATTGAAGTACAAGAGCCTTTTAACCATGACATTTTTTGCCATGTCATATTGCATATTCCATATTCACATGACACTACTCAGGAAAGTGGGCCCAGGGAATGGAAAACTTTGCAGACAAAAGGCAGGTACTTGCTTCTCAGAGAACAAACCTGACTCTGAAGATCTGGAGTGGACACGGGGTTTATCTAAATCAGTGGCTCTGAGATATAGAACAGCTACTAGTACATGAAAGCACCTGAGGAATTTCCCATAATTCCAGATTCCTAGTTCCAGTCCCAGAAGATGCTAATTCTCTAGGTCTGGGTGAGCTGTAAGAATCTCTAAAACTCTTCAGGCAGTCCTGCTGTGCAAAGAGAACGTCTGATCCAGCTGAACTTGTTCATTTCCACAAAAGGACACTGACCTCAGGAGAGACTTGGCAATGCACAGGGCATCACTGGCAAAGCTAGGACTATAAGTTCCTTCTCTTAACCTTGATGCTAGAGAGTCCACATCATTCTAAAGAAGTGCAAGCATTGACCAGATGTTGGAAGAATAAAATAAAAAAGGGATAGTATATCTTAACTCACTTCACAGCACACTGTTGAAGTTAGAGGGAGTCAGTAGTTCTCTCCGTTGGAGCTCTGTCGCAGTGAGTGAGGTGGGACCACACTAGCATGCAGCCACTCTGTTTAGTGAACTAAGGTTACAAGAAGCCTCACCTATTTTTATGATGACAGTAGAGCTACAGATGGCGGGATGTTTTTCACTGAGGGGTGAGTTATCATTGGCATTAATAACAAACAGCTCATAGGGAATAATAAACATCTGTTCCTCATAATCCCTAAGAACAGAAGAAATAAAGATGGACTCACAATGTAATGTTACAGGCTTGAGCCAGGAATACATGAACTCTTTTCATTTATTAAATGTTAGAATTATCAAAAGAGGTTGCTTAATTGTTCTTTATGGTGGGACCTTTAAATCCCAGAGGCATTAAACCTACTCATTGCAAAAGGCAGAGGGTGACACAAGTTGATGTCTCATTAGAGGCCAGCAAGACCTCTGTCCTTTTCAGTGTTTCCTCAGTGGAATATCCTACATGGTCCCAGATAGAATCAGTCTACCCGTATTTTCCGGCGTATAAGATGACCCCCTAATTTTACAGTTAAAACATAGGTTTAGGCCTATATTCGCTGTATAAGACTACCCCCACTTCAAAGAAAAGACTTACTTTGCTTTCAAGATCTGCAGGTAATTTTTGTGCAATTTTGGTCTTTTGCCCCCGATTTTCAGTTGACTTTTTTTCGTTTCAAAAGTCGTCTTATACGCCAGAAAATACGGTATGTTGGCACAAATGCTACTTGAATAGCTTGGGGATAAATCACTACTAGTATTCCCTTTATTTTACCCGGAAAAATCAGCAAACACTCAATATGCTTGCACAGAGAAACAATGGTCAAGATCTTCCTTTAATCTCTTGAGATGAGGACAAAATACTATGTCTCTAGGTAAAAAACAGGTGACGGATGGGAAGCTGCTTTTGTGACATCAGTGTAAGTCCCTGTACCAATTAGGCTTTTCTCAATTACATTCTAGCTCATTTCCTACCTTTTCTTCTTTTTGGTCATTCTTTCATAGCTCATTCACCCAGTAAAGGAGGAGAAAATGCAAGTGTGTTTTGATGTTTTCAGAGTTTTATAAAAGTCTTTTTAAAAATATAGATATAGCCAAAACCGGTTTGGCTCAGTGGTAGAGCATCAGTCTGCGGACTGAAAAATCCCAGGTTCGATTCCGGTCAGGGGCTTGTACGTTGGTTGCGGGCATATCCCCGGTAGGGGGTGTGCAAGAGGCAGCTGGTCGATGTTTCTCTCTCATCGACATTTCTAACTCTCTCTCCCTCTCCCTTCCTCTCTGTAAAAAGATCAATAAAATATATTTAAGTATATATATATATGTGTATGTATATATATATATATATATATATATATATATATATATATAAATATGTGATTATTTGCATTTTTAAAAATTTACTAATTTACCACAAAAGTAGATTTTAGCAAAAGTAGATGTTCCCAACAGGAATACATTTTCCCTGCAGTATTAGAATCTACAGAGGTCCATTTAAACACCATTTAACTGTGACAGGAAGGCAGGCAGCTCGTGCCTAATGATGGTACTGACAGGAAGGACAAGGGGCACATCAAACAGGATGACTTTGAGGGGAGCCTGTTAAACCTCAGGATGTTGGCAGAGCCACTTAGTCCCTAAAATACAGCATTTGTGTCAATAACTCCCAAACTGACCTATTCTGCTATTAATCTGGAATGTAAGAGAAGGGAATTGGGTGATTAAGTCTTTAAAATAGGGGTAGTAATTATACCTTTATGAAAATTAAATAGCCTAGTGGATATGTCATATGCTTTTATTAATATGGTTTACAATATTTTGTTTAACAGGGAGTCTTATAACATGTGGAGTATTAATTTTTATGGATCATAAATTTTAATAGATATAAAATATTCCATTTCTGAAATGATGCTTGAGATAATTAATTTCTAACCATCAGGAATATTAAAATGAACATCATATTTATCATAAGTGGGGGAAACCAAGTCAAAAGAAATCTATGGATAATAAAATGGCAACTAAGTTATATTTATGTTATAGTTAAGGTACTTTCTCTTCTATGTATTAAAGTCTAATGAAAATATTTACTTATACTTTCATTTGTATTGAGCAATATGTTTCAGGCATTGATTAAATACAAGCTCCTAAATTAGAGTTATGAGGATATACAAATTAATAAGACACATTCTCTGCATTAAAGCAGATTCCAGAGTGAACAGGGGCCAAAATATCAGCATTGATCCTGAGGGATTACGTCTTCACTCTGAGGGCCACAGAGAATGGCTGAAGGGCTTGGAGGAGGATGTGACACAATCAGCTTGCATTTAGATTGGTGTGGAAAATTATTGGCGGGAGCCAGCTAGAAGGCCATTGCAGTAATTCAGGCAAGAAATGAAAACAGGCATGTCCCTGAACTAACAGTCAAAGGGAAGAATGGAGACAAGTATAGAAACGTCAAGGAGACACTGAGAGTGTAGAATCCGCTATTGGTTTGAGGATTAATGATAGGGAGGCTATTCCAACTTTAATTTGGGTCTCTGAAGAGATGATGGGGCCACTCACAGAGATGTGAAACACGGGAAGAACAGCAAACTTCATCACAGGGACAGGACAAGATACACTTAGGGACTGGAAAGTCAATAGGAAATTCCAATAGAAATGGCTCCCCTGGGAGCTTTTTAAGTGGGAGCTATATACATAGAGTCATCAGCAGTGTCTAACAGCTACAGAAAACCATGGGAATATCCCCCCATCACAGGGAATATTTTTCTGAGAGTAACAAGACAAAGGCAAGAACAAGCCTTGGTCTCCCAAGCCTTAGGGAGTGAAGACTGTGACAAGATCAGAAATTAGAGGAAAAGCAGAGTTGTGAGTGGTGTCAGTGTCCTGAAAATCAAAGGTAAAGAAAGAGAATGAGGCAGAGAGCATGCATTGCATGGGAATCTTAGGTGGGAATGCCTCTTCATGTGGTACCCAAGACTTTTCAGGAACCTTGGCCAAAGAAGTGTCCTTGGAGGCCACAGAGCCCCCGAATGAGGGGGAGTTGCCACAGAAAATGAGAGGAGGAGACGTCAAGTGCAGTCAATGCTTCCGAGAAGCCCAGACACTGAAGCTCTGAAAAAGTATGAAGATGGAGAAGGAGTCCAAAGAGGGCTTTGATTATTGTTTGGAGGCAGAAATGTTTAAAGAACCAACAGAAAGAGAAATATCAGAGAATCAAAAGAAAGTGAGAGTAACCAATGAAGTGAGGAGGAGGAGGAGGCAGATGGAGATGGGAAATGGAGCACTGGATTGCTGGTAAATCAGAGCAACACCCTGTGGAGGAGGCAGGGTTTCCCTTTCTTTTCTTTTGCCTCTTTTATTTCTACCTTTTCAGTAGAAAGCTCCATATGTAATGCTTACTTTACTCACACAGTGGCCCACTTTTCCTCTTCACTTACTAAGAAGGTACTGAAGGTCAATTTCGCCCGGATACTGTGCTATGTGCACAGAGGACATAATGGTACAGCAAACAAGGCACTGCCAACAAGGGAACCACGGCTTTAGGGGTGGGATGAAGAGAGGCACACACATACATTTCTAAACCCAAGGCAGAGTGGTCATCTTAGCATCGATTTATAGCTTGCAATGAGTACAGAAAAGCCCTATGTATCTTTCTATCTCTTAGACATGAAAGAGCCTATATAGCTTTCTATCTCTTAAAGCCAGTATTAAATTAGTCCACCCCTTCTAATATAATTGCAAGCCACAAGCTTATAAATGTTGACCACTTGAGATGGCTAGATTAGTTATTAATCTAGCCAGGGAACTGGAATTAATTAACTTTAGTAGTGAATTGCATTTTGACCTTGGTCTAATCAAGCCAATTTTCCACTTTGGAGAACATGATTGATTATCTCGTTCATTTAGAAAAAGAACCCTAATGGAACAAAACATATAAACACCATAAGTTTTACCTTAATTATTAGGATTACAGTGCAATTCTTGATACAGTGTGTTTTTCCTCTAAGAAAATACACAATTAAACAAAAATGGTTTCCTTAAATAGTTAAGAGATAAATGAAAAAATTAGGCAAATTTAGCAGGGAAGGTGAGAATTATTTTACTATAATATCAAATATATCTTTTGTTATTGTTGTTGTTAATCTTCATTTGAGGATATTTTTTTCTGTTGATTTTTTTAGAGAGAGTGAAAAAGGAGGGGAGGGGAAGAGAGAGAGAAACATTGATGTCAGAAAGACATATCTACTGTTGTCTCCTGCACTTGCCCTGACTGGGGCTGGGGATCAAACCTGCAATCCAAATATGTGACCTTGACCAGGAATGGAATCTGAGACTTATGGGTGTGCAGGCCAGTGCTCTAACCACTGACTCACACTAGCCAGGGCATGTATTCTTTTTATTCTTCTCCTTATTTCATTATGTTTTACACCCAGCTTCCCTTTTTACAAGATGCAAAATACTTCTGTGCTATTACTATCCCATATACCTATACCTAATAGGGAAAAATGTAATAAACTCTTCTAAAATACTTTGAAATCCTACCATATGCATCAAGTGTTTTATAGTATACAGATAAATAGCACCCTTGATTATTAAAAAAAAAACAAAACACTTCAATGTGCAGTGAAATTATCTAGATGTATATCAACTGAGAGACATCGCAATGTAATATATTAAATGCTATGTATGACAAAATGCTATTTTATGTAGTATCTATGTTGCTACAATGGCCTATGTCAACACTCAGAGACGGGCTCACACAATGACCAAGATTTTCAAGAGAAAGAGTGAACCATAGTAACAGATACCAGAGAGGCAAACACAGTTTCCTTTGCAGAGTACATTCAGATGATTAACTAGTAGGGTTCAGCCAGTCGCACTGTTTTTATTGTATTGATTTACCAAATAAACCTTAAAATTAAATACTCTTGGGAACAACTACCATTTTGATACTTCAGTGAGGACTTCTGGTTCTATGTGCAAGTAAAAGGGACATTCCCCCCCTTTCATTAAAACAAAGCAGCTCATTTACTGAACAAAAATGAGGAGGATCAGCATTAATTTGGAGCATCCTCTCTGTGCCAAAGATATTGGCAGATATTAAACACTCAGGTAATGATTTGGTGCATTTTTAAAACAAGCATTAGAGCAATTTCCACAGCAAAGGGGGGGGTGGGGTGGGGGAAGCATTGGTAATGTTGCAGCAAACATAGGGGTGCATATATCTTTGCAAATAAATGTTTCCACGTTTTCTGGATAGATACCCGAAGAAGGGTTGCAGGGTAACTCTATTCTTAATTTTTTGAGGAGCCTCCAAATGGTTTTCCATTATGATTGTGACAATGTCACCCCAACAAATTTAATTATTTTAAAGCAAATAAACAAAATCACATCATTGGCACTGCAGCTTTTCTTAAAATGAAGGTACTTTCTCCTTGCCAAAAATGCGAGCTGGAATGGGCTTTGGGAGGAAGACAGACATGGGGAATTCACTGGAACAGGTTAATGTTTGTACCAAAGCAGTAGAGACAAAAAGGAATAAACTTGAAGCATTTATAGAAAACACAAACTCGTTGCATCCTTTAAAGTCACTGCTTCTTACCCACTGATTCCTAAAATACTATCAACTTAGAATTGTTTAGTCAGGAAAAATATCTTTCAGAACAAAACAGAATTAAGTAGTTCTTCATATAAATAAAAAATGAAGAGTGTGTATTGCCAGTGCCTCCCCTGTCAAGGGAATTCCAAAAGATATATTTTAGGAAAGATATATTGAGGGAAAGTGACACCAGATGGAAATCTGAGATGCAAGAATACTGAGGAATAGGAAAGTGGCAAATACGAGACTAAATGTACACAAACATTTACTCAGGAAAACCATAATGTCTAATTTGATGGAGTTAAAAAGTAGAAGAAAAATAAAAGGATAAGTTAAAATTGGAGTGACTATAAACAAAAAGAAAATCAAGAAAATGATGCACACACATTCAGGATATTGTTACCATTTTATTTGAAAATGGTGTTTAGGTTACAGAGATGTTAGTGTATAGTTTTATTTATATCTTACAGATGACTTTATAAATATAGATGCTAAACTGCCCATGGATTTTAGGACGAGATTGCCTGGGTTCAAATCTTGCTTTAGCCACTTACTAGTAGATGTCTGACTTGGCTAGTCAGTTAAGTTATCTGATCCTACCTAATCTTATCTGTAAAATGGGGATAAAATGACATTACCTGTCCCATAGGATTTTATAAGGACTCATTCTGTAAATACAGGTCCCACACTGACTGGCATACACTAAGGATTGAAGCAGTGTTGGATATAATGATTTTTAGAAGAAGTGCCAGGATCCCTTTAATCATTCATGTTTCCTTTCTCTGGATCTTCATCAAGTCCATCATAACTCTTGGGATAGTATGCAAAGTGCACATAGTATATGTGCCAATGAAACTTGGAATGGTATAAAAATGTTGTAATATTTTGACTTCTGTTTTTATATCTCTTCCAAATAAAACTCAGGAATTGGTTGGCTCTACAGGTACACTGAGCTAACATTGTCAAAGGCCAGCCAAAATGACTCACTGATCCCCAGGCTGCATAACACAGACCCTGTAAGTTTACAAATAAATTGTGACATGTTTTCCCCTTAAATGAATGATCTTAACATTTCAATGCAATGCTGTTGATTTCCCATATTGAGTTATTTCTATTAATAATCATCTTAGAGGAAATGAATTCTACAACATAAAAGAAAATAATACTATCTACACACTCACTGTTCTAGCTGATCTATAAATATGTAAGACTCAGATCCCTATCAATCCCTAGAGCAGTGAACAGCCAATTGTTTGCATATAAATCCTTCATTCTTTTCCCTCCATTTTTTAAATCTTCATCCTAGGATTATGTTTTTTATTGATTTTAGAGAGAGAAGAAGGGGGAGAAAGGGAGAAAGAAAGAGAGAGCACTCAGCATTAATTTGGAGCATCCTCTCTACTCCAAATTACTAGTAATGTGAGAGATGTGAGAGAGAAACATCTTTGGTTTTCTCCCATATGTGCCCTTACCCAGGATCAAACCCGCAACATTTTTGGTGCATGGGATGATGGCTTGGACTCCATTTTTATTTAGCAAACATTTATTGAGAAGTTCAAGAAATGTTCTTAGTGGCACAATTTATTTTTTATTTATTTTTAAAATATATATTTTATTCAATTTACAGAGAGGAAGGAAGAGGGATAGAGAGCTAGAAACGTCGATGAGAGAGAAACATTGACCAGCTGCCTCTTGCACACCCCCTAACGGGGATGTGCCCGCAATCAATGTACATGCTCGTGACTGGAATTGAACCTGGGACCTTTCAGTCTGCAGACCTACGCTCTACCGCTGAGCCAAACCGGTTTCGGCTTAGTGGCACAATTTAGCATGGGAGATAGATTATCAGCAATTTTCCTATTTTTGAAAACTCAGAAAACAAGGTGCACTGCTTCTTCTGGTCCAGACATATTTACCCTCATATAAAACAAGCCAAGACTACGCTAACTCCATCATACTTCCCAGAGGATGCAGTCAACAGTCAAAGGCCACCTGGTGACTCACTCTTATGACAGAAAATGCCCTAGTGAGGGGAATGCTCAGGGTGACTTCCACTACCAAATAAGACTATGATCCATTTGTAATCTGCAGGACAGGATAGATTTGTAGTTCCTGCAGCTTCGTGGAGACCTACAGCTGGAGAACTTGAATTGTGCTAGAGTCTATGCAGTTTGCCACTGGGCTACTCTGGTAAAGTAATGTTTCAAGGAAGCTTCTAGGGCAAATTATTACTTTTAAATGAGCTGAAAGAGTTCCAAGACTGAGCCACCAAGCAGCCATTGACTACCTTTTTTGAAATAATCTCTGTCGCCTTCTTGTCAAACTTGTTCGCTTTCTTAAGAACCTTCTATTAAATTCCTGATATGCTTATGTTACACAGAGTTAGTTTCTGAATAAAGAGTAAGCAATTGTTGCCTGAGTTATGAGTAGATGAAATGCAATATGTACAAATGGCTTCAGTAACTGTGTGAATTTTTCATCTTAAACAAAGTTAATGTTAACATGAATCACTTTGTAATTACTTTATGACTAGCATCAGATGAATTATTATGAGCTGTAAAGCTATAATAAAAACATTATGACACAATATTATTATGTGCAATAAAAATTCATTAAAATTCCCAACCTCCAAAATAAATTTGTAGATGACTTATACCATTTAAAGTATTTCAGCTATGGCGATCTATATTTGTAAGATGTAAATTTCCTCTTGGTCTGTTTCATCATTTGTAAAAGAGAATACTAACTTCCTCAAAGTATCATAAGTTAAATGAATATCCATGCAAGTTCTTTGAAGACGCTCCATAAATTATGAATCAAATCTAAATAGCAATTCCAAACTATTTTCTATTTGATAACCAAAGGTCAGGTTTATGCCCTTGTTAAATAGAAAAAAAAGGACTGATATCTGAAGTTATTGAAATTATATAAAAGAATAAATTTAGCCTTTTAAGTCAATTTGACAACATCCCAACAAAGCATAGATGAATTGTGCGTGTTTTTTAATTAAAAAGAAGTAGAAAAGGCTTCTCAGTGTTATGAAAAATTTCTTCAACTATGTAAATGTACAGTAAAACTGAGTAATTATATTTGCTCTCACATTTTATTTTTTGTATCCTTCCTTCAAAAAATATTTTCAGTAAGTATTGAGAATGTTTACTCAGTAAAAAAGAAGATGATAAAAGATAATAAGGGATTATACATTTATAGTAGCACCATTTCTTTTTTTTTTAAATATGTTTTTACTGATTTTAGAGATAGAGGGAAGGAGAGGGAGAGAGAGATAGTAGTAACATCTATAGGCTGCCTCCTACATGCACCCACGGGTGATTAAACCCGAAACCCAGACATGTGCTCTGACCTGGAATCGAACCAGTGATCTCTTGGTTCATGGGAGGTTGATGCTCAAACACTGAGATACACCAGCTGGGCCAGCTGGGTGCACCATTATTTCCAATCAAAATATGTAACTGCCCTTTTAGGCTACTGAAAGCAAAAGAGCTAGCAATGGGAGCTGCTTAGTGCTTTCAGATGATTAAAAGTGGGCACCCTTCAGGCAAAGATGTCTCCGAGAGTAATCCATGGACCACCTGCATTATATTACTTGAAATAACTTTTTAATAGAGTAAAGAGTTGTGAAATGTTTCCCAACCCTCTGATTTATTAAACTACTGTTTCTAGAGAAGTAGAAAACAGAAATGAGCAATCATAATAAATGCCCCATGTATTTTCATGTAAAAATTCATCTATAGTGGACTTTATCACTGAGCTGAACGAAGGCATAATTAGAATCACTACATGATGTTGGAAGAGTTGTACACTGAACATCTTTGGAGGGTGTTGTTGATATCAGTGTTGATATACAGAAGCTCTGATCTCCAAACTTAATTCATACCTTATAACTGCTAAGGAATAATTACCAAAAGAGCAACTGAGAAAATCCATTGCATTTGCACTTTTCAAAACCTCAGTGATCAATGCCATTAAGTATGAGATATACAAAGGGTTGCATTTTGATCTACCCTTTACATATTAAATAGATCATCTATCACTTGGCAAATTAAATTTGTTTCATCATTTATTTGATGGAATTTGGGCTTTTAAACCAGGGAGCTGAAGAAGAAATAAATCCTTTGTTAGAACACTTAGGCCAATAGATTATTGAATAAGCAATTTTATCTAATGTGAATTAATGGTCTTTATTCTTTGGTTATTTAGTATACATTTAAAACACCTCTGAAGAGAAAAAAAAATCTATCTAAAAATATATTTCTTCCCTTGGCAGTAGTACAAAATGTGGTTTGTTTCTTTAAAAAGTAATCTCAACTATAAAAACTAGTCAATGCTATGGCTAAGTGGTGAGTGGTGAGTGGTGAGTGGCTTCAAGAGCCACAGTCAGAACTGTAGCATCCCAACACCTATTTTCTCAAATCAAATGCTAAGCAAAGTGTCTTCAATTGAAAACCAAACTACCCAAGCCTCCTCAGTTGTCTGCATTATCAGTGATATTTTCGGTAATTGAATCTAATGTAATATTGTTTGGGGAGGTTATAAAGTATCACCTGCCTCAGTGCAGGTTATCCAAGCTGTTCGGGTTCAACACTGAATCCATCAGCATCACCCTAATATTATTTCCTGATCCACATTGTTATCCTTTTTCCCCCATGACTCATTTGTTTACATATCTTCTTTCATCTTTAGTTCTGTAAGCATGTCAAGATTGTCCTCCAAAGAGACATTTCTTTCATCTTGTAATTTACTTGTTAGAAATTCTCAATTAGCCAAATAGACCTTTACCGGAAGGCAGTACACATTATCAGACATGAGTTGTTGTTTTTAACAAGAAAATCCCAGTGAATAATTAGTTTACTTGATTTTCACTTGTTATGTGTTTTTGATGAAACAAAGTGTTTTTTAATCATATATGCATCAAAATCTAGTCAGTATATTTTATCAGAGAGAATAAACACCATGATGCCATAACTTTATTACATACTATTACAAATAAGCTATTATGTTTAATATTTCCATAAATACTATTACATTTAAACATACTATTACAGAAAAAAGTTAAAATAAAAATATTGTCTTAGAAAAAAATTGAGAATTAAAGGGAAAATAATGTAGGATCATCAGAAAATGACCCTTTTTTAATGACAGAATGTTCCTAGAAAATCAATATCAGGCGAATAACAATCTCTAGTAATTAGATTTTCTGACGAAAGTGGAACTTATAGAAGATCAAGTTGAAAACCTGAGAAAAAAGAGATTAAGTTGTGCAATAATTTCCTCTTCCTTTATATAAGTAAATATGCAAATAAACAGAAAAAAATGTATTCTAATATGATACACATAAACAGAGCCTTCTAGAAAATTTTAATTATGATCCACAGAAAAAACTTTATCTGTTGTGCTGTGAACTGTGTTGCTGAGAGGACTGAAATAGAGAACGGGTTTTATTAAAAATTGGCATACTCAGATCTATTTCAATGTGCATTACGGTCCTGTTTAAAAGATTAACAATTGATGGGCTTCTTATAAGTCCCATGAGGTTTTCCATCCTATCATATGAATGTACACCCATTCATTTGGGCTCAATGATGACAGATACCTAACATAATATAAGATGCATAAGCCCTTTGATCTCACTGTTAATGGGCCTATCACTCACTATCATTTTACTCCCCATTTCGATGGAGATGCTGAAAATAATAGGAGGGACAAAATAAATAAAAACAATGGCTTTTTCATCTCTTTTCTTGGTTAACTTGAGAAATTCGTCTTTGTCTATTAAAAGCTGGAGCAGTAAGTTACCAGGCCTTGGGCCAGGTGTTTCATCACTGTTCCAGACTTCCCCTGCTCCTGGCTGTTTATGCAGGGATCTCTGGGATGAGGCACAGCTCTGTGTGACTGAGCAAACTTCCTGGGGATTCTGATGAATGGTAAGCCTTCAAATACGGACTGTTGATGCCTTATTCAGGGCACCTGGGGTTAAGCCCCCAAATTGGCATTTCTGGACAAGTTTCCAATGATGCTCAGAGGACTGTCTGGGAACCACATTTTGGTCACAGCATTGGTGAGTTAATCTATCTGAATTTTCACAAACTGCCTTTCACTTTCATTAAGTTACTATGATGACATCTCATCACAAGTCTATAGATAAAATCAGACAAAAAATATACTGCATCAGCTTAACTACACATCTTTGAAAGAATAGTTTCATATGATAGAAATTACACAGCACCTACAAAGAGGCATATCTTTGTTGAATGGATGACTAAGGAAAAGGAAATAATTGCTTCCAATCTGAAACAAGTAGAAATGCAAAATCCAATAGCCCTGGCTGTAAGATATAGTATGCCACCAGTGTAAAGTATGGGCCCCCCTCCTTCCCTTTATTCTATTTTTAAATAATATTGATTTTATGGACTGCCATTATATAGCTACACATTAGTGTACTCCTGGATATTTTGGAAAGAAGCCTAGACAATGATTCTGCTAGTATACTGTGTGGTTAGTATACTATCTTGGGGTTTTCTCCTTTATAGTTATTTATCTGGGATGCTCATCTACCATTTATAGAAAAATAATGTGTTATCTTGCTTCCATCAGTAAAATCATCAGAGGTATACATATCTGCAACCCACAGCCTTAAACCCATCATTGCAGTTTGTAGAATGTATCTCTCCATAATGATAAAATGCATTCCATTTTGTTGTTTTAAGAAAATGACAGCTTCCTCTCAGGTCTTTTTAAAGGTCAGACTAGTCTCCCTGACCCAACTTGATCAAGATTCACCTTGAAATATTTTTGCCTCCTATTTTTTGAATCCATGTCCTTTCCCAGGACACCGTTCATTCTGGCAGCTGACTGCTCTGGTGTGTGCTGGTACATACGCCGTACACCTAGCATTCATTCTGGGAGACAGACCTGAACCTGAGAACACAGGTGCCCCAACACTAAGGGTAGTTTGGGGTATTTCTGGTCTTGGAAGTGCACACTTAGAAATAACTTTCTGCTTCAGAAAAGAGTCATGATATTCTTGGAAAAGTGACAGAGCAAAGAAATCTCACTGTTCAAAATTTCTCTTTAGCTCTAACTGGTTTGGCTCAGTGGATAGAGCATCGGCCTGCAGACTCAAGGGACCCAGGTTCGACTCTGGTCAAGGGCATGTACCTTGGTTGCGAGCACATACCCAGTAGAGGGTGTGCAGGAGGCAATAGACTGATGTTTCCTTCTTATTGATGTTTCTAACTCCCTCTCCCTCTCCCTCTCCCTTCCTCTCTGTAAAAAAAAAAAAAAAAATCAATATATGTAAAAAATATCTTCAGAAACATTAGGACATGGGGGCAGCAAATAAAGGGAGAAGGTAGGCGGCAGCGGTAGGCATGAGGGAGCTGGCGCTGCGCATGTTCAGCCATGCAGTGCACAGGAGGAGGGCTAGAGCGCAGGGACGCCTGTGCCCGGGAGCTGCTCGGCTGCTGCAGCTCACAGCAGCAAGGCCGCACTACATCGGAGTCAGAGGGGAGGGTGGACACACACCCACCAGCACACCTGCTCTCCCAGCGGCCCCAAACCCAGAGTTCATTTTGTCGATGAAGCTGTCCTTCGGCAACACTTGTGAAGCTTGTGCACTTCAGTGTAGTGGCTGAGTGGGGAGTCACTCATGAGCATTAAAAGCCATCCGTGGACACATAAAAATCTGTTTCTTGATACATGTTACTTAAAATCATTCTAAGTTTTAATTTCCCCATCACAAGGCTACAGAATGTAGGATAAGATTGCCTTTAGTTCACAGGAGATCCAGAGCAGCGTAAACCCCGAGTACTACCTTAATGGCATCTGGTGTACACAAAACAAACGGGGCTTACCGAGGCCATGGTGATAGCACACCCTATTGGTCGGGCTTTACTTCGAGTGCAGCAAGTGTCTACCAATACAATTTGTGAACAGTTTGTAAAATTCAATAAACATTCAGTTCCTTATCCCTATTATATGGATAGAAATGTTAATTCGTATAAAATTATCATTCTTTAGGGTAAAAGTGAGCAAATATTAGCAGTTTTGTATTGTACTTCCCAGCAATTGTGATCGCTGCAGTCTACTACTATTTTAATGACGACTCAGAACATTACCACAATAGCCTAATTGTGGAAGCTCATGCATGTGCTTGGGAGAATGCTCAGCACATGGTGTTCACGAGGGCTATTGCTAGAGCATTAATTCTGTAAAGTCCAAATATTTCCATTTTAATTGCTATGCATGCCCCAACATTCCACACATACCCTCTCTCCCATCAGTATGACAAAAGCGGGCCTTGTCATGAGTGGCAAAGGTCACCACAAACCCACAAAAACACACATACGTTCTCTTTCAGGAGCTTATGTTACAAAGAGATTTCCCAGCATGTTTCTTTAGCAAAGTAAGGGATTTCAGAACAACAATGATGAAAAAGCTTGCTGTTTTAGCAGCTCTATTGCTATGTTTTTTTAATGCAATAAAATAAATATTCCATCTCAAAAAAGTTTTAATTCTAGCAAAGCTATTTTTCTTTATAAGCAATAGGCCTAGATTTTTAAATGAGCAGCAAGTTCCAGACCATAATTGCACAGAGATAACACACAGAGTCCCAGAGCAATTCATTGACCTGACAGCAGGAAGTAATGATGCATCATCAGAACCCACATGGACAGTATCACTTTGCCAAGAAGCATTAGGCTTCCTTTTTAAAGGAAGATTTGATTTGGCTGCTATTTCTAGAGAGCTTGAGAGCATCTATATCAATAAAATGCAAACCTGCTCTCTTATTCATCTGAAATGATCACACCTACATGCTGGAAAGAAGGCAAAGGGATTGGGGGCAGGGTTCAGATGCTTAACTTTTTTTTTATTCTATGCAAGTTCCAGTGTAAGGAATCCTCCTGGAATGAGAGAACCTTTTTTCATAAAAATCCAGTGCCTTAACTACTACACATGCAAACTGCTAAAAGAAACAAGTTCCAAGATGGAGTCACATGTGCTGAGCCCTACAACAACAAAGCAGCACTTAATAGCTAACCTAGTTGCAGTCTCAACCTCTTCCAGGAATGTAACCATGAGCCGGCCAACCTGGAATGAACTGGTCAGCCCCAGTGAGGCCATCTGCCTCTACCATCTTCTGAAGAAAGGTGACCTTCCCTGGAACCCTTGAATAAAGCCAATTGGATCTTTAAAGGGACTCAGTTGAATTTTGTGTTTTTTTTGTTTTTCTTAATGAACATTACCACTGAAAACCTGCAATTTTTAGCACCACTTGCTGATGATAAAGAAATCTTTGCTGGATATTTTCATCTTAGTTATTATAGGAGAGTTTATAGCTTTGCTATTATGAGGGGGGGGGGAGAGGTATGAATGAATCTTGGGGAATTTATCTAATATTTTTAAGAAGAAGCAGAGCATGAGAAAATTATAAAATGTAATAAAGCATAATTTTTATGAAGTACTTAGTGTAGATACTGGATAAAACAAGATAAAAGTCCCAAATGGAGTGACGTAGACTAAGCCCCATATCACCAAACCTAGCCTTAATTTAATTACAGTTTCTGGCTCTCTGAGAAATGCAATCTTAAACCAGTCACTCAGGATCACCTGATCAGCACTACTTGGGTAATCAGCCTGATAATAAGATCTTTAACATTTTCTCAGTTACATTTCGCTTTTTAACATACTAAGAAAATGTTCTGAATGATTTTTTCACTTCCCTGAATTAAAAGAGAAAATAATAAGCCAAGGTAGGTAGTGTTATTTCTGAACAGTTCTCTTTAGAATTTCTAGCACTTATGTATAACAGTTTTGGCTGCAACAGAATTGGATGATTTGGCAGTAACAGAGAAGCACAAACATTGTATTGTTAGCATTTGTATGTACACGGCTAACTCCATAAAGTAGACACTTAATTGTAAATAGCTATCATATCTCTATCACTTCAAACTATTCCATCCTTGTTCTGTGTTATTCACTCACATGAAATGTCTCTATTAGGAAGTGTTCTGGGTGGGGGTGGTTTTGCTTTCTAAAAGATAGCTTCAAAGTGGGCTGTTTCCTAAGCACTCAGAGCTCGAGGGTATTGGCATCAATGAAATGTCACAGTGATATCTAGGACATTGCCACACCATTAGCTCCCATTTCCCTCCATTGTGAGACCACTATGTACTAGGCATGTCTGGGTGCTGAGGGTTTGGCAGAGAACAAACAGGCTATGATATCTTGTTCCAGTGAGGAGGTGGCCAACTTTCCTAGGCCCGTGTGAGTTCCGACTGTTTACAGGGTATGTTCCCATCTGCCTCTACCACCTCTCCTTATTTATCAGGACTTTTGTCTTAACAGTGGAGAAAACAAGATTCTTCTAGTTTATCACAGAATGAAAACAAAAAAAAGAGTAACAAAGGTTATCCAAGAATCACTGAGGCCTACACAATGGATGATAAGCTTCATGTGCTATTTCATTGATTTGGAATGAGAAGATTCCAATGTAGTTAGGTTTCTTTTCAGCTTTGTAGTGACATTTTTTCAATTCATTTTAGCTTTATTTCTCTCATTCAGGAGAGAAAAAGAGAAAAATGAAAGGAGGGAGAAGAAAGAGAGAAAGAGAGGGAGAGAGAGAGAGAGAGAGAGAGAGAGAGAGAGAGAGAGAGAGAGAATTTTTCATTATTATATCTTATTTCAAAGCTATGAAGTCCAATGAGATATTGTATCTTATCTTATTCCAATACAATGTCTTGGGATTCTGGTAACCATGAATAAGCTTTGGCTAATCTTAGAATTTCACCTAGAGCAGAAGTAGCAGGAAGAGGAACATAGCAGTTGCAAGGGTAGGACTACTGCTAGTCAAGATAGTAATATTTATTGCGAATCACTATTAAGTGAGTTCATGTGTTTGGCATGTTTGTCAGTATTTTTATGGGTTAATCTTCAGAACCACCAGCTAAATGACACATGATACTCTCAGTGCCTTTTGCAGATGATCAAATTGAAAAACAGAGAGGTTAAGTTCAAGAGGTTAACTTGACTAAACCTGGTCAAGTCCAATGAGCTGGTAAGGAATAGAACCAAAATTTGAAGCCACATAGACTAGTCTCAGCTTTTGTGGTTTCATGACTATAATATTATATACTGCCTCAATTCTATGCCCATTACTGTGAAAAGCATTCTCATAAATATTATCCTATATGTTTTTCACAGAATATATTTGAAAGATAAAGACACTGTAGTCAAAAATATTAAATGCCTTTTCCAAGGTCACTGAATGATAGATATGGGAACGTAGCCTAACTTTTCACTATGGTTTCCACTATAAAATTAAAGCTCTATAACCTAAAAATTCAGCATATACTGAGATATAAAATTCAATATGTGAGTGATAGAAAGCAAAATTATTTTAAACCTTGAGTATTAACATGGTGCAGGGGGACTGAGAGATGAACAAAACCTTGGTGATTTTAATCAAAGTCACCCTCAAATGGCGGAGTAAGACACCACACTCCTGACTCCCTGGCCCTTTCCTCAGGAGCCCCAACCACAGGCCCATGATGTCTGCCCGCATGCCTGGCCCACGTTCCTATAGAACCACGTTAATTAGCTTAGTGAGAAAAATATTAAAAAACTGAAGACATTAGCATCAATGTTGACTTTAAACCTCAAAGTAAACAATTAACAATAACCTTCACAGTGAAAGGAAGAACATTAACTCAGGAGCCCTGACTATATTTTCAATTCCCTAAGGATATTTACTCATTTGAGTCAGCACCACTTGTGAATATTTCACTCCATAAGGATTTATGTTATCCTGAAGTAAACTTCCTTTTCTCCTCTAATATTTTTCCAGCAAATCAGGCTCATGAATTGCTCTCTAATTAACTGTCTTTCATATCCGTTTCTTATAGAAGCTGCTGAGTGTTTAATTATTCAAGGAGGGAAGAGGGAAGACATTTAGAAACATTGTCATGAATATAGGAAAAGGAGAGCTAGAAATAACCGTGGAGAGCTCTCCTGAACTCCAGATTCATACATTCATCACGCTGTCTCCACCTGATACCTATTATACGTCCCATGCTTACCAATGACCTCCTCATGTCTCCCTTTCAGTGAATTCTCAACACAGGAGCCAGAGTGACCCTCTTAGAAAGCCAGTCAATTACACTTAAAACGAATATAATCTTATATGTCAATTATACCTGAAAAAAAAAGTCACCAAGCTACTCCTTTCTCAAAATGTAAAAGCTGAAGACATCCCAGTGGACACTCAGTGCTGCAAGGTGTTTGTACCCATGTGCATCACCCCTGCTGCTCCAGCTCACTGGTTTGTATGCACTTTCTGGAATTTGCCAGACACCTCCCTACTCCAGGGCCCTGTGTGCTCCGTCTGTCTGGAGCATCCAGGTGTCTGCATCACACTTGTCTACTTTCCATCTTTATGCAATTGTGACTTGCTCAATGAGGCTTTTTTTTCCTTCACTCCCCTATTGAAAGATGCAACTTTGTCCTCAGCTATTCCAGTCATCCCCCTGCTTCATGTCTCTCCATTGCACTTACCACCATAGCCTACATTGTATATCCTATATAATAGAAGCCCAGCAAGGGAATGGTAGAATGACCAGAACAACTGGTCAACCTGTCACTATGACACACACTAACCACCAGGGAGCAGATGCTAAACACAGGAGCTGCCCTCTGGTGGTCAGTGTGCTCCCACAGGAGGAGACTGCTCAACCACAAGCTGGGCTGACAGCTGGTGAGCGCAGTGCTAAGTTGGACATTCTCCGAGGCCTCCTGGACTGGGTACAGGCATGAATGAGGTACCCCTAACCCCCAAGTGCACAAATGCTGTGCACTGGGCCTCTAGTATCGTCATAACTTTGTTCATAATTGCATACTCACTCTATAGCGTGCATGGAAGGAGGACAGTCTTGGTCTATATTGTTCCTGATCTAGTACCAATGCAAAGAATCCTGTCTGGCACATAGTTAAGTGCTCAATGCATATTTCTTGAATTAATGAATGAGGAAATAAATGAAGGACAAGTGGAATTTCATTTTATTAAATAAGGAAAAGAGACCAAATGTGAAAGGACCAACTGTGCACCAGGCAACTTGAGAGTACTAACGAGCCCAATAAATTAATGATCTGATGTGGTCGCACGTCCTGGCAAAAGTAATAAATGGCAGTGAATGTTGGTTCTAGATATGCTCACCAATAGAGTCAGGCAACACATTTACTCTGTTTAAGTACAGTAGCCATTCAGGAATAACAGACTTTAGTATTAAGAGTAGGCCGTTTTTAAACTTTCCTTAGCCCACAGTCACATCTTTAAGCTCATATTCTTCAGCTATGTGGCCATGGGCAGGTAACTTAACCTCTTCGTGCTTTTTTATAAAGAAAAGGCTGTAGGTCCCACACTTAAAGTCTAGCAGAAGTTCCTCAGGGACTTCGCTGAAGGCAGGGCAGTGTGTACAGATATCCCAGGGTTGGGGGGCGCTCTTTTTTCTTTTACTCCAGGATCCAGACTTCTTTGCCCTTTGCCCACGGCAGCTTCAAAGAGAAGTTATCCCTCAGAAGAAACAGAAGGCCTGGTTATCCGGGAGAAGTTATCCCTGCATTCACCTTGGTGAGCTCACTTCCACCATCAGGTACAACACTCCCGGCTGTCACCTCTCTGAGTAGTTAACAGGTACAGACAGTTAAACCTGCCAGTGTGGTTTATCTGTCTGTACCTGAGAGGTCCTGATGCTAACAATTTTGAAGATTACTCATTTTAGAGAATTTTGCTACTGTTTTCTATTTCACGTTCAATTTAAATTACTGAGGGGCTAATTTATTTTTCAACTCAGGAACATTTGTTCTCGTAATTGTATGTTCCTATTTAGCCGCATTGCACCTTCTCGTGCCTGTCACCCTCATTCTTAAGCAGGATTTCTGAAGCTTATGGAGAAGCTTCCCTTTAAGGAGAAGAGCTGTCTTTGTGCCTGTGCAATGTCACTTCCCACCATGAAGTGGAGTGACAGTATGTCACTTCCATCATCCAGATTCTCCATGTGGAGCCAAACTACAGAAGACTTTGTTCAAACTTTTGAATTTAAGTTGAGCCAGCTAATGTGTTCATTACATTCAATACTAAAAAAACAAACACACACACACCATCCATAAAAACAACATCAGAATAACCCCATCTAATATCTGGTTGAAAGAGACCACAAAAATCCAAGTAGAATTTACTCAAGTAAAATCCAAAATGCCCAGAAAAACTTGAGAGGAACTGGAGTGTCAGAGCATTAACTACGCTACAAGGCCTCAAACCTCCTGCAAGATACACTTGATACACTGAGAGAGAGGGGGGTGGATCTGAATCTTTCTCATAGATATACATCCTATAAATTGTTTGTCTTTTAAGAAAGTTTTCCAGATATGGGGCTGGACAAAGGGTTAACTTCATTTCCTCTGAAAACTTGATCTTCTGGAACACTGAGCTCTGAGGGAGTGCAGTAATATGTGGTCAAGCTGGACAACAGGGCTTCTAACTCAGACCCAGGTGCTTTTCTTAGTGACCAAAATAGAAGACAGTCTCTTTGGAGAATTACAGACTTTTCTTAGAGTTGAAAAATACCCATTAAGAATTCAATGTTTCATTTGACAGATGAGTAAGCAGATGCCCACAAGTGCTTTGCCTCATTTAAAACCCAGTGAAAATAGAGTACATTTTCTTGCCACATGCTTTTTCTTTATGAAATAAAATAGGATTTTAAATAATATGCTATCCTTACAACCCCTAGTTCAAATAAAATCCCTCATATTCAATATTAAAACGGATGGAAGCTGAGCTTCTCTAAAGAAAATATAAGTGGGGCTTCCTTGAACCTTTCTCCATCTTGAGTTTTGGAAGTATCCTGGATACACATTTGAAGCCACTGTTGTAGATGAGAGAATATTGGTATAACTTTCAGCTTATGTGTATCTGGGACAAATAACTTGAACCTTTTCATCTATTTCTAAACCATTGATAATTTCCATGGCTCCTCTTTCTAAGTCCTCACATATACTTTGGCAGCATAGACAGAGGGTGGGTAGCACACAAGGATTGAGCATTTACCCTATCCCAGGCACCACTCTGATTCTCCGTGACCTCAAGAGAGGAGCCAACAGAGTTTTGGACTAAACATCTCAATAAGTATCCAGGCCCCCCGAACCCAAAAGAGCGTGACCCCACATGGCAGTATACTGAGTTGTCACAACCCATGAAGGAACTTCAGGGAGTCTGCCCAGTGTGTGTCATGGGAGTGGCAATGCCTTCCTGGGGAGCAGAGAGCAAGGAATTCTGTGAAATTCTCGGCTGCTCTCCTATCTATTTTGCCTTATGTTGGTTATTTTGACACTGTGAGTGTGAAAATGATGTCTACACATTTAGGTCACTGTAAACTGAATGGGCACCTGACACACGATCTATTTTGGAGGGGTATATTTTTTGAAACTAAATAAAACCCCTTTCAGTATTGATGAAGGGATCTGATAAAAGTATTTGAAGTTGAGGTTAGCAATGGCTTCACTGAAAATAAAGTTTGTGTTCGTTTTATTTATTGAGGAGAGTCAGAAAAGAAGAAGAAAAAATGAAAAATTCGGCAACATTCCCATGAGGCATTGTATTCTGGATTCTTGTGTTCCACAAGGGAGAACTTGCAACTCTTGTAGCAGCAGGCTTTTAACACATTTGTGCTCTCCCTTTAGACTAATAGCTAAGGAAGGGAAAGCAGGATATTCAAAACAAGACAAAGCGGTTAGATTTACCTTCAAATACAAGAACAGCAGTTTTTGCACAATTGAAATGCAGTCTTTGAAGATAAAACATTTGCTGATGAGACCAGAGACCATTGCCTCAGATGTCACTGTCATTTATTGCCTCAGAGCTGAACATTAGAAACCAATTCAAACATCACAAGGGCCATCACACTTCTCACGAGCCACCTCTTTTATTTTCTTAAACAAAGACATCTTTTTCTTACTTTCAAGAATTGTTTGAAGCTGAATGCTTTCAAGACACTTGGAGATTGCTCTTCAGCCTCAAAGTGGCATAGTATTAGAGATAAAAAAATTACCAACAAGCCTAGTGCTGATAGCTGGCATTTGAAATTCCCAGAAGACTATAAATGCAGGTGACTGCCTCAGTATGAACAATACAAAGTGAGATGTCAGCCTACTCACCAACTTGTTCTGCTTCTGGAGAAGAGGAAAAGGACATTCACTAACTCAGTAAAGTCACCTAAAGGAAACATCCTAAGGAAAACATCCATGCACTATGCAGTAGGATTTTGTGGCTAATCAACTGCATTCATCCAGCCCTAACTAAGCTTTTTCAAGATGCTAGGAGTAGTTACAAAATAATAAGCAGTGGGATTATGATTTATCCAAAAGAAGTTTAAATGCGAGAAGGAAAACGACATTCTAAAACATTCAAATGTAACAAACAAGACATATTTCTTAGAACTATTTTACCTGAGGACAGTATTCCTACTTATAAGGAATCACAATTTAGGCTCTAGACACTGATAACTTTGGGCCACAATGATCATAAATCCCTACCCAAACCTTGGCAGACTTTGCTGAAGACAAGACTAAATTCCTTTGGAATTCATTGGTTCCCTCCACTTACATTTGTACTTTGCATGTTGTTTCTACTTCTTTTTGCTCTCAGGTTCGGCACTCTTGTCTACCATCTCAGTATCAGCACCCTCTTCCTCCTTTCCTTTCTAAAATGTTTATGCTTCAGAGAAGATGAAAATAAGTCTTTGGTAGATAACATCTTATATTTTATCCCTCTTCGCCTTCATCATCACCCCTCTAGACATACACAATAACTGTGAAGATCAACATATATTATTGTGCCCAGGATGTAGAGACTGTTGATGAGAGAGAGAGAGAGGGAGAGAGAGAGAGAGAGAGAGAGAGAGAGAGAGAGAGAGAGAGAGAGAGAGAGAGAGAGAGAGAGAGAGAGAGAATCTTATTCTTGGCTAATATTTCACAAGGGGTTCCTTCTTCTCAAGATCTGGAATTTGGAATCCTAATTCCTAGAAATGATTTTTCTCTCGAAATGCCATGATCCATATGTACCCTACTGTGTTCCTGTTGATTATCACAGTTACCAACAATTAAACAAACAAACAAACAAACAAACAAACAAAAAGCAAACTTTGAAGCTGAACGATTACCTAGAAATTGATGAACTGGTCCAAACTGCCTTGAAATTGATGGTATTCATATCCAGAGAAGGTAAACATTATGCCAATGATCACTCAGCTTGTACAAAATTGACAGTTCAAGATGTTAATGCTGAGATCTCCCGCAGTGTATAGTTAACTCAGGTTTAATATGTAGGTTTTTATTAATCTCAATCACACCTCAGCCAAGATATCCCTTTTTTTTTTTTTTTTTTTTAACAGAGAGGAAGGGAGAGAGATAGAGAGCTAGAAATGTCAATGAGAGAGAAACATCTACGAGCTGCCTCTTGCACACCCCCTACCGGGGATGTGCCCGCAATCAACGTACATGCCCCTGACTGGAACCGAACCAATGCTCTACCATTGAGCCAAACCGGTTTCGGCAAGATATCACCTTTATCTCTAGCAAATGTCTTGCCTCTGGGAGCATACCCAGAATCTAAAATGCTGCTTTCACTCACATTACTTCTATTTTCAGAAGACAGACAACAAGACCATTTTCTGAGGTCAATAATCAAAGAAAACAAAAATTTCAGCCTATTTTTAACACAAATATGCACATTTTGACCTGTCCCAGTCTATGAAAATTGGGGAAAGGTTGAAGTGAAAACATTTCTTCCCATTTGACTTTATTTCTGAGTTCTCACGGAAACACAATGAATCTAGGAAAGTTTGCAGTGAACCTTGATTCTTTGAGAACTGGAGAAACACAACAGAAGCAGCTCACTTGCAGAGAAAACCTAGTGGGCTAAATTAGGTTTATAGTTGTGAGTGCGTGAAACAGAGTTTATTATTAATTACTGTATTATTTTCCACATAAATAACTGTAAGCCTACTGTGTCCATCTCAGTATGAACATACAAAAGCATAGGTCAAGACAGTCTGTAGTCAGGTGTTATCCGGTGAGAAATAGAATGGAGTTCACTAGAACAACATCTTAAAAGAATGTGCAGTCTTTAAAAGATGGAGAGAGAAACCGCAATCAAGGTACAGAATCAGCATGCCAAAACAGTGAAGAAACCAAACAAAGCTGGACAAAGCAGAGAAGAGGTGCTGGGGCACAGTGGGGAATAATGTAGAAATTAGTTTCAGGCACGCCAGATTAAAACCCCAGCACAAGGATTTAGACTTAATGCATTATGGAATAGATTTTGCATTCAGCTTCAGCTATTCTTTAGATTGCCTTTTGCTACAATTTACTAAGCTTATGTGGGAAGCGGAGGTGGACACAAGAAAGCTGACAAATGAATATAAAAACTTGTTTTCATTAGTCCTAAATTGCAGATTTCTGAGCTCTTAATTCATGCTTTTATTTGACAAAATATTGCCTCTTCATCATCTTGCAAAAGAAATTCTGTTTTCCCTCACACTGGCTTTCCTTACTCATACACATATTTATATTTTTAAAACTATGCTCATTAGTGGCCATTGTTTTTCTTATTCAGTGAAGTGCCAACTTAGCATGGGAAAAAAAATACCACTGATGAAACTCGGCATCTTTCCACCACAGTGGTCTATCAAAAATACATCCTATAAATCATTTCCACATGCTCAGGTCTAAAGCCAAGGCTCAGAGGTGTTACTACTTACACCTCAATTAAAGTTTATATAAAGTTAACTTTTCCCCAAATATAAACTTAAAATTTTTCACTTTTGCAAAAGAAAAAGGCAATCATGCTTAATATAAAATGCTATGGATTTTGTAATCAAGAAAATTTCAATCAATCCTAAGGAAATTTAGTATCAATAATTAATTTTTTTTAGCAATAGAATTAAAGACTAGATTTTGAGCTGTCCCATCCAATTCTTTATTTTAATATTCACATGTAAGAACAAGGACTGGAGGAAAGCACAGAGTGCTCTGACAACTCAAGGCAACACAAAAGTATGAAGATGCTAATCCAAGCTGAACTACTGACTCTCCTCATTAACACAAGCAAATCATTTGATGCACAGCGTTCCTGGCCAGCCCTGTGGCACACCTCGTCAAAAACAACACCGGTAATGAAAATCAAATTCCGTACACAAGTCTTCCTACTTCAAAAGAATTAATGGTATTCCTCTTAACTTTTTCTTTCCAAAGAAAGTGATAAGAATCAAAGTTAAGTTTGAAAATTGAATATATATATATATATATATATATATATATATATAATTAAAATATATATTGGAACCAAATTTAATGACTTGAAAAAAATAATCCAATTTAATTGATTCATTTCAATACCTTTCCAACTGATAATTCATTAGAAACAATACCTCTCATTATCCTAGTGCATGTACCAAAATAAAAATGGTCACAATAAATAAATAAATAAATAAAGTGGAAAAGGCAATGATTTACTAGACATTTGCTTTTTCCTTGACTTTGAAATCCTGTTTGATCTTAAATCATTGATCTAATAGCTTATTTTAAAGTTATAAATACTGCCAAGCAAATTCAACAATGCCTTTACATGATTTTGTATTTTATTAGTCACTCAAGCAACAGCATACCAATATATCTGAATACATTACTCATTTAATATTGATCAATTATGCTATAGACTAAATATTTGTGTCTTTCCTAAATCCCTGTATTGAAACTTAACCTTCAATATAATGATATTTGCAGGTGAGGCCTTTGGGAGGTAGTTAGGCCGTAAGAGTGGAGCCATCATGCATGGGGTCAATCTCTCATAAGTGAGACCCCAGAGAGCTCCTTTGCACCTTCTACCACATAAAGGCAGGGTGAGAAGACAGCCAGCCAACTGTGAACTAGAATGAGGACGCTCACCAGACAGAGAGTCTGCCAGCCCCTTGGTTTTGGACTTCTCGGCCACCAGAACTGTGATTAATAAATTAGTGTTGTTTATAAGCCACCCTGCCTATGGTAATCTGTTACAGCAGAACTGCCCAAGATATATAATAATTAAAGCAAATAATCATTTTCTACTTAAAGTTGTTTGTTTGTTTTTTTAACACGGCACACACAAAGATCAAATTTCCCCACAACTTCTTACAAATATAAAAAGGTAATATGGGCTTTGTTACTTCACATTATGAGAGCAAATGTCTGGTAGACAAAATCAATTATAGGTGAAAAAAAGTCTATAACACTTTCCAGCAGATGCTTTTTTTTTTTTTTTTTGAAAAAGGTGTCAATAATTCCTGGAGTCAGGGAAACCCTTTTACATTGAACTACAAATAAAGAGGGAGTATATCTATATGCTATAATCACTCCAGGGCAACAGTGGGTTTCTTCATCCCACACTGAGCGTCATTCCCCTCTAAGCCATCAGATGTCTGTGGTGGGCTCCCACAATGAGATCCAACCCAGCGAGAGAAAGGGAGCCCAACTTCATTGTCCTTGATGATCCCTCTCTCAGGGGCTAGATGACTGCCCTTGCATCCATTTTGGTCCACAGGATTCATTTCCCAGGGGCATTTATACTGCAACGCTGCACCTACCTGGTCCTGGCTCCTGCCTCCCCGCAGCCTGTTCTCAGCCCAGCTGGCTGCCACCGCTCTTCTCAGAATCCCTCCCTACCTTGAGCCAAACCCTAATAGGACATTACTTCCACTTGCTTTTCTCCTTCAATGTTCAGTATTAAAAGATGGAAATTACACATGGAAATGCAGGCTAATTGGTTAAATTTAGATGAAATTTGTTAAATTGATAGTAACTAAAGTTCTTAGCCTTTCCAACTGGTTCTGAAGCACAACTCCAGCAGAGGCCAACTTGCAGCTGTGTGGGAAGGGAGAGATGGCAGGGTTTTCTCCAGGTACATCGAGTGCCACCATGGCCCTCGGCAAAACCACGAAGAGGCAGAATTTGTCTTTGGAATCTTTCAATATCACTTTTGAATTTCTTTTGTGTTTTTCACTTCTTTTTTTCAATGTTCCTCTGGGCAATACAATCAATACCCACCTAGAACAACTCAAGATTCTCCTTCCTATTCCTTGTGCATCAGTTAAAACTCTCAAAAATGACAGATTTCTGGTAAATTTTAATCCAGTTAATACAATTACCACTAGATTGTTCAGTATGCAGAACTCTACTGTGACATTTTGCTTTTAAAATATGATTATGAATCTCGATGATTTAATATATTATGAAATTTGTAGAATACCAGAGAGATCACTTTGACCAGGGAACCATTTTTCTTTTAGCTGATTTTCAAAAATAAATTAGATTGAATAAAACTACCTCATTAGCACCAACCTCCATCGCTTCACCTCTGTATGTAACTTTACATTGACTTAACTATAAAACAAACAGTCCTCAATTTGGGACGGAATGTGAATTCGCATTTTCCACTGATAATGCGCAAATAGATTCTATTATTTGTTGCTTATATGATAAAGAAAACAAGAATATGGAGCTAGGGAGCATAGAAAATCACTGTCACAGCAGAACCCGAGGACTCCTAGTGGGAAAAACCATTTATCTGTGTCTACCCAGTGAAATGGTCAGCATAGAACTCTTTAGGGCCAGCTATACCAAGAGGTCCTTGGTTTTTTTCTTTGTCTCCTGATTTTATTATTTATTTCACTGCTCATGGGCATTTCCATTAGAGGGAATACCTCCACTACACTGTGTGGAGGGAGAAAGTTAAAACTGAAAACTAGCTGCTTCGGGTGAATTTAGTAGTCTACATTTGTCCATGTAGTATGACAACAATGATCAAGAATCAGCTGCATTCTGTGCAAACAAGTTCTCTGTAAAATGGTTCTGATATTGTTGTAATTAACTAGTTATTAATCATAGGCAAAGAGCAAAAGGAAGGCCGGGCGTTACAGGCATATCATTTGGGCAGCTTCACCATGAAGCTGCAGCTTTGCACTCCCCAGGGAACCACCAGCGGATTCCATGCAAAACGCTGGGCAAAGAAAAAACAAATGCATGCCCAGAGAAGGTGGTGTGACATAGGGAAGGCACTTGCCTGCCAATCACACTTGGGAACAGAAATGGTTGGCCAGAATGGGGATGGTCACTGCAAGCACACAGAAATCGGAGGATATAATCTCCTAAACAAAGCAGTTCCCTTCCTCTTGTTGCTCTTGACTCTTGGCCTGTGGGGCTCTTTTGATTCTGCTTCCTTGCACTGGTCCCTATGGCCCGTGCAGACCCCACAGGCAATGGACTAAGATGGGAAACAAATGCTAAGCTAGCCTGATGCTGCACTGCACTGCATTAGGCTCCAACATGGAGAGGAAACTCTGGGCTCTCTTTCTAATTGTAGTTTTATCGAAGCCCCATGTCCTCTATGACTGAACTAAGAGAAATGGGACTTTGGAAACTTAAGGGTTTAATTCCACTCAAATAAAAAGCACTCATTCTTTCATGTAAGTCTCAGAAAATCCCTTTTCTCGGGATATTGTAAGAATTCCACTCCCACAAGGGACTGGGGAGATGAGGCCTGCTCTCCTCCGTTAACAGTTAACAGTTATAAATGAAGGCTTCTGATATCAGCATGAGGGCTACATGTATAACTTTTAGTGACTTATTAGGTAACATAAACAAAACACAGTAATCTTTATATAACTTTGACATCCTGGCCAAGCCTGATATCCATACAATTCATGAAAAATTTCATAAAAGCTCTATTTTTCATTATGTTTCTAATGTCCTCCTTCTAGCTCTTTTTTAAAGAAATAGTTTCCTTGTTGAACCTGGTTATATTTATCAAGCTAATGATGAAAATACAAATTCATACTATTCATGATAGGATCTTTCACATTTCATAACAATACATTTTTCATTGTTCATAAGCTCTCTGTCAAAATTTTGTTTCAGACAAAATGATCAAAATGTCTCTCACTGGAGGAACCAGAACCCACTCCCTGAGAAAATCAATCCTGCATTGTTCAAAGTATTGCCGACTGCCTGATGCAGGGCTGATTTATTAACAGGTGGCACCTCGCAAGCAGACCATTTTGCAATGTCCTCATTTCACTTTGTGCTCTTCACAGCTACAGCCGATTTAAAGATACAGAGCAACGCCTCGTGTGCTAACCCTGCTCCCGGGCGGCGAGCTTTCTCCTTCCAGCTCCTGGTGTCAGGGTGTATCCCTTTAATGCCAATGACTCCATTTTGGAGAATGGAGAAAATATTCAGTTAGAACAATTGACCTGTTCATTTAAAACTTCAGGAAACATCGTTCCAGGATAATAAATAAGTTCATGATAAATTAATAGTTCACCAAAATGGAATGTTTTTTGTGTTTTCAACACACAAAAGTAAAACTTTTTAAATATTTGATATGCTTTTCTTAAGAGGAAAATGAAGGGCACTTAAATATCTATATCTATCTATCATCTACATACCACAAAAAGGGAATTTCTATTTTTTCTCTATTATAAAAATATATATTTTAGATTACTTATCATATTTGGAAAATGGAAACTTATAATTATGCCTGCTCCTCCCCACACACAACTATTCTCAATTAAGCTTCCGAAATCTCTGAGAAGGATTTTATGGCTACTCCTAGCATATATGAATTTCTTATTCAGTAATCAGATTTTTGGGGTAAGCTTACTTCTCCAAAGTAAAATTCCAAGAACAATTTTCTGTAGAACTAGTCATGCATTTTGTGTGGGCATGTATCAGAGGCTGCTCTCAGCTGTTGATTTCTCCCTTAGAATTTTCATGATGAATAATATTTCCTATTCCTCATGTCACTTTGATGTTTGAATTATTTCACTCTAACCTTTATGAAGTAACAGTTTCAAAAGGTAAGTTTCCTTTCCTTGTTGGCTATTTTCTAAAGCATGGGCCCAGGATTTCAGAAGCAGTCTTCCTGCTCACTCATTTCAGAAGGTACAAAGACCAACTGACTCACAACTCCATCAACAAACCGGGATAGGCCTTGTTTAGAAGGTGGCCAGAGATTCTTGTGATACACAAATGTTTTTTATTCATTTGGAACAGAGTTGTTGTTTTTTCTTATTTTTTTTCAAACCGGTTGAAGATAATAATCATTTGGGAACATTTTACAAAGAACTACATTTTACAAAGAGCCCAGAATAATGCCCAGAGATCTGACTTTGGTCGGGATTGGGGCTCAGGGGCCAATATTTTAAAGCTTTCCAGGAGTTTCTAATATGCAACCATGATTGCAAACCTCTAGCTAGTACAACATTTATAAAGACTTTACATGTTAACATTGTCTTTTATAATACAACACAATTTCATATACAGGAGTTGATAGAAAATAAGGCAATCTTAAAGAACATATCACTTATTTACTCTCCTTTAGGAACATTTACTATGAGTGAAATAATTCTCCAAATATAGTAATCTAGCCTATCAAGGCAAAGACGGTAAATATTTAACAATTTTTGTTGGAACTCTTTCCAATAAATATTACATAACTCCTTGCCCTGAGGAAAATATAGTAAATATACTTTAATCTTTTCTTGATAGTTTAATATCATCCTTGTAGATATCTGTAATTGTACAGTATTATCTTTTCTTTTTGATACTTAAGCACCATCACTAAATGGAGTCAGAGTTTGAAAGCTTTGAGGGTAGTGATACTTCTCATCCTCAGTTTCAATTACTGCTTAGTATTTTTTTAATGTGTTTTTATTGATTTCAGAGAGAGGAAGGGAGGGAGAAAGGAGAGAGAGAGAGAGGGAGAGAGAGAGAGAGAGAGAGAGAGAGAGAGAGAGAGAGAGAGAGAGAGAGAGAAAGAGAGAGAGAGAGAGAGATGGGGGAGAGAGAGAGAGAGAGAGAGAGAGAGAGAGAGAGAGAGAGAGAGAAAGAAATAGAGAGAGAGAGGGGGAGAGAGAGAGAGATGGGGGGGGAGAGAGAGAGAGAGAGAGAGAGAGAGAGGGAGGGAGAGAGAGAGAGAGAGAGAGAGAGAGAGAGAGAGAGAGAGAGAGAGAAAGAGAGAGAGAGAGAGAGAGAGACATCAATGATGAGAGAATCATTGATGGACTGCTTCCTGCACACCCCCTCCTGAGAATCAAGCCTGCAATCCAGGCATGTGTCCTGACCAAGTATCCAACCAGTGACCTCCTGATTCATGGGTTGATGATCAACCACTGAGCCACACAGGCTGGGCACTATTTAGTATTTTTAACTGTCTCTCCTCACCCACCCATTTCCCTTTGCTTTTGCCCTTCCTGCTTCTAATCTAATGATGCCAATATTGATTATGCTGTAATGACTTAATATAATTTGAGAACATCATAAAGCTAGAGAGATTAGGTAATCACCCTTATTAAATCAAATCCTTTTGATGTTGCATACAATTTACGGTCGGGAGGCTCTGCTGAGAGGATGTAGGGATGTCTGTTCTCCTACGAAGGCAAGCATGTGAAGACTATGACTGATGTCTTCCTTGTAATTCTTCACCGATGTTTTTCCTTTCATGCAGGTATTCAGGAAATTTATGTTGGCATAAATTTGACTGCTAGATAAATGGGATATTCTTATATTAAAAATGTAGGTTATTTAGAGCCTCAATTTTCGTGAGAGATGGCTGGAAGTTTCAGAGTGAAGAGATGACCTTGAACATGAGTTGAAGCACTGCTATCCTCCCTGAATGCTCCCCAGCCCTAAGTAAAAGTCACTCTGCCTGATGAAGGGGCTGGAGATCACCCAGGACACAATCTAGTTGATTGCAAATTATCTAAATTAGAAAAACAGTTAGAAATATAATGACAAAGGATAAATCGAGAAGTGATATTTTAGTCAACAATTCTTCTAACTAGAGGTCCTATAATTAGTGAGAAAAATGATACTAGATGCAATTACCAAATTTATAGTCCACATGTACTTCAGATATGATGCTGACATTTTCTGTGCTGTAATTGCTAATTATGCTTTCACAGCAAATCAGAGCACCTAACTTATAATTTGGAAAAACCCAGAGATAGTGTATTGATTGCAACAAAATATTTATTATTAGCACCTAGCTCTAATTCCTAAACATTGGAGAGAATGAACAATAACTGTGCTAGAAAATGTCAAATGGCAAAGAAAAACTGTATGAATGTCTTGGAAATAGATGTAATTCATAGTTCCTTGACTTTTCACATGTAAGGTTCCTAATCTTTGCAGAGTGTATTCTAACTTTATGAAAGTAGACTATTAAGATGAGTAGTATTAACAGTGTTAAATAATATTGATAGTATTAAAATATTATATAAGAAATGTGTATTTCATTTCTTAGAACTGCATAATTCTTTGCCTACTTCTAAAAAACTCTCACCTCTAAACTTATATAAGATTTCCTCTTCTATAACCTTTTAGAAGAATCCATCAAAAGATCAAACTATATGGTGTGGTGTGATTTCAGTTCATTCTACATTTTTGTGTTATTTGGTTTAGAACCAGGAGAGATTTTTACATATGAAACATATTTTTAATATGAGATGCACATATATCCTCACAAAATAGTATCCCTAAGCGAAACTCCCTTTAAAACATCGAACTTCTATCTAGTATCACTATACAACCTGTGAAGTGATTTCAGCTACAAAACACCTAAAAATGCGAATGTCGGCATATAACAATCCTACTTAGTCCCTTGGTCCCCAAGCTGAGCCTGAGCAGGCCAAGGTGGGATTATACTCTATGACAGGTTGGTCCTCTTTGCAACACCAAATAAGATAGAGCAAGAGACATCGATTCAATACATATGAAAGGACTCCCTACTTACCCTAACTGTCCTCCCAAAAGAGCATTTGTAGTTGGATGAATTATACCTTCCCCCAAAGATATGCTCAAATCTTAACCTATGGTACCTGTGATATGACCTTATTTGCAAATAAAGTCTTTGTAGAAGTAAGTAGTTATGATGAGATCACACTAGATCAGAGCAACCCTGAATCCAGTAAGTGGTGTTCTTGTAAGAAGAGGAGAGGATATGCTGAGATGCACAAAGAGAAGAGGGCCAGGTGAAGACAGAGGCAGAGACTGTAACTGCAAGGCGGGAATGGCAAGCATTGTAGGGAGTCACCGGAAACTAGGAAGAGTCAAGGAAGCCTTCAAGGAGATAGTGTTCCTGCCAACACCTTGATTTTGGACTTCCAGCCTTCAGAATTGTGAAAGAGTAAATTTCTGTTGTTTTAAGTCCCCCAGTATGTGGAAAATTAAGCTCTAGGAAACTAATATGGCATTGAAACAAGAATTTTCCTATCAACAAGCCTGGGAGGAAGAAAAGAAAGTCTTATTTCCAACCATACTGGGAAATGGCTGTACCCCTCTCTCTTTTCTTAAGTAAAAGTTTTAAATTGATTTAGAGAAAGAGAGGGAGAGAGAGGTAGAAACATCAATGAAAAGAGAGAATCATTGATCTGCTGCCTTCTGCATGCCCTACACTAGGGATGGAGCCAGCAACCCAGGTATATGCCCTGACTTGGAATCGAACTGTCACCTCCTGGTTCATAGGCCAACACTCAACCACTGAGTCATGCTGGCTGGGCAATGATTGCATCTCTTAAACCATCCATCCCTCCTCACCAGCTCTTTCCCTTCTGCCTCCCCACCACCATGGTCCATTCCTGATGTTCACTTTTCCTGGTCTTGGCTAAACCAAGCAATCCCTCCAATACCTCACCCTGCGCCACCAGTTACCATGCCACATAAGTTCAAAAGCACAGTAATACAGTCATGTTGGCATGTTGTCTTTATAGCTTATAGTATCTTTTCCCTCCAGAAAAATAAGTCTTTTAGTGAAAATAAAATTATATGTAAATCTGACCGCTGCAAATTTAAATAAATATAAATAAAAGTGCTTCCAATAAACTTTTTGTTTGTTTGTTTGTTTTCCTAGATTGGCCATTATGCAAGAAAACATTATTTGCCAGAATAGGAATGACTTCTAATTTGGACAGTTGGAGAATTAATCTGAAAATATATAATAAACTTAATCTTATCTGGTAGAAAATTATATTCAGTATTACAAATCAGATTAACATTAATGAGACAATATCAAAATGCATTTCAAAATCTTATACTTTTCAGTACTTCCATTCACGGACCCTGCTCCCCACTGTTTCTACTACTATGTCTGATAATTATTGTCCACGTGTTCATTCCAACCCAGCCACACTGGCCACCTGGCCATTCCAGGAGCTCTTCCAAGTTTGCATGGCTTTCCCTCCCCCAGGCACACTCCGATAGCCTCATGGTGAATTTGCTCACTTCCTTCAAGCCTTTGCTCACATGTCACCTTCCACAATATGTCTCCTTCCCCCTGGCATTCTTGATATTCCTACTCATATAGCCTTTTCTGTGTTTCATAGCATTTATGATTTTCTAACAGACCTCGTAATTTATTTGTTTATTATGTGCACTTTTGGCCCTTCTGCCCTAGCTAGAATTACATCTTAAAAAAGAAGTGATTTTAGCTATTCCCCCCAACCCTGTCTTGAATATTTTAAGTGCCCAGAAAAGAGCTTGGTTCATTCTTAAAAAAAATACTTATTGAGTACTTACTATGTGCTCAATAAATATTTTGCTAGCCATACTGTTACATTGTGTGTAAAAACTTATGTGTTCTCTACTCTTGGGGAGTTTGTTTTTTAAAAAAGGAGATGGACATTAATTAACATTACTCATAACAGATTGTAAATTGAAGATACATACATATTCTGAAGGAAATTGTCCTATAGAAACACAACAAAGGAACAATATCTGTATTTGGAGGTAGAGTTCCTTGATGAGGAACACTTTTGCTTAAATATAAAAATATATTACTGAACTGAGGTATGAATATAACCAAGTTAACCAAGGAAAGAAAGAGTTTCTAAGGAAAGAGTATGTGCAAATGTCCTGTGGGCAACGGGAACAAGAGAGAGAGAGAGAGAGAGAGAGAGAGAGAGAGAGAGAGAGAGAGAGAGAGAGAGAGAGAGAGAGAAAGAGAGATAATTAGCCTATGTGATGGCTTTGGACATTCTCCAAATAAATGGAAAGTCACTAACATTTGGGTTTTTTTATTGGGAAAAGTGAGGTGTGGGGAACCATGAGAGATATGATCATAATTATGCTCTGGTGAAATTACTTGGGATACAGTCTGAGGAATTATGAGCTCTTTTGATTATTTAGGATATTTTCAGAGTTTCTGTTCATAGACAGAGGTTAAAACAAATTAAATAATTGTATTTTAGCATAGTTAGGAATAATTTTATGGTAAAAGTATATGTCTCACAGTATGATTCTACCAACAGGTAATTTTAAAAATCTAATTTTATTTTATAAGATCAGAGAAACCCAAGTAATGAACATCTGCCATTCTAAACTCTAAGTGACACGTTTAACCTGTAAGAACGGCTTAAAAATAGTTCTAGGTATCTGACTGTAGGCAATATTTAAAGGAATGTGTATCTTTATTTGTTAAATAAGCACAAATATTGTTTCTCAACTCATTACATATTTCAGTTCCTTATTAGGCTTTAATGAATATAGCTTCTAAACCACAAATAAATATTTAGTAACTTTAATTCATGCTGATTTTTAAAATGGAGGAAAAGTTGGAATAAAATGTCACCAGAACAGTAGGAGGCTTCCCCCATTCCCAGTATAATGATCTTTTGATCATCTCCCTGTACATGTAGGTCATACAGGTCTGTAAAAATAGGCTTGCTCCCGCTGGGGGCTGTGTGCAGCGGAGCTTCTCATGATCAATAACGCCACAGTTTGTCCAACCAGAAAGAACATTAATAAATACTCGGAATTACAACATTTAAGACGATTTAAAACTTGCTTACAGAATTCCTAGTATTTTATTTACAACCCAATTTCACAAACAGGGAAAGAGTGTGTGTGTGTGTGTGTGTGTGTGTGTGTGTGTGTGTGTGTGTGTGTGAAGTCACTATGCACTGTTTAACTGTAATCTCAATTTTGATCATTTTAAAATGTCATGAACACCAAAGGCATGTTCCTATTTGGGAAGTAAGAATAGTTTGTGTGGGTTTTATGTGGGGGAAGATATACGTCATGCCATCTATAAAGGATGTCTAGTAGATTAGTATATAAACCATAGACCATTTTTTGTTGTTGTTGCATCTTAAAGAAAACCTTTCCAGAATTAGTTTTGTATAAAAAACCAGTTTGCAATTATACTTCCTGTAACTATTTTATTGTGGTTTATTTTAATGCCAATTGCTTTTTGTGGATTGTTATCACATATAACTATCAGCATCCAGAGATACTACTGCGATAGACCTCAACAGGAGTAGCACAAAGTTATCTTCTATTCTCACTTCATGTATTTTGGTTGTCTGAATTTTTATTTGCCCAAATAGCAAATAATATTGGCATTAAATTAAATTCTTCATGGAGTTTCAGTTGTCTACACTCACTCTGTGCCAACTCCTCTAAAAGCCTTTCCCTCGTCTTCTTTACTATCTTATAAACCTACTGTTGATTGTCCTTTAGTTAGGGCAGTGGTCATTAGTCAACAGAGCCAAATGTCAACAAACAATAATTGAAATTTCTTTTGAGAGCCAAATTTTTAAAACTTAAATTGCTTCTAATGCCACTTCTTCAAAATAGACTTGTCCAGGCCATGGTATTTTGTGGAAGAGCCACACTCAAGGGGCCAAAGAGCTGCATGTGACTCACAAGCCACAGTTTGCTGACCACAGAGTTAGGTGATCTAATGAGGGGGAGAAAACTTTTTTGGGTTTTTTTTTTTTTTTTTTTTTTGATTCCTGGACATGTTCAAATTGACTGAGAAGAGAAAAAGACCCTCCTTACATTGGTTCTTTAAAAAAATAAATGTTCTTATCGATTTTTAGAGAGAGGAATGGAGAGGGATAGAGAGATAGAATCATAGATGACAGAAAAACATCATCATTAGGCTGCCTCCTGCATGCACCCCCACTGGGGATCAAACCTGCAACCTGAGTATGTGCCCTGACCAGGAATTGCACCAACGAACTCTTGGTTCCTGGGTCAGTGCTCAACTGCTGACCCACACTGGCCGGGTACCTTTCGTTCTTTATTACTCTTTTGTTGTTTAACATTTTGTGATAACATTCTCATTTCAAATCTATAGTTTTTAAAAAAGGTCATGTTGTATAGGTTAAATTTGTACGTGAGAGGGTTATTTGTGCATTGATATAGTACTCCTATTATCACAATGTCAATCTGAAAGAGTGCCTTGGTCCTCTTAAGCAAATGACAACAATAAAAACCCTTAATTACCCTGAGCACTGAAGTAAGAAACAGCAGACCTGCATTTAAGTGTTTAATAGCTCTTAGCTGTACAACTACCTTTAGGTCACTTAAATGTTCTGTTCTTCTTCCATGAAGTAGGGATAATAATGCTTCACACTGTAATCGTAGTAGCATTCATGAAAATATATTCTAAAATGAAAAACCTTACACATCCATAATGTTTTATTCTTAGCATTAGATTAAGAACAAAAGTAGCACTGGCATTTACTAATTTTTGTTTATCCAACATCTCTTGTATTTTAGACACACCAAGTAATATGTGATTTTACTGATTTAAGAGGCTGTGAGTACTTATTTATTTACTAGAGGCCCAATGCATGAAATTCGTGCAAGGGAGTTGGTCCCTGCCACTGTAGTGGCTGCCTCTGCCTTGGCCACTGCCCACTGTGGCTTTGTCTAGAAAGAAGGACTCCAGAAGGACATCTGGTCTAATTAGCATATTATGCTTTGATTATTATAGATTCTTTGCCAGCTTTGTTGAGATTCAATTGGCATATAACTATTTCAGGACACAAGGTGGTGATTGGATATACATATATGCAGTGAAATGTCTATCATATTAAGGTTAGTTGACATAAGAGGCTGTGAGTACTTAGATTAAATTTAAGGTAATAGTCAAAGATCCTTCTTAATTGGGAAAGACTATATGGGATTTAAAATTAAAACATTAATTAAATCTTGGTCCTAGAGGTGAAGTTCATGATGAATAAAATTCAGACATATCTGTAGGTAAGTAAAATGATCTGGTCTTCCATAATTCAACAAACACTTGAGTGACTATATTTTTAATCAAAAGTGATTTAAATGTGCTTGACATTCTAAATATTATTAAGAGAAATAAAAAACAATTTTTCTTTTTTGTAACTAAATATTTATTATAAGGCAGATAAGCCCTATGATTTGATATCAAATTTACTAGTATTAAAATTTTTTCAATCAGTTAAAAAAACTCTTTAAAACTTGATAAAACTTAAAAGCATATCATCTACTAAAAGTAAAGGGATAAAATATATATTTCATATAAAAGGAAACAAAAATATAAAGCTTGGGTAGCAGTACTTATACCAGACAAACTGACTTTAAAAGCCAAAGCAATCACAAGAATGAAACAAAGAGGGATCCAGCAAATTCATTTCTGGGTATTTAGCTAAAGAAACCTAAAATACTAATTTGAAAAGATATGTTTATTGCAGCATTACTTACAATAGTATATTATGGAAGCAACCTAGTGTCCATCAACAGATGAATGGATAAAGTTGTGGTACATATATACATGCAAAAGCATGTTATTCAGCTATAAAAAAGAATGAGATCTTGACATCTGAAACAACATGAATGACCCTAGACATTATTATGCTAAGTGGAATATATCAGACAGGAAAGACAAAATACCATATGATATCACTTTTATGTGGAATATAAACAACAAAACAAACAGAACAGAAACAGATACATGGATACAGAGAACGTTTTGATGATTGCCAGATGGTGTTGGGATGACGGTGAAAAAGGGGAAGGGATTAAGTATAGATTGGTAGTTACAAAATAGGCATAGGGATGTAAAAAATATAGCATAGGGAATATAGTCAGTAATATTGTAATGAGTGGTGTCAGATGGGTACTAGATATATTGGGATGATCAGTTCATAAGTTATATAAATATCTCACCTTATGTTGTCCAACTGAATCTAAAACAATGAATGTTAATTGTAATTTAAAAAAAATTAATGTGAAGCCATGCCTTCAAAGAAAAAATTAATCAAAATATAATGAGAATCACTTTTGCTGTTCTGGCAATCATTCATTCATTCATCTATCCAACAAATATTTATTGAGACAATAATCCTATCAGGCACTGTTCTTAGTTGTTGGAATACATCAATGAATAAAACAGGTAATAGCTCTCACTTCATTGCTTCACTTAAAACAAATGAGGAAACTAAGGCCTAGAGTAAATAAATTACTTGTCCAAAAGCATATGATTAGTATAATTGTAAGTATTTATTTTCAAATCATCATATACCTAGTTAATGGTAGAGTTGGGATTAAAATATCTCAGGCTATGGATATTTTCACAATTCTACACTGTTCCTCCACTCTTCCCATCCCACCACTGACTCATCTGTTTATAATAACTTTTAAATAGTAATCTATCAAATATTATCTATCTCCTACAGTATGACAAAAACAATACAATTTTTAGCATCTACAGTGACACATTTCCCTTGTGTCTTATCTTCCAAATTCTGAAGTAAACAATCATCACATCTTATAATTGTGATTCTGACAGCATGGGGCACAGAATTGGCATTGAATATTCAATGATTGATTACCTCTGATTAAAAATTTGGAGAAAAATTTAAGCTATTGCTACTAATTCCTCCCTCTGTGTTCTTTCCAAATGAGTCTGTTAGGTGGTTTTTTTTTTATGGTCTTAGTACAAAAATAAATGTCCTTTTAACCCTAAAATTGCCATTGGTTAGAACTTGACATACCCTACAAGAAATATTATAATTTTTCCTATTATTTTGGAATAAACTATCAACCTAATTTTATTCTATTTTTCTCTTTTATCATTTGAAATTTTAAAAATACCTTTTGAGTGCTAGAATTTATATCTATATTATGCCAATAATTAGAAGCTAGTTGCTTCTAAGACATGTATAATAAATGTTGGAGAAATGTTAGAGTTAAACAGTTGTATTTTGTTTTCTTAGTTTCAAATTTAAAAAAAAATGTGTTCCACCAACAAAGCTTGCATTGATACTGGTTATTTTTAGCTTTCACTCATCCTATTTTTCAGTTGCTGTTTCCAATTGTTCCAATAAATACACATAGAGATAAATGTATACATACAAATAAATATAACATAAATATGCATCAATATTTCCTATTTTTATAACTCTGTATATCATTAAGAAGACTTTCTCTGAATAAAACTCCTAGAAAAAAGGGAGTCTATTTAATTATTTCTAAAAATAATTCTACGTGGTTATGAGAACTTGTGTCACTAAGAAATATCTAAACATTTTATTAATAATCTACTTGATCATTATCCCTAATTGGTATACATATTTTTGAAAATGTTTTTGACAAAAGAGTAAATATGATGGCATTTTCTATTGGTGGCATACCATGATTTTGTGAGTAGAGCTGATACAGATAAAGTACCTGATGATAACATATACTCTAATAAGTTAGTCCCTTATAAAAATAAAACTAGGGTATACAAAGCATAATCTAGTTTTAACCAAAATCATCAATTTTCATTTCAACTCAAGCAAAGCAATACATCTAGTTTATGTCCAGCATTGCCAGCATTTCAGAAAATACTAAAATGCCTTTGTCCTGAAAAGACGTGTTTCCCATAATTAAAGCATTACTAAATCAGTATCTGTATTGAAGAAAGCAAAGCCCTGTTAACTTTATGCACTTAAAAAACAGAAGCAACATGCTCTGTGATCATATAATAAGGTCCAGCACTGAAAGAAATAGCACACTTTTATTTTTCATTTTTTAAATATATCTCATTGATTTTTTACAAAGAGGAAGGGAGAGGGATAGAAAGTCAGAAACATCGATGAGAGAGAAACATCGATCAGCCGCCACTTGCACACCCCCTACCTGGGATGTGCCTACAACCAAGGTACATGCCCTTGACCGGAATGGAACCTGGGACCTTTCAGTCCACAGGCCGATGCTCTATCCACTGAGCCAAACCGGTTTCGGCGAAATAGCACACCTTTAGTTATGCCATACCAGCATGCTTCCAACTTAAAGTCAAATTGCACAGAATATGGATGTGACCCTAGCAAATAATTTCAGGAAATATGTCATATATTAGCATACAGGATAATATACGGTCTTGACAGCGCTGTCTCTGTTACATCGCTTTATAGTACTTGGTCAAAAAAATAGTAATCAGTTTGTTCACAGTGTTAACCTTAGCCACATAGGCTGTGGGAAACTTGTTTTGACATTGGGTCATATAAATAATGACAAAATAAATGGAACAAGTGATAGCATTGTGGGCTCAATATCAGTCTATTGCATACAAAGCTGTCAAAAGAAGCTAACAATATATTAGGCTGCAGAATGAAATGCAGTGATCATCTCATTGTATTCGTCACAAATCAGACTCCGTCTGATGTACAACACTGCTTATGGAAGTCACTTTTCAAAAGGAACATTGATGAGTTCAAGTGCTTTCTGAATTAATTAAATGTTCCTGAAAGCTTGCAATATGACTGATAATTAAAAAAGTGAGGATGTTAATATGCAGACTGGAAAAGTTAGGAAAGTATTTGTGCTTTTAAATATCTTACGAGATATTATGTAGCAGAAGGATTACATTCATTTTGGCTTTCTGAACCAGTACTATCACCTAAATATATTAGTAGCTAGCTAAGGATGAAGGGCCACTAAAAGTAAATATAAACATTTTTAAAAAGTAACTGACAGGGTCTGTTCACTCTGGGGGAAATAATTTCATGGTGTTTCACTCTGTACATCCTTTTCTTTAAGAAACCTTATGTGCAACTTTAAATGGCAGGATGTGAAAGCGTCATCATCAGTAGAGTTTGTAAAGTAAGTTTTAAAAATATGAAGCAGTTTGAGGTGAAGAGTTTTAACAGAGAGAAGCTGCTAATCACTATAGGTGTGAAGTTCAGTCTGTCTGCAACCCTGTCCTTATTGTCCTAGGAAATGCCAATAGCATGAGTAAGCAGGGAAGATCTGCTGTAGCCCGCTTATAATTCCTATGGAAGGGGTAGCCTTGAAAATTTGAACATTATTACTTGACTAGAGGCCCAGTGTATGAAAATTCATGCACAGGGAGTGGGGAGGGGGGGTATCCCTCAGCCCACCCTATGCCTTTTTGTAGTCCAGGACCCTCAGGGGATATCCACTGCTGGCTTAGGCCCACTCCCTGGGGGATCATGCCTAAACTGGCCATCAGATATCCCTCTGGCAGCCTGACTAACAGCTTAGTGCTGCCACAGAGTCAGGAGAGGCTCCCATCACCGCTGCTGTGCTAGCCAGCCATGAGGTGGTTTCTGCTGTGGATGCCCCCTCTGTGGAAGCACACTGAACACCAGATACATTGAGCATCTGCCCCCTAGTGATCAGTATGTGTTATAGCGACTGGTTGTTCTGCCGTTGGGATCAATTTGCACATTAGCCTTTTATTATATAGGATTGGATAAGGAAAGCTGTGATCACAATACACGCAGTATTCCTAAGAACACAGTGAAAAGGAGACAGCCTCAATGTGCTCTTTAAGGACAAAGGTAATTATGATCCTAATGTCTGGAAGCTGCCACAAATATTTCTTATTTCTCTGCATAGAGCTAGCTAATAAAAGCAAACGGCCAAAGGTAGGGGCTGGCTCCAATAATGAAGAATGTGATTATCATATTGGAGTAGAGGCAACACTACCTGCAGCAATAACTCTGAAAAAATGTCTGTGATGGAGCCAACTTTAACTCTGAAACAACTCTTCTAATTTCTAGAAGAGACAGATAAAATCTGGCTTATATGCTACATTTAATAACATTAATAGAGATCACAGTTACAATGATTAAAATGAGAACACTGATTCTGGCAATGTCAGACTAAACTACACTCCAAAACGATATTGATATTGACTCATTGAAAAGTAGAGTGTCCTCTTGGAGGTTTCCATAGACAAAGACAAAACAATTAGGTCACCAAATCTCAAATTCTCTAGACTCTATGTCATTACCAAGTCTCATTTTTATTCAGAGGTGTAAAAGACAATTTGACATTTGTTAAAGAGGTTATGTTTGTATGTGTTTTCCTGAATAGAGAATCAATGTCTTTATGACAAAAAGCTTTTAACTCTGAGAAACTTATGCGTTTAAAATAATTAACAACTATGATGCAGAATATAGCATTTTAATGGTTTTTCTGCAGTCCATTTCCTCCCTACCTCATCTTCACCCCAACATCATATCAGAGAGAATTCAAGGTTTTAATACTAAGACAGAATATTTTAAGATAATGCATTCCTACTTCATTTTCTTAATGCAATCAGTGTTTAAGAGACCTTTCTACATTCCCAGGAGAGAATGGAGAGACAGATAACAGATGGACAGACAGATAAATGGGTTTACCTCTTACTATGTGACCTTAGGCAAATTACATAAACTGTCTAATTTTCTATTTCATTATCTATAAAGTGGGGGTAAGAAGGTACCTAGATCTTAGGAATGTTCATAAAATCAAATAAAAGTAGGTAAAATGCTGAGCAAGTACTACCTGAATCACAGGTTTCTTCTTAAGAAATATTACTTACTATCATTATACAGTCTTCTAAGAGGCCTCCTCTTTACCTCCTTAAGGAAAGTTCTTATAAATTGTGTTTAAAGAGATTAATAATTGAAGTAATGTGAAAGTCAAGTGAGTCAGTATTTATTGAGTGCTCACTGTGGGTCAGACATCTGTCAACTCATTTCATCTTTATGGTATTATACAATTTTAGCAATGAGGAACCAGTCTTACTGGAGTATAACAGGACCAAGATAAATCAGAGAGAAAGACATTCTCACTCCATAACCCAGGTTTTTAGTAAATATGCAACACTCAAGCCAATTGCTATGAAGGTAGAAACATATTCTCTAGCCCATTCTCTCCTTGTCTTGGTTTTGCTAGACTTTGCTTTATTATCACTTTATGCATTACCTTCCTGCTCAATTGTAAATTCACTGAGGACACAGGTGGTGTCACCTTTATAGCCCTCACAGTTCAAAACTGGAGTATACCCAGAGAAATGTAGAAAGGAAAAGAAACTAGGTCCATGATGGTGGAAAGATCAGCAAATTAAAAGAAATATTCTGGCAATGAGCAAATAAATAGACCACCCAAATTAAATACATGCTCACATTTTCAGTTCCATGTTCTCTGGGACAATTTATTGAATTTCTAAAATCTCCAGGTCAGTTAGCTCATCCTCCTTCAGTCTTGAATCATTTTATAGTTTGACTCCAGTCTCCTTCTCTCCTCAGTCCTGCCTTTAATGCCCCTTTCAGCTTGGCTGCCTTGATTAATAGCTCTGTAATGTCTACCTTCCCTGTTGGATGAAATATTTTGTGTTCCCAAGTAATTCTTTATCTCTATATGTTGGCAACTTTAGCTGCAAGAGAATAAATAACCACCTGCCACCACATTTTGGAAGCCAGACTATCACCATGGGGAAGTATATTTTCCTATCTTCGCCCATCACCTGTGGACAAATTGGTGGAACAGGTGGCATTTGCCCAAGCATTTCTCCTAGGCCTGGCAAAGCAGCCACTTCCTGCTCAGACAATAGATGGATTTAAACCTCCAATTAATCACCACATAAGACTTCGCCATAAGTGGTGCATCATGTGAAGTTATTTTCCTGATAATGACACTGATATTTCACCTAAATTGGGCATGAAATAGATCTGTGCATTAGTTTGGGTTAGCAGAGGACTCTGACTATGGCGCACTGATAATTCTAATTACCATTTTTGAAAACTTGTTGTGTGATAGGTGCTATACAAAGCACTAGATCAATATTATTTTGATCTTTTAACAATAGAATAAGGGAAGGATGCCAATTGCACAAGTGAGGAAACCGGGACTCAGAGAAGTTAAGTAAGGTTTCCCATCAAGCTAGGAAGTTAACAAGTGGCAACAGAGGGTGAAGCTGACTGTGAAGATCTCTCTCTGCCTACTTAACTTTGTGACAGGAAGGAATTGCATCTATACTTAATAGTGCTTAAGAAGATCCATGACATGGGCAAAAGAATTACTGAAATGTAATATATGTATGGGAAATTTAATAAATCCTTATTGTTATAACTTATTCATGAAGAGAAAATGGAAAAGATATTTTATTAGAAATTTGAAATAGCTGTCATTTTAACATGCGCTCTTCACTTATCCTTGAGAAACAATGATGCCAGGTTACTTCACTTGTGTATCTTCCCCTGTGATTCACACCTACTGCAAGTGCAGGTACACATCTGGCCTTAGAGCATTGCCCTGTGGGGTCTAGGTTGTGGGGAGCTGCAACCAAAGCAAGATGGTTCTCTGGCTGCTGCTTTTTCTGAGTAATAAGCCACTTGTGTCTCTAACCTAGGGTTTCCTGTCTTCTGTTAGTATATGTGTATAAAACCAGCAGGCTAACTTGTTAGCTCACATGATGGGTAATTTGAAAGCCTTCTCAGTTTCAGAATTAACACCAGAGGTTCTCAAAATTGGTTCCTGGACCAGCTGCTATAGCATCATGTGGGGAACTTGTTAGAGAACCAAAGAAGTATTGGGCCTCAGTTCAGATCTACTGAATCAGCAGCTCTGGGGTTAGAGCTCAGCAGTTTATTTTTTAAGCAGCCATTTGGGTAATTCTGATGCACATTAAACTTTATGAATAATAGGGAGACCTATAACCCAATAGATAGAGCAACTAAATTAATCTGAAAAGTAATCATGTTATTTTAAATCTTAGAACAGGGGTTAAGTTTCTTTTCTTTTTCTTTTTTTATATATATTTTATTGATTTTGTACAGAGAGGAAGGGAGAGAGATAGTTAGAAACATCGATGAGAGAGAGTCATCGATCAGCTGCCTCTTGCACACCCCCTACTGGGGATTTGCCCGCAACCAAGGTACATGCCCTTGACCGGAATCGAACCCGGGACCCTTCAGTCCCCAAGCCGACGCTCTATCCATTGAGCCAAACCGGTCTCGGCAAGGGGGTTAAGTTTCTTATATGTGAATAGGAGGTTAAGTTTTTCCTTAAGTTTCCTTTTCAAGGCTTGTGCAAAGCAATTGAGGTGACTCAGCTGTGAATCCAGCAAGCAGAACACATAAGCATGACCATGTCAGGCTGACCCACCAAGAGTCAAAACATTATCTCATCAACATCATCTCATCACCTGATGACTAAAGAACAATAGCTGATAATGTCCATTCCTGATCTCACCCTGGACCCTTCCCCTATATAATCCCATCCTCTGCACTTTGCTGAAAGGCAAGATTTGATGCTTGTAAGCACCCTGTCTTCTTGGTTGACTAGCCTTCTCAATAAATGTCTAATCTAAGTCAACACTGCCTTCATTATTGGGCACAACTAGAGGTAGCCCGAGCCCAACGAGGGGCTTCTCATTAACATGAATTGCCAAAATGTACTTTATTTATATTTTTCTAGTTATAATAGTTTCATGTGCCTTAATAACATAAATCAATTTGAGCACACAATAGCTCTACCTCCAAATAGTTTATATTTCTTGGAAGAAATAATTCCTACTAGTATGCATTTTGAGTACTGATAAAAAAAAAAATTCTCTAATGTAGTACAAACTCTACATTCAGGACCATGATTTAGCTCTATTCAGAAGTTTCCTCAATTCTAAATACTTCATTCCTTAAGCTAAAAATAATCATCTGTATTGAGCATCAGTGAAAATGAAAAGCCTATTTTATCACTGTCCCTAGTAGGAATATGCTTTGATTTTAAAAATAGAATTACTGATTTTTAGAAATTCTGATTATTCATCATAAAAAAACAGAGTATAGTAATGAACGTATGATATGCCAGTTTCTGTATTACCCATTAAATACCTGTCATCCTGTTTGAACCTTAACCCACAGTGATGAGCAAGGCATTATGATTATTTCCATGAACACATGAGGAAACTGCGGCTCCTGGGACTAACTTGAGGGAGGTTGTGTCTGCCAAGCTGCCAGTGGACATGTGACCTCAGGACTGCCTGGTCTGGAACCTGAGTTCCTCCTGTAGGTATCTGTTTCCTTTTCCCCTCATATAAGCTGCTTGTAACCCATAGCTGTGCGCCGATTTCCACCAGCACTTAATAAATACGCACTTATGTGGAGTTACATAAAACACAGTTAATAAATAGACCAGAAACATGAAATCAAGATAAAAAACGGCTATATCTAACAGCTGTTCTTTATGGTAATTCACATATGGAAAGCTATAATATCTCCCTCCAGTGACTTTTTCAATTTTATGGAAGACAAATCAAACTGGAAAACCCTAAGTAAAGAGAAAATTCTCTATTTTTTTTAATACCATATGTATAATTTTAAACATCTTATTTTTTTGGGGGGTGTTGGAAAATCATAAAATCTCTCCATCATATTAATAATAAAAAGCATGGGCTGTCCTTGAGCTTGCTGACAAAAATTTACAAAAGTCAGATCAGGTGTGATGCACAAATGAAAAGGCTTACATTTGTACAAACAGTAATAGAGCCTCACGTAACAAAAGGAAAAGGAGAAAAGTACTAAGGGACAACTAAGTGAAAAGCTGGCAGCCAACCCAATTAACAAAACACGAAGCCTCAGGCAAGGGAACTGCTATCACACTCTACCAAATAAAATGAACTTCACCTTGTAAAGCTCTCACCAAGCTAAACTAATCTATTAGACAGTATAAGACGTGAAATCCAAGCCTTTCAATGACATGGAGGCCAGAAGAACAAGTGTAATTACTTCATTCATTAGCAAGTGGATTAAAATTAAACACCTCCAGATCATTACAAGAACTGAGTCATATAAATACACTTAATACACTGTAAATTAAAATAATGCACTTGGAAACATGCGATAAACTGTACAATGACCGGGTTCACTGAACATAGTCAAGATATGACATCATATAGTTTCATTTCCATTTAGGACGAAGTTACCAGGATACTTTCTGACAGCAGGGGTCCTGGAGAATGCAGATTGCTCAGCTTGTACTTTGGGGTCTCAAGGAGAAAGTTGTATCATAAGCTGTGTACATCAGGCCTTTAAACCTCTTAGGGAAATGAAAACAGTGCACACAGAAATAATACTAAATATGTGGGAGAAGGTAAGCCAGTGCTGATTTCTGTGGGCTAGGGGAGAAAAGTTTTAAAAAGCTGAGGTAGATTTCCAAAGCAAGAGAGAAAGAAAGAAAGTGCACTGAGTTCTGCAGTTTTGATGGGAATTGAAAAGGTTCAAGATCACTCATAGACGAGTAGGTCAAGTCTGAAAGGTTAAGGGTCAGAAGGAACTAAGCACGTCATTCTAAAAGCTAGCCTTTGCCTTCTCCAAACTTTACTCATAGAAGTGAGACACAAAGAGAAATAAAACAATTTCAGTTTGGCTCATTCTTTCTTCCTTAACCCAATGTCTTCAAAATTAGCTGAAAAGGAAAGGTAATTATTGAAGGCGAGGACTCACAGGATGTGTCAGGAAAATCAGCAGTTTTGGCTGTCAGGAATGACTGCAAATTCTCATTCCAGAGCTTTCTTACTTCTGTGATCGAGAGCAAGTTACTTAGCATTTCTAAACCTCAGTTTTCTGACCAATAAAATGGGGGCAATAGGATGCAATTCATAGGCTCTCTGAAAATGAAATTTTTATGATACTGTTTAGTTCCTTTTTCTTCACATCACTTCTCAAAATCTAGGACCCAAGTATTTGCTCTGAGGAAGGTGAGTGGTTGCTTAGACATGAAATGAGTTTTTCCCCATCCAAACTACACTTAGGGCTAAACATTTGGTGATCTAGCCATAGTTTTGTAATGAGATTGCAAGAGAAATGAGAACGTCTCAGTCAAGGCATTTTGCCATCCTTGTTAGAATGACTAGGCTCTTTTCTCACTTATGAAACACTTGGCTAAAAAAAAAAAAGAAAGAAAAAAAAGTCTTATACAAGGTTCAATGTGCTAAGAATCATCCCTGAGGGCAATGACAGTGCTCCTTCAGAAGATCCTCCTCATGTCCTTGGCTGCTAGTTTTTCCCCCCATTGCATTCAATTTTACACTTTCTTCGTCTTCATTCTCTTTTTAACAGTGTGTGTGGTTCTGTGGGTGTGTGTAGGGGTACACACATATGAGTAGTTAAGGACATGTCGATTGTCATCTTACCCAGGAAGTCTCTTATCTCATTCTTTGTAATTAGTTCAACTTTTATGACTTCATAAAGGTTTCCATAACCCACTCCTCCCCAACTAGATTAGATGCCCCTTTTGTTCGATTTCCTAATACCTTGAATACATATGTAGTACGATGTTCCCCACAACATATATGTTTTTATATTATTCCCTATACTAGGCTTTGAGTTCTTACAGGGCAGGAACCATCTGATTCCTCTTTCTATCATGGATTTAGTTGCCTGGCATGTAATAAGGTGCTCAGTAGACAACACAAGATACTTATCTAAAAGCAGCAAAAAAAAAAATTACCCTTTCCTTTATCATTTAAATGGTAAATAGTATTCCATACATCGAAAAAGAAAGGTTTCATTCATTCTTTATTCAATGCTGCTCCAAGTCAATCTCAAATATAAGATAGCATCTCCCTGTTTCAGATCTTCATTCACGTAAGGAATTCTCCAGTGCTGTGCCTTACAGACCATCTCAGTGCAGTCATGCACTGTTTAATGACAGGGGTACATTCTGAGAAATGCATCACTAGGTGCTCTTATGCAAACCTACATGTATATAGCCTATACACAAGTAGGCTGCATGGCAAAGCCTACTGATTGTACAGTACAAGCTCAATCAGCCTGCTATTTTACAAAGAGATGAACTCAAACAGAGAAAATGATGCAATCAAGAGATGTGGTAAACATGAGATGAGACTGCTACAGGTGCAAAGTTGCATAATCCTTTACAGCAAAGTTTTTTAAAAAAATACATTTTATTGATTTTTTACAGAGAGGAAAGGAGAGGGACAGAGAGCTAGAAACATCGATGAAAGAGAAACATCGACCAACTACCTCCTGCACACCCCCCACTGGGGATGTGCCTGCAACCAAAGTACATGCCCTTGACCGGAATCAAACCTGGGACCTTTCAGTCTGCAGACTGATGTTCTATTCACTGAGCCAAACCAGTTTCAGCTACAGCAAAGTTTTTAACAAGCAGAAAGAGTACACTATAAAATAACAATAAAACACATATTGTACAGTAAATGAATAAACCAGTAATATAGTCACTTATTATTATTATAATATGTACTGTACATAACTGTATATTCTACATTTTTATACAACTGGCAGTACAGTAGATTTGTTTACACTAGCATCACCACAAACACGCGTGAGTAATGGACTGGGCTACAATGTTATGATGTCTATGGCATCACTAGGGTGCTAGGAATTTTTCAGTTCCATTATAATCTTAGGGGACCCTTGATGTATACGCAGCCCCTCACTGACCGAAGTTTGTTATGAAGTGCATGACCGTAATTCTCTCTTAAGTTCAGTATTTTAAGTTCTTCTTTACTTAGTTCACAAAATGCAATGTATTCTGTGCTCGAGGTACACAATGCTGATTTATTTTTCCCTATGAATTATTGGTCCACAAAGGAAAACAACTCAAAAAAAAAATCTCTGCAGCATTAAACAAAGAAAACATAGGTGTTAGTCAAAGTGCATTTCCAAAGCATGAAGCCCAGGCATCCTACTGGATAAGAAAGTGTTCTCCCTTTGGGGCAAATTCATCTGTCTCGGAGCTCCTGGGCCCTAATGTGGAGCAGCACCATTCAGCACGCTATTGCATACATCTAAGCTTTGACAAAGGCAGAAATCTTCTCACCCTGTAATTAACAAAAACTCTGGATTTACACATCGGGCTCACTTTTTTAGAGCGCCCACTGAGATAATTATACTGGCTGTTTCCCTTCTGCCTGCTCCATTTGGAGAAGCAGCCCAAAGGCGAGGGATGCCTTCGCACTTTCTATCTATAGCACTAACCACAATATATGCATGTGATGTGTGTGAGACAATAATACCAGGTTTTTAATATATCCTTTTTAATAGTCTAGGGGCTGTATTAGAGTCAAGTTCTGTTTATTTTCTTCTTGAGATTTCTATATTGATTCCAACACGAGAAATTATAGGCCATTAGTGTGCCACTTAAAATTTTTTCTTCTTGAAAATATTTTTAGCAGTGCATTATTGGTACTTAATTCTGCATGTGAACCATAAAATGGTTTTCTCTAGACCCAAAGCCAATCATTTCATTAAAAATTTTCTAAGGAATAGCTCAGTAATAAATGTTCTTAGTGCTTACACTTTGACAGACAATGTTTTAAGTGATTTACAGTCCTAACCCATTTGGCTCAGTGGGTAGAGCACTGGCCTGCTGACTGAAAGGGTCCCAGGTTGGATTCTGGTCAAGGGCATGTACCTTGGTTTTGGGCATATCCTCAGAAGGGGGTTTACAGGAGGCAGCTGATTGATGTTTCTCTCTCATCGATGTTTCTAATTCTATCCCTCTCTCTTTCTCTCTGTAAAAAAAATCAATAAAATATATATTTTAAGAAGTGATTTATAGACAAAAAAAATTGAGATGTATTTTAAAACTTGTTCAGTATCTCAGAACTAAGAAGGTGGAAATTTAGTATTTGAACATATTGATTCTCGAGTTCATGGTCTTAACCACTATATCTTAAACAAAGTTTATACTATAGTATTCAGGATTTTTCAATTTTGAAAATGAAGTTGAATCATAAAACTATTTGCCTGACAAAACTATTAAACTTAATTGTCATATTTTTAGTCTTATATTAGTTTTATTTGAATACTTTTTATTACTAATCTCATACTTAATAATTTTTATATAATAAGCTCTATACCAACTGATAGAAATTTTTTTATTATTTCTACTTTTCATTAAAATATAAATGCTTTTAGCTTGGCTAGTTGTGTTCAGTTGGTTGGGTATTGACTTATGCATTAAGAAGTCACTGGTTCAATTCCTGTTAGGGCACAAGCTGGGCTCCAGGCTAGATCCCCAGTAGGGGGTGTATAAGAGACAGCTGGTGGATGTTTCTCTTTCATCCATGTTTTTCTCTCTCCCTTCTTCTCTTTCTAACATCGATAAACACATCAATATATGTTTTATTATACTATATGTAATATTCCATATTAAAGAGAAAAAACAACTATTATACTAAATGTTTTTAGTATGTTAAGTATAATAATGCCTTTGGAAAATTTGTATAGAAAAAATAAAATGATTTATTAAGTAAATATTAATATTAATACTTTGCTGTGAACTACACAAGCATGCATGCTTATACATGCACACAAAAACTCATTCCAGTTTTGCTTTTCCACGTTATTTATTCACTTTTCTTCCTAGATTTCTATATACAATTTTAAAATGGCCCATTTATTCTTCTACTAAATGCTTGCCATGTTTTTTATATATTATGTTAAATCATCCAGCAAATATTTGTTGATTGCAGTGTTCATGTTGACTGGCATATACACATCAGCAAACAGAGTAAACATCTGCCACATTTACACTCTAGAATCAGAAGACAGACAATAAACAGTAGATGTAATAAATAAGTAACTTTATATGAGGTTAAAAGATGCTATGTGCTATGGAATAACATAAAAAAACAAAGATGGGTTAGTTAATGAAAACTGTTGGAGAGCTGCAGTTGAAGTGATCCTGGAACATTAAACAGGGAGGTCTGAGTAGGAATTGTTGAGAAAGGACTATCTGTGCAAAAAAGACTTGAAGGAAGAGAGCCAGCCAGCCATAGGCTATTGAAGGGAAATGTGTCCGGGTTAGTTGGTAATGTGTTTAGTGCTTCAAACTAGTTGTAAAATCTTATTATTCTGAGTGTTAGCAAAATATGGTGTTAGAAAAAACTTAAAGTCTAAAGTACTAGACTGATCAGTCAAAAGCCCAGGATGGTCATCATTTCTCTCCTACAAATTGACTCTGGCTTAGAAGAATACCTGAGATAAGAAATTGAAATTCAAACATTTTAAAAAAGAGAGATTGTTCATCAACTGGGAACTATGAGGGCAGGATGACAACCCACAGTCAGGCTCCTGGAATGATCGCATTTACTATTTTCATCAGTTGAAAAAGAAGGGTATCAAGTTGAACTTCACCAAAGGATAGAATAAAATAAAAATGCCCAGGAAGTATGCTGCAGGAACACTGAATAAAGACATTGATAAGAAAGAAATGACTATAACTTTTTCTACAAAGCTTCTGTGCTGGATAAAGTTGGGTTTGTGAGAGAAAGGCAGTCCAGGAGAGAAATGTCTGCAGGTCAGATGGAGAACATCCTCTCCCACCAGGGGGATGAGAACAGAAATAATGACAGTGGTTTCAGAAGCCAGCCTCAAAAATTGCAGTCTCCCCAAGAGCAGAGAAAGAAGAGAAGTCTTTGTGGGCTAGAGAAAGACCCATCTTCTTCATGCAGATGTAAATAAAGCAACGCCAAGAGTCCTGCATATACAAAACACTGGGAAACTGATTTTCCAAATGCCTGAGAGTTAAATTGTGAGCAAACTAGCATTAAATTGGTTCAGAGTGTTGGATAAGCAGATTCTGATGTCTAGAAACTGCACGGAAGACACTAATACCACATAATAATGCACAGGGATCTGAGAAAGAGCATCTGGTAATATAAACAAGCAACAGCTGCTCTGAGGACTTAGAAAGATTTCATAAACCTCTGTAATTTCCCAAATTGCAAACTTCTAATTTTTGTTATTCTATTTATTCTCAACTCAAATATTACTTCCTCATCGACGGCTTCCCAGATCCCCCACGACATAAAGTTTCTTCGCTTTACAGTCTCATAGAATTTCTATACTTGTAATTAAATCCACAATCATAAAATTGTAATTTGTAGCATGTCTCTCCCTCTAAAATATAACCTTTATAAGATAAAAAACCAGGAGTTTTGCTCTTACTGCCCATTTCCCCCCCAGGGCTTAGCCCAGAGCCCAGGAAAGGAAATATAATAAATGTTCCTCAAATGAACATCCAGAAAACAGAGCCCCAGGAATGATTATGGCAAAAACTGTTGGCAGTTATTTTAGTGGGATGGATAGGAGTGTGGTGAAGAGAGGGGAAAAAAACAACAAAGAAGTTAAAAGCCAGAATTAAAAAAAAATCGCATAATAAAATACCCAGAGTCTATAGAAATAAAGAAAATTTGCTGATATCAATAATTTTAAACATTGTTATTCCTTCATGGTTTACAGATGGACACTACTAGAACCGTTATCTAAAGAACAAATCCATATTTTTCCCAAACATTAAAATATGAGAATTAAATTAAAATTTATTCTGTATAATATTAAAATATTATCCATATGGGCATTAACTTAATAGTTAGGAAGGAGGGTTGAGGGCATAGGACCTGGAATCAAACCAGGAGGGAGGTCTTCCCAGGTTTTCCTCACTAGGGCAAGTGACTTATTTTAATTTTCTCATCTGCAAAATTAAATAGTAACTGTAAACTGAACTTTAGAGTTATAAGAAGTTAATCATATAGTATATGCAATGTGCTTATAATAGTACCTGGTATACAGTAACTGGGATATACACTGAGTGGCCAGATTTTTAGGACCTCTGAATGCATAATCATCTGGCCACTCAGTGTATATTCTCCTCCTTCTTATATAATAAAAGGCTAATATGCAAATTGTCCCCTCCACCAGGAGTTTGACCAGCAGGCAGGCCCGCCAACTGCTCATGTCCCCTCCCATGGCCAGGCTGGCCGGACCCCACCCATACACAAATTCATGCACTGGGCCTCTAATATATATACCAAGTGGCCAGATTATTATGCATTCAGAGATCATCTAATTATTATTGTTGTTGTTGTTATCTACATATTTCTTTGAATATGGACTCTACAGGTAACCATGTTACTACATAGACATTTCACAGTGAATTAAATGCTTAGTTGTCATAACAAACATTCCTAGTACTGGAAGTTCCCTCATTCTCCTGTTAATGAGCTTTTGATATGTCTTTTGAATACTCTCTAATTATATTGGTATATGGGAGTTTTAAACAGTAAATTTCCTTAAATTCTCTGTAGAAGTAGACAAGGGGGAAAGGTATAATCTTCTAGATGTTATGCATTCAATGTTATTTATTATGCCTCTAATGACCAAATTCATTGCAATTATACCTTTTAAATCAGTTTAAAGTTCAATTAGCTTTTAAATAAAGTTATTGTCAAAGTTAAACTAAGAAAAGGTAATTTGGCCTAGGTAGCAGATATTAAAGAAATTTAATAAAAATACAAAAACCTTTTGAATACATTTTATAAATATTCACATTATTTGTCTCTAATATTTGCCTGATATGTCATAATAGCACAAGTTCTATTTACTATTCACACAGAAAAAAGTGGCTCTTGTCTCTCCTCCCTTCCTATGGTAAAGTGACATGACAGGATGGATGGGGAAGAGGGTCATCAGGCAAGGCTAGGGTGGCACAGCTGTAGGTAGAAGCCCTGCTTCAACTGTCATTCTGGCACAACCTCATCCAGGGACAACCCAGAACACCATGCTTCTCTCCCCTGCTGCAACTGAGTCCAGGAGGACGGTGGCTGAGTAGAGGGGTCTCCAAGTACAGAAGACAAGAGTGAAGCCCATGGACAAAGAGCACCAGCCACAGGTCTCTGCCACTGCACTCTCTGCACAGCGGCAGCCACATCCTGGCCACGTCAGGAAGGACTGAAGGCACTTGAGATGAACACTGTCACTTTGCATGTAGTCCTGGCACTGTTCTGTGCCCTGGTTATTATTTAATGATCAGGATCAACCTTTTCTAAGACTTGTTGTATACCTTATGCCACAATACGGTCACTAGATCCATGATGTTTTCCCCCTGCTGAGCTTGCTAGTTTATTCAGGACATGGACCTTGACTGTTATTGCCGCCTTTGTGTCAGGGTTTTATGATGAGGGTTTTTTTTTTGTGTGTGTGTTTTTTGTTTTTTGTTTTTGTTTTTGTTTTTTTTTGTTTTTTTTTTGGGGGGGGGGCATCTTTTACTAGCAATCTCTACCCTACTCCAGCCATTCTTACCACATCACCTCCACCCAGGCCTCCTGTCCACATTGAGAGATGCCCTGGGCATGAGACACCCTAAGTGGAGATGTCACTTGCCTATTTTGAAATCTGGCCAAGTCCTACTATTTCCAATCAAAATTTGAAAGAGTGTAGGGTATAAAGATTAAATCTATATGCTTTCCCATTTCATACACATGGTCATATCACACTATTGACCTTAGATTTCCTGCTTCTCTGTTCTGTACCTATTGGGACACCTAGTCAATACTTATTGTTGGACTTCTGTTACTGATATGTTCACCTGCTTATACAATTTTTCATCTGATACCATCTTTTCCAAATTATATGATCTGCTTTTGGGACTATAATTATTACCATGTTCACTTTGCTCTAATAACATATGGCAGATCATGACAAATTATTATATGACATAGAAAAGAATAGATATACCATTATTGAATTAAACTATTTAAAATTAAAGTATTATAATTTTTAAAATATCATGGTGGAAGTTACCTTAATTTTTTTTTTACCAAAATTTATTCAATGTAGTTTCCTGCATATTCTAACAGTAAAGGAGTATATTTCTTGTTCTATTTTCTGCTCCTTGGGAATAAAGATTGAAGGTAAAATATGTTTCTCAGGACTCAGAAGTCACTACTTCATGACTAATTTCCCCACTGAATTCATGGATATTAAAGAAGTCTGAAAGTGAACAAGCTCCCCAAAGTGAGTTGCATACATCCTATTCACTCATGATTATGTTTCTATTTAAGAATCTCTCTTGTTTCACTTCAGAATCTCAAGTGCAAATATGGGAGGGAGGATAAAGGCAAAGAGCTGAAGAATAATTAGAATTTGACCCCAAAAATGATAAAATGCAAACTTTAGCAGATATTACAGTTGGAAACATATAAAATGGTGACTAATAAATGTAGAAAGACTAAACGTTTTTTTAACAGGAGTAGTTCTCTGCTTATGAGGTAACACTAAAAAGGAAAGACCCAGTTAAAAAGAAAGGCATATCATAGCATCCAGATATAGCAAATGACTCGGATAATTCCCAGGATTCTTTTTATTTCAGACATCATTAAAACAATAACATTTTTCTTATAGTTTCACCCTTCTTAATTTGAAGAAAAATTCAGTGCATTACTACTGCTTGACACAGCATAATTTATAAAGTTTTATAGAGAATAAGGATTAAGATGTGAAGTTATGAACCATAAAATTGCACTGTGTGAAAGATAGTAGGAAATCTGAAAGCATTAAAATCAAAGCCCAATTCAAGTGAAGGCAAAAATCTAAAATAATGCATTAAGCCTGATATCATTATAATTAACCTAGTAGCAATAACAAGAAAGGAGCAAATGGAGAATAGACACAGCCCACGAAAGTTGGAGGGGGAGGGAAGGGACTAGCAAAGATACTTGCTGTCAATCACACCTGGGAACAGAGGCCACTACCAGCAGAGATTGTTATGGGGCCAATCTATCCCCTCCTGGTCAGTTCCCAGCCCATTGCTCTCCTAGAGGGAAATCGACCCATCATTTGTCTCCCTTTCCTTCTACCTTCAACTTTGTCTTTGTTATTAACACTTTGTGGTAAGAATTTCATTATCAAGCGTTAATTAAATTCCAGTAGAATCACTTTAAAAAATACTATCGGGAGCAGGCTAGAAGGTGCTGCGGACATTACCCCCCTAATCACAGCATGCTTTGAAAGGAGGCAGTTCTGGGAAAGACAGAGACATTGTAAATGGCTCACATTCCCACTGTTTATTCCTCCCACACGTTTACAGCTGCTTGCATCATTCTAGCGTGGGATGGGAGGAGGGCTAAGGAAACTGACCATACCAGCTCCAAATATGGAAGATGGCAATTTGATGAGCGCAGTTTTTTCCCCTAAATGCATTCAAGCCAAACAGCTTAATTAAACCTATTTTTTTTTGTCTCTGTAAATTTAATATATTTTTATATATTCTCTCATGGTCTCAGAGCTGTAATTCTTTTGCTCTCTTGAGCACACTTGCACAATAAATTTTGAAATTCTCCTTAACCAAAGCAATAGCAAAACTGAGTAGGCGATAAATACATACAGCCAAAGAGATCTGTCAAATGGCGGGCTGTACAATCAACATTGTCTTTCCTATAAGCACAATCAAAAAGTATGATTTTAATTCATTCTTGCCCTCATTTATAATGAATTAAAAATGCCCTTTCCAAGCTTTAAAAAAGACGTCTGTGGTGAAAATACTAATTACAGTTTTATACACACACACACACACACAAATAATGACACAGGAGAAAAACCCTCATAAGAGTGAAAAAACAGACTAACTCAAGATTCTTGATGTTGTTTAAAGAAAGTAAAAAAATTACCTAAGGCAGAAACCGGTTTGGCTCAATGGATAGAGCATTGGCCTGTGGACCCAAGGGTCCTGGGTTAGATTCTGGTCAAAGGCATGTACCTTGGTTGCGGGCACATCCCCAGTGGGGGGGAAGGGGGAGTGTGTGCAGGAGGCAGCTGATCGATGTTCCTCTCTCATCAATGTTTCTAACTTTCTATTCCTCTCCCTTCTGCTCTGTAAAAAAATCAATAAAATATATACATTTTTAAAATTACCTAAGATCACTGTTCTCCTTGTATCTATTATGCATTGTGAGCCCTAATGAAGCCTTTCTGGGTGCTAACTTTAAAATAGCCTTCATGACTATTTTAATTCCTGAATTTAAGAATGGAAAAGTAGATATGTTTAATAAATAGCACTAGATACAACAAAAAGGTTATTAATTTTGTCATCATTCATAAGATAAAATTATTTTTAAAAGCAATTTTATCAGTGCTTTTTTCTAATCTCTCAGTTTGAGGACTAAGCATTTAGGAAGAAGAGAAAACAAAAACATCATTTTCAATTGCAAAATTTAGATTCCTCAGGATTGTTAGAATTTATTTATTTATTTATTTATTTTAAATATATTTTTATTGATTTTGTACAGAAAGGAAGGGAGAGAGATAGAGAGTTAGAAACATCAATGAGAGAGAGTCATCGATCAGCTGCCTCTTGCACACTCCCTACCGGAGATGTGCCCGCAACCAAGGTACATGCCCTTGACGGGAATCGAACCCGGGACCCTTCAGTCCCCAAGCTGACACTCCATCCATTGAGCCAAACCGGTCTCGGCGGATTGTTAGAATTTATATTCGCTATAAATTTATGAATATACAGGGTGTTCTGAAACCATGTATACACACTTAATCAGCTGATAGCTTAATTAATGTCTCTTTTTTTTCAGTCAGAAAAAAGCTTTGAACAAAGGAAATTCACCCTAAAATTCTACTGCAAGTTTGAAAACACAGTTGAAGTACAAACACTACCTTTATAATTATTCAAGGTGTGTATACATTTTTGGGAGGACACAGATCAAAAGGTATATACACTTTAACAGCTGAAAACTCATTTAATTTTCACATCTTTTAAGGTTTAACCAACTTCAAATAATGAGTGAAGCTAAACTAAACTTTGAACAAAGAAAATTTATCCACTAGACATTTTAAAGGGGATATATAAAAGATAAAGTTTATGGCACAAATGCCAAATGAAATTATTCTTGATGTTTGTGATTTCATTGCTTTATGTCATCAGCAGTGCCTGAACCAGAATGGTCATCAGTTGAAAACAGGCAGGGACAAAAAAAATTAATTTCTGTAGATTCTTTTAAATTTTGAAAATGAGCTATATGTTAATAAACACTGACATAATCATTCAGAGTGTTTATACATTATTTGGACACCCTCTATGTGATTAATAGTGATTGAAAATGAATTAGCAGGAATAATTTGCACAAGATCAATCTGTGTTAGCCATAAGAAAAATTACATAATTACAAGTCTTATATGATCGTGATCATTTTACCAGTTAATGAGCTTCATGTTCATGGTCAAAATCACTGAATCATTGACAAGGAGAGACAGCTACTAAACGCTCAGCAGCTCCAAGACTGGGGACGGGGACAGTTTGTCACTGACCCTTTAACAACAGTGAAAAATAGCAGAGCTGCTTCTCATACAATTTGAGGATTTATCTCTAGCAACTTCCAACTTAAAGAAAGTAAAAAATTACCTAAGATTAGTAGTAATAATTAGTAATCAGCCCCTAAGTCCACTGGCCACATTTACTTTAAAATCAAACTCTAAAGACACTAATAATTTCTAAACTTGATAGTATCCATGTGGACATCAAAGATAGATTTTAAGCCCTCCAAGAAAAGTGAAAGCTAAACCAATAGTCATTTGGGGAAAATATTAAAACAATTCATTCAAATTATGAAAATTTAGAAACTGATATAAGAACATTCTATATTTTATCACTTAAGACATTAGGTGATTCTGGGTATTATGTAATAAAATGAGGACGTAGCAGGTAGTAATAATTTTTCAGGAATGTTTTCAGGAATATTTTCTTTATGAAGACCAATGTTATTGCTTTTTTAAATATATTTTTATTGATTTTAGAGAGGAAGGGAGAGGGAGAGAGAAACAGAAACATCAATGATGATGAAAAAGAATCATTGATTGGCTGTGCACCCCACACTTTGGATCGAGCCCATAACTTGAGCATGTGCCCTAACTGGGAATTAAATCATGACCTCTTTGTTCATAGATCAACGCTCAACCACTGAGCCAAGCTGGCTGAACTGAATACCAGTATTGTTTTAGACAATTATATTTCCCCAATATTTTTTACTCTACAGAGTTTTAAGTAACCAAGAGTTTTTAAATTCTGTAATTTTTTAATGACCAAGTACTAGAATTAGAAATTATACAAGATTGTAAATGTAATGGGTTATATGCAAGTCTTGGTAGAAAATCAAGCATTTATGTAAAATGCACTTCATTGAAATATAAACTGCATGCAATAAAATTTACTAATGCTCATGTACAACCTAATAATATTTGTAAAAAGTATGCCCTTGTATAGACCCCATCTAAATCAGTATATAGATTATTTTTTATACTCCAGAAAGTTCCCTTGTGCCCATTGGTAGTCAATATTGTCACCTGACTCCCAGCTATTGAAAACCATTGTTTTGCTTCCTGTCATTGTAGTTTTGCCTTTTCCAGAGGTTCATGCGGATGGAATCACATAGTATTGAATGTTTTGAATTTGGCTTCTTTCACTTTGTAAAGCGATTTTGAGATGTATTCATGTTGTATGAATTAATAATCTGTTCTTTTTAAAAGCTGATAGCATCACATTATATCCATATTCCACAACTTCTTCACCTATGCATCCAGTTGATGGGCACTTGGTTATTATAAATAAAGCTGCCAAGAACATTTGACTACAAGTCATTGTGTAACCTTGTGTGTCCATTTCTCTTGGAGAGATACCTAGTGCTAATGTTGTTGGGACACACAGAAAGTATTTGCTTTACTTGAACTGTGAAACTGTTTCCCAATGAAGTTCCACCATTGTACATTTCTACTAGTAACGTATGATATTTCTAGTTGCTCTTCATCCTTGCTAGCTTTTGTTATTGTCAATCCTGTTTTTACTTTAGCCATCTCAGCAAGTCATAAATGATTTTATTTTTTATTTTTATTTTCATTTCTCTAATTACTAATGATGTTGAGTATCTAGCCAATAGCTATTTTCCATTCCTTTATCTTCAATAATGACATTTCAAATGATGACATTTAAAAAAAATCAGGTTGTTATTAAGTGTTAGGAATTCTTATATATACTAGATACAGATTTTTAATCATCAGTTTTACAAATATGTTCTTGCAGTCTGTGGTTTGTCTTTAACTTTTCTAAGTAGTGTATTTTGAAAGCAATATCTTTTAATTTTAAAAAATCCAATTTATTAATTTTTTTTTCATTTTAGGACGTATTGTTTTTGCCTCACCCAAATTCACAAAAATTTTCTCCTTTGTTTTTCCCCCTCCCACATATGTTGTAGATTATAGGTAAATAAACCAGATTGAATCAGTGTTTGTGTAGGATGTGAGTTAATGGTTGAGTCATGTCATTTTTCTCCCACATGGATATTCAATTGTTCCAACATCATTAATTACTAAAACAGCATTTTTGTATTGAATTAATTTGGTAAAATTCAATTTACTATATTCATGGACTTTCTCTTTTTTTCTGCATTGAGCATTATAAATATTTTTACTTGAACACCACATTGTCTTGATTAATGTAATCTATAATGTACTAATATAGTTTATGGTAAGACTTTAAATCAAGTACTGTAAGTTCAAATTGGTTTTCTATTTAAAAATTATTTTGATTCTCCCCCCCTTTTTGTGATATCATATGCATTACAGAATCAAATAGTCAATCTATTAAGATATTTTATTTTTAATTTGATTTGAGAAAGAGAAAGAAAGAGAGAGAGAGAAAGAGAGAGAGAGAGAGAGAGAGAGAGAGAGAGAGAGAGAGAGAGAGAGATTGACCTGCTGTTCCACCTATTTATACATTCATTAGTTGTTCTTGTATGTGTCCTAACCACGGGTTGAACCCACAAATCTTGGCACAACAACCCTAACCAACTGAGCTACCTGGCAAGGACTTACGAGATTTTCAGATTACGTTGAAAATATAGATCACTTTGGATATAATGCAACATTAACAATATTGGATTTTTTAATATATGAATATGGAATATATCTAGATTTATTTACCTATTTTTACTTTATTTTTCTGTTTAGAACTTCAGCCGTTGTCTCTGGATGGATTAAATTCACCTCAGCAATTTTATTCTTACCATTTAAACTAAGACCTCATGCATGCAAAATAAAAACTCTTCATTAATTTATTTTTCAATAAATATTTGTTTGATGCATACTAGATATCAGACAGTGCTTTGTGTGCTGAAAATAAAATGGAAAGTCTAAAGATGTTTTATCTATGCTCTCAAGGAGCTTACAATTCAATGAAGAAGACTGACATCATTGAATAAAAGTGTAAATATTCATTGAAAAAGTCTCATAGTCTATCTAGTGTGGCTCAGTTGGTTGAGCATGGTCCCATGCATGAAGAGGTCACTGGTTTGATTCCCAGTCAGGGCACATGCCTGGATTGCAGGGTTGACCCCCCAGTAGGGAGGGTGCAGGAGGCAGATGATCAATGTTTCTTTCTCATCAGTGTTTCTGTCTCTCTCTTCCTCTGTCTTCCTCTCTCTCAAATGAATAAAAACATTTTTTTAAAAGAAAAAATCCAATGAAGAAAGGAACACAGCTTTTAGAAAACCCATAGTAAACTGAAATAGATTGAATTTGTAAACAGGCTTATTTGAGGAAGGGTTTTTTGACCATGATCTGAAGGGGAGTGAGAGTTAAATGGCATAGTGTGACTTCAGTAGAGATAAAAAAGCATATTAATTGTAATTTTAGCTCAAATGCTATTAACGAGATATACTAGTATTATCACAATTTTCATTAGACACATCATGATTAGTAATTAGTTACAACAACTCTCAATTTGGCACATTCTTGTCATATATCTAACAGCAAAATTATGGGCTTATTATTTCAAATGGAGAAGAATGATATTTTGTGAACCATAAAATAGAAGAGCTAAGGAAAGAGTAATAGCAAGTGTATAAACTTTAGATTATGAATTTATAATCTTAGTAAAATAAAAACTTATTTATATGAATGTAAAGATTAATTTTGTGAAAACAAGAAATTCTAAAAGCACATTTCTTAGGCTTCATTCAAATATGTCAACCCAATTCAACTCTTCTTTTGATCTGAATTTAAAACTAGAAGTACAATGGGACAATATAAGGGACAGGAACATTAGATCATTTTAGATTTGTTTCTGGGCTGTCATCTCAAAGTGCCTGCATTGGAGGGAAGGCTAGTAATTTAGTAGAAGTAGGACATCATTTGAATTAAAGTTGAACTTAAAGCCAAACTCTTTTTCCTCAATTTTTCCCAAGTGGACAAAATTTCTCTGTCAGCAAATTCTAGTAATTGAAGTTGGTGATATTTAACCATATATGTTTTAAAAGTACATTAGTTTCATGTTCTGCATCAGTTTACACTTGCTTTTTACCAAACCACCCAAAAATTTAATGGCTGAATACAACAACCATTTATCTAGCTCACAACCATTTAATTAGCTCAATAATATGCTTGCCTTGCTATTCTGTTGATCTAGGTCAAGTTCAGCTGATATTAGCTAGATTGGCTCAGGCATTTGAGATGAGCTTGACAGTAGGCTTGGGGGTCTGGTCTTAGATGGCAGTTGGCTGGTTATGGGGTCACATGTCTCTCATCATCTAGCAGGTGGCCTGTGCTTCTCCCCATGAATACTAAGTACTAAAACATCAAGAGGGCAAGATCCACTGTGCAAGAACTTTTCAAGACTACTCAATCATTTCTGCTACATCCAATTGACCAAAACAACCCACTTCAGATGGGAAGATCTGTAACATTACCATTAATATAGAATTTGTGGTCATTTTCATAATTGAGAACATTCTTGGATTAAAAAAATAATAACAAGCATTTCCTTTAAGTCCTAATATCAATGCCTATCATATATGAAAGGCATTCATTTCTAACCAAATACATTACTGAATGAACAGACCCCTATGTCAGTTCAATTCATATCTTACTCTGCATGACAATTGAAGTACCAATTAACTTTTTGTTGTAGTTGTTAGCACTTTAATGCCATTTTCATAAAAATTGATCAAAGGAAGTAGAATATCTCAAGTTTTTGATTGGGCAATATGACCCCTGTGAATTACCTATTTCTGAACCTGATTTTGTTGCTGTGAAAACATCTCCCTGTTACTGTATGCAGCAAATGACTCCTCTGGCTCTGATGATCTAGAAGCTTCTAGACCTCAGTTTGTAAAAATTTATAAAAATAACCTATTATTTATTATCAATTATGATTAATAAAGAGGGTTATCAATTAGCCCAAACAAAAAAAAATAAATACGTAAGTAAAGTACTATTCTTTGTTAAAAAAAAAATATATATATGGCATAGCCAAAACCTGTTTGGCTCAGTGGTGGAGCGTCAGTCTGCAGACTGAAGGGTCCTGGGTTCGATTCCAGTCAAGGGCATGTACATTGGTTGCGGGCACATCCCCGGTGGGGGGTGTGCTGGAGGCGGCTGGTCAATGTTTCTCTCTCATCGACGTTTCTAGCTCTCTATCTCTCTCCCTTCCTCTCAATAAAAAATCAATATAATATATTTAAAAATATATATGGTATAGGCCCAGGTTACATATAAGTTAATTGGCTCTATTGAAAGTTCACTTTGTTGGTTAATTCTACATATGTCATAAATCTTTAGATGTGTATTGAAATATTTGCTCATACAACTAACTTATTTAAATAAAGCAAATAATGAAAAAAAATCAAAGATAAAAAATCTAAACAAAAGTTTTTATTTTATTGTTTACAATAATTCATAGAAAACATTATCATCAACCCCGGTGCATAGCTTTGCATGGTCAATATCAGATCTTCCTATTAGAGATGGGGTCAAAATGATCAGTTTCCTAAAATTCACTGGTGAATATAATCTGAATCAGAGTTGGGCATTAAGGTTGAATAATGAAATCAAATTCTAAGCTTTCAGAACATTGGATATAAGACAGAGTACAAATTCAGAAAGATTAGATAAAGTAGTTAGTAGAGACTGATGGTATCCTGATTACCTAGTATTTATTTTAATAACTTTATATACTCAATAGGTGGGCTGAATATTTTAAAAGGTGAAAAATTAAGGGTGGAACAGCCAAACTTTGAGACTAAGAATCATCAAAATGTGAAGCAATTTAAAATGGCAGCTATATAATGTCCTCTGGAAAGAATCTAGTTTAACGAGTTTTAAAGGCAGTTGTCCTTGAAGATAATTTAGTAAAGTCATGAAATGACATCTGTGTTTAAATTAAATATATTGTACTTTAAATGTATAAAATGATGAGTCATGTCTTCAAAAGTTAAAGTGACCTGAGATTTTGTACATATTAATATTCTATTTTTTTAAATTCTATAGAATATCCTGCTTCAAGTTCTACAAATTAAAGACTGACAGCATCAGCAATCTGACAAAGGTAGATAAGAATATGTTTAAGAAAAATATTTATAATAATAATATTAGTAATATTAATAATAGTTCACATGTCTTGGATACTTCTTTGTCATGCACTGTATATTTTATTATTTGATCTTTACAAAAAATTGTCCTAGATAGCTATTCTATTTTTCTCACTTCAATTATGAAAAAATTTAGAAAAGTCAGATAATTTAACCAGTATTAAGATGCTGTAAAACGACAGGTTTTATATCAATACTAGTAAAATTTAAAATATCAATGCCCTTCAGAAATTAATACATGCCAGATTTGAAAAAAAAATAATCCTGAAAAATATAGTAATGTCTTCTCAATTATAATTGGCTAGGTGAGAATAAAGAAAATTCCACATAGTAAGAGAGTTTATAGATGACAAATTAAAGCTCTTATAAAGAAAACTTTATTAAAATCAAAGACTGGCAAAGTTACAAATATCCTTATAAATGTCTGTATAATCATTTAACATAGTAACATCCATTTTATTGAAGATGTATTGTGTGCCAGGTCCAATACAAAGCACTCTTTGTAAATTGGCTCACTTAACTTGTACAACTACCCCAGATTCATGACCAAACTGTGGGAGTAAGTGTTCAAACTAGAGAAACCGATCTGTTTGTAAAGCCGATGTTCTGGGCCATTGTGCTGTAACCAGGGACACTCACTTTCATGTTTCCATTTATCAGGCTTTGCACACTAGGGACTTTTTGGGAATATCCTTTCCCTACAGTGTGTATAAAATACTTGAAAAATAGGCAAATGCACATTTTGAGAGGTCTAGTCCATAAATATCTTTCTATTTATGTCTAAGAGGCACTGACTCATCTAAAATCTCGTGGATTTGAGATGCAGAATAATTTGTATGCTTGAGGAAGAGTCACCTTTGCGATCCTCTTCACCTCCCACGTTTTCTCTGCAGTAACTACTCCTATTCCATCTCATTCAACAGTGCTCTCTTTCCCCACCCCAGTCCCAAGTCTCTGTTTTGTTAATTAACCTTGACTGGAGTGACTGGCAAGTTAGTATATTGGAACAGAAACGTTTGACATTGAGGAAAAGATATGCAGAAGTAAGACTATATGCCCCAGAAAGACAGGTAGGGAAAGCTCACAGGGAAAGATTTGCATAAACATCACCATAACCAATTTAAAAAAAAATAGCCTTTCCGTTTTACAGTTATTGATTTTATAGCTGCAGAAACAACATAGACTGTAGCAATTACAGGTTTCATAAAACAGTTTGCAGTTATATTTTAAAAGAAGAATGTTTGTCATTAAATTCCCCTTACACTAAATGTAAACTCATTATACTTCACATAAGTAATAAAAGTATCTTTAAATACATCAGTGTGGGCTTAGCTCATGATAAACATATTAATCAATGTACGATTTTCTGGCAACCACTTTTCCCTCCAACCATGTGTCTACTTAAGTTAATATAACTTTCCAATTTATATCAAGACAGAAATATTCCAAACAGCATGAGATCAAATATCACCTGCAAAACAGCAAATGTATTTTTAAACACTTACCCACTCTTGGTAAGTCAAGTGTAATCAGCTCTGCAAAAACTCCATTAATCTGGGATTAGATCTGAGTAAATTGGATGTCTGCTGATCCTTTCAAGAAAGTGTCCCAAGAAAAGGTGCAAGTTGTAATCATAGATGGCTCCCCAGAGCACTGCTCATTATGTGCTGAAATACAGAGGGACCAAAACAGGAATGCCACTGTTAGCAGAGCTTCCTCATTACCTTCTTAAAAATATAGACATACTTTTTATTGATTTCAGAGAGGAAGGGAGAGGGAGAAAATGTTAAAAACACCAGTGATGAGAAAGAATCATTGATCAGCTGCCTCCTTCACATCCCACACCAGAGATTGAACCCATAACCCAGGCATGAGCCCTGACAGGAAATCAAAACATGACCTCTTGGTTCACAGGTCAATGCTTAACTACTGAGCCATATTGGCCAAACTTGATCATTAACTTTTCACTATTATTTATACACTACAGGCCCAGTGCACAAAATTCATGCACTTGGGAGGGGGGTTCTCTCTCAGCCCAGCCTGCACCCTCTCCAATCTGGGATATCCCTCTCACAATCCAGGACTACTGGCCTCACCACTTGCCTACCTGTCTGCCTGATTGCCCCTAACCACTTCTGCCTGCCAGCCTGATTGCCCCCTAACCACTCCCCTGCCAGCCTGTTTAATGCCTTACTGCTCCTCTGCTGGCCTGGTCGCCCCCAACTGCCCTCCTCTGCCAGCTTGGTTGCCTCCAACTGCCCTCCCCTGCAGGCCTGATGGCTCCCAACTGCCCTCTCCTGCCAGCCATCTAGTGGTGGCAATCTTGTGATGATGTGAGGGCGTCGCAATGAGGACATAAGGGCCACAGAGGCTTTTATTAGTATAGATGGTAAACTATTATACAAGAAGAGCAGCCTTACTCTTATCTTTTAACTCATAATTCAGAGGCAGGCTACTCAAGTCATCAAGAGCAAGGGCTCTTGGTTAGATCACCAAGCTTAATGTTACTGTCCAGCCAAAGAGCATAGCTTGTTCTTTGGACAAGCTGTGTAGGCCCCCTGCAGAGAACTGTGACAAGAATAATTAAATTAATATGAGTTAAGTACTTTTAGCAGTGCTTGATAAATAGTGCTTCCCTATATTTTATTCCTTCCCTTACATTTTTTTCTGTTCTTGGTTAAAACTTAGGAAAGAAGGCAGAGAGCATGCCCATTTATTGAGCACCTATAATAATAAAAGCCTAATATGCTAATTAGACTGGATGTCCTTCCAGAAAAAGTCAGGGCTGTAGCCATGGGATCAAGGAAGTCACCGTGGCTGTGAGGGAGGGATTCAGATCACCACTCTTGGTTGGGAAGGCCTACTCTTGCACGAATTTCATGCATTGGGCCTCTAGTACAATATAAAAATTATCTCACTTGATCCTTAAATGGGATATTATTTCCGTTTTAAAAGTTAAAAAACTGAGATTCAGGGAACTAGTAATTTGTCAAAGTCAACTACAAGAAAGGAGTAGAGTTGGGACTTAAACTATGTCGGTCTGCTTTTCAAAGTCCTTGCTACTTCTGAACACTTTTGTACTAGAGGGGTAATTTGTTATATTTTGATACTGTTCACAGAGAAACAACAAACACAAAAAAAATCTAATTCTTAAATATGAGTTGATATACATACTATTTCTTTTATAAACTTGACTTACATTTACTTACACTAAATTTTAAGAGGCAGAGTGACTGAGATGAAAATTAGCCAGCAAAAATTCAGCACATGAAACAAATTTAAACAATATTCAAAGAAATTTCTCTATTTGCCTCTCTATCATAAAATACTTAGTGACATTTACCACCATCAAAATATAACTAACAAAAAAGGCAACTTGTCAAATTTATAGATTAAGACCATAAAGCCAAGTTGATAAAAATTACTTTTTCATTGTAAATTTACTATCTTTATTAAAAATATGCAAATAGTATAAAATAAATGAATATATGTAATTATAATTCTACCATATCATCACAGTTGTTGCTAATAATGTGGAATATTTTTCTTCTAGACTATTTTTCTATGGTTAGTTATTTTTTTTCTGGAGACATAACACAATATTGTGTCTTATTTATTTTATGACATAATATAAACAGTTCAAGGTTTAATAGTTTATAAACATTTTCTTTATTAAATAAAGTAGCAATACACATTTTATATAAAAGTTTAACTTTTAATATTTTTATTACTATGAAATTCAGATCTAAAATATCTTTGATGTATGAAAATCCATCCCCAAATCTCTTTTGAAGATTAAGATTAAGAAAACCAGAACCTAGTGGGGAGCATTATATAATATAGCCAATATATCCCATATAATACTTTAAGCTAGTTACTATAATTAATCCCATTTTACTGATTAGGACACTGAGGCAAAAAGAACCACATGACTTGCTGAAATCCATATAGATATGAAGTGACAGAACTCTGACTTTAATCCAGTCTAACTCCAGTATCTACATTCTTATGTCAGAATTCTTTTTTCTTTAAAAATATATTTTATTGATATTTTACAGAGAGGAAGGGAGAGAGATAGAGAGCTAGAATCGTCAATGACAGAGAAACATCGACCAGCTGCCTCTTGCACACCCCCTACCAGGGATGTGCCAGCAACCAATGTACATGCCCCTGACCGGAATCAAACCTGGGACCTTTCAGTCAGCAGACCTACGCTCTACAACGGAGCCAAACCGGTTTCGGCTCATTTCAGAATTCTTAATCACTATGCTTCACTCTCAGAAGTAGAATTTCTAAATTAATAAACACTTTATAATATTGTATACTGATAGTCTTCTTAAGTATGGTATTTGTACCAACAGTGACTGAGAACAACAGGAATTTCATATCATCACTCTCATTTGGTTATACCTATTATATTTTAAATTTTTGGTATTTGGTAGGCAAAGAAAATTAGTTTTGTGGTTTGCTTTGATTTTAACTTGCATTTCCTGATGATGATGAGCATGTTTGCTTATTTTTGTCATCACATTTATTTTTTCTTCCTTCAATTATCTTTGCAGAGCCTTTGGATACTTGGAGTGATAATTATCTATTGGGATATTCCTATTCCTTGTGCTTTTTTAAATTGATTACATATGTGTCCATATCCCCCATTGTCCTCCCACCCCACTCCTGTACATGCCCTCACCCCTCTGCTGTCTCTGTCCATTGGTTATGCTTATATCATGCAAGGCCTTTTCCAGGCTTGTCTCTGTCACCCATCAGCCCCAGGCTACTGCCATTTCCCACCTGTGAGATGTGGTAACTGTGGTAATGTTCACCCAGAAGAAGTCTCCTTTCCAAGTCCCTTCAATCTGGAGAGGCAGGATTTCCTTCCCTCCTTCCCTCTCTCCCTTCACTGGTCCTCCTTCCCTCCTTTCCTCCCCACTCCCACCATTCACTTGGGAACTGCTGGGAGGAATTATTGGGAAACCCCTTGGAATGTTCTCCTGCAATGATTCTTCTTTCAGTTCAGCTTCTCACGACTCGGAAACATCCCATAATCTCCAACACTGGTGTCTTTCAGAAACTCCAGTCTCCCTGAAGTTCATTGCATTTTACCCACTCTTATCATCTACCACCATCTTGGGCATTCTACATTGCTCACTTAGTGAGTAAATTTTGTTCATTTTGTGAATAACTCATCCAGCATTCCCAACCTCTGATGCTTTTCTCAGCACCCCTGCCAACCTTTGGCTTTAGAGAGAATGAAAAGTCAAAGCAATTACTCTTTCTATAAATCATCTTCAACGCACTCAAATGTCTAGCAATCTAAGCTGGAGATGACACCAAATGAACTTTCAGTCAGTCATGCTCAAAATTTGATAATATGTCAAAAAGACAGAGAAGTCAGCTTGAAGGTGCTCTCAATGGCCAAACCTACGATAAAGTGAACAACAAACAATAATTAATTTCATCTCATGGAATAAAATATATATTCTTGATTCATCCCAAAAATAATTATTTGAATGAATAAATAAGAATAAAGCAGCTTGCCAAAACCAGTTTGGCTCAGTGGATAGAGCATCAGCCTGTGGACTGAAAGGTCCCGGGTTCAATTCTGGTCAAGGGCATGTACCTTGGTTGCGGGCACATCCCCAGTAGGGAGTGTGCAAGAGGCAGCTGATTGATGTCTCTCTCTCATTGATGTTTCTAACTCTCTATCTCTCTCTCTCTTTCTCTCTGTAAAAAATCGATAAAATATATTTTTAAAAAAAGAATAAAGCAGCTTATTTTTATAAATCCTCACCTGATGATATGTTTATTGATTTTAAAGACAGAGGAAGGCAGAGAAAGAAAAACATCAATGTGAGAGAGAAACATTGATTGGTTGCCTCCCCTATGTGCCCCAACTGGCGATCAAACCTGAAACCTAGTAGTATGTGCCCTGAAGGGGAATTAAACTGTAACCATTTTGGTGTACAGGATGAGGCTCTTACCAACTGAACCACCAGCCAGAGAATTCAACTAATATAGAAGGGATGATGCAAATAGAAAATTAACGTCTTGCAAATACCCCAGTAATAGTTGTAGCACAGGCAAGAATCACTCTTAGAGGCTAAAATGAGTATATACAAAAACTGGATACTTGCATAGTCTCAAACTGTCTCCCCCACAAAATATTTATTATCTGCAGAGGAAAAAATGTAAGTGGGGAAAACTGGCAGATTTCATCACAATCAGGTGTTCAAGCTTAACACTACCAAGAATAAGACATGTCAACATCATGCGTGTTTCTCCTAATAAGACACATTTTTGTCCCATCTTTGTTTCTGTTTTATTCTTGCCAAAAATGAGTAATCTGAACTTAACAATGAAGAAACATCAGACAGACCCAAATTTAGAGACACTGCAAATTAACTGGTTAGCACTCTTCCAAAGAGTCACGGTCGTGAAGAGAGACAAAATCTAAGGACATTCCCCAAATCAAAGGAAACTAGAGACATGAGAACTAAATTCAATGTATAATACTGGATTTAATCCTAAATTAGAAAAAAAACCATTTATGGTATAATCTGCAAAATTTAAAGAATCTTTATAGAATGTTTTAATGTTAATTTCATGATTTTAAAATTGTGCCACAGTTTATGTAATACATCAACATTTAGTAAAGCTGGGCAATGAGTATATAGAAACTTTGTAAAATTTTTATAAATGTTTTCTAACCCAACTTATTTTAAAATGAAAGTTTAAAAACATTTTAAAAGCCCCTAGAAAAAGGATAGCAAACTAAATTCAAAGACAATAGATAAATAATAATTTATACAGAAATCAATTGAGTTAAAAAAGATATATAATGAAAATAACTATGTCAAAAATTGTTTCTAGAGACTCTTAGTAAGACTGATCAAAAAGGAAAATAAAATTTAGCAATATGACCTGAAAATGAGGGCATCACCACAATAAATAAAAGTGTCTAAGAAAAACTTTATGCCAATAGCATATAAAACAGAACAGAGAATCAAGAAATACAACCACACTTATGGAGCCACCTAATTTATAACAAATATGTCAAAACAATAGTGGGAAAAACAATAAATTGGGCCTTTTGAATAGATGGTGCCTGATAAATTAAAAATGCTTTCCCTGACCAGGAATCAAACCAGTGACCTCTTAGTTCCTAGGCTGATGCACAACTGTGAGCCACACTGGCTGGGCATTAGTTTGAAATCTTTTAAACAGCAATCATGAGCTTATTTTCTCTGAGAGAAAATTTCACTTAAAGAACAGACTGACATATCTTGTGGAGGATGGGACAGCAGGACTGGAAGAGATTAACCAAAGAACTAATATACATAGTCAATGGACACAGACATTAGTACAGTAAGGCTTGGAGGAGAACAGAGGCTGGGAGGGTCAAGGGCCAAGGAGGAGAAAATTGGGGGACATCTGTAATACCGTCAATAATTTACAAAACATACCAATATACAGTCCCTTTCCTTAAGGATTTCTCATTCTGTTGTGGAAGGGGATTATAACTAAATCCATAGTCAACATATGAAATGTGAGTATGAGTCTCATAAGTACTGATCTGAGATAATCAGGATTTCTATGAGCCCTTATACCACCTACAGGACCCGACATGGCTGGACATAAACATACTGCTTTCCTAAATTCCATAGGATAACAACCTGAAGGCAAAAGGAAAAGATGCAATTATGATCAACATATTCTGATAGGAAAAAGCTGGGAAGTACATACACTGTCACTTTTGAAAATCAAAACAATAAAATAAATTAAATCTAGCAGTTAGGATGTGTTCCAATTATCTAGAAAATCTATTTATCACCCTTTTGTTCAATACCATCTCCAGGTAAATGAGATATTATTGTGCATACACACAAATGTCATTTACAGATCCAGGGAGGGGGAAATGAGGAGCTGCAATTTGATCATTTGGATAACCACATTTTCCTAGAACTTTAATAGGATATCTGAACATACAAACTCTTTTGTAGAGATTCTCTTTTGACTTTTATTCTACTGTATTCATCTAATAAATACAGTTTCTCAGTTCCTCCAAACTGAACTCTTCCTATTGCCATTACCAACGTTTCCATTTGAAGGTTGGAACTAATTACCGAAATATGATAAGCCAAGTAGCACCATGTAATTATCTTACTAATTAATGCTCTCCAGGAGACTCTGAAATTAATATAGGCCACTCTGCAGAAATAATGACCACCGAAATCACAGCTCTAACACACACACTGACGTGAGCACGCTTCAATATGATCCATTTCGTAGAAGCTTAGCAAAGGATGGGGAGGAGAGCCAAAATAACTGAGCATAAAGGCTATGTCGGCTCATAGCTATAAGGAGATGCTACCTTAGCAGACAGTCACCAGTTATGTCTTTAGGATTCTCTCCAATAGTGATGTGAACGCTACAGAAAGGGATGTTAACGCATTACATAATCCTTTCTTCAACCAATTGTCAGCTTGTTTGCTGTAAATTTAAACATTGCCACAGGCTTCTAATGGCTGGCAACTCACACTGTGGAAAATGTCACTGGGCTTTGCTAGCCTCCTAGCTGTGCTCCACAGAGCAGAAAATTAAGCCTGACATATTTGGGGAGGAGTTTTCTGGTTTGTAAGAATTTATAAAAATAGCCATACTTATTTATTTCAGGGACATCATTTGTAAGGTATTAGGAGTTCTGAAATAAATAATTTTATTACACATGCTAAAATCTGAGATCATTCTGACTCAAAATCTATATATACACAGCACAATAAGATATATTCGAATCTATAGCACTTGATAATAAAGTAAGGATAAGCAATATCTAAACTATGTATTTCTGCTTCAGTTTATTCTTACTCCTTTCAATAAAAATAAGACTGATTATTTATCAAAATATTAGAATTCCATCATGAATATCCTAGATTTGATATATAATGCCATCATTAATTTAAGTCATATTTAGCTATACTAGGCTCAAATTTATTTTGTTTACTAGAGGCCCGGTACATGAAATTCATGCATGGGGGTGAGTCCCTCATCCCAGCCTGCACCCTCTCACAATCTGGGACTGCAGGCTCCTAACTGCTAGCCTACCTGCCTGCCTAATTGCCCCTAACCACTCTACCTGCATGCCTGATCACCCCTAACCACTTCTGCCTCAGTCCCCACTGCTACGGCTTGGTCCAGAAGGATGTCCAAAGGATGTCCAGAAGGACGTCCAGAAGGTTGTTTGGTTGTCCGGTCTAATTAGCATGCTTTTATTATTATATATTTGATAGATTTTGTATGAACTATGCTACTATTTAAAACTAATATCCTCCTTTATAAGGAGTTTGTTTTGACATATTTAATCATTTAAGTGCAGTGTTTTTCTCTGTAGTTATAAGTAATAAAAGAATCATATCTCACAGATTTGTCTTGCCACACTTACCTTAGAAATCTGGAATAAAACTCCAAATGTGCCAAACTATAACATGATCATAGAAGAAAAATATCCATACTACTGTTTCTAGAAAACTTTGCACAACTTTTGTGAAAACATCAAAACTCTTACCTAATCATTCAGAAGCATTTACCACTTTCATCAAAACAAGAATTCAACTCCCTATTTCTTGCCAAATTTCTTTCTTCCCCAATTTGGAAGGTTCTCTCTTGCAACCTAAAACAAAAATTGCACTAGGCTTCTAGATGCTATCTGCACTGTTACAAGTCCATTTTATTACACATGCCATGAATTTCAGCCTTCAGAGAAAAATGCTCCCTTTCCTCCACACCTTATCCTGCGTGTTTGCGCAGTTAGCACTTTCATCAACACCACTTTCTCTTACCGTAGCTCCTACAGCCATCCCCTCATCCTTTTCAAAGTCGATTGATCAAGCTAATGACATTTTCTGAGCACATTACTTGCTGTGAGGGACACTCAACAGCTTTCCTTAAACAAACATAAAAGTCCTGTGATTCCTGTTTGTTTTATAAAGTAGCTGGATGCCTGAAATTTTCATCATATCCGAGGAGTCAAATAATCTCTCATCCACGTAGACAGACCTGACATCTTATCTTTCCCATAGGCTCTCCAGGTGAATTAAGAAAAGCCAGCATTCCCTTCCCCCACAACTACCACCCGGCATTCTGTACACTCTTACCTTTTGTCCTTAAAACATATCCTCATGAGCAGTATTTTATGGAAATGTGTAAGCTCTTATTCTTATTTGACTTAATATTTCTTTACCAGTGACCCTCTGTGTGTGACTCTCCATTACTTTCATATAGGGGGCTTCAAATTCCTAAGCTCCAAAGAGGGTCTTGTGATGTTCTGAGCCTTCAGCACAATCAAACTCTAATGTCCTCTATGGTTATGCCAATATCAGCCTGGAGTTATGGATGCTCCTTAACTCATTCTCGAAAAGCCTGGACAAAATTATAAGGCAAAAGGCCCTCTAGGAAGTACAGTGACCAAAGACCAGAAAGCAAGAATGTGGGCAACATGTCTGGCTCTCAAGGACTCTCCTGTTTTAAATGATGTCAGAAGGGTATGACATTTAAAACACAAATCTCCACACCCTGAAGCTTTCTGCTGTTTAACAATTCACTCTGCCTCCAGAAACCCAGGGCTACTTATCTCTTGCTTTCTTTTCTTGTTTTTCCTTTCAAGGTCCCAGGGGATGCATTGGCTCAAAACAGGCTTCTCCTGAGCAAGGGGCAGCAAGTCAGGACACCGTGAGGATCTCCTTCCAGAGCTGACACGTTCCCAATGACCTGAAGCGGCTACATCTGTTCAGGCAAGTCATTACAAGCAGCTTCGAGAGGAAGCCCCACACTGAGAAACACAACCGCAGCACAAATGTTGGTCCCCAGCAGGCTGCAGCCTCCCATGATTGGCACTTGGCAGCTCTCACTGTCTCCATCACGAGATTATTTCTTCATTATAAAAGGCTCTCTGCTGCCTTTGTTTTTTTGTTTTTTTTGTTGTTGTTGTTATTTTTTTCAGGATGAACAAATTTGACTTGGAGAAAATATTACTGTCAGACTAAGAATGAGAAGCATTAATGTCCTAATAATATGGAAAGCTTGAACCTTTATAAGATACTTTAAATATATATGACACATATACAAATAATACATATATATTTATTAATATTATATATATGGAAATGTGTAAACTCTTATTCTTATTTGAGGTAATATTTCTTTATCTATCCTAAATAATGAAACCCTAATATCCAATTTGACTGAACCCACCAGAATGACCAGTTACTATGATGCACACTGACCACCAGGGGAAGATACTCAATGCAGGAGCTGCCCCCTGGTGGTCAGTGCACTCCCACAGGGAAAGTGCCACTCAGCCAGAAGCTCATGGCAGGGGATGTCCCACTGTGGGGAGCAGGCCTAAGTCAGCAGTTGGACACCCCCCAAGGGTCCCGGACTGCAAGAGGCCCCTCCACTCCCAGTGCATGAATGTTGTGCACTGGGCCTTAGTGTATATATATATATATACACTAAAGGCCCAGTGCACAACATTATATATATATATATATTTTTTTTTTTCCCCACTCTGTTTTTCAAGATTTTTCTGTGTTGTGGTTTAGCCTTGAGCTCATCTATATTTTACAAGACTATATCAACTTATAGGTACTTTGAAGGTAAATATTCTCTGTCCCTCTGACAAACTGACAGATGGAAAAAAAAAATCCAAGAAATCAGATTGATAATTCCTGGGTTGTTGCTAACTGCACTTACCCTAATGCCTGAGTAGTTTAAGTTTCCAGAAGTAGATGATGTGGATGAATAAGCTTTCAGGCTGAGGCATAAATGAAAACACTCACTGGCCACTGCTCCCGAGGGTGACAGGTGTGGAGTCTGTGAAAAACATGAGCTTCTGCCCTTCATGCCATAGACCAAGCTGATCTCCACACCTACAAACCTACTAAGAACAGCCTTCTTTTAAACAGACAACACGTATATGTACGTGCAGGTCACAGAAGCTGCTCAATATTTTGAAATATGAACAGTTTCTAGCAAACTTCAAGCTACCTCAGAAGAAGCTGGAGGTATAGGTAGGCTCCGACTTTTCTGCAATTAGTCACTTAAACAAACAACAAACAAAAAAGATCTCCATATGTACACAACCAAATGGCTTAAAAAAAAAAAGGCAACACAGAATTCTTGCCAGGATGTGGAGAATTGGGTCACTCATACATTGCTACTGGGAATGTACAGTTGGACAGCCACTGTGGAAAAACAGTTTGGCAGCATCTTGTAAAACTAAACAGGCACTTAACAGAGAGCACAACAATTGCACTCTTGGGCATTTGTCCCAGATAAATGAAAACTATGTTCACATAAAAACCTGTTCACAATTGTTCAGAGTAACTATTTTTTTCTTAATAGCCTGAATAGATACAGACTCGCTATGGAATGCCATTCAGCAATTAAAAGACACTATTTGATAGACTCAGCTTGGATCGATGTTAAGAGAATTAGGCTGAGTGCAGAAGTCCCCAAAGGGTGTATGCTGTATGATTCCACTTAAATAAATAACTGTGGGGCGTGGCTACAGTGTTTGGACAGGTTCAAGCCTTGGATTGATGAGAGGGCACAGTTCTCTCATGGCCACGTGCAAGTCCCAGCTTGGAGGGCAGAGCCGTCCCAGCACAATTATAGCCAACAGCTATAGTTGTAAGCTTGAACCTATGGTCCAAACACTGGCCTCCACATGCTTAAGTAATATAGGCTGCAATTAAACAAAGCTTGATCAAGTGCATGTACCCTGTTTCCCCAAAAATAAGACAGTGTCTTATATTAATTTTTGCTCCCAAAGATGTGCTAGGTCTTATTTTCAGGGGATGTTTTATTTTTCCATGAAGAAGAATGCGGTACACATTTATTGTTAAATGAAAACAAAGAAAATTTATTACCTGTATATGGTACGGTAGTACGGTAGTTGTCAACACAAACCAGACAAACTGTGAATCCTACAGTATGAAGAATTTACTCATTTATTCAATGACAATCATGTCATCATCTTCTGGAACATCATCATAACCATCCAATTCCTGAATTTCCTGGTGAATTTCTTGTGACTCCATTTCTTTCAGAATCAGTGGACCAAATCTCTCATGTTTAGCCTAGGGGGGGGCCTTATTTTCGGGGGATGCCTTATATTTCACTCAGAAGGAAACCTGTAAGTAGGTCTTATTTTCGGAGGATGTCTTATTTTCGGGGAAGCATGGTATTTGAGTAGGATCAAAACCCATGAGTAAACATCTTGACCACGCCTTTTTTTGCCTCCGGCATCTGGCTATAAAATAAAGACTCCACTTGTAGTCTGTGGTGCTGCTGGGTCCCCATCAGGGAAGCAGCGTCCCACCGAGTCCCAGCTTTCCTTCTCTTGTTTATCTTTTCTCAATCCTTCATCTCCCTCACTTGGGTTCACTCTTAGCTCTGCTGGTGCGACACAAATAACATTCTTAAAGTAACAAAATTATACAGGTAGAGCTCTAGCTGGGTGACTTAGATGGCTGGAGCAAAAGATTAAAGGTTCAATTCCCAGTCAAGGTATATACCTTGGCTGCAGGTTCAATTCCCAGTCAAGGTGTATACAGGAGGCAACTAATCTATATTTTTCCCTTCCCTTCCCTTCCCTTCCCTTCCCTTCCCTTCCCTTCCCTTCCCTTCCCTTCCCTTCCCTTCCCTTCCCTTCCCTCCCCTCCCCTCCCCTCCCCTCCCCTCCCCTCCCCTCCCCTCCCCTTCCCCTCCCCTCCCCTCCCCTCCCCTCCCCTCCCCTCCCCTTCCCTCACCTTCCCTTCCCTCCCCTCCCCTCCCCTTCTCTTCCGTTCCCTTCCCTTCCCCTCCCCTCCCCTTCCTTTCCCTTCCCTTCCCTTCCCTTCCTTTCCCTTCCCTTCCCTTCCCTTCCCTCCCCTCACCTTCCCTTCCCTCTCTCAACCAATAAAAACAGATCTTTGGGTGAGGATTAAAACAATTATACAGGTAGAGTACATGTTAGTTATTGCCAGGGTTAGGGATAAGAAATGTGTACTTTAAAGGGGTAGTATGAGGGAGCCACATGGTTATAAATACCTCTGGATCTTGATTGTCTTGGTGATTCCACAAATCTATACATGTGATAAAGTGCATAAAATACACATCCATACACATGAAGGCACATATAACTGGTAAAGTCTTAATAATCTTTGTGAATAATACCAATGTCTTTTTCCTACTTTAGATAATTTATCGTAGTTATGCAAGTTGTCACCAGTGAGCTAAGGATACAGGTGTTTTTTGGTTTGTTTGTTTGTTTGTTTTTTTCCATTTGCTGTGAATTTACAACTTCAAAATAAAAAGTTACAAAATGAAAGAGCAATCTCTTGAGTCCCCCATATTTTTGTAGCTACTGCTACATTTGGCAATAAAACTCCTCTGGATCTGGATTCCATTGACCCAAGCTCCAATATAAAATGAATTTATATCATACTAAAGCCTTGAAAATTGTCTGGGTCCTAACACTCAATAATCTTTTTATTTCTTTGCTGTCCTTTTTGAAAAAAAAATTCTTTATTATTGACAGTATTACAGATGTCCCACATTTTCCCCCCACTGACTTCCTCCACCGCCCCAGGCCTTCACCACACTGTTGTCTGTGTCCATGCATTATATCTAGATGCATGTAAGTTCTCTGATTATTCTCTCCCAAACCACCCCTACCCTGCTTTTAGTTGTAAGTAAATCTCTGTTAAATAAACTGTCAAAATAAAAAAAAATAAAAACATTTTAAAGGAGTTTGGGAGTGCATTTTCCTTGGAAAATTAGGATTCTGAAGAAAAAATTCTGAATCATTTCTCAATCTGATGGAGAAGAGCTGAAAGAAGAAAGTCATGCAGTATTCAAAACATGAGGATTACTTTTTGTGGGTAGTGACAAATATTAGCCCCATGATTTGTGTTCCAAGGGCCAGAGTACATAAGGGGAACACAGTATACTCAGGATATTAAAGTTCCATACAGGAGCAAATAGGAAAAAAAAAAATGTCCACGTAGAACTGTCAGTGAGGCAATGATAAGAAGATGAAAAACACTTCTGCAAATGATCCTTCTACAGACAATTTCAAAATAACTTACTTAGCTCTCCACTCCTTATTTTCAAAAATTCTCAGTCCAGGTAAGAATCTGTGAGTTACCTTTACCAAAGTGAATTCTTTCTACCTCATAACAGGAGATATTTATTAAGAATGTGAAAAAGCTTTCCACGCATATTTCTAGAGGCTGTATCTGAAAAGTCAATAGTGTCTGTGATCTTTTGTGCCACAAACCAAACATAATATAAACAGATAGCAAGGTAATTTCATGAAAAAAAATTGATTTTTGCTCTTTACTTTCATAATAAGTAAATTCTGCATAATGATTTGGCATACTGCTTTCATCTTCAGCGTTCTTACCCTGCAGCTGCTGATCGGGAACAGAGAGAACTGTGCTAATCTAGCACACTGGCATTTTCTCTGCTGACCTAAATTATAAAGGACTTGCTTCAAGTCTATCAGGCAAACTAATTTTAAACACCAATTATGTCTAAAATATAGTTAGTTATTCAGAAATAGCAATGGAGATACATTAGAAGAACTGACATAGTATAATTACAGAAAATGTAGTTGGCATGCTGCTTTTAGAACTATTTAAGAAATAAACGGTCAGTGATTTGGCTCAATATTTTTAGATTCAAAGTATATATCCATTATCACTTTCCTAACCCTCTTTACATTGCTCCTACTTAATCTTACAAACTAAGCTTGATTTTATAATTTAAAAAATCACAAAGTTTCCTAATTAAATGTAACTTTTTCTTTAAGAAGTACTAAGGGTCCAGCTGGTACGGCCTATGGTTGAGCATTGATTCATGAACCAAGAGATTTCTGGCCAGGGCACATGCCCAGTGTTGACTTGATCTCCAGTACCAGGTGTGTATGAGGCAACTTATTAAGGGACAGAGAGATAGAAACATCAATGAGAGTGACATCAATCTCTCTATTCCTTTGCCTTTTCTCTTTCTAAAATCAATAAAAACATATACAAAAATAAAGGAAGCACTAAGAAATCACATATTTATAAGTATTTAGCACTTCTACCAAATGTTATACCTCCCCCCTCAAAATGTTTTATAAAAATAGAGGGACTACACTCAGAAATAGTAAATTCACTTCTTCAAGTACTACTTTAGTATTGAGTTGGTCACACATTTTACTCAAAATGCTAAAAAGGTTAATGAACCTTATTTTATCAACATGTATTGTGTAAAGAACAAATGGGCTCATTTTAGTGACCTTTCAAACAAATAGCAGTACACATATGTATGACTACCATACACTGAAGTAAATTCATAATTCTCAGAAGAAAAAAAAATTATACACAACACCCATCTTATAAATAGTGGTAAATCAAAAGCATCATTTTGGCTAAATTTTTGTTCTGACAATTTAAGATTTTTCTAACAAATCTTTTATTCCTACCCATTATGATATATCTCCAATGTGGCCAATAATATTTACTTTTTATGATTTAGATATTATGATGGTTAATTTTTATTAGTCAGCTTGGCTAGGTCACAGGTATTTGGGCAAACATGCCAGGATATTGTTGTGAAGACTTTATTTTATTTTTATTGAATTACCTGGGGTGACATTTGTTAAATAAAATTATATAGTTTTCAGGCATACATCATCTGAATATTGTACTGTGTGCTCACCACCCTGTCAATTTTTCATCTCCCTTTATCCCCTCAGCGGCCCCCCCCCCGCCCCCTTCACCCTCTTCTATACTACTTCCTACTCCTTCCCTCTCGTAATCATAATACTGTCCTTGGTGTTTATGATGTGGGTTTTTTATTTGTTTATTTATTTGTTTTTTGCTTAATGCCTTTATCTTTTACACCTAGCCCCTTAACCCACCACCCCTCTGACAGTTGTCAGTCTGTTCTCTACATTTCTAATTTGTTTGCTAGTTTATTTTGTTCATTGGATTCCACATACAAATGAAGTCATATGGCACTTGTCTGCCTCTGACTGGATTATTTCACTTTGCATAATATTCTCCAAGTCCATCCACGCTGTTGCAAAAGGTAAAATTTCCCTTTTTTTATGGCCAAGCAGTATTCCATTATGTAAAGGTAACAGTTTTTTTTTTATCCATTCAACTACTGATGGCCACTTGGACTGCTTCCAAATATTGACTATTATAAATAATGCTGCAATAACCTGCACATGTTACTTTAAATTAGTGTTTCAGGTTACTTCCCAGAAGTGGAATCACTGGGCATTAAGGCAGTTCCGTTTTTAATGTTTGAGGTAACTCCATACTGCTTTCCAAAGTGGCTGCACCAATCTGCATTCCCAAAAACATTGCATGAGGGTTCCCTTCTCTCCACATCCATGCCAACACTTGTCTGCTCATTACTGATAACAGGCATTCGGACAGATATGAGGGAATATCTCATCATGGTTTAATTTGCATTTCTCTGATGATTATTGATAATGAGCATCTTTCCATATGACTATTGGCCATCTTTATGCCCTCTTTGGAAAAGTATCTACCCAAGTCCTTTACCGTCTTAAATTGGATTGTTTGTTTTTTTGGTGTTCCATTGTAGAAGTTCTTTATATTTTTTAAATATTAAGCCCCTATCAGATGTATCCTTGATGGATATGTTCTCCCACCCAGTGTTTTGTCTTTTCATTTTGTTGATAGTTTCCTTTGCTGTGAGAAAACATTTTAGTTTGATGTAGACCCATTTATTTGTTTTTTCATTTGTTTCCCTTGCCCAAGTAGATAAAAAAATATTGCTACAAGTAATGTCTAAGAATTTACTGAATATGTTTTCTTTTAGGATTTTATGGTCTCAAGTCTAACATTTAAATTAAGTATTTAATCCATTTTGAGTTTATTTTTGTGTATGATGTAAGAAGGTGGTCTAATTTCATTTTTTCACATTATCTGTCCAATTTTCTAAACAACATATATTGAATAGTATTGAATATTTTTACCCCATTGTATGCTCTTACCTCCTTTGTCAAAAATTAATTTACCATTAAGGTGAAGGTTAATTTCTGGGCTCTCTATTCTGTTCCATTGATCTATATGTCTGTTTTTATGCCAGCACCATTCTATTTTGATTACTATGGCCTTGCAGTATAGTTTGATATCATATAGCATAATTCTTCCAACTTTCTTCTTTCCCAATATTGCTGTGCCTATTTGAGATCTTTTGTGATTCCATATCAATATTTAGAATATTTGTTCTAGTTCTGTGAAATACACCATTGGTATCTTGACGGTAATTGTGTTGAATCTATAAATTGCTTTGGACAATATGGTCATTTTAATTATCTTAATTCTTCCTATCCATGAACACAGATATGCTTCCATTTATTTGCATGTTCTTCAATTTCTGTCTTCAGTGTCTTACAATTTTCAGAGTATAGGTCTTTTACCTTCTTGGGGCAGGTGGTAATCACCAGATTGATACAGTTTCAAATTCAGTGGCAGTGCTGAGTTTGAGGCCACTCAGCCAATGTCTCCAGCTATACCAAGTCTAGATGCCACCTCTGTGTCCTCACACGTACCTTTATTATGAAAGGTTTTACATAAAGAACTTATTAATAACAGCCATTGAATGCCATTTGAAATAAAACTGTTATTAAACTTTATACTTCTCACTTGGTGTGGGGGAAGGAAAAAGGGAGGCAGAGGGGTAAGGGAGAAAGGAGGGAAGGCAGGAGGGGCAGAGAGAGAGAAAGAAGGGGAGGAACAAGTGGTATTTCCTCCATTCACTCTATTTTTCTGTTGCAAACACTGATGAAGCAGTGCTGTGCAATGAACTAGGTTACAGACAACTACAATATTTTAAACAATACAGTTGACCAGCATCCTCTACTGCACCAGAGATAGCTGTTTTCCAAGGGGGAAAAAAGGTTTAAATAAAGAAAGATAGATTTCTAAGGTCAAAAATCTTATGATGGGAGAGCCATCAGAGGTAATTAACTAATTCTATTTAATAGCATATCATTCCCCAAATATTCAGCCTAGTATATATTTTGGACAAAAATAGCATAACAAAAACAATATTGCATGTGCATGCGCGTGCGCTCAGAACACACACACACACACACACACACACACACACACACACACACAGAGCCATGCTCAACAAAAATGAAACAAATATTCAAGAAATTTCAGAGGTGACATGAACAATAAAGAGAAGCCATTCCGTTCATTCATCCAAAGTTAATATATTACATCAGATACATTGCTAGGCAGCAGAGATACAACTGTGGATAAAGTATGTCAATATTCTCAAGGAGTTTATAATCTGACAAGGAAAACTGACAAGTGAATAGGCCATTGCAATACACTTTGTTAAGTGCAATGTATCTGGCTAAGTGCAGGATTGGGGGAGGGGAGCAGTTAAGAGAGTATCATAGTATAAGAAAACTCCATTACCTCGACTGTGCAAAAGCATTGCATTAAGCAATCCATGGTTAAGCATCTTAGCTTTAAAACTTGCTTTCTGTATATCTACCCATGCGATGTTTTAGGGAAGATCATATGGCATCCATTTGTGAGAATAAATAGACAACTCTCTTAACCCACAGAGACTTGGATGACTCAGACCCTACCTCCCTTCAAATGTCATTATGCTCACCTGCTTTATTTCATCACTGAGCTAAGCTTTTTAAATCACCCTCACAACTTCTAGTTTGAATCATTGAGTCTTTAATCATTAAAATTGGGCTCCTGTCATCTATGTCAGTTAGGAATAGAAAAAAAACAAAACAAAACAGGAAGATTACAAATGTATGACGCTTTCACATAGAGAGTAAATATTTTGGTGTTTGCATTAGCCTGAGGCAAAGTGGCAAAGTAGGAAAAGTCTGGTTTCTGAATTCATCTTCTGTTTTCTGTCCTTCTTTCAGCAAGCCCTCTCTATGTTGTACTCAATACCGCCCCATGACCTTGATGGTTTAATTCCTATCGAGGCTCTGTTGTTTTAATTTCCTGTCATGAAGTAGGACACAGGAACACGTGTCATTTTTAACCTGATATATTGCATCGCTCTAAACATGAATTATGAAGACCAAGTTTGCTGTTCTCAAGACCAGGTTGCTGTTCTCAGTCATGTAATTTCAATGTACTTAATAAACAGAAAATGCTATGAGATTGGGGTGGGTGTACATTAAAAGAAATGTAATTTGTGGTTTATTTCTTGAAGAGCTTAGACTTTTGGGGCCACAAGGCATGCATAATCAGGCATGAAATGGCTAATAAGTAACATTAATAGTGACCTATTACACATATTTAAATAAATACAAACATGAATGAATCACTACTTCATTCACTTATCAAGCATTTACCATTTGTTTACCACTAGTAGGCACTATGAAAAATGGTAGCCATGGAGAATCAGGATATGACCTTTTAAGGGACTCTGTTGAGTGATTCCATGGTACTGATAATTAATGTTTGCTTAAGTAATGAGTTCGAAATAATACATGCTAGGGGGGAAACACATGCATAGGGTATAAATAGGACCAGAACAGTGTCATCTACCCCAGGTTGAAGGTACTTAGGGAGGGGGTGGGAAAAGGAGAGCGTAGGTACAAAGGAGAGCTTTCTAGTGCCGTTAAAGCTGAGTCTTGAAGAAACAGGAACTGAGGCTATGGTGAGGAGGAGGCAGATCTGTACCTTTTCAAACATCACATCACTTTGAAAAGGTACAGACCAAAGAAAGAACAAATATAAGAAATGCAAAAAATAACACATGTAATTGTGTATGGCTGCAGCATAGGAAGTGTGTGGGAGATGGTAAAAAAGCACCCAGAGTCAGGTCACCTGCCATGCTAAGGAGTTTGGGCTTTATCCTGTTTAGTATGGACAGTAGGGAGCCACTGAGTAAACAATCTGAAGAAAGGTGCATTTAAATTTTAGCAAGATCACTCTAATAATAGTGTTAAAATTGATTGTAGGGAAGGAGGAAAGAAAATGGCTACAGTAATAGTCCAAGGGGAAAGGATCAACGCCTGCCTAAGGCAGGAACTACAGATAGGCAGTGGTAATGAACAGGAAAGGCCAGATGAGAAGCAGAATCAACAGAAAGCAGAGGTTAATGTTCATGGGGCCATGGAGAGGAGGAAATAAAAGGTGAAGAAGGATCGGTGGGAATACAAGATGACCAGGGTGCTGACATGGGTCAGAAAAGAAATCCAAAGAGTGAATGAAATGTAACTAGCCACTTCATGACTCCCCTGATTACACATACTGCCCAGCCCTTGGCCAGCCTTGCCCAGCACGGCATTAGCATCAACACACACACACAAACACACACACACACACACACACACACACACACACACACGCACATGCATACATACACAGTCATTGGTCTCTCTTTCTTCCTCTCATTTCTATCTTCTCATTTTCTCCTTTTCACCTCTCCAATATACACACTCAGAATTTTCTATTTCACTTTTCTTATGTAAAATTATGTTAGCCTCTTCCTTTAATTTGACTCCCTTTAACCCTCTCATCCAAAGAAAAATCCTCCCTAGATCTGCATTTCTTATAAGTATGGGGAGTAGAGAAGTCATTGCAAATATTTAACATATATATCTTGTCAAATATACTTTTTATTGTTATTTTAGAGTATACTCTTTCTACTTATAAAAAAAGCTTGCTGTAAAACAAAATGCCAAGTTACACCAGCAGCAGCCTCATACATCTTGTGTTTACCACAACTCTTGATCACATCATTTCTCTGGTGCTTGATTGGATCTTGTGTTGATTTGTACAGTAACCTGTTGTGCTGGCTTTTCAGAAATGTTAAGTTGTCTTCTTAACATTTAAAAGAAGAAAAAAATCAAAACATATAAATGATAAAATGGCTCTAAGGACATATCTATCAGCAATTACTTTAAGTGCAAATGGATTAAATGTTCCAATCAAAAGTCACAGGGTAGCTGAATGGAAAAGAAAGTCAGAACCCTACATAAGCTGTCTACAAGAGATTCACTTCAGATTGAAAGACACACAGACTGAAAATAAGGGGATGAAAAAGGACATTTCATAAATATGTATATTTTAAAAAGCTATACAGCAATACTTATATCACATAAAATGGACTTTGAAACAAAGTCTATAACAAGAGATGAAGAAGAATCCAGTAATTTCACTTCTGGGTATTTATCAGAAGAAACCAAAAACACATACGTATGTTCATTGCAGCATTCTTTATAGCGGCCAGACTATGGAGGCAACCTAAGTGTCCATCAACAGATGAATGGATAAAGATGCCATACATATATACAATGGCAGATTACTTGGCCATAAAAAAGCATGAGATCTTGCCATTTGTGACAACATGGTGGACCTAAAGGATATTATGTTGAGTGAAATAAGTCAGAGAAAGGCAAGTATGGTTTCACTTAAATGTAGAATCAAAATTAATGAACAAACAAAGCAGAAACAGACCCATGGATACAGAGAACATTTTGATAGTTGCCAGAGGATAGTTCCTCTCAGGAGCTGTGTGAAGAAGGTGAGGGATGTAGAAGTACAAATTGGTAGTTGCAAAATAGTCACAGGAATGTAAATTATAGCAAAGAAGTATGGTGGATATTGTAATAACTATATGTGATGGCAGATCGATACTAGATTTATTGGGGTGGTCACTTCATAAGGCATATAAAAGTCTAATTGCTTGATTGTATACCTAAAACTAATATAATATTAGTCAACAGTAATTTAAAAATTAAAATAATAAATAAATGATACATGGAAATTTGGCAAACATGGGTGGTTTTACTTTATAATACATTTATATTTGATATATTAATATAAAAATGAAAATCTGTAGATTCTAAAATAAAATAAACTTTCCTAAGAGTATGAAAACCAACTTCAAATTCTGAATCCTATTTGATCACATAAAATATCAAATTGCCTAAAAACCATCACAAGCATAAATAACACCTGAAATATATAATATCATTATTTCAAATACTGTATGTGGGTCAAGACAATAACCAGATGTTAATGTCATTGTGTTCTCCCACACAACTTACTAAAATTATTTTTCAGTATATCCAGTAATTGCTTTTGGCACGTCCTAGAGTTCCATAACTCGTTCTCTCCTGTCTCGAGAGCTTTCAATCTGATTATATTTTCCATGCTGTAAACCACAAATCCATATTATAATCTACATAAAAAAAGCTGAATTCAATGTCCATTCTCCCCGTGCTTTATCTCACATAGCTTCACACTGTTATAAATGGTTGTTTTAATTTCTATGGAAACCAAAGTTTGTATCATTACCACATCTCAGTCGATAGGAACTCTACTGCTCCTGCCTGAGGACTGTGATCTTTGTCATTTCTTATTAAGGAAAGCCCATTAATTTAGGAAATATTTGTTTTAGCCAAGATATAACTAGTGTCAACAGGGAACTTTATAAGTCAGAAGAATAAACAGTCTTTAGTCTTAAAGGGCAGTCTTATTAAAAAGGGAGGCTTATTTGAAGAATGATTCTGAGCAATTGATCAGTGATTCTTAATTGGCTATACGAGTATTTCTCTTCTTTAATACTAGGTAGAGGTGAAACAAATTTTATTTAACAGATTAAGTGCTTATTGGACACAAAGCAGTACCCTGGGATTTTAGGTATTTGATACTTGTCACTGTATATTGAGGCAATAGAAGATTAACTGACAACCATCCAGAGCACACTGAAAATACAATTTTCTTGACAAATGATTTATCTAAATTACTTATAAATTAGGTCCATTGTAGTCAGAGTCTTCTGATTCCATAAATTCTGACTCCATCTAGTAAATCAATGGGAGGCACTATTCCCAACATAACGAACTTTCAAAGGTCTGGATTCTATCATGGAAGCCATGCATTTTCAGGATTAGAGAGTTATTTGTGGTATTCATTATTACACACACACACACACACACACACACACACACACACACACACATTTCAGGCATGATGGCAATGGCTACATTTGTGGGTGGTGCAAAGAAGAGGATAAGGAAAGGTGAATGATGTGTTCTATCTTGCAACTGGAAAGAACATTTACTACCATTCTAATCTTCTCAAGAAGACAATCAAGTTCTAAATAGAAAAAAACTGGCATATTTATCCAAGTTAATTATTCCTACACTCCCAGATAATTTTTCTCATTCAAATAAATTTCATGAAAAATGTCAAGTATTTATAAAAACTAAAACCTTTAGTCATTGGTCATGTTTTCCTTGTTAAAGAAAATATGAAATATATTTTTATCTCAATGAGTTGGAAATAATAAACATGTGCTTTTAAAAGATAAATAAGTTCTGTTGAAGAATATTATATTCCTCAGGATTTAAAAAATTAACTTCATCTTCAATTGCTTGTACAATTTCTTTTACATTGTCCCTATGTTGTGACATGTACATTATTACTTTTTTATGAAATATATAATCCATATCACTGAGGAAATATAAACATGATCATGATTCACTTAGAAAGGAGGTCAAGAAAACATTCTTTATGAACTGATGAGGGAGAAATAAACAAATAATAGCACTATTGGTGGGAGTGTAAGTGAACACAAGCTTTGTGGAAGGCATCTTGGCTGTTCCAAGACTGAATCAATTACTAGTTGCTCTTGGAGCTGGACAACCATGAAGAATCAGGAGACAAGGAAGCCCCTGGGGCTACTTGTGCTAATTATTAAATGAATTATTAAATGAAGAGAGTGAGGTTGCAGGCACCTAGAAGCAGAACAAGAACCAAATGATGTCAGTGAGAACAAGAGTGAAGAGACAAGCAGAGAAAAGGAGAGGGGACAGGCAGAGCTGGTTTCTTCCCCAAAACTTTTTAGTTCTACCCATGAGAAAACCCAGCGGTTCTTTGTCTCTTTGGTCTTACTGGAAACAATATAGTTTTTAATAAATAATTTTAATGAAGCTAACTTGGCTTGGTTTTGTCTTAGATATTGGATAAAGAATATTCCTAGGGCTGTCCCTATATCTATTCTGAGTATACCCATCTTTCAAGGCCCAACCAAATTCTTTTTCCCCCTAGAATTCCAATTTACAGCAGTTATTCCCTCCCTCAATGTATACACCACCACAGTCTGTGCCTCACAATTGCACCTTAGAAGGGAGTAACTTCCATTTGTTATGCAATGACTTGAATAGGACACAATTAACTGAACTGAGATTTCCTTTAGGGCAGAGGTACAGTGCTCCATTTCTGCGCTAGCCAGTGTGGCTCAGTTGGTTAGAGTATCATCTATACATGGAAAGGTCACAGGTGATTCCTGGTTAGAGTACATACCCAGGTTGTGGGTTCAATTGTTGATTTGGGCATTTATGAGAGGCAACCTATTGATGTATCTCATATCTATGTTTCTCTCTGTCTTTCTCCATTTCCCTTCTTCCCTCTATGGAATAATGAAAATCCTATCCTTGGATGAGGATTTTTAAAAATAAAAATAAAGTACTCCATTTCTATAATAGTTCCCTTATATTGAGCACTTTAAGCATTCAAGAATTATATTGACTAAGTTGCTAAGCCTATGTTCCAAAAATACAACTAAATCTCACTCAACTGAAATGAGTAATTAAGGCATGTATTTTAGCATTGAGATCTAATAAAAATGTTTAAATGAAAAAAGAGGACTCTAAAGACATGTTTTTATACTAGAAAATGGGAGGCAATTTTGAAAAAAATAAATAAACAAATATATATACTTTAAACATTTAGAATTAGTTTAAGTACATGTGGCAAGCACCAATTTCATGTTCAAAACCCAGATGCAATCTCATAGAAAGACTACAAGTAAAATATTATTGTTGATGTGTTATATCCCTTACAAATATTCTTCCAGGAATAGAATGAGATAGATGAAAATCTTAAGTGAAATTATACTCATGAATATCAAACGTTATAATCTAATAGGTAATATAATACTTCACAAACACAATCCTTCATGATTTTCCAAATAGTATTCATTTGAAAATAAAAGGAGTATAAATTCTGAAAATCATTCTTGTTCTAATTCCCACTAAAACATAATAATACTCTTTCAAAATTACAATAATCTTTACAGGCTGACCTGCACCCAGTTGCAAGAAGCACATTGAGTGTTAAGGGATACCATTGACAGTAGAGTTTAATCTAACAGATATTTAATCTAACAAATGTGCATGAACTATCTCCTCATCTTTACAATCTCTGACTTCCTATTTGTCTACCCCACTTAAGCTTTGCCATAACATTAATATGTTTTCTAAGATCTCAACTCCTTGCTTGTATCCAGCTTATCAATGTTATCTTCTCTGCTCAGACCCAACACTGATGAGATATGTCTTTCTTTAATCCTCATTCTAGCATCAGGATTCAGCCTCTCTTAAGATATATTCTAGAAGGCAACTTAGTGATGTAGTTACCAGTTTAGTTCTACTCTGCACATACACATACAACTTTCCTCACCAGTCACTTAATTTAAATAGAAGCGTGAGGCACACCATGAGTCAACATGGAAGGAGCTTTAATCAACAATCAAGAATAATTTATTTGTTAAATTAATTTCCCACCACTAATCATTAATTTCCAACCAGTCTATCATGTACCATTTTCTCAGGTAATAAATACTACTCAATATAAAATATATATAGAGAGAATATGTGTATAAAATATTGATATATTTATCCATTTCATTTTTAATACATTTTTTATTATTTATTTCAGAGAGGTAGAGAGAGAGAAACATTAATGATGAGAGAGAATCATTGATCAGCTGCCTACCGCAGACCCCACACTGGGGATCAAGCTCAAATCCCGGGCATGTATTCTAATAGGGAATTAAACCATGATCTTCTGGCCAAAACCGGTTTGGCTCAGTGGTAGAGCGTTGGTCTGCGGACTGAAAGGTCCCAGGTTCGATTCTGGTCAGGGGCATGTACGTTGGTTGCGGGCACATCCCCAGTAGGGGGTGTGCAAGAGGCAGCTGGTTGATGTTTCTCTCTCATCGACGTTTCTAGCTCTCTATCTCTCTCCCTTCCTCTCTGTAAAAAATCAATAAAATATATTTTTTTTAAAAAATAAAATAAACCATGACCTTCTGATTTATATTGACTAAGTTGCTAAGTGTAAAGTGTCATAGGTTGACACTTGACCACTAAGCCTCGCTGGCCAGGTTATATGTCCATTTTAAATGATTGACATGTAGCTTACTGAAAAGTTTTGCCAAGTTAAAATTATTGAGCTTTTGTTTCTGTTTTCTCAGACCTAGAAGTTCTAGAACTTATGTGGCCATTCTTGTATTGGGGTTGGCCAATGATTGCTTTCAAATTAATAGATGATAGATAGATAGATAGATAGATAGATAGATAGATGATAGATAGATGATAGATAGATATAAAAATGATAATACAAAAATGAAATACTAATTTGATAATATTCAGAGATGCATTTATGCTATAACATATGATCACAAAGATATCTCCAATTGCTAGAAGCTACAGAAAGTATATTTTGCAACAGTCAGTCCATTAACATTTTTATGAACATGATTTTTCCCTTCAAAAGTAATCTTTCATGTGATAAAGCAAAAGCATTTAGATTAGTGAACTCTTAGTGCCTTTTTATTATATCACACTTTAAGTCTGCCATAATGTATCTCTCACTTACTTTCTAACATTCTGTCTTGCTTTCCATTTCATGTTCCAACAGATAAGAACCAACCATTTCCTATTCCTTAACCTTCTTCACTCACTAATGTAAAATAAAATAAAGTGGGGACCTGCCTTGAGAATCCCTCACAGACAATCTGTTAAGCCATGTAAGCAAAACCTAATCTAACTTATTCTGCAACACAAGCAAAAGTTAATTTAGGTTATTTCTTGTAAATGTCTCCAATAACAATGAACAAAACAAAAGTTAACTTAGGTTATTTCTTGTAAATGCCTCCAATAACAATGAACAAAACAAATCATTTTCCTAACATGATATAATATAATCATCTTTAAGTAATTCCCTGCCATCAGGACACCTCCATTGTGATAACCAATCATTGTAAAGACTGAACAGCTTCTGCATTTTTTGCTTTGTAAACTGTCCTATGACAATGCACCTTTGAGCTTTATTCCACTTTTAGTTCAAAAAATCCCAGATCATGAACTGTTCTGTTATGCACAATAAACTCTGATTAAAATTTAATTGATCTGATGTTATTTTTACACTAGCATGTATATGCTCAAATCCTATTCATTCCCCAAAATCCTGTTAAATCACCACCATTTTTATGAAATCTTTTTTGGATCTCTTCATTATGAAGGGATGGGGCTCTTCCTACTCTAAATTTCCAGCATTTATGTAGTTTTCGGATTGTTCTTATCTCACCCAGTGGAATGGGATGACTGAGCCAGTTCTGCAGTGAGAGCCACCTGGATTCCATTTTGCAGTCCCCCTTACTGAACTTTACTATATATATATCCATTCTACTATATACATACATATAGTATAACTATAATATATGTAGAATACAAATCTATATAAATATATATGTATTATATATTGATATAAAATATGTGTATTTACCTGCTAACCCTCAAAAATAAGAATGTTAATAGATGTTTTTTTAAAAAGCTATCTAAAATATGAGACTTTTCCTCTACCATTTGTTTTCTATTTTATGCTACCTCACATATATACAATTCCCTCTTCAGCATAGTGCCTAAAAAACAGAATTTAATGAAGATTGCTGAATGGGTCTCCTGAAGTTCTTTAAATCAAACATGAATTTCATGCTACATTTCAGCAATGTGGGTTAAATAGCAATATGCTGAATTATTTCAAGGCTAAAGCAGCTACATATAAATACTTTGGAAACCAAGAAACATGCATAAAGCTAGTTGTATTTCAGTAATAGCATTTAGAATTAATAGAGGATTCCTGGTCATGTCTTTGCACCACATTATTTGCCTAATAACGGTCAAATGACAGATCCGCCCACTAACAGAGTACAGCCAAGAAATCAGAAGTTAATTAGCTTCACTCTCTCCTCCTACAAAGACTAAATGTCCTAGGAATTACTGCATTATCTTGCAGATAGTAAAAAACCACACACACAAGAAAAACATTAAAATATTACCTGGGGAATAATGTTCTAATATTCATCTAATTGAAAGCTCATTACCTTTTGTAGTTTTAACTTTTAAAAGTCAACTACTGTGCAAGCATATTTATTAACAAGTACAATAATATGAACTTATACTAAAATATTCAGTATATTAATAAGACTTTCATAGTTTTCACTAACATTCACTTTCTTTTACTTTATATAATTAAATTTTGAAAATATAATCATAATAAAATTTCTATGTAAGATCTCTATCTCTGGTTTAATGGTAGGAAGCTGTGGTGGAAAGAACACTAGACTGGGAGGTAAAAGTTCTAAACTGATTAGTCATTAAATTAACTATGTATGGATTGGTATAATGCTAAGCACCCCCACTCATAGAAAAAAAAAGAAAAGAAAACAAATACACGTAAAAGGAATATTTACTCGAGGTACAAGTGCAATTGTTTTGGGACTATGCTATATGCAAAGTGCTCAAATATAATGTATTAGTATACTTCTTTGTTTTTAAGCCCATGTAATGTGACCATATGTCCCTCTTAAGTAACCAAATGGAGAAAAGCTATACATTATAACATTGAAGAACTTAGCTTCTTTCATTTCCTTTTGAACTTCCACTACCTGTGCATCTGATTCACAAGTTTGAGAATAAGGTTAGCTGAGATTATTGCAATGGCTCTCATTTAATAAATAAAATAACTCTAGATCAGTTCTCTGGAACTCACTGAATTGGAAAAGATTAGTGCAAAATGCACTTCCACTATACTAATAAGATGTGTACAAGTAGAAAAAGTTGCCAAAAAACTATGGTAATTCCATAAAATTATTTTTTTTTGGAAAAAAGAAACAATTTGTATACCCCCAAAATGGTTATGATCAACAGAAATGGGGCTCCCTGCCTTAGCTGGTTTGACTCAGTGAAGAGAGCATTGGCCTGTGGGTTCAATTCCAGTCAAGGGCACATACCTCAGTTACAGGCTCCTCCCTGGCTCAGGCCTTGGCGAGGGCCTGTGCAGGAGGCAACCAATTAATGTGTTTCTCTCACAGTGATATTTCTGTCTTTCCCTCTCTCTTCCATTCTCTCTAAAAATCAATGAAAAAAATCCTTGGGTGAGGATTAGGAAAAAGAAAAGAAAAGAAATTGGTCCTTCTACTAAGATGACTACTCAAGACAGAATTAAATACATGATTTAATATTGTACCTGACAAATATTGAAAAGTATATAACCTACCTCACATCAGCTTTATCTGGGTTTCTCGAGGTCCACAGAGGATATAGTAAGAGCTAGCTTTTCATTAGGAAGGTAATTGTACACACTAAGTATGATTTCTAAAAATCTCCCTCTATCAGAGAATTTAGTAATTTAATGTATTAAAAATTGAATAGAGCCCTAACCAGTTTGGCTCAGTAGCTAAAGCATCAGCCTGCAGACTGAAGGGTCCTGGATTCGATTCTGGTCAAGGGCACATGCTCAGGTTGCAGACTCAATCCCCAGTGTGGGGCGTGCAGGAGGCAGCCAATCCAAGATTCTCTCTTATCATGGATGTTTCCATCTCTTTCTCCCTCTCCCTACCTCTCTCTAAAATCAATAAACATATATTTTTTAAATAAAATAAAATTGGTTAGAGCAGTATCTGAATCTCCAAATGCTCAAGTTGAATTTGTATTATAAAAATACATAATATATATTCATATTTATACATATGTATAATATAACGGTAACTAGATTTCTTTTTTACATTTTACATTATGATGATGATGATGATGAATCTGTTAACTACCTTTGTTTTCCTATAGAAACTCTGCAGTCCACCTTGATGACAGAATGGAATGTTAGGGACTAATCAATTTTTATTTACCATGTCTTGTTCATCAAAATAATTTTATTCCTCATCTTTAGAAAACAAGTGGAACCATAACAGCAACAATGGGAGTATTTTTTTCCAATGTCAGAGCTACCTCAAGGTCATGTAGTCTCTAAATATTCCCTTATTCTGACAAAGCTAATACCATGACAACTTGGATACCCATAAAAAGATACGTATGATGGGCCAGATCAAGAAAGACTGCCTACTGATGTTTGGAGGTTAGATCATATTTCATCGGCAGTATCACCTGTATTTTCTTTTTACTGTGAGAAAAATAAAAACACCTACAATATTTGCTTGACTTAGTAAACAAGAACAAATCAAAAATTTCCATGAAGTGATATTTAAAATTAAAATGTCTTTGGTACTTTTCCAGGTCCATCCCACGCATTTGCCCTCAAAATTCTTCATACCCCCACTCCTCTCTCCTCTCCCTTTATCTTTGCTCATTCCCAACTCCACTGTGACTGTCATGCCTCCCTGATGTCTGGAACAGCGCCTTGTTGCCATGGAAATAATCACTTTAAAAAAACAATACAATTCAATAAAATAAGTAATAATGAAAGCTGAGGCAGCTTGTACCTAGCCAGGAAGGGAGGGCAGAGCCAGAAATAGAACCAGCCTTACTGACACTAATAACTACTCCTTTGATCTAGCCATTAGGCCACTAAATTTCCCTTTTCTTTTTTTTCAGTTTCACTTTCATTTTTGGACTCCCAGATAATATCAGCAGCATGAAGCTTTTAACTTAAAGAATGCTAAAGTAATGGTAAGACAATGAAGCCTGTTCTAATATTTGAGATCTTTAACTGGTGCACAATCACTGAGGAAGATTTAGTTCTCAAAATGCCTTTTTTAGACCTTGGAAAATCTGGTTCAAAATGATATTAAGAAGACTGCAAATCTATTTTTCATTTTTTTCAGTTAAATATTGCAGTACATTTATTTTGTCAGAGGTCCATAACTTAGCAGAAAGCCCTTCTGTTGCTGATTACAACTGATTTGAGAGATGCAGACTGCTTGTTGTTCTAAGGAATAATGTGTCACATTATATACTAGAAATAAATAAAATAAGAGCAATGGCAATTAGCATATGGAACTTGAAAAAGCCACAGGGTATCCTACAATTGACAGGCTGGTCCTGTAAAAGAAATCTATGAATTCAGGGTTCTTGCCATCCTGAGACTTCTAAAACAAGATGTACAATAAAAATATACATACACATAATATACTAGTAATTAGATTTATTTTTTACATTTCACTTTCATCATTTTAGTCATGCATAATCTTATATTAATTGTGGAGCAATATCAAATACAGATAGGAAACCATGTCCCTAAATAGACGATATGTTGCACTGTTGTTCAAATCATGTCTGTAGAGAACATGCCATTTTGTAGATCTTTTTTTTATTTTATATTTTATTGATTTTGTACAGAGAGGAAGGGAGAGAGATAGAGAGTCAGAAACATTGATGAGAGAGAGTCATCAATCAGCTGCCTCCTGCACACCCCCCACCGGGGATATGCCCACAACCAAGGTACATGCCCTTGACCGGAATCGAACCTGGGACCGCTCAGTCCCCAAGCCGATGCTCTATCCATTGAGCCAAACCGGTCTTGGCCATTTTGTAGATCTTATGAAAGCTTTCCAAGCATAGTAAAGCACAAAGAACTACATAAAATATAAGACATGACCTTAAAAAACAGCCCTAAGGATTTAGAAAAGTAATGATGTGAGCTGATGAAGTGTCTTACCGCTAAGGGTCATTTACTCAAAAAATTTTAAGTGCATTTGTGACCAGGCATGGGTTGTGGGGTGATTACAATGATAGCTATGACTTCCTTTGGGAAATAAAACATCTCTTCAGGAACTTATAGTCTACTGGCTATGGCAAATTACCAAATATAACTATAGTTCATCATGGTTACTGCTATATTAGTACTATATAGAAGGAAGAGTTACAGTTATCACACATTTTTAAGTTAGCCATGCCTAAGTATGCCAATAAATCTACCCAAAGTCAAAAAGCTGGTTAAAATCAGCACAGGTGGTAATGGGAAAATATGGGCAGAAATCTTCTGAGGTCCTGTATTAATGGGAAGGATCACATATGCATAGCATTTGTGAGGAAATGGAGTAGCAGGCAGGAACTATTTCAGAGCCCATGAGAAGATGACTAATCGGGAGACCAACACTGTTATGGCCTAGAAATGCAAGAATAAAGATGAGCATGCAGAAAGTAGACTATGTTTAGAAGAGAGGAAATGCCAGTTAAACAAAATGAGGCAAAGAAAGAAACATAGTGAAGCATCACAACTACATAATAGGTATAATTAGGGTATAAAATCTGTGAAGCAAAAGTAAATGAAGTGAAAGAGAAGTTTTGCCTCTATAATTCTTAGAGATAAATAAGAATAAAAATACCTAATCTAAATATCCTATAAATAAAACAAGATTTAAGTTAGTAAGGGAAGTCTTGCTATTCTTCTTTAATATTTATTGAACACCTACAGTGTTTAACTGCTCACATCCTCATTGGAATGGTAGTAAAAACCCTGGGAATAGATAAAAGGGTTGGAAAAACACGCGATGGGGTGAGGTTGAGTGGAAAAATCAGTTTATTGAGCCCCTATTACAAACACGTCTACTAGTATAAGGCATTTTGTTAGACTATGTGAGAAGAATTTAATAGCTTAAAAAGAGATACATGAATGAAAATAATGCAAAGGCCATATTTTAAAAATTCATTTAATAGATTAAAGTAAAGCCATATCACTGACAAGATGGACAATTTAAAATTTTCTCACCTTGAGATTAATGATTTAAGTTAGATCTTAAATACCTCTTAATACAAGTGCCAAATTCATACAAGTTTTGAGTTATCACTTAAAGAAGGTTGGGGAGAGTAGCTTTTTCAATGTTAATGTGATATCTGAAGTTAATAAAGACCCTGCTGAAGATAAATTTGGGAGTCTTGCCAGCAATAGTTTCATTACCTCATTATTCCTTCTTAATTTTCTCTGCCTTACTCATCCATGATATGCTTCTGACCCTATGGTTCTGTTACTGAACTGCATGCTCTCACTAGGCAAGCTCATCCTTTCCCACTGTCTCTGTGTCTTCACTGAAGACTCCTAGTTCTAACTCTCCAAGGCAATGACTGTCCCCTGGGTTCCCAAACTGCATACCCATCTGCCCACTATACATCCTCAAATGGATGCGTCATAAATATATGTCCAAAATGGAAGGCATCTTCTTTCCCTCAAAACCCTTCTCAGTCATTAGCTTCACTGTACTCCTAATCAGGAATTTCAAAGTCATTCTAGAATTCTCCTCTTCTGTATCACATTCTAGCTTATAACTATTCCATTTCTTAATGTCTCTTTAGTATTGCTATTACCCTAACACAGTGTTTTTCAACCTTTTTTGGGCAAAGGCACACTTGTTTCATGAAAAAAATCACGAGGCACACCACCATTAGAAAATGTTAAAAAATTTAACTCTGTGCCTATATTGACTATATATAAAGTAATTCTCTTGAATAGGAATCAAATAAACACAAAGAAAGTATTTTATAATTACTTTATTATGAAATATTAAGTAAACAAAATAGTGAAAAATTATAACATTCTTGTCTTGTCTGCACCTACGGCACACCAGGCAACATCTCGCGGCACACTAGTGTGCCACGGAACAGCGGTTGAAAAACGCTGGTTTAGGCCTATATTCGCTGTATAAGACTACCCCCCACTTCCGAGGCAACACCAGTTCTTTTTTTAATAGACCTGCCTCTCTGACTCTGGCCAATCTGAGCAGGCCTTTTTTCGTTTCAAAGGTCATCTTATACGCCGGAAAATACGGTATAGCTTGATTGGATTCTTAAAGCCATAAAAGTGAAAATACATCAGAATTATCTCAAAAGGTTACCAAGGATCTGGAGGTCCCAATATAGACCACTTACTAGAGTATTATTTATTCTGAGACCATTAGCCAAGCTTCAGTTGCTCCAGGAAGACAAAGAATTTTGCCTCATGTCATATTATACTTAAAAATAACTTCCTGAGCACAACTAACTAAAAAAGATACTGCTAGATATCTTATCTTGGCTGATCAGCCTGCTTAAGTTTAAAGGCTAATATTAGACAGAAAAATTTATAACCTATTGATCTCTCTATAATATTTGTATAGTCTAAGATGATCTTACTCAGGCTCTTGAATTTAAATATCGTCTTTATGTTTTAAGATTCCCATATTTATATCCCCAGACTCCATCTCAGTTCTGAAATCCAGCCTCACATTTCAAACTACCTATTTGGCACTTTAACTTAGGTGTTTCAAAGATTTTTGAATCTTAGAATGACCAAGATCAAACACTGGATTCCTGACCTCCAACTGTTCCCAACTTCAAGCTTCTCCCTCTTGGAATATGGCACCAGAGAACAACTGTGACATCCAGAAACACACAAGTCACCTGCTTCTCCCCTCTCCCTTCATATTCAATTAGCAAGTCACGTCTACTCAATCCCCAAAATGCATCAGGAAATGATTTCCTTTTCTATATGTCCTCTGCTTCTATCTCAAACCAGACTTTTATCTGATGGTGAGCCTCATCAGCCTCAAAAAGTATCAATTTACTAGGTGACATGGATTTTGCTGTTGCCAATGCATCATTAAAACTTTAATAAGTATCAATTATCAAATGTCTACTGTTGTTTAATCAGGAGAAAACAGGAATCTATCAAAAGTTTGAGATGGTAAGAATTTAAAAATATGCTTTTTCTCCATTCTCATTTTACTGGCATTTTGAAAAGAACTTCCTTCAATCTAAGCATGACAACATCTAAACAATAAAACAACATCACAGAAAGATGCACTTGTAAATGGAAAGATTTTCTTGGAGAAGAATTTGAAGGGGGAAAAAAAATCCCCTCTATGAAAAGCTCCCGAATTTCTGGATCCAATAGCTTTTTAAAATAGTTGAATTAGTCATAAAATGTAGCTCCTAAATGAAAACTTCATTTGTAATATAAATTCATCTCCCAGTTAAGCAGATATTTTAAGAAGGTGGGAACAAGTACATTTTTAGAAATCAAGATGTTGATAATCAGAGGAGTTAGTAAGGTTCTGATGTCAATAGTGACATTTCAAGATTTCTTTTCTCTTCAGGGATTTCATAAATTGCTTTGCGGGGGTTCAGTTCTCTGTTGACAGGAAAGCATGCTCAGCTCCAGCAAGTGGAGATGAACTACACACAGGGAATATCTTCTTTAGGCCCAGCCAAGCTTAAATACACCAGGAGTTTGCAGTAGAAATAAAACCAGGCTAGTCAGAGAATAGTGTTAAAAAATGTGAAAGAAAAGAAGGAGGAGTCTTATTTATTTATCAAGAAATTACACTCTTTCATTTGAATTTTATGTGTAACTTCAAAGTGTTCCAACAAAAGTGTTACTGTTTTTAAAAAGTGTTCCAGCGAAAGACGTGTTGTAAAAGAGAGCACATTTGCATTTGGAATTCCTTATCTAAGCTCACATTTCTCCCTATCAAGATAAAAAAGGAGGAAACAATGAAATTCCAAATGAGCAATTTTATTTAATGTTATCTTTTTATATTGCTTTTTTCTAAAAAAGTAGAAAGGTAGGTATTATAGTCTCTTTAAATAAATCAAGATAAGCTTGTTTAAATGAAGTAGCAAGTTAAAATAAAGATTTTTGTCTCATTTTTTAAATTATAATTTCTAATATTTATCCTATTGGGAGAAGTCAGTGCATGACCTCCACACAGATGCTCAGAATTTACATAAATAAGTGGAACAACAAATCTCATCCCCTCCCCGTCTCTCTTTTCTCTCTCTCTTAGCCTCTGTGCCATTACCTGTCAAATAGGTATGGTAAAGTAATCCATCATAGTGTAATGGTGAGAAGGAAATAAATCATTAAAGTGTTTAACATAATACATAGTGGAAAAAAGTATAGCAAGTGGTTGCAATCATTATTATTAGTATTAGAGGCCCAGTGCATGAAAATACATGCACTGGAGGAGTGGGGTCCCTCAGCCCCGCCTGTCCCCTCTCACAGTCCAGGAGCCCTATGGGGCAGGAGGCGACTCGGTGATCAGGGGAAAGTGATGGCCCCATCACACCTCTGCTGCTGCCACTGCCAGCAGCACAAGCCTCAGCTGGCCTTGGTTACCTGAGCCTCAGGTGACCCTGGGCAGCTGGGTAGCCACCATCTGAGGCTCACCTATGCCACGTGCCTGCCACCCCAGTGGGGTAAGAGGGCTGGACACCGGTATCTTGTGGCTGTAGGTGCAGCCATCTTTGAGAGTATGATAGGCAATTAGCATATTCCTTCCTTCCTTATTGGCTGTGAGTGGGTGCCACCATCTTTATGAGGAAATGACAATCAATTAACATATTCCCTCTTTAGTAGATAGAATAGCTTACTCAATAACCAGGACATATAAGTTATTAAAAGACTGTATTTCCTTAGTTTGATTTTAGAAAGCTGATTTTCTTGCAATTATTTGATTAAAAGGCACACATATATTAATTCTAAAAAAAACCCAACATTTTATTTTATTTTTCATTAACCAACCTCCTTCCCTTTGGCAACAATCAGCTTGTTCTCTATATCTATAGGTCTGTTTCTGTTTTGTTTATTCATTTAGTTTGGTTTATTTATTTATTTTTTAGATTCCTCATCTAAGAGTGATCAGACAGTATTTGTCTTTCTCTGTCTGACGTATTTCACTCAGCACAATACCCTTTAGGACAATCCATGTTATTATGAATGGCAATATTTTGTTCTTTTTTATTGCTAAATAATATTTCATTGTATATACAGGGGTTGGCAAAAATAGGTTTACAGTTCAGAAAGAGCCATAGTTGTTCTTTTTCCATATGAACAACTATAAACCCATATAGTTACATCTCTATAACTATAAATAGCTCACATCTTTGGTAGAACATCTAGGTTGCTTCAATATCTTGGCTATTACTAGTAACACTACAATGAACATAAAGGGGCATATAACTTTTCAAACTAGTGGTTTGTTTGTTTGTTTTTCTTTTCTTTTTTTTTTTTTAAATATATTTTATTGATTTTATACAGAGAGGAAGGGAGAGAGATAGAGTTAGAAACATTGATGAGAGAGAGTCATCGATCAGCTGCCTCTTCCACACCCCCTACTGGGGATATACCCGCAACCAAGGTACATGCCCTTGACCGGAATCGAATCCGGGACCCTTCAGTCCCCAAGCCGACGCTCTATCCATTGAGCCAAACCGGTCCCAGCTGTTTGTTTGTTTTTCTGATATATAACCAAAAGTAGAATTCCTGGATCATATGACAGATCTATTTTCAATTTTTTGAGGAACCCTCCATACTGTTTTCCATAGTGGCTGCACTAATTTATAATCCTACCAATAGTGTACAATGGTTCCCTTTTCTCCATATCCTCACCAACACTTGCTTTCTGTAGAAGTATTGATTATAACCATTGTGATTGGTGTGAAGTGATACCTTATTGTAGTTTTAATTTGTAATTCCCTGATTATTAGTGATGTTGAGCATCTTTTCATATGTATGTATGTGGCATCTGTATATCCTCTTTAGAGAAATGCCTATTTAGGTCCTCTGCCCATTTTTCAATTTGATTGTTTTGCTTTTTGCTGTAAAGTTATATGAGTTCTTAATGTATGTATTAAGATATCTGTTGTGTGTGCATGCATATATATATATATATATATATATATATATATATAGTGTATAGCTAATATTAATTTAAAGTAAACAAATATTTTGTAAATTCTTATTATAAAATAATATTGAGAGAGAAGGCATACGTAAGTGCAGCAAGCAGTGAACAGAGCAGCATATGTTTAAGCATTTTAAACACATTGAGTAGTGTAACAAACAAGACAAGAGTCCCAAAATGGAGTTGCTTATGCTATGTTCCACACCATCAACCTGAGACAATTATAGTTTCTGCTTCTCCCATAAAGGAAATCTTTAACCAGTCTCTCAGGAATTACCTTATCACCACTAGTTAGCCAATTTGCCTGATAGCCTCCTGCCATCTTCTAAGGAAAGTGGCCTTGCAATAACTAACCCACTAGCTGTCCAGTATAATTTCCTTAGTCCTGTTCCCTTCGTCCTATAAACAATCTTTTGTTTTGTATAACTCTCTGGAGCTCCTTTTTATATGCTACATTGAATGCTGCCCAATTCATGAATCATTCGCCAAAGGGAATAAGATCTTTAAAACTCACTCAGTTCAATTTTTGTTTTAAACAGTAGGCAGCATCTTACACATTTTGATTTCTTCCTAATATCCTGCACCCCAATTCCAATGTGTGTGGGGTCTCCCCCCTGCCACACACACACACTCACACACACAGAGAGAGAGAGAGAGAGAGAGAGAGAGAGAGAGAGAGAGAGAGAGAGAGAGACAGAGAGACAGAGAGAGAGAGAGAGAGAGAGAGAGAGAGAGAGAGAGAGAGAGATTTTCTAACACCAGTTGGGTGTTAGAGAACTCTCTATAATCCAACTCAATCTTGACACTATCTAGCTGGGGATAGCATCAGGCCCCTGAAGTGAAGAGTGCAGTCCTACAAGACTGCTCCCACCCCTTCAGAAGCCAACTATAGGGCCAAGTTTTCATCTGTGCTTTTGACCCACAGGGTATATAAATTGGAGGTTCCCCTGAGCCCTTCCTGAAGATTGATGAATTTGCTAGTGTAGCTCATAGAACTCAGAGAAACAGTATACTTACTAGATTACCAGTTGATTACAAAAAATATTACTCAGGAATAGCCAGATGGAAGAGGTGCATAGGACACAGTATGGGAGTAGGCTCAGAGCCTCCATGCTTTCTAAGCATGTTACTCTTCCTGAATCTCCATGGTGTGTTCACCAGCCCAGAAGCTCTGAATCCTGGCCTTTGAGTTTTATGGAGTCTTCATTACAAAGGCATGGCTGATTAAATCATTGGTCCTTGGACATTGATTCAATCTCCAGCTCCTCTCCTTCCCCTGAGGTCCCAGGATGGGACTGGAATTTCCAACTCTGCAATCACATGGTTGGCTCCCCTGGCAACCAGCCTCCATCCTTTGGTGAAGTCACTCATTAACATAACAAGACACTTTTATTGCTCTCCTCAATTAGGAAATTTCAAGAGTTTAGAAGCTCTAAGACAGAAAGCAACAGGATGAAGACCAAATACATATATCATTTATATCAGTCTCTTCTGCTTTTTTTCAGGAATACAAAAAAAGAAACTTCAATATTTTTTTCATTATTAGAAATAACCTTAGAAGTTGAAGATAAATATAGCAAAAAGGAAACTGCATTTATGTTCAGTAAATATACTAACCTGAAATTACACATGCCCGCCCCTGTCTATCCAGGACAAATTGTTTGCCCACTCTGAGTCTAACAGGCCTGAAATGTCTATTAACGTAATAACTGGTAGAGAGAATGTTTTGAAAATGATGGAATATGATTAGGGGGATGGAAGTTGAAAGCGTTACTGCTGTCACTAAAACATAAATATAGAAACCACTTCACAATCACTGGAAATTGGTAAATGGAGAGCAACTGTTATCCCTTTGCTTCCATCTGTGTCACTTAAATCAATTTTCTATGTGTCTATTAGGCTAGAGATAAGTCACTAAATCTCCAAAAAGGGAATATTTTTAGTTTAGTCATCTAAAACAAGCCAGACTATTCCAAATCACATGTGACCTATTTTAAAGACCTTTAGGGAAAGCAATTTCAAAACATTTTTTTGATAACTCACTTCAATGTCAAATTGTTAAAAAGGATATATTTCTATTTTTAAAAATTGTCTTTTCTATATTGCAAATAAATTTAGTATACTACCAACAGGAAATCCTAAAAATAACAAGAGTTACAAATGACAGTTGATAGCAAGCACCGTCTAGTAATTATATCTAGCACACAAATCCTTGTAAAAATTAAGTATTATTATCCCATTTAACAAGTGATGAAACTGAGGGTCAGGAAGTCCAAAGTTAAACATCAAATGAGTACACAAAAAAAATGTAACCATAATAATTGATGTTGAGTGTTTTAGGTTTGTTTTTTATTTCCCCTCTACGCTATGATGTTCAAGAATGATTTTCCCCCATCTTTTCTCAGTAATCCTCTGTTAAGGCTGTTGGAAATAAAGCCAGCACTATGACTCAGCACAATTAATCCCAAAATATTGATGCTTAAGTTTTTTTTGTTTCAAATTGCAGGTGTAGGCTCTATTTAAAAAGGCAGCTAGAGAAGCAGGTGGCATAGAAAGAAAGAAAAAAACACACACAAAAAAACTAGCTATTGGAAAGAGCAAGGAAAAGGAAAGAAACCTTCAAATTGTGTATGTAGCTGGAGTGCCTGATGGGCAAGTGCCCTGGATTTCCCAACTACTGCCATATCCCCTCCTGTGCATAATTGTGTGTGTATAAGTAAAGTCTAATTATCATGCAGACAAAGTAGCAACCTGAGCCCAGCTGGAGTGGCTCAGTGGTTGAGCACTGACCTATGATCCAAGAGGTCATGGTTTGATTCCTGGTCAGGATACATGCCTGGGTTGCAGGCTCAATCCCCAGTGGGGGGCATGCAGGAGGCAACCCATCAATGATTCTCATCATTGATGTTTCTATCTCTCTCTTCCTCTCCTTTCCTCTCTGAAACCAACTATATCATTTAAGTAGCAACTTGATTGGGGCAAAAAGCTAGCTATGTCAAACCTCACAATGGTCCTGAGATCATTACCAAAGCCTTTACTAACTAAGGAAAGACCTGGGATACCCACACAATCAGGATCTGCCCCAAACACACAGGCAGCAGAAAAGGATGCAGACGTCGGTTTAGAGGAGACCATCAAAGATTTTGACAAGATGTTCATAGGTGGCCGATAAGGTCGATTTCAGCTAGAGACAAGATAATCTGGATTAGTGATAAAAACACCCAGGTTTTGCCTCATGTGCATGGTAAAGGACAGTTTTCCTGCTGTTGTTCTGAACAGAGAAAGGACAGACTGAGCTTCCTAACCTGCTGCTACAGCATCTGTTAGTGGCTAGTGGTGAGTGATCGCTGGCAATGCTTCTGAGCAGGCTGGACCAGAGGGACGCTGATCTAGACCATCAGAAGCAAATTCTCAGGTCGGCTCTTACAGCGTCCACAGCAGCCTCCGTGCACACTTTCATGTGAGCTGCTCCATGCTGGACTAGCAGAAGCTGTTAGAGGTTGGACATACTGAAAGACGGCCCAGTTAGACTGCATCTCAGGGTTCCCAAACTCCGCTTTAGAGCAGCAGTTCTCCAGCGCGAGCATGCATAAGAGCCACCTGGACTGCTTGCTCATGCACAGATTGCTGGGTTCACTCCCAGAGTTCCTGATTCCGCCAATCTGGGGTGGGGACTGAAAATTTGCATTTCTGACAAGCTCCAATGTGTCCTGATCCTGTTGCCTGCCAAGGGAAAACATTTTAAGAGCTATTGCTGCAGAAAGAAAACTCTGGCTTCAACGTTTTGAAGATTTCCTTTCTCTTACACTCCCGTCTATCTCTGCTTCCCAAAGTTTATCTTTTCTGAAAGCCCTGGATGTCCTCTTTTCCATCATCTATCACAAGATAACTCCTCTTGGGTATTTAAAAAAATGACCAAAAACAAAACAAAACAAAAAAAACCCCTAAATTACTTTGAAGTCTTGATATTACCAGGAATCTAGACTAACATCAGGTTGTGTAAATCATGTACAAAACAGGAATCAAGTTATACAGTTACTTTTATACCCAAATGGTCAATGGTCAGAAGAAAAATTTTGACCATTTATTTTGGCTATAGGTCAGTGTTTTTCAACCTTTTTTGGGCAAAGGCACACTTGTTTCATGAAAAAAATCATGAGGCACACCACCATTAGAAAATGTTAAAAAATTTAACTCTGTGCCTATATTGACTATATATAAAGTAATTCTCTTGAATAGGAATCAAATAAACACAAATAAATTATTTTATAATTACTTTATTATGAAATATTAAGTAAACAAAATGATGAAAAATTATAAAATTCTTGTCTTGTCTGCACCTACGGCACACCAGGCAACACCTCGCGGCACACTAGTGTGCCGCGGAACAGCGGTTGAAAAACGCTGCTATAGGTTAAGCCAAACCAATGCTTATTTCAGTTCACACTACAAAATTCTCCTGCCCAAATGGGTAGCATAATTTAGCAATTAACATGCACAGGCTCTCATTGAATGAAAGGTGAGAAAGAAGTTTGAATCCTTCAACTTCATCGTTGTATTTTTAATTCCCTCCCCCCCCCCCCCCCCCCAAATACTACTGTCTATCCTGGATGAAATGAAAAAGCTGGCCACAACTGCTGGCAAAGAGACCTAAAACAAAAGCACCAGGACAATAGTAGCATGACAGTTTCTTTTCCCCCGAGTTTTCCTTGTATAACATTTGTAAGAATAACACTTGGTGAATTGTCAGACACAGAGTTTACAGGCATACCTTGGAACTATTGTGTGTTTGGCTCCAGACTACAGTAATAAAGCAAGGATCACAATACGATGAATGAGTCATATTCTGTTTGCTGCTGGAGGGTCTTGCCTTCAATTTGTAAAAACCACAACACCCGGGAAGCGCAATAAAACGTGGTGTGCATGCAGTGACCAAGAAGCAGTGATATTTAGTCATTGGTGTGCATCGGTGGCACCTGAAAGTCTTATTAAAAAAGCATAATCCCCAAACCACACTGGCAAAAGGGCCCAGGAAGCTGTGTTTTAACAAGCAGCCCGGTGGACCCTCAGCTGAGGAGCACAGACAAGGGGGAGCAATGTGCCCAGAGCTTTTTGAAAGAAAGGAACCAGGGTCTTACACAGGGGCTTCTGACTGCAGCTTTCAGAGAACGAAATTTATGGTCCCATAGAGTGACAGCTGGGTCCTGCTACTCTTTGATTAATAAGCACCTAAACTTAATAACTTCATGTTATCTAGCTGTGAAAATAGACAAGATGTTTCATATTCCTTAGGACACTAACATGTATGAGGGATCATAATTGCAATGTTTTATTAAATCCAATAAAGTTTAGAAAAATATTCTTGCATTGATTATTTTTAGCCAAGTTAAACAGAAAGAGGTATTTCCATTTATATCATTGTTAGAACCGAAAATAATAAACATTTATTACCTCATTTGCTTTTTAAGAAAACTATGTGAGGCAATAAGGCCAAGCATGTTAATTCTATTTTACAAATTACACAGATTCAGATGGATTAAAAAAGCAGGTCCAAGATCACAGGACCCAGGAACATCAAAATCAGATCTCAACGACACGTTTTCTGATATTAAGACTTTCCCACTCTACAGTATTGCTCTGTTATTATTTAAAAACAATGGATTTGTAAATGTTTCTTTGTAAAAATGGTTAATCTATCTAAAACAAATAACAATAATTTTAATTATTTTCAGTCTTATACTTGCCTATGGAAAGTTTATTCTTAAATAGATAAAGTCCTTTTTTATGTCTGCCTGTCAGGTAGGTCCTTTATATGTTGAAAATTATACTCACTTTTCACTTTACTCCTACTCACATTTTCTACATAATACTGCCGTCTAGGAGGTTTTCCATGGGCAAACCAAAGGTAAAATTTCACAAGCAATATTTGAGGATGGAAAAAAGAAAAGCAAAAAAGACCGCTACATCCCTTAATGAAAAGACAATAATCAGCAGCAAAGGGGGGCCTGTCTTATTGTTTTTACCACAACCCCCATAAAAATCTTTCTCCTTCTCATTCATTCTCTCTCTTCTGTCTCTCATCCTCATTTCCTTTCTTCCTTCTTCCCTCCCTCTCTCTCCCTATCCTCCCCTCCCCACAAAGTAATTATATGGAAAGTTAACCGGTCAAGCCAGCTTTAATAAAGACTGCATGGATTTATAAATGATCTTATCCCCAACAATACTGACTACTTCAAAATTCTCACTTAACATCATATTGCAGAAGGTAATAGCTTAATATTTCAGTTATGGTAGAGCCTGCCCTGGCTAATAAATATCAGATTAAAAGTTATCTTTATCATGTCTTTTTCTTTTTTTCTGAATAATATCACAAACAAAAGGCTCATTTCCTAAATAACCTTAGATACTCTTAGTCCTGATTTGAAAATGTCAGCAAATTTTAAAGTTGACACATTAGAATTTACTTTTTAATTCTAAACCCTGTTGTTGTTTAAAAGTTTCCATGGTAACATGTGAATAGTCAGTCACAAATGGGGATTAAGAACATGCAATGTTTACCTGGTCAATTAACAAAGTGCTGAAGTTTAGCCAAAAAGGCAACTTCACAGGTATTGTGGTTTTTATAAATATTTACTACAATATACCTGGAACAGATAAGTAGAATTTTAAAAATTCAGATAATATAATGTAATTTGACCAAGATAATATTATAATTCTATTTCATTCTTTCCATCTTTCAAATGCAGTATTAAAATGATGATGTTTGTAAACAAACAAACAAACAAAAAATAGACCTCAACCAAAATTAGAATCTGGAGGGCCTGTAGGGGAAGCTAGCATGCCCTGGAGAGAACTCTCTTTGTAAGAGTCCTCTTAACTTCCTCTTCCTTTCTCTATAAGAATTTACTTTCCTTTGTTCTAGCAAAATTACATATGGCTTACCATTGCTGCATGTTCTGGCTTACAATCCTCTCCACTGCCTCCCCCATATAAAACCTTTTTGTTGAAGAAATACCTGCCTTTTTGTTTATAGTCAACATGTTTAATGCTGTCCATGTTATAAAAGAAAAAAAATATTAGTGATGTCTTTGGCTGAAGTTCTCCATAAGAAACTTTTTAAGTGATAGTAACATTTCACCATCTATGCTTTAAAATTTAAAAATTCTGAGGATAAAGTTGTTCCCCTTTTAAGTCTATATTACTGCCAAATTTTAAATTATGTTTTAAGAAATGTTCCAATTATGCAAATCAATGTTTCCTTACATTTAAAATGAGAACCTTGTACTCATGTTATGCAAAATAAAGATAAAAAAATTATCCCAAACAGCTGAGATTGTATCTTAGAATGGAAATAGCCACCCGTCTCTTCGTCTTGTCTTTCTTCCATCCCCGCCTTCCTCCTTCCCACCCTCCCACTCTCCTTTCTTTCCTTCTTTCTTTTTTTCTGGCAAAACTCTAGTTGATAGTCCATGGATTATTTGCAGGATGGACTTTATGTTCTGGGGGAAACTTTTATGTGTATATCAGGTTATGAATATTAAAGAGAACTTAAGCTCACCGTATTTTTCTCGCTCTGACTCGCTTCTGCAGCTTGTTTTCCCTACTTGCTCAATTGTGGCTGCTCCTTCCTACATTATTGAGTCATCAACCTTTACTAGTAAGTGCCCCAACCCCAGTCAAAACTTCTCTGCTAACTGCTCTGACTCCAGGTCTATACAGATGCTACAGATGGTTAGTGTTGAATGAGAGAGGCTTTATGTCAGACACCAAAGTCAAGACTCTAGACAGGGATGGAAGGGGAAAGGAATATAGGTAGTGATGAAAATGTTCTTCACCCAACATTCTTTTTTTTTTCAAGCATATAAGTATTTCACTATTTTTTACTTGGAAAAGAATAGAAGATAGCTCTTAACAATATGCATTAAGAAATATAAGCAAATGAGAACTCATTTAAAATCATTAATTAACCCAAGTTCAGCTCTAGTTTAGTTTGAAATATATTTTTACTTTCCCCTATGAAACCATTTTTCCTTTTTAACAATTACTTAAATGAGTTTGCTTTATTGAGCACATTAACAAATGCTCTGTGATATATATATATATACACACACACACACACACACTTGTCACAGGAAAAATTCCAGGTGTAATGTATATTCTAATTACAACTACCATAGGTTATACTGCATATACAATAACACTGATGAGCAGTGAGTGATATACATTCACATGCATTGCTGAGAAACAGCTTTAAGGTTTAAAATAAATCTAATGAGTTGGAATGAGCTCTATATTTTCTTATTCTGGCATAATTTTGCCATATATCTTTTCAAATACTTTCAAAGGAAAAATATCAATACAAACATCAAATCGGATTAAAACAGTGGATGCAACAACACATGGAAAACACAGCAAGGCAAACCTAGCAAATTCAAAGACTCAGCAGAAGAAAGAGACATTCTCCCAATGTTTATAGCGGCGATTGTATAGGATATCCACAGTAAAACTGAAATAAAAACACTTCTTCCCAAGCCTTCCAATGATCTTGAGATAAAAGCTAAAAATAGAAACTATATCCTACCTATGCTTTGAGCAAATCCCTGAGCTAGAGAATAAACGTGCTGGAGAATGGAATCTTTGCTGTATAGAAAAAGAACAGAAATATCAGAGATCTACTTAAGATTAAGCATATTTAGTTACACTCAGTTGGGAAAATGTTCACATTTCTAGATGAAGTTCCAGTGTTTTGTGCAGTTAGTGGCTAGAGACTCCATTACTAACAACAACTAGAAACTGAATCTCCATCAGCACCAAAAACAGCGCAATAGTAAAGCAAGAGTGTCCTAACCATAGCTATTTCTTGATGGGATCTAAATCATAGGGTACCATCCTGTGTTCCCACTGGTGGACAACACACATGATAGATTTAGCAGCACATCTTGGATCATTTTTTCTGGATTCTTTCTGTAATCTTAACATCACATAGAAACACTCATCATTAACTGTGAGTGTGAGGGAAGGAGAAAACCCCATAGGTGCTGAAGTCTCGTACTGTGTCAGGCACTGTTCAAAAGAAAACATACATATTTTTTCAGTGCCGATTTCTCTTCTTTTCTTGGAAAATCAATTGCCATCTGAGAATTTAAAAATATAACAATAAAGTAGATAGTGGGAGGGGGTATAATAGCTGCCCATTGTTCTCACAGTTGACCTTTTCCACTCTCACATCTAACACAAAGTGGCTTTCTCTGATTCCCACCTAATTGGCTTATTCAGGGACCATCTCAAGACAGTTCCTGGGTCCAGGGAATTCACTTACAGCACCAGGATCAATGGTGACACTCACTGGGAACCAAAACTAACTTTCATGAACAGGCTGGCCTCGAGGGAAGGTGCCAGAGTGTTGAGAAAATAAGAACAACTGCATCCTGAAAGGCACTGGAAAGAACAGAAAATCAGGGGGGGAAAGTGCTGCTCGGGAGCAGAAACAGTAATAATTACAGCATCAATTACAAGCAAATGAATAGGAGCAGTGAGCAGGCTGCAGAGATTTAAGGAGAGAGAGTTGAAAGGGACAGAACTTAGACACACAAGTGGGGCTTTCAAATTCAGAAGGCTGTGTTGGATACGATTAGGCATTTCCTGTGATAGTTCCACAAAAGAGATATAGACCTCTGGGACATTGTCCCCGTTAGCATGAAACCTTGTGCATAATTTTCAACAGTGGCTTTTACTAGTATGCAGACATTTTAACCTGTGAAAGCATTCTGAGAGGTATTATCATCCTTTCTAACCTATTACACTGAGGTTAACTCAGAGGGACGGCAGGGGAGGGTGGGTGAATAAGAGATCAACCAAAGGACTTATATGTATGCATATAAACATAACCAATGGACACAGACAGTAGGGGGGTGAAGGCCTGTGCTGGGGGGTGGGAGCGGGCGGGAAGAGGTCAATGGGGGATAAAGGAGATATATGTAATACTTTCATCAATAAAGAATGTAAATAAATTTTAAAAATAAAATGCTGAGGTTAAGAGAAATTTAGTAAACATTCAAGGTCACATTGCCAGGGAGTGGCAAATTTTCCACCAGATGAAATGAGAGAAGTGGTAGATATATATCCTTTGGCAGCCTGAATCGCATTAGAATTAGTGTGGAATATGGATTGGGAGTGATTGTGGGACAGGGTGAGTTAGATGGGAACAAGCAGAAAAGTTAGAAGAGTATTGCAACAGTCTAAGTAAGAGAGAACTTAGTAGCTGCCCAACAAATAGATGTTATGGAGAGATAAGGGGGCCAATAGTACTCAAAATAAAAAGAACCTTATAATAACTAGAATTTTTATAAAATTACTGGTCTTATGAGAAAATGCAAATGGAGACAATTTAGTCAAAAGTTGGCTAAGTATATTTCTCCTATAAGACTTTGGTGAGGTAAAGACCCAGCAGTTTCTATGGTCTCTTCCAACTAACAAAAAAAAAAAAAAAAAAAAAAAAAAGTCAGTTATTATATACTCATCTGGATCTTTGCTTTTAAATTTGTGGTCTCCTGTTACATTAAATTATTTTGGTGTTAGTTGCTGAACCATGAAATCCATTTACTTTATGTAAGAAGGTGGCTTATTCCATGCAATTCTAACCGCAAAACAATAACCATTAAGTTGAATCCCACTTTAGCAATACAAATTTTACCAACCAGAAAAAATAATGGGCAAAACACAATTTAGTTAAAAGGAAAAAAAGCAACATTTGCAGCAAGAAACAAGAAAATTGGGGGTGGGAGGACTTCATGCTAAAGAAAATGAAAAAATCTTCCATAAAACCACCCCACAGTATTATTTGATCCTCAAGTTTTTCCCTTGGAGGAGAAAAAGATGCCATCTTCACATAAGTAAATGCAAAAAGTCCTGGCTGCATGAAAGCTAGGTAGCATAAAGAGGGGAATTGGATCTGAACTTGTTAGATTATCTGCATAGAAGATATCTCTTATTGGTCCTCTTTCCCTCACAAGTAGAACAGTGATAACACAGTGCAGTCAAAAGAACAGAGCACTGGGATTAGATTTGGCTGTGTTTTTTAGTGGCTCCCTAAGCCTGGGCAAACCATTTCACTCAATTATTGTGTATCTGAAAATACCCAACAGGTACTCAATAGACACCTGATGTGTAACTATCCTACACTGCTGCGGATATAGACATGGACATAATATAAATTTTGTCCAAAGGATTTACAGTTCTATGACAGTATACAAACCTACAATCAATTTAGGCCTTAACATGCTGGAGGTGTTATGATAGCTACTCAGGGATCCTAGAGGGGATGATGAGAAAAAGAAGTCAGCTTTATAGAGGGGAGGAAAGAAGGAGACTTGGGAAGGGCTCCAAAGAAAAGGTATCCTTGATCTAAGTCTTGACCAAAAGGTGATATTTTATCAGGTGCTTATTCTTGGTTATAGTTGTAGTGATGTGTGTATTTGTATGTATGATGGAGGAGTGCTAGGCCAGGCATAGAAAAGACCATGGAACAGCATAGAACTAAGACAGTAAGCAATCCACTGTGGCTGATACATACCACTTTATGTGTACATCAGAGGGAAAACAAGGGGTTGGAAAGGTCTTTATAAGCATAGGGCAAATCATGAACCATAAACAAAAAATAATAATTTGCCAAAATTACAGTAAGATTTGAAAAGCAATGGCAAGATAGAATCAGGACACCAACTTATAAACTATAACATATGGGATATATAGGCATATGAATAGCAAAGGGTTTATAGTTGGTAGTGACTAATAAAAAATTAACAAACCAATTAATAATGGGCAAAAGGCATTTTGCAAAAGAAATAATAAAATTTCCAAGAAAAGTCTAAATCCAAGAAATGTCAATAAAAATATTTTTGAAGGTAATTTGACAATATGTAGCCAAACCCTTTAGCCTAACCTAGCAATTTTGCTCTCGGGTATATAATCCCTCCAAATAGATAGATATAGATATAGATATAAAGATGTACGTACATCTATATATGTATATATTCATCAAAATGTATGACCAAGAATGTTCATAGCAATAGAATAAATGAATACATTTCAGTATAGTCATATAATGAGAATTAATAATTAATAGCTATACTCACCAACATGGATGGATTACACAGTCATGATCAACAAAAGAAATTGTAGTGGATGGTATGATGTACCTCAGAGAATCCTCTCCTTAACCCAAGGCATTCATTTACCTGGCTGCCAGGAGTGACACCTACTGAAGGCTCATGCCTGAATTCCTCTGCCAATGAGAGCAACACTCATCCAATGAATGGTTGATGTGGGCCTGGCACCATTGCTTCAGTGTGGGTCATCTCTAAAGGGCTATCATTGCTCTAGAGCACAATTACTTATAATGGCAGTCAGAATGGCCATTAGGGGTTTTTGACCCATGTCGGGTAATGGAGATGACTAATAAAACTCAGTCTTTGAGCATTCTTTATGGAAAGATAGATGAGCATCCAACAAGAGTACTGTTCAATTATATGTTCCAAGCCAATCAAAGGTTGATGTTCGCCAAGTTAAGATGAGCTGCCTCATTAAAAATTTATGATCCCTTTCCTAATGTATGGACCTGAGCCAGTTTTTAGCCACCAAGCCTGTTAACTAAAGGAAAAAATGTTCCTATGAAGAAGGACCAAGAAACCCAAGTATGTATGATAATGATTCTCACAGTCCTTCTCCCAAAGGGGCAGACAGCCATTTACTAAGGTATCCAAAAGTAGGGGAAGGGAAGAATATGCATACATATCAAGGATTGTTGAATACAGTGTACAGGCAGTGGTGTATGGCTTGCTTGGTTGGTCATAGGCTTGGGGGAGAAAATAATTGGAAAATTGGGAGAAAGGATGTCTGGGAAAGATGGACCTTGAAAGACCTATGGGAGTGGGCACAAGTGTACACAGCTTAAGGAGCTTGTTATCCCCATGTTACAGCCTCCCAGAGAGCAGCCACCACAGAAGAAGTCGATACAATCAGGGAGATAAATGTTATGGTCAGCTGACATCAGCCAGCACCCCCCCCCACCCCCCCGACAACTTCAATGGTAACACAAATGGTATATAAACAAAGTGGCCATGTCTCTTTCTCTCTTTCTCTTTTAATCACTCTGAGTAAAATATAAACCTGTGACTCTATTCATTACATTTATACTGTTCAATAAATACAGTATTTCAATTCTGGCTCTGGTATCTTGGCAAGCATTCTGGCCAGAATATATATTTGTACTTCAGGACCTAAATGTATAGTGACATATTAATATATTCTGAAATTCTACAAATATGCAGTGTCCTTTAAGAAAGAACAAACCAAATGGTCATACTTCATTACATAATATTGCCCATCCTGTCATTTTTTTTTATCAGGTGTTCTAGCAATTGTGTCCTTCATGATAACTTACAATTTCTAATTCAATATATGAACTCTATCAAGGCCAGGCTGCATTCAGGCCACTAATTTGAGTCATGCTACATTAGAAGGAACTATCAACAAAGGCACATTTTATTAACAACAAATTCTATACTTTGAGTTCCTTTCATTGATGAAAAATAAAATAATTGCATGAAGCTATCAACCATTTTCTGTTTCAAGTAAGAATTTCACCATAAGACCTTCATAAAACATACAATATGATTTTTAGAGGCAAAGATACATTGAATAGACTGACAGCTGTCAGTGGAATGGGGTGAGGGCAGGACTGGGTGAAAGAAGAAGGAATTAGCCAAAGAACATATATGCATAGTCCATGGACACAGACAATAGTGTGGTGATGGCCAGAGGAAAGGGGGGTGGGAGCAGGGTGGAGGCAGGCAAAGGGGGAGGGGGAGATGGGAACATACACAATAGTGTCAACAATAAAAAAAAGTATTTAACATGTTTGATTTATGCCTGAAATAGTAAAAAAAAAAAAAAAATCTATGAACTGCCTGCATACATACAGACATATAAAATTCTACATATTCAAGGGTAATGTTTATCATTAAACTTTCCATAAAGATCCAAAACTCTTCTAAACATCGGTTTATAGCTATAGAGGATAAGAGGTGCTGTTATCAGGTTTGGAAGACCAATATAAGATGTTATAGGAAATATGTGCTAATAACACATAGAATATCATGGGAGAAATCCACATCTTGTTGGGAGGGTCTGCAAATAACTATTTTGTAATAACACTAAAATATCATTTTCTATTTTTACTCTCTTTCTCTCATGAGTTTAATCTGTAAGGAGAAGATAAACTAATAGCATCACTTCTGGGCACTGGAAAGACTCTATTGCAGCTATGAAAAGAAAACAAAAACAAAATAAATCAACTGAAAACCTATCCTGGAGGGTTAAAGTAATAAAAAGTAACCTATGAGCCTAATAGGAAATGTGTAAGGTTAAAAATATGTAATACTTTAATCAATAAAGAAAGAAAGAAAAAATTTTGAACTGAAAGAAAATAAAAACAACATACCAAAATTTGTGGGAGATATATATATATCTACAACTATCAACAAAGGCACATTTTATTATTGGATTCATACAGTGACATGTATAGATATCAAAATTGGTAATATAATTCCATTTTTTATAACATGCAAAGGATTTGCAATATCATCAAATAAAAAGGTAATCAAATTATATAAAAAGGAATCTCAATTTCTTGATCTTATAAATATTAATATCAATAGAATCACTAAAATGCTATTAACCTGTTATATCTATAATTTTTAAAATTTTTCTCACTGAGCTTACTTATAATTTTAAATTATTAAAAAGTGAGTTAATGTGTGAGACATGCATTCACTTTTCTTCAAAATATAATTGTAATCCTTCCTAAAGTTTCAGACATTTGAATGTAATTAGGCCATAAATTACCTTCCAATTAAAAAAGAAAACTATATAGAAATATATACAAGTGAATCTGGAACAAAACAAATATCTGCTAGCTAAAAATTACAAAGACTTGTATGCATGCATATAAGCATAACCAATGGACAGAGACAACAGGGGGGGTGAGGGCATGTACAGGAGTGGGGGATATGGACACATATGTAATACCTTAATCAATAAAAAATCAATTAAAAATAAATAAAATTACAAATTAAAAAGTACAAATATGAAAAAAATTGAACTGCCTAAGTAAAAATATTAATAATAGCATTATCTATTTATATAATAAATGAGTAAACATCTATTCTTGAGTGTAATAAACATTCAGTATAAAAATAAAGCTACCTATAACTGTAAATACACTCCATGAGCCATTTATAAAGCCAGTTATGTGTATGTGTGCCTAGTAAATGAGATTGTGAATGAATTACAGCTATAAATATAAATTATGAAATTTAATGGCTTCTGGAAGAGATTCTAATCTTATCAAGTGTCATGATTAGTGATATTATTGCTCAGAAAATGCATATTTCAAGATTTATTTTTAGTTCATAAAAGAATAATATTTTATATACTCCCAGTGCAGAATATAATTTATAGCCCAAACCTAAAAAATATGAAGATACTGTTTTGCTATCATTAAATGTGATCCACCAATTCTTCCAAAACCAATAAATATTCACCTCCACTGGTATTTGCTTTTTCATCTGGAAAATGGATAATCAAAAAATGTCTTCTTAGAGTTTTAGGAAGGACTTGTGGAACCCTTCATAAAATGAATAACGGAAATTGTGCAGTGTTTACTGGCAGAACATTTGCATTAACATTAAGGGGAGAAGTAATTCAGAATTCATTAAAAAACTCTGAAAGTGATTTGGTTGTTATATTCTTAAAAATTCATTATGACTACCTGTTTGCCTACTAAACACAAGGCATTTCCCATAAGCTATAGGAATGCATTTCCTGAATTGTTTTTGCAGGTTGGAATTCTCAACCTTCATACAACAAAGTATAGTAAATGATTAAACTTTTTTTTTGTCATCATACATCATCTAAGAGAAAATTTTTGAAATTCATATTGTATCAACAGAATTGGCTAGATTATTCTAATGCCTGACTTTTAAAAAAGGGGGTAGACATACTAATCCCCACTTCTGTTAATGAGAAAACTCAGTGCTCCTTAAACGAGCCTCTTCTAAATACAGAAGTTAATCATAAAAAGGCTGTTTTGATGTTGTCAGCTCATAAGATTCTTAAAAGGTTGGGGTTAGCTACTTCGGAACAACATTTATAGTGTCCTGAGATCCTTGGGATTCTGAGGGCCTGAGATATTATTAGGCCAGTGTGAGGAGCCAGAAAAGATCACTGCCTAGGGAAGAGGGCAGAGAATTTGAAGCCACACGAGTGTAGGAGGCCCTTGGTGAAGGTTGCTGGAGAATCCTAAAAGGATACACTAGGATCCATGTAGATCAGAAGGGTGCCTAAGCAAACTTCTCCTCCTTTCTGATTTTATTTGATTCTAGATATATAATTGCATTGATACCACACTGGGTCCCATATCTCAGGTGCTAAATGTCTCCCTCCAGAAATTAGCAACCATTTTCTTTTGTTTCTGGTTGTTATGGCATCTTCCTAGCTTTATTATTATTTAATATTTTAACATATATTTAAATTAATGTAAATTTAAGATAATACAAGGTGACTACAGTTCTTGATTTAAAGGGGCTTTTAATAATTTCAAGACTAAAAATGAGTCAATTATACTGCATTCTCTTCAAATTAGTTTTTTTTCTTTAAAACCATCTGGATTGCCTTCAAACTGTGACCAAATATTGAGCGTACTGTTCTCTGTGGGATGCTGATTTAATTCATGGCATATCTGAAAGTACGAAGTTATTAATCACAAATTGGGGGATGGAAGGGGGTGGGAGAAAGCAGTAGTTTTTCTGAAGTATTTATTTCTTTAAAGTCTTTTTTAATTTCTTTTTTGTTTGGAAAAAAAGTGCATATATGAGAGATGATGAAACTGACTACTAAATTCGAAGCTTTTTCTTTACATACTTTTCCAAAACCAATTACTAGATGAATTAATTGCTCAATTTCCCTTAGCAGGATCAATTTAACATTTACTGTTTTGCTTATTCTACTGGGGGGAAAAAACTTATTTTAAATCTTAAAAATAGTTATATCTATATTTTATCTAAGCACTCCAACCCATGTGCAGTGTCCAGTATATACCAAATTCTCTTCAAGTGTCCAGGGAAATGAAATATCACTATATATTCTTCAGTGGGCTAAAGTTTGATTTGCATTTTATTTACTTTATCATTATTTCAAGCTCAAAATCTAAGAAAACATTGCAAAACTATTAAGTTAAAAAATAAATGGTTCCGCACATCATCACTATAAGAGTTAACTCATATTTGAGCAAAATAATATACTGTATACTGTTTTTGAAATCCAATTGCAAAACTGCTTAATATTTGGCCACCAGCCCTGAAGTTGGACACGCTCATGCTCTTATTTGAGCCAGATTTAAGATCAGGCTCCTAACGTCTCACCACTGATACCAAGGAGAGAAAGGTGTCAGTTCCACTTTCCAGAAACCCGCCCAGGGACACAGCCCCTACCACACGGCACACTTCACACCACACTGCAGAGAGAAATGAATCGGTTCTACAAATGCTTACCTTTCTGTTTGAAAACACAATGTTTAGTCCATTTGCTTTGGGGCATACAGAAAACTGTTTCCCCGCATTTTTCAGCCCCAAATGCTTCTTCATTGAAACATTTATTGAGGATCTGTGCAGGCTGGGCATTATGCTGCGGACATTGCAGTGACCAAGACAGACATGATCACTACTTTGAAGGAACGTCAACAATAGAATATAGTGAGGGCGTGCTGGAAGAGAAGCAGACAACCCTATTCCTTAGCTCTCTCCATCTGCAAATGCTCTAACTTACACAACCAGATTGTAATGGTTTTATGGTGGCTTCTATAAAGACTGGCATTAAGGTTGTTGTTTTTCTCTAGGGAATTTGATTACACCAGTCTTTTCTCTCTTAACAGGATAGTAAATTCCTTAAAGGCAGGAACCCTACATCATAAAAAATTGTATGACTTCTCTGACATCCAATTGCCTAGTAGTTCACATTGAACCATCTTTTTTCTTGCAAAATGGATAAGACCGTATTCACTTCCTGATAAAAGCAATAACAGAAAGAAGTTACAGCATCCTGAACACTATGAAGCATAGATAAAAGTATTTATCAGTGCACACAAACAGCTGATCCTTTAAGGATCCCAGGGCCCTCACCCCTGTCTCCACACTCTTAAGGAATGTGGGAAATCCTATGGCCAGATTTGAGGCCATTGTAAAAGTAATGTTCTCTATTTAAAAATTCTCCCCAGCCTGACCAGTGTGGATCAGTGGTTGAGCACTGACCAGGAGGTCATGGTTGATTCCCAGTCAGGGCATAGGCCCAGGTTGCGGGCTCAATCCCCAGTGTGGGACATGCAGGAGACAGCCATCAATGATTCTCTCTCATCATTATCTCTCTTCTCCTTCTCCCTTCCTCTCTAAAATCAATAATTTTTTTTTAAATCTCTCACCAAATGGTCTTTATAGGCATTTGAAAGTCATGTCCTATTTTACTTTCAAGCCATGAAAGTCTCTTTTAAAAATAAACACTGGATGTGACAGCTTCTCCTTTTGCATCGTTGTACTACTCTTGGACTAAGGAACAGATTTATTTCTTTAAAAGACCTATCTTGTTCAAAAAGGATGTATAAAGGATGAAATATGTATCACACTAATGAAGAAGTAGATTCTGGGGAGGAAGAATGCTGGGACTGAAGCCAGACTTCTCGTGCTTGCATCATCTCTCTCCTGGTTCTGCAAATTACTCCTTGTGTGACCACAGGCAATTCTGTATCTCAGCTTCCATTTTCATCAAATGGGGATAATAATATTACTCCATTATAGAGTTACTGTAAGAATTTAATGGTTATACACAGAATACATGTAGCCAACTACTATTTGCCCAGGACACAAGATCTCAGGAAATTCTAGCTATTATTAAATTGTCATGTTTTCCTCTTATATATGCATTTGAAATCATGTAAAACCAATAAAATGTGATTGGGTACACAGTAGCAATAATCAAGGAAAATGCATTATAATAAAAGAGGAAATATATTAGGTTAAATTATAAGACTATGAAATAAGTATTAGAAGTAAATTGGAAGTATATGGTTAAGATGATTTGTTGAGAGTGATTATGAGGTTATTAATGTTGGAGGTATTATAGATGCTGAGTGAGTAAAAATAGAATGCATGAATGTAGTGAATTTTTTGAATTAGAGTTTGTTTGGTACTACCTTAAAAAGATGCAGGAAAACTAAGAAGGGAGTTCCAGATATTTTATAATCTTGTAAACATGCGAACAAGGTGATCCACAGACACAGTTGGAGATTAATTAACCAAATGGAGCAGAAAGACTGCTTTCCCATGCTAGTGATATCATGTTGAGAAAAGTCACATTCTGAAGAAGTGAAGAATAAATGGGGACAAAGCAACAAGCAGATGGGTTAGGCCCACCTTGAGTGAAGGTTGGAGGTGGAGTTGGGAAGAGGATGTGCAATATACAAAGGATGGAACCTCAGGAGGCACCTGTGGCTATTCTAAACTTCTCAGTTCTGAATCATGCAAATCTGCGAGTGAAAAACAGGTGTGTAGGAATCCACATTGTCTCCTTTTGGGCCTCATAATGCAATGAAGGAAACTAGGATTATTAGAGCTTATCATTTTGAGCACTTTTATTAGATTGGCATGGCTTCTGGCAGTTTTCACAGCTTGGGATTTAGATTGTGTCTCTTGTTACCAGCCAAGGGTGGAATCCACCTAAAGGAAGTAGGAGGGGTGGGTAGGAATCAAGAGTGCCTAGGCCTTGCCAAAACCCGTTTGGCTCAGTGGATAGAGCGTTGGTCTGCGGACTGGAAGGTCCCAGGTTCAATTCCGGTCAAGGGCACATACTTTGGTTGTGGGCACATCTTTAGTAGGGGGTGTGCAGGAGACAGCTAATCAATGTTTCTCTCTCATCGATGTTTCTAACTCTCTATCCCTTTCTTTTCCTTTCTGTAAAAAATCAATAAAATATATGTATTTTTAAAAAGTGCCTAGGCCTGTTCAGCCCAGTTTCAGATAGAAAAAACCATCTGCTTCTGTCATCCATTGTTTTAGAAACTCTGGATGGTCACAGGTTTGAAGTGTAAGTTATGGAGGAAAAGCTAACCTTCAAGTAGACCCTAAAATAAACCACACTCTATCTCTTCTGATTATTGATATATGACCGCCCCAAATCTTTTGGCAATCGTAATGCGTGAAGTGACCCCATTGTATCCATGTTCAGTATCTCATTACAAAATAACTTCATCATAAAAAGATGATCTTTTCTGTCAAACCTGCATGTAAACTGTGCAGATATGTGATCATAGAGGAAGATATTCATTAAATCTCATTTAACTGGCTCTTTACCAAAAGATATTCCACTTCTCTGAGTTCATTCGTCTATTTTTGGTAACAAGTTATTATAGCAAAGTGCTCTTGTTTGTTTCAGTGGAGGATGGAGGTGAGTACCACAATATGGTGGGTAGCACCATATTAATTTTACCATGAAATAAAAATAAGAAGTTGGCCTGGCCGGCTTGGCTGAGTAGATAGAGTGTCAGCCTGCGGACTGAGGTGTCCCAGGTTTGATTCCGGTCAAGGGCACATGCCTGGGTTGTGGGCTGGATCCCCAGTAGGGGGCATGCAGGAGGCAGCCGATCAATGATTCTCATTGTTGATGTTTCTATCTCTCTCTCCTTCTCCCTTTCTCTCTGAAATCAACAAAGAAATATATATATATATATATATTTTTTTTTTTTAAAAAGAAGTTGATGTTACTATATCAGACCTCACTGGAGCAGAAACCAACCTATAATATGAGCCAGAAGAGTCCAGGTCACATTAATTGTCACATACTAAGCACAGCCAGGGCACATTTTAATCAAGGACCTAAAAGCATTTTAAAAATATTAAATTGTGGAAATCTCAATGGAGCCCTAACAGTTACAGTGTGTTACTACTTCTATAAACTTTATAATGTAATTTATTTAGGTCAATATATGATTTTATCCTAAATTATATATATAAAATGCATAAAGTGTGTGTATAGCATGTATATTTAATATAGTTCCCATCTCAGTATATTCTAGTCCAGAATGAGTTAAAAACAGCATAATATAACTATGAATAAATTCAACTTATTCATTTAATTAATTCAAGATTATCATTAAATATTAACAAGCATGAAGGTGTTGCTGAATACATTAACAACATCACTCTGAATGTGTGAAAATACCTATCCTCTAATAAAATCATACTTTCTTCATCTAAATATGTTTCTTACACAGTTTGTCTAAAGAGAATATTTATAAAAAGTTTTAACTTTGCATCCTCTTATAATATTGTATATGTATTTCTTACAGAAAAATACTGGACTCCAAATCACAATAAAAATAACATTTAAGCCTGACTGGCATGTCTCAGTGGTTGAGCATCAACCTATGAACCAGGAGGTCATGGTTCAATTCCCAGTCAGGGCACATGCACAGGTTGTGGGATCCATCCCCAGTGTAGGGCATGCAGGAGGCAGCTAATCAGTGATTCTCTTCTATCATTGATGTGTCTATCTCTGACTTCCTCTCTCCCTTCCTCTCTGAAATCAATTACACACACACACACACACACACACACACACACACACACACAATAACCTTTGAGTGCTAAAATCTACCCACCAAGTTGGCAAAAATTAAGTAGGCTGGTGACAGTATTGGCAAGCATTTATAACATTGGGGAGTCTTATTTACCGCTTGTGGGAGTCCAAATTGGCACAGTCACTTTGCAAAACAGCTAGTTATTATCTTGAAAAGCTGGCACCTGCATAGTTCAGCCTCTTGTTACCATTAAAGGGTGGAATCCACTTAAAGAAAGTAGGTGGAGCTGAAAAGGGTTTGGCTCAGAAGATAGAGCATTGGTCTGCGGACTGAAAGGTCCCAGATTCGATTCAGATTAAGGGCATGTACATTGGTTGTGGACACATCCCTGGTGGGGGTGTGCAGGAGGCAGCTGATCGATGTTTCTTTCTCATGGATGTTTCTAGCTCTCTATCCCTCTCCCTTCCTCTCTGTAAAAAAATCAATAAAATATATTTTAAAAAAAGAAAGTGGGTGGATTACACATACTTATCAAGAGACATGCACATACTTATCAAGAGGCATGCATGAACAAGAATGTATGTGGCATCCTGGTGGATAACAATAAAAACAAACAAACAAGTAAAATTGACCATCAAGCATCCAAATATACAAAAATAAGAGAATGGTTGAACAAATTGTGGATGAATCAAAAACTGGAATTATTAACTATCTACATCAGCATGCTGGATCTTCAAGCCATATTGTTAAAATGAAAATAGAAAGTAGAAGAAGAATATTAACATTTTGCTGCCATTTTAGTAAAGCTTAAAAGCAAGCAAAATTAAGGATAGGCTTTTGGTATGATGCTCATAATGGCAAAAGAATAAAGAACAGAGATAATATGACAACAAAGTAAAGGTCAGGAGAGTAGTTCATTGTGGAGGAAGGAAGGCACTGAAGTTAGGAAGCTGAGAGCATTTGGAGCATTTCATGGCTGGCAATGACCTCCTATCTGAAAATGGATGGGATGCTCATAGTATTTGTTGAATTGTTGTGTTTCATATCATAAATGGAAATAAAATAGTTAAAATATTTTTTAAAATGCATCACCTTAAGCCCCAAAAATTTCCTTTAAAAGTGTGCATTTTATACCTGAAAAGTAATATTCACTTCTCCCAAATTAAGAAACTAAGAGTTCTGGTTTCTAGTTTCAATACAGTCATTAATAGTTTTCTAACCTTGAACATGTTCCTTAATCTCTCTGGGATCTTCTTTTTCCAACCTGGAAATACAGGTCTTAGGTAGCAATCCCTTATGGCTTTTCTAGAGGATATTATTAACTATATATATAAAAGCCCAAGCGACCATTTGACCATTCCACTGTTTGACTGCTCAACTGGTAGCTATGATGCTTACTGACCACCAGGAGGCAGACACTCAATGCACAGCATGAAAACATGGAACAAACTGGTGAATCTCAGAGGGAATTGGAGAAGTGGGAGGGAGGGAAGAGATTAACAGAAGATCTTATATGCATACTAGAGGCCTGGTGGGGTCCCTTGGCCTGGCCTGTGGGGATCAGGCCAAAACCAGAAGTCTGATATTCCTTTAGGGGTCCCAGATTGGCAGAGGGTACAGGCCAGGCTGAGGGACCCCCACCGGTGCACGAATCTATGCACTGGGCTTCTAGTAATTCTATAAATCTCTGGGCCTACTGCCTAAATAGTTTGTCTCAGTGGATAGCGCCTTGGCCTGTAGACTGAAGAGTCATGGGTTCAATTCCAATCAAGGACACATACCTGGGTTTCAGGCTTCTCCCAGGTCAGGGCTCATGCAGGAGGCAACCAATCAGTGTGTTTCTCTCATATTGATTTTCTCTCTGTCTTTCCCTCTCTTTTCTACTCTCTCTAAAAAATCAATGGAAAAATATCCTCAGATGAGGATTAAAAATAATAATAAAATAAAGAAATAAAGAAGTCTCTGGGCCTACTTTCTTAGAAAAAGTCCAGTCTGCCAATGCTCAAAAACAAGCCAATAAGAAGTTAATCAAATGTATGTGTCTACTTATGTCTCTTTACATTTTTTAAATGCCAAGTTCTTTAACTCTAACACAGTCAATTTCTTCTCCTTTACTGAGTTTTGGCACCATAGGATTTAAATTTTTCATCAGCCATAGAAGGTGGTTTCCCCCTCTGGGAATTTAGCAGAGCAAGATGGAGATTTTTTTTTTTTCTCATATAGTTCAAGCTAAGATTTGACTTTAAAATCAAAGGGCATGCAGCATTATTCAATGGAAATAATACTGGACCGCATATTAGAAGATAACTCCCAATCATGGCTTCAAACATTCACTGGTTGGATAATTCAGCCTGTCACTTATGTTCCCTAGCCTTCAATGAATTAATCTGTAATAAGGTGCCAGAAATGGATGAAAGCTCTCTGGGAACCAGCACAATATGATTCCTGCCTCAGCATAGTATAATTTTACCTAATTTAAGTTTGCTCTTGAGAACTATTTTTTTTAACCTAATAATCAACTGTTAACATAAAAGGTTCATATTGCTTGCTAAAATCAGTTACAAAAACCAAACTTGTAAAGACCACTTAGCTCTTCGTGGAATACTTTGTTTTTGAAGAGAGTAGATGGAAATGGTACGGTACAGATAATGATGGGGACACATATAGAAATTCCTAATTCACTTGATAATCTAATATTTACGAACTTGACACTGTTCTATAGAGCTTACATTCCTGTCACAGCAAGTAAGTACTTATTCTGAAAGATAACAGCAAGGATATTCTTCATCACTTTCACCAATTATTCCATAATCTCATCACTGGAACCTTGAAGCATTTTACCTACATGTTAGAGATTTGGGGACGTAAACCCCTAATTGACTCTCATATAGTCTTCTTCGGTCACTTCAAGAATAAGCTAGCACCAAATCTGATGGGATCTAGAGGATAGTTCAGCTTTAAAAAAAAAAAAGTGATTCTTCGCTGCATAATGAATAAAACCTAACTCTCTAGTTTATATCCCAAAGCTTCTCTGCGGTGTATATTTTACCACACACTGTAAATTCCAGCCATCACAAAGTAATGACTGCTCTCTGCATGTTAGCCCTTTTGCTTACTCACACACTTGAGCCTGGCTATGAAAGTGTTCCTTTAAAGCTCAACCCAAAATGTATGTCTTTCATAAAGTCTTCTCCATTCTATTCTCCATTTTATAAATTGAAACTTGTTCTTCATTTTGAAAGTATTATGTTCTTATACAACAGCATTTTCCTCTGCTGCTCTGTATCAGAGACACCCATCTATCTACTTGTCTCTCCAATGTGAATGCTATGCCCTGTCGGAGCAGAATTCAAACACCATCTATGGTGATTGGCTACATCTATAATTTAACTCTGGAAAGAGGTTTTTATATACTTAAGTGCAACTGCTCCAGATGTTCTATAAACACGTAACTCTTTAATTACAGTAATAAAAACACCCTAAACAAAAATGTAATTCTAGAGAGATGAAAGCTGCCTATTTTATAAGTTCTTCATTTCACTTCCATCTCCTAACATATTCATAGCACCAAAACAAGGTGGCAACAGGTCACAGGGTGGGACCAGGAGAGGTGAGGAAAGGCTATGAATGCATGAAGAGCTCAGGGCACAGGGTCTCAAAACTCTTATAGGCAGATAACAGAAATTAGACAAGTTAGATGGTTAGAAACCAGAAGACTGTAGGTAAAGTGGCCAGAATGACCAGCAAAGAAGCTCAAAATATGCAAGATGATTTAGGTAACAAAGGGGAAAGTCAGAAGCTCAGAGAAATATCCCCAGGAGAAGGTATGGTGGAGAGTTCTCAGAAAAGTGCTCTAGAAAGTACACAAACATAGCGACACATAAGGAAGACTCTAGCAATGATCCCGTTTCAATCTGTGACCTATGTTTTTTACTCTATGCAAAAGCCAATTCCTAAGTACAAGTTGAGTGGGACCTGCAGGCAGAGACATGCATACCTAGCTGGAGGTAGGAATCTAAAGGCCAGTGGTTCTGATTCTTATCATCCATCACAATCACCTAGAGAGCTTGTTAAAACAATGATTTCTGAGTACCACTCCTGCTTATTCAGTAAGTCTGAGTAGGACCCAAGAATGTTCATTTCTGAGAAGTTCCCAAATAATGCAATGCTGCTGGTCCTAAGACCACACTTTGAGAACCACTTCTATGGGTCATCAGTTCTTATACCTAGAACTATATTCCCTAGAATTATGTGACAAGCTTTGTAAATTCTCATACCTGAACTTAACCTAGAGATAAAGCTTAGGATGGAGCCTGAGATCATATATTTTTAAGTTTTCTGGATAATTCCGATGTCTACACATGGTTGAGAGTTGCTGATATATATGGCTGTAAAGTTAAAGGATGACAAATATTGGCAATGATTTTTTTTAAATCCTCATCTGAGGCCATTTTCTCCATTGATTTTTAAAGAAAGTGGCAGAGAGAGGGAAAGACAGAGAGAAACATTGATGTGAGAGAAACACACCGACTGGTTGCCTCCTGCATGCACCCTGACCAGGCATGGGCCAGGGATCAGAGAGGAGCCTGCAATTGAGGTACATGCTCCTGACTGGAATCAAACCCAGGACCCTTTGGTCCACAGACCAAAGCTCTATCCACTCTGAGCCAAACCAACCAGGGTAGCAATGATTTTTAATGCAACTTAAGAGATGGGGAAAATTCATTAAGTCTCTTGCAACATACTTGCCAAGTGAGACCCTTCAAGGTAGGAATAATGTTTTTGAGCTCTTTTGTATTTTTCAGAATTACTAAATAATTGATCAATTAATAATAACTAATGTAACATATTATAATGGAATTATCTTAATTTTGTTTACCAATTTCTCTTCATTGACTAATACATGTTTTTTAAAAGATGTATTTCTTTTTAGTAGAGTTACATTCTATCATCAAGATAATGGACTGTCCCCTTTAGGAAAACAACTAAAAGCTTACACAACTTTCTCTGGAAGATTTACACATCCCCCAGGTTCTACCATAACTCATGTGCAATTTCTACAACATATCACCCATTTTTTTTTTCTATGCAGGTCCTTGTGTCTCAGTATCAAACATAGTACATGGCAAAGAAAGCATCAATAGATGTTATGAAAGTACTAGATTGATGCTATTGTCTAATAGGTTCTACATTAATTTACATCCTTAAAAAATCATTTTGGCTATCATATTTTAACCCATGCTCCTTAAAGGTGTTCACAACCTTCATTTATTCATTTGTACTAGTATATATGCAGAGAGAATTGTGATGACTTGAAGCCTGACTGCCTGCTGATGGGTTAATTTTTTTTATTCCAAGATTTTCAATTCAAGGCAACTGCTTAAAATCTCTCATGCTTTCTCCCAATGATCAATCACTTACCCACTAATCCCACCTCATTATCTCCATTCTCCCCATTTATTTTTCCCTTCATCACTTTCATCAGCCACCCTTTCTACGAGTGTATCCCAAAGTACCCCCAAGAAATGCAGTTTATCTTCAGCTCCCTTTGTTACACTTGCTGCTTACCTAGTCTACATGAACTATGCCAACCTTCCTTCACAGACTTCCCAGTGTTTCAAAACTTAACTTCAGATCCCCTGCTTATCATTACTATCATACAGTTTATAAAGGCATCAACTCCAGTGGGTATTTCACTGAAACGTCCATGGAACAACTCTGACCTGAGATTACAGCTCACAGAATATTAGTATTTTCAGAGAACCTCAAAATCACATGGTCGACCTGTCAACTGACATCTGGATAAATTGAGGCCCTGAGAGAGGTGCACATTACAGGCCACAGAGTATCCTTGCTGGAAACCTACAGTGGAGGAGACTCCTATGAAAGGACTTAAAAGGCTCAGGAAAGAACCACTGCACACTTCCTTCTCACCGCTGACATCACTCATTCCTCCTCTGAGCAACCAGCCCAGACCCTCTCCTGCTGAGTTAAGTATCCTGCTCAGTCCTACCGCAGTGCCCTGTAACACCCCATCATCCCGCTGCCCTCAATGGATTGAACCCTGTTCTGTTCCTTCTTTCTCACTAGCCTGTGAGTTCACTGAAATGGGGATGATGCCGTTTCTACGGATGGGCCAAGCTCTTATTAGGAGCTGGCATATTCATAGAACCCAGACTTAAGACCAAAGATTTAAGCACAACCTCTTCAACTCAAATGTAGTTAAACTTTCTGTTCAAACATGCCCTATTATTATAAGCAAGAATTTTAAATTACTATGTGCTTTGTGACCTCACTTTCATTCTTTGGGCAAATATTAAGAACCGATATTTAACAAATATTTTTAAGAAGTTCTATGCTAACCAGGATGCTGAGGAAGGAAATAATGGGGACGGGTTGAACTACTTTATAAATGGTGGTCAAGAGTGGGATTAATGAAAAAAAAATGACAGTCGCGTGAAAAGGAGTTGCGAATAGGGAGGGGGCAAAATTCCAAAGAGATAGAACAAAATATCTTTAAAAAATATTAGTTATCCTTACTTCTTATACTTAAACATATATGACTATGTAATGTGAACTACTTAATTTCAGTTATAGAAATTATGATAAAGCTAGTAGCCCATCGCACAATATCGCGTGCAGTAGGCTGCCGGCTGCTTCTGCAGGAGCAGCCAGGAGCCACGTGAGGGGACCGTGCTGCTTCCATGGGAGGCGGGCCCACCATCTCCTCTCTGAGCCTGCACTTGTTCGTAGAGGCTGTGGGGCCAGCCTCCCGCCCCCCAAAGGCCCTCCAATGCCGGGGTGTCACCACAGTGACAAAACAAGCATTCTACCAAGCCGCTCATGCTGCCCGCTCTCAGCAGTAGCCTCCCCCAAGACTGGGACTCCAGCAAGGCTCAGGGGACTGGGCGTTACCATCTTGTGGCTATGGGCACTGCCATCTTTGTGTCTGAGTGATGGTTAATTTGCATATTAGATAGGCTGTTTTGACTAATATATATTCCATACATGCTTATAGAAATTAACTTTAAGACTTTCTAATATAAACTAATTGAATTTGGATTTCAATGTGGGGCACTTGTAGATTGAAAAACGGCCAACCCTCCAGACATAAGATTCTCTGTCATCAACAGATTAATCTATTAGTATATAATCTATTATTAGAACCAGTCTAGAATTTTCACAAAGTTTATGTCTTTTGTCAATTAAACATTCAAATTTACTTTGAGTCAGGAATGTAATATAATTCAGAAGAAAACAAAAGCCTTGGAAATGATCTTTATGTTAACACAGGAGGAAAATGTAAGATTTGTTGCCTGTGACATAAGGACAGCAAGGACTTTCTAATGGGCCTTCACCATGCTAGCAGTTTTGTATGCATCCACCTTCCTTTCCCCTTCTGTTAACTTATAGGAGCCACACATCTCGTACCAATATTTACTTATCTGAGGAAGGGATGCTTATAGAGTCAACTTAGCTTTTTCTTAAAAAATTAAAGTTAAAAGAATATATAGTGGCATTCTTGTATTCTACTGTCCATTTGAATCACCTTGCTCTTGAGTTAAGGATAAAGCAATGCTGATTTGTCAATGTCTGTGTAAACCGCCTGAAGTTTTTCATTCTCTCCAGCTGAATTGCAAAGAATCCTGAGGCAGAGAGCGCATTCTTTCAGGGATATACCAGGAGGATGATCTAACAGCTTTTTCTGCTTGCCATTAAAGTCCTTATCACATTGCCAAAGGTGTGGCAGGTTTGCTGTGTTCCTAGCTTGTGTCCTTATGGCAAACTTCACCGGTCTTTGTGTTTCTTTGTCTTTGAGGGATGCGCTCATTTATCCTTTCAAATAGATGACTCAGTGGGAAGCAGAGAGCTAAAGCTCCTCTTGCAGCCTGCCAATCCTTTCCTGGAAAGAAGGGGCTGACTTTCATCTGAGCAAGCAGATGGTCACACCCCAAAAGCTCCCACAGAGATTCACCTCTGTCACACAGAACTTCTCTGAGGAGCGGGAAGAGGCAGGTGGAAAGCAGAGGGGAGCCAAGCATGCTCTTGGTTTCAATGCCTTCAAAATGCCTGCATCCTGAAAGAACCCATTGAAGCAGGCACTACTAAAACACAAGGTAAAAAACAAGCTATAGAATTTATTTTTATTTTTATTTTTATTATTGACTCTATTCCAGATGTCTTCAATCCTCCACTTCGCCCACCTCTATGCAGGGCCCTCCCCCTTCCCTCTAGCCATCATCACAATGTGGTCTGTGTCCACGGGTTATGCATATATATTCTTTGGCTAATCCCTTCACCTTCTTTCCTCCAGTGTCCCCCTTCCACCTCCCCTCTGATAGCTGTCAGTCTGTGCCATGTTTCCATGCCCCCATTCCTATTTTCTTCCTCAGATTATGTTGCTCATTAGATTCTACCTACAAGTGAGATCATATGGTATTAATACAATGGACATTATAGAACAAAATAGCTTCACTTTCCAACTAGAGGGTTGTGATGTTAGCAGAAGTAAACAGCAATTCTGTCTCTATTGTGTTCTCCCCGTATGAGATATATGGAAACAAGAGGCAGGAACTGAAGAAAAATAAGGGAAGTGTCACTTCAAGAAATTTCCAAATAACCACCTCCTGGGCCAGCCAGGCTGTGAAGTGAAACAACTTAAAACTAGGGGAGGGTATATCTTGCAGGCACCTGGAGACACCGAGCACAATCAGTTTTGCAATCCTGCAGCTTACTTGATTTCCATTTCACCCTACAGCTTCTTGGATGCTTACCAAATGCCAGGCACTGGGTTAGGTCCCCAGGGAGCACAGAGCCTCGTGTTGACAGGCTGCTGTTCAATTACCAGCTCTACCCATGGAACTTCTGTGGTCTGAGAACATATTCTGTAAAGCATGATATCACTTCCTACATAGGGCTTAGTAACACAGAAAACATTCAATTAGAAATATAATTACTATTATTATTACTAGAATTATTATTACAGGGATATAAATTTATAAGCAACATGCCTTATGTTACTGTTCATAGTCAAGTGGGAAATTAAAAAAAATAAGTAGCTACAATGCAATAAGGTAGATACTGTTTCTGAGGAATATATAGACTGCTGTTAAGACAGAAAGGATAACAGAATGACACAGCAGTGAAAATAATCTGTACCTCTCCTAAAGTTTGTCTTTTGTCCTTGTTCAAGACTGCATTCAAAGGACCTAGAATAGTACCTGGCTTGTACTAGTTATTTAATAAGTTATTGGTTGATGATGCATGCATGCATGCATAAATGAATGAATTGGTAATTCCCATCACCTAACAGCAGGCATCTTCAGGATCTAAAATACATAGAAAAAAATGTCTGGCAAAAATGACCTCAGTACAGAGGAATACAATTCTGTCTATCACTCCTAACTTTCCTAACTTCCTGACATCTGACTTATAAGTAACCTACACATGTTGGTTCTCGATGCAGGGCACGATGTGGACAACTGAGCTATTCTAGACTTTCCTTCCTTCACTCAATTTTAAATAAAGAGAAATAGTTTATATAAATAAAGATACTTGACAGTTATTAGTGCCCGTGTATAAGATCCCTTGGCTCTCTCATTCTCTCACCAGTTCCAGGTCCTAGATCAAGGAAAACCAGACCTCTGGGATGGTACCTGCTACAGCCTGAGTGTCACACAGGAGATGCCAAATTCTCTGGCAGAAGGGGTGAGGTATATTCTTGGTCACAATTTAAGATTTCTTTTTTCATAGTTATAGGGCACTGAGTTTTTCATTAGAGTAGTATTATTTTGTTTGTAGGAAGTGGGTCAAAAAGATTTAGACATTTAAATTTAGAAGCCAGCCACCATAAGATAAGACAATTTCTATGTGGTAATTCTGTTTGATGTCTAAAAATGGTTCAGTTTATAAGCAAACCTTTGAAATACACCTTATCTGTTAATTAGCATTGCCAATATTTAAATCAGATTTCATGTGAGTTTATTAGCTCTCTTTGGACCATCTCAACCCATTTTATGTGTGCCAACATTTCTACCCAAAAGGAATTCCTGAAAGGATAAAGACTAAAGAAAAACTATTTTGTATTTGGTTCTATTAAGTTTTAAACTGAAATCACAAGATATGAAATAATGTGTTACTATAAGAAAGCCTATAAGATCCAAATAATCTACATATATAGTAAAAATTCTTTATATATATATATATATATATATATATATATATATGCCCAGAAACCTTTCCCTTAATGAAAAAAAAAATTGGCATTTTCCCACCTATCAATCAGTAAAGTTTTGAATTGGTTTTCATCTGCTGAGCCCTTTCTAAGAAAGGAACTATGAGCAGACTGAAGGCACGTGACATGAGGGCAGAAGATAAGCCACACAGAGCAGAGAAGGATGCAATCAGAAGTCTTGTGTGCTCCACGTGCTGATGTCCATCCACCTCTGGGCTCACCTGGACTATTACGAGACGTTCCTCCTAAGGGTCAAGCACAACTGCTTCTTTCTGGTTAGCCTCTGGATTTTTTCCCACCTTGCCTTAATAAATATCCATTCTGACCAGACTAAATTAAATGTCCATTCTAAATGTTGCTTTAGAGACACTGAATATTTCACAATTAAATATTCGGGGAAAATACATAACTTTGATTTCTCCTGTAGTCCTCACAGCATAGGGTACCATGTCAGGGCTGGGCTACAGGAGCTGAAGGCCTCTTTCCCTATAAATGCAGCCCATGAAGCCTATAGGAAATACTGAAAGTTGTATCCTTCAAGGACCCAAAGGCCAGGGTGCTTGATAAATACTTGCCATTACTGAATTTGTTTGGTGAACCGCATAATAAAGAAAAGTGAAATAAGTAAGATATAGGAATTTTCAATAGGAGAAGAAAAATACTTCATGACTAGATAAGAAATTGCTTAAATTCTTTAATTGGATCTACTTTGATATAAAGAGATGGTTGGCAGATTAGTCATTGCAGATAAAACATACTGTTAATAACAGCATTTTATTAATGGCCACCATGAGCCCACCATTGAACCAGATACTTCACATAGATTAGCAAATTTAATCCTTTCAAAACCTCAGATATGTAACTTTAATTATTCTCCTTTTTCAGATGAGAAAACTGGGCTCAAAAAGATTAACTTTCTAGTCATCCAGCTAGCTAGATCAGTGGTTGGCAAACTCATTAGTCAACAGCCACATGGGGCTCGCAAGCCACAGTTTTCCGACCACTGAGCTAGATGACTGAACAGTAGAATCAAAACTGGAGGGCAGGGAAGGACAGGGCCAACATTTCTACCTGAAACACACTGCTCATATCATGAATCTGATGGTCACCTTCCAAAAGATAATGCCCTAATCAACACCTCAGATTTCATTGTTTCCCAATTTGCTGGAGAGTCATACCCAATATTGTCTCAAAAAATCAACATGACTTATATATAGCTCAGTTTTTCTCACTACAAATTAGCTCTTAATTCCAAACTCTTATATGTTCCAGCAATGTCACTATTCCCAATGTCCTCACACTCCAAGTTTCCACTCAGCCTATGCCATCTCCAATAAAAAATAATCATCATCAAAAAAGACTGATCTGAACAAAATAGGTCCAGTGACAAAGAAGCATGGAACAGACTTTCAAATCTCAGAGGGAAGGTAGGAGTGGGTTGTGTGGGTAGAAAAAGAGCAACCGAAGGACTTGAATGCATATATGCATAACCCATGGACATATATAATAGGATGGTGAAGGCTTAGGGTAGTGGGGCAGGACAGAAAGGATCACGGGGGGGGGGGGGGGAGCGGGAGGATGGGACATACAAAATACTTTCAACAAGAAAGATATTTTTACAAAGTAAAATAAAATAAAAATAAAGCAGCTGCTCTATATTGAAAAACCACTCTCCTGCCTTTTGGAGTTCAGGCCTAGGAGAGAAACAAAGCCAATGCATCCCTTAAAGGAACTTAACATCTAGGAGTGTGCAGATAAAATATTCAAAATGCAAACCATAAAGTAAATGATCCAGAAAAATGTAACTGGAAGTCAGAGGAGAGTTTATCCTGGGTAGAGTGGTGATAAATGCTTCAGGTGAGAGGTGAGATTTGCCTGGGCCTTGAAAGAAAGAGGGATTTGAAATAATTATTTTTAAATGAATCCTTGCTCATGATAAAATGCTTAAACTGAATCATGAAGTGAGGTGGGCCCTGATTCTTCTTTTTCTAGGAATTCAAATAGACAAGGATTTAAATGCATGAAGTACAAAGAACAAAAGGAGAGTAAAGAGGCCAGAAAAGCACAGTCTGACAAGCAGGGGTGGTCATGGTGGGGAAAAGGTTTGATGTTAGGGACTAATTACAAATGCAACTGAGCAACAAAGGGAACTGGCTGTGCCTTCACACATGTGTCCAATCGCACATTTGAAGGCCAAACAGAGGCCAGGTATGTGCTCGGACCCGAGGGACCCAGGGGAGTAAAAATTAATGGGATTGTTACCCTTCAGTTTCAAAGCCAAAGTCTGAGGAGTCTTACCATGACTTTGGCAGTTCTTTAGAAAAGTAAATCTAGGTGCAAGTGTAATTAGAAGGAGACGCTGGAGTCAAGAAGTTCCACTAAAAGCCTTCTGTATATTCCAGGCATAAAATGACTAAGTTTCGAAGCTGCGGCAGCAGAATTCTTAGAGTACAACTACTTCAAATTCTTAGAGTACAACTAACTAAACAAGAAAGAAATGTTAGACCTACAGAAGTTATAAATTAAAGGCTTTATAAAATAACCATTGAAAAAAAAAGTCTTGAAAAACTAAATGCAAAACCAAAACTTAAATTGTTTATGAGATGTGAAAGGATGATACCTTTTATCACTTCAGAACTGGAAAAGATTTCTTAAACAAGATAACTTCTCTATACCATAAAAAGAAGAATAAAAAATGCATTTTATAACATATATCAATTATACCTTATAATAAATAAAAAAGAGAAAAGTATAAATCTTTATATTTTTTAAACAATCTTTTCGTGCCTGCGTTGGCAGCACATACAAGAAAAGTAGAACAATACAGAGGTTAGCATAGCCCCTGCGCAAAGATAATACACAAATTCATAAAGCACTCCACATTTTTTTTAAAAAGGGACATAAGTAATACTTTGAACAATAAAGTTAAAAAATTAATAATCATTTCATTCAAAGACATAATAAAAATGAAAAACAAGCCACCAGTTCAGCAAAGATAACTGAAGTGCATATTACAGAAATAGTCTTGTATCTAGTGTACATAGCTCTAATAAATCAGTGCGATTAAAAAAAAAAAGTGGACAGCATATATAACTAAGCATTCCACAGATACCTGATTACTAATCAAGATAGGAAAAAAGTTCAACATTACTAGCAATCAGGGAAGGACATATTAAAACTATCTAATATAAGGAGATATCACCCCACATCCATAAAATTGGCCAAAAAAATAAAATGTATCATCGAGCATTTGCAAGGATATGGGACAAAAAGGAGCTCTTGTAGATTGCTGATGGGAATATAAAGAGGCACAACCCTTTTTGGTAATTTGGCATTATTTGATAACTGTGAACATATAAATCCCATCTTCCTACAATTCCACTCCAAAGGAGATAGTCTATGAAAAGGATCCTCTTTGTTAGCACAAGGAAGTATACATATTAATGTTCAATTCAACCTTGCTGGAAAATACCCTAAATGTCTATCAACAGATTTATTCATGATATATTATTCAATGGAATACCATATAGCAGTAACAATGAATAAATAAAACCTACATGAATAAATAAAACACGAATCAATTAAAGCAAAGGGAAGAAAACTATAAAAAGCATGTTACTGTTTACACAGAGTTTAAAAACAGCATAAAGCAAAATGAGACTATATTGCTTAGGTTTATATACATACATAGAAAAGTATAAGGAAATGCATGGAAATGTTACACATAAATTTAGCATACAGCTTGGGGAGACATGCTTGGAGAGAGAGTACACTGGGAATAATAACAGTATACATATTTAATTCATACTTATTTCAAAATCTAGGTAGTGCTTATTATATTGTTACTTAATTTTTGGTGTTAGTGAAATACTTCACAATAACTTTTAATTAATAATAAATAATTGAAAAATAGTTTGTGACACAAATACTGAGTAAGTGGAGAGTGAGAGTCAAATAATACTTGAAAATTTTTCAAAATATTTCATGTCTTCTTTTCTCCCATTCTTACTTCCCTAGACCTGGTTCTCATCATTTATTCCTTGATTAGTGCAATAGCTTCTTAATGCTTCTCTCTGTCCCAATTTAGTTTTAGACTCATCTATTTCCATCAATTCAAGAGGCCACTTGTTCATGTTGCTGTCCACTCAAAATCTTCTAATGTTGTTATCCACTGTGAACATTCTTATGTAGTCATTGAAATACTCCATAATATATATATATATATATATATATATATATATATATATATATATATACACACACACACACACACACATACACTGAGAGGCCAGATTATTATGTGTTTAGAGATCATAATAATCTGGCCACTCAGTATATATTCATCTTTCCTAATCAAATTCATCTCCAGCCCTAATTAAAATGCACTAGAGGAACTAGAACAGAATACCATTCTCCTCAACCAGGAAAATGTCATTGGCTTGCATCTATATATCTTTATTTTTTTAATATTTATTGCTGAAAGTATTACATATGTCTCTTTATTTCCCCCATTGGCCTTTTCTAACCTCCATCCCTGGCTCCAAGCTTTTGCCACTCTATTGTCTGTGTCCATGAGTTATACATATATGCATACAAGTTCTTTGGTAGATCTCTTCCCTGGCACCCACCCTCCCCTGCCTTCCCTCTGAGATTTCAATCTGTTCCATGCTTCTATGTCTCTGAATCTATTTTGTTCATCAATTTATTTTATTCATTATATGAGTGAGATCATGTGATACTTATCTTTCTCTGACTGGCTTATTTCACTTAGCATAATACTTTCCAGGTCCCTCCATGCTGTCTCAAAAGGCAAGAGATCCTTCTTTTTTATTGCTGCATGGCGTAAATGTACCACAACGTTTTTATCCACTCATCTACTGATGGTCACTTGGTCTGTTACCAGATCTTAGCTATTGTAAATTACGCTGCTATGAACAGATGAGTGCATACATTCTTTCTTATTGGTGTTTTGGGTCCCTTAAGATATATCTCTAGAAGTGGGATCACTGGGTGTTTAACTTTTTGAGGAAACTCCATAGGGTTTGCACCAGTCTACATTTCCACCAGTACTAGGGTTTCCTTTTCTCCACATCCTTGCTAGCACATGTCCTATGTTGATTTGCTGTTGGTTTCCATTCTGACAGAGGGGAGGTGATACTTCATTATCCTTTTAATTTGCATCTCTCTGATGATCAGTGACTTTGAGCATTTTTTCACACATCTCTTGGCCTTCTGTATGTCCACTTTGGAGAAGTCTAGTCAGGTCTATATTTTAATTGGATTGTCTTCCTTTTATTAGGTTGTATAACTCCTTATATATTTTGGATATTAACCCTTTATCAGATGTATCATTGCCAAATATGTTCTCCCATGGTGGAATCCCTTTTCATGTTGATACTGTTTCCTTTCACTGAGTAGAAATCTTTTGTTTTGGCTAGTCCCATTTCTTTATTTTCTCCTTAGTTTCCCTTGCCCTAGGAGATGTATCTGTAAACATATTGCTAGGAGAGATGTCTGAGATTTTGCTGCCTGTGGTTTCTTCTAGGATTTTTATGGTTTCACAAATTATATTTAAGACTTTTATCCATTTTGAGTTTACTCTTGTGTATGGTAGTCTAGTTCATTTTTTTTTTTGCATGTATCTGTCCAATTTTCCCAGCACATTTACTGAAGAGACTGTTTTGACTCCACTGTATGCTTTTGCCTCCTTTGCCAAATATTAATTAACCACAATGGCTTGATTCCATTTCTGGGATTTCTGTTCTTCTCCATTGATCTATATGTCTGTTCTTGTGCCAGTACTAGTGCATCTCTATGTCTTTGTTAACAACCTTCTGCCTTATCAGAAAAGCCAACCCTTCTTCCATTTAATCCTTACCCAACCACACTAGTCCAGCTTAAGACCTTCCTCTTTGGGAAGCATTACACAATTATCCCATTCTTTGTGGAGCTCTGCCTCTCCATAAAAAAAATAATAAGAAGAAAAGTATGATTAGTCCCAGATATTTAAGCACTTAGTTTTATTTTATAACACATTCTGACAAAGCACTTTTAAAAAAAATATTTTTTCTGATTTCAGAGAAGAAGGATGAGAGAGAGATAGAAACATCAATGATGAGAGAGAATCATTGATTGGCCCTCTCCTGCACAACTCCCACTGGGGATCGAGCCGGAAACCCAGGCATGTGCCCTGACTGGGGAACAAACTGTGACCTTCTGGTTCATAGGTTGATGAACCTATGAACCATACTGGCTGGGCACAAATTACTTCTTAAGATTGCATCTTAATCTTATCCTTTGCATTAAATGGATATATCCTTTGCATTTAAGTTTCCCAAGGATTTGAATTATGTTTTGCTTTTCTGTATTATCCACACTAATGACTTACTGGAGATATTATCATTGTTTTTTGTTTGCTGATACTTAGAATGAATATATTCTGGGCAAATATCTAATACCTGTAATCTAGATCCCTTAGGATTCTTAAAGCAGAATATCTAAAGCATAGAACAGGTCAGAATATATCCCATGGATGGCCAGAAATTAGTATAAAAAAATCATGGAAATACATAGAAGACTATGATTTCATAAAATTTTAAATGGTAAGTTTCAATTTCTCCTATGAATGAGAGACTAATACCTACACAGAAATCAACCTCAAAGAAGAGAGTCAGTTGTAGTCACCACCCTTTTTCTCACTACATTTGTCTCTCATCCCTGTCATCTTTCATTCCTCCATGAACAGTTGTAACCCTTCCATATGCAAACCCTATCCTAGCCCCTATCTCTGTTATCCCTTGACCTTAAGGTCTCATAAGCAAAAAAATGAAATACAAAACCAAGATATAAGTAAGTAGCAGATTCATTGGAGGCACAGGAAGGAATATTCAACCCGATGGAGTAAAGTTCAGGAAAGAAGTTTGAGCTAAGCCTTGAAAGGCAAGGATACAGTCAATGTGCAGACAAGGGGAGTGGTGAAGTTATTAATATATTGAGTAAGAAGGAATCTTTTTCTGCTTTTTAAACCTTTTCTTTTTAGCCCTATGAAAATACCTACTGGGTATTTTCAGAGTATGCTTGAGGACAAAGAGTTTGAGACTGCAAGGAGGGCCATGCAAAGCCAGGTTAATGCCACCCTTGGAATTATGGTCCTTACAGAGTTGGACCATTCTCTCACTTGTTTATTCCCTCAACCAATGCTTATTTAAGTGCCAGGTTTGGTGCTAGGCAGTGATATTTAGTGAGCATGCTATAATTAGTTCTTGATTTCCTGGAATGCACAGTTCAGCAGGGAAGGCAATCTATTGGATAATAACAAAAGTCAACTCTTTATTTACTATAAAAGGATCACACCAAAATATATAGAGCACTAAAAGTGCATTCAGCTGGCGGGCTTTACTGACTAAATGACTTTTCAGCTGAGGTTTAAGAAAGAAGAAATAATGTGAGCAGCGTTGCAGGGCAAGTGAGGGGGAAAGACATCTCATTCAGTTGCATAGAAGCTATAGAGTCAAGTAAGTCTCATCTGAATGGCTAGGCCAGGGTCCACACAATAAACTTCTGAAGGTTTTACAGCCCCAAGGTTCCTCCGCTGCCCACTCCAAGCTCTCACTGGAAAAGTGCCTGCCTGTTAGAAAGAAAAATGAAAACAGTTCCTTTGCCTTCTGGGTTCATGTCTGGGAAAAGAACTTTTAAGGAGGAACTGTGCCTTGTCTTTTCGCTAGAGTAGAGCAATGCATCACATCAAAGGATAGTGTTTGCAAAGTCTGAGACAAGATCAAAATGCCACTTTCCTCTGAAACTGCAGCATGTGCTTTGTAAAGAAATCTCAGTGATATCTAGCAGGGGAATTTCTAGTCCAGAGATATATTCATATTCATACTGCATTTCCCCTGAAATAGAAACCAGGAAAGGTAGGGTCCCCTGGGAAAGTTTATAATTATGGAGTTAGAGTAAGGGTTCATGCCTGTTCTCCTATCATATACTCATAGCCATTCCAAAGTAGCAGAATGAAAAGGGAAGTTACTCTAGCAGATGTTTTCAAATTAGCCAAAACCGTGTCAGCTGGAAATGTGCCTAAAGAGAGAGACCTTCCCAAGAGCTGCCTAAGGGAGTCATTTAAATAAATGTCTCTGAGTTCTCCTGCTGCAAACTGGGATGCACAAACCAGGGGGGGATGAGTGAGTCCCAGAACAAATCCTCCTCTCTTAATGCTTATCCATGGCTTCCAAAAGCCCTCTACTTTGCTGAATGCTAAGAAGACCTGGCAGGTCTAGGCAGTTAACATGCTGCCAAATCACACTTTTCATGCTTGCTTTTGTGTTGCTGCTTACAAATATGATTTTACAAATCTGAACAAATGGAGAGAAGATTCAGAAATCGTCAACGACAACAGATGAGTGAGCTATAAATGACTATGAAAATGCACAGTTTGGTTTCAGACCATTGCCAGGACTGTGGGTTTGTGTCTTGACAGCAGATCCAGAGCATTGATACCCAGTTCACAACAACCCCACATAGGTCAACTACAGGCTAATTATGTTGGTTCTCAACTACCCAAGAAAAAGCCCAAGATTCTGGGCCAATGATCTGTGGCTATATATATCAAGAGCGCTTCCTTTATGTGATGTGTCTTTTGAAGTGGGATGTTACTTTTATCCAGGCATCATCAACTACTATAGGAAGGAGAAAATAACTGTCAACACCAATCAGGAGAAATCTTAAGCCAATAAAGGCAGAGAATATCTCAAGTTTCTCACTCATATACCAGTTGTCTGGCCCCTACCATTTGCTACAGTGAAGGATATAACATTGATAGGTCATCACATCTCAGATGCAATACCAAACTCTGTGCAATTGGAGTAAGAAAGAAAAGACCTCAAAGGGAAGTCATTCACCATTTTAGCCTCCCAATAGCATATCTCAACTTTCCTGCTCTCAGTCCCATGCTTTACTCTGCAGGTTTGTATGTTGCAGGGTTACAAAAAGAAAAAGAAAAAAAAAAAGAAAAAAAAAGTAGCATATATATGTAAATGCTGCAATGCTTTATGCATTATTGGTACATTGTATATAGCAAATATATGTTTTGCATAAGCCAGATAGTATGTGTTATCAGTAAAGGAACTGGTACGTGGTATCCTATACAATGAGTTGCCAGTGAATGTTTTACTAAATTAAAGTAAATGACTGAAGATGAGTTCTAAATCCTCCTCTGTGCTTGAAGAATGTTTTAGACCTTCCTAGAAACAACATCTTTGGCAATTCCTGATGGACCACTCATCCAGAGAAAATCACCTTCACTGGATAGTAACAGGCTGCAAATGTCCCATGTTTTATATATATATATATATATATATATATATATATATATATATATATATATATATATATGCGGGGGGAGGAAGACATTTGGGGACCACTGGAATTATCCTTGTTTCTGAAAGTAGAGAATTATAAGCCCTTAGAGCTTCTGGAAATAAAAGAGACAGCCCAAGACATAGGGTGCTTTTAAACTTCCAACTGTCTCAGCAGCACAAAGCTTTCTAGAACGTAAGCAAAGCCTTCTTGTGATTGTGTTTTAAAATAAAAATATACAAAGAGAACAACATACCACAGACATAAGGCATACAATTTAAGTGTGGGAGGTGAGGATTGGAGAAAAGGGTTTCGATTTTCCACAAGCCCTTTAACAGCCTTCCTGTTAAATGGTACTCCTTTAGCAGAAGAAAATAATTGCCAAAGAGAAAAGAAACAAAAGAGCTTTAAATTAAGCATGGAGAGGCCAAGTGTGGTTTCTATAGAGATGAAACCTTCATAAAAATCTTCCAACTGAATATTTCCTAAGAGGAAACAGATCCTTCGGTTTGGAGCAGAATTGCTCAGATAAAGGGCAGGACAATTTGTGGGAATGACCAAGAAGGCACCACAATGTGAATTTGAATCTATCATAGAAATGTCACTATAAAAATATACAGCTAGATAGCACTTTACTATTTTTGATGTATTTGAAATACAAAATCAGAATGCTGAATTCTTCGTTTCCAGAGAAGTTTCTATTCAGAGAATATGGTACACGTCTCAATTAAGTGGTAGCTGAACTACTACTATGCTACTAAGTATGCTAAATGAGTAGACAGTAATACTCCAATTACCCTCTTCCGAATTTCAATTTTATGTTTTAAAAGATCAATCTAGTTGGCTATATGAAACAAAGACATATATACCCAATGGAGTTAAATCTAAGTACATGTAATTTGTATTTCCAAGGGTGATTCAATTAGGCTCTTGCGCTTAATAGGACTTAGAAAGTAGAACAGCATGTAGTTTTAGGCTATTTTTTTTTGTGGGCTCCATAATATTTTGAGAGAAAAGTCTTGATTTCAATAATCACTGATATGGTTTCCCAAGGTTTTCATCCTGGCAGAACAAAGTTTATATTGAAGAAGAAATTAAAGATACTAAATCATAAATATATCCCATAAAGATAACTCATATGTATTATTCCGCCCAAGCACAATTGTTTCTGTGTTTTATAGACACATGTAAATCTTAAAAAAAGACCCCATACTTGCAAGTGCATTCAGGTTTTCCTCATATGAAGTAAACTAATACTTTCTCCTCAGGGCGACAATTTTTAAAAATCAGGGAATTTTAGGTCTGGAACTAGGAATATTTGAATGCAGTGAGTTCCTCTATAGCACCTTTAAACTTTGAACTAATAAATCCTAAGGAAATAAATAACAAGGCTATTGACATTAGATTTCTATGAACTTTCCTATGTCATGACAGCATATGATTTTCTGAACCAAAGGTATCTTTTATATCCAAAACATTAAATTTCATACATTTTAGATAGATTCAATATTTCCTTTGGGCTTTGAATTTCCTTTTTAAAAATATAAGCAAAAAAAACCCAAAAAACTTTATCCTGACATTAAATAAATTAGGATACTTGTAGCATCTTTGCCTTCATGTCATTTCCATTCAAGTTGGGAAAAGAGTATTGCTATGTATGCAAAATTAGGCAGGCCAGTGCAAAGCTGTTTCCTGCCACGAAATGCTGCTATAAATAAGTCAAAAGGCAATGAACACCTTTCTGGTAACAACCATGTACATGGTGTAGTGTTCACATTTGGTCACAAAGTCACTTTCCTAGTTCTAAACATACTCCCCCTCCCAGCGTCTGACTACAACTCACATTGTTCCACAAAGTCATCTGTGAAGACTACCAAAGCTACAGCTCTGCCTTTAATGAACACTTTTCTTATATGTCTTCCAACGTCTAATCCCATAACTTCACGTGTTCTTCCCGGGTGAGACAGGAAGCATCGATCTCTCCCACAGAGGAGCCAGGCTCACTGTGTCCAGCGTGTACTGTCTCGCCTGAGTCCATAAAAGAAATAACATCTCCGCCACCGGGGGTGCCTGTCCCGACTGTCTCTCCACCTCAAATGCATCCCCCTCCAAAAGCCTCCCTCTGCTCAGACAGAAAAGCCCACAGCGCTCCTGGCCAGGAGGGAGGCGAGCCCAGGAGCTGGGGAAAGACTGGTGCGCAGGTATAGGCATGGGCATAAGCATAGGCATAGGCGTTCAATGTCTCGGACACCGGAGCCGCAAGCAGCGGGCCGCCCCCTCCCAGGCCGCCTCCCACTCACTGCCACCCACCACGCAAGGGCAGCTCCCATTGCCCCGAGAGCGAGGCAGCCAGAGCCCTGAATGCAGCGTCTTCATCCCGCGGGGCCCTGGGAAGGTCCGTCCTGCATGCAGCTGCAGCCGACCCTCAATGAAAGTGCAATTTGTTATCCCTCCCGGCTGCAAGGAAAGGTCCCCCTCTGGTCTGGGCTCCAACCCCGCTCATTCAAGTCGCTGAATACTGGGTCTCATCGCCCGCCGCCCCATTCGCCAGCAACTCGCCAGTAGACTCCTCCTAGGACCCTGGTGTGTGTGTGTGTGTGTGTGTGTGTGTGTGTGTGTGTGTGTGTGTGTTGCTCTACCTCAATCGCACCCGGTGCCTCTGCCTCTCTTTGTGCCTCTGTTTCTCTGGCTTTCTCTGTCTCTCTCCTGCGCGGGCATACACACACACACACACACACACACACACACACACACACACACGGAGGAGGCTCCGCAACCAATGCCAAAATGTCATCTAAAAAGCAAGTGCAACAACTTGCTTTGGAAACGACTCAGGAGTGGAGAAACCCCCTGCAGGGAGCAGCCCCCTCCTCTCTTGCCTGGTGCATTAGGGGCTGGGGACGCGGAGGGGTGTGGATTTGGCTCTCGGAGAGGACCAGGAGCGGGGTTCTGCTCCCCTCCCCCTGCCAGGACCCTGTCGCAATTAGAAATCCATCCCCTCCCCGGGCCCCGGGAGAGCGAAGAGGACACCCGCCCGGAGAGGGCCTCGCTGGCCCCGGGATTCCCGGGATCCTTGGGGGGCGGGGGGTACCCCCGAGCCCGGAGTGCACCCCAGGCAAGGGGAAGTGGTCCCTGTGGGGGGCGGTCGGTCAGGAGCCCATCCCACATCCCTGCCCCAGCGAGAGAAGCAGAAATCTCCCGCAGGCAAGACACCTAGCGCGCAACGACCCACCCCGACCGAGGCGGTGGCGATGTCCTGGGTTCCGGGGCCGCCACCGCCCATTCACGCCCCAGCTCCCCGGCGCAGCCCGCGTTACCTGGCCGCTGCTTTCAGTCCGGCCCTTGGTCCTCCCTGAGGCCGTCTGTCCGTCCCAGGAGCTCCGGACGGAGGATGAAAGGGGAGGAAAGGGGTGTCCTGGGTCGGGACAGGCTCTCAGCAGGGTGCGGGAAGCAGAGCCGAGGCGGCTGTGGCCGCTCCTGCCGCCGATGCTGCCGATCCGGCGGGGCGCCAGGTGTCCAAGAGGCCGTGTCCTCGGATCCTGGCGACCGGAGCGCAGCGCCCGCCTCTGGCGCAGAGACTGAGCGCGGGGACACAGGAGCGGGCTGGTCACCCGCCTCTGGGTGCCTGTGAATCCGGCGGGGAGGAGTCCCGCGCTCCCTCCGCCCCCCCACCCGAGCTGGCGGGCGGGCAGCGGCGCCGGGAGCTGGCCGCTTCCATCCGCCCCGGCCACCCCGGCACGGCCCCCGGCCCCGGCCCGGCGTGCCCTCGGCCTGCGGGTGCTGCCCGCTCAGTCTCCGCCTGACAAGTGCGCTCACACCAGCCCGAGAGGAAAGCCCCAGCAGCCAGGGATGGAGCCGGGAGGCGGCCACCCATCAGTGGGCGTGCCCATCCGTTCCCTCTAGCAGTGTCCTGGGCTTTGGAGAAGGCACCCTGCTCCTAACCTGGCTTTCTTTAGGGAGGGAATTAGCAGCTCATCACACAGAGTCTCTCTGTCCTCTCCTTGTTATCCTCGAGGTCCCTAGTAGAATTTTTTAAGAAGTAATCGCCAGAGAGGAGATGGAGGAGTGAAGAAGAATCTAGCCTCACAAGGGCCGAGATTGAAACCCTGTGCCATTACTTTCAAACAATTATGCCTCCGAGCCTCCGTTTCCCCATCTCTACCACTGTAGTTCTTGAATGTGCGGCTTAGATCGCACACTATACTATACCGGTTCCTGTGTGTATTATTCAGAGGGTAATCAGAAAAGCAAATCTGTTTCTCCTGTTCTCTGGCCTCCGAAACTTCCCGCCCCCCACCCCAAGAGCCTTCGGAAGCCAGGCTCTTTTCACCGAGTCTGAGGTCCTCACCTTGGGGTATTCTCTGAAAACAGTACATAATCCTTGTGGCCTCGGGGTAAGAAGAGCGATAAATGGTGTGACCGGGTGAATTGTGATGAGGGCCAAAGAGAAAAAAAGTCAATCAACTGATGTTCAAGATAACAATGATAATAGTTTAATAGTTAAAAGTAAGTGGTCAATCACTGTTCGCCTGTTTCCCCTGTACTAAAAAAAAAAAAAAAAAAAGAATAGGAGACTGTCCTTTGTACCACAGCTCCCACAGAGAACATGATGCCAAAGAGTATATAATCTTCTTTATGTAATTGTACCCATAAAGTTATAGCATAAGATTTAGCATCTGCTTTGTGTGATATCTAATTATAAATATTAATAGACTATCCGTTTTTCAAGAAAACAGTTCTAAAAATGCAGGGAAGTGAAAACCAGTTTCCATAAAGATATGACTCAGAAAAATAATCGCTTTTCTGCAATTTTACTGAGTGATTTTCCATTACTAAACACTCAAAGAAATGGAGGTAAATCCTCAGGGTAGTCATCAGTGACAGAAACCAAGTATCGCTAATTTAAGAGAAAGTAATGTATTGGGAAGATACTGAAAGTTTCCATGGTTGAAGGGAGGGTATTAGGTTTGACAGATCAATTGAATTGATTCCCATCCCCTAGGAACTGGCTTTTCAAGGCCATTTCACTGTGGACATTTCTTTAGCTGAGACAAATTTTACCTGCTGTGATCACATTCCATGATCTCCCCTCCTGGTATGCACAGGAAATTCTCCGCCCAGAAAGAGCCACCGACTCCCTTCACTGGGTGCTGGAGCTATCCAAGTTCAGCCACCTGGTGTGCTGATGGTCGAATACATTTGTAATCCCTCACCATTCTGGCCTCATGTGTTCCTCCTTCGGTGACCTAACAGGGCTGGAAAGCAATCTTGCAAACAAGCAGGGTTTGAGATAGTACTGGAGGGCTAGGAAGCTGGGAAGACAAAACCAGTTTGGGTTGGTGCTGCTCAGTCAACATGAGTAAATGCCACCTGTTCTTTCCAACCTCACATTACTGGATCAAAATGTCACAGGGCAGAGCATTTGACTAGCCAAACTGCATTCAGTCACTAACTCCCTGGCTGTACCCGCATAGGGAGAGGACTGGATTTGACTTCCAGAATGGTTTTATTACCCTTCCAAAAGAACACATGATTGGAAATAAGTAATTTCTCAAAATAAATTCAGGGAGTGATTAAAAAGCAGAATCTGAGCTCTGGCCAGTGTGACTCAGTGGATAGAGCATTGGCCTGCTTACCAAAGAGTCCAGGGTTTGATTACCAGTCAAGGATGTGTACCTGGGTTGCAGGTTTGATCACTGGCCCAGGTCGGGATATGAGGGAGGTAAACACTAGATGTCTCTCTCTCTCCCTCCCTCTCTCCCTTCCTCTCTCTCTGAAAGTCAATGGAAAAAAATATTATCAGGAGAGAATTTAAAACAAAACAAACAAACAAACAAAAACACAGAAAAAAAAGCATTTGATGATGACATCAGAAAATGATCAATGTCTGTTAAATTGATCAGCTATAAAATTTGCATTATTTCTTAGTTACAGTATTTGGAAATGAACAGTGCTATTGTGCAAGTAAAACTGATAGCACTTTTTTTGTAGTAATTGTGCATATACTTATTTTCAGTTAATGAATGCTATTTAAATATCATATATATGGCCAGTTACTTTATATAAGCATAGTGCCTATAAGCAATACTGCAAGCCAGGGCTAGCAACTGTGTTCATTTCTAGTCATAGACAGTATAGTTGCTGAACAATAGCCCAGGAAAGATGTCCAGGTCCCAATCCCTCAAACCAGTGACTGTTATCTTTCATGAAAATTTGCAGATGTAATTAAGAATCTTGAGATGAAACATTTATTCTGAATTACCCCATGGGCTGGGGTAACTCCAGGGCTCTCATAAGAGGGAAACAAGAAAGTTGAAGGCAGGAAAAAAAGATGGGATGATGGAAGCAAAGGTTGGAGTGATGCACTTTTGAAGATGAAGGAAGGTGACCATGAGCAAAGGAATGCAGATAGTCTCTAGAAGCTGGAAAAGGAAAAAGAATCTTCCCTAGAGCCTTCAGGGGAAAAATGCCAGCCTGTTAACCTCTTGATTTTAACTCAGTTAAACTGATTTCAGACTACTGATCTCCATAACTGCAAGATGATAAATTCATGTTGTTTTAAGCCACCAAGTGTCTAGTAATTAGCAACATCAGCCATAGGAAACTGACATAGACAGCTTAGCTAATCCTTGGAGCACACTATTGGTAGCAGGTATCCTGAGAGCTCTTACTATGGAAGAAGCACAAAGGTCTATTTACTTCTGGAGAAGATAACTCAAAGCAGGCAGGGTCAGCAATGTATTGGTAAGAACAGGAGATTGGAAAACATGGATAGACAGGGTTCCTATCCATGTCTCTGGTCATATCAAAATGGTTGCTTTCTTCTTAGACCACAACATGGACAAACAGATAAAAATCCCATTAAAATGAAGTATATTTGTGAAAGAACTCAGAGGGCAATGTGAATGGTAAATGTTGAAGACATACAAGTTTCTTCTCCATTAACAAAGCATTCTCATTCATTCCCATGGTCTTATGTAACATTTAAATGGCGATCCCAGATCTATATCCTTAGCTTTGATCTCTCACCTAGTTTAGATATTTGTGTATCCAAAAACCTGTTAAACAAATCCATTTGAAATTTGCACTTGTCCCACAGACTTAACAGCTGCAAATTAAATTCACCACCTTCTGCCTGTTCCCTCCATTCAAATTTATTCCTTTTCTTGTTACACCTTATGAACTGATGGCACTACCATACACCAACTCTAGCAATCCCAGAATCTTGCAAGTTATCTTCTTCTGTACTCACCAATGATGTCTAATCCATCAATAAACATTGTTGATTTCTCTTACCATGTGAACTGATCTTGAATCATTCCTATGAATCATTCCTATGTCCCCATCTGGCTTTGTCATCTCATCCTAGGTTTATTATCCTCCTAACTTCTTTTCTTGCCCCTAGTCTTACTCCTCTTCATTTCAGCAAGAATGGTTGTTTAAAAATACACTCTGAGCATGTTAATCCTGTGCTTTACCTACAGTTAAGCTCCTTATAATAACATACAAGGCTCTCAGAAACGTGCTTTTACCTCTTTCTTCCGCCTTTGTTCCTATTATTGTGTACATTATGCTTCAATACATCCTACTGCTGCTTATAATGCCATTCATGTTGCGTGCTCTGAAATATATCTATAACTTTTTCACATTATTGTCTCTGTCTCAAATGACCTCTCTCTGCCTTTACTGGCTAATATTTATTTCTCCTTCTATCCTTGTTTCAGTTACCTCATGCCTAAACCATTCAGTTGGATTAAGTGTTGCCAGTACTCACTGCACTTACTGCTACCTTAGTACTTACCACATTATATTAACATTTTCAGGGTATCTGGGTTGTGTTTTTGAGACTATAGCTATCCATATTTGGATCTTCAATGCCTACCATAGTAATCAGCTCTCAATAGAAAATAAATACATATTTGTTAGACTGAATTAAGATGAACTGCTTAGAGAATATTTTGTAATGTCAGTATATATCTTAATATAATTTAGCAGAACCCTATGTATAACATAATATAACTGTAGCTAGATAATAAAACCCATTGCTCATCAGGTTTAAAAAAGGAAAAGCGTTCTTTTTATGCTAACAGAATACAAAAAAATATTGAGAAGACATATGAAGACATCGTGTCTAGTTTTTCTTTTTAGTAGTAAAAAGAAAATGAAATAGTCTTGCTATTCTCAAATGCTTTTCAAGTAATATTTTTTTGCTTTATGTTTTATTTAACATTTTGTATTAAAGATATAAATGCTGGAATGTGTTTGATTTAGCTTCTGCTTCAGCCCTTCTTTTATACCGGGTCATTTTGTTTGCACATTAATCTATAACACATGGTCTCCTCTGCCTGTCACCTCTCTATACCTCTATTTACTTTCCACCCATTGCAATATGGTGGGAGGCCTGTGCGTGCAACCTGGCTTTGTTCTGATAAAGGTGGTCTAATTTTCCCAACAAATGATCCTTTGAAGTTTGTATTTCCTTGATATCTAATTAGAATTGTATGCTGTGAATAACTGATTTATCATTTTTTTTCACTATAAACTTTGATTACTTTACTGTCTCCTGGTATTCCTTCTGCTTACCTGCCCTTAAGCTTTCCTACCACATCTGTAATTATCATGCCCCCAAGACAGTAGCTGAGGGCATTGGTGAGAGTGAGATCTCTGAAGAGAAAGCACTCTTGGTCAGGGCTCTGGGAAGTCTCTGCAATCCCCCTGGTGAAGAATGAAGAGCCCAGCATTTGAGGTGGGAGAAAACCCAGGAGCACAAGGCCCTGAAGACAGCAGTTCCATGGAAACCAAAGAATGAGAAAGTTTTAGAAGATAGGATTGTTCAACATGAATTTCTACTCATATAACATCTCCACCTGCAGGAAATGTATAGAAATCACAAACTCAGTACATACAAACCAAAGGGGCCATCTTTGGTCCAGCATTAAGACTTTCCATAGTTTCCCACTACTGATCCATGCACATATATTCAGATACTAAAGGCAGAAATGTAGAAGTCATTCGGAAACTCTTCCTCCCACTATATCCACTACATCTAGTCACCAAGTTTTTTTTTTTTTTTAACTTCACAGAACAATAAGCTATTTCACTTGAATGCTTAACATTTATCAATCATCTCCTTATCTTCAAGATAAAATCAAAGTATAGGTATAACATAGAAAGCCCTGTCCAATCTAATTCTTTCTTCATTAAATTATCAAAATAATTTATTTGAGTGGTGTGAATCTTAACTACTGAATTAAAAACGTTATTAAAATTATTTTTGATTGGTTGAAAATAATAATTTATAGGGAAAATAAATATGAATGAATCTAAAAATGATAAATGTAAGAAAGAATAGTACATAGATATGCATTCATCCATATATACTCCAGTGCATGCGCCAGACCAACTATACATTAGCATAATAGTAAAAGGAGGAAAATTCAGAATATCTTGATAACTAAAAAAAAAACATTAATTACATATTATTGTATATATTTTGAGAAAGATATACTCCATACCTTTTGCATATTAGTATAACATTTAAGAATTCCCTTTAAAACAAACCCATTTACAATAGCATCAATGATAATAAAGTAGAAATAAGTTTAACCAAGGAGGTGAAAGATCTGTATACTAAAATCTATAAGACATTGATGAACGAAACTGAAGAAGAAACACGAAAAAATAGGAAAGATATTTTGTGCTCATAGATTAGAATAATTAATATTGTTAAAATATCTATATTACCCAAAGCAAGCTACAGATTCAATGCAATCTTTATCAAAATCCCAATGGCATTTTCCCCTGTAATAAAAGCAAAGAATCCTAAAATTTGTGCAGGACCATAAAAGACCTTGAATAGCCAAAACAATATTGAAAAATAAGAAGGAACCTGAAAGCATCATGCTTCCTGATTTTGCACTAGAGTAAAAGCTATAGTAATAAAAAAAAAATGTATGGTACAGCATTAAAGCTGACACATAGACCAATGGGGGACAATAACTGAGAATCCAGAAATAAACGCATGAAAATAGAGTCAATTAATTTACAACAAAGGAGCCAAGAATACTCAATGGAGAAGGACAATCTCATCCATAAGCAGTACTGGGAAAACTGAATGGCCACATGCAAAACAATGAAACTGGACCACTATCTTACCCCATACACAAAAATCAACTGAAAATGGGTTAAAGACTTGAATGTAATACCTGAGACCATTAGACTTTTGAACATAAAACATAGAAGGCAAGCTCCTTGACAATGGTCTTGAAATGACTCTTTGGACATGACACCAAACGTAAAGGCAACAAAAGCAAAAATAAACAAGTAGGACTACATCAAACTGTAAAGCTTCCACAGCAAAAGAACCATCAACAAACGAAAAGACAATCTTTGGAAGGAGATATTTGCAAACCATGTATTTGATTAGAAGCTAATATCTAAAATATACAAGGAATTCATACAATTCAATAGCCAAAAAACAAATAACCCAATTTAAAAACTGTTATGATATCTATTATAAAAAAGACAAGAAATAAATGCTGGTGGGAATGTGGATAAAAGAGATCCCTTTTGGTGGGAAAGTAAATTGGTACAACCACTATGGAAAACAGTATGGAGGTTTCTCAAGAAATTAAAAATAAAGAATGAATATCATAGAAAGAGCCAATTTAGGTGGTGATTTGGAAGGCTCCTAAAGCCAGCTCCTCCCATAGCCACAAGATAGTGATGCCCAGTACCCTCAGCTCTGTGCACCTGCCTTTAGGAGACCCTAGTTCCCTCAGTCCTGCAGCTGCCCAGGGCTGGCCCTAGGTGCAGGTAAGCCTCAGATGGTGGTTGCCCAGCTACCCTGGGCCAGCCGGAGGTTCAGGCAAACCTTTGATGTTGGCTTCCCAGCTGTCCAGGGCTGGCCTGGCGTGAAAGCAAGCTTTGAATGGCAACTGCCCAGCAATCCAGGGCCGCCTGAGGCTCAGGTAACCAGGGCTGGCTGAGGCTTGCGCTGCCAGCAGTGGCAACAGCAGAGGTGTGATGGGGGTGTTGCCTTCCTTTGATCGCCAAGTTGCCTCCTGCCCCGAGGGCTCCCAGACTGTGAGAGGGGCAGACTGGGCTGAGGGACCCTCCTCCAGAGCATGAATTTTCATGTACCAGGACTCTAATATATATATATACACACACACACACAGACACACACACACACAGACACACACACACACACATATACATATATATATATCTGTGTGTGTATGTATACATATAAGTATATATATATATATATATATATATATATATATATATATATATATATACACACACACACACATATACAAGGGAGGCTATTCAGCCTTACAAAAGGAAGCCCGGCCATATGTAACAATGTGGATGAACCTTGAGAGCATTAAAATTGTTGCTGGTGGCTGGTGAAAGGGGGAAATAGGGAGGAGTTGATAATGAGATTTCATATGTGACAATAAACATTACAGTAGTTGTCAAGATGAGGGAAGACCACACCCATCGGATTGAATTTATGGCTTAAAACTGGCAGACTCACTGGATCCAACATGGCGAATAACTGCACCTAATGGTAACCCCTAGCCTGATTATGTTCTCATTGTAACACATTAACATACTACAAGATAAAATCCGTACCACCATGGCCAGAAACCAACACAAGATGGCCCACCGAGCTCCTCTGGGATATCCCCATCTTTTCCTCAGGGAGGTCCTAAATATTCCTTTCCCTTATTGAATACCATACCCCCAGTAAATGAACCTCAATAAATGAAGTAAATTCCACTAAAGGGGGGCTGCTCTGTCTGTGGAGTAGTCCATTCCCTGTCTCACTGTTTCACTAAGTTCACTTTCACTTTAAACTCTATCCTATCTGGCACTTGAATTCTTTCCTGTGTGAAGCCAAAAATGGGCAGTGGGTCACAGACCTTGGGGTTCCTGGACCCACAGAATGCCTATATCAATAAGAGAATACCAACTTATAGATAAGATGAATAAAAACTGAGGATAATGTAAAGCATGGAAACTATAGTTCACAACACTGTATTGTATCATTGACATTTGCTAAGAGAGTAGAACTTACATGTTCTCATTAAAAGGAAAAGAAAAAAAAGATAAATATGTGAGCTGATGAGTATGTATATATGTATATAGGTATGTATATATGTATATATACTAGTTTGTGTATATATAAATTATCATATTTCACACTTTAAATATCTTAAAAGTTTTATATTTCATTTATTTATTTTTGTTAATCTCACCCAAGGATATTTTCCCATTGACTTTTAGGGATAATGGAAGGGAGGGGGAAAGATAGACAGAAGCATCAATATGAGAGAGACACATCAATTGGTTGCCTCCTGCACGTGGCCAGACCAGGACTGGGGATCAAACTTACAACTGAGGTATGTGCTCTTGACCAGAATCAAACCCAGGACTTTTCAGTCTATGGGTTGCTGCTCTATCCACTGAGCCAAACCATCTAGAGCTAAATATCTTAAAATTTAATTTGTCAATTATATCTCAATAAAGCTGAAAACAGGAATCTTCCTTTTAGTATTTTAATTGAGCAAGACATTTTTACCCTTTCAAGAAAATGCTTACAATTATGTAGTATTCTAATTTCTTCAGAGACATAAATGTTCTTGACAGACTACATTAAGTAAAACTGTTTAAAAACAAATAATGTAATTAGAATTTGACCTTTAATTTTATATGCAATATATCCAGCCAACTGAAAAAATAATTATGTTATTAATCTTAATAATTTTTCAATTACATTTAATTTGACTGTTTCAACTCCAGTTCATATTTCAGTTTTTCATAGAAAGATTGATATGTTCTTGATAAGTCTGGAGGAAAATACCAATTTAAACATGATGCTTGTTAAAGATAATCTAGATTAAAATAATTCATAAGACTGGAATGGCCTGAAATTATTAATAGCAGACACCAGCACTAACCAGCAATGGGGACATATGCTTGTGTCGAACTTTACTTTGTTTTTATTGTTTCAAAAGGTTTAAAAGAAAATCATCTTCCTTTGTTAGTGAGAGAATGTGTAATTTAGAGAAAGTCAGCAATGAATTTCTAGTGATTCGTGAAGAGCTGAATAAGCTACACACAAAAAATTTCATGAATAAGCCATATTCTCCAAGAATCAATTTCTTTAGATACAAATTTGTCATAAGTTATAATTTTATTGAACCCTCAGGAGAATAGCTTTCAGACATGCATTATTAATATTGACATGTCCATTCTAAGATATTTTAAGATACATTTTTCTTTTAAAGGTGAGTATACATTCATGTCTAGGAAGCTAGAATGACAGAGGTATATTTTCTAGCAGTTAGGATTCAGTTTCTAATATTCTTTCTTTCAAAAAATGTCACAGACTGTTCTTACTCTACTCAATATCAGAAGACTTGAAGGAAAAAAATAAAACACCAAAAGGTGTCTTTGTCCTTAAGAATTCTATACTGTAAAGCAGAAATTAATAAAATTCACAGTGCAATGTTTGTTAAAAAGTTGGTATTCCAAAGAAATGATATGTATATAATTTTATTAAGTAGCTAAAGGCCCAGTACATGAAATTCATGCAGCGGGGGGGGGGGGGGGGGGTGTCCCTCAGCCTAGCCTGCACCCTCTCCAATCTGGGACACCTCGAGGGATGTCCCCCTGCCCATGTAGGCCTGATCCCAGTAGGACATCCCTCTCACAATTCGGGCTAGCTCCCAATTCCTCACCTGCCTGCCTTCCTAATTGCCCCTAACTGCTTCTTCCTGCCAGCCTGATCACTTCTGCCAGCCTGATTGATGCCTAACTGCTCCCCTACCAGCCTGGCCACCCCTAACTGCCCTCCCTTGCAGTTCTGGTCCCTCCCAAATGCCCTCCCCTGCTGGCCATCTTTTGGCAGCCATCTTATGTCCACATGGGGGCAGCCATCCTGTGCGTTGAAGTGATGGTAAAAATATACAGGTTGTTCACTTGATTCTGACTTCTTCCTGGGCACAGAGCTAATCTGCCTTTCCTAGACTACATCACTGCTATGCCCATATTACTGAGTTGTGGTGAAATAAATACAGTTGTAGAAATGACATGTGCTACATCCAAGTCTGGTCTGTGGTAATTTCTTACCATATTTTCCACTACCTCTCTCTCTTGAAAGCCTGGCTGTATATTAACATATAGAGTGTGGCTTGTACTGAAAATGGCACAGACCCACAAAAACAAAACAAACAAACAAACAAACAAAACAACCAATTACAATTGGATCTTCTATGAGAAAGAAATTTCTAATGCATTTAGCCTCTGAGATTTTGAGGTTTATCAGCTACAGAGCTAGGGTTAATTCATCCAATACAGTAAGAAAAGGAAATAAAAATTTGGGGAGTGTCTACTATGTACTAGACCTTACATACACAGAATTATTTTTCCCCCTACCAAGCTTACAAATTATCCACAATGGGGAAACTGACACTTGAGTTATAAAATTTTCCTGGTATCCATAGACAGTAAGTGGCAGAGTCAGAATTTGAACCCAAGTTCATTGGCCTCAAAGACTGTATTTTTACACTAATGAAAGAGAAGTATGCAAATCAACTGTCACTGTGAGACACCTACTAGCCAATCAGGAGTGGGTATGCAAATTAACCCAACAAAGATGGCGGTGGCCTCGTTCTCCAGCTACTCCGGGCCTCTGGGCAGCATGCATGCAGGCATTGCACAGCTAGATGGGGTGGCTGGGTGAGGTGGGACACCTGCTATACGGGGTGGGTTGGGGGTGGAAGGGAGCTATAGGAGTGGTGCTCCAGCTGGAGCAAAGACTGAAGGCTCTGGCCAAAGGGAAATCAAAGGTGGCCAGAGCGAAGGCCTGGGTCCCGGGTGCCAGAGAAAAACCAGTGTAGGCAGTCAGGGGAAGGAAGGCCAATTACATGAATCTTCATGCAAAGGCATCTAGTATCTTATAATCTTTGGTTGACTTTTAACACTAAATTATGTGTTCCATTTCTATAACAGATTCCAAGCAATAATTCAAAAGTTAGCAATTTTGAAATCACCAACAACAAACAAACTGTAAAAAGCTGAATCAAAATTTTACAAACCATTAAATACCAGGGCTATTTGTGTGGGTAAATGGGCCTAATTAACTTTAGAGATACTGACATTATCCATAAACTATGACCCTAAAACATAGTTAATATACCCAATAATTACTTGAGTTAGGCAGAAAAATGGAATTTTATTTTTATACAATGGTAAATAACTATGCAGTTGCATTAAGCAGCTTTGTTAAAATCTAACTGATATGCAATAACATGCACATGTTAAATAGCACTTAATAAATTTTTATTAAGTTGTGTGTGTGGTGTGTGTAGTATGAAATAATTATGATGCTATTACAGCAATCAAGATAACATATTTATTCCCTCCAAAATTTTCTCTTTATCTTCCTACCACCCTTTACCAAAAACCTGCTCCTTTAATGCAATGGTCATTTTGCCTCTTATTACCATGTTTGTTTTTATTTTGTAGAAATGATATCATATAGTATTACTTTGTTCCCTCTGGTTTGTTTCACTCAACATAGTATCTGAGAGTCATCCACTTTGTTGTGTAATTGATAGTGGTTGATAGTTTTTCCTAGCATGTATATATCTCAACTGGTTTATCTATACACATGTTGATGGATTTTTCTCCCAGTTTTTGGCTGTTACAAATTAGCTTTTATGAACATTTATGTGCAAGTTTTTGTATACAACTAAGCTTTAATTTCTCAGGATAAATACTGAAGAGAATCAAATTTTATTTTTTGCATACAAATATGCTATTGTTTCAGTGACATTTGTTGAAAAGATAATCAATCCTCTCTCCACCAAATTACCTTTGCAACCTTTTAAAAAAATGAATTGACCAGATGTGTGAGTCTTTTTTGGACTTTGTATTCTGTGGTATAGATCTTTATGCCAATACCACACTATCTTGATTACTATGGCTTTATAATAAATCATAAAGTCAGATTGTATAAGTTATTGAATTCAATTTTGTTCACCCTTTTAAAAGATAATTGGCTACTTTTTGATGCTTTGCATTTCTTTATTAATTTTAGAATCAGGATATTCAATTTCTATTTATTTATTTTTTTTAAAGACTGTTGGTATTTTAATTGGGATCCCTTTGAATCTAAAGATTGGCTTGGGGAGAAATGCTATCCTATATAATAAAGATGTATTATAGCATAATGACCAACTTTGTAACAACTGGATCACGGATCAGCAGGAGGATGGGACAGCCACTACAAGTGGGCGGCAGAGAGGTACAGGAGGGGGCAGGGCAGCAAGCTATGAGAGCGGCATAAGGGGAGAGTGGGGGGAGCTACATGAGGGCGAGGCACTGAGCTGAGAGCTACAGAAGGGCAGCAGTGAGCTACTGGAGAGCTACTGGTGTACGGATTCGTGTGCAGGGCTACTAGTCCTAACATAAACTCTGCATATTTCTTCATTTATTTATTTCTCTCAACAATGTTTGTAGCTTTCAGCACACAAACAACTGTTGTACCTTTTATATGAAGACTTTTAGATTTTAAGGCAATTATAAATGAAACACTTTTGATTTTAACTTACAATTGTTTACTGAAAGTATATGAAAATACAATTAATATTTTTAGATTAATTTTCTATTCTGAAGAGCCACTAAACTCATTAGTTTTAGTACTTTTTTTATTCCATAGGATTTCCTAAATATACAGGATGTTATCTGTGAATAAATATAGTTTTACTTCTATAATTTTGGTTCTTTTTCCCCATCTCTCCCTCCCTCCCTCCCTCCCTCCCTCCCTCCCTCCTTCCCTCCCTTCCTCCCTCCCTCTCTTCCTTCCTTCCTTCCTTCCTTCCTTCCTTCCTTCCTTCCTTCCTTCCTTCCTTCCTTCCTTCCTTTCTTCCTTCCTTTCTTTTCCCTCATGTCTAGAAACTCCAGTACAATATTGAATAGAAGTAGTGAAAGTAGACATTCTTTATGTGTTCCTGAAATTAGCAAGAAAATATTAATTCTTTTGTCATTGATTATGATGTTACATATAGTACTTTCATGGATGTTTTTTAGCAGGTTGGGGAAGATGTCTTCAATAGCTAGCTTACTCAGAACTTTTATCAGTAACAGTTGTTATTTTGTCAGATGTCTTTTTTGAATCTATTGAGGTGATCACATTTTTTAATCTATTAATGGTGAATCACATTGATTGATTTTGCAATGTTAAACCACCTCTGATTTCCAGTGATAAACTTCACTTGCTCATGATTTATTATCCTTTTAAAATATTGCTGGATTCAATTTGCTAAAATATTGTTAATTGTTTTTCATTTATATTCATGAGGCATGTAGATCTGTAATATTTTTGAGTTATAATATCAGAGAAATGCCAGGCTTGTAAAACGAGTTTTCATTTTCTGAGAGTTTGCATAGAATTGTTATTATTTCCTTGGTAAGTGTATGGTAAAATTCACTAGCCAAGTCATCAAGGTTTACATATAGGCAATTGTTGGGAACATGGAACAACTCCCAAACAACAGGGCCACACCTGCTAAGACAAAGTGCATTATACTTTTAAAGAGTACCCTTTCCCTTATATGATGCTTTCTTGACCCCTTGACTATTTGGTTGTGGAATATCAGGCACCTGCTCCAATTAAATCTGGAACTAGTAGCATAGATTTTGGCTCTTTGCAAGTCTTAAGTGAAAATAAAGCCTCCTGACATTTTAGGCAATTCCTTTTCTTTCTTTTTTTTACTGATTGATAGCATCCAAGTTCAGAATAATGAGGAGGTTATAAAAACTACCACAGAGATTTATACTTTGGTGTTGTACTGTGTTAGCATTCCAATACCACAGAGGCATTTAGAAAGAAATTTCTGGTAGAAGTTTTATTTCACAATATAACACCTTTAGGTTTGCTTAGAAGTGCAGTGCTCAACTCTTCTCATGACCTCTGGGAAACAAGAGGGTCAAGTTTTAGTGGTGCCACAGTGTTGTCTCTGTTATGCACCTCACTCAGCACAGTGTAAGGAGAGCCCCATGCTCAGTGTCATTGAGCAACTCACATGTAGCATTGGTAAGCTAACAATGGGGAGCCGCTGACATGTATTAGTCCAGAATGAAGAACAGTATAAATAATTCAGATATCACTGAAGGCAGTAACAAAAGAAGTCAGAAATCGCATTTTTAAACAGGAGCATTCTTTAGGGCTTGTTTTCATTCTTATACAGTCCTGCAAAACATTCAATGTTTGCTCTTTAAATCAGTAATAAAAGATGCAGGAAATAGAAAATAGAGTTAGGAGAGTACAATGAGGAGGAAGAGGGACTTCTGAGGACCTTCTCACTTCTGATATGATCCTGGTAGGCCTGGACCACTATCCAGAGGGAAACCCTTTTCTGATTAAAAACCCAACCTGGGCTTCTTCAAGGAAAACTGAGTGAACTTGGTCATCATCACAATGAGATTAAATCATTTTGACAGAATATTTTTTTCTTTTTTCTTTTTTTTTCCAGGGGAGGGGGAGCTGAAGGCTGGGAAATTAAAAGTAAAAATACCCTTTTAGAAAGTATAATAGAGTATCATTTTATAAATTAAAATCAATCTGCAAGAGATAGAGAGAAACATTAAACCTACAAAATTAGAATCCCACTGCCAGTAGATTTATAAGCAGCCTATAAGTCCATACCTGTTCAAACTGTCACTTGATTGTAGGTACAAAAAGACACTGCAAATTCTTGCAGCAACAATGAAAGTTCACCTTTGGTGTGCCCGTTCTAAAGAAAGTTCTGCCCTGGCTGGTAGCTCAGTTGGTGTGGAGCATCATCCTGACACACCAAGGGGGTGCAGGTTTGACCCCTGGTCAGGATACATACTTGAATCAACCAATGAATGCATGAATAAGTGAAACAATGAATCAATGTTTCTCTGTTCTCTCTCTCTCTCTCTCTCTCTCTCTCTCTCTCTCTCTCTCTCTCTCTCTCTCTCTTTCTCTTTTCTCTCTTTTCTCTTCTCTCTTCTCTCTCTCTCTGTTTCTCTCTGTCTCTCTATCTCTCTCAAATTAATAATAAAAGCAATAGCAAACTAAAGGTAAAAATCAAGAAGGAAACTATAACTGAGCTAAGAATGAAATTAAACATACTGGAGTGACTTGTCTGTTGTAAGCCTAGAAGTACTGAATCAAATCAGATGTCAGTCGGTGGACTTTAAGAAGTAGACTTTCAGAAGAATGAATAAATTCCAAATAATAGATGAAATAATTAGGAACTGGACATTCTTATGTTGAAGACTGCATATTTCTTCTCTGACCCAGGGCATTGTAGTACAAAGGAGAAAGTACAATAAAAAAAAATAAAGAATTATACTAAAATCCATGGTTAACAAATTAAAATAGGCATGATTTCAGGCCATCAAAGAAGTATACAAAAAACACATATGTTTGATTGGGATTTAAGCAACTATTTTCTCAGGTGGCCCTGGGTACGCTGGACCAGTGTGTTCTTCCTGGAGCAATAGTTGCACAGCAGTAATAATGTAAGTACAGTTTATTGAGTTTCCAGAATCAACTTATGCAATATTTAAATATAGTTACAAAAGAATATAAAGTGTTATTGGTACTGCCAATATATGTAATATATATGTAAAAATAAAGCCGTGTATGACAGAATTTAGAATGTCAATGGGAGGAAGGTGAGGAAAATTGGAGAGCTAATATCTTCAACTGAAGCAAAGACTGAAGTTGATGGATCAAGTTGTATAGACAATTCTATTTAAAGTAAAAAAATCATGTAATGACTGAACTAAAATAATAAAATAACTAATACAATTAGAAACACTGTGAGATGCTAGTCAGGGGTATTTGAAATGAGCTAAATTCTTAATCACTCACAAGAAAATAAATAAAATTGTATGATAAATCAAGAAATTGAATTAAAGGTATTATTGAATTAAATGTATAACCACCAGAAGAATAACTATAAGAACTACTAAATATGCTTGCTTTTCAGTATCAGGACTGGAAATAGTAAGAAGTAATATTAAATACTGTAAATTATTTAATACTACTTAATTCTTACCATGTCCAAGCATTACTTTGTTAAAAATAAGCGAAACAATAAAAACTGGAATGTATTAAGTGAAAATGACATAGGAAGACATTAGAATAAAAAAGATATTGTTATAATGATGCATGACTCCCTCACTTTCAAATTATAGAGAGGAAATAGATATGATGTAATAGACACTCTTAAGTAGGATATTCAAAACTGATTTGTTCTAAAAGTAATACATTCACACATTATTCCTAATTCACAGAAAGACCAAAGCTTCTAAAGAAACAAAATGACTTTCAATGGGGTGTTTCTATTGAACTCAGATTTTGAAAATCACAATTTCCAATGCTGAAAAGACAAACATATTGTAGAATGAAGAATATCTATGACAACATGGTCCAGCCCCCATTCTTATGATTTTATTGTAAGGAAAAACATATGACTTATGAAACAAATTTGAAATTAGAGCAAAGATGGCCTAAGCACAATCATTTAGGCAGATAACATAATGCTACTAAACTATCTGACTTGTTTTCCATGTCCTTTTTATTGTTAATGATATTTTTTAATCAAAGAGAAAGTCTTGCAATATAGAAAAGTTTTAAAAACTTTATTAAGAGAGATGAAACTTGATAAATGAGAGATATGGTAAAACAGCCTTAGGTACATAAAATGTGTAGAAGGAAAATATTTTGAATCAACTTGCAAATACAAGTGAAGAAATATTGTTGATGAAAAAAAAGTGTTTGGTGACTTTTGACCTTAGATGTACCAATGCTACCATAATGTTTTTCAAAAGAAGATAAAAAAAAAAGCTCTAGTATTAAATATTGCCAAATTTGATGTCATTTCCAGCAAAATGTTACAAAGTACTTTGGAAAAGATGATTTAATAACTCTCTTTAAACAAAGAAACTAGCCATTAATACAAACCAATAAACATGCGTAAGGAAAAATGCTCATAGGCTAACTTTTAATGAGATAGGATTATTGACTAAACCTGGAGAAGCTTACAAATACTGGAAAGTTACCTTGATTTTCAGTGATGCTTGTAATACACCCTCATATCATGTGCACGGATTGAAAAGTGATCACTGGATTATAGCCCAATTAGCAGAAATCATATCTATTTGAACATTTTTATTTCAAGAATGCTGATTAATGCACGGTGTCAGTTACTGAGGATAACAATTAGAAAAATCAACAGCGGTACAAAACAGGGCTCTCCAGTGTCCTTTTTACAATGTTGTCACTGAATTGAATAAAAAACGTAAACTGATTAAATCTGCTAATGCCACAATATTCCTAGAAAAGGATGGCATCAGAGGACCAAAGATCTTGGCATGCTCAGAAACAAAATAGGAATAAATATTATGACCTCTTGTTAGAACTTTTTCCCATTAATTTTTTTTATATCTTTCTTCCTTTATTTCATATTATTTTTCCCCATCACCATTTATCCCCCATACCCTCTTCAGATCACCTGATCAAGTAGATTAGAAAAATATAATGGCAATTTATGTTTTGTTTTATTTTCTAAAAAAGCTTAATATAAGCTCATTGTGAATCAAAAGTAGGCAGGCCTACTTAAAAATATAATGTAAGATATGGTTTCATTAAGACATATAACTCTCCAATCTGGGAAATTGAGAATTCTAGTTTTCACATCTTATTTCAGTCGATTACTGAAGGATTAAAATTCATTCTGCTAGCTATATTTCAAGTTGTTGGCAAGAAGCTGGAATATCTTCAGAGTAGGAGAAACAGTGTTGCAGGCACTGAAATGCTATGACACAAGAAGTTGCTGAAAGCACAGGAGCATTTAGTCCAAAAGGTAGAGGACTTATTCCTGTTGTATTTTCATGCCGAATAGAGTGGTCAATAAATGTTATGAAAGATTAAATGTGTTGTATATAAAACAAAGCTATGTTCAAGACCTACTGCAGTCCTCTAGATAAAGAAGTCTTTTTAAACATATAATTATGTCACATGTTTTTTACTTTTTGTCTTGCTTTGAGATAGACTCTTTTGTGATGGTTCTAACGCTGTATTGCCTTTGACTTAGGACACTTGAAAGTAAGTCAAAACTCACCCAAAGGCATTGTTTTCAAACTATTTCAGTGAGGAAACTTTCTGGACAAGGAACAATATGAAGAAACAGTTGTACCCTTGTCCACATAATATTATTCAGAATTAACTTATAAGGTTGGCCTTTAACTTAAATAAAGGCAATTGTTTGGTACTTGGATTTTCATAATCCTGCTTGGTGATATAACCTTTAGATAACAATTTAGTAACTAGGACTCTGTTCCACGTGATTCCCAGATGTAGTCACAAAAGCACGTTATTCCCTTTATTTCAATTATTAAGCACAGACCTTGGCCCAACAGTAAAGTTCTCACTGTTTTCCAGGTGCTCTGAGGATGTACAGAGAGAGGCAATATGTTATTTTTGGCTGCTGTTGAGATAATATTTTGCTTGTTTATTTTGACGTTTTCCAACAAGGCAAAGAAGAGATTTTAGGGTAGAGGTGGCCATATGGTCCTCCTTTCCAAAATTCCTTCTGATATAAAAAGAATTTACTCTAATCATTGTGTGAAAATTTTCCAGTCCTTAATGGAAATCATCTCAGAGATGGAAAGGTCCAAAAATTCAACCTCCGACTGTATGTGAATAATAGCCAAGTTCTACTAGTATATCCTTCCACTATCTGAAATTCCCTCTCTGGAAAAAAAAAAATGTGTCCTAATTTTGGGTCAACCTCCTGTATACTTTATCATCAAATAATGATGTCATTATCAACCTAGTTTCTTGAGCTGAAACCACAGCGGGATCTTTTATTTTCCCTCCTTTACTTCATACATATAATATGGGCATGATTTTTCTCTTCAGATATGTGTGTCTTCTACTCTGCCATTGGGAAGGTCAGGCTTTCATTTCCTAGATTATTCTAAGAGCGCCTACATTGATCATATGTGTTCTTTTACAACCTAACCCCAACAAATACCACCAGTGTCCATTACATATGACCATATTCTCCAGTTGCACAAATGTTACCACCATTCTCAGGAAACACTGCCCCCTTTCATAATTCCCTGCATTTCATCTATCTGTAAGGCCCTGTTGTTTCTCTTGTGATTGCCAAGACAACTTTTAATTCCATGAAAGTATATTGAGAATTTACTACATGAAAAAGAGTGTTTCAAATCTTGGAGGTGATCAAATCTGAAAGTTGGAATATCAGTTAGGCAACCATGGTTCTGCTCCAGATTGGGAAGATAAGGGCTGTCATATTGGAGGATTGAACAAAGGGGATGGGTGATTGGGATATTAGAGATCTACTCGATTATCTGTGCACATTTATTATAAGGGGGAGCTGAAGTATGAGAAAGTTCTGTGCTAAGTTCTAAATTTAATCAAACTCAAATGACTGAATTATAGGCAAATTTCTTCATCTTTACACATTCTTTCACATTAAGTTGTCTCTGTGATTCTGTACCTTTCAAAATCTTTGATTCAGTCTGAGGTTCTCTAGCTAGTTCAGGCTCCAAATACACATTTCCTTCAAAATACATGTGAATGAACACAAGAACCTAAACTGATTTTAGCCTAGCTCTCATCTCCAGTCCCCACTGCTACAGATGACAGTCACAGCATGATAGAATTGTATACAGCATAGAGTTGGCACTTCATATGCTATTACATAGATATTTCACTGAAAAAAAGTTGTATTGCATTAACACACCCTTTGAATAAGATATATACTAAATTTCACTTTATTAACAGAAAAATATCAATAGAACATTGATAGAGTGATTCTATTTTACCCTCCCCTCTCTTCCTTCGTGCACATGTAAGCTATTACTACAAACAGCAACAAAAGATTTTCTACAACACTCACTGCCATTGAGTGTGTTCTTGTTAATAATTTTAGAAACTGAAATTATCTCAGAGCCTTAAATTCCTTAATTTGGATATGCTGTTTTCTCTTTGTTTTATAACCCCCTGGGGAAGTATTTAGCTAAGTTTACTTAAGCTTGGATAGCCAAATTTGTCTGCTAGGATCACCACATGGAATTGATGGAATCATTAAAGTAAGTGCTGTTTCCAACATTGGTGCATGATTTATTTTGCATTGAAAACAATTTTATTAGTTGTTTTTATTTCATGAAAGTTTTTTTGATAACTTAAAAGCACAGATAGCTATAATCTCTTCTTTTTAATCCATAAGTAGTTTACTATGCTCCATCAGAGCAAACATTAAAACAAACACACACAAAAACCACAAACATTTATATGTCTGTCAATACTTAATTGCAATGTGTTTCATTTTCTACAAATTTATTTGTATACATTTCTACATTAGGTTGCATACATTAGGTTCTTTCTTTTTTTTAAATATTTTTTATTGATTTTTCACAGAGAGGAAGAGAGAGGGATAGAGAGTTAGAAACATCGATGAGAGAGAATCATTGATCAGCTGCCTCTTGCACACCCCCGACTGGGGATGTGCCCGCAACCAAGGTACATGCCCTTGCCCGGAATCGAAACCAGGACCTTTCAGTCCGCAGGCCGACGCTCTATCCACTGAGCCAAACCGGTCCCGACACATTAGGTTCTTTCTCATATGTGCTTAGTCTGAGGCCTTTTTTTTTTTTTTTTTTCAACTCCTCACCCTCCTATCCAAGACTACCATTGAAAGCACTGGTTGACTCTAAGTACTTCCCTACTACTCTGAGTTCTGCCATAGGAGATGAATTCTCTTTCCTCTAGTCTAGGTTGTTACTAAGATCATTGTCTAGAAACAATTATTCTCACTTTTCCCTGTTGTCTTCCTCCTGGAAGGTCTCTTCTTTTACATGAGGACGGTCATATATGTCTCTATTGTAGCTCCCACTTCATCAGCCCTCTTTATATTACAGAAGCTCACCTGGGGTAAGTGCACTACAAGTGAGTTCCCTTTCTACTGATAGGAGTGAATGGCAAGTTGTAGTTTATTTGCTTTTTCTGATACTTAACAACTGAAATTATATGAAATAATGGGAATTTTTAATCATAAAATTTTTATATATGTAATTCATATCTATAACAATAAAAGCATAATATGCTAATTAGACTAGACAGATGAATGACCCCCAGGCATCTTTCTGGATGAAACCAGGGCTGTGAGAGCTGAGTCCCTTGCATGAATTTCATGCATTGGGTCTCTAGTATATTTATATAAATTTATATATAACTTAATTAACACATTGAATGTGAAGCTAATATTTGGTAAATACAGCTGACAAGATTCCTTCTTTAACATCACATCCTCAGCATTTTCAAAATCTTTCTTCTGACGGCACATCTAAAGATACAAAGGGGCCCTGGCTGCCAAGATTGTGGGTTCAATGTCCGGTCAGGACACATACAAGAATCAATGAATGATGCAAAAATAAGTGGAACAGCAAATCTCAATATCTCTCTCTCTCTCTCTCTCTCTCTCTCTCTCTCTCTCTCTCTCTCTCTCTGTCTCTCTCTCTCTCAATTCAATTAAAAAAAAATAATAAAGACACAGTAAAGCTTCCTATTCCATGCTTCCTAGTTTTCTGGCATTTGTTCCACCATCATGGACACTCATGTAAAGTTAACAGACTTGAGGTAATACATGTAATACATGAATGCTACCATTTAACCTGTTGAGTTCAATTCCATTTTTTAAAAATAATCTTTTTTTTCCCAGACTTATCACTACCAGTTCGTGTGCGCTTTATTCTAGGAGATCAAAATATAAAGGAAGAAAGTAAAGAATAAATTCAGTAAAGAGTGATACAGGATCAAGTATAATAAAAAGTTCCGTATAAAGTCCTCCGTGTGCCATCTATAAGATTACTGTAAAATGAATAATGAACCTATATGTAACAGCTAAGATGATAAAGTTCCTAGAGATAAGCATAGGTGTAAATCTTTGTGTAGTTAGATCAGTCAATGGCTTCTTAGCTATGATTCCAAAAGCAAAGCAATCAAAGATAAATATAGATAAATTGGACTTGTTGAAAACTAAAGCTTTTGTGTTTCATAGGACACTCTCAAGAAAGTACAAAAGCAACTCACAAATCATGGAAAATACTTGTAAATAATATATGTAACAGGCAACCAGTATTCAGCATGAATAAAGAACTCATAACTCAACAATAGAAAGAAAAAAAACTGAAAATGGGCAAAGAATTTGAATAGACAGTCCTCCAAAGAAGGTAGACAAATGGCCAATAAGCACATGAAAAGTTTCTCAACATCTTTAGTTATTAAGAAATGCAAATCAAAACTACAATAAGGTACCATTTCACACCTATTAGGATGGCTGTAATTAAAAAGACAAAAAATGAGTAGTGTTGACAAAGATGTAGAGAAATTGGAACCATTACATGACTGGTGGGACTATACAATAGTACAACTACTTTGGAAAACTGGCAGTTCTTCAAAAAGTTATAGACTTAGTATATGATCCAGCAAAAACAATTCTAGTTATGTACCCAAGAAAATGGAAAACATCTGTTCACATAAAAACTTGTACATACATGTACATAGCAACATTATTCAGAATAGCCAGAGAAGTTGAAATAATACAAATGCCCACTGACTGATGAAAGTATGAACATTTGGTATATCCATATAATGGAATAATGCACAAAAAGGAATGAAATAATAATAGATGCTAACATGAATAGATATTTATAACATTATAGTAAGTAAAAGAAGCCAGACACAAAAGACCATAAATTATATGATTTCACTTATTTGAATTGTCTACAATAGGCAGAGAGAGAAAGCTGATAATTTCTAGGGTCCGGGAAAGCAAAGAATAAAATACGAGTATGCTGGATTATATACTTTAATAGGGTGAATTTTATTATTATAAATTATATCTCTATTTTTAAAAATATCCTATATGAACACAATTTTAAGAGCAAAGAATTCTCTCTGGATATATTTGAAAAAAACAACAAAAATGTTGTATTTGATATAACTTTGGCATCGTCAGAAAATATGCCAGATTATAATATAGTAAGACAAGTGTATGAAGGAAGAGAATTGTAAACCTGAGTGGGTGTGTATTCAGTTATAAAATACATTTTATTTTTTAACATTCTAAAGTAAAAATATCTCTGTTATAGGTTTTTATTATAAAAGGGAAATGTATACAATGTATAAGTAAAACAAGAGTTTTAAATTTTTCTATAACTTGTCTTATTAATGGTTTATAAAATTGGGGCTTTTAAAATTTTTCTATTTACATATTTGAAACAATTTGGCATATACTATTTTATATTCTGAGTTTTCAATAAGTACTTTCTAAGCATTTTTCCATTTGATTCCCATATAATATAAACTTCCTAAAAAATATACTTGTTATTTACTACATTCATCAGAATCTTCCCTAACTTTGGACATTTAAGATGTTTCTAATATTTCAAAAACATAAATTATACTCTATGACTATGTATATTTGCCCAAAGTTTGACTTTTTTAAGGATAGATTTCCTCTGTGTAATGATGAGAAAACCATTTTTAATTATAAAGAGTGCCATGTTCCATTGCTCTGTGATAACGAAAAATTTCACTGATAAAGTTTCTATACTGCATGTCTTCCCTCTCAGCCAGCAGCTTATCAAATTCAGCTTATCTGCCAAGCAGTTAGGCAAAATTTAACTGAGCTCTATTTGTCTCGATAAATACAACAATGTCATTTTACCCTTTGACTTTTCTATGACTAAAAAGTAAAATGAATATGTTTCTTGTTATTGAAATCATTTTTATGACTGTACATTCTATTAAAAAGATAGCTCACAATAATAAACCTCTTTCCTAGAAAAGGGCTGGTTTCCATATCCTGGAAATTAAAAAGTAATAACAATTCAATAGAGTAATCAAGAGATAACAATAACCTTTATTTTGTAAGGCTTCCAATAGAAATTAGCTGAAGAAGTTGGCTCTTTGTATTTCAGCTCTAACTGATATGTAACTTGTGACTTGTTTGCATAGAAAGGAGTGAGAGCGATGTTATGTGACTTCAGATGCTACGTCATAAAAAATGTTGTGTTTTCTCTTTTTTAATGGCTATTCATATTGAGCAGTGAGGCACAATGTAAGAAATCTGACTCATTTTGAGACTGCCATACTGAAAAGACCGAATCTGTGCTTCCTCAACAGCCCAGTATAGCTCCCAGCCAAAGGCCAGCACCTACTTTCACCAATGTGATTAACAATCTTGGTTGCCCACTCAAGTCAATCCTACCTAATCATAGAGTAATGTGCAAATTAACCATCAATCCACCAGCCACGCCCCTGCCAATCAGAGCGAGTATACAAATTAACCCAACAAAGATGGTGGTTAATTTGCTTACATGGAGGGAGGAAGGACTGAAGACTAAAGACAGCATAGAAGGAAGGGGGAGGGAAAGTGGAAAGCAAGGAGGCTGAGGCTGCTGGAGGGAAAGCACTGGCAGCGCGTGCAGGCAGGCTGTCTTGCAGGAATATTCCTGCAACAGGTCACTAGTCTTCATTATCTGACTGTCTGAGAACGCACAAATGAAGAAGTCCCCAGCTGACTCTTAACAGTAATTATCACTCCCATATATTTGTTGATTGTATGCACACAAATTATGTACTGTACTTCATATTCGTCATTGCCATTTGAAGTTATTTCATCCTAGAATATCCAAATGTTCTATCCTCTTCGTAGTTGTCATCTTTTAATTTGAAAAACTTTTTTATGCCTGCTAAGTAGCTTACTTGTCCTCTTAGCTGAGCCCTTCCTCTGATTCCATAGACCAGTGGTTATCATGGTAAGCTTAGGAAACTTGACTTCAACTCAGCAAATACTTTTTTTCCAATTGAATAGTGGTCCTTAAGATTTTTGCATTAACTAAGATTTTTCTAATTGTACATAGAGACTGATGGCCTACGACATATCTATGATCATGGGTCCCCATTCCAAAAGAAGCATTCAAGATTATGGTTTTAACACAGGAGGCAGAGGTGCAACATCTTGCATGCTCACTGGCAAAAGCACTTTCACCACAGGACACCCTTCTTGACACAGGCAAATGGGAAGTTTTCATGGTCTCATGACTATAATGCTATAAATACAACTCTGGAAATCCCTTGAACTAGCTGCATTAGTATCTAGGCTCTGAATGTGAATATTCAGGATTCATAAGGGGTTGGTGGGATGTCATTGTTAGGGTCACCAAAGGAGGTATGTATGAGGCTGAAAGGGGTAAAGAATTATGAATTTATTAGGTCATCTGGATACCAGATGTGTTGAGCCCCAAAATAGAGCCAGCACCCAGGGACAGGGAGGCAGGCTTTCACTGGCAGTGAATTCTCTGGGTGGGTCCGGAGAGCCTTAGCAAGTGGAATGTGGTCCAAGGAAAAGGGAATGTGGATTGTGAAATGGCCTAAAGGTCAGTTCGCAGGGGAGAGGATATCAATTCTATTATTTGGATTCAATTATTTGATCAGACCTAACAGTCACTAGTAACTGATTTTAGATTAACTGTGAGGTATAGCCCTGAATTTTTAAAATATATGTTTTTATTGATTTCAAAGAGAGGAAGGGAGCAAGAGAGGAATAGAAACATCAATGATGAGAGAGAATCATTAATCAGCTGCCTCCTGCACAATCCCCACTGGAAATTGAGAAAGGCAACCAAGGCATATGCCTTGACAGGGAATCAACCATGACCACCTAGTTCGTGGTTCGACGTTCAACCACTGAGTCACACCATCCAGGCAAATTTGTGAAATATTTGACATTTGATTTTTTATCTGTGTTCTTTCCCATTCTCACATTCTTCACATTTTCCTCTCAAATATTCAGTTAAAATATTATACCTTACTCCTTCCTAAGCAAAGTTTATTTTCAAGGGACTTGATTCATACTAACTTACAAATAATAATAGGAGCTAAGAATACTATGTCATTTGGATTATTTAGGTTTTAATAAGGAGTAATACCATATTGGGGGGGGGGCAAATTTTTTGCTATAGTGTCATGGGAGCGAGCAGGCTTTTTAACATCTCCAAAATGGCTCCACACAAACAGTTGCTCACCCTACCTTAAAGTCAGCTGTGGCTAAGAGCAAACTTTCATGGCAGTCAATTATTTGGTAAGAAATGCTTACTCCTCTTGCTTATCTCAAAACAGCATTTTAGAGAAAGGAAAAATGATAACAATTTAAATATTCACTATGGGTCTGAAATGCTTTACTTATTTATATAATTATAAATATTTTATAGCAAAAAAGCAGCATTAGTATGTATATATTCAAATACTTTATGTAAATTATTTTTTCACAATGCATAATTTCTGATTTTTAAACACTCACTCATTATTAATATGAAGACTTAGAAAATCATTTTCTTTTAGTTGAAAGCAATTCTTTAAAATCTTAACATTTATAAAATTTATTCACAATTCAAAGTCCCAATGAAAGTATCATAACTTTCAACTCAGAAGAAACTTAGGCTAATTATTTTTCTATTTTAATTCAAATAATCATTTGTAATCTATTCATTACTGCTTTCTAAATAGTATTCCCATTACCTTCAAACAATTTTTAGCTGCATGTGAGCTCTGCTTATATATGTGCTACTCTATGTTTTGTTACTTTTTATTGAAATGTATGAATTTAAAATAATTTTGTATCACTGTTACGCATTTACAATGATCTCACTTGCTATAAATAGAATAATTATAAATGTAAATATGATTAAAATCAAGTTTTTATGTTAAAGAATATATATGTCATGCTAAATCTACTCAATGTGCAAAATTGCATACCTACCATTACATTACTAAATGAGAAAAAGGATGATTTTTTTGATTAGTCATTGATAAGGGCAAATTTTGGCTTAGCATAAACTGAAGATGTTGCTGAGTTTTACTTTTTAAAGTTTTTAAAGAAGCAAAATTTCCACATGATAAAAAAAAAAAACAAAGTAAATAATTACTTATTCCTCCAATATAGTTGGGTACAGAGGATTAATTACTAAAAAGGTATGTGACCTTTGTTAGACTAAGTTTTATTTCAAATTGCAATCTGATGTAAGCAGTAGAATAAATGGATCTAGTTATATTAGTGCTTTGTCCATATATGACAAGAAAAGGATTTATTTTCAACTCACCAGCCTTCTGACTGGGAAAATATGTTTAGTAATAACTTTTTTAAGTGCCTTTTTAAGTGGTTGATAGCAAACTTTTAAAAATTGCATAAATAGTTAGCAGTTCAAACAAGAAGAAATCAATTGGATAGAGAATATATGCATACTTTTATGTGATGCTTAGATTCCTTTAGACTTAAAATTTACCCAAACTTAACTTGTAAGGACACTGGTTTCTTTAGGGAGCTCACATTATTCTTGGCTTACACTTCACTGCCCCCTTGAAATTTAACCATGTGACTTGCTTTGGTGACTAGAATGATGGGAGTCACTTGATGGTGGAAACTTCTAGGAACCAGAGCATCATACATAGTTATTACAATATTATCCTATCTAATAAAAGAGTAATGTGCAAATTGCCATCACTCTAACACACAAGATGGCCGCTCCATGTGATCAAAGATGGCTGCCCCCATGTAGACACAAGATGGCCACAAGATGGCCTGCAAGAGAAGGCAGTTGTGGGCAATCAGGTCTGTAGGGGAGGGCTGTTGGAAGAGACCAGGCTAGCAGGGTAGGGCAGTTGTGAGGGACCAGGCCTTCAGGGGAAGACATTTAGGGGGTGACCAATCAGCAAAAGGAGGGCAGTTGGGGTGGGGGGACCCAGGTCTGGAAGGAAGGGTCAGGCCAGCAGAGAAGGGAAGTTGGGAAAGACTGGGCCTGCAGGGAAAGGCAGTTGGGGGGGGGGGGATCCAGGCCTGCAGGGGAGGGCAGTTAGGGGCAATAAGACTGGTAGGGGAGCAGTTAGGTATCAATCAGTTGGCAGGAGAGTAGTTAGGGTGTTTTCAGGCTGGCAGGCAGAAGCAGTTTGGGGCAATCAGGAAGGCAGGCAGGTGAGAAATTTAGAGCTAACAGTCCTGGATTGGGCCTAAATGGGCAGTCAGACATCCCTCGAAGTGTCCCAGATTGGAGAGGGTGCAGGCTAGGCTGAGGGACACCCTCTCCCCACCCAGGCACAAATTTCATGCACCAGACCTCTAGTGTTAACATAAATGTGTTACTATTAGACATTGTTGGTCCATCAATTGCCTGAAATAATATTTTTCCTACTAGTGGTATGCCATCCACTTTTTGAGAAACATTGGCTTAGCTTTGTCATCACTGGTTGTTGTGATTACTAAATGATAAACATTTAGAGCAATTTAAATAGTACAATTTAGCATGAAAGTATTTAACTACCTTTTCAAAGATTTTGTTGTTATGAATGAATTGCTTTTATCTCTTTTTGAATTAATGTACTACAGACCCTTCATATTCTAGTCACAATAGAGTAGTTTCCTGCAAGCAATTCGATAAAAAATGATTTAGACAGATTGTCAAAGCCTTTCTTAGGAGAGTTCAATGGCACTTAATAATCTGAACAAATAAGTCTGTGATATCTATTGGTTAAGAATAAAGTAGAAAATATATATCACAATGATTTATTTTTAACAAAACAACATGCTTCTTTACACAGCTAAAATATGTTATGAAATTGCCTGAAGCCTATTTATTTGGCTGTTTGAAGTAAAAGATCATTTTAAAATAAGCTTTACAGACTACAACAAATAAATTAGGTAGTTGAATGCTAATATTTGCAATATGTCTTCAAAACACATAATTTAGTTTCACCAAAAGTGAATTTTTTAAATCGAGGTGTCAAGTAAACTATTACTGTTGCAAAATATAATTCTTCTGTTGAACAGTTATTGGCAATATTGCCTACATATTATCCTTACTACTTACAGTAAAATCTATTGAGAAAGAGATAAGTTGAAGAAGGAACTGCTAAGCCAAAAGGAATGAAATTTGATGATTGGGAAGATTTTCAGTCTATTCAGATAACTTGCTCTGGAAACAGAGCCAAGCGTATGCTGGTTAACTTTTTGGTGAAGAGATTAGGCATGTAACTCATAGACAAGTCAAACATCTCAGTAAAAACACTGTCAGCTTGGAACAAGAGGGCCCATAAAAGTAAAGAAATGCCATGTGAAGACACAGAGATCAGATAAACCTATGATAACAGAGACTGGGGTTACCCAGATACAAGTCCAGTAACACCAACACTTGCTGGCAACCACGAGAAATGGGGAAAGAAAACTGGGCCCTGCCTGCACCTTGATTTTATACTGTAACTATCAGAACTCTGAGGAAAAAAATTTCTGTTGTTTCAAGCCACCTGGTTTGTAGTCATTTGTTCTAGCAACCCCAGGAAATAAATGCAGGGAATCTGATGATGATAAAGAAATCTGAATTCTTTAGAAAAATAGACAAAAGCCTTAACATATGAATATCCAGTAAGCTATCAGACTATAATCTCATCTAACAAAATTAAAATAAAATCTCACAGAATCAAAAGAAAATTTGATGTTATTCCTTTAGAATTGTAGCAGACAATAAAAATACTGAAATATATTTTAATTTAATTTTAAAACTTTTTCAAAATGTTAACTCCTACCACACATGATACATTTTGATTGTCTACTCTATTCTATTATTTATTCTATTCTATCCCATTCCATTCTGTTCTATTCTGTCCCACTCCATTCTGTTCCATTCTATTCCTGTGATGTCATAAAGAGGGCAGTGATTGGCAGGGCAGAACCTTGGAAGTGATCTCCTGGTGAGCTATGGAGGTTACCAGGAGCACCAGTGTAGTACAGAAAATCATAAGGGGGAGAAAAAGAAAATGATGAGAATACTTTCTTCACATAAAGTATATGTTTCTGAAAGATAATTACTAACTTGTAATTTTCTTACGGAGTTTTCTTTGCCTCAAACTGTGATCTTTTCAAATGTCAAAGTCCCTCCTAATAAAAGCAACAAAGGAGGATCTTGATGTATTATTAACAGTTCTCCCCACTTTATCGTATTTTGATCCTTCCCGTCAATTTGCAAAGACCTGTAGTTAATGAAAATGATTAGAAGACAGAACTCTTCATGGCGGCGGCAGCGGTGGGGATGCCGTGAGGAGCTGCATGCGCGCAGGCCGCCCCCTGCCCCGGTGCTCTGCCCCCTGATGTGCGCCGGTGCTGATCCAGCTCTGGCCATGATGATGGTGAAATACCTCTTGGGCCAGAGTGTGTTCCGGAGTGCCTGGGACGAGGTGTCCCCTGCCTTCTGGCAGCTGTGCCGAATCCCTATGGCAAACATGCCAGAGAGAAGAGAGAAGACAAAGTGCACCCGAAGAGGGCTCCTGATTAGAAGCTCCTGCTCCCAATCTCCTGACCAAGACCAACAGGATGCTCTGCTGGGCGGAGCTACTGGTTCCTGCCACTGTTGCTTACTTTGTGTACATCCTTTCTATTGTGGACCCACAGAACCAGACCGTGACCACCTTCACCTGGAACATCAACCATGCCTGGCTGACGGTGGGGGAGGGACGATGTGTTTACTGTGTGAGTTATTCTAACTGCGACTACACGGAAATCCGTGGAGAAGCGTGGGGCACTTCTAGCTTGCTTGGCCTCTCCAAAGCTGTCCATGAATTTGGAATAGCCTGGTTCCTAAGCAATGTGACCAAGATAATGAAAGGTTTGGAATACATTTTGGCCAAGCTGCAAGGTGAGGCCCCTTCCAAACCCCTTGTTGAGATAGCCAAGGAGAAGGCAAAGGAGATGGCACTGGCAGTTACTGTGAAGTCGAAAGACCTTGCCAGCAGGAGAGCCAGAAAGCCAACCAGCAAGCCAGCAGCAGCAGCCGTTTGTGTAGCCAGCCCAGGCCCTGGTGAGGCAGCACACCAGACCATTTGGCTGTACTCCCTCCACCCTCCTCCCTGTACTTTATTACTACTAAAAGTCAGCTTCCAGCCCTATCCACACTCTCTGGGTTGGGTTGGTGTCTGTCTGGCACCTACAGTGCACCAGGCACGTTACCCACGTCTGGGCTGAGCCTGCTTCTTCCCACATCAAGTAGCTGAGGACAGAGGCGGAGAAGTGCTGTGACTTGCCGGGAGTCCCAGGGTGCAGGCAAAGGGCACAAGACTGTAGGCCCCACCAGCAGGGACCTTTGTTTTGTTCTCTGCTGCATCCCAAGTCCTGGAACAATATCTAGCACCTAATAAGCACTCAGTAAATACCTGCTGAGTTCAATCAGCTCCTCCTCCCCCCAGAACAGCATGAAGACAAATGAGCTATGCTCTAGAATAAAAATCTTGCCCCGTCAATGTTATATATTTTGTTATAATAAAAATACAAATACTGTAATCTTGTTTTTGAAGAAATTATTTCTACTGGTCATTCACCTCTATTTTTAAGTACTTGTATATCTTTATATTTTCATTTATTTTATAGATTAACTAGAGGCCCAGTGCACAACATTCGTGCACTAGGGAGAAGGGGATTGCCTCAGCTAGGCCTGCGCCCTCTCTCAGTATGGGACCCCTATGGGGATGTCCACCTGCTGGCTCACAGGGTGGGCCTAAGTCAGCAGGTGGACATCCCCTATGAGTCTTTAGCACTGCTGCTAGGAAGCCAGGGGAGGCTCCCGCCACCTCAGCTGTGTTCACTAGTGGCTGAGCAGCACTGCCCCTAATGGAGAGCACTGACCACCAGGGGGCAGCTCCTGCATTAAGCATCCTCCCCACCCCCGGTGGTCATTGCATGTCATAGCAACTTATCATTCAATTGTTAGGTCAATTTGCACATTACCCTTTTATTATAGAGGATAATAATACAAAATTCTGAAGTAAATGTAGTGTGTGTGTGTGTGTGTGTGTGTGTGTGTGACAGTAGTCACAAATTTACTTTTCTACTCAGAGACACTGATGGGAACATTTTGTTTTGTTCCGTTTTAGGTCATGCTGTATGTATGCAATAGAAGATAAATAAGGCCACAGAGCAGTGGCCCACAGAGAAAAACTAGCACATCAGTGGAACAGAAAATACATTTGTCAGGGTTCAATCAGAGAAGCAGAACCAGCAAATGAGTGTGTGTGTGTGTGTGTGTGTGTGTGTGTGTATGAATTTATTTCTGGGGATTGGCTTACCTAACTGGGAAAGCTTGTAAGACTGATGTCTTCCAATTGATGCTAGAAGTTGAGGCTGACAGGACAGAATAAAAGTAAGTACAAATGCACATGGGCAAGACCAGAGCAGGATACAATCCAAAAGCCTGAGCCAGAAACCACATGAATGAGCTGAATCTGTGTCTTGTTTCCTCTGGCCTTGGTAGTGAGGTTATCTTGCAGAAGCCAAACCCTTCATTACAAAGCTAGATACACACACACAGTGTGGGAGTCAGAAAGCTAAAGGATGTTCCAGGGAAAGGAGGAACAATTATAGGTTCAGCTACTGCTTTACGCCTACCATGTGAGTTAGTAGATCTGCAAAATGTGGTAGCACTACAAAATGCTGTTGATAACCTTCTGACTTCCAAATAGCACAAGGTTATAGCTTGTGGACTCCTCTTGTGCCTCAGTTGATCTTTCCAGGCATGGGTAGATATTCATCCTCAGTATTATCTTAGGCCTCTGTAAATTATAATAGTTTCCAAGCATTAAACACTCGCTATGCAGCCAGCACATGTGTTGTCTCATTTAATCCTCTATAATTTCTTGTAAGGTAGGATATGTCTAGGATCATGCTCATGCTCTGAGCCTCCAAACCATGCCCATCTTTAATACAGCACATATGTGAATATACTCTGATTATTTCTGTCTACATGTGTATATCTTTCCCAGTATCCTGGAATCTCCTTAAAGGCAAAGCACCATCTTTTTTTTTTTTCTTTTCCAAAGTCAGTTTGTATTTTTATTGATTTATTACAGAGTGGAAGGTAGAGGGATAGGGAGTTAGAAACATCGATGAGAGAGAAACATTGATCAGCTGCCTCCTGCACAACCCCCACTGGGGATGTGCCCATAACCAAGGTACATGCTTTTGACCGGAATCGAACCTGGGACCTTCCAGTCTGTAGGCCGACGCTCTATCCACTGAGCCAAACCAGTTTCGACCAGTTTGTATTTTTTCTTTTTGTACTTTATTCACTCTACAGGAACTTGGATTACCAGTTTTGCTGCTGCTGCTTTTTTTTTTTTTTTTTCTTTGTAAAAACAGAATGAAATCTCCTTTTAGGGTAATATCAGTAAATTATAATCAAATACATCTTGGGTGGGGCAGCAAATTTTAGGCAAATAATAATGTATAAAACCTTCAAGCAATTTCCAGAAGTTTAACAGGTTTTGTTTTTTTTTTGTTTTTTTTTTTAAGATCAAAAAGCCTCCGTCAGTTCTTTGGAGTGATGCAGTACCACCACAATCTGGTACAAAAGTGGTCAGCAGCATTCCGGGGAGAACTGCTCTGCTGTCGGGCCCCAGGGAAGTGCGCGCAAGGTCATTTCTCTTCACCTTGCAAACAGCAGCGAAAAGAAAAGGAATGCTTTGGTATGACCAGGTGATAAAAAGGCATTAATAAGAGACAAATATTGAATGAGGAAAGCAAAAACAAAATAGAGTGGTACCCATAAGGAGTCGTCTTTGGAGGACTTTTACTGACAGCATCCTCAGGGCCCTAAGCACATTATTGGGAGAGATGTCATTAGAACTAATTTTAAAATAGAGCATCTATTAGCATGAAAAAAAATTGTTTCATATATAGATAAGCAGAAGGTTTTTTATCAATTATTCTTTATTTCCACCTTTAAAAATATGATTCCAAAGGCATTTTGAGCTCTTAAGAGGCAGGCACGATGCAAGTCCTCAGACATACAGTGGTGAATAAGTCACCTTTCTGAGATGAAACTATGATGCGTGCATATACAAGAAATGAGGTGACTGCAATTTACAATAGCTAAGATCTGGAAACAGCCTAAGTGTCCATCAGTAGATGAGTAGATAAAAAAGCTGTGGTACATTTACACTATGGAATACAATGCAACTGTAAGAAAAAAGAACTTCTTACCTTTTCAGATAATGTGGATGAATGTAGAGAGTATTATGCTAAGCGAAATAAGCCACTCAGATAAAGATAAGTATCACATGATCTCACTCATTTGTGGAATCTAATGAACAAAATAAACTGATAAGCAAAATTGAAACAGAGACATGGATACAAAGAACAGTCATACGGCTGTCAGAGGGAAGGGAGAATGGAAGAAAGGTGAAGTGATTAGCCTATACACACACACACACACACGCACAACCCAAGGACACTGACAACAGTGTGGTGATGGTCAGGGAGAAAGCGGGGGAGGCATGAGTAGAGAGGCACAAAAAAGAGAAAAATGGGGAAATCTGTATTAGTGACAACAATTTAAAAAATAGAAAGAAAAAAAAAAAAGAAGAAACATAAAATAGACCCAAATTAAGTCTATAAATTTACTGGAAGCATCCAAAGAAACATAATAAATAAATGCAACATGTGATCAAATTGGATACTTTTGCTATAAAGGCCATTATTTGGACAACTGGAAAAACTCTTGTGGGGTCTGCTTATTAGATGATAGCATCTGTATTACTGTTCATTTCCTGATTCGAATGGCTGCAGATTGACTATGTAAAAGAATATCTAGTTTGTGGGAAATATATTCTAGAGTATTTTAAAGAAAAAGAAAAAAGAGGTGGAAATAGATATGGTGGGATGTGATTTTTTAAGACTTTCTCTGTTCAGTAAAAGAGCCTGGGATTTATATTGAAAGTGATGGTTAATAGATAAACAGATTTGATTAGGTTAATGTCATTAAACTTTATCTGGTGACTTAGACTGGGATTTATACTGAAAGGGATAGTTAACAGATAAACAGATTTGATTAGGTTAATGTCATTAAATGGCATCCCTTGACTTTGTGGTTTGTGCATTTGAATGAATGAGACTGAACACAGGAAAACCAGTGGTTTTTTTATGGTAATGTCAGATCAGAATAAACAGTCAGGAGATGCTGAAGGCCTTAACTCAAAAAATGTCAGGGGATACCCAAAGAAGCAGCTGTATTTGAGATATATTTAAACAGTGCCTTTGACAAACTAGGTGATTGAATGCGGAGTGTGAGATAGAAGGGGAGTAAATGCTGATGCACTGGAACAATCAGGTTACATATTGAGAATAGAATCACAAGGGAAAACACAGCAGTTGAACACCTACCATGTGGCTGGAGCTTTGCGCACATCATCTTGATTTTTCTGACAACCCAAATAAGGAAACTGAACTTCAAAGAGTTTATTTAGATAGCATGACCAATGTGACAGCTAGCAAATTGATAAAGTAGGACTCAAACTCAAAAGCCCAGCTTATTTTGGCATTAGATTCATATATTTTGAGTTTGAGTTCCCAGTACAATTTCAAAATGGAGATGTCAAAATAGGATATTCCAAACTTTGGCTAAGGCTAAAAGCTATATAATTTTGAAATGTGAAACCCTAAGAATGTGCCTTTTCTGTCCATAGAGAGTGACAAGACAGAAAAATATATTTAAAAAATATATATTTTATTGATATTTTACAGAGTGGAGGAAGGGAGAGAGATAGAGAGCTAGAAATGTCGATAAGAGAGAAACATCCCCCTACCGAGGATGTGCCCGCAACCAATGTACATGCCCTTGACTGGAATCGAACCTGGGACCTTTCAGTCCACAGACCAACGCTCTACCACTGAGCCAAACCGGTTTCGGCCAGAAAATATATTTTTTAAAAGATATCTTCATCAGTGTCAAATGACTACAGTTAACAATACTGTATGGTATATAGGAAAGTTGTTAAGAGAGTATAATAGAAGCTGCCCAGCTGTTGTGACTCAATAGTTGAACATCAGTCTAGGAACCAGGAGGTTGTTGGTTTGATTCCTCATCAGAACACATTCCTGGGTTGCCAGCTCAATCCCTGGTGTGGATTTAAAAGAGAGAGAGAGAGAGAGAGAGAAAGAGAGAGTAGATCCTAAGAGTTCTCATCATAAGAAGGAAAAGTTTTATTGTATCTACATGAGATGATAGATATTAACTACACCTATTGTGCTGATCATTTCACATTATACATAAATAAAACCATCATGTTGTATACCTTAACTCATACAGTAATGTATGCCCATTATTTCTGAATAAAATCAGAAAAGAAATAAAATTAAACAATGCCCAAAGGTGGCCAGGTGATATAGCTCTATGAAGATTGTTCATAATGTTGAAAATAGTCTCTCCATAGTGTTGAGGGGAGGGCGAGCTAGCTTACATTCTTTTTTTTTTTAATGAAATAAAATAAAATAAAAGAGACAGGAATTGTTCAAGAAGCTGTACACTTAAAGAGAGGAGAAATAAAAGGGGATGGTGGTTCTAGGACAGTTATTTGTAATTATTAGCAACTAGAGACCTGCTGCATGAAAATTCATGCACTGGAAGTGGGGTTCCTAGCCTAGCCTGCCCCTTCTCAGAGTCTGGGAGCCCTCAGGGGCAGGAGGTAACCTGGCGATCAGGGGAAGGCGACGTCCCCATCACACCACTGCTGCTGCCACTGCCTGAAGCTCAATCCTCAGCCCACCCTCGTTACCTGAGCCTCGGGTGGCCCTGTGTGGCTGGGCAGCTGCCATCTAAGGCTTTCCTGTGCCTCGAGCTGGCCCTGGGAGGCTGGGGGGCTGAGGGGACTAGGAGACCCTAGAGGCAGGTGCATGGCATGGCACAGATGGGCCTGCCACCCTGGCAGAGCTAAGGGGACTAGGCGCTGCTGTCTTGAAGCTGTGGTGCCTCCATATTTGAGGGCGTGGCAGTCAATTAGAATATTTCCTACTTATTGGCAGTGGGCACTGCCATTTTGTGAGGGTATGATGGTCAATTAGCATATTCCCTATTTATTAGATAGGATACCCAAGTATGTTTACGTGCTGTCATTAAGGAGCCACTCAGCCAGGCTATGGTGCAGAGAATGCAAAGGTCAGGTTTTGGTTTTATTATTTACTTTTTCATAGTAACAAAATGATGTTTTCTGCTGTTTTACCAATCCCAATCATTTGGGAAATGCAAAATGTACATGTTGATAACTGACATTTGGGGAAGACAGGAACACTTTATATCTCCTTTTCTCCTGGGTAGCACTGTTGCTGAAGTTAAAAAGCTAAGCTATCAGCTATATTTTAGAACATTTTATCAGGTACGATTTGCTTGCAATGATTATAAAGGACAAACTTGTTCATGGTTGATCATCACTTATCTCCACAGGATATGGAAAAAAATGGTCAGGATTGTGAGACATGGACTGGGCTGAGTGTTTTTCTTCCTTTGTCTGGTAGTATCCACTGGCAATTCACAGAATCATGAAATAAGTTGAAATACAATGGCTCATTCCAAAGTCACAGTGCAGTACTTTTATTACTGAAAAAAAGTCATCTTAAGACAGCAAATGTATTATGAGGACAGCAAATGTTTATTATATCAACTAGTGGCCTGGTGCACAAAATTCATACACAGGAAGGGGTTGTGTTCCTCAGCCCTGCCTGCACCCTCTCCAGTCTGGAACCCCTTGAAGGATGTTCTACTGCTGGTTTATAGGGATTGGGCCTAAAACGGTAGTTGGACATCCCTCTCACAATCCAGGACTGCTGGCTCCAGCCACTCACCTGCCTGCCTACCTGCCTGATTGCCCCTAACCACTCTGCCTACTGGCCTGCTCACCCCAACTGCCCCCCATTGCTGGCCTGCTTGCCCCCAAATGCCCCTCTAACAGCCAGATCATTCCCAACTTCCCCCTGTGCCAGCCTGCTTACTCCCAACTACCCCCTCTGCTGGCCTGCTTGCCCCATCTTTCCTCCCCACTGGCCTTCTCACCCCCAACTTCTCCTCTCCTGGCCAAGTCACTCCAAACTGCCCCCCCCCTGCTGTCCTGATTACCTCTAACTGACCTCCACTAATGGCCTGCTCACCCCCAACTGGCCCCCCTGCTGGTCTGCTTACCCCCAAAGACCTCTGCTGTCCATCCTGGCCTGATCACCCCCTAGCGACTCAAGGTCCCAGCCCTTCCTTTTTTTCTTTTTTTTTTTTCTTTTTTATCTTTTTTTTTTTTTTCTTTTCAGTGCCTCCTTGAATGGAGGCCATGGCCGGCTGGAAGCAAGTATCTAGGATTTATTTATCGTTTATAATTGAAACTTTATAGCCTTGAGCAAAAGCCAGGGCCAGCCAGAATGGCAGGGAAACTTGGCTTCTTCCATTGCAAGGGAAACCCAGGTCTCCTGCTTGCTGCAGCTCTGTAGCCGGCTGCCATCTTGGTTGGGTTAATTTGCATACTCATTACTGATTAGCTGTTGGGCATGGCTTGTGGGTATAACAGAGTGATGGTTAATTTACATGTTTCTCTTTTGTTAGTGCAGATTGGTGATTATCTAGCAACATTGTTTTCATGATCTTACAAATACTGAACATCTTGAAACATCACAATTTTTTATTTGTATTCTTCCAATAACTCATAAAGTAGAATTAGGCCTTTAGTTTATTTTTAAATCATACTTATGTTTTCTTCAAGTCTAAGTGTAATGCTCAAGGCATATGGTAAATAAATGTTCAAATAGAAAATTAAAATGTCATTCACTTATTTCATTCATATATAAACACTATTTTTACTATGCTTTTATTTCTTATTAGACTTCATTTTTATATGAAAAATGTATTTCTCAGGTAATTCCTTTATAAAATGTATCAAAATCCTCTATTTAAAAATACTATTATTTTATCTATATTTCTATACAATGGCATTTTCTTGTTAATCCTCACTTGAGAATACTTTTCCATTGATTTTTTTTTAGAGAGAGTGGAAGGGAAGGAGAGAAGAGAGAGAGAGAGAGAGAGAGAGAGAGAGAGAGAGAGAGAGAGAGAGAGATTGAAAGAGATATCAATGTGTGAGGGGACACATTGAGCCAGGGATCCAGCCTGCAACTGAAATACATGCCTTTGATCAGAATTGAACCCAAGACCCTTTAGTCTGTGAGCTGATTCTCTAACCACTGGGCAACTGGCAGAACTAGAGTTGTTTTTAATTTACATGTAACCAATTAAATTCCTGCCACCAATATATAAGATTGCTAATTTAGTTCACTTTTGCTTTGAGAATTGTTTCCACATTTTGTTTGAAGTTTTGCTAATTTAAATACAAAATATCATTGTTTCAAGTAGCACTTCTTTCTCTATAATTAACTTTTAAAAATGATTATAGTTCAATATATGTAGTTTAGGATAATAAGACTTAGAGTCAGATTGGGTTTCAACTCCGCAGTTGCACTTGCTAGTGATATACTTTTAGCCAGTAACTTAACCTTTGTAAGCCTGCTTCTTCTGTGATAATTCTAGCTAACAATCACTGAATGTCAGACATTGATCTGAGAGCACTTTACATATTAATTCAACTCCATGTAGAAAGAGCATTTTTGTTAATTTACAAAGTTGTTAACCCCTATACCATGCTGGCCCACAATGCCATTGGAAACCTTACATGAAATGATGTATGTATATAGAACAGTTTAGCACTATTCTGAAAACAAAGAAAACATGATAATTAGTAGCCAAAGGTTCTTTTCCCTTTAAATTGACTATGTCCCTTTATAATTATTCATTGGTATTTTTAAAACGTTCTCATCAAAGTATATACATTTTTTTCATAGTATGTTATAAGCCATTTGTTTCTTACTTGCTGCAAAGTTTTTTTTTCTCCTGGAATCTAAAACAACAAGTTTTGGATGCCTCCCAAAAATATGAGTAAGACACAGGAATTTTAGAAAGAAGTACAGTTAGGACACAGAAACAGTCTGCTTTTAATTGGTGCCTTGCTTCACTGTAACAGGCGTGTTTCTGTCAGGCATGGAATGGACGGTGGGAAGTAATTCTGAACAGTGTGGCATGTTAAGAATGCCAAGCAACTTTTCTACCTTCTGCAGTCAAATCTACACTTTGTCTCTGTATGAGTTTTGAGACTATCAAGCATACATATTCAAAGATCATCAGAAGAGGTAAGTTGCAGTTGACCTTGAATAATGAATAGATTGTGTCAAGAGAAGTAAACAGAAAGGACATTCTAGGAAAAGGAATAACAGGAGTAAAGTCAGAGCAAAAGTAATTCACCCGATAATCATTTAACAAGGGATGGTTAAGGGCCACAGTGCCAACCAGAGCGGCATGCACGATGGTATTGTTGCACAGCAAAGAAACCTAAGGCTCACATCATGCTGGTTCTCATTTTTATATCATTGCATTTATGGCTCCCCAAACCTTGATGCTGTGATCTATGCACTAAAAATCACTATTTATTATTGATGACACAATGTGTCACTTCTACAAATCCTGTAAGTTACTTCCTAATTCTGCCTTTTGCAAAACAGTAATAATTGTTCATCTCGCTCTTTAACCTAATTAATTTTAAACTTTAATTTTTTATACACTACATTATTGTAAGTACATTTATTTTCCACATACTAAACTTGAAGACAAGGACTATATCATGTTTATTTTTGTATTCATAGTGCATGCTGCTCTAATCTAAGGTGGGTTAGTGGTATTCTTGAAGATATCTCTGCAGTAACAATCATTCTAATTAACCTCATTATAGTAGAGACAAAGCTGGAAAAGTTAAATTACCCCCATTACAAATACAGGGTGGAAAGTGTTCTCCATACTTAACATGATACAGAGGGTGAAAATGGAAATAAAAAGAGTAGGAAATACACTTTTAAAACCCTATAAAGAATAAATGATGGAATTTAATGACAAAATGGAAGTAGAGGATTTAATAAAGGAAAATGTTCAAGAAGAAGTCTACCCAATAGTTTGTGCTTCTGTGACTCATTAAAACTACACTGGCATTTGAAACAATTACGGAACACAAAACCAAGAAAAAATCAAAACCAGGGCAAGAGTAATGTCAAGCGCTCCATCCACTGCTTCCTTTCATTGTCTGCCCAAGTGCTTTCTTCATCGACTTGGATAAAAATGGACTGGCTTTGCAAGTAACGCTATGAGGGCCCTCTCCAAACGGCTAATTGTTCTCAGAGTAAGTTTCCTCAAATCTTCTTAAATAAAAAACATGGTCTTTACAATATAATTAGAACTGTTTACATTTCAAATAAAAGTATACTAGCTTCCTGCTGACTAATCCTCCCACTGAAATCAATATTTGTTGAAAAAAATAAGTGTTAGCATCGAAAAGCTAACAAGGCAGCAAGTACTGAAAGTGTAAAGACCCCAGAGAGAAGGGGAAAGCCTGAGCACTGATTTTAAAGTATTAACAGTTTGACCCACAAAAAAATTGAAATTAGGGTCTACCAAGACAAGGGGGTTTCTCATTGAAAACCCTGAAAAGCTGGACATGCAGATAGGAGTGAGTCACACAGTTAAATTTAACTTCCTTAAAGTCTAAAGCATACCATAAAGGCAGTTCAGTCAAGGACTGTATGAAGGTGATCTGCTCTTATATAACTGTCCCCCAAAAGTAAAAGCAGGAGAAATATCAGCCAGAGCCTAAAGTTATTTTTACAATTGTTCATATACAATGAGTAGCATTAGTCAAATATTACCAGATATATCAGGGAATAACACCAAATGAAGAGGCAGAGAGACATCCACAGGATACCTGACTTTGCACTTATAATAAAAGCCTAATATGTTAAGTGTCCAACTGTTAGTTCAACCATTTGACCAGTCGCTATGATGCACACTGACCACAAGGGGGCGGACACTCCGACCGATAAGTTAGCTTAGCAGGCTGCTGGGGTCCAGCAGATTGGGACTGGACTAGACAAGTCCGGACACACCCTGGAGCCCTCCTGCAGTCCCTCCCAGCCCCAATTGTGCACCGGTGGGGTCCCTTGGCCTGGCCTGTGCCCTCTTGCAACCCAGGACCGCCTAGGGGACATTGGAAAGCTGGTTTTGGCTTGATCCCCAAAGGCACCAGGCCTCTACTAAATATCATAACTGTGATTAACATATTGACAAATTAGATGACAAGATGGAGATTTTAGAAGAGGAAGAAAAACATAAAAACAACAACAAGTAGAAGTTTTAGAACTCAGAATACAAAAACTGAACTTAAAAATTTAGCTGCTGTGTTGAGTAGCATATTGGATACAGTAAGAGAGAGATTAAGTGGGATGGAAAAATAGGTTAAAATAACATCCAGAGATTATAGAATACAAAAAGAGCAAAATACAGTGTGTCCCCCAAAAATGTAAGCACACTATAACAGCTAATAGCTCTATTTTGAAAATGAAATGTATTTTAATAAACATTGCTTTTATAATTATTCAAAGTGTATATATACATTTTGGGGGATATCCTCTATATAAAATAAATAGTTAATGGGCCTATATACTTCAGCGAAAAGTCCTAATATACATATAACTAGATTTTACAAAAAGAGAGTACAGAAAAAATAAAGCAAGTAGATTTTGAACAAATAAATGAATTGATGAACCTTTTGAAAATTAATAAAAGGCATCAAGTTACATATTAAAAAAATTAAAATGTATCCTAATCGTGATAAAAAAAAAAAAAAAAAGAAAATTACAACTGGGTACTTGGTTATACTGGTGATAGACAAAGACAAAGACAAATCTTAAAAGCAATAAGAGATTTAAAACATCTTGCTTTTGCCCTGGTTAGGTGTCATCCCCTAATGACTCATTGATTGGGTGTCATCCCCTTCACCAAAAGGTTGCCTGTTTGATTTTCAGCCAGGGCACATGACCAGATTGCAGGCTAAGTTCTTGGAGGGAGGCATTCGGGAGAAAGTCAATTGATGTTTTGCTCTCATGTCAATGTTTCTCTCTCCTTCTCTCTAAAAATAAATTTAAAAATTATTTAAAAGCAATCTCATCTTCAATAACTGATTTATAAACAACAATAAAAAATGAGGTCAGAGAACAATTGAATTATATTTTCAAATGCTGAAAGAAAGAAAAAACTACAATCTACACTACAAACTACAATCTACGACAGAAGAATAAACAAAATGTCATATAAATAAAATGGAATATTTACAGTCTTAAAACTGAAGAAAATTCTACCATTGTGACAACATGGATGAGCCTGGATGAAATTATGCTGAGTGAAAGAAGCCATCTCAGAAGGACAAATTTTGTATGACAACTTATATGAAGTATCTAAAATACAATAGTTAAACTCATAGATGAAGAAAATAGAATGGTGGTTGTAGGACTAGAATGAGCAGAAATGAGAAGTTGCTCTTCAACAGATGGAAAGTATCAATTATGGAACATTAATAAGTCTTAAAGGCCTATTGTAAAACAAAGTTCCTATAGTTAACAACACAATATGGTACACTTGAAAATTTATTAAGATGGTAAATCTCATGTATGTGTCTTAATATTCACATACACAGGACACAAGAAAACTTTTGGAGGATATGTTTATTACCTTGATTGTATTGATAGTATCATGGGCATATTGACAGATCCCAACTCATTAAACTGTGCACATTAAACATTGCTTATTTTTATATCAATTATGTCTTAAAAGTAATTAAAATTATCACCCGTCACACCCTTCAAATTCCTTCTTTAATACTTCCTTCAAAAATCTTCATTCAAATCAGATATTAGGACTGACATAAGAAGCACAATAATAAAGCATTTAGAAGACAACATAGGAGAATAGCTTTCCAAACACAAAATAATCCCCAAGTATTCAACAAGGCACACAAATTACTGATGGTAGAATAAAAGCTTGTTAAACTGTACTGATCTAAATTTAGAAACAATCAAATGTAGAGCTAGTTTCTCTTGTTTCATGTAGGCTTATTTTAATAGATCAAGGTTATATTTGTAAGATGTGTGTAATCTAATGTTTGCTAACTTTGTGTTCTAAAGTGTTTAGCTATCAAGTGGATTCCTTAGTAGTCCAACTCTTGTCTCTGAAGTGTTCTGAACTATAACATGGTTAAAACAACTTTTCTCTCCTAGTATCTACTTTTTAAACATTCCATCTGCTGCAGTTATCAACCTCATGTGTGGCCTCTAGAAGTTAGTTATGCTAAGCTGAACCAATTTGATGGGAGAAACTATCCAGAGGGTTTGTTTTCCAAAGGAAACTATTGTTTAAAACAGAAAAATCATAAGCTGACGTAGGTATGTTTTAAAGTCATTCAAAAATGACTCCAAGCAAGTTCTATGAATGCAAATCTAGTGCTCAAGTAACATTCTTCTTCAAAAGGTTGTGACAAATACAAATGAATTAAAAGGAAAAAAAGAAAAGAACATTGTTAAAGTGACAAGGCAAGACAGAGGAGGAAAAGATATTTGATAAATGTAAAACCCACAAAAGACTTGTGTCTTGGAAGTATAAAATGTTCTAAAAGTCAATAAAAGAAAGAGATAATGAAAAAAGAAACAAATAGCGCTTCACAAAAGAAGATACACAAAGAGCCAATAAACACGAAGAGCTGAGAAACTTCATGAGTTATCAGGAAACTTCTGAGTGGAGCCATACTAAATGACTGAGAGTAGCAGCACATCTTTGGGCAAAAGAATCAAGCCATAAACAATAGTTTATCTTTAAACTTTCATAACTCTGTGATGCTGGAAGTCAGGGTAGTTGTTACATTAGGAGACAGAGGATATGGTTGGAAGGGCACTAAAAAGAGACTTTTTGGATTCTAGTATTGTTCTATTTTTTCACCTGGTGGTGGTCTCAGTGATAATTTCCTTGTTAAAATTGATAAACTCATATACCTATGATTTGGACTTTTTCTGTAGGTTATATATCCTATATAATAAAAGGCCAATATGCAAATAGACCAAACTGCTGAACAACTGAACAAGGAATCAACTGTCACTATGACATGTGCTGACCACCAGGGGGTGGGCATGGAACATGGCAGGTGTCAGCCACAGTGGAATGGTGGAGCAGGTGAGTGGGAGCACCAGACCAAGGCGGGGTGCTGGTCGCTGTCATTGGGGCGAGCCTCTGGTGGTTACTGAAAATTCCTCGTTCCTGCATGACCCAGTCCTGCCCAGAACTCGCACCTGCTGCCAGCATCTGCTCAGATTGCTCAGCACCATCTGTGGGTACAAGTGGATGCTGGCCCCAATTGCCCCTGAGGGCTTCTCCACCTCCCCCTCCTCCTGAGGGGCAATCAGGGCAGCAGCCACCACTTGCATCCTCTGATGGTGCTGGCCCCAATCCTTCTGGCTGTCAGTGGGTGCCAGCAGGGCCAGCGCAGTCAGCACATGGGAGCGGTGACGGTGAGAGTGGGGCTATTTGCAGACAGGGGACAGGGGGCCATGGTGGGAGGGGCTGGGCAGGAGCACAGAGTATGGGCCAAAACCTGCCCCTGTGCCCACCACAGCCTCGGGCCCACAGTTTCTTTCAAAGTGCTCAAATTTGTGCACCGGACCCCTAATATTTAATAAAAATCTTTGGAAAACAAGTATGTAGTAACTATGTAAATATAAATTTATTCAGGCTAAAAAAAATAATGGTTAAAAAGTAATTTTTACAAGGTATAAAATGTGACTAATTTATTTCCTAGCTAGTTAACCTAACTGGCCGACTTTAAATTGTCTTCATTTCCCTGTCCTTATAGATATAAACATTATTCCATTAAGAAAGATTAAGATAACCAATTATCAACTTCTCTATTTCCTGTAGATTCATAATTATATTGTTATTGTCATTAATATAATAAAAACATTTTAACATTTACATTCCATTCTTTAATCATAGTTTCACAATTGTTAGCTTTTGTTTCATATAAAATGATTCAATGCTAGTAACCCATTCCTTTATCATAGCTTTGCCAATCATCTTTTGCAATAGAACTTTACATGTTTAATTATTTCATCTGTGAATATGTAATGAAGAAGTATGAGGGCAGTCTAATCGTTTGTTCAAATGCCCATACAATTATTTCTTTATCCTTAAAGTATAATATTTTATTAGGTCATCTACTGGTGTAAATTATTCTGTATCATTATATCTTTTATTCTCTCTTCCTCTAAGTCAGGAAAATTTTCCTCTATATATGTCTTCCATTTGTTCTATTTTGTTTAATAACAGCAGATGAGGATTATGCTTTGACCATAGCTCCTTTTTTTTTTTTCTTTCTCGCTCTCCTTTCCTCTCTGAAATCAATTTTAAAAATTTTTAATAAAAAAGAACAAACCACTGGTACAAGTGCTCATAGGTGCATCTCAAATGTGATAACTGAGAAGAAGCCAGATGCAGAAGGCTACAACTTATGGAAAAGGCAAAACTATAGGGATTAAGTCTTGGCCGGTGTGGCTCAGTTGGTTGAGCATTATCCCATGCAGCAAGAGGACTCCGGTTTGATTCATGATCAGGTACATGCCTGGGTTTTGGGCTCGATATCTAGGAGGGGTCATGCAGGAGACAGTTGATCGATGTTTCTTTTTTTTTATTTTATGAAATGATTCTTTTATTTTTTTATTATTTTTTTTAATATATTTTATTGATTTTTTTTTTTTGCTCCCCTCCCTCCCTCCCACACATCCCCTCCTTCCCCAGAGTTTTGTGTCCATTGGTTGTACTTATATGCATGTCATAGCTCCTTTTTTGTCTTAACTTTTAAACATTTTGTTTCTTTCTATTCCATTTTGCTAGAATATTTCAAACCTACTATTTAGATTTCTATATTTTAAATGATGCATAATTTCCCTTTTATTGCTTTTAAGCAAGATTCATTTCTATGATAATTTAATTTTATTTTCATTTATTTTATCAGAGCTCTGTCAGCTCATAAAAAACTATTGAGTAATGCATCATATATTAAATGACAGCTTAATATATACACACACAATTTAAATAACAATGGTAATAAAAACACCCAGGTACCAGCCATCCCACTGAAGAAATAAAAACAAACCAACCTTTGAGAATTTGATGTACCTCTCCTTACTTATTCCTCCAAATTAGATAATATTAATGACAAAATTATGATTGTTCTCTTGACTTTTAATTTAAAATTTTAATTTTTAACATGCATCATTATATTAATTTATTATTTTTACATGTTGGGGTCTTATTTAAATAAGAGGATGCTATTTACAATACATAAAGTTTTAAAGCTCTTAGGACAGAAATCAAACAATTAATTTGGAAATATTTTATATTGAAAGATAGAAATATTTTAAAAGATGCAATGAAGAAGTGAAAGTTAACCAAAAAAGTAGTCACCGAACTTCAGCTTTTTAAAAAAGTCAAGGAAAGAATTTATAATAACATAAATAACAAAAGATGTCACTTTAAAATTGTTATTCTATAATAAAATATAATAAAAGGGTACAAAATTATATAGGTATTAAAGCAATTTCTGAAGTACTTGTTATATTTTTAGGGACTTAGTCTTATTTTTTGTATAATTGTTTTAAAAAAGGAATGTGAATAAAATATAAAATATCAGTATTAATTTTTACTATGGTGGTTATTGTTATGCCTCTTCCCATTTGTTTTCTTGATTTTTTTTTATCCTCTCGTATGCCAGGATTCACTTAATGGCCCCAGACCAGGGTAAAATGCAAAGGGTTCCCAGAACACTACTCAGACACTGATCACCCCTAGCAAATGAGGGTAGAGGTTTAAATATACCCTCAAAGATCTCTGCTTGTCCATAAACAAATGACCAAATGTTCTCCTTGATACTCCTCTTATGTTAATCTCTTTTTAAAAATATATTTTATTGATTTTTTACAGAGCAGAAGGGAGAGTGATGGAGAGTTAGAAACATTGATGAAAAAGAAACATCAATCAGCTGCCTCCTGCACACTCCCTACTGGAGTTGTGCTCGCAACCAAGGTACATGCCCTTGTCCAGAATCGAACCTGGGACCCTTGCATCTGAAGGCCGATGCTCTATCCATTGAGCCAAACTGGTCAGGGCTCATATGTTAATCTTTAAGCATCAGAATAATGGTAGCAAGTAGAATATTTAGGGGGGGAAACAAACTAATTTGAGTTCACTTTTCATGTAAGTTCATTTCACATAACATCTTAAAGCTATTTTAACAACAAAGTACATTTTCAAAAATATCTTTCCGAAATAGTAATTATTTTTAGGAAGCTTGATTTGCCTCAGGGAAGTTCTGCAGGTTTTTTATTTATTTACATTTTACTTAAAAGTGAAGTGTGCACGAATGTGTGCCCATTAAGATAGGTAAAGGAAAAAACATAAAATGCAAAGAGCCTCTTATGTTAGTTTGCTTTTAAGTGTGCTTTAGTCAGAGAAAACCTAAACTGTTTACATTTCCATGGGGTGAGGGCATTTTCCATCACTAGCTACCAGATACTTCAATCATGTATATTTTTGGCAAACTGATCAATGAAATGTGATGTCTCAGTATATTATTTTGCATTTCTTTGATGATACTGAGACTCTTTATATATACTTATTGAAGTTTTATTTCCCCTAAAATTTGTCTATATTGCCCTGTTATTAGTTCTTTTGGGTTTTATTTTCTTACTGATATATAGAAACTCCTTGGATATCAGAATTATTAACCCTTTACTACTTTACTATAAATGTCTTACATATTTTCTTTTTGTGTTTTAACTTTTTATGTGCTGTCAATCTTTTATTTTACAACACCTAGGTTGTTTCATGGTTCACAAATTCTCACCCAAATATCTTCTTTATAAGTAGTTTCAGTTTATTATCTATCAATTATCTACCTATATATTTACCTACCCTTTGACTTTATGCTTGCACACTGTGTCATTTGGAATAAGGATTTTGGGTGCACAGTAGGCTGTTAGTGGCATGTGCCAGATTAAAACTAGCACTGAGTAACAATTTTCACCTACCTAAATAATTTGAAAGAATAAACAGCATTTATTACTAGATCCAAATGGTTTGAAAACATATGAAAAAATGGAACTCTAGATAAACTAAATTACTTTCTCAGAATAAATTTGACCAATTACCTTCCATGCTATCTTTTAGAAACAACTTTTCATGGCTGAGAACATGACTTCATTCTTTCAGTTCTTCACTTAAAGGTGTAATCTTTCATTGGCAAATATATCATTTGCTTTCATAGATGCAATCAGGTCTGCTACTGTGTGAACGTGGCAATTGCAACAACGAAGTTTAGAAAGTTGGTTCAAAAATTAGAGTACTATCTCAGCATATTCAAGAATAGCATTAACTGGCCTGGCTGGAGTGGCTCATTGGTTGAGCCATGAGGTCATGGTTTGATTCCCGGTTGGTTGGGGTACATGCCCAGGTTTTGGGCTCTATCCCAAACGTGGGGTGTGTGGGAGGCAGCCAATGATTCTTTCTCATCATTGATGCTTCTGTCTCTTTCCATTCTCCCTTCCTTTCTAAAATAAATGAAAATAATAAAAAAAAATAACATTAATTGAAGTTCTTCACAGCCATCCAAATGGCATTTAGCCAAAGCCAGGAAGCTATCAGCAATTTGGGTTGCTGTCTAAGACTCTGGATTTCAGAAAGCATGGGAGTCTATGAACGATTAGCTTAAAGTTTTAGCATGCTTTCTTATAGTCTGATTGTATGCAGATGAAAAATGAGTTAGTGGAAATGTACTATACAACTGATAAAAAACTGTTATGTGCTTTGTATTTGAAAGTAGAAAAAGATTAATTTAAAACTTCACCAAATTGTGTCACTATAATAAATTAAACCTCTCAGCTCTGTTATGGTATTTTATTCTTAAGTAAGGTTTGTATGAGGAAAATATTCAAATGCTGATTACATATTCTTAAGTAGCTATTTGTCATAAAATTAATTCAATTAAACAGATAAAGGTTATTTTTTTCTTTGAGTACCATTGTTCATTCTGATCCAACGACTTTTTTAAGTTTCTCTTTTAAAAATCCAAATGGTTACTTAAGATCTTGCTAAAGTGATAATAAAGCTAGAAAATTTCCAAAAATTATCTTTTAAGTAAGAGCACCCTTTAATTCTCTGAAGGGAAGATAAATATCACCTGTGGGGTCTTTATTTGTTTTGTCTTAAAATATTTACATTTTGAGTTACCTAATAATCTTAACAACCATTAAATTCACCCAGGCCTAAAATATTTATTATGAATCAGAAAAATATTTGGCTTTTTACAGACAAAATGTTGATAAGGTTAAACATTATGATGCTAAGTGTAATGCAATTAAAGAAGATACCACTTCAAAATTTCATATTCCATTTTCAACTTCAACATGAGCCAGTAAAATAAATAATTTGTTTATCCTTTCTCTGCCACATCTCATTCAAAATAAAGATTACATAAATTTTACGAAAACATCAACTTAAAGAAGAGATGTGAAAAGCAGTTTGTTAAGTCAGATACAAGACAAAATGTCTAATTTTATCAGTTCTATTTAACATTACACAGAAATTCCTAACAAACAATAAGAAAAAGACAAAACTAAGTGAATACAGACTAGAGTGAAGGAAAAAAAAATATTATTTTTAGATGATGTGGGTAACAATATAGGAACTCCTCTCAACGATACAGATAAATAATTAAAAATTACGATAGAGTCAAGCAAGTGGCTGAATATAAGATAGATATTTTAAAGTTCATTGTATTTCCAAGTATAGCAAAAAAATTTAGAAAATGAAACCTAAAAATATACATATATAGCTATCTATTTCACTTTAAATGATACAGATACATATCTATATAATTTTATAACAGCATTAAAATATAAGTATCTGAAGTTAAGTTTAACAAAGAATGAGTAAAGGCAAGATGTAGAAAACTATAAAACTTTCAACAATATTCCCCAAAGATATTTTTTTAACTTAAAAAGTTGATTCTCAATTGCATGGGAAAGATAAAAGGCTCAAACTCATTAAGAAAGAATGACAATTAGATTGACGGTGGCAGCAGCAGTGGAAGGGAAATATTATGAAATACTATATTCAGTATGCTAAGAGAAAATAACTGTCACCTTAGAATTCAATAACAAGCAAAAAAGTCTTTGAAAAATGAGAGCAAATATAAATACATTTTCTAATAAACAAAGAACGATAGAGTTTCACAGCAGATCCTTAGGAAAGTAAATTCTAAAGGATATTCTGTAAACAAAAGGAAAAGAATACCAGATGGAATAGCCAAGATGCAACATGTGTTGACAACTGTCACAGTAAAACTATAAAACATTGCTGAAAGAAATTTAACTATTGAAAAGATATCCTATGTTCATGGATTGGATCCCTTAATAGTTTTAAGATGGCATTATTCCCCCAACTCGAGCTACAGATTAAGTGCAATCCTATCAAAATTTCAACTTCCTTATAGATAGAAATGACAATTCGATTTTACAATTTATATGAAATTTAAGGAAAACCAGAATAGAGGAAATAATTTTGGTAAAAGGAACAAGGTTACAGGATTCATAGTTCCTTATTTCAATAACTACTACAAAGCGACAGTCACCATAACAATGTATACTGGAACAAGAATAGACATATACCCTGTTTCCTTGAAAATAAGACAGTGTCTTATATTATTTTTTGCCCCCAAAGATGCGCTAGGTCTTATTTTCAGGGGATGTCTTATTTTTCCATGAAGAAAAATATGGTACACATTTATTGTTAAATGAAAATAAAGGAAATTTATTACCTGTATACGGTACGGTAGTACGGTAGTTGTCAACACAAACCAGACAAACTGTGAATCCTACAGTATCAAGAATTTACTCATTTATTCAATGACAATCATGTCATCATCTTCTGGAACATCATCATAACAATCCGATTCCTGAATTTCCTGGTGAATTTCTTGTGACTCCATTTCTTTCAGAATCAGTGGATCAAATCTCTCATGTTTAGCCTAGGGGAACCTTATTTTCGGGGGGATGCCTTATATTTCACTCAGAAGGAAACCTGTAAGCAGGTCTTATTTTCGGAGGATGTCTTATTTTCGGGGAAACACAGTAGATCAAAGGAATTGAACAGTCTAGAAATAAATTAAAATATACAGAGTATGCCAAAAAATGTATATATACTTTAATAGCTGGTAGCTAAATTTGAAAATGAAATGCATTTTAATAAACACTGTCTTTATAATTATTCAAAGTGTTTTTATACATTTTGGGGGGACACCCTATATATAGTCAATTTTCACAAGAATGTCAACACTATTGAATGAGGGAAGAATAATCTTTAACAAATGTTGCTGGGACAGCTAGGTGCTTATGTACAAAAAAACTAAGTTACACCATAATAAAAAATTAAAGCCATCAAATATTTAAATGTAAGAGATAAAAATATAAAACCATTAGAAGAAAACACATAAATCTTCATACTTGACATTAGGCAATAATTTCTTAAATATGGCACCCAAAATACAAGCAACCAAAGAAAAATAGATGAGTTGGATGTCATCAAAATTAAGAACTTTTGTGGTTCAAAGGATACTATTAAGAAACTGAAAAGACAACCCACAGAATGAAGAAAATATTTTTCACATCATATAATTGATTAGAGTCTAGTATCCAAAATATTTAAAGAAATCTTACATCCCAAAAATAAAAAGACAACCCAGTTTAAATAGGCAAAGCATTTGAATAGACCTGTCTCCAGATATATGAATGGCCAATAAGCACATGAAAAGATATTCAATATCATTAGTCAACAGGTACATGCAAATTGAAATCAAAATGAGATAATGTCTCACACCCACTAAGACTTCTATAATCTAAAAGAAAAAGAAAAACAGAAAATAACAAGTATTATTCAGGATGTGAGAAATTGGAACATTCATAGATTTTTGCTAGAAATGCAACATGCTGAAGCCACTGTGGAAAGCATTTGGCATTTACAGCATTATTCATAATGGCTAGAAAGTGAAAGCAATCCTATATAATAAAGAGCTAATATGCTAATTAGTTTGGACAGCAAAAGGACCTTCCCAAAATGACCTGCCAGAACAACCAGTGGATGGGGGATGGGACCAACTAGCCTGTGCTGCCAGGCCAGCCATGGCAGTCCCAGCATCCCTCCCCACCCCCCCACTTCTGCAGAGGCAGCCGCAGAATGGCCTAATCTGGCAAGTGAACAGCCCTCAAAGGCTCCCAGACTACAAGAAGGCACAGGCTGGGTTGAGGGACTCCCCCTCTCTCAAGTGCATGAATTTTCGTGCACCAGGCCTCTAGTTAGCAAATATCCATCCACTGATGAGTGGATAAACTAAATGAGATATATCCATAAAATGAAATATTTTTCAGCTCTAAATATAAATGAGATACTACAATGTGGAGAAAATTTGAAAACATTATGCAAAATGAAAGAAGCCAAACATAAAAGAGCATGTATTATGTGATTATATTTATGTTAAAAGTTCAGAATAGGCAAATTCAATAAACAGAAAGTAGATTAGAGGCCATTAGCAGCTGAGGAAGTGGGAAATGGGGAGTAATTTCCAACTAGTATGGGCTTTGTTTCGGGGGTGATAAAAATGTTTTAACATATTGGTGATGGTTATACAATAATATAGATATGCTATACTAAAAACCACTGAATTGTACATTTTTAAACGGTAAATTTTGTCTTATGTGAATTTATTCCAATGAAAAAATTAGTGAGAAAAAATTGGTACAAACATGGGCTAATGTTACAACTGCATTTTTTCTACTCTCTTAAAAAAATGAACCCACACACAACATAATATTTGTTGGGAAAATAGGCCCAGTTTAAAACATTAGGTAGTAAAAGCTCATTGCTAAGGACTGAATGTTTATATCCTCAAATTCACATATGGAAACCCTAATCCCCATTATGATGGTATTTGGAACTAAAACCTTTTGTAGGTGATTAAGTTTAGATGAGGTTATGAGGCTAGAGCCCAATGATAAGATTAGTGTTCTTATAAGAAGACACAAGAGCCCTCTTTCTCTCTCCTCCAGATGAGGACACAGCAAAAGACAGCCACCTGCAAACCAGGAAGTAGGCTCTTACCAGGCACCAAATTTACTGGCACCTTGACCATGGACTTCCAGCTTCCAGCACTGTGAGAAATAAATGCTTGTTGTTGAAGCCACCCAGTCCATGGTATTATGTTACAGCTGCCTGAGCTGACTAAGACTAAGACAAGCTGGGAGGAGACAGTCAGAATTACAGTGTGGTAAGATTCTTGCACTGCTTAGGACAAACCTAAAGCTATTGATTGCTTTAAAAATCTGTTAGGTTTGTGTATAGATAAAAATATATCTAGGATATTCATTAAAAGTCATAAAAAGTATAAGTCTTCAGAAACATCAAACTAATAGGACAAAAGTGGAATTTTAAGGGAAAAGCAAAAGTAGAACAAATAGAAAATTCAGTAACATGTATTTTGCATGTGAGAGAGATGTGAATCATTATAACCAAAGGGCAGACTATAGCATTTTGTATTTTCCTAAAATAGCCACCGCAGCATTTAGCAGCATTTCTGGTCTGACCTACTTTTAAAGAACTAAAGCAATCCCTTACCAAAAAGTGAAGCCCACTCCCTTTCTATGGAAATTGGGTGAGCCCATGTGACTACTTTGACAAGTAGAATGTGGCAGGCATGACACGACATGGCTTCTATTGCTGGATGGTAGACGGTGACATAGCTTCCATCTTGTTTTCTATGGACTTGCCCTTGGAACTGATAACATGCCTTAAAGAAACTCATATTACAGGAGGGTCTATGTATGGGTGTTTTGACTGACATTCCCAGCTAAGATCCTATTCTACAGCCACATCAAGAACCATACCTGAGTTAATGAGTCTTCAGATGCCTCCAGCCCTCCACCTTTGGGTGACTGAAGTTGGATAACAGAGTGGAGTGATAAACTGCTCCCACCAAGGCCAGCCCAAATCACAAATGCAGAAACAAATATATATATATAAAAATGAGAACTTTTTAAGTTTTTCTTTTTTTTCAAAACTGAATTAACTTAAAAAACTGAGTTGGTTGTTAATTTCAAGGACTGATAAATTTGTCAGAAGATAATATGATGCAATCTGAGAGTGCCCGTTTTCCTTCTGGAGTCCTATTTTCTGTAGTATTATAGGCATTTGTAGTTGTATGATGTTATTATATTATTTTCTAAAATAGAATTTCTTATGGAAACTGACTTGTTTTGGGTGTTTCTATAACTTATAACACTACTACAGGAACATAAACAATTCAGCCTGCTAATTTTATGGGCATGTTTAGTTTTTTACACATAAAAACAAATATTACTCAGAAAATAAGTTAAATTTTACTAATTTAATTTTAAACATGGGTTTTATTCTAAATATGTTTAAGCTATTTGTATTAATGGAAGATAGAATTTCTTCTTTTTTTTGCTAGTTTCACAAGGTTAAATTAAAAATGAAAAAGAGGAAAAATATAACGTTTTTGTAAGTCAAAGAGTGACACTTTGGGGAGGAAAAGACAAAGTTCTTATTTTTTGTTTGTTCTGTTTTTTGTTTTCTCTTTACTTAGAACCATCATATACTATTGTTAAGCCAATAGAAACAGGATGCCTTTGGAAATGCAAGCATTCAAATATGTTCTATGTTGTCACAGAGCTGAGCACTGGGGCTAAGAACTCACAGAGGAGGGCCATCTAAGGACCTGGCTGTGGGATCTTGAGGGACAGATTTTTGGTGGAAGTGACCCTGAGTAAGAGTTAGACACGTATGAAAGGGGAGCGGAGTGCACTCTGCAAAGAGAACAGCATGAGCAAAAAAGCAAGAGGAAAAAGCAGTGGTGTGTTTGTGCAATTGTGAGCAGTGACACACTCATGCACAGTGAGAGTGAAGGCAGACTGTGGGGCAGGGCCTGGAGCTCCAGTTGCAGAGGTCTGAGGCGCCATGGTTTTGATGCTGTGCTAGGGAGCTGGGCTTTAGTATGAAAGCCACGAGGCTCCTGTGAAGTCCATTTTTAATGGCATGAACGGGTGGGTGAAGGTGTTTGTGTGAAGTAGGTCATATAAGAAGAGGAATGTGCTTTGGGATGAAGAGAAAGGAATTTTATCTTTGTGGTACCCAACTTAAGTTATCTAAAGAAGGCTATGGATCTCAAGAGAAACTTCTGTGCTAGAAATAATTGCTTTGGGGTTCCTCTACATGTGCTAGAAGTGATGTGTGTCAATGAATGTTCTCCCGACAACATGAAGAGTGAAATAATAAAAGAACCAAGCTGTGTTCTGAGAAAACATGATTTTTCATAGGTTCCTTTTGCAATACCATGCCACTGTGTTTCTGTGTATTGACCAATATGGAAAAGGTTTCAGTGTGCATATTTTGTTACATCACCAAAATTGATGGAGCATAAATGACCAACTCCACAGGAGCCAGATTAGTGTCTGGCCTTACTGCTATGTCACCAGTACCAAAAAGAGTGCCTGACACTTAGTAGGCTATCAGTAATCCACTCCAATATTTGCTCATTTAAAAAATAAATAAGGAAATAAATTAATTAGGGGTAGTAGAGATTGTTTTACATGCTGGGAATACAAAATAACTAAGGCATGTCTTCTATTTTGAAGGAACCAGTTGCCTTGTACGGAAGGCACATCAATAAGCAATCATTGTAAAATAACATGATTTTGAGAGGGCACAGTGGACAGGTTAGCTGGGATGACAACAGGTGAAAAGAGCATGAGGACATAAAAAGAGCACAGTTTTTTTCAGAGGGAAGAGTATTTTTTTCGTGTGCTAGAGGCATAGGGGGTTCCAAGTCCTAAATGTACAAATTGTTTACTCTAATGCTGCTAAGTGCGGTTTCCAGTCTCACATTTCTGCTTTGCAATTTGGCTACAAAGGTTTGAAGCTGCATATTTTTTAAAAAATAATTTATACATTTATTTATTTGAAGCTACCATGTACAGTTCTGATCTGAATTGCATTTTGCAAATTGCATTCTCCAGAGAATGAAAAATGGTTTCCTTTCGCCATGCATCAAGGAATCCCAGTGTCGGAGGTCGGGTCTGGGGCACGTGGCTAGGAACCAGGCCGCCCTGTCTTCCTGCTTTACCATGCTTAGGATGTTGCCTTTATTGTCCTGGCTACCAGGTGGCTCTCAGGCATTGCCTCACATTCCAGGCAGGAAGAAATAGGAAGTTCATCTACTTTTTTTTATTAGGAAGTGAAAGAAGCTTCACTCAGAATTCCATTTACATTTAATAGTCCTGAACAAGGTTACATGGCATAATTATGCCACTACAAATAACGTTAATGTGTATTTTGAGGAGGAAGTAAAAATTAACTATAAAATATGGGGTTAGACCTTCAGATGTAACAATATGTCTGAGGTGATGCTCGAAAAGTGCTCTTTCTCCTATGTAATACTTTAAACAATAAAAAGAAAGTGCTCTTTCTAAAACACCTAGAAATTCTGTAAAAACAAAAACAAAAACAAGCATTCTATTATATACAAAGTTACACGTGTGGGAAAGAAAGCAGTCCCCCTAAATGCCAACATGAAGATGGACCCCAACATTGCAGCAGTAAGTCAATGTTGAAGCTCAGTGGGGTGGGGATGCAGAGAGGTCAACCTTCATAATCTCGGGTTGTAAGCTTAAGGACCAATGTGGGGAGAGAGCATAGACCTTGGGCCACCTGAGGCAAGGAGTGAGGATTGAAAACCCCACATTAAGATAGGATCTTCCAATGGTGGTTCTTTCAATAAGAGTGGCAGGAAAGCATCCTCCATCTCAGAGGGAGAAGACAAGAAAGGCACTATTTTAGTTTAAATTCCCATTTAAGTACAAAATCTGTTTCAATAAAATTGAAGCCCAGAAATTAATAAAGATTAGTCCCAGGATGGTGATACACCTGGGATTGTGGACAAAGCAAAAGCAAACTGCTCTGAAGAGATATGACACAACCTAGTCAGTGTGGATTCCCACAGGAAAACAGTGTGTCTCAAGATGAACTCACAATTACAAAATTGCATAATGCTTTTGGAAATTATCCACTTTGATTAGGAAAAAACATCCCAAGAAATTAAAGAAAGGATATAATAATCGAAAGAAAACGAATATAAAAGAACTAATTTAAACATATTTAAATTACATGTTTTAATTTAAAACATATGACATAAAAGAAATAATTGAAACTTTATGGGGGGAAAAGCAAAATATTAAGAAAACAAGATACTGAGAAAAAGAAAGACATTTGAAAAAAATCTAATTTAAAAATACATGAAGAAAGTAGAGTCAATTAGTTATAGATAAAGAGATAAGTAGGGAGATAAAAAAGTTACACTGAAAGTTGTACAGAGAGGGAGAGAGATAATATAGAAGATGAATGAAAGATGATAAAATAAACAATCCCACACAAAGCAAAAATGCTTCAAAAGAAATAATTGAGAGAAATGGGGGGAAAAGTAATATTCAAATAGAAAGATAAATAAAAATAATCTCATAACTAGATATATTGTAGTAAAAATTTGGAATGGCAACAAAAAGAAAACACTAAAAATAAATCAGAGAGGAAAAACTGGATTGCAGTGATATTAAGTTAACACGGCCAAGTGGCCAAATTATGATTCAACTACATCACTCTGTGCCCAGTGTACAAGTGCTTACTTTTGCAGCCTCCCTAGGAAATGTTTGCACCTGAAGGTTTGTACCTAAAAGTGTGATGTGGACTTGAAGGAGAAAAGCTGCATGATAATAAAATAAACAGCTCTTTATTTAGCTGTGAATAAGCTGTGAACTTCCTGACGGAAGTGGGCAGTTTCATTTTGAAGAAATGAAATCAAATGAAAAAGCAGGCTTAAATATAACAATAAATGTAATCACATTCTGAACTATTTAATCTTATTTTTCTTGAACTGATGCTATTTTTTCAAAGTATTTAAATGCAAAAACATTTTTGTTCGTGTTTGTGAGAATCTTTTAGTGGTTTACCACTTATCATGTCCTATTATGATTTAGTTCTCATTCTTAATCAATGTAGATTAAAATATGAAATGGGAATGAACCAGACTAATTTAAGAACATTAGGAAGATAAATTCTATGAAGATCCCTTATTAGGTTATTCTCACGTTTTTCTTTTGAATGTCTTTATCTTTCTATTCTGTGAAATAATAGGGCATCTTCGCATAATGCCTTATTGTTATTTTAATAATTAAGTTGGACAAACTTTACCTTTTTTTTTCTGTTAAGATTGTAGGAAATGATTTCTAAGTAATATTTCAACCACTGTAAGTGGAATCAATAGAAACACAGAAAATTGGTAGGTATGACAATGAGTCATGTGAGGCTTTATTATGTAAAGAATTGGAGAAAGAGCTTTAACATACCCCTTGTAAAGGAGAAATATAGCCAAAATAGAAAAATTCTATTGGTTGTAGGAAATACTTGCTTTTTTCATCCTTATCTACCAACATAAACAATTTCTTTAAGCCTAAGAGGACAAAATTGCACAGTTTACAGAAAATTACCCATATACTGTTTTTCAAATGTATAAATGTTGTCCATTCATTTATTTATTCATGTACTAGCATACAAATCTGTTTATAAACTTTTATTTGGCTCTTGTTATGTGCCCGAGTCTGTGCTATGGTAGTTGTTTGAAGAATAAAATACCACTAAGATATAGTGATGATCCCATTGAGTTTTAGAAAATGAAGGCAGTGAATTAATTAATCTTTATCTTCAAACTAGAGGTCCTGTGCATGAAATTCGTACATTTGGGAGGGTTCTCCTCATCCCAGTCTGCACCCTCTCGCAGTCCAGGACCCCTTGGTTGACATCCCTCTGGCTGTCTGGGAACCGTCGCTCCTTACTGCCCACCTGCTTGCTACTCCTTACTGCTCAGAGATTAAAATAGCTCCTTAGCGTTGCTGGAGGTGGGAGAGGCTCCCGCCACTGCAGCTACACTCACCAGCCTTGAGCCCAGCTCCTGGCTGAGTGGTGCTCCCCCTGTGGGAGCACACTGACCACCAGGGGGCAGCTCCTATATTGAGCATCTGCTCCCTTGGTGGTCATTCCACCAGCTGGTCTATTTGCTTCTTAGGCTTTTAGGCTAGATCAACTCATCAATACCATTACCCTGTGAGTTAGTCTTTTAATGCAACTCTACTGAACATTAGAATAGTTTAGCCATTGGCAAGAACTGTAGATAGAGAAAAGGATGTTAAATTCCGCATAAATAATATAGCTAAGTTTAGTAAAATCAGGAACGTCTGTGTTGTTTTTTTTAAAGCTAAGTGTAGTCAGGCTGATGAATCAGAATGAAACAGTGCCATTTTCTAAAAGGTCAAAAATGTATGACTTGGAGCCAATTAACGAAGAAAGCAATGTTATCAAGACATGTTCTGGACCAAGTAGCTATTTTTTAATTATTACGTCAAAAATTAAACACACCCTCTCCCAACCTCCTACCCCTGAATTATAACAAGGTAAATTACTAGCTAGCAGTGTCTACGGATCTAAAGTCAATGGAAGAGATAAAAAAATAAATGAAAGTGGAGGTCAAATGAAGATGACAAAGTATGTAGCCAACTTTTACTGAAATTAGCACAACCTCATCATTTGACCTTGAAGACCAGATACTGCATAACAAGCAACATAAAAACTCGACATTTTAAAAGTTCTAGAAATAAAGACCAGAAATAAATCTATCAGTGACCCCCTCGTACTTCAAAGAGGGGAACTGAAACTTATTTGGGAGCAGATCCAGCAGGAGCAGGCCCTGACGGAGGCCCTGACACTGAAGCCGGGCTCAGGCCAGAGGCAGTGAGTGAGAGGAAGGTGGCGCTGAGGTGGACGGAGGACGTGGTTTGGCGTTTTTTGCATTTCCTCATTTTCTTCTTAATCGTACTCTACTACGTTGAACATACTCTTGTCAATCTCACCCATCATTCCTTGTTACAAATTCCTCTCCATATAGCAGAGATTAAAACAGCTCCTGGCATAGCCTCTTTGTGTGTGTGGTTTTTTTTTGTTTGTTTGTTTTTGTTTTTGTATAATTTTGAAGAGAAAAGAGAAACACATACAATACACCTAAAAGTCAGACCAATGATAAAATATTTTTAGTTTCCTCTCAGTGTCCTTTCTGCTGTGAGCAACGAAAGTGGAACACAAACTAGATTTTAAAAAAAATGGAATTTATCAGACCATTAAACTGAGAAGCCCAAGGCTGGCACTGGTTTATGTAGAGCAGGATCCGGAGGATGAGAGAATGCCTTCAAGGCTCTCTTTCCCCCTGGAACTCCTGGTTCTGCTTGTCACACAGCAGCTTCATCCTGCAGGCAGTTCTAAGCATATAGCAGCTGTCCACATATTAATCTCTAAAATGATTCTGATAGTCACAACCTGAGTCTCAGGTACTCCTCGGTTTCCTGTACTCCTCTGTTCTAAGATTCAGAGAAGGTACAGACTGAAGGCTTCACCCCATGGAGGAGGGGCTTGTTTCCCTAAGAAATAATATTTCCCATGGAACCCAGTTACATGTTTTTGAATAGATGAATGAATGAATCTACCAGTCAATGGAAGTCATTTCTAGAATACTGGACATTTTTTGAAATATTAAAAATCTATACTCTTCCCTTTTATCACTTTTTCTGCATTCATTAAAAACACTCTTAACAACTAGAAAATAAAGTGTGGGTAGGAATAAAAACATTTAGGAGCACCGCATATTGCCAGAATGCTGCAGTGGGGTACGAAAACATGAGCAGTGAGCTAGTAAAACTGGGGACTCTTACAAAGTTCATTTGACATTTCATGACATGCTTATGTGTGGGACAGATATGAGGAAGCCATGGATGTTTGGATAACTGTACGACAAAGTGGTAATACTTTTTTTCCCTTTAATATGTTTAATAAATTTTTATTTTGGAATAATTTTAGATTTACAGAAAAGTTGCAAAGATAAATATAGAGGGTTTCTATACCATTTACCTAGCTTCTCCTAATGGTGATATCATTCCCTCCCCCCCCCCCAACTTTACTTAGGTATAATTGACAAAATATAATAAAATATATTTATGGAGTACAAAGTAGTGGTTATTAAAGTAAAGAATATATCAAAGTATTCTTTGTAACATTTTCAAACCTCATCACAACCCAAGAGGGATTCTGCTATGCCTCCATAGAATTAAAAAGGACACATATTCAAGGTATCAATAAATAAAATTAGTTTGACATGCTCTTAGGATGAATAACAAAACTGATTTTGACATGATCCCATAAAACTTAAAGCTAAGGGTTCAAGGTAGCAATTTGAGTTAAACAAATATAATGTAAAATTTTATGTAAAGTTACACACACACACACACACACACACACACACACACACACATACACACAGGACAGAAATCCTTTAAAATAATTTGGGAGGAGGAACTCTGGATCAAAAAACTAAATTAGGAAATTATAGTAGATAATAGTCATTTCTGAAAGCTCATATTAACTTAATAACTTTGTCTACATTTTGATGTTTTCTTATATTGCCTTCTTGCCTTCTTCAAGTAAAATCTAGCAAAAGCCACATTTCCTAGCTTCCCTTAGAAGGTGAAGACATATGGTTTATATTTCACCCATAACATGAGCCCACATAAGTCAGGTCAGAAAGGAGCTGCCCTAGGGAAAGGCACTGATTATGGGGTGTGAATGGGCTTAGCAGCTGCCAGAAGAGCTCTGAGACAGGGTTCTGGGAGTTGTTCCAGGTTGCCTAATGTAGATCCTGCTCTTACAGTGTGGCCAACGTTTCTGGGCACTAACATTTTGAAAACAAAAAATAAATTTAATTTCTACACTTAAATGAGCAAATCTCTTAGCAACAAATTTCTTTTTGTTTGAAAAAGTCTTTATTTATTCATCACTTTTGAAGGATAATTTTGCAGAGTATAGAATTCTAGGTTGGAGGGTCATTTCTCTTAATACTTCAAATATTTCATTCCACTCTCTTGTACCTTGCATGCTTTCTGAAAAAAAAAATCAGATGTAATTATTGTTCTTCCTCTTTTTCTTTGATTTTTTCATAATTTGAAAATGATATGCCAAGATACAGGAGGGATTTTGTTTTTGGCATTTACTCCACTTGAGGTTCTTTGAGCTTCTTGGATGTAATTTGAGGTTTAACATTAACTTGGAAAAAAATTAGTAATTGTTGTTTCAAATATTAAATTTTTTCTTCCTTTTCTTTTTCTCTTTCTGGTATTCTACTTACATATATTATGCCTTTTGTAGTTGTCCCATAGTCCTTGGATATTATGTTTATCTCAGTCTTTGTTCCCTGTGCTTTTTGGTTTTCAAGGATTCTATTAATATATCCACAAGGATATTCTTTCCTCAGCTATGTCCAGCTTACTATTAAGGCCACTGAGGCATTCTTTATTTTTGTTACTGTGCTTTTTTATCTCTAGCATTAACTTTTGGTTCTCTATGAAGATTTCCATTTCTTTGTTTACATTGGCCATTTGTTCTTGCATATGGTCTATTTTATCCAATAGAGCCCTTAGCATATTCATCATAGTTGCTTTACATCATTGGTCTGCTAATTCCAACACCCATGCCATGTCTGGCTCTGATGCTTGCTCCATCTCTTCAAATTGTGTTTTTGATATTTTTGTTGATATCAGACGAGATGTACCAAATAATAGGAGCTCCTCCAAATAGTCCTGTGGAATGTGGTGGTAAGGTGGTGAGAGGGGAAGCATTCTACAGTCCTATGAGCATGTCTCAGACTTTTAGAGAGACTGCACATCTGGATTTTCTTAGCCTTTTCCCCTCTCCCCTTAAAAGGGACAAGATAGCTGGAGTGGGTTGGAGTTGAGTATTTCCTTTCCTAGATCAAGTAGGCTCTGATTCACTAGTTTCAAGTTTTGTTAAAAACAATGGAGTGGTCTGGTATATTTCAAAACAATCCATTTTTCTTTCCCCCTGCCTGGAGCATGTGGGGATTTCTTTCTGACATTTACTGTAGGAACCTGATGGAATTCCTGGAGGTGAATCTGACAATATTGTATATAGCTCACTATGACTGAGTGTCCCTGGTGTTCTGAGAGTTGTACACATGGAGCCTCCAGCAAATCATCAATTATGGCCCAGGTTTTCCTACCCTAAGACTGGCTCTCCCAAAGTTTTTTGCCTATGAGTCTCTGCTTTGCTAACCTGCAATGATCATTTTTTGCTGGACTGTCTCTCCAATTTTGTTGGGGGTGGGCGGGTAGTGACTTGTCCTGTGTCCTCCCCTCTCTTATGAATCCAACACAAGTTGTTGATTTTTTCAGTCTGTTCAACTTTTCACTTGTTGTTAGGATGGAGTGGAAACGTCCAAGTTCCTTACATGTGGAATAGGTAACCAGAAGTCCCCACTTATGGTCTTAACGGGTCAGGAATTGGTCAACTATCCGTGGTACTTTTCTATGGATTTGTAGCAGTACATTAGAAATAAGTATCATGGCTCTTAATTCTGCAGAGTGTGTAATACAGCAAGAGTGTCTAAACTCCATGGTAAAAAGCAACTAACCCAAGGTCAGACAGAAAATTGTGCAGTTTTTTGATACCTGTTTTCCTGTTATGTAACTATTTCTTGCTTGTAACACTATTCTGTGTTCTTGACATCTCCACTATTGTATGTAGATGATAAAGCTAAATTTATATAATTACGATTTTCATTTTATTTAAAGACAGAAAAATAGTCTATTTTGGCATTTTAGAATTTATATTCTTCTGTGTTACTCAAGTCCCAAAACTAGAAATGCCAAATGAAATCACTAGCAATCTACCTAGAATGTTTCAGACATGATGCTATTTTTACGGTATGCTAGACACTGTGCTATTCTTTATAGACACAACCTCAGTTTCCCTTTATCCCAGCACTGGAGATAAATGCCATTAAAATGTTTATTCTAAGCACAATTGGTTGAGTAAGGTCATCGAAGTCACAATGGTAGATATGGTCAATTTTAGAGCTCATAGCTTCAATAACTAGTAGCAAAAGGGGTAATTATTATGATTTCTTCATTTTATGAATGAGGAAGCTAAGTTCTAACATTGTTTAATGTCCAGCCGAATGATGCAGGGCCACAGAGCACAGTTGTTCAGGTTGTGCATTATACATGACACTGCTACAATGCAAATAATGCAATCCAACTTCCCATTCTACCCTTACAAATTTTTTCATGTGATCCTCAGAACTCTGTATCTGCCTTTATTTTTTCTATGTGGACAGATACATTTTCTTATCAAGTTCTCTTCATTTCTAACACAGTTAGATTTGTCAGAGCCTGCATTACATTTTGAGATTCATGGCATGTTAATAGTGTTGTTTTTTTTTAATTATACAGTAAAATTCACCTATTGCAATATCTAGTTCTTTTGTGAGAAAGACAGAGTAGAGTAGGTATCTACCAAGTCAGTGGCATACAGAGTACTTCCCGCTAGAGTCACCAAAAATCCTGTTGTGTCTGGAAGAAAGAGGGGTCCTTAGCACACAGACCTTTTAGTTTAAACATTGAAACAGTCTTGAGCAAACTAAGATGAGTAGTTGGTCACACTACTATCATCCTAAATGTTCCCCTCTGCAAACCCTTTGTAGTTAACCCCTTCTCCAACCCTCAACCCCCGAGAACTATCCATCAGTTTTTCCATCTCTATAGCTTTGCTTTTCTCAGAAAGTCATATAAATGGAATCACATGGGTCATTTGAGGTCTGGCCTTGTTGCTCAGTTCTGTGATGGATATAAGATAAGTCATTAATTTGCAGTTTGTCCAGCTTTTATCTTGCTGGACAAAGGGTAGGTATATTGTTTTGTATTCAGCTCTTTTCATTTCTGAGCTAAAAGTACTCATCTGCTTTTTTGAATGAAAGAAATAATACCTTGATGGAAAACTTAAATGGTGGCCGAATTTATGAATTTCTTACATATGATAAGCAATATAAAATATGTGACAGTTTGATAGATGATCTTTAAAAGATGATGTCAAAAAGCAGTCGGCCAAAACAAAAGGAAGAAATGGAAATGTTAAAACTGTAGAGAATACAAAATTCAGGGCTATGTGCTATTTAGACTGTAGGAAGACAATGGTCTCTTTATGACTATGTAGGAGAAATAGCAGTTCTCTGCTAGCTGTTATTATACTCCAGTATCACCAATTAAAGACCAATGTTTCATGAAAAACAGTGATTGGTATTATAATTCTCTTTACATGGTGCAGTAAGAGATAAACAGGCAATAGCTGTTTCCTAATAGATTCATCCCTCACAAGAATAATAAAATTATTACTCAGCAGCCTTGTAAATTATTACAAATTACTGCAACAAGTAGAAGGTAGTCAACCTCATTATTGCACAGTCTAGGCATTTCAATATTAATCAAATAAATCAGTAATGAACAAATGAGGCATTTCTTCATATAAATATAGGTGTATATTGTTCTCTAGCCCCCCTTGCAGGTTTGATAATTAAATTAAATTATGATCCTCTTCAAAACACTGCCACACGGTATATAGCACATTTCTTATGTTCACAGGTTTAAACTTCTTTTATTAAACACAAGAGAAATAATTTTATGTCAACATATAAAGATAAATTTTTTACCCAGATGTCACTTTTGAGAAATGGAGAATGCAATATTGTGTTATGAAGGCCTTCAAATAATTTTTAGAAGTCAAAACTGGCACAAATTTTTTTTTGTTCACTTGAGCAATCTCATCAGAAGCACACCAAACCCTAAGGTTATACAAGTTAGTGCAAAGCAGGACCACCCTTCTTCCCCATCTAACACAGAATCTAAGATATGAGTAAGGGAGAAACATAAAAACAGAAAGAAACATACACACAGAAACACACATGCACATATGTACACACATGCATTCAATGGCAAAACTGGATATAGAGTGGAAACCATGTGTAGGAATAGACAGAAGCCCAGTTGTTATAACTGGGACAAAGTCACAGTCAAACTAACTTGACTTGATGCCACTTACTAAGTGTTTAGTCATAGATCCTGAAACCCCTTACAACACAAGGGCTTTGAGCTAAGTCTGGCATTTGGGGCAGAATAGTATACGTTAAAAAGAAAAGGTAGTAAAAATTCCTAACTTTGCAAAGACTGAAAAAAAAAAACCACAGTAAAAATTCACAAGTATACTTGATTTATATATAAAATGTCTGCTGAACCCACCCTTCTGAATTGATCTCAAAAAGGCTGTGCTCATATAGAGGCAAATGTTCTCAAGGATTTTAAGATCACTTTGTGAGGTAAGGAATACGAATTGACTACCCTAATATCCATTTTCCTTTTGATTCTTGATAATATAACCCCAAATTTTAGCTGTGCACACTGCCTCCAAGAATCAGAGACTGTCTGAGATCCTAACTAACAGCTACATGTGGCCATGTGACCAAATTCTGGCCAGCCAGTTGTAAGCAGACCTGTGAGACTTCCAGGTTGTTTCAAAGGGGAGGCACTAATATTTCCTCTCTTTTGCCCTCTTTGTTGCTTAGAGAACAAAAATGAAGAATGGGGGGGGGGGGGAGCGGTGGCACATTTATACAATGAGATACTACTCTGCTGTAAAAAGAAAGAAAAATTCACCCTTTGCAACAGCATAAATGGAACTGGAGAACATCATGCTAGTCAGACAAAGACAACTATCATTGATTTGACTCACATGTGGAATTTAATGAACAAACCAAACTGCCAATCAAAACAGAGACAGTCTCATAGAGAACAGACTGTGACACACACTGTGCCAGACTGCTATGGCTCAGGGTCTCATGGCTGGTGTATTCTCTTCCTTTTCTACCCACTGAAATGAGTACAAATTTCTCTGAGATGTCAGCCTACAGGAAATAGCAGACTGATTTGCTCTTGCTGATTGCTTTCTGTCTTCCACACCACTGACTGATGTATAATAAATCAAGATTTGGGTTTAATCTGAGAGAATAGGGAGGCCAATTAGTCCACTGGTCAAGTCCACATATTCTAGTTCAGCTAACCAGAGTTCAGATTAGCCTGGGGCCAAAACTTTCATGAGTGCAGTGATTCTTTTGTGTTCCTGTGTTACTATTCTCTGTTAAGTATCTCCCTTAAGAACCTTTTGAAAAGGGTCTCTCTAGATTTATTAACTTCTAGGTTCCCTGACCATAAGACCAGTTAATATAAATATAAATTCTCCAGAAGTTCTCATAAGCATCATGTATAAGGGCTTTTATTGTGGAAGAACTTCACTCATTTGAATAAAAATGAGATGGTTAATATGGATGGGATTTAGAAAGTGAGGGAAGAAACTGGTGAAAATGAGGAATAAGGTGCAGACTACAGCAGTGAAATATTTACAATTACGTCTTGAGAGCCATGGGAAAAATTTTGAGGGTTTTAAACAGGGAAGCGAAATTATTAGCTTAACCTTTTAAAGATATTCTCAATGAAAGGGAAGCAAAATTATTAGTTAACCTTCTTATTTGTTTTTATGGTTTTTAAATTGATGAGAGAAAGAGAGAGAGAGAGAGAGAGAGAGAGAGAGAGAGAGAGAGAGAGAGAGAGAGAGAGAGAGAGAGAGAGAGAGAGAAGGGAAGGGAAGGGAAGGGAAGGGAAGAGAAGAGAAGGGAAGAGAAGAGAAGAGAAAAAAGGTAGAAAGAGAGAAGCATCAATGTGAGAGAAATATCTATCTGCTGCCTCCCATATACACCCCAACTGGGGATGAATACACAACCTGGGCATGCCCTGATGGTGAATCAAACCAACAATCCTTCGATGTACAGATGGCACTCAACCAACTTAGCCACACCGGCCAGGACTAGTTAGCCTTTTTAAAAGAATCTCAATGATAGGACTAATCTTGAATTTTTATTGCTTATTTGACAGTGAGCTTTTGTTCATTTATAAATTCTATTTTATTCTTATGATCATTTTATTCATATCATTTTATCTTTTTTTATTTGTATTTTGTTCACTTTTCAAAGACTTAAAAGTGGTATGTTAGATATTATCATCATTATTTTTTTTGCCCATTTCTCATGTTTTTGGCCCATGTGTATATATTTATATATATATTTCAGAGAGGAAGGGAGAGGGAGAGATAGAAACTAGAAACATCATTGACCAGCTGCCTCCATCATGACCCTCATTGGGAATCAAGCCTGCAACCTGAGCATGCACCCTGACTAGGAGTTGAACCCGTGACCTTCTGGTTCATAGGTCAACACTCAACCACTGAGCAGGCTGGCCCATGTATGTTTATGTAATTTATCTGACATATAAAGCCTCATGAAAAATAGATCTTTATTATGAAGGGTAATTTTTATTAAAATGTCAAAAGCATACAAACCTCAGAAAAAATGAATATTTAACTATAATTAAATTAACTTTGGAGGTTTCTCAAATAAATACTGTATTTTCCGGTGTATAAGATGACTTTTGAAACGAAAAAAAAGTCAACTGAAAATCGGGGGCAAAAGACCAAAATGCACAAAAATTACCTGCAGATCTTGATGGCAAATAAGTCTTTTCTTTGAAGTGGGGGGTAGTCTTATACAGTGAATATAGGCCTAAACCTATGTTTTAACTGTAAAATTAGGGGGTCGTCTTATACGCCAGAAAATATGGTAGCTTTTGGTCTGAATCCAGAATATACAAAGCAAAACTTGAAAATCACTATGAAAAATTAATTAGAACTTGAAAAATGTAAAATAAACATAATAAAAAGTTTGTGATCCCTTTGAAAGCTTACCTAACTCTCCAACTCATTGTCATTTTGTGTTAGCTGGTGCTCTAGGGATCAATAAAAGCTCTGGTTGAAAACCTCTAACTACTAGTGCAGAAAAGAATTGCTAGGGTTTATTTAGTCATGTCATGGAGCCTTAAGGATGGCAATAAAAATCTCTGATGTTCCCCAGAAAAGCGGAAGCATACCACATGGAAATAAATGTTCTAAAAAGGATGTAGTCCTGGAAAAACTCTTCAACTACTTTTTAGTGAAGGGAAAGAGAAGCCATCTACCTATGAAATATGGAATATCAGAGGAATTTAAAGAATAGTTTGAGGGAATAAAGAGACAAATAACCCATGGAAAATGAACAAAGGATCTTAATAGACATTTCTCCAAAGAATCTATACAAAGGTCAAGAGCACATGAAAAGATGCATTATTTATCAGGGAAATGCAAATCAAAACCAGAGTGAGATATCACTTTATGCCACACTAGGATGACTAGAATCAAAGTGTCAAACAATAAGTGTTGGCAAGGATTTAGACCAATCAGAATACTCATATATTCCTGGAAGGAATATGAAATGGTATAGCTGTTTTGGAGAAGAGTCCAATAATTCCTCAAGGATGGTCATGGGGGGATAAATGGTGATGAAGAGAGACTTGACTTGGGTTGATGAACACACAATACAGTATCAGATGGTGAGTTGTATAATTATTTTTCTGCAACAAATATAATTTTCTTAACCAAAAATCACCTCAGTAAATTCAATGAAAATGAAAAAAAGATGAAACAGTTACTTAATGATCCAGAAATTTCACTCCTAAGTATATAACCAAGAAAAATAAAAACATATGTCCACACAAAAACTTGAACATGAATATTCATACCATCATTGTTTATGGTAGCCAACAATCGGAAACAATTCCAGTTTATCACCTAGATAAACAAAATGAGGTGTATCCATATAATGAAATATTATGCAATAATAAAATGGGACAGCATTCTGATGAATGTGCCAAATGGGTGAATCTTAAAAGAGTATTGCTAGGTGAATGAAGCTAGTCACAAAAGCCACATATTGCATAATTCTATTCATATGAAATGTCCTGAATAGGAAAATTTATTCAGGCACAGTACAAATTAGACGTTGCTTATGGCTAGAGAGGATGGAAATTTAGTTAGATGACAGCTAAAGGATGGGAGTTTCTTTTGGAGGGGATGAAGTGGTCTAAAATTGACTGGTGATGATTGCACATTCCTGAGTATATACTAAAAATCACTGAATTCTATGCTTTAAATGAGTAAATTGTATGGATATGTACACTATTTTTAAGCAATGTTTTTGAAAATCCCTAAGAACTCAAGGTTATTGATTTTAACCCCTGATTATATTTAATGTAAAATTTAATATTAATTCAAAATCCAAAAAGTCACTAGTACAGAATCATATTCCAATCATATTATTGTGACATATCAGAGTAAAGAGATAAATTCTGTGAGGCATTGCAGAATCCACTATTTTAAAATATATATTCTCCTTGCCACAGCTTTAATTATCTATCACAGAAGCCAGAAGTCAGATAGTATATGGGTTACACCAGTATTTATTTATTTTTTAATGTGTTTTATTGAGACAGGAAGGGAGAGGGATAGAGAGATAGAAACATCAATGAGAGAGAAACATCATTGATTGGCTGCCTCCTGCACACCTCCTACTGAGGATCAAGCCCATAACTGGGCATGTGCCCTGATTGGGAATCCAACCAATGACCCCTTGGTTCCTAAGTCTATGCTCAACCACTAACCCACACCAGCCAGGCTCAATATTTAAAAGAGTATTTCCTTCCTAACAGTTTGACAAAAAAAATCCTGGCTCTCCTTGAAACACTTAATAAACCACCTATCATCATAAAATTTGCTTTTACAAAATACCCAGGAAGTTAAATGCCAGCTTAAAATTTAAGAGGAGCAATGCCTGTATTAATACTAATTTCAGAGCAACTCATTCTTATTGAGGTATTGCATAGCTTGACACTAGGAGGAGTTGAAAATTATGACAATTATATATGCAAATTTTTGTGAGACTTTCTCAGTGTTTCACTGTATTCATTTATTCATACCCATCTTGTATCCAAATTTTTCACTCATAGAATATGATGGTCCTGTTTGCAGGAAGGAATTAATCATTGGAATTCAGAAATGTAAACTGTTACAAATTAAGATAAAAATACATGTATATAAAATCACTGAGTCAGATTAATAAAATAATACAACTCAGATACTTCATTTTAGAAGTTTCTTTGAGAAGCTCAATCAAGTATACTAAGAGGTCTGTACCTTAATAACATAAAAATGCCATATGCCAGGCTATTATCACTCTTGTTAGTACTGAAGTACCATCACTGTGTCAGACTTCCTCCAACGTTGAGATCCACCAGCTGGTTTTATGGAATTCTTCCCGCTAAGAATACCCTGTGATTCAAAGTTGGGGATGGAGAGTGTGTATTTCAAGGTGCATGTTTATGTGCCATTATTCTCTGTATTCTACAAAGCCTCCTAGTTATTTTAGGCCTTGGCAGCCAACTATTTACAAAAAGTCTGCCTTCCTAATCTAGCCCCAGAACTACCTGCACTCCTAGGCAAGGCAGGTCTACTATCATGTATTTTGGTTATTCAATTAATGCTTGCTAAATTGAGCAACCAATTGCCTTTGAATTCCTGAGTTGTTCTCAAATAGCTGAATGTTAGAAAACTACTCTCGAAATCTTAAAACTTGAAAGCACTAGTTTATAATGAGCCAGGCTCTTCCAGGGCTTAAGTTTGGACAAGACTTGGTTAGGTGCTTGTGGAGGCTATATTAACTCTTTAAAACCACAAGGGATCTATCTAGTAAATTGCTGATTCTGTGCTAATTTGCATGGCTGACTTGCTTTAATTTTTAGGTGGGATGGGAATTTGGTAGGACACAGTGAATGAGCAAAGCTATTGTGAATGGCTATATGTGAATGAGCCAATAATAATAGACTAGAGGCCCGATGCACAAAATTTGTACAAGAGGAGGCCTTCCTTCCCCTGGCTGCCAGCACTGGCTTCCCTCTGGCACCCGGGACACAGGCTTCCCTCGCACCTGGCTTCATCTGGAAGGTCGTCTGGAAGGATGTCCAGTCTAATTAGCATATTACACTTTTATTATTATAGATCATTACCTAGAACTTGATAGTTTAAAAACTGTTTGCACTAGTTATTTAACAGGCTGAAGTAGTAAAACACTTTGAAAAATAGTTATACATGTTCCCCTCACCATCTGCATGTGTGAAACCTTTTGTAAGGAAAGATGGTGAAAAGCAAAAAGAGTAATTACCATAAATTTATATGGAAAATTTTCTGAATGTTCTCAAACCCATAATACAACACATGCCCAATGTGTTTATTTTATTCACAATGACTGAAACAATTACCTCTAGATTCATTCTTAGCATAACATTCTTCTGAGCTTTCTTTGGCTTTTCTGATACCTTAGAACACATCATGCAAACAGATGCACAAAATACAGTTCACCCTCAAACAATACAGGTTTGAACCGTGCAGGTCCACTTCCTTGGGATTCATGTCAATAGATACTATACATTTTTTTCTCTTCCTTTTGATTTTCTTAATAACATTTTCTTTTTCCAGCTTACTTCATAAATACATTTATAGGTATTAATCTACATTTTGTTATTGATAAGACTTCTGGTCAACAGTAGGCTGTTAATAGTTAAATTTTGAGAGGAGCCAAAAGCTATATGTGGATTTTTGACTAGATAGGGTTGGGGGAAGATACTCCTAACCCCCAAGTTGTCCAGGGTCAGCTGTCAATTGATATTAGCACAGACACAACGTAGCTTAATTTCTGTCTTGCAATGCCCTGGGATGGAGAGGTAGGAATGACTCTCAGCATCTACACATTTGTAGAAGATTAGCTCCACCAAATTCATTAATTAATGATTATCACCACTAGTCAGGTAAATCATGGAATAACAACCCAGGAAGTCTCCATGTTTGAAGTCTCTCCATAAGGAAATATAAAGCAAGAAGAAAGACAGTTACCCTCCTCTAAAACTACAGCTATATTAGGTTTTCCCATTATATTTCATGCTGCAAATTTTATAACTGGATGAATAATCTTGTTTTTATTACTGTCAAATTTTATTATTTATTTCAGATCCATAATTCTAGATCAGCTTTACCCTGTATAGTGATCTCCCACCTTTATTTATAATTGTTTTGAGCTTTGTATAAACTTTGATAAGTAGTTCTGTTTTCAAAGTCAATGGCTATAGTTTTCAACAGAATGATATAGAACTCTGAAAAAGGCCTCTACAGATTCTGACCAATGTGGAAATACATCAGAAAGGCTGTTATACCTGAATGTGCCATAATTTTCACAATCATACATCCTTGTGTTGTTGTATAGAGCAGTGTTTTTCAACCTTTTTTGGGCAAAGGCACACTTGTTTCATGAAAAAAATCACGAGGCACACCACCATTAGAAAATGTTAAAAAATTTAACTCTGTGCCTATATTGACTATATATAAAGTAATTCTCTTGAATAGGAATCAAATAAACACAAAGAAAGTATTTTATAATTACTTTATTATGAAATATTAAGTAAACAAAATAGTGAAAAATTATAAAATTCTTGTCTTGTCTGCACCTACGGCACACCAGGCAACATCTCGCGGCACACTAGTGTGCCGCGGAACAGCGGTTGAAAAACGCTGGTATAGAGTAGCCAAAAGGAGGAGCTATGTGCTACTATTTGAAGTGGCAAAAAGCCAATGTTATATACATGCCCTATCACTGCTTGGTCTTATCTATAGGCCAATTTATGTGACCTTACTTCCAATCAATACATGGTTTCACTGGAGATATCCTCTTAGATGTAGGGTTACACAGAAAACAAAGTGCAGTTGAATATCTTTTCATTTTCTTACCACAAATAATTTTCTGTAACCACAGTAATCTTTTATTCTTCTAAGAAAATGTTTCTGTTGAATACCTTATAATGAATTGAGATTATACTCTACAGATCTAATTCAGTCTTTCTAGATGCTCTTTTTCTTACAGATTTGTCAGTGAGGCAAAGAAATGGTCATGTGATTCACTCAGGGATCACCATACTTTACACATTTCAGAAGTGGGATTATGCCCTTACAGCTGTGTCATCTGCAATCTCCATACTGTTATTACTGAAAAGTACCCAAACTCTGTTTTTTAAAAACAAAATTATATTGTTCTTGGTCACCAGAAAGTTGTTAGATAGTTAATAAACAAAACATTGTTTTAGTAAAATTAATCTATATGAGTAGATCTAATTCTACTTTAAAAAATCAGCAATCTTCATTCAAAGTCAACTTATACATTTATTGCAGATCTCAATTTTATATTGTCCTTTTTAAAATTTACAAAGACTCATTAACTTAGTTTTCTCACTTAAGTTATAAAAGGTAATTTTATGTTATTTTCAAATAGCCTGTTCTTCCCATGATCTATTTAAAAATATTTAAGAGTCCTTAGAACTATATTACAATATATAATACATGATGAAATATAATGCATCATATTTAGTCATCTAGAATTCATTTAATGGTGAATGATAATGCCTCATGTTTACACAATGCTTTACAACTGAAAAGTAGTCTCATGTGTACTGTGTAATTTATCTAATTTGCATTAAATATTCCAGTGAATATTCAAGATAGGTACTATTTCCTCTCTTTCATAGGTTAGGAAGCATAGCTTCAAAGAAGTTATTTTCCTGTGAGAAGGAAACATAGCTTGTCGCTGGACCAGAACCTAAGCCCTGGTGTGCCAAACCTGTTCACTTTACCATGACCAGCAGTGGCGGGTGATGTAAGAAATACAAAAGATGATGGTCTTTCTTATAATGACCTTCTATCAAGTTTTTTTTTAAAAGATTATAATGGTTATCCATAATATTTAAGATACTATTGTGTTTTAAGGTAGTTTTAGTTTTAAGAAGTAAAAAATGTAGGGGTCATTTTGTTTGCTCATTTTAAAGTGCTAGGCCTAGCTGACATTTTTGTATTTCTAGGTTGCTTACCATTTCAATAAGCCAAATGCTAAGATAAATGGCAGTCATTGAAGAGAACAGTCAATGTCATGTCCTTGAAAAAGAGCTATGTGTATGTACACAGGAAGCTGTAATTAAGCTGAAGGCACTAAGGACATAGGGTGAGAAGACAGGTTCTTGTCTCATGCAATTATATCGTACTTGAGTGAGCTCAGCCAGTTTACTTCCAGCCTTGCACTTAGGTTCCCCTTATATAGCATGGGAATAATAAACCCTCATATTGTTGAGAGAGGGTCCTATCCTATATGATAAAAGAGAAACATGTAAATTGACTGTACTTCCACTACTCTCATCACCAGCCAATCAGGAGTGAGTGTGCAAATTAACCCAACAAAGATGGCAGGTTAATTTGCAGACACAGGCACCATGTGGAGAGCAGAGCAGGAGAACTGGCAGTTTGGAGGACTTGGCAGAGCGAGAAAGAGCAGGAAGGGAAAACCCAGAGTGCAGGGAGTGCCAGGAATTCTGGGAGTAGTAGTTTGGGTGGCAGCCCCGGGACCAGAAGTGGAAGGCCAGAGTGCAGGGAGCACCAGGAGTGCAGGGAATCATGGTTCTGGTTACAGACAGATCTCATAGACACTAGAGCAAAGTGACCCTGGAGCAAGTTACTATTGCAAGTAGAGGATGGAGGGAAAGCAAATGTGAGAGACATAGGTAAAATCAGAGTGTCTAGGAAAAATTAAAGGGAAAATATCCTAAAACTTCTAGGAAATCTCCACCAATGAAACAAAGAAAAAAAAAGTCTCTATTATTATGTGAGCAACAAACTCAACTGGGTTCGGGTCTCAGACAATTCTGACTGCAAAGACAGACAGAAACTCCCAGATTGGAGAGGGCTCCCCTGAGGGGTCCCAGATAGGAGAGGGTGCAGGTCTAGCTGAGGGAACCACCCCCTGTGCACAAATCTTCATGCACTGGGCCTCTAGTATGAAAATATTTATGAAAGATTTAGAAACTATAAATTGCTATACAAATGTTTAAATTCTACATTATTTTCATATTGGAGAAAAATATAACATAGGTTAACTTTGCTTCTAAAAAAAAAAAAAAAAAAAAAGTCCATAGTTCTGGCCAGTGTGACTCAGTTGGGCATCATCTCAGGCATCAAAAGATGGCTGGTTTGGTTTCTGGTCAGAGCATACGTCCGGGTTGCGGGCTTGATCCCCAGTAGGGAGGCAGCCGATGAATGTTCCACTCTCACATGGATGTTTCACTTTCTCTCTCTCTCTTCTTTTCTCTCTAAATATCAGTAAAAGTGTTTTTATGAGGTCCATAAACATAAACAATGGTTCCTTTTGTATAAGTATGTAGGTTATATCTAAGACTATAAAAATCCAGCCTCCGAATTACTTGCTTACTTACACTTCATGCCAACGTTCTGGGAATAAAGAATTTGCTCTGGGCACAATATTCAGCATATGCTATTGCAGTTACCTAATACAGACATTGGTCACTGTGAAAGGATGCTTCTACAAAGGGGGGTTAGTGAGGGCAAACCACTATAAAGTAAATTTGTTATCTCGTTGATGTGCTTTCAAACATAAAGTCTAACAATTCAAGACTCGTAAAAAGAAAGGAAAGTTGCACCAAGCAGGACTTCCATTCACAGAACCGTAGGGCTGAGCATGGGCTGCAGAATCTCTAGGTGCAAGACAGGGGAGGGCTGCTGACCCAGCAGTCACAGTTTGCACCATGATTTTCACCTTTGTGTTGGTGTTCTCTCACCAATTACTGGTGCTACCAGAACACCCCTGATTTTCCTTTCAAACTTTGGTCCCAGTTTGTTGGTAAAGCTGTGCCCTACATGGCTTGGCCTCTGAGTAATACTGTGACCACAGAGATTCAACACAAAAGTAAATTCAAATATTTAATTTGTTGCTTCTTGGCTTGCATTCCTTTGGATTGCTTTCATCCATGTACTGGTATGTATGCATTTAACCTGCTTCCACACTGTTTGCAAATGATTCATCTCCAGTTCTATAGTGTGCTCTTTTTCAACTCCCTTTCCATAGTCTTTCCCGTAGGCTCTGCATCAGGCATGCAGACACATACGCACGCACCTCCACAATCTGCTAGCGCAGCTCCAACATGGAAGTGAAGGGTGAGGAAGACACTGAGAGCACCAAGCTGGAGTCCTCTTTGGTGGGAGGGAGGAAAACGGTATATCTCAATACATCATTCTGTAGCTACCTTCAGAACAGCTGAGAGAAACTAGAATACTCAGTGAGACTTTATTACACCCCAAGGGGATGTATAAAAACTTCAAGAATTCATAAGAAATCAGCTTCCTCCTGTGACTCAGAAACACTGCAGTATATTCAAAGGCTGATCAGAGAAGAGAACCCCATGCTAGACCCAGACTTTTCGTCCATGGTTTCAGCACAGCATCTGAGTTTCTTGTTGTTCCCACTTTCATTTTTACCTCAGACTTCCAGACAGTTTGTACTTGTTCCCTATTCCTGTTTTTGGTTCCAGAGGCACAGTCACCATTTTTTAACTGTCAAACTAACTTTCCACCTGGGAATACAGAGAAAGAGGTGAGACCTTCAGAAGAGATGGATTATCGGAGTTGTTTCCTCTTGAGGAAAGAGCAGTGTGATTCAGTGCAGTCATTTTTAAGTTTCATTGTGCCTTGAAATCACCTCTGAAGTACAGTCATGTGCCACTTAATGGCCAGGTCACATCTGAGAAATGTGTCATTAGGCAATTTTTTTTGTTGTATGAGTGTCATAGAGTGACTTACACAAACCTGGATGATACAGCCTACTGTACACCCAGGCTCTATGGCTTGTAGGTTACAAGACTACACAGCACATTACTGTACAAAACAAGAGATTAAATCAAGCACAAGAGGAAATGATACAATCGAAAGATGCAGTAAAGCCTGGCTGGGTGGCTCAGTGGCTCAGTTGGTTGGGGCATCGTTCTGTATACCAAAAGGTGGAGGTGGTGGGTTCAGAAAAGAAAGCCAGTCACAACTAGCTATTTGACTTTCTGAGGATTTTGTTGTTGTTCTGAGTGTTTATGCTTCTATCCCCTGTGAAGTTATAAGCAGTGAAAATCTATTTACTGTAATACATCTACTTGTTATTTTTAATCTAATTATTGAAATTCTCAGATCTTTGTTGTTTAGCAAGATTTTATTTTATATAGAAGTTCTGCTGTGATGCAGCACACCATTCTATTTATGATTGTGTGTGCATGTGTGTTCACAAATGTCTATCCCTCGATGAGTTAATACATCATAAATCCCCTGGGTCTCAGAACTGCTGTCTACTAACTATTCCTTACTAAAGTAAAAATGTTTTTGGTGTTTGTTCATCAATAGCATTCCTTGTGGATGAATTTAATAACAATTTGTTGGCACCCACAGGGTACCTGACAGAGTCAGCTCCATTATCACACAATAAACTAAAAAAGTTTGAATTCTACATGTTGATGCCACTATATTTTACTTTTTTGCTTCTGAAAAAAAAGACATATAATACTTCTGTCTTAAAAATGTTTTTCCATGAATGCCCCACATTTTCTGCCAAGAGTAGAATTATGGCAATGGGTTAAAGACTGAAGTGTGAACACTGGATGAGAAGCCAGTTCTCATCTGCTTTCTTGGTTCATTTCACAGAAAATTCACTTTTTGGGTCTTAATCCTCTAGCTATTTCTTTTGTAAACACAGAAGAAAGGATTCAATAACTAGGTTTAATGGTTTAATTTAATTTCCTATTTACTTGTTATTAATAAATACATTGTAACTTGCAAAAAGATGTAGTTTTAATACTGCTATTCATATGAATCTATACATTAGAACCAATGAGTTTGTGCACATTGTCATGACTACAGAAACTCTTATGCAGCCCTGACCCTTTTGGCTCAGTGGATAAAGCATCCGTCTGCGGACTGAGGGGTCCCAGGTTCAATTCTGGTCAAAGGGAATGTACCTTGGTTGCAGGCACATACCCAGTGGAAAGTGTGCAGGAGGTGGCTGATTGATGTTTCTCTCTCATCGATGTTCCTAACTCTTTATCCCTCTCCCTTCCTCTCTGTAAAAATTCAATAAAATATATATTTTTTAAAATAAATCAATTCTTATGCATATGATTTGAGAAACATTTCATGGGGCTTTGAAAAAGTGGATGGAAATGACTTTAAGTTGAATTTAACAAGCCATGTTTAAAAGCCACTGGTAAAGTGAAAAAGAATACAATTTGTAAAGAATCACCTCAATAATGACCTCCCTGAACTCTTCTCTCACATGTTTAATTAAACAAGTCTGGTTAAATATTTCTATTAAGTTCCTCTGGATATTGCAAACTTATAGATAAGATTTTGTCTTCCTAATTTGGGAAACCATTTGTATAGCCTCATCTAAAAATAATTTTTTATATATAATAAATGATATGTAGGGTTAAGAAAATTAGCATAGAGGCATATTCCTTTAACTTTGTTCCTAAATTGGTGTGTCACCATAGTTATATGTCTTGATCTTTGTGTGTTTCAGCTTCTTTTTAAAATGATTTCAGAGAGAAGAAGGGAGAGGGGGGGCAGAGAGAGAGAAATATCAACTTGAGAGAGAAATATAGATTGCTTGTTTCCTGCATGCAACCTGACAGGAGATCAAACCCACAATCTGGCCATGTGCCCGTAGGAGGGATCAAACCTGTCACCCTTTGGAGCATGGGACGATGCTCCACCAATTGAGTTACATCAGCCAGGACTCAGCTTCTTTTTTATTATTCTTTATTGTTAAATAATTACATATGTCTCCTTTTTCCTCCATTCACCTCTCCCGGGCCATCTCCCCACCTCCAGCATATGCCCTCACCCCCCTTGTGTCTGTGTCCATTGGTTATGCTTATATGCATGCATATAAGTCCTTTGGCTGATCTCTTACTCCCCACCCTCCCTTGCCTTCCCTCTGAGGTAAGATGGTTTGTTGGATGCTTTTTTGTCTCTGGATCTATTTTTACACATCAGCTTATGTTGTTCATATGATCATTGATATTTATCTTTCTCTGATTGACCTATAATGCTCACCATAATGCTCTGCAGGTCCATCCATGCTGTTTCGAAAGGCAGAAGTTCCTTCTTTTTGCAGCAGCGTTGTATTCAATTGTGTACGTGAGCGTTGTATTCAATTGTGTAGGTGTCTAAATGTCTACATACCACTGAACCATGTCTGCTGGGCACTAATTTAATTATTAGACAAGTAGGAGGTACACACAATTAATACCCTTATTTAACAAATGAGGAAAACGAGATCCTAAAATTCACCTGTAGTAAATGACAGAGTTTGAAATCAAGCAGCCTATGCCTTTCTACACTTTGCTACTGGGCCTCTGAGTTCTGTAGGGTCCATTTTAATACAAACACTATGGTTACACGGAAAGCATGCCACCATCATTTGTCAGTGATGTATATCATCTGCTCTTTGGGGATTTTTGCCCCCAGTTTATTTGCAAATTTATTCCTGGCACCTGTCTGGCATATAATGGGAACTCAGTAAGTAATAACTGAATGAATAAGTGTTGATCTCTCCATAACCCCCTTTCAATACTCTTTGTAAAACAGGATTTTAAAATATTTTTATTGCCTCAGTCTATTATTCTGCAATGTCACTATCGATCATTTTCCAAACAGACTCTTTTTTTATTTTGGTTTTCTAGCCAAGTTGTTAGTTCTTTATTGGTTGAGTATTTATTCCCATTTTTAACAGTTTATTTCGACACCAAAGTAGGAATTCAACAACAGGCAATGCTTAATGGCAGAACTGTAATGGTGCTTTGCACAGCTGACTTTTTCCATGCAAGAGCAGTAGCCCAAGGAGAGCGGTCAATTGCCAGCCTGGGAAAAGCCTTGACTGACTAAAGAACAGATGCTCTTGAGTATAATTACTAGAGATTTGCAGTGACCTAGGTAGCTATTTAACTAAAAAGGAAACATAAAGTGAACCAGAATTGGATTATTTGGAGGGGATTTCATGGTGAGTCACTGAGCAGAACTTAGTAACACAAAAAGAAGAAATTGGCAAGCCAGTATTTAGAGTAAACTATATAGAATTAGAGTCAAGACAACTTAAAACCAATGGCAAATTTTCTCTTCATTCTTATGTTAGCAGAATGAACAGGAGGCTAACTTAGACCTGAGTTATGAATAACAACATAAAAGCCACAAATAACCAGAAGAACACAGAAGCTTAGAGTATGTTTATCAATAATATTTTCTGTATATAGCTATGTTATCTAGCAAGTAGTCTTCCGCAGTTCCTGACATCTATGCCTGATAAGTATGACATTTGAAAGTATTATATTTCTCCCAAATACCATCTCAAAACCAGGGATGGAAGCTTGAGACAGCTTCAAATAATAGAAATAAGGGCATACTGACATCTATTGCAGTGTATAAGAAAAGAACTAGGTCAGAAAGGAAACACAGAAATACAAAAAAAAAAAAAAAAAAAAAAAAAAGCTGCTGGCAGGTGCTGGAGAAGGATGAAAGGGTGGAGAGGAGCCCAAGGGGGCCTCCTAACTGGTGCTAATTGTACTGTAGCCACCAGCTGCCTCACTGAGCTTCTCTCTGGCATCTCCACCCAAAGCACAGGGTCCTGGGTGCTGCCCCTCCAGGGATAATTCTGCACAGCTCTGAGAAGAAAAACATTATATATATATGAGAGAGATGGATATATTATAATAAGGAGAAAGCGTTTATTTTAACTATAAATAATCAATATTGGAAGACACAGTAGGACAGAGAGAAAACAGAGTTGCTGTTTAAATTACTGAAATGCCACTGGAAAGCTGTGGCCACAGGCAGGTACCAGCATAAACAGATCAGCAGCTTCTTCAGCATGATAGTCCCTGTAGGTGGAACAGTGGCTTCTAGTAGGTCCAAAGTCACATTGTCAATTTTTCTGCACATCGTCACCCTGCCGAAGCTGCTTTCCCGCTTCTTGATAGCCCCTGGCATCGTCCATAGAGCCTTATTCTAAGGTCTGTCTGTCCATTTCCAAAAGGCTCATGATGCAAAATGCTCCTCCACTCCCCTCTACTATGGACTGATTTGTTCCCCTTTCTAAACTTACATGTTGCAGCCCTAACCCTCAACCCCCAAGGAGTCAGTATTGGAGATGGGGCCTTGGAAGGTAATTAGTTTATATGCAGTCAAGAGGGTGGGGCACCAGGGTGCGATTAGTGCCCTTCGAAGAAGAGACAGAACAGTGCTCTATCTATCTATCATCTATCTATCTATCCACCTATCTATCATCTATCATCTCTTGTTCTCTCTTTCTCTCCATGTTTGCATTCATGCAAGGAAAAAAAAACTTCAAGTGTGATTACAGTGAGAAGGCAGCATCTGTCATCAAAGGAGAGAAACTCCTCACCCTACTGGAATTTTGATCTTGGACTTGCATCTCCAGAACTGTGAGAAGAAAATTCCTATTGTTGAACCTACCTGCCAAAGTGTTTTGTTATAGCAGCCTTAGCTGACTATGAAATCCTGTCTGCCCCATGTTGTCCAAAATCACACTGAAGTATTGGCAATCTGTGGTCTAAAACTTTTTCCCCACTTATGGAGTCAAATGACCCAGAAATCATTTGACTAAGTCATGTAGACTTGGCCAAGTATCCAACTGCTTTTGGTATCATCCACAAAACAAGGGACTCAATGGATGATCTGTAAGAGCAGTTCTGATCTTTCCATCCAACAGCCCTGGAATCCTTCGTAAGAGCTGCTTATTTGTCAAATTGATACAATTGGCATAAGGTCTGCAGGAGGGGAGCTGCCCAGTGCTCATTTTAGTGCTCCATGGCATATATCTCCACCATCATGACAGAAAAAGTAAGGGTAAGCAAATTGACCCTCTGCTTCTGCAGCTGTCCACCCATGGTACAGAATATTACAACAGACATACGCCAGCCCTGGAGATGTGGACAAATGCCAACACGACAAAAGCAATCAATATATTGTAGCTTGCTTTGTGGCTGTTACCTGTCTGAAGGACTCAGTGGCTGAGGGAAAACACCACCATCCTACACTGTTATGTTCTGTGCGAATCGCCTATTCTGCGGAGTTGATGCTGGCTGTGCCTTCTGCACAGGAAGTCAAGTCCTCCAGACACTCATTGTTCCTATCAGGATGGTGTGTTCTTAAGGGTTTCCTTAGGCAAAGAAATCAATTTTTCTATGTCTGAAAGGCAAGCATCTCTATCTGGTTCCTGTCAGCCTAGACCTCAAATATATCTGTAAAGCCATGTTCTAGGATACTTGAAAATTACTCCAAGGCATTTAAAAAAAACAAAAAAAAACTGGTTCACATTATTCCAGGATCTCTGCACTCTGTTATTTCAGTCCTTGACGAATATATAATAGCAACATTGTACTCAAGGAAAGAAGGCTTTTCCTCCAGCAGTAGGTAAAAAAGAAAGGCCATTTAAATCCTTTAAAATTCTCAACTTAGCCCATGCAACTTTGTCCTTGTTCATCTAAATTGCAACAGAAAAAAAGCTAATGTAGAAGGAACTCTGAAATACATGACAAATGTGAATGACAGACAGATGAAGGAAGCTTTTAAGAGTTATTTGGACTAAAAATAACTTCAGTCAGTGTTAGAACTTTCGTAGGAAGTGATGAAAAACCTACTTGGGTGCACTATTCGCCATAGAACAGGACCTTTGCTTCTGAAAAAGACAGTCTTGGGAACTGAGAAAATGTTTAAAGTGATACCATGACCAGGACTGGAACCTGAGAATGTGTTTTAATGTTAAATTCATGAAATCATTATTAAACCTGTATATTTTGTTGTGAAAAAGAAAGGCAAATTTTACCCAAGACAAAATATATATATATATATATATATATATATATATATATATATATATATATTTTTGTATTTATATATATATATATTTATATATTTATATATATATATATATATATGCTCCTTTAAATATTAATTTTAGAGTTAGTTTCTTTAGAAATCCATCTTAAATATGCAGAACAACCATGCGATATGGACTTACAGCAGTGTTTCTCCACTGGGGTAATTTTGCTCGCCAGGGGACATTACCTACTTTTTCATTTTTTAAATGAGTGTTTATTGACTGGGTGCTAGGCCCTGGGAGGCCATTGAGCACACAGTGGTTGATTGCTCATCCTGTTGTAATGGAACTTACTGTCATGATGGAAAGACAGACATTCTACAAAGTTATTACAGTGAAAGGTGTTACTAAAAATGAGAGGATATAACATAATTTGGAAGGGTTGAGTTAACTAGGTAAATAATCAGAGCAGGTAGAAGAGCTCAGAGCAGTGGCTCAAGCAAAATATCACTAGTGCTTTCCTCCCCTGAAATAGTTAACAATTCAAAGAGGGGATGTTGGGGGGGAGGGGGGAGATAAGAATATTCAAAGAGAAAAGGAAATTTTCCTTACTACCTTCTAATTCCTTAATTTTATTCTCCTATGTCCCTGAACTTCCTGCTGTTGGATTTCTGCTTCTGGAAACAATTGCTATATCATTCTGATAAGCTCCTGGATATTCACTAAATTATTCTTTTTATAGCTTCCGTCAACTTGCTATGGAATCTAGAAATGACTAATAGTTAAAATAACTCATTTATTAATCTTAATAAGAACAGTTGGCAGTGATGCTATACTAGATCAGGGAACCAGCTGCTGAGAATGCTGCCTGTATAATTTTTGCTTTAATGGCTGGCTGGAGTGAAACTTTAGAGTAGCTGATATATTATTAGCATCAGCATAGTATGTGGCTGACAGCATTTTATTATAAGGTAAAGATAAGAAACTTTGCTAATTCTTAATACCTATGATTAATGAACTCATCCTCTCTGTTCCATTTAATAACATGTTAGATAAGGAACAACTTTTTATCCTAATACATACTATAAACCTTTATGTAAATAAAATCTTTATGGTTTGAACATGAGGAAAAATGGATATTTCTTTCATATTTAGTAAAACTAGAAATAATATTAAAGGGGCGGCTGTGTATAATATTTTTATTTCAGAAAAGTAGAACATAAAAAAATCCCCAAATGCAGACATCCCTAGAGAACATGAATGTATTAAAGTTCTATTGAATTACTATGAGATGACACCATAAATATTGTTCTATATAAAGTTTTAAAAGACCTTATGAATCAATTTATGATTTACACACTTTTATTCTTCTAGTAGATTAGAAAATTTCAGCTCAGAGAGGTTCAAGAGTTTACACAGGGCCACAAAGCTAATAAATGGCAAAACTAGCCGGATGACTGGACATAGAAAGTATCAATTATGTGGGCCTGTTGTCCATTCAACAGTCATTTAAGGTACTGAAGAACAGAGAGGGCTTAGTCCAGCTCTAATAGTCTTAACCGACTCTTCTACACTAAATAAATGCTATAAAGTTCTGCAATGGAAATATATAAGGAGCCCAGTGAAAGCACAAAGGAATGTCATCGATTCTCTGGGAAGAGACAGAGGAAGCAAAGGTTCATAGGAAAGATAAGCTCCAATGAATGAGATCCTCATGCTGAAGGCCTGGGCAGTGTGGCACAAGGCAGGGGTTCTAACAAGTGGAAAGAGCAGGAGGAAGCAGCCTGGTGAAATCAGAAATGCATGCTGTTCATTGTGGCTCAGTGTTTATACCAAGGGCAGAAGGCGGCATGGGAATGGAGAAATAATGCATCTAGGAAAGATGGGGAAAGGCCATGAAAGACTTTATTGCCTTTGCTAAGCATTTTAAATTAAATTTTTACATCACTGGAAAAAAGTAAGCATGTTTAAAATTCCATTCTGAAAGCTCATTCTTTTTAGAAGAGATAGAGGAACAAGGAGCAAAACTGCAGGTGGAAAGAACAATTGGGAGGATATTCAATCATCCAGTCTGACAGGATGATGGCCTTGGGCAGCCGCAGAGTTGCTTTCTCATGTTTCACACCCTGGTGACTGTAAGTTTTAATGTTATTATGTAAAATGACTTAGCAATCTGTAACTAGAGTAATAAAATCTTACTTACGGAGAAAAGTAATTTGTATTATTTTTAAAGAAAAAATAATTAGTATATTCAATAGATAAATCTGAACCTCTTTACATTAGTAAGAATTGAATAATAGGAAAAGAAAATTCATAACATAACTTCAAGGGACCATTAATATATGCAAAGAAATATTCATAATAACTAATAATTTAAGACATGTATTTAAAACATTAGGTTTACAATTTTTAAAAAATCCATAAATGGCTAGGCAAAGTAACATTTCCAGATGCTTTTGGAAAGATTGTAAGTTGAACCAAATATCCTGAAAATAAATTGGATAATAGCTACAAACAAAAGTTTACATTTTTCACATTCTTTAATTCAATATTTCAACTCCTAGGAAATTATTTGAATAAATAACAAGGCAGCCTAGTATTATGGTTAACAGCATGATTGCTGGCATTGCACTGCTAGGATTTGAGTCTAACAACTGTATGACATTAGGCAAGTTACTTAGTATCTCCGTTCTTCAATATATAGAATAATATTAAAGGAATTAATAAACTACATTATGTTTAGTGATTGTTGGTGTGACAAATAAAACCATCTCAAAGTTGGAAGTACCAGAATAGGTAATCCAACTACTAGATATATGTTACATGAAGAGTAGAAGGGTAAGTGGATAGATAGGTAGATAAATAGATAGGAAAGAGGAAGAAATGGAGAGAGGGAGGGAGGAGGAAGGACAAAAAGGGAGGAAGAAATGGGGGAGGGAAGGGAAGGACAAAAAGGAAAATAATAAAAGAAGGGAAGGGAAAAAAAAGAGAGGAAAGGAAGTTGTTAAGTACATTCACATTGTTGTACAACCATCATCACTATCCATCTCCAGGACTTTTCATCACTCCAAACGGAAACTCTGTACCTAGTAAATAATAACACTACAGATTCTAGTAATCACCATTCTACTTTGTGTCTCTATGAATTTGACTGTTCCAGGTAGCTCATATAAGTGAAGTCATATAATATTTGTTCTTTTGTATCTGGATTTATTTCACTTAGTATAATGTCTTCAAGGTTCATACATGTATCGTGTTGCAGCATGAATCAGAATTTCATTGATTTTTAAGGCTTATTTATATTCTATTGTAGGAATACACTACATTATTTAATCCATTTCTCTTTCAGTAAGCACTAAGTTGCTTCCACCATTTGGCTATTGTGAATAACGTTGGTATGGACATGAGTGTACAAATATCTGTTCATATCTGCTTTTAGTTCTTTGGGATGTATACCCAGAAGTGGAATTGTAAGATCATTTGGTAATTCTATGGTTAAATTTTTGAGGAACCATCATAACTTTTCCCACAGTGGTTACACCATTTTACTTCTACTGACAACATAGGTGTTCTAATCTCTCCACATCCTTGCCAACATGTTATTTTGTGTGTGTGTGTGTGTGTGTGTGTGTGTGTGTGTGTGTGTTTTATAATAGCCACTCTAATGGGTGTAAAGTGCTATTTCATTGTACTTTTTATTTTCATCTTCCTAATAGAGATGCCAAACATCTTTGCATGTGCTTATTGGCCATTCATATATCTTATTTGGCTAAATGTCTATTGGCATACCTTGGGTATACTGTGGGTTCAGTTCCAGATCACTGCAATGAAGCAAGTCTTGTAATAAAATTATGCTAAGTGAAATAAGTCAGATAGAGAAGGACAAATACCATATGATTTCATTTATATGTGGAACCTAATGAACAAAATAAATGAACAAACAAAGAAACAGACTCATAGGTACAGCGAACAGACTGACAGAGAGGAGTGGGGCTGGGGGACTGGGTGAAAAGTTGAAGGGATTAAGCATTATACTTTGGTAGTTATGGAATACTCACAGAGTTGCAGATTACAGTTTAGGGAATATAGTCAATGATATGATAAATATGTATGGGGCCAAGTGCATACTTGAAGCAGCAGGGGGCCGCTCTGTAAAGTACTTGCCTTTTTAACTACTTTGCTATATAAAACTAATACAGAATAATCATGGATGTAATTATAATTAAAAAACACACAGAAGTACAGGGTTCAAAGAGCTTTCAGGTTGGGGAGCCAGAGTATTTCCTGCCCTGAACTCCATGAGAACAGAGAGTCCTTTGACTGGGCTTTGCCATATGTGTCTCTTCACCTTGCAATTGATTCGTATCCTTTGTAGTAAAGTCAGAAAAAAGTCATAATTATTTTGCCTTCAGTTTGTAAAAAATGCACCATCTGTTAAGCACAATAAAGTGATGCACAGTAAAATGAGGTATGACTATAGCCTCTTTTGCACATTTTTAATTGAGTTTTTTATTGTTTCGCTATTATTTTTGAGTTGTAGTTCTTTATATATTCTGAATATTAATATCTAACTGGACACATAATTTGAAAATACTTTATCCCTTCTGTGGATAGTGTCCTTTATACACAAAAGTTTAATTTTTATCTTTTATTTATATTTCTTATTCTTTTGTTGCCCATGCCTTCTATGTCACATCCAAGAAATCATTGCTAAATATAATGTCATACAGTTTTTGCCTGAGTTGAACTTTTTTGATTGGCCTATATCTTAGAGCTCTCTTATTTTACCTATTAACCCAAAAAATAAAAATCCTCAGGGGATACAGTTTTTAATTTGCATTGTAACACTTAGTCTAAGGGTTGCCAAAAAGATATTCATTGAGCCCAACAGTAATTTAAAAACAACAAATATGTTTACTTAGGGAGGGTTATATGTAAGGTAGCCAAAAGGTCCTGAAGGAAATAAATTGAAACACTGCACTATAGCTCATAATATTTCTCATAGTTATGGGTAAATCTCTTTGCAAACAGATGTGGTCCATTTGTGGCACATAAACAACAATGTATAAACTGTATCAAGTCGCTGTGAAATAAGCAGTTATGAGAAATGAGTTCCATCTGTTAAAGCAGAATATCTGAGAAGTCATTCAGCATGCTTATTCTGTATTCAGTTAATGTGGATATAATAAAACTAAATTATAGAGAGGATATTATAGAATTCAATACTTCAGTGCTAATGACTCAGACTACTTAACAAGATGCTAAATGAGAGGCTGTCTGCATTTGGGATTCAAGAGCAAAGATAAAATATTAAAGCTGATAGTGTTCAGTTCTTTATAGCTTAATTCCAAAAATATTTATTAATAAAGCAATTCACATTCTGGTTTTTAAGATCCTAGTTTTATAGTAGTGATAATGGAAAAATGAGAAATGAATTAGCATTTGATGTCATTGCTCAGGTCAATAATACTTTTTTGTGCTGACTTTAATTAATATATTCTGTTTTTATTAAAATTATATTGTGCTAGGATTCCAAGACAATTCAATTGAATTGAAATTCAGTTATTTTTCAACAAATGGTGATGGAACAACAGGATATTCACATGTGAAAGAATAAAGGTGAAACTCTACCTAACACTAAACAAAAATTAATTCAAAATGGACCAAAATGTATAAGAAAATCTCATAAAATTCAACACCAAACAAATGACCCAATAAAAACAATGGTTAGAGGACCTGAACAGACACCTCTCTCTCAAGAAGACATATGAATAGCCAATATATATATGAAAAGATGTTCAACCTCACTAGCAATTAGGTAAATGCAAATAAAAACTATAATGATATACTACCTCACACCTGTCAGAGTGGCTATTATCAACAAGACCAAGCAATAAAAAAGAACCCTCATTCACTGCTGGTGGGCATATAAGCTGGTACAACCACTTTGGAAAATAGCCTGGTGATTCCTCAAAAAATTAAGAATAGAGCTACTATATGATGCAGCAATCTCTCTCCTGGCTATGCATGAAAAATTTGAAAACATATTTGCAAAGATATATACACCACTATGTTGCAGCATTATTCATGGTGGCCATGACATGGAAACAACCAAAGTGTCCCATGATAGAGGACTGGATAAAGAAGATGTGGTACATGTACACAATAGAATACTACTCAGCCCTAAGAAAGGATAAAACTTGCAACAACATAGATGGACCTTGAGAACATCATGCTAAGTGAAATAAGTCAGTCAGAAAAAGCTAAGAACCACCAGATTTTATTCATATGTGGGATATAAAACTAAACCTCAGGGACACAAACAGTAGTGTGGTACTTGCCAGAAGGAAGGGGCTGAGGGTAAAGGGGATCCTAATATAAGGTGTCAGGAGAAGATTTGACTTTGGGTGGTGGGCACATGGTGCATTATGCAGATCTTGTAACATAGAAACCCACACCTGAAACCTTTATGATCATATTAACCAATGTCGCCCCAATCAATTTAATTTGACAAATAAATTAAATTTTAAGATCTTTAGTTAGGTAAAACCTTCTTAGACACCAAAACCACAGTGACAAAACCAAACAAAAACAACAACAACAACAAAAAAAAAAACCCAGATAAGTTGGATTTAATCAAAATTAAAAACTTTTGTGCTTCAAAGGACACCATCAGGAAAGTGAAAATATAAAATATAAAATGAGAGAGAATACCTGCAAATCATATATCTGATTAGTGACTTGTATTCATAACATGAAGTAACCCTACATCGAAATAATAAAAAGGTGAAGAAACGAATTTAAAAATAGACAAAGGATCTGAATAGACATTTCCCCAAATAAAATATATTTATATCTAACAAACACATGAAAATATATACGACATCATTTACTGCCAGGGAAATGCAAATTAAAACCACATTGAGATACCACTTCACTCACACTACAATGGCTAGAATCAGGAAGTCAGATATAAACAAGCAGTAGCAGGTTGCTGGTGGGAATGTGAAATGGTATAGCTGCCTTTGACAACATTTAGTGTTTCCTTCAATGAGTTAAACATAGGGTTACCATATGGCTAATTAACTCCACTTGGTTTATAGCCTAGAGAAATTAAAACATATGTCCACACAGAAATGCATACATGAATGTGCATAGCAGCATTATTTATCGTAGCCCCAAAGTAAAAGCAATGCTTATGTCCATAAGCTGATAATTGGATATACAAATTATGGTATAGCAATACAACTGAATATTATTCAGCCAATAAAAGGAATGAATTACTGATGCATTTTATAGCATGAATGAACCATCAGACATTATGCTGACTGAAAGAAACTAGTCACACAAAAACAAATGTATGATTACATTTATGTGAGATGCCCAGAATTGGCAAATCTATGGAAACAGAAGGTATAGTCATGATTCTCTAGGGCTGGAGTAGGAAAAGGATGAGAGCAATGGAGAGTGACTGGTTGTTTGTTTGTTTTTTAAGGTAATAAATATGTTCTAAAATTAGATTGTGTTAATGGATGCACAACTGCAAATGTACTATTTCTAAAATATATACATTAAATGGGTGAATTATAACTAAATTATATCTCTATAAAGCCATTGATTTCAAAGTCATTAAAATTATGTGGGGAATTCCTCTGAAGAGGAAGAGATTAGGCTTTGAAATTAGGCATGGAAAAGTCATTCCATCTGAATGGTGTTTATTACTTAATTGAGTTTGACAATTAAATGATTGCTGCTCCGTTTCAAGGTTTTCATTCATTTATTTATTTATGCATAGTTACTATTGCCTGGGCGCTGAAGATACAAGCATGAAAAAGAAAATGCTTGCTCTCAGCTCAGCGAATAAAGGAAGGGGGGAGAATTACACACAGTAACTGAGATAGAAATATGGCATAGATGCAATAAAAGCACAGCCTAGAGGACCTACCTGGGATTGGGCATAAAGACAAAGGCGATCAAGAGGAACTTTCCTGAAGGGTGGACTGGAGTTTATCAAGTGGTCAAGAGAGGAAGAGAATACAAGAGAATGAGTTTCTCCCTTTAATTCTTATAGACTTCACGTACTGCTGATTTTAGATTGATCATTAGGAAGGACATAGCAATACAGTTAACTTTGGAGACTAATTTTACTTGCCATGTGCACAAAGCCCGTTGTGGTCATAAAATTGGAGGGTTTTTTTGTTTTGTTTTGTTTTGTTTTTTTACCTTCTGCCTCACTATACTAACAAGGCTTGTCCTCCACTGAAATATCATGGTAGTTGGTTTCTAGATCCATAAGTTTTATGGGGAGGACATTTGAGTCAGAGAGAAATCTTAGTTGGAATTTCTTCCCTATTACTTGCTAGCTGCATGATCCTTGATTTTCTGTGAATTGTAAGAAAATGACAACAGTTAACTGGTATGGTTCCATAAAGATGAAAGGAAATAGAACATATATATGTATAGAACTTCAATACATGGTCCTAGTATTGTTATAATTACATTTTCTTATGCTGAACAGATGAAAGATGTTTTAATTTCTAAAGAATATTTTAATCTCACAGATATTTTATCCTGGTGAGCAGGACTGAGATCATTCAATATATCTATTGTATGCTGCCATTTAATCAATACACAAAGAGAAACAAGATCAGTTCTCTATTACAATAAAAATGCCAGAGGGACAAAAGGCTAAGGAAATGAAAACCTAATGGGTAAAGGAATTGAGCCAGGTATGACTGAGAAGACAAGGCAAAAGCTGCTCACAAATCAGGCAGACAATCAAGTAAAGGTGGAGAGCAGCCTGGACTCGGAGGTCACACTCAGCAGCAGACAGAGTTGTCAGCAGCATTTAGGAGCTGGGAAATTACAATAGCAGGGACTGAAGGATATTAGCTGGTATTTATTTCCTAAGATATTATAAGCACATTTGTTTGGGGCTTTATCTCCAGTGAAGAAGGTAGAGTATTCTCACTATCTTTCCATAATGCTTAACAGATGGACCCTCTGTTTTATTTGCATAGTTAGAAGGATTTCCATTGTACAAATGAGAATACACACATTTATATGCACTTACATACATATACACATATATGATATTTATATCATATGCATTGAAAATTTCCTCCAGAGTTAAATGTCCTTAAGTGCTATTTCTTTCCATGTGTGACTGCTTTCACGGAGACCACCCCTACATGTTGCTCTCTATAGCATCAGTGGATGGGAAGTTGCCCATCTCCTTCATAGTTCTTGAATGTTGGGCCGGATGAATGCTAAAATAGCTACACTAAAAAGTGGAGAATAGAAAAGTGTCACTTCCTACACTTAACTTTCATCAACCTTGAAAGGCTTTTCAAAATGCTAGTCCATGGAGGCAGGTAAACTGCTTTTAAAAAATCTACATCTGTAGAATATAAGGCACCATCATTTCTAGTGCAAGTTCCTGCTTGCCCAAAGAATAGCCTTTATTCACAGATGCTCCTTTCTCCAGCAGCTTTCCAAGATAAAATGAATGGGCATTCAATGTCTCTCTACTGAATAAAGGTTATTATGTCCTCAGAGGATGACTTTTCCAGACCTACACTTAAATTTGATTCTGAAAAGAAAATTCACTAATCACTTAGATGATTATTATTATTGTAATTAATAAACATCTGGTATGCCAAATGGGTAAGGATCCCATTGACCTTAATGCTGGGGATTGGAACTTTCTTTCCAGTGAAATTAGATTAAAAACTATAGGACTAATTAAGAGACATCAAGGGAGAAATATGTTAAAAGTAATAAGGTGTGATAGATGAGGTTAAAGAGAGTCAGAAATCTTTTTTTTTAATGTTTTTACTTAAAAATTCTTGTGTCTTACACTCTAAAGTGTGTCTTTTTTACAAAGCATTTAACTACAGAAAATTTAAACCACAAAGAAGACAGCAAGAGAGGAAGAAACAAGATAAATGCAAAATACTGAGAAAACAATTAATAAAAAGGCAAAAGTACTGCCTTTAAATGTAAAAGGACCAATATCTCTAATAAAAGACATGGAATGGCTAAACAGATAAAAAAAATAAAACCCTACAAACTGTTGCCTATAGGCTGAAGGAATGAAAAAACATATTCCATGCAAATGGAACCAAAAGAGAGCATATCAGAGAAAATAGACTTTTAGTAAAAAATTATAACAAAAAAACAAAGGTAATTATATTTTGATAAAGGGATCAACTCACTAAGCAAAATAACAATTATAAAATATATACACCCAACATGGAAGCACCTAAATTTATAAAGCAAATATTAACAGATATGAAGAGAGATCTATGGTACTATGTTCACTGCAGCATTATTCATAATAGCCAAAATATGAAAACAATCTGTGCCACTTAATAGATGAATGTATAAAGAAAATGTGATATTCATGTACAATAGAATATTATTCATCATTCAAAAGGAAGGAAATCTTGACATTTGCAACAAGATAGATGAACTTGGAGGATATGTGTCCATTTTTTGAACTATTTCCCAAACTAACTTTTATAACTGCTAACCATTGAGCAACACCAGCCAGGGAGTATATGTGTTCATTGTTAAGTATTCTAGAAAACAGAGCTCATGTTTCATTTGGGGTGTACAGACTTAAGGATGTAGCTATATCTTGACCAGTTTTATTTTTAAAAATCTGAAGTTTAAGGGAATGGATTTTCTGCTCACACAACAGTGTCCCAGCTGCTTCTCATCACCAGTGTTCCAATATGACTTTCAATTCCTCTAGCCCACAAAGCCACAAAACTATAACCTCCTCCACACAGCACGGATAATAGTATCCCATTGTTTAAATTGTCTTTATAGTTCCCTGATTTCCTCCTGCCTCTGCCTCTTCTCTTGACCAATTTACTTCCTATACCACTGACCTCAGTGCCTCAGTTTTTGACAACTTCACCGGCTACCTCGCTCGATTTGCCCAATAAAATAATGAAAGTTTTTACAGTACCAAAGCAAAGGAGCTCTGATCATCACTGAGAAATACATTTGAGTGTAGGGGGAAAAAAGATAATGTTTTTGCCAATGTTTGTTGCTATGCAACCACTACACTATGACAACTAGCACTAAAATGAAACATAACTTCATAAATGGAGAATGGTTTAAAAGAATGCAGTTAGAGACTGTTAATAAAGCCAGCACCTTCTGGAACCTCCTAAAAGGAATCAACTGGAGAGGAAGTCAAGGGCATTATAAGGGCTTATAATTTGTTAGAAATGAAGCCCAAATGCAGACCCAGGCAGTTATTCCTTAAATTCTATATTATATCAAACAGTGCATCTGGAATGCACAACTAATTACGATTACAGCTGGAATGGGACACCTACATCAGTTACAATGCAAAAGAGACACATCATTATTTAGATTTTTTAAACATTTCAACTATAACTGAACTAGAATGCATATTTTTTGCAATGGAGAAAGCATGATCACAAAGATGAGATGAACTCTAAATCTAAAGCTCTTCTAGTAATCAGTATAAAAACCAGCCACTTATATATCTGCTGAACGTTTTTTTAAATGAATGCATTTTATTAAAAGTTGTGTCTGATAAAAAAAATTTTGGAGAATCTAATAATGGCATCAAGTATTACAGAAAATAAGCTATGTCTTGGGGATACTTTCTCTGTAGAAGACAAAGCATTCTGTCGCTCTTGTTATTTTCCCCCTTTTGTGGGGTGCCAAAGTGTACCCCCCAAATTCACATCTGAATAAAGACTTCCTACTTTTTCCTCCTTCAGGAAGAAAAAAAAAGTAATTATAAGGTTTCTATAAGCCAGGGTTCTCTAGAGAAACAGAACCAATAGGATACAAATACAAGCTCTCTGTTGTATAGAGACCTGAAAATCATTTTGAAAATTTCCTTTACGTTTCACTTCACATGTTGCAAGCTGAACTACCATTGCCATTATAATCTATATATATAAAAACCTAAGCGACCAGCAGACCAGCCAACCGGCTGGTAGCTATGATGTGCACTGACCTCCAGGGGGCAGACGCTCAATTCAGGAGCCACCATGACACACACTGGCCATTTACAAAGAAACAGCACTGAGGACCTGGAGCCCACAAAGCAACACTCGGCTTCCCCAAGTGGGATACAGGCCCCACCACCACCTCAGAGTGACACCATCCCACCAAATTGCAGCAGATGCTACTAAGATCCCATGGTGCAAAATGCAGCCCACAGCCCAGCCCAGCCTGCTGTGGGCACTGGGTAATGACGTCACATAGCCATGCCTAGCTTCCTCTTCCTAGTGACTAGCCTCCTTGAAGTTTCTTCAGCCCAGGAACATGACTTGCTTTGTACCCAGGTGGAAATATTTCACACTTTAAATGTCTATGAACCATTTTTCCTGTGCCTCATCTCATTTGATCCTCACAGAAGTTCTGGAGAAGGTAGATAGGAGACTTGGTAGGATCCTATTTTCTTTTCATTAGTCAGAAAGTGGAGATTTAGAAAGCTTAGAAACTTGAGCCAACTGAAAAGAAGTAAGAAATTGTGGGCCTTGAAAATACTTCATGTTTTCTAACTGCACAGAATATAGTCAAACCATGCTGAAGTTAAGTATTTTACCCTTTGTTCTTACTGTGTGATCTATAATAATAATGTGCTTTGTGTTGATATTTACTGCTGTGTTGCTGACAATTACCTTAAAGAGAAGTTGGGGTGCTTCACTGGGCTGAAAAATGTTTAGCTAAATCAGAAAGCAGGTTTTAATTAAGCAATTTTATCTATATATATAAAGCTCTCATTGGCACCAATCACACACATGTGTTTCCACCTGTCATTGTTGATCATGAATTTGGTTGACACTTCTATTATAGAAAAAGGGCGAATAGCGATATTAAAATATTTCTTCTAATCATTTTCCTTTCAATGAACACAAATTTTTGCATGAGGACTCTAATGTTTTATAAAGCTCTTCACAAAAGTGCCAATGATTCATTTGGATGAAATTTTATTAATCATAGAAGGTAAAAATTTACCTTAATTTACTGAAAAGCATAACCATTATGTTTATTGGTTCTTAGAAATCATTTGTGCCAGTGACACCAAAATATGCTTTTATTTATTTTACCATACATTATCTGTGCATTGTATTATGTGTTTACTCCCTCTAGTCAAGTTTCCTTCTATCACCATTTATCTCTCCTTTACCTTCTCTACCTCCTCAAGCCCTCTTCCCTCAGGCAATCACCATAATGTAGTCTGTGTCAAGGAATCTTTCTTATTTTTGTTTTTTTCTTTGCTTAATCCCTTTACCCTTCTCACTCAGCCCCCAAACCCTTCCTCTCTGACAATTGTCTGTTCTCTGTATCCATGAGTCTGTCTCCACAATCTCAGACATTTCTCATAGTGATATTTTTTTTTCTGATATATTGCCTCAGGCAAAATAAGCAAAAGGAAAAAAAAATAAACATATGGGACTATGTCAAACTAAAAAGTTTTGCACAGCAAAGGAAACCATCAAAAAAATAAAAAGACAACCCATTGAATGGGAGAACATATTCACTTAAAAATCTGATAAGGACTTAATATTCAAAATTTATAAGGAACTCATAAAACTCAACAACAAAAAAACAAACAATCTAATTAAGAAATGAGCAAAGGACCTGAATAGACACCTCTCCAAATAGACATACAGAAGGCCAAGAGACACATGAAAGGATGCTCATTGTCACTAATCATCAGAGATGCAAATTAAAATCACAATGAGATATCACCTCATACCTGTCAGAATGGCTATCATCAACAAATCAACCAAGAGCAAGTGTTGGAGAGGATGTGGAAAAAAGAGACTCCCTGTGCGCTGTTGGTGGGAAAGCAGTTCCATACAGCCACTGGGAAAGCAGGATGGAGTCCCTTCAAAAAATTAAAAATGGAACTGCCTTATGACCTAGCAATTCCACTTCTGGGAATTTATCCAAAAAACCCTAAAACACTAATTCAAACGAATATTATGCACTCCTATGTTCATTGCAGTGGTATTTACAACAGCCAAGATTTGGAAGCAGCCCTGATGCCCATCAGTAGATGAGTGGATAAAAAAGCTGAGCTACATTTACTTTGGAAAAATTTTATCAAAATATGCACTTAAAAAACAAAATTCTAGTCTTAAAAACAAGTGAGTCCAACTCAATGCAACTAGAATTTCAATTTTCACTTAATCAAACCTATAAATCTAATTACAAATTTTATGAAGTTGTTTCTAGCTATAATAAAATAAACACCAGCCACAACACACCACCAAGGGATGAAAATTAGCCAAATATGTCCGAATCTATAAAGATTCTCACTAATTTTATGAAAATAAATTAGTTACTTGTGTAATAAATGATTATGAGTCTTTAAAATCCAAAAAATCAATTTAAAACTTTTAGAACTAACTAGTTTAGAAATGCAGTCGCCACTAGATTTATCCTATGTCAACAAACAATAATTATAAAACAAAAGAAAAATATTTTCATTCAAAGAAGCAAAAAAAATCTAGAATTACTAAGAAAAATGTGCATTCTTATGATAAACAGTTATAGGATTTAATAGGAAGAAGCAAAGGGAGATCTAATAAATTAAGATACACATTTTTCCTCCAAAGGATTAAATAGTATTGAGAAAGCAATAATTCCAAAATTAATGTAATGGTTTAATTCAATCCTGATGATATTTTTGTAAACTGGACAATAATTAGTTTAAAGTTTATTTGGAAGAGCAAATATAATAATAGTTTTAAAAAGTCTCAACCATGTGCTGGGGGATAAGGGGCAGCCAGGGAGAGGTCAATGGGGAAAAAGGAGATTTATGTACTACTTTAAACAATAAAGAATTAAAAAACATTTTAAAAGTCTCAAACAGAGACATCATGTTAGTAAAATTACCCACAAAATATATATTAAAAAAACTACAAATAAAATAGTACGAAATTGGTGCAAAACATAAGAGTAAACAGCACAGATATCATGACAATAACCTAACTCCGTCAGTAATAGGATACAAGTTAAAAGTGACCATCACAAAACAATGGGGCTAGCTTCTTTAAAAAATAATTTGGGAATAAACTGGCCTTGCAAAAAAAGATTATTCAAAAATTGGCTTTTCAAAGGGCATTATTCGAAAAGAGTTTGAGGGGAATTGATCAAATCCAAGTCTCATTTTATACTCTCACATAAAAAGTTAACTTTAAACAAGAGAAAGTGGAGAAAACATATATATTTAACTGATCTTCTGATGGGCAGAGTTCCTAAGTATATTAGAAATGAAGAAAACACAACGGAAAACATAGCACATATGTCTAGGTAGAGATTTACATGTTACGTTTGCCAATTAAAGGCTTACTCCACCCACCTCTCACCGGCATCCAGGCTGTCTGGTGTCTGACATCAGAAGGAGTGGTCAGTTTATCTCAGTCCCAGCGGTTCTCTGTCCTCTGATGTTGTGACTCTGAACTTTTCCTGTTAGACTTGTTTCTTGAGCTCCAGGATGTCGCAAGATTGTCCCTCTCCTTTAGAGTTTTCGTAAGCAAACCAAGAACCCAGGTGGAGTCCAGGTGAAAGGAGTTTTAGGGATAAAGTAGGCAGGTGTAGGGAATTCTAGGAATGAAGAGGATCTATGGGGGAGGAAGGCATACAGAGGGGGAAAGAGGTGCCACAGAATAAGGGGAGAGGAAGACATCCATTCACAGAAAATAGGGAAAAGCTACAGGTTATGGAGAGAAAAAGGAAACCAACTTTCACCGAGGTTCGAGAAATGCCATCAAATGGGAGAAAGAGAAAAACAGATTTTCATAGAAAGTAGAGAATTCTACCACTGAAGGGGGAAAGTAAGGGGAGGCACCAGATGGGGTTTGGGCTTTGAAGCTAATATTCTACCACTTAGAAAGGAGTATGAAAAAACAAAAACAACAACAACAATAAAAACAAAACAAAACAGAGAACTGGAGTGTTTATAAACTTAGCAAAAAAAAAAAAAAAAAAAAAAAAGCTTGGTGAGTTACCCCTGGGACCCTCTCCCTACACGGGAGTCTGTACTTGCTTCCAATAAATTCCCCCCCTTTTCATCTACCACCTTTTGTCCTTGGCTTCATTCTTCCAATCCATGTGGTTAAGAACCCGGGAGAGAAATCACCCTTGCATCCTGCTTAGAACAACGCGACTCACAGGTTTGTTCAGTAATAATTTGTGGTGACAAATTGCCTCAACACGAACCCCATTCAGTTGTTACTGATTTGACAAGCCCAATGTGTTGCATATTGTGGGATGATGTACTACAGCAGCCCAGAGGGAACCATAAGGGGAACTTTTCTTTTTCTTCTTCTTATGACATTTCATTTTGAACTAGAATTATAAATCGCACAATTTTAAACATTGCTTTATATTCCTCCTCGACACTTCCAACAGCCTATCAGGCTTTTAACTCTCAGACACCAACAGCTCTTCCTCAAAGCTGGCAACTCTCACAGGAACTTAGGGCCCATTCTAAACATACTCTGCACACTTATTCCTCACCTTGGAGACAGTACAAGCCATTGAACCCTCTCCAGTTTAAAAGACCTCGTAATCATGTGACCCACTGTGGCCAATAAGGTCCAGGAAGTTTAGCTGCAGCCCTGGCCACACACCCTGATTTGCCCTGGGGCAGGAAACCTGTGCCTTCCTTGTTCCAATTGCAGGACTGGCCTCCACTTTCCCTAAGTGATGCACAGCCCAGCCCAATGAAACCTGAAATAGCTTTGTAACTCAAAAATGTTCCCCCAACACAGAATATATAAAATCACCTACCATATTCTTAGACCCTCACAACGCCTTCCTCTGAACATTTCCAGGCCAGTGGAATGTGTTATGTGACCCCTCCCTTCTTCCAATCTCTCCTTCCTCCCGTGTGCCTCTGTGCCTATTTGTATTGCAGTTTATACATGAAAGCAGAGACTCAGCAGATACGTCCCTGGCACTTGGTAGACATTCAGGAAATATTAGTTGAATAAAAGAATTAATAGACTCCATTTTCAAAAAGCTTCTCTCCATCAATTATAGACGTCTGTACTGAAGATTCTCTCGTTAGCACGTATAACAGTGGAAGGGTTAGCATTGACTGGGGACGGAAATGGCATTAAAAGGACAGAGAGTTGACTACAGAGAGAAATTATTGTGACACAATTAGGATCTCTTAGAGGAGAAAGGTTGAAAGTAGAGAAGGATTGGTTTGATTCAATTAATTCTCAGTGTGGTGAGGGCATCTATTTTTACCTCCACTGTCCTATGAGTAAAAACCATTCCACTGCTCAGAATGTTCGAGTCTTTTGGCCTCCACCAACCTTTGCCCTGACTTGTTCTATTCTGGTCTTCAGAGAACTTAATTCAAATCTGTATGAAGCACTGAGCCTTTTAAAAAAGCTTCCTTCCTAAGATTACAGTAATTTTAAAATAAGCTTTTATTTTGTTTATTGGATTTTAACACACTGAACTTTGTTCTGCTTGAGTCCATAGGTGTAATATTTTAATTTGTATCTTCATGATATCTATTTCCTCTCCTTTGCCTCCTTTTCTGTGGGCAGGCCGACCGAATTAGACCACAGTAATCTAAAGTAAACACTTTTCTCTTTTATTTATGAACCTAAAATGTTACTGTCTCTTGGGTACTTTATTTTCTTTGAAACAAATTCCTAAAATTTGAGTTTTTAAAACCAGTCACAATTTTAAATGATCATGGTTCCTTGGTAGACAAAGGCACTGTCCAGGGAATCTTTTCTTAAAGTAATAAACACAATAGTAACTTAGAATTTACAGAATGACTTACCTGGAAATTATTATTTGCAATAATTATAACATTTTTGGCTATATCCACTATAATGTAATTTAACTATTTGCTATTATAAACTGATTTTGCCTAATGCCAACTCTATGATTTATTCATTTTGGACATGTGAGTGTTCATCTACATTTATTGAAAAAATATAAAGGGTGAAGATAACATAGTTCCTGTCCTCAAGGCACTTACCCATTTCTTCTCAAACTCCTACAAAAATTCTGTCTCAAAACGAATGTGTTTAGTGTTAACAGAGGTATATTTCTATTATGCCTCAGGTAACATTAAAATATCAGTACAAAACTATCAAAAATTGATACTAATGACTTCTGGGTAGAGGAAAGTGAGATTATATATATATATATATATATATATATATATTAATATTTATATATATATATATATATATATATATATATATATATTAATATTTCCCAATAAGGCTATCTGTGCAATTTTCATTGAGCCAAACCATTCAGGGCTATGCTTCCAATTTTCAAATACCATTAGTTTTCATGTTTATTTTTCTTTCTAGAGCACATGTGTCAAACACAAGGCCTTGCAATGTGGCCCGCACCGCGCTGTCATCACTGCACTCCGCTGTCAGTTTATGACATTGTCAGTTTATGACTGTTCAGTAAACCATTCGGCCAGCGATTTAGGCTGGATTTTAGATTTTGGCCCCTTCTCTGATTGAGTTCGACACCCCTATTCTAGAGGAAGAGATATCTGAAAAGAGACTTTTAAAAGTACTATATTGATTGTATTATATATTGTGGTTACTTGTGGCAGTATCCTAATGAACTTTTCAAATAAAAGAATACATATTTTTTAAAAACTTGCATAAATGGTAATAGGAGATACAAAACAGATATTTCGAAGTTTCAAAGATTCATTAGCTATAGTTGTCAGTTTAGAGATTGCCTTTCTTAACACACAGTTTCAAATAAACAAAAAAATGGCATATCATCACTGACTAGGGAAGGGTCTTTAAAGTTTTTTGAAAGGTCCATTGAAGCCTAATAACATTTATCAGACTTGTCTACTTTTTTGGACATGATACATTCAAGGTCTGCAGTCAATTTCAGGGAATATTAATGTGCTGTTTTGAAAAGCTGAAGTGTGTCACATTCTTAATGCAATAGTTTGAAAATAGGTTGAAGATAGAGAGTTGATATAATTCAGTATTCTTACCCTGAGCATGCTTTCTTTTAAAAAGTCTCCATTATATTTCCTTTGTGAAATTCTGTGATTTCTAGAAGCAAGATTTCAGAATATATTCCTAACCAAATGTTTTCAATAGTTTATAAAATTTAGATTGAGATCATTAAAAACAAAAGGAGTATGTTTGAGAAACCCACTAATTGTTGATTTTCTAGGTGAGAAAGAATATGTAAAACATCTCTTATGGTCTATTATCTTATCTATTATATATTAATCTGTAAGGAATGTCTTTATGCCTTTTAACAATAGAAAAACTATGATTTAAGAGTGCAGGTATCTTTAAATGACTCCAGGAACAAGATTAATCTTTCTGAACTTCAGTTATCACATCAACAAATGGGTGTATATACTATCCCTACCTTATTTCTCAGGGTCATTAAAAAGCTTAAATGAGCTCTGCTATACATTGGGAGAAGGTCAGCATCATTGAAAGTGACAGAGATGGGAGGAGAGACCCAGAATATACCGGTAATGGTATCAAGTTCAAGCTGGAAGCTTATGAGAAGGTCTCTCAAATCTATAGACTCTTAGTGCTGGGTTCAGATTGGCTGGCTGTTGGAGAGAAATAAAAATGGAATATATGGCCGAGGCCGGTTTGGCTCAGTGGTAGAGCTTCGGTCTGCAGACTGAAAGGTCCCAGGTTCGATTCCAGTCAAGGGCATGTACATTGGTTGCGGGCACATCCCCGGTTGGGGGTGTGCAAGAGGCAGCTGGTCGGTGTTTCTCTCTCATCGACATTTCAAGTCTCTATCTCTCTCCCTTCCTCTCTGTAAAAAATCAATAAAATATATATTTTTTTTAAAATAGAATATATGGAAACCTAGGATAGAGTTACAGCAGTCCCCGGTAGGTAAATGTGGACCTTGGAAAAATCCTCACAATGAAAATGTGAATGACTTCTATTATGTGTGGTTTTTGTTTGCTTATCTGCTATCTCTAAATATTTTACAATGGACAGAATTTTATTTTACACTGAAAAAAATTTCATGTAAATATATACTGAGAAGAGCAGCTGTTTTTAAAAATATATATATTATTGATTTTTTACAGAGAGGAAGGGAGAGGAATAGAAAGTTAGAAACATCGATGAGAGAGAAACATCGATCAGCTGCCTCTTGCACCCCCCACACTGGGGATGTGCCCGCAACCAAGGTATAATACATGCCCCTGACCAGAATCGAACCTGGGACCCTTCAGTCCACAGGCTGATGCTTAGAATGTTCTGAGGAAGCAGAGAATTCTACCAGAATTCAAAAAGAGTTTGAGGGGTAGCATCTGCTGCAATTTGGTGGGATGGTGTCACTCTGAGGTGGTGGTGGGGCCAAACTGGTTTCAACGAAAGAGCAACTCTTATAGAATTGCTGTAAGAATTAAATAAGATCAATATCACCAATGCATTAAATATTTTTTAAAGAAAGCAAAAAAAAAATAAGATGCTATATTAAAGCACCACTGAAATGTGACTTTTTATTTTCTCCATATCAACAATAGACAAGAAAGAGCCTTTTTATTCTTAAACTTCCTGGGGTAACATTGTTTAATAACATTATGTAAGTTGCTTATAGTAGAATGCTGAGAGCTGATGGGTTTTTGTAGATAAGGGTTGCAGTTGGAAAGCCATCACTTTGAACTGTCATGCTAAAGACTGAATCAGGATGGGACTCTCAGTGGAAGCTAAATCTAGGGATAACAAGTAACAGGGAGAAGGATATATGCATGATAAAAATGTATCTTTCCACAGACCACTTATGACTTTTAGGGGGGTTGGGAGGGAAGTGGAATTATACAGTGGAGAAGGCAGGCCACACCTTGACCAATTTTTGGCACTGTTGAGAAACAAACAAACATCACTCACCTCTAGATGTGATGTCCTGAGAAGGACAGGGCACATTATCTATTCATTAACATAAATATGTAGTGAGTAAACATATTAATTAAATTGTTGTTTTTAAAAACCGAATTACATTTCAGTGATTGAAAAACTCATTTCACATCACTTGCAATATTAATTTGTGAATGGAGGTAAATCAGTGTATAGGTTTCTTGTTGTCATGTCATTCCTTTGCTTACATCTCATCTCCATCTTGAAATCTTTTAACATTAAGGGTCCCAAATGAAAGGATAGTACAGGACTAACAATCCACTTTAGATAAACAATGATAATATTTTTTAAATTTTTTTTCCTTCCCCCCCGCAAAAGAAATGGGTGGAAAAAATTGACTATTTAAGGTACCCTTTCAGTGTTTATTTAAAATGGCAGAGGGATCAAGCAAAAAAAAAAAAGAAAGAAAAGAAAAGAAAAAAGAAAGAGAAAGAATTCATGGACATAGACAACAGTGTGGAGTTTGAGGGGGGAGAGGGATGCACAAAGCAGGAAGAGGGTATGGGGGGATAAATGGTGATGAAAGAAAATAATCTTTTAAAAATAAAATGAGTCTGGCCAGTGTGGCTCAGTGGTTGAGCATTAGAGGTCACCAGTTCAATTCTTGGTCAAGACACATGCCCTGGATGTGGGCTTAATCTCCGATTGATGTTTCTACCTCCCTATCCTTCTCACTTCCTCTCTCTTAAAAATCAACAAAAACATATTTTTAAAAATAATTAAATTTTTAAAAATGAAAAAAAAAATTGTTGAGTTACCTGCTTTCCCCCCCCCCCCCAAAATCATTTTGTTTTCAGCTGAGTCTTACCTTAATGTTGTACACTTTAAATATTTAATGAATTTCATTTGTAGGAATCTATTCTTGCAGGAATCTGTTCTGGGAAAATCTTGTCTCACCAGTCATGCATATAGATAGGTGTTTTACTATTTTAAGGTGTCTATTCTATCTGGTTCCTTCCTCGTGGCAGCATCTTGCTGCCTTCCCACTCTGGCACTTTCCACCCCACATCTGATTATTTTAGGTAATCTCTGAAGTATTAGGATTGTCAAACAGTCCAAGCCCCATACTACAGCCTTTTGAATATCTTTCTTCATTCATTAAATATTCTGAGCTATAAATTATGATACAAGTAAACAACTTCAGCTTCAGAACTTCAACCCTAGAACCCACGAGACAGATATGTCAAATTATGTTGTAAACTAGAGATCCCTCAGCCCAGCCTGTGCCCTCTCGCAGTCCAGGAGCCCTCAGGGGACGTCCAACTGACAACTTAGGCCTGCTCCCCATGGACATCCCTGTGGAAGCACATTGACCCCCAGGGGGAGACTCTGGCTCCTTCCCGCTGCTACCCTGGTGGCCTCCCTCTGCAGGAGGCAACTGGCAGGCCGATCGAGGGATGGCACTGGCCAGCGAGTGGCTAACCCCACCCCATTGATCACCCTCCATCACCACTGGTCACCACTGCTTCCCCCATCTCCATCCCCTCCCTCTGCCCACTGGTACCCATCTTGGCTGGCCTGCAGCACCTGCTTGTAGGCCCAACCCCTACCAACTGGTTGTTCCACAATTTGGTTGATTTGCATAATTGGCTTCTATTATATAGTATAGCTTCCTCCCTACTGGTTATGAAGTTCAATATAACCAAGGTCTCTTGATTGAAGGGGGAATATAATCCCAAAATAGAATTTGGAAAAGGATACTTTTCCAAATCATTTTCCCCCATTGTAACAATCCCAAGGGCCCACAAGAAGAGATGTGTTTTATTATATAGTATAGCTTCCTCCTTACTGGTTATGAAGTTCAATATAACCAAGGTCTCTTGATTGAAGGGGGAATATAATCCCAAAATAGAATTTGGAAAAGGATACTATCATAAATCATTTTCCCCCATTGTAACAATCCCAAGGGCCCACAAGAAGAGATGTGGTGATGTGGTAGTGCAACCAGCTTAGGAATATACCAGGTACAACTCTGAATTATCTGTCTGGTTCTATATATACTTATTGAGCAACAGCTAGCAGAGGCGAGAAGGAGATAGAGACAGGGGATTCCATTTTGAACTTGGGCTTCTATAGGTTTTCAGGTGGATTATATATGTTGGAAAGACATACCCAGGAGGAGTCTACATAGTGCAGGAACTAAGGCAACATGTGTTAGTATGACTTTGTCCTAATGGACAAATTTCAGAAACACTCTCAATATAAGGAAGGCCCTACCAGAACTACCAAGTCACCAAATATTGTTACACAACAGAACTATTATGCCTAAGGTTTATATTTCCAACCTGAAAAGCCAAACATTCCCTATATATGTGTTTCCTTTCGATGAAATGTTAATTGTGTAAGGCCTTCATGTTTCTTGATGTAATTTAGCCATCGGCAAAGTTACATCAGCTCTCAGTGTCTCCGGTTCATTTTCAGAGACCTAGAGATCCACTTCCTCACGGTGTTCTTGAGGGACTCAATACCGTCCTTGGTCTAAGGAGAGTGATCATCAGAATTGCCCTCCTAGCTAAACTTTTGCTGGAACTTATACAAAAAGACCAGGATCCAAACATTCTAAGGCAATTACTTAATTGCTCATTATCTGCTTAAAATGTTTATGCATTTAAGCTGTTGAGGAGACATAGACCTCCTGACCTCTCTCTATATAAAATGCCAGTTCTTGCTAAAAACTACCACACCTCCCTTATTTATGCAGTGGTGAAAATGGATTTGAAAAAAAAATATTGCAATGATTCTCCTCTTGAAGTTCTTTATGTTGTTTAAATAACTGGTTTGTGTCAGTTAATTTAAAACATGACTGACAGTTTTCGGGGGGAAAAATCCTTCTTGAAGAGGCATTTAAGATTAATTTTTAAACAAAATAAATGATTTTGTACTACTCTTCTTAAAAAGAGAAATTATCATTATAGTATTTCTTAGTAAGATTTCATTTTTCTTATGTGTCAAGGACAGTACTGACAAGTCTTGTCTACACAGCTTGAAAAAAAAATGATGACATTTTAAGATGATTATAAAAATGGTTCTTAAAATTATTTTTGAACCAGAATATTTTAAGAAGTTAATTATATTTATGGATCTTCAATTTCCTAAAAAATCCTGCTATCCAAACGAATTTATAAAGATGCTTAAGGATTTCAAGGATCCTCTGAGGATCAGTATTTCCTCAGTCTAATTGAAGCCCCAGTAAAATCCTGTTCTAGCTCAGTTTTTTATAGCTTCGGGGGTCAGAGCCATTGACATGGCTTTCAACCGTTCCATCCAATTTACTGGTAATGCCAATGAACCATTTACAGGCTCCCTCTATGCCTCAGTTTCCTCATCCTTAGAAGAAAGATAAACTACTTTCACCATAGAAACAGTATGAGAAATATTCTTTCAACAAATATATGACGGGCATTTGTTTGAAGTGTAGGGCAATGTGTGAGGGAACAAGATAAATGGTCTTGATTGGGATTTATAGTCTAAAAGAAAGATAAACAGCAAACAAATAATAACAATAAAGAGTTGATTCCATTTTTGGTGGAGGGGACACACAAAGAAAGTATAGCAGAGATCTGAAGAATAGGCCGTTTTTTTTCCTTCGGTAAGAAATCTGGGAGAATGGCATTAGAAACAGATGAAAGACCAGGTGTGAAGCCCGTGAGAAATAATCTTTCAAGGAACTGGAAAAAGTCCATGTAGATGAGATCCAGAAAGCAAATGTGAGATAGAGGTTGTAGGAAATAAAGATCCTGTACTACTCTCCATCTCAGGGGTTTGAGCCTTTATTCAAAGCGATGGGGAGTAATTAAAAGATGTCAGATACATCAATGACAAGACAAGATGGTGTTTTTAAAAAAAATAAATCAAAAACAGAAAGCAGCAGGCCCATAGGTGATCACTGGAAAATTTACCAACTAGTAAGGTAGAAACTATTCTAATTCTCTGTAATATCTTAAAGAAGATAAAAGCAGAAGAAATACTTCCTAATTCAATCTTCAATCTACAAAACCAGCATTGCCCTAATACCAAAACCAGTGAAGGACATCACAAAAAAAAAAGGAAAATACAGAGCAACATCATTCATGAACATAGTAGCAAAATCCTCAATAAGATGTTAGCAAATCAAATTCAATAATGTATAAAAAGCATGATACACCACAACCCACCCCCACCTGTGCTTTCTTAGATTATGTGCGAGGAAAGATAAACATGATAAAAATCCTGACTTCCACAGTCTTATAGAGCCATGAAGAAGGAAACACAAATTCACTCCATCACAAGAATTCTTTTAAGTAAGATGGAATCTGACACAAACAAGCTTTCAGTTACTGCCCCCAAATTCCCCATTGACCAAATCCCCAATCATTCTGTAGGTTTTACTTTGGAGATCTCCAAAATACCTTTTAGCTTACTATTTATCTAGCAAGTTTCAAATAAAATCAGAGATACCGTGCTGGTCAAGCGGTATAAATTATTTTAGGGGAGAGAGAGAGAGAGAGAGAGAGAGAGAGAGAGAGAGAGAGAGAGAGAGAGAGAGAGAGAGAGAGAAACAGTGTACATTTTAAATGAAAGTCTTCCGTCTAGTGTGATTAAGCCACAGTAGGAAAGGCATGCTTTCAAGCATTTTAGGCCGTTATAAGCAGGCTCCGGTGAAAGAGGCCAGGGCACTTGTGAGCAAGGGAATACAGAAGCCAGGTGTCAACAACCACGAGGAGGAGGGAGCATAACCTCCATTTCCCCGCAGCAAATGGCTGACCTCTCTTCCTGCTTTGGCTCCATTCTGTCCTCTCATTTCTCCTAACAGGGAAACATGGGTTTAACAGCATCCTTGGGTCCCTATCCTTCCTGTGGCTGTGCAAGGGCCTGATCTGTGGGTGGTGCTACTGTAAACATTTCGGCTGCCAGTCCTGTTGCAACAGATATTTTTAAAGTTCTAGTTCAATACTCAGTTAATTCAAACCAAAGCACCTCTTATTGATCATTTCAGTCTGATCAGGTGTCTCAGATCCAACAACTAGACATTTACCTCTCCCATGACAAAGCTCCCATTTTCTTTCCAAGCTGGACAGGTCAGGTCTGCGTGCTCTCTCTGAGGGCTGGCTCCCCTGGTACCTAAGACCCTCTAATCCAGAGGCCCTCTCTTCCTCCTGCCAGTTGTCCTGAAGTACTCCAGCCCCAGCTTCCTTTGATCCACTACACTTTTCTGAATCTTGTCTGTTTCTTGATTCTCAGAGGCCAGGCCTCAGTCAACAGTCCCAGTGCTTTGGTATCTTCGTTTGACCTCCCTGACTGCTTGCCTGCACTGCAGACTATTGCCATTCTTTTTGGATTCCATGCTAGCTGGTCTGGTTGGACCTTTTGGCCATTATTTATGTTGTGGACTATCCACCAGCACTTTCCCCATCTAAGGGATGGATTGTGTGGCCCTATCCTTTGTAATCTGCTTTAAGGTGATGTAGTATCATTGTAAAGGCACAGCATGTCAAGAATTATTCTTTTCTCTCTCTCTCTCTCTCTCTCTCTCTCTCTCTCTCTCTCTCTCTCTTTCTTTCTCTCTCTCTCTCTCTCACACACACACACACAATCCAATCTATCAGTAAGTTCTGTCAAACTTCAAGGCATTTACCCAAATGCTACCCCTCTCATCTACCTCCAACAAATGCTATCCTGGTCAAAACTGCTAACACTTCTCACCTGGACTATTACAATAGGTACTTGCTTTTTCTTTGACTCCTACAGCCCAGTCTCCATACAGGAGGCAGACTGATAATATTACCAAATATGATAATGTCATTCCCCTTCCTTAGGACACCACTATAGCTTTGATCACATCCTAATAAATGCACCTAGGCTGACTCTCTTAGCCCCAGGATATGGTCTTTATTCCCAAGGCCTGGTCTCTTTGGAGTTTCAATGTCAACTCCAATGTATTTTCTAAGTCTTCCTATCCTGCTAGGACTCAGATACCCCTGCACCATTTTGGTGGGCAATTGCTAAAGTATCTGTTCATCTCTCTTTTAAATCTCCAACTGTTTCCTTCCCTGAGTCCCTTGTAATCTTGCCTTGTCCAGATCAGGGGGCCGAAAGGATTTAAGAAGAGTTTATACAAATTTATGAGAGTTTCCCCCATGTGGTTGTCTCTTTCCAGGACCCCTCCCCCAATTCCCGCCCCCATGCCCAATCAATTTCCAGTCACTCAGGGAGAGAGCCTAGGCAGTGCTGCTTTGGCTCTCTAGAAGCACTACAGGACAGAAGAGAGTCACATGGGCTGCATGGACTCGCTGAGAAGTAAAGTCAAAGAAGTGAGTCACGGCGGGGCTGCTGTGAGCTCACTGGAAAGTCGGAGAAAAGGGGGCCTTGGCCAGCTGCTCTCCCGGTTGTGTCTTGTGGGGACTCTCAGGGTTAGGGGAAAGAGAGCAGAGACACAGGCCTAAGGCAGAAAGGCGTGGGCAGGGTGTGTGCACTGGGTCCTTTGTCTTGAGGCTTTTATCTTTCTTTAGCCAGTGGAAATCCCAAGGGAGGGTCTTAACAGAATAGTCATTAGCTTTCCAGGTGTTTCCTTCAATGTGTTGATACATCAAAATGTGCCTGTAGAGGAGTCAAGGTTAATTCCAGTTAGTTTCATTTTTAAGGAACATCATCAAAGAGGGCCCAGGACTAACGCCCAGGACTGTCTGGGATGTGTAAGCTCCTAAGTGTCCTTGGTTAGGGAGGATAAAACTTGGGATTTACTAACTGACTGTAAATTGCTCAGATTGTTTGGCCTTGTTTAAGTACTCTGTCTCAGTATCTCTTATTTCACTTGTATACCTTGCTTTTTACTATCCTGCCTCATTTCCTCGTCTTTAAAATGCAGTAATAGCTGCTTCGTAACTTATCATCTGGCTTGAATGCATGTAAAAATACCAAGAACTGTATCAGACACATGGTGAGCACTGAATACAAGCTAGCTATTATCAAACAGCCTCGCAGATGAGCCTGGGGGTGAGGCTAACTCAGCATTGCACGGTGCAGGGAGAGCCTCTTTGAGAAGCTACAACTGCCAGCACGGCCTGCTGCCCTTGGAACACAGTTGGGCAGTGGGTTTGTAAAGAGAATCCTTTCCGGAAAATTAAGCGGAAGCAGAGAGAAGCAAATAAAGCCTTCAGATCAAGCGTATAAGAATCATTGGTGAAATATTTTAGGGGCTCACAAGATCTATAGTAAACTCATCTGAACTGAGAAAAAGGGAAAAGGGAAGATTACAAGGAGGCCATCTAGTCAGGGCAAATAAGTTAACTTTCGCTATCTGAACAGTTTTACAAATTTTAAAGTGCTGAAATGTTCCCAACTATTATGAAAATAGTTTCATTCACAGTTACAGCCAGATAGCTAACCACCACTGATAAAAACAGACAGGAGAAGAGGTAATTTGAAAAGAAAGTTTTCACAAAAGTGAAAGTGTAATGACAAATGAGTCAAGGGTAAATGGGTGTTAATGAATTATCTGAAGGCAAAAGTAAGAAAAATAAAAGTTGCACATAAAAATTGGTGAGGTCAATTAGAGGTCAAAGAAACAAAGCCAGCCAGGCAATCTAAGGCATGATTAGAAACACTAATTATTTAATAAATAGACTAAAAATAGGGGTTTAATTTTATGTGTTACTTGTGGCTCGATGTTCCTCCCCTTGTTAGGCACACTCAATGTCCAAATGCAGTTCTATTCACAGATTTGAGCATGCAGTATTTTCCTGGGAGAAATATAAGAATGTGGGTTTTATTTCCATTTTTTAAAAAATATTTTTAAGTGACTTCAGAAAGAAAGGGGGAGAGAGATAGAAACAACAATGATGAGAGAGAATCATTGATTGGCTGCCTCCTGCATGCCTACTGGGAATCCAGCCTGCAACCCAGGCATGTTCACTGAACAGGAATCTAACCATGACCTCCTGGTTCATAGGTCAACACTCAACCACTTAGCCACACCAGCCAGGCTCCATTTTTAATGTTACCAAATATTTCTTATATTAGAAAGTTTCATTTAATGTATATATATATATATATATATATATATATATATATATATATAGGTTGAATTCAGGTTGAAGAACAATATAGCACACATTACTATATTTTGCCCTTTGTATAATGTAAATAGATGACACTTAGACAGGCTAACCCAGAGTCATGCCATTCTTAAGTTATGGAACCGGACTGCCCAGGTGTCTGGATTTCTGTCCAGGACACTGCTAACCATGCGAACACCACCCCCCTAGGTCTTCCAAGGACTCAGTATTTGCCTGAGCTGCCCTTCCTCAGTGTGTCTGGTTGACAACTTTGAATGAGCTCAGGGTGCCTTTCAATGCAAATGCTAACTGACTGCCAAGAAGTGAAACCGGATTAGGAACTCTCATTTGCTGTATGGCCTCCTCAGAACTGAGGATGAAGCACGATTCCTTACTATTTCCATTGCAGTATTTGCAGGCTCTGTCCTACCTTGGCACACAACATTCTCACTCTCTAACTTTGCTCTTTCATTCAAATCCAGGTCACGTCATCTTGGTTCTGTAAACAGAGGCTTTGTGATACTAAAACTTAGTCTCCTAGAGGTATGCACGGAAACTCCCTCCGGTCCATAACATCTGGTGCACACATCTGCCTTCGATTCCTCTTCTGGAAATCAGAGCACCTCACGGCAGCTCTCTCCCTGGGACTGACTTAATGACAGCCTGCAAATTATTAAGGAAACAAATGATAGGACACGTCAAGAGGCTGGTGTGACAGAGTTTGAAATATTCTTGGCTTGTGTGTATATGTTTTCTTTCTTTTTGTCTTTGGAGAATAGTTTCCTTCATGACTCAATTTTTTTGTTTGACAATTAATTAGCTAGGAGACAAAATTGTAGAGTATCTTCAACAATTTTTAAGCTAAGCTTCAGAAATAGAGTCAGCATGTTGGGTCTTGTCCGGTGAAGATGATATATGTCCCACTTGCTCTGTGTGGCACTCGGACACATACCCTGTGACCGAAGAATGTACCCTTCAACTGTCGGCTCAGCGTTTGAGCAGAAGAATGTCAAGCTCTGATTTCCTTTTTTATGGTCAAGGTTCTCAGGAACCTCTGCTCAAACAGTAGAGAGAGCTCTCTCACGAACAAAATGGTCCTGCCACCTTCAATAACACCCCACTGTCACCCTACCATAATGGTTCTTTAAAACCTGCTCAGTGGGAAAGACTGAAGGAGAACACTAAAGGTAGCAGTGGTAAGAGATAGGTGAAAAGGAAAGAGAGTGGGAGGGGGCGGGAGTTTGGACCTGCTGAATTAAAAGCTGTAACTTCTTTGGGTTTGCTTGTTTGGGCTGTCACTCGCTTCAAACTGAACATGCCGTTTGGGTACCATAATAACTAGTTTCCAGCCCACTCTAAGCATGGGATCCCAGGAAGTGTTTCTCTCCTCCTCTCTGTCCTTCAGCATGGGCACAGGCTTTCCTAATGAGACGTCCAGCTTTGTGGCACACCTTTCACAGTCCACATGCCAATCATCCTCTCCCGTACCTACCAGATGCCCCTGAAATAAACCCCTGCCCGGGAGCCTGCAGGCTGGGGACTCTGAGGGCTGTGACGAGTAGAAGAGGCCAATTAGCACACCAGAGGGGTGGCAGCCTCGGCCTCCCTGGGCAGTCACAGGGCAAGGTTTGCTCTAGAAAGTTCCCCACAGCAATGCTGCAGGCTGTTCTTTTTCACCCTGCGAGGTGAAAACAAAACAGGAACTAAGAGCAGAGAGTGCAGAGCCATCTGGATCAGAGGTGGCAGAGGAAGGTGCCCGGTAACTTCTCCAATCCTGGTCCTAGAAAGAGCTGCCAGGAGTCAGAAGGCAGACCCTGTGAGCTGGAGAGAGGTGATAAAGGGGACTCTGCACCTCGGTTCTCCGGCAGAAAGCTCTCTCTGAGAACACCAAGGAGCACTCAGGGAAACTTCTCCGGTGTCTTCCTAAGAGGCTCTCTACCAGAACGCCCCCTACAAGTTTCTGTGTGTTTTCCTTCTCTAATAACCAGGAGGCAGCACCTTCCACAGCACAGTATTTCACATCAGGGATCCTGAAACCAACTTGATGTGATGGCAAAAGCAGGAATTTGAAAGGACAGGATCTAGGTTCAAGTCCTAGGCTGGCTATTTCTGGCTGTGTGCCTTTGGAAGTCACTTGCTCCACCAGCACTTCAGCTTCCTTTTCTGTAAAATGAACATAGCACTATGAATGCCTGCCTCACTAACTCACAGGAGTAATACAATAACACATGTGACAGTACCCTTTTCTATCAGCTAACCCGCAATGCAAGGTGACCCCTCTTATTTTAAGTAGATTGTTTTATCTCTCTGATTGTAAAATTATATCTGCTTATTCTAAAACTCTTCAGAAAATACAGAGAGAGAGAGAGAAAAATGGAGTGAAAAGTGTTTCTATTTCTAAGCAGATAACCACTACTAACATTTTGATTTATTTCTGTTTAGGCTTTCTTTGTGCACGCGCTCCCATTTCACAAAAAAATTGGCTTCGTAGTATGCCACTTGTTTGTAACATGCAATTTTTATTTACCGCCATGTGAAACAATATAAGTTATTTTTTAACTATAAAAATAAGTAATGCAGATGAAAATATAAGATAGCACAAAGATAGCCAGCATATGGCATGTCTCCACAATGTTAAAGTGAATTATTCATAAGCATTTGTTAGAAATATCCAAGGTTGCTGAGCTGTTCTAGAACAACAGGGCACAAATTCTAAAGAGGAGATTGCTACATGTTCAAAAAAACTGTTTCCTTTTCCTCCTGGACATGTAGCAAAGCTAGATTTGCTTTACCCCCTTATATTTAGATGTGATCATATGACGGAGTTCTGTTCAGTAGAACGTGAGTGGAAGTATAACGTGCCAATTCCAGTTGGAGGTGGCTAAGGAGAGGGTGTGTCTTCACTGTGTAATCTCTGGTTCTCTGTCAGCGGAATGGAAAGAGCCGGTAAACCTGGGTCCTGAAAGGTCCTGGAGGTAGACCACCTGGCAAACACACATTGGAATTAAATAAAAAATAAACTTCCATGGAGCTACTGATTTTCAGAAACGACACTAGCTAGTTTAACTTACCCTAACAAATAAAACTTTGAACATATTTCTGAAAGGGGTAGATAGCTAGCTTAATTAGGCAGGTTTAGGGAGCCATAGCGATAAGGGGAGGCCGATGGGAGAAGGAATACATAATAGAGACTTGAAGACGCCAGAGTGTTTATCTTGCTTGTACAGACAATAAAGAAATGCCACGGGCAAATAGAAACATATCTGGCCTGTGCAGTTAAGACAGCCATAAACCAAGGGCAGGGGCATCTCTGGTCAATTAAAGTCACCAAAAGTTAGGCCAAAAGTAGCCCTGACCTGAGTAACTAGGAAGGCCATACGATAAGGCTTTCTCTGCCAACGCCACTGGAAGATTTATAAAATAAATTAACAGAGACTCCAACCAACAAGATAAGGGGAAGAGAAGATGAGGGAGGGGGGAGAGGCACTACGTGGGCTTTGAGCATTGAAACCTAATTCTATGTAACAAAATGACCCATAAGAAGGGGTTAGGCTCAGACAAAGAAATACAGCCTATTCAATGTCTCAAGACAAAGAAAGCAGCAGTCACCCTTCTCAGGGCCCCCTCTGACCATCCAGGAGGGACAAAGCGTTAGGCTTAGAATGCAGAATTAGGTTTTAGAGGTAGTATCTGCTTGCAGCAAAGTTCCTGTACTTTTTACCCATCACCTGTACTTTTTACCCATCACCTTTCGTCCGTGGCTTCATCCTTTGAAACCATCGAGACAAGAACCCAGGAACTCAGGGTGTTCCAATTCAGTTTTCATGTTCCACTTCTAAATAACAGGTGTATATTGAACCTCGAAGTAAATCCAGCATTTTCCTTAAATATAGGCAGAATTAAAACTTAGTGTTTTAATTTCAGAAGTGTAGAGAAATAATCTGTTCTTCTCACTTATTTGGTACAAATAAATCTCTACCCACCCCTTATTAAAAATTCCTAAATTCCTTGTTCGCAGGTCTTTCTTCCTATAAATAAAATCAAGACCTAAATGCAAATATCCCTGAAAGCGACAACACATTCATTTCACTAAGTGGCCTAAATTGCATTAAGCATGGTCTTAGAGATTATGAAAAGAGGTATAAGAAGCTCCCTACCCTCAAAGAAGTAATTATACTATAACAAAGGCAACAAAACTAGCAGATTTAATAGCACGGGTCCAGTACCATATTTAATTGCTCAAATATAGTTTCCATGGAAGTAAAACCTTACTTTTTCTCCAGTACCTTATTAATAGTATCCAGCGCATAGTACACTTTCTACAAAATTTGCTGAATGACCATTGAATTAAGTGAGTGGGGAACTACTATTATTATACTGTACTTCACTATGAAGAAGAATACTCAGGGGAGGCTTAGTGAAGAAAACGGGGCTTGCAGAATGCATCAGTAGTTTATTCCTTTATATCATTGAGTCATGTTCCATTATATACCATATTTTATTTAGCAATTTACCAGTTGGTGATTCTATCATTTCCTATGTGGGTAAAGATCGATCAATTTTACACTGCAAATCCACAGGTGTGTTTTTTGTTTTTGTTTTTGTTTTGTGGGTTTTTTTGTGTGGTTTATTTTTATTGTTGTTATTATTTTTTGCCTCTAACCCCAATAGACTGTACTCATTCTGACAGCAAAGCTACTGGTTTTGTGGCCAGCATCATCCTTTAAAGCTACCCTTCTTACCAGGAACAGCTAAGCAGGAAGTAAAGGCTCCAGGCAGGGTCATATCAGTTTTTCAAGAATAAGTGCTTCAATTTGTTCTTTCTTCTCTGGGCCAATTTCCTGTACCCAGAAATGATTGTTTTGGACAATTTTGACCTGTCTGATATAAAGGAATCACTGACCTCTTCCTGCTACTATTACCAGAGCTCCCTTATCTTCTGAAGCTATCTTGAAAGTCTGGACACAAAGCTTAATACTCTCAGAATCAACAGGAAACCATTACAGTGAGTTTAGGAGTCAAACAACCTATTGTCACATCTGGTAGCATTGGAGCAGCATGAGGAGGCAGTTGGAAGGCAGAGATTTCAACCCGGACACTCTTGTATGGGTCAAATAGGAAAGTGTTGTTGTTGTGTTTTAAATCTTATGCCAATTAAATGCAATGCAATTACATTCTGTATTTTTTTTTAAAGAATGTTCTATTTATCTTTCATAATGCAGCATTCATGCTATTTAATACACCCCTTTTGAGCATGTGTGACTCTATCTTTTCTGTTTGTCACTCTTCCCAATAGAAAACAGTTTAAGCCGAAACCGATTTGTCTCAGTGGATAGAGCGTCGGCCTGCGGACTGAAAGGTCCCGGGTTCGATTCCGGTCAAGGGCATGTACAGTGGTTGCGGGCACATCCCCAGTAGGGGGTGTGTAAGAGGCAACTGATCGATGATTCTCTCTCATTAGATGTTTCTAACTCTCTATCCCTCTCTCTTCCTCTCTGTAAAAAAAATCAATAAAATATATTTTTTTAAAAAGAAAGAAAGAAAGAAAACAGTTTAAAATTACTAACAGTTTGGAGCCTTTTCCACATGCTATGATGTCATTATCATTAAGTATCTTGTGGGTCTTGTGCTTTCTTTGGCCCATCAGTATTTGTATATAGTAGTGTTTCCTCCTTCATTTAGTTTTTGTTGTTGTTGGTTTTTTGGGGTTGTTTTTTTTTTTGGGGGGGGGGGATTTGCCCACCTTTGGTCACCTGGTTAAATGCTATCCGCCCAAATATCATGTCCTTCAGGAAGCCTTACATGACATTATAAGGGCCTTTCTATGCAGTTGACAAGCCATATTATAACTGGGTATCTGCACAATTTCTCCAATTAGACTCAAATTCTGTGACAGTAGGGCCCATGCTGCCTGGTTTATCATTAGATTCCAAAGACTTAATAAACCTTCAGAAACAGAATATGTGTTTTGTTAATATATGGAAAATTGCTTTAATGGGAAGTAATGATACAGGGTTCCTGTTAAGGGGACCAACTCCTTATGATCTATTGCAAACTAATGAACCTCTCTAAGCCTCAGTTTGATTTTGAAAAATTGGGATAATTATTACACTTGTTGTGATGATTAAATGAGAAGATATTTTCAAAACCTCTTACATGGTACCTGACATATAACAAATGCTTATAAATATTAACTATTAATTAGGAAGCAATTACATCCCTGTTGATGGCAAGGGGAAGGTGCCACTCAGCCTGCTGTGGGGAGCTGACCTCCATTCCAGGCCCCCTGCTCTCTGGACCCCACCATGTGAATGCTGCAGTTCAGTTTCCCCTTGACTGTTCCCAGCCAAAGCCTGGGCAGAGGGGGACTTCTCTGGACAAGGGACTTCTCTAACACACACCTTGCCACAAGGACTCTACTTCAGCCACCAAAATCTTTCCTGACACTGCCTGTGGTTTGATTAATTCTCTTTCTACTCCATCCTCCACTGCCCCTGTCCCATCTTCTTTCACAGGTGTCAGTCCAAGACTCCCACTGCCCAGTCCTGACTCCTTCCGTGACCCTTTTCTGTCATTCCTGCTCTCCATGTCTGATCCCATCCTGGAGCCCACTTCTCAGAGGACTCTAACACAGGTGGTGCCAGGGTTGGTCCAAGGAAACAGAGATTGAAGAAGGCCTGCAATCTGCCTCATTCATTGCCTGGAGGACAAGGAGGATGCCATCCTGAGTGGTGTGAGGTACACACGGATCCTGGCATAATTAGTGATCCAATTGCTGCCGCGTTCTTTGTTGGTGGCTTGGGAAAATATCCTGGCAGAGGGGATCTCCCTCCAAGGGTAATGATCCAGGCACCTGAAAGATATGAGGGAGTAATCATGACAAAGACAGCAGAGTTGGCTGATTATTGCTAAGTTGCATTGAGATCCACAGAAGCAGAATGAAAAACTAAGAGCCATGAACAAACAAGGATAAGTATGAGAGCCATAGAGCCCTTTGGCCACATCCAAAGAGGCCCTTCTCCTGCAGGGTGAGCCTGACTCGGCTGAGGAGTAGACTCACTGGACAGAGACACAGAGCTCTGGAAAAGTGGAAATGCACAGCTAAGGCATTTACTAAGCTCACAGCCCTGGATGATAAACATGGGCCCTGAAGCATACAGGACATCTGGATGGTTTTCCAGTGGATCTGGTTCTGAGGCCCTAACCCCCAGAGCTTGCAGATGTGTCCCCTTTCTATGGAGAGTGCTTCCTCCAGGATGAAAGATGCAGAGCCCTCTCCTGACAAGGTCCCTCTCGCATGAGCTGCTCCCACCTTCTCTCCTGGGTTCCAGACTGATAACTAGAGTTATAACCACCTAAGAGGATGTTGGACCATATAAATCAGGAAAGAGATTATAGTATATTGAAAGATTTTTAAAAATTAACTTGTAACAGCAATAGCCAAGAAAGTGCCCCTGGAATGGGTGTGTAGGGAGGGGAGCATGCATGAAAGATGAGAGGGCACCAGCATAACCAAGAAATGCAGCAGTGGTTCTTCTCTGAGGCAAATGCTATAGCAGGAGAGGCTGTCCCAAGGCTGGGTTCATTAACACCCAGGGGGCTGGAGGGAACTGAGGCAGTTAGGGCCACTAGATGCATCACCAGCAGTGGTGATGTCACCCACTAGAAGCCTGACACCAGCTGAAACAAGTGAGCAGTCAGTGTGAATGGGCTCACACAGGGGTGGAGAGGGTTAACAGATCATGCATCTTTAGAAATAAAACACACCAACAAGGATTTCCCTTAATATCTGGAGCCAGAGGAGGCAAAAAATCAAGGAGCAAGAGGCTGAGGCATTTGCCCCCATACAATGTCAGAATCCTAGTTCATATCCAGAATCCACTGACTAGAAAAAAGGAATACGCAAAACTGAGGTAAGTACGTGCTCTAATGATTGCCCACTGTCTTCCCCTGGGGGAAGGGAAATATTCAAACCTGATGACTGTTGGACACAGGGTCTAAATACTGATACTTAGAATCCCAAAGCACCATCAGAAACCATTCAAAACAAAAGAGGTACTAAACAACCATATATAAACAAAATGACTCAGCCAAATGACATTAGCTAAACCTTGTCACCATCGTGATAAGCACATGAATGGAATGTACATAGTGGCAGAGTCATATAGAACCCAAAATATGAACTTCTTATCAGGGCCTATTTAGTTACTGCCACCCCTGAAGATTCAGCCTACCAACAACAGACCAGTGTGCAGCCCCGTTACGACTCTCTTCCTTGAGAAGACCAATCAGCACATATGACAAGTATTCCCTTTCACCCTAGAAGGGCCAGCAGTTCGTCCTCATAGGAATAGTATTTTCCAGGCATGGACTTCTGGGAGGTGGAGCACTCAGGACTCTCTAACGGCCTGGTTGGTACTTTCTTAGAATTGCATTGCAGTCTGAGACTCTTTCTAGCCCCATCTCTTTCCTTTCTCTTCTTTTTGTATATGTATCAGCCTGAAGGCTCTTCCTATACACTCCCACTTTCTCCCTGTATCCTTCACAAGTATTTCTCTAGTAACCTCTGACATGTCTAATCCAATGTTACCAGCTGCTTTTCAGCGACCACAGGATGAAGCCAGGGATAGGCAGGAATATTTTTTTAGCTCAAAAGGGTAGCAGTACAATACAGATATTCTTCCAGTTCACATACATATTTTGTTTCTGAGCAAGGAAGTTAACTTCAATCTTTCAAGAGATAAGGCATGTTTTATTTTTTGTACATTTCATGCCCTGTTCATATCAGATCCTGACATTTATACAAGAAAAAAAAAGGAGTTTATTATTCAGTTAAATATACGAAACGTATTTGTATATCTAGAGCCCTAAATAGACACAAGGGAAGAGAAGCTTCAGAAACACAAATATAACAAGATAAAATTAGTCTTGCCGATAAGCTGTAGAAAAAAAAAATAAGACAAGGAAATGACAGGAGCTTGGATAGGTAGAAGACGAGGAGGAGAAAAAATGAGAGCAAAATATTCTTCCTCCTACCTGACTTCTCTCTTATGTTACACAATCTACTAGAATTTCCTTGCTACCACACTTGTGATTGCATCAAATAAAACAAATGAAAGAGTACTGTGAAATCCCTACACCTTTGTCCTTAGCTACAGAATAATTCATTCATGAGTTCTCTCATTCATTCAACTTATCACTTAATTAAGGCTTTCTTATGTACTGCACACTGTTCTGAGTTCCAGTTCTGCTCCAAATTCTTGTTTGATACAAGATTCTTTGTTGTGGCATTGGTTTTACACAAATCTTTCTTCCTTCTCCAGATTCTAAAGTGGTTCATCCCTTGCTCTGTGTTTAAGACTCTAGTATGTCTAATTTACAGGGTAGGGCACAACCATCGGACAATTCTTACATCTCAGCAAGTCAACTGTAGGAAAGGAATGGGATTCATCCAGCCTTTGAAAAGTTTTAATGAGGAGGGTTAGAAGGCAAAAAAGTAAAAGAGAAAGCTGGAGAGAAATTTGTAGTATGGGAACTTCGGTTTGCTAAATATGTAAAAATGCACTGGTGTAGAAGGACTTCAAGGTTGCTAGTAGATAGAAAGCATCCCTCAGTAACCCAAAATGGATATTCCTCACCCAATGACTGAGAAACAATGCCCTACAAGTAGGGTACTTTGAGTATTGGTAACATTCAAACACTCCCAATGAAATATTCTAAAGGTTGGTATCAGGCACTCACTCACTCAGTAGCGTGAAATAATTTGATACTTAGAGCAAGTTTCCACTGTTTTTCACTTTTCCCAGGAGATCTTAATAGGAAGAAAGCAAAATCAGAATTGGTTCCCTCTGGAAAATGCTGGGCCATGAGTGAATGAAAAATAGCAACTGAAGCTTAAGGCACTGAAATTAAACCTGTCCAACCTCACAACTCTGTTCAAATTGGGGCCTTGCAATTTTTTGTTTGTTTGTTTGTTTGATCCTCACCCAAGTATGTGTTTTTATTGATCTTTAGGGAGAGGGAAATGGGGGTGGGAGATAAAGAGAAAGAAAGAAATGGATATGACAGAAAAACATCAATTGCCTTCCAAACAAGACCTGACAAGGGATAGAACCTGCAACCTGGGCATGTGCTCTGACCAGGGATTGAACCCACAACCTTTTCATGTACCTGACTGTGCTCCCAGTAACTGAACCACCCAGCCAGGGCCTTTGAGTTTTCTTGAGAGCAGCAGGTAAGCCATCTAAGTAAGAAAATCATTTTCTGGACAAGTTGTTTTGGTCTGGTTTTGGATATAAATATGACTCTTTGCCGCTGAGTTGTGGGCACCACACCAACAGTATCACTATCCCTACCAGGCTGCCAGAAATTAGAATCCTGGGCCTTGCTTTGCACCTATGGAATCAGAACCTGCATTTTAACAAGGTCATCAGGTGACATGTTGACACATTTAAGTTTGAGAAGCATGGCATAGCTCAGTGGACAGGCTAGGAATCTGGAGAACTGGCTTAGATTTCTGAGCCTGCCCCCTACTAGCTGACAAATTGCTTAGCATCCTTGTACTTCCACCTCCTCATCAGTTGGGTAGAGATAATCTCTATTCTTTCTCTTATTTCTGGTCTTTGTTTTTCACTCTTCCTTGTATTCCTTTACTCATGATTTTTCCAAGTTTCTACTCATTTGTGTTTTTACTGGACACCCTTTGCATAAGGAGGAAAGAATAAACATGCAAATACAGCATACCTCATTTTACTACACCTTATTTTATTGTGTTTCATGGGTGTGTTTTCACAAATTGAAAGAAAGACCCTATACCAGCAAAAAGATTATGACTCACTTTATGGCAACACTTGCTTTATTATGAGGTCTGGAACCAAACCTGCAGTATCTCTAAGGTTTGTCTGTATACCCATCTATATGGAAGCATCCCACCCAAGCTCTATGTATTCAAATAAGCTTGACAAAATAATAAGGTTGTTAGTGAATATACAAATTATTTGACTATTTAAGTGTTTTCCACTGCATGTCAAACAGCCTCCCAGATTCTGGGGCAACTGAAATGAGTTGGCCAATTTGTATATAATTGGTTAATACAACTTTTATCTTTCTAGCAGATTCTAACTAATCTCTACACTTTGTTTTGAAAAGAAATATGGCTAGTTGTTGATATACAAACTATTCTCCTTACATTAATCAAATTATCATGCTTCAGTTACATTTTCAAAATAAGGAAGGCTTGCTCTGTGGTCTAAAGCTTGCTCTAAAATCCTATAATTCTAATTTGAGAATTCCTCAGACCAAAACACTTGTTATTAAATATTAAAAAGCAGGGAAGTATAATTTAATGTGTTCCCCTTGGGACTTCCCTTAGATGCATGCATCTAAAGAGGAGACTTGGCCCAAAGGCCTCTCAAATTCTCTTCATTTTGTTCCAACAAAAGTCAGTTTTTCTGAAATTCAAAGACTATCTGGGCAGATACTTTGAAGCAAGCTCTTTAATATTTTAATTCCAAACCTCCTTTCAATTCAATTATAAATCTAATTGCAAATGAAAAACATTTCTATCAGTTTTCTAAAGATATACACTGAGTGGCCAGATTATAATGATTTTTGAATGCATAATAATCTGGCCATTTAGTGTATATCCTATATAATAAAAGGCTAATATACAAATTGTCCCCTCGACCAGGAGTTCAACCAGCAGGCAGGCCAGCCAACTGCCTATGTTCCTTCCCTGTGGCTAGGCTGGCCGGACCCCACCCAGGCACAAATTCATGCACTGGGCCTCTAATATAATAATTTGGCCACTCAGTGTATATGCATGATGTTTGGACCCCAAAATTAAATTTTGGGATTTTTGAAGTTGATTTTTAAATGAAGCTACAAAGAAAATTCACCTTCTGAATAAAAACTTACCAAAGTGTGTAACTGAATCACTTAGCACTCCTTACAGAAGCTAAAACTTCTTCTACGAATATTCCTTTTCCTTTAAATTCCACATAATTTTCTGGCTATAAATCTTGATGAAGCTGGTAATCTAAATACTGATTCACCATTTCATCCTGAATTAATCACAAAAATTTACAAATTTAAAGAATAACTAATACTTCAGAGAATTCATTAACAGCTCCAGAACAGAAATAAATGTCCTTCTTCTTAGAAAATATAAAAATATGTCAGAATATTTATATGCTCAGAACAGCAGATATTTAACTCTCAATATGTCCAGCCATGTAAGGCAGATATTTAAGACTTATGGCTGCAATAACAACACATTATATTTAATTGTTAGCTTTTAATATCTCATTATTTCCTGTTTCCTTAGATTCGGATTTATAAAACTCAGTAGATTTATTAGGTCTGTAGATGGTTAGGAATGAACTACTGTGGATTAAGTAATGCCAACTTAATGAACACTTTACTGAACACTCATTATGCACCAGAAATGTACTTATGGTAACATATTCAATATTGACAACAGGTGAGGAAACCAAGGTATAGAAAGACAACTTGCACAAGGTCACACAAGTGATAACCAACAGAGTCACAATTTGAACCCAGGCTGTCTCATTTTAGGGTCCATGTCCTTAGCCTTGTCTTACCCAACTCTAATCTAACCTACACTTTATTATATTAGATCCATTTATTTTATGTCTTAATATGTTCTACCCATATGTTAACAATATATGATCACACAATGTTATACTGTGAAATGTTACCTTTTACTATGATTGTACCACTAGGATTCAGAAACAGTAATTATTATTTAGGCCATTATGCTGAAGGACCCCTTTTGTCTTTCCCAACTCTAAAGACATAACTTCAATTTATCTCTTGAGCTCAAAAAATATGCAAATAATCACAAATAATCAAAACAACAGCAAACCAATTTTCTGGCTCTACTTCATAATAAATATATAGTAGTGTCCCGTTGTCAGTGCTCTCCTTTGGCAATTGAACACTCGAATGCTTGGAGATCTTGACCCAGCTGGCACAGCTTGGTGGGAGGGGAGGCGCTCACCCACAGAGCATGTACCCCTCTGCATGGGTGCCACTCAACAACACCTGGTCTGTGAAGGCCATGAGGGGATGGTAATCTAGTATTAACAGAAGCTCTAACTTATCCAGGGAAGTAAAAAATAACAAGATTTAAAAGTTGGCAATACATTTAACATATGAAACTGGGAGGGCTGAAGAATCCGTACAGCAAACAAATGATACTCATGGTCTGCTGTCATCTGGTCATCAGTTTATTGCCCAGTGCTTCTGGTCTCTACTTTATTGTCTGCTGACAGCAACATCTCCTGGAATTGGAAGCTCATCTAATATTTATGACTCACAATCTCTAGGCCTGTGGTGGGCAAACTGGGGCTCAGGAGCCACATGCAGCTCTTTGGCCCCTTGAGCGTGGCTCTTCCACAAAATACCACAGCCTGTGCGAGTGTATTTTAAAGAAGTAGTGTTAGAAGAAGTTTAAGTTTAAAAAATTTGGCTCTCAAAAGAAATTTCAATCGTCATACTGTTGATATTTGGCCCTGTTGACAAATGAGTTTGCCGACCACTACTCTAGGCAAATTCTTGTCCACAGGCCATGGATGAATTGATGTGAATCTCCATGTCTGTCAATCTCCTCCACCTGCGTGAGCCCTGCTTTGGTTAATGCAATCACTTCTATTTGGTCACCCAGGTCCACCCATGCTATTGCAAATGGTAAAAGTTCCTTGTTTAACACAGAGTAGTATTCCATTGAGTAGATGTACCTCAGTTTTTTAACCCACTCATGAGTTAAAAACTTCCCAGATGTTATTGATAAGCAAGTCTAACAGGATCTATCTCAAGATACAGTATTTCTGAAATCTCCCTAATAATTCCCACACAGTCTTTGTAAGTTTCAAGGTTGTCATTTTTGTAAGCTACAAAATATTTTCTTTTCACAAAATTCAACTTAAAAGTCCAGTTGCAACAGAGATAAGCTGATATTGTCAGGTTGACATTGAGTTGGAGGCCCAGATTCCCACCCATTTACTCTCAGTCTGCTGAGGTGATCCATGAGGTATCTCTAAGAGTTTTTCAGTGTTCACCAAAATACAGTTTAAAAACCAGGCATACATTTTTTGAATGGGTTGTTTATCTTTTTTTGTTAAGTTGTATGAGTTCCCTGTAAATGTTAGAGATTAAACCCTTATTGGTGATAACATTGGCAAATATGTTCTCCCATGCAGTGGGCTTTCTTGTTGTTTTGTGAATAGTTTATTTTGCTGTGCAGAAGCTTTTTATTTTGATGTAGTCCCATTTGTTTATTTTCTTGTTTATTGTTTATTTGTTTATTTTCTTAGTTTCCATTGCCCTAGGAGCTGTATCTGTAAAAATATTATGTCTGATATTTTGCTGCCTATGGAGTCTTGTAGGATTTTTATGGTTTCCCGTCTTACATTTAAGTCCTTTATCTATTTTGAGTTTATTTTTGTGTGTATGTTGTAAGTTCGTAGTCTAGTTTCATTTTTTTTTTTTGCATGCACTTGTCCAATTTTTCCAAAACCGTTTATTGAAGAGAATGTCTTGACTCCATTGTATGATCTTGCCTTCTTTGTCAAATATTAATTGAACATATGGTTTAGGTCTATTTCTGGGTTCTATGCTCTGTTCCATTGTTCTATATGTCTGTACTTGTGCCAGTACCAGGTAGTTTTGAGAACAGTGGCTTTGTAGTACAGCTTGATATCTGGTATTGAGATCCCTCCAATTTTGTTCTTTCTTGGGATTGCTGTGGCTATTCGGGGTCTTTTTTTATCCCATATGAATTTTTGGAGCGTTTGTCCTAGGTCTGTGAAATATGCCATTGGTATACAGAAGGCCAAGAGACATATGAAAACATGTTCAAAGTCACTAATCATCCAAGAGATGCAAATCAAAATGACAATGAGATACCATCTCACACCTGTCAGAATGGCTATCATCAAGAAATAAAAAATAAAAAAACAAGTGCTGGTGAGGATGCAGAGAAAAGGGAACCCTCAAGCATTGCTGGTGGGACTGCAGACTGGTGTAGCCACTGTGGAAAATAATATGGTGTTTCCTCAAAACTAAAAATGGAACTTCCATTTGACCCAGTGGTCCCACTTCTAGGAATATATCCCAAGAAACCAGAAACACCAATCAGAAAGGATATATGCACCCCTCTGTTCATAGCAGCACAATAGCTAAGATTTGGAACAGTCTAAGTGCCCATCAGCAGATGAGTGGGTTAAAAAACTGAGGTACATCTACTCAATGGAATACTATGCTGCTGTTAAAAAAGGAACTTTTACCATTTGCAACAGCATGGGTGGACTTGAAGAGGTTGTGGAAAAGGTAAATCCTTGTGTACTGTTGGTGGGAATACAGATTGGTGCAGCCACTGTGGAAAGCAGGATGGAGTTTCCTCAAAAAATAAAAAAATGGAACTTCCTTAAAATCCAGAGATTCCACTTCTGGGAATTTATCTGAATAAACCTGGAACACTAATTCCAAAGACTATATGTAGTGTTATTTGCAATAGCCGAGATTTGGAAGCAACCCAAGTGTCCATCAGTAGATGAGTGAATTAAAAAACAAAAGTGCTGGTATATTTACACTAGGAATGGAATACTGCTTGGCCGTAAAAAGGAAGAAAATTTTACCCTTTGCAACATTATGGATGGAGAACATTATGCTAAGTGAAAATTGTCAGTCAGAGAAAGACAAGTACCATATGAATTCACTTACATATGAAATTTAATGAACAAACTGAACTACCAAGCAAAAATAGAGAGACTCACAGGTAGAGGGAAGGCAGATAGTTCTGATGGGGTGGGGGTAGTTTGAAAGGTGGAGGTGAAAGAATTGAGAAAAAAAAAAGACATAAAAAGAGAGAGAACTCATGGACATGGACACGAATGTGGTGATTGCAGGAGGTAGCAGGTAGGTGCACTTGGTAGAGGGAATAAAGGGTGATGAAATAAAATAATAAAATAAAATAAAAATCTGAACTTTTCACCATAAACTTCTACCCTTCAGAACCTGAACGTATGTCCAGTCACTAATCATACCTCAGTGCACACTTTAGCTTCAGTGGCCTCGTCACTGTCTGCTCTCGTGCCTTTGGCTTGGTGCATTCTAATACTTTGGCCAACAAATGTTTGTTCTGGATTTGAGACGGCACTGAAGATGTAAGACTGAGATGCAAATTGCTTCCCAATTCTGCCACTGCCTGCCCAAGTGTAACTTTTACCTAGCAGAGACAGGAACCCTCAGCCTGGAAAGAAGAGTATGGCTATTCTCCAACAACTGTTTCTGCAACAGTAGCAAGCTATAGACGCTTAGTTGTCAGTCATTGGCTCTCCTTTAGCATGGCATTGCAAGTATAGATGATGGATATCATTTTGCTCATTAAATTCAACTATCCCTATTTCTGATCATTATCATCAGGCAGTGTTACCTAGCTTTCAACTAACCAAGACATTTCTGGTTATAATACATTGGGCTATTCATTTTCAAAGACACAGTCACTAAAAAAAAATAAAAAATTTAAAAAAAAAGTTTTAAGTATGTATTTTGTATCATATAATTAATTAAAAAATGACTTTTTCTAGGGTCAAAGAATGTAGTATACTTCAGAAAACAGAACTAAAATATTAAATAACTTATGATCAGTATAAAGCAATATGCAATTTGTCAATTTAACTTTACAGATGTTACAGATGATTCATGAGAGGTGTGTTCCAGAGTTCTTATTATAAACCTCATGAAGGAGACTGTGTTATGCTGAGGTTTGGAAGGCAGGAAAGAATTATATAAGAGGAGGAAAAGGTGCTTCAGGCCAAAGAAATAATGAGCAAAGGTGCAGATGTTGGAAATGAACTGGCCTGTGTCTATAGCAGCAGGCGAGGGATAGGCTGGAATGTTGGATAATTGAAAATATTTCAAACCCAGAAAGCGTTTCAAGGGTTTCATAGCAGGCTGTGAAGCATCACTGAAGCTATGTTGTGTAGATTGGTGTGTTTCTGGAATATGAAATGAAGGCAATGATTAAGGAAGACCTGCCTTGTAGACTGGTGGGTTGGCAAGATGGAGGAGAGACTGGGGTCAGAGTTAAAAAAGCAGGAGCCTGTGAAGTGATTGAGGCATGACTGGTGTGAATCTGGAGTCGCACATTCATTGGAGGGAATACATGTGTGAAGGAAGAGTGAACAGGGATTTTGAGAGTCTCAATTTTTATTAGTGAAAGAATGATCAGTACTAAATGACCACGGAATTTTCATCTTGAGTGATAGGATTACAGTGTTATTTTTGACAGACACAGGAGTAACCTGAGTGATGGGGGGAAAAAATGGAACATTTCTTATTAAAAACTTTGATTTTGAAGAGCTCTCTTAACCCTGTTGCTTTAGAAAGCAGAGCCTGATGCATTGTTTTCAGGTACATACCCTGGGCAATGAGAGTGCCAATATAGGGGAGAGAGAGAAAGGGATTAGGGGAGAGAGAGAGAGAGAGAGAGAGAGAGAGAGAGAGAGAGAGCGAGCTCACTTTAATGCTGTGCACAGAATATAGGGTTGAAACTAAGGCGAAGACTACACTGAGGGTAGTCACAGAGAAACAAGCAGGGTAGAATAGTTGGCTTATGAAACAGAATGCCTGGACCACAAATCACGCTCTACCACATCCCAGCTTTGACCATGGCAATTTACTTGGTCACTCCAGATCTCAGTTCCCTCACTTGAAAAATAAACATGTTATATGACTTAAACTGACTTTGCCTGAGTTTCTCCATCTGTGAAATGGAAATAAATGTGTAGGTTGAAAAGAGAGACATATAATTGGACTAATCAATGAGTATAGTGCTTTTGAAAAGATGGAATGCTATGGGGCCATGTGATTTTACCACATGGTGTATTCAGAATATCCCAATCAAAATCAAGTAGGCATTGAAAGAGAACTGTGAGCACAATTCAGTGATAAAGGCTGTCAGGACGGCAGCCTTGTTTTGTTTTCAGAGCAGCTGGCTTCTCTGAATTGGTTAAGCTGTACAGTAGCTTTGCAATTATGATGTGTATGCCTATGCACTTTACACTTACAAAGTCATCTCCATGTTCATCTGCTTAGTCATTAAGTTTTATGCTGCAAGTTGAATGCTTAATGAAATTGAAGTTTTGATCTGTTTTATGGCCTCTATGAAAATCTCATTTACCACAGAGTAGCTGTGAAGAGATGTGAATGACAGATGAAAGTTTATAGCATTATTACAAGTGGAAGAGGAAAATCAGTTCACAGAGAAACAAAGCTGACATCATTTTTCACCATTTCCTCCACTGCTTGATCACTTCCTCCATTCTTTCATTTGTTCATTCACTCATTAATTCACCTACTCAACAATCATTTACTAAACAGCAATTGAAGTAACCAGAACATGGTCTATTTTTACAAAGATTCTAAAATATAGATGAGAAAATTGATAGACAAAACAATTCAATATTAAACATGCTACTCATACTAGTACTTTTGTTTGGAAGTCTTATAGGGAATGGTGACTATACAGTGGAAATTCTCTAGCATAAGATTCAAAAGGAACATGAACAATATGCAATGCTTATGAGAGTTAAAACTGTGTGTGGCATAAATTAAATTTAGTGCCTTTTAAGTAGGCTGGAATAATGAATGAAGCAATAAATAGCCTGAAATACAGATGTCCTAGTCCAATTTACATTATTTGAACATTAGTTTTACAAGCTCTCTGTGTATTTGTTTCTATCCCTAAAAAATGGAAAGTTACAGAAAACTAAACTGCCAAGTTTGATATCAATCCTCAAAAATCAACTAAACTGAACAATTAAGCCGGTGGCTATGAGCATATAAAAAGTAATAAAAAGTCAGAATACAAAAACATTCACTAAGGTTACATTTAGTTAAATTAAATGATTGGGTTGTTTTTTTTATATAAATTTACTTGGTTTTAGGAACACCATGAATGATGTACAAATACTGTTATGTTGATTTTAGCATATTATGTGACAAAGTGCTAGTGGAGAAAGAACAAAATGTAGTCGGGGGATTCTCAGCTGTGACACAACTACATACACAGCGTCAGTAAGCAATCAATCTCAAGCTGGGCGTGTCTAGTTGCTTCCCCAGTCTCAGTGGATATTTTTTACCAACAATTTTTTGATAAAATGAATGTAGTGGTAGAGAAAGAGATTAGTGGTTGATTAGGCATTAGGGCCTTGTTGGAAAATTAGGAATGACTGCTTATTGCTACAGAGTTTTTTCTGAGGGTGCAGACTGTGTCCTAAATATTGATTGTGGTGCTGTCTATATATGTCTGTGAACATAGTAAAAACATTAAAGGGGAAAAAAGCAATAATATCTTTCTCATGCCTCAGCAACATACCAAGGTCTTGGGGTTAGTTCTGGTAAAAATAATTTATTTTCACTTAAAATTGTGGTGGTTTTCAATGGGAAGAGGGATGCATGGCTCAGGAAGGAGCCCAGATGCTCTAAATCCAAGAAGGTCAACGCCTGGCCTAAAGCAACTTCCCCTCTGGGGTCCCTATGGAGTGTACGTCCCCTGGGCATGATCTTGCATTTTAAGTCTAAAGAGACTTGACTCAGAGAGGCTATATGAGGAGAAAAATTATTCTGGACAAGGACACTCAAGGGACACTGCTGCAAATTTCAGCAATTGAATCAAATTCTGTCGAGCAGGGACGCACAGGCGCTCTCTGCCAGGCAGGAAGCTAGGGGGTCAGCACAGAGGCCATGTGCAGGCACAGCTGTGACCACTTCTATTGCCTGCAAAGCAATGACAGAGAAAACTCTCTTCCCTACTCTGAAGAATGATCTCTTATTGCTTGAGGAATAGAGAGAAGAACCTTTTAGGCCCTTGGTCTTTAAGGAATTACCTTGAGTGTTCTATTAGGTTATTCTTGAGAAAATGCTAACTCTGCAATGCAGGTCTGAAGGTGCCTATCACTTAGGAAGGCAGCAAGGTATAAGACCTTTTCCATAGATTGGTCCTATACATCAGCTCCTCAGCTTTTAATCTCTCTCTCTCTCCCCTCCCTCACTCCCTCCTTCCTTCCCCCTCCTCCCCTGCTTCCCTTTCTCCCTCTCTCCTTCTCTCTTTTTCTCCCTCCCTCTCATTCCTTATCATACCTTCCCCCAGCCTTTGCTTTCCTAGCATCAAAAACAGGTAAAAAGAAAAGTGTGAAAAAGGAATAAGTTGTACTAATTAATACAATATGTCTCAATAAAGTGATTCAGGTTTTTTGGAACCTAATTTCAGTTCCAATTGTTTTCTATGCTTTAAGCAGCAAAGAGAAGTATAATATTCTTCGCATACTATCTGCATCTTCTAAGGATCTGAGACACAATGGAATCAATCCCTACACAGCATGCCCATGTCTTTAAAGCTGGCATAAAAGAAGATCTCCATGGATTTTCTGGGCCACCCAAGACTCTGTGTGCAGACATCATGATCATAAATCTTGAGCATGGTGTCTGCACATAGAATCTTTCCAAGCAATAATTGTTGCATACATTTTCATTAGAATGTTTCCTTTGTTAGTGTTCCACCAATTTTCTCCCTGATTGCTCAAAGATCACTGATAGCACTCCAGCATTCTTATAAATTTACTTCCTATCATCAATGATATTTATCAGAAAAATAGTCATTGATGCATTGAGTAGGTAAGTGCTTCCTACTTATGCATTTGTCTGCCTATGCTCTCCATTCTCTTCCATGTCTGCTTTTTTTTTTTTCAGTTTGAAGACAATTTTTCTTTACAATGTTTTCCTAAGAGTTATAAATTATAAGAGATAAAGATTTCTCTAGTCTCTTCATTGGCCCCAAACTGCTGGCCTATCTCTTGCACTAAATTGTAAGCTATCTAAAGCCAGGAATGGAAATATGCCAACTCCATACCTGGTGCATCTTGTATGCTTAACAAATGTTCTACTAAACAAAACCAAGTCTTTTGGTTCCAAACACACCATGGATGGTCACCAATAAGTCACATCCTCCTGTAATCCCACTCCCTGAGAATGGGTGGAACCTGTGACCTCCTTCTAACCAAGAGAACATGGCAAAATTAATGGGTGTGACTCATGTGACTGTGTCACCTGATGTAGTGAAAGGATTTTTCAGGTGTAATTAAGGTCCCTAATCAATTAACTTTGACTTAATCAAAAGATAGGCCTGACCTAACTCATGGAGGAGCCATTTAAAAGAGGGTTTAGTCCAGTTGATGTGACTCAGTGGTTGAGTGTCAACCTAGGAATCAGGAGGTCATGGTTTGATTCCCAGTCAGGACACATGCCCAGGTTGCAAGCTCAATCCTCAGTGTGGAGCAAGCAGGAGGCAACCAATCAATGATTCTATCTCATCATTGATGCTTCTATCTCTCTTTCCCTTTCCCTTCCTCTCTGAAACCAACAAAAATACATTTTTAAAAAATAAAAAGGAGGTTTAGGTCTTTTCTGAGATCAGAAACTGGAAGAAACCGAATCAATCTCTTTTTCTCACTCTGTCTCTCTGTCTCTCTTTGTCTGTCTCTCTCTCTTTCTCCCACTGGCCCTGCAAAAACAAAATCAAACCATCATGTGCTCTCTAGTTTCAAGGAAGTGAACCCTGCCAAAAATCACATGTATCTGGAAGAGGGCCCCAGCCTAAGATGAGATTACAGCCCAGAAACACATCGACTGTAGCTTTGTGAGACTGAGCAGAGGACATAGTTTAGTCATGCCCAGATTCCTAACATGGGGAAACTGCAATAGGTGAACAGCAATGAAACAAGTAAAATTTAATCTTTGAAAACTGACTCTCTTCAGTTCTCTTCCCCTCTGGAGTTTTGTGGCATACAATCAAGTAGTTTTTTTTGTGGGGGTTTTTTTCTGAAATTTTAGGAAATTTACCAGATAGGGTTGCTGTGGGGATAGCCCAAAATATCATCACTTTATTGGGTTTAACATTTTATAAAGTTTCCTTGCAAACAAAATTAGAGCCTCTAAATTACCTCATGAGATTGGAAGCGAAAATATTTCTTGAGGGGTTCTTGGTTTACAAATGAAGAAACTAAAGCCCTTTGGGTTTAATGATGTTTCTCAAAGTAGTAAGTAATAGAAGTACAATAGATGAACCCAAGATAGTCAACCACAAATACCTTCTTTGTATTCCCTTGCAGACTCCAGCAAGTGTTCTTATGGAATCAAAATCTCTCCTATGATAACCTGGCTGGTCTGCTTGATATTACAGAATTTGAGACACCACTTCAGATGCTAAGGATCTCTGCATCTGAAACCAGCAATGCACATTTTAAACTACTTGTAAATGTTCTTTTTCCTCCTAAAGATGGAGCCTCATTACTTTAAGATAACATGGCCATGTTTTCTCAGATTTCCATCTTGCCCTTCTCATCCACAAATAAATTCCTCTTTTGGGATGAAAGTTATGCCATTTCTTAGTTGTCTATACCACCTTCTGAGAGATTCAGCTGTCAGGAAGCTGGGCCAATGACAAGGTTATCTATGACTATTAAGACTTTAGACAAATGCCTGGGTGGTAGGAGCTTTCTGATTCAATGGTGGAACTCGTATAAGAACTGCATCTCCCATTGTTCTTCCTGCTTAGAAACATGGGGATGCAATAAAGCATATTCTTTTAGGAAGGACTCAGAAAAATGCATGTTGGGGAAAGGCTAATGCCATAGCACATGTGCCCCTCTAACAACTGCTCTATAAGAATTACTAAGCCACACAGAAAACTGAAGACTTTTGTCAGCTTGATTTAGTGAAGAGTTAACTGAATCTAGGGCCAAAGGCATGGGTTTGAGTGTCAGCTGCTAGTTATCAGCCAATTATTTTCCTTCTCACAGTTTCAATTTCTCCATCTTTGAAATATAGAAAATTGGAATTTTCCCTACCTCATAGGGTCTCTGTGAAGACAAACTTTTAAAAACTGAAATGATGTGGGTCATATAGTGCTATATAGAAGTAAAATTATATCTACATGTCAATAGGTACATATCTAGTTTTTCCAGGGCTGTTTATATGCAAAGTCCAGCACAGCTCAGGCATGTGTAAGGGACCAGACAATCATTTTCTCTTTATTTCTTAACTGAAAATGTGTTACTTCAGAAGCATTAAAAAGTACTCAGAAAGAGTGCTTGTTGTTAGCCCTATAAAGTGAAATCCTACCAGAATAGTCCATATTCTATAGACAAAGGCATGGAAAAGTGGGTCATAGGAGCCCAGAGCTGCTTTGACCTTGAGTAAGAATATAGTTTTGAGAGGGTAGAGAGAGGGCAGTGTCCATGGCCTCAGGAGGAAAGCTTAGAGGGAGAAGTAAAAAATGCTAGAATCCTAAAAAGTATGATGCTATAGGAAGCATGTTTATGCTTTCACTCATTAGCACATTCATTTTATTCAACAACATTTATTGAAGAACTACCATGTGCCAGGTATTAAGCCAGCTATTGGGGATATTAAGATGAAAACATGGTTCTTAGTCACAAGGAACTATCTATTGTGAGGGTACAAATTAGTCCCAGATATTTAATATAGAGCATGGTAGGTGCTGGGATGGAAATAAATGCAGAGTACCATAAGAGCAAGTAGAAAGGTCACATAGCCCAAGTTAGAAACAAAGGATGTTTCTAGAGGAACTTACACCTAAGAGAAATCTTTAAAAACAAGCTAGAGTGAAGTAGGAAGAAGGGACAAAGTATAAAAACATAACCCAGAATGAGAAAAAAAAGCACTGCTTATGGGTAATGCAAGCAAAAAGACCATATAACTGGACAGAAATATGTGTAAGAGAAGATGGAGTTCAAACAAGTTAGAGAGACAGGCCCAAAAACTATTGTGAATAACCTTACATGACATGTATAAGAGTTTCCTTTATCCCAAAGGTACTGGGAGCCATTAAAAAAAAAGTCTAAGTTGGGAGGGTAACATCATCAAATTTGCTACAAAATTAAATATTTCTTTTATAAAAAATTTTATCCACTAATCAAGCTTCATACTACTCAATCTTGGGAAGACTGTGATACAGAAAAAAATAGAAAACACAGGTCGTGTCAAGGTCAGAGGTGGAAATTCAGAGTTTTACAGGATGGCCTTATGTCAGCTCAACCACAATGAATATCATAAGTGTAATTACTATTAGGGTTGGGAGAGAGTATTCGCTGCTTACTGAAGCCTTCCATCTGCAAATGCAGTGAGAACATAGTAGAGCTTTACTATTTGAACAGTAAATGAATGAATGTCTGCATGTTTGAGCTTACAGTAGTGTTTCAATTTGGATTGTTTCATTACAATATGTCTAAGTGTGCCCCCCCCCCAGCCCGTGACAATAATAAATGAAACAATAGAATAAAATGTGGAGTGTGGGGAATACCCTCAAGCACACTGTTGCTAAATGGAATTATTCAATGTCTGTCAGTGGCCTACCACAATCCTACAATTTCATATGCAATTGCTCTGGAAGCAGCCTGTGCAAACTGTTCTGAAATAGAGCTATGAAAACAAATAAATATTTTCAACGATAAAAAAAATGCTATAAAACAAGAATGCAATAGAAATTATTATTAGAGCCTGACTGGCATGGTTCAGTGGTTGAACATTGATCTATGACAGTTCAATTCCGGCTAAGGGCAAATGCCCAGGTTGCGGGCTCAATCCCCAGTGTGGAGTGTCCAGGAGGCAGGTGATCAGTGATTCTCTCTCATCATTGATGTTTCTCTCTCTCTCTCCCTCCCTCCCTCTCCTTTCCTCTCTAAAATCAATAATAAAAATATTTTAAATAAATTATTATTAGAGTTGTATTTAAATACATAAACATCGAAAGAATCAATACTAGAAAGACAAAGACACTCTTCTAAGAATTCAACTGCTAACAATAAAAAACATTTAATTGAAGCCAAGTGGTTTTGTAATTAGAATAGTTTCTTGTGTTCTATAGCCTTGACTTCTCCTCTGAATATCTGTCCATCTTTTTAATTAGCTACTAGACATTCTATCATATTTGTCTCACAAACACACAAGCTTAGCCTCTGGCACTGATCTTATGCTCTTCATCCACCAACACCTACTGATCTTGCAATCTGTATTTTAATTGGTTAAATACTGCAGTTATCCTAAAAAAAATTCCCTCCTTTTAATATTCCAAATCTATTTACCAGTCCTATTGATTCTGACTTCTAAATATTTTTTCAAATCTATTTCCCCTTCTACTTCCTATGGTCCTTACCTAGGATACAACTCTTAGCAGTCTCACCTAGGAAACAGAATGTCTTAGTCAACTAAGTAATGTCTGTGTCAACATTCTCTCCCTACCTCTTTACCTAACACATGGCTACCAAAAACGACCTTTAAGAATGAAAATTTGTTCATATAACTATTCTTAAAATAATTTAGCTACTCTTCATTACAAAGGCATGTTATATAAGTAGGAAGAACATTTGCCCCTGTTTACCCAAAATTGGCGACTGTTCCAGCAAAATTACTAAATAACTCCCTTTCACTATCCTAAGAGCTCCATTTCAGACAACACATTATTAGGTAATTTTGATAATAACGTCCTTCATGATTTAGTTTCCAGCCACTTCCTTTGCTGTCTGCCTGGTTTCTCCTCCTCAATCACCTGTTACACTAGGACCGGTTGTGCTCTGGCAATTGTTCACATGGTCTTGGAGCTTCTTCTGACCTTGTCCTTGTTTTTGTTATTATACATGAATAAGCTGCATGCCTTATGAGTGGTGAGGCAATGCTAGAAACTAGGAGAGGCTCACACATGCAAATGCATCTTACAGAACCAAATCAAACGTTGCTTTAGCTGCATATCAGGAGATAGTATTTATTTAATCTATCAAAATGGTCACCTACATCTACCTAAAAAATGACCATAATATAGTTTCTATATTCTTATGTTTTAACACTTAAGACTAATATGACATCATGCAATGTATCATATCTATTCATTGTTCCTATAGTAATAAAAGCAATGATAAGTATTATTATTTTAAACAATTTTAACAAATATAATGACGTATTTGGTGATCTACTAAAAATCAGTTATTTTAAAGGACGATCAATCTTCATTCAGGTCAGAGACTATTTCCCCCACACTCTATAAAGTGTCTTACACTCTTGTCAACTCTCCATTAAGTGTGAAACAGCACTTATAATTAAGCCTTTATATTTGTACTCATTATCTAGAACAAAAGGTGTACATGCTGCTAAAGCACAATGACATTTCTCATTTGAATATTTACAGTCCTGACAACTTGAAAAGAACATTAGGTGGTGTTTTTGTGCATGTGTGTTTTTAATCCTCACTTGAGGATATGTTTTCCATTTATTTTTAGAGAGAGCGGAAGGGAGGGAGGAGAAGGAGAGAGGAAAAAACAACATTGAAGTAAGAGAGACGCATCAATTGGTTGCCTCCCACATACACCCCACCAGGAATTGAACCTACAATGGATATAGGTGACCAGGAATCAAATTCATGACTCTTTGATCTGAGGGTCAATGCTCTACCACTGAGTCTAACCAGTCAGGACTATTATGTAGTGTTAATAAAATGAAGAGTTTCACATTCTTTTCACAAGCACAGGATACAAATTTTAGATAAAAATTAGAAACCACAAACATTTAACCTTAAGAACAGAGAAAAAGAAAACATTTCATATGAAGTAAGCTCACTTCAGTATGTTAACCAACTCACATAATGTATTTTGTTCAATTCTTTATTTTTATGAGTATTAAGATTCAGGAGCCAGAGTAATTCCAATAAGGTGTAGGGTTTGAATGTTGAGTGGCCAAGCCCGAGGCAGAGAGGGCACAGTAGAGGCAGGTGTGACTGCAATCTTGGTGAGAGAGGACAACAGAATTAGCGAGAGATGTAAAGAGGTGAGAGCTCTAGGACTCGGATGTTGGCTTATATGTTGATAGTGCATACTCTGTAGGAAAAGAGAGATCCTATCTTAATATCCATTTGTTTTTTCCTTCTGGCAACTGAGTGAAATGTAGGCCCCTCACCCAGATAAGATAGAAAGGAGAAGAAATAGTTTTCAGAGGAGATGGAAGTTTTATAGGTAAACACATTGAGCTTGAAAAGCTGAAGAGACATTTAAGGTATGTTTCTACTGGGCAGAAGTGGTTGTGGCTTAGGATCCAAGAGTGCAAGTTAAACAGGAGTCATAGCTTCAGGTTTGTTATTTCTAACTGAGACCTTTAGCGTTGGTTGCACTCACCCAGGGAAATGGTATAGGATTGAGAAAACATGAAACCCCAGGGTGCAAGCCTGCAGAATACCAAATTAAAGAAATGTAACTAGGAAGAAGAATTGGCAAGGGATGCTGAGCCTGGGTAAGGTAAAGGGAAAATCCAAAAGGATATGCAATCTCAAAATTAGGGAAAGATTATTTTAAGTAAAAGGGAGTACTTTTGAATACAAATGGTTCAAAGAAATTAAATAAGATAAAGTCTTGGAAGTGACCAGTGGTTTTTAAAACAAGATATTTATAAATGACCTTGCAATAACAGTTTCCATTAAGATGTAGAGTGGTCATCAAAATACAGTGGATTGAAGGGTAAATAAAAGTGAAGCAGGAAATTGAGTACTTCTGATGCTTCCTGGTAAAGGGAAGGCAAGAACATGGGCTGTCAACATGACAACCTGCAACCCAAATCCACGGAGGGTTTCTTTTGTTAAGATGAAAATATTGAGTGTAATGAGGTGTCATGGCAAAGATGCCATTATAGAGAGAAATGTTAACATAGAATGAAGAGAGTGGGTGATTACAGGCTAGATCCTAAGGAGGGGAAAGTAGATGGGATTAGAACAAAACAACAGGGGATTAGCCTGGAACAGGGGAGAGGGGCCTCATTATCCCAGAGTGAGAACAAAAAAGGCAGAACCTATGAACAGGAATGCTAAGTTTAAGGGTAGAGCTATACAAAGTTGTGAAAATTATATTTTTCTCTTTCTTTTTCTCTCTTTTCTCAATACAGTAAGAGTCAAGGTCATTTGCTGAAGATCAAGTTAGCAATAGCATACTGGGTTCAAAGGAAAATTAGATTTTTTAAAAATAGCACTGGCAGAGAAGAGAACTGATTACAAAACCAGAAGGATTGAAAGACAATAGTCCTGGGGACCCAGCTTCGGTTGGACAACATGAATGCATGAATTGACAGAAATCCCAAAGTATATGCTTTTGAGTCTTCTCCAGGCAGTTTCCTCAGTGGGGGGCAGGCATTGAGGAATTGGGTTGTTGGATTGATCTCAAAGTAGGCACTGATGAGCAGGTGCCATGGAAGGGAACTGAGTCAAGGGTACCTCGTTTCATTTAATCCTCCTCACATCTCTACAAAAATATGTCCTGTCCTTTGTTTAACAGAAGATGGAATTATCACTCATAGAGGGTTATGCTGGCCCAGTGTCACCCAGCCCGCATAGCTGAGCTGAGTTAGCTAGGCCTTTGGAAGCAAAGTCACTGCTCTCTCCACTGCACCGCACTGCCTCTCCCTGGGACACATGCTACTATAATAACCTAAACAGAAAAAAAGGGATAAGTGCTTCCTCTCATTCCCTAGGACAACTCTGCTCCCTCTGCTCTGTAATAGAAAGCCAGATTATACACACAAAGCTTTTTAGCCCCTGGAAGAAAAGTACTATGCTACTTTAGAGGATATATAAATGGTGTACCAAATTGCTCAGATCTGTGTTCAAACAGTGATAAGCTCATTTTGAGACATGATTATTAAAGCCCAAGCTCTGTGTGTTTTTTGTTGTTGTTTTTCCAACTGATTTTCATTTGCCTTAGCAGCGGACGCTCTATGCAGGGAAAATTAGGACTGATCTGTGGTGAAGGCACTAGAAGGCTTTATAGCTTCAGCTTTAAACCCAAATCACACACTCATCCAAGCGCAGATTTAATTTCCTTACTCCGTTGGTGGTGATTTATGCCATTGGACTAAAGCTATTCTGCAAATGCTGAGGGGAGGAGGGGGGGAATGCAAAATAATATTTTCTGATTAGATATCTATTATAGGCAAGGAATTTAAAATGTTTCACCAAGGATGTTTCAATTCCCACTTTTTAGGTAGGAAACACAACAAAAACAAATAGCAGCCCCTCACCTTTTGCTTCTGAGCCTCGTGGTAAAATTCTCGGCAGCCTTCAGAGCTCAACCAGCTGCTAAGCTGAATAAATGTTGAATGCTGAACATTTTGGAGAAGTGGGTCTATGTAAATGCATTATTATTTTTTTTTTAACAAAACTTGTTAGTGCCTTACTTCAAGGCTTCTAAATAGGGACTGGTGTCTAGAGGTCCAGGAGAGATAAGGCAGGAAGCCAGGGCCCTGTCTATACCCCGAGCCCTCCTTGTCCTGGGAATGCCTCCTCTTGGTCTCCCTACTTTTGCTGGGGAAAGACAGATAGTCAGAGGCCCTTATGCTGTTGTCTTAAACAGCATGGGAGCCCAGGAGAAAGACAATCCCAGCCAGAGGCCCATAAGCCAATCGCAAGCTTATTCCTTGAGTCAGAACAAGCTAAAGGAATGGGCAGTGCTCACTCCATAGTCTCTTCTCAAATTCCATGGGAAGTAACTTAATGCAGAAATCAAGTTACTTCTGACTTGGCTCCATGATAAATGTCTGATACAGAATCTATCAACAAAATTGCTATCAAAATTCTTTTTATATCACCAAGGGACAACTGCATAAGTTAAAAGAAAACCCAATCAACTGTATTTTTGAAAGGCAACAGCTAACTCATTCATCAATTTTACCGGAATAATCTTTAAAGCGATTTGGTTACAAGATTTATTTTGTTTTTCTTATGCAGATACTGAAGAAGTTCCTACACTTTTTACAACTTAAGACTAAGAGAATTAACATCAGTTCTTGCTGTCACTCTGTACCTTCCTAGCATTATTAGGCTGGACACAATTGTCTGCTGCAAAGCAGCTCATTATTTTACATTTTATATGTGCGATCCACACCGATAGTGACACAACCATGGAACATGATAAAGTTTGAACAACTCTATCCCATGTCATCAAATTTTAAAATTACTCAAACTTACTAATGCCTGTAGAGAATCTGTGTCATCTAACAATCCTCTTTGATTTCTGCTCATTCCCCACTGGTGTGTTATAACCAACTAAAATGTTTTGTTTTCCAAACCATGTATTTTTAGTTGGCCCTCAGAGCTCTCCTGAGAAATCTCCATACCTTTCCCAGGAAGATCCTAAATATTTCTTCCCTTTATTGAATGCCAACATCTTCCACCCCAGATTACATGAACCTCAATAAAGAAAGGAAATTCCACTAAAGAGAGTTACCAATGATCTGTTCTCTGTCTCAGTGCTTCACTAATAAACTCACTCTATTTTTTAATTTAAATTCTTTATTGTTTATAGTATTACATGAGTGTCCTTATTCCCTCATTTACCTCTTCCCTCATCACATGCCTTCACCCCCTTACTACCTGTGTCCATTGGTTATGCTCATATGCATGCATACAAGTCCTTCGGTTGACCTCTTGTCCCCTCACCTCCTGTCTTGCCTCATAGGTTGGAAAGTCTGTTTGATGCTTCTATGTCTTGGGTTCTATTTTGTTCATCAGTTTATGTTGCTCATTATATTGCACAAATGAGTGATGTGATATTTATCTTTCTCTGACTGACTTACTTCGCTTAGCATAATGCTCTCCAGTTTCATATATGCTGTTGCAAATGATAAGAATTCCTTCCTTTTACAGTAGCATAGTATTCCATTGTGTTGATGTATCACAGTTTTCTAATCACTCAGCTGCTGATGGACACCTAGGCTATTTCTAAATCTTTGCTATTGTAAATTGTGCTGCTATGAACATAGGGTAGCATATATCCTTTCTGACTGGTGTTTCTGTTTTTTTGGAACTTCCATTTAACCCAATAATCCCACTTCTAGGAATATATCCCAAGAAAACGGAAACACCAGTCACGTTATACTCTATGCTGGCTTGCCTTTTAATTCTTTTCTGTAGGAAGCCAAGAACCCAGAGTGGGTCATGGATCCTCTTGTCCCCAAAACATTATACACTTGCACCAAAATTAAGATTCTGAGTAAGTCAAAGGCATGAAATCAAAATCTAAAACTAGCCAGTCATTGTAGACATTGAGCAATATAAGGTGAACTACTTTTTGTATGTCAAGCTCAAAGGGGAAAAAAAGGCTTGATCTGCATTACCCTCTAAATATTTAAATGAAAATGGAGGTGTAGGAGGAGGTGTGTGAGAAAGACTACAGCAGAGTTGGGGGAAGGAGGGCAGAGGCTGCTGAAAGTACAACTGAAGTGGTACAGCATGTTCTGCTCAATGCATTGTCACTCTCAGAGGCGAGCTGCTTTTGACACTGAGCTTAAGAGGCTACGGGTTGTCAGCTAGCATACAGAGGATGCTAGGATCTCACCCAGTTTAAAAATTCCACTTACTGGCTGCAGGGAAGCAGTGGCTATTCCAGAGGTTTCTTCTAGTTTGAACCTTCTAGGTTTCGTTGCTTCTTAGTCACACAGTACAACACTTATGAGGGTACAAAAGTTTAAAATAGCTCATCCTCCTCTCAGTAAAGAGGCTTAGTTCATACCTGGTGAAAACCACGTAATCATTTTAAAACAGCCTCTAGGAGAAATGGCAGTGACATTTATTCCCTCATTTACCTCTTCCCTCATCACATAAAATGTCCTAGGATATTTTAAGAAGATAAAAATATGTTTTCGTTTGGGAGCTTCTCTGAGACCACTATTTCCTGGCTAAATATTTGGTTTTCTTTTGTGGTTTGTGTGTGTGTGTGGTGTGGTTTTTGTTTTGTTTTGTTTTTTGTTTTTTTTAAGTGAGTAAACTTTTACTAAAATATTTTGTGATCTACGTGAAGCAAATAAGTTTGTCATTGTGGTTATCTGTTTAATCCTGAAAATAAAAATGTACCTCCATGACATAAGAAGAGAAATAACATGATACTTTAGAGTTCTGTAGATAACTATAAGAGATTGAATATATAATTGGACAATGGCCAGACCATATATGACAACAAAACTCTGACCCACAAAGTCTGCAGCAATAGGCCCAGACCAGTGGTCGGCAAACTCATTAGTCAAAAAAGCCAAATATCAACAGTACAATGATTGAAATTTCTTTTGAGAGCCAAATTGTTTAAACTTAAACTCCTTCTAATGCCACTTCTTTAAAATAGACTTGCCCAGGCCGAGGTATTTTGTGGAAGAGCCACATTCAAGGGGCCAAAGAGCCACATGTGGCTCTCGAGCTATACAGTTTGCCGACCACATGTCTAGGGGATCCAGAGAAATGATGGGACATACTGTGAATAGAGAGAACTTGGGGCCCTGTGGTCTATGTAACTGACAAGAGCTAACTCAAGAGTGGCTGCATTTGTAAGCAGGTCTGAATGGAAGTGAAGTCTCTTAGTTTTACCTGAGAAAATGCTGACCACGAAAACAATCACTGGACATAGATAGAATGGTTTAAACTCCTTTAAAAAAATGTTTTTTTTAAAGTTATAAACATATCTCGTCAAATTCTTCATTCCGCTTTCTGAAATAAATAAGGGACACCATGCCCTAATGTATATTCTCCTTACTTTTCTGGAAGGAAAGTGAGAAAGAAGGGCAAAAATATCTTCAACTTCATAAGTAGTTCAGCTCTATATTTCCAGTCCTGGCACTAATGTTTTTTAAGTCAATGGGAAAAGTGTGTGGGGGCCTTCATCCCAGATATATAAATATTTAAAAGTTATAAATCGTGCTATCAAATTATTAAATAAAATATGTTCTATGCTCTCACCATGAAAAAATAATGCCTTCACAATGACCTAGAAGGCCATGTCCTAAATCCTAAGTGTCCATTAGGTCCCACTGGGGAATACTACGGTGTTAGGAGAGTCAGCCAACAGACAATCAAATTTTTCTTCCCGCCTTGGCCTTATGCTACACCTACTGCACAACAGGTGGTCCCCGCAGGACAAGGGACCTTTCAGGCAGACATGACCACCCAGCTGACACATCTCTCAATTCATACCACTGCAAACAGCCAGTCCTGCCCAGCCCCTCAAACCTAGGCAAACACACCATTGCATCAAATCCCTTAAGATGATGGGCCCAGGAGAGATATTGTGCAGATCCTGGAAGTGAGCTTGGTGCTCTCTAGGCAGGAAATCCTAGGTTCCTGGTTTTTCATGGTATAGTCTAGAATAAAAAGTATCTGTAGGAACAACCTTAACCCTACAGACTCCTTATTCCATGGGGAGAATGGTACCTGATAATGAACCAGAGTGAGGTCCCCTAAATCCAGGATTCAAGGCAGGTGCCTCTTGTGCCAGATCTAAAGATGATGCTAAAATTTGCATATTTTCTGGCCCTTAGGATTTAAAAATAAAAAAGTTGTTCCCAGAAACAAACCTCTTCCATCCTAATCACTTCCTGTCAGGGGGGTGGGGGGGAGTGAGTGCTCTTGGTTGTGTGGGTTTTCATTTTTAACATGCAGAAAATACAAAATAAACTTGGCAGCAGGCAGCACTTTCCCTGCTGTTCTTGTGATATTTCTGGCGTCGCCTGGGCGGAGGATGTGTGCCAGATCAGCACTTTGGTCAGCATGCCTCACTCACAGGGCTGCTTACCATGTCTACCTTCCCAGATGCTCTAATCCTCCAACACAGGTCTGGAAGCAGGCAAAGAGGAAAATCCAAGAAAATCTTTGACCCCAGAGAAACAATGTGAGCTAAGGTATTTCTATCCAGGACTAAAAATTCCAGGAGGACCGGTTTGTGGCCATGAACAATATGCTCTTTAATTTATGCATTTAGTCACTCGTTAGGAGAGTTAATGAGAACCTAATGTGAGCCTGCCACCTGGCTAGGCATCATGTACCAAACATCTCAAAGCACTTCATGAGTCTTCCTACAACTGTAATCTGGCATTACTTACCCTATTTTAAGAAAGCTTTCTACTAACTACCATAAATATCACTGTTAAGTTATTGCATAATGATACTATCTCATCATTTCTTTTATGGTTCAGAGATGTCCAAATAAACATTTAGACTCCTGAGTCACAATTTCATTTTACATTATAAAGGATTTCAAACAAGCAAATTTCTTCCTACAGCTAATGCTACAAGATCACATCATTTATTAATCTCCTGGCAAAAACAAAAACAAAAACAAAAAATACTAGTTAAACATAGTCTATTACACTGTGGGATGCATATGTGTAATGAGGATTCTTTTTGTTGTTTGTTTTGGTTTTTGGCATAGATTTAGAAAAACAGATTGAAAAGTAAAAAGAGGCAATAGTCATATCTAATACCTTCTAATGTGTTTTCCAAAATGTTTGAAAAGGGTGTTTCAAATGGAGACTACAGAGGATGAGTCAGTAGCAAGACATGGTTTTATGCCTGGACACTGCCAATGCCAACTGGCTGACACAGACACCAAGTCTTGTTGTTAGGTATGAACTAAGGAAGTGGTAGGCATCAGGCTATATTATCATCTGCCTACTATTCAGAACATGTAAGGTTATAATGGTATATTCTCCCATAAGAGGAAGCTGGGATGACTCAACCTGACTTTCCGCTCTTCATGGCAATTTTGTTTATCATTTCAAATGAATACATTGGGATGCTTGTTTCTAGTCCAGACTCCCTATGTTATGATCATGCAAATCTGACCAACTGAAAACAGAGACAAACCTGAATGCCTCAGTTTTCAGACTCTAAACCCTGACGATCAGGACTAGCAAATGTGCACTTGGCCCCTGGTGAAAGTTTTTCCTGCCCTTACCATGAAAAGACTCAGGAAAAGTCTCCGCAGGAGATGTGCATTGATGTGCAATGTAGGTGAGTCCTAGACCATTTCCTGACTGCGCAGCTGGGTAATGTGCACAGGCTGCCTCTGCCGGGCCCCTGTGATGATTCCACACAGGTGCATCTCTCTGGAAGGACCTCGCTGCACTTCTGCAGACCTGCCTGCATGAGATCTCTGCTTCAAACTTCAGCATTGCTATAGCATTATCAAAAATTGTATTTTTTGCATTCTTACTTAGCATTTTTAAGTGCATTTCTTTCAATAGTATGATCTAAAATTTAAATCAGCCTCTCAAACAAGCATAACACGTTTTTAAGTGCAATAGAGGTTTTATGAATTATTTTTGGCCAACAAAAGAGAGATAGGTTGGGGAGAAACCCCCTCTCCAAGTCTCAATAACATGAATTCCAATTATAGAAAAGTTGGCATAAGGATGCTAAAGATCAGGAGGCTACATCACAGTATTAAAAAATAAATAAATAAAGCAAAAAGGGCATAGACCTGATTTATGCAGTAGTGTAACTAAATGGACACTGTCACCATTTATTCACCATTTACTATATATAGTCCTGAAACTCCTGCCTTGAACATATAGGTACTAACGTTACCAGAATTTTGGAAGTTCCAAATTATTTTTACTCTGTTAGTGGCAGTCTGCTGATGTGAAAACATGCAGAGAACCCAATAGTATTTTCCTCCTGAAAGTTGAAGTTGGGAGGGCAGTAGTGACAAAATCAGCAGTAGTTTCTGAGCATCTTTAAATATTTCATGAAGTTACTTTAAATTTCACTCTAAAATTCAAGTTTCTTATCACTCATGAAAGTGCCCATAGATACCATTTTATTGTAGATTATATTTTGATCTTAAGCCGTGAGAACATAGGATGCCTAGGAATAAAAAAAGAAAGAGATATGGTGGATGCGGTGGTCCCACCCAGACTCCTTCCAGAATAAGAGTCCTCCTTCCTCCAGCCTCTGCCAGTGTTAACAGATATAGCACAGCCTGGCCTATGCAGGAGTTTGAAGGCCCCCCCCTCCCCGACCTTAATACAGGACCATCCCAGCTCCAGAACTCTGCAGAGGATCAGCTGAGGCCTTTGGAGCAACCACATCGCAGTGCATTCCCAGTCCTGTTTCCATGCTCTCTACACATGGCAAGGACAAGGGCACAGCCCAGTAAATCTCCTGTATCCTAGAGAACTAACCAATTCTCTAGAGATAAGGTCTCCACGCCCAGGAGAGATGTCTGTGCTCTGCCAGCTCTTTTGAGGAACTAATCTGTTTTGGTCTGCTCAGGCTGCTCTAACAACATACCATAGCCTGGGTGATGAGACAACAGGCATGTATTTCTCACCAGTCCAGAGACTAGGAGCTTGAGGTCAGGGTCTGATCAGTTCCTGGTAAGAACTTTCTTCCTGGTATGCCAGATGGCCACCTTCTTACTCTGTCCTCATCTGGCCTGTCCTATTGAGTGCATGTAGAGAGAGAGAGGAAGCAAGTCTGTAATTCTCTCCTTACAGGGCATTCATTCTATTGCAAGGGCCCCACTGTCAGGATTTCATCTAAATCTAAATACCTCCCTAAGGCCCCATCTCCAGGCATTGGGGATTAGAGCTTCAGGATGAACTCCTGGTCTATGTTAGGAGCATTCAGTCCATAACAGATTGCAACTTTCCATCCCTTCAGATAGAGCTAATGTTCCCTCACTGAGGAATAGAGTAGCTGTGGTTAAAAGCTACAGCTCTGGAGGTCCATGACATCCTGTAAGAGCAGGTGTGTGTGTGTGTGTGTGTGTGTACAAGCATGCATACACACATGAATGTGCATAATCCTGATTCTGGCAAGTTATATAACTCTCTGAGGCCAATTTCCTTATCAGTAAAATGACTATGTAATAATAGCACCTGCTACAAAAGATCATTGTGAAGATATAAAGCAGTAGGCACAGGCCCTGAGCATAGTAAAGTATTAATAATAATAAAAATTATTATTATATTAATAATAATTATAATTGTTATTATATTAATAATAATAATTATTATTATTACTATTATTTTAAAAAATCAATAGATGTCTCCCTTGTCTCTCCTTCTCTAATGTGAACATCCTGAGGCAGAGACCCAGTGTTTGGATGGCTCTGTGTTCCCACTGCCTGGTACTATGCCTGACTGTGGGTGAGCACTCAGCAATTTTTTTGTGAAAAGACCTGGGGAAACTTAGCAGGAATGAAGGCTATGAAAGGAGTTTGGAGTTTCGCTGAATGCCTAACTACATAGGCAGTTAATCGTAATAGGCTACTGCCTAGAAGTGACTGAAATATACATTTTTGCTTCTTGATTTCTATAAACTAACCCTTCTTATTCATAACCCACTCACATTATAGGGTTTTCTGTTTCATTGGTTTGCAAACCCTTTAAAATGTGGGCGCCCTAGAGAACAATGTTGATCCAACATGGGCAAAGCACAGCAAACTCACTGTGTCTCCAACAACACAAATCATGAAAGCTAATTAGTTTTAATAATGTGTTTTAGATAATTAAATCACAAAGTTGCATGAGTGCTTATTACAACAGTCATAGCTCAGAGGGTAACAGGATTTTGAAATATGATTTGTCATGAGTCCCCTTCCCACATCCACCTCCACCCTCCGCTGTCTGTTCTACCTTCTGGTCTGAAACTTTCCAAGTTTTAATCTCACTGTCAGACTTTTCCATGACTCACATTTCATCATAGTTCAATGTCTTTTTATTATATCTGCTATCATCTCTTTGTCTTTAAAGTCTGGGCTATGGGTGCTCTGGATACTTCAACTACAAGTAGACTTCAGAGAGCTCAATGTCCACTCTGAATATTAAATAGGCAGCAAGATCAAGTTAGGTATTCTTAACCTGGAACTTGAGTATTTGTCACTTGCAAAAAAGACAAAAGTTACACAAACTTCCCTCACTATTCACGTTTTTATATACATCCTTCCAGACAATCCTATATAATAAAACCCTAATATGCGAATCAACTGAACAGTGGAACAATTGCAGAATGACTGGTCGTTATGATGTTGAGCATCTGTCCCGAGAGGGAGGTGACTGGTGGCGGTGATCGGGAATGGGGCTGGCCAGCAGGTGGTGCCAGGCCGCCAGCCAAGCAGGTGCCAGCAGGGACACTACCCTCCCCATCACCCTGCCTGCCAGTCATCCCACAGATGGCCCTGACCTAGGGACCCTACCCTATATATTGGGAACAGTCTCTTAGATTTAGAGATTAAAACATGGCAAGGCTACTCTAACACTGAAAAAACAAGATGATGCAGCAAACTCATGCGTGGACTCTGGCTTGCACATTTTGTGGTCAGCCCTGATTCTGACACTTGTAACTGTGTGACAAAGCCAATTACTTAACTTCTCTCTGCTTTAGTTTTTCCACTCATAAGATGGGGAAAAATGATGCTTCTGCCTTGGAAGGATCATGTTATGTACTACTTTTTATAATCAGGGCAAAAAAATCCATTCAACAGCAAGATGCCTTTCCCCCATATGAAAACTACGGTCACTTGCCGAGACCGGTTTGGCTCAGTGGTAGAGCGTCAGCCTGTGGACTGAAAGGTCCTGGGTTCGATTCTGGTCAAGGGCATGTACCCTGGTTGCGGGCACATCCCCAGGAGGGGGTGTGCAAGAGGCAGCTGATCGATGATTCTCTCTCATCGATGTTTCTAACTCTCTATCCCTCTCTCTTCCTCTCTGTAAAAAATCAATAAAATATATTTTTAAAAAGAAAAAAGAAAAGAAAACTACGGTCACTGGTGCATGCAGTGTCCCGGATTGCAAAAGGGATGCCCAACTGCTGGTTTAGGCCTGACATCCCCTAAGGGGTCCTGGATTGCAAGAGGATGCAGGCCAGGCACAAATTCCGTGCACAGGGCCTCTAGTATTAGATAAAGGTCATTGGTTTGTGAGTAGCAACAGCAATCCTTGCATATATAAACACAGCAGAGGACTTATTAGACCTGTGCTGGAATCATTCAGAGAATCAAAGGAAATGCTGAGCTACAAGGTTTCTGGGAAGCGGGCATCCACACAGCTCAGTAGGAGTAGTGAGAGAATACTGAATTCCTAGGGGCCATTGTGCACCTGGCTCAATTCCAACAACTACCAGATTGTGAGTTGGTTTTCAGTTTCCTTTTCTGGGACAGAGAGTTTGTTTTGGCTAGTGTAGACCAGATGCTTTCCCCTGGGTGAATCAACTCAGGAGGGAAGACGGAGATTGATGGTCCTAGAGAAGAGAAGTATCTACCAGGGTTACAGCCCACCACTGTGCCTAGTGAATCTAGTGCCCTGTAGGGTGTTCTTGGAACCTGCCCACCCTAAGGGCTGCAGTGGTGGGGGATGGGCAAGCCGGGGGCTGTTCCCACATAAAAGAGGAAATGCTGGAAAAACAAGGAAGAAGTATTCAGCATTCACACTTTGATATACGCATATGCAAATTCTACAGGTGTATTTTCTGATAATTTTCTTAAAGCAAATACTTAAAAGTAGAACATATTTTTATGAGTTTTATAAACCACTCATGTCAGATCTTGGCTTTCCTTTGATAAAAATGGTCCAATGGCTTTTGATGTTATTCAGAAAGAAGTGTTCTCACCCTAGACCGATTCCCCACAAAACCTGGTCACTGACACCTCTGTGACATCTCCTTCCATCCTCCCTCCTTCCTTCCTTCCTTCCTTCCTTCCTTCCTTCCTTCCTTCCTTTCTTCTTTTTTTTTTTTTTTTAATATATTTTGTTTATTTTTTTTCAGAAAGGAAGAGAGAGGGACAGAGAGTTAGGAACATCGATGAGAGAGAATCATTGATCAGCTGCCTCCTGCACACTCCTCACTGGTGATGTGCCCGCAACCAAGGTACATGCCCTTGACCGGAATCGAACCTAGGACCTTTCAGTCCGCAGGCCGACGCTCTATCCACTGAGCCAAACCAGTTTCGGCTATGCTAACATTCTGCTCCCTCCTTTCTTCACCTTCCTCAAGCCAAGCCTTTTCCTTCCCAGAAGTCCTACCCTTTCCTCTCTCTGGAATTTAGCTCCCCCAGAATCCCACATGACCTGCTATTTGAATCTCTACTCCATATGTGTCAAACACAAGGCCCGCGGGCCAAATCCAGCCCGCCAGGCCTTGCAATGTGGCCCGCACCACGCTGTCATCACTGCACTCCGCTGTCAGTTTATGACATTGTCAGTTTATGACTGTTCAGTAAACCATTCGGCCCGCGATTTAGGCTGGATTTTAGATTTTGGCCCCTTCTCTGATTGAGTTCGACACCCCTACTCTACTCAAATGTTGCTGCTCCAGAACAGTCTTCCACACCCACCCACCTAAATTGGCAACCTCCACACTGCTCCCCTTTGCTTGTTTGTGCTTATCACTAATATCCTTGACATAAGATATACTAACATTATGTTTATTTTTGGATCCCTTTCTAGAATGAAATAGTAATTGCACATAAGTTACCAAATTCCCCTTCAAGAAAGCTGTAGCCATCTATACTCCAGCTGTGATATATAATCACAGCCCATTGAGGTTTCTCTCTCATCCATTTTCTATCTCTCTATCCCTCTCTCTACCTCTCTCTCTAAAATCAAAATTATATAGATATAATTTTAAATCTATGCCAGTCTTATAGGCAAAATTCCTCCAATTGTCTTTGCTTCAGCATTTCTGGCAGAATTCATCTCATTCCTGCTGAATGCTTCCAGCCACAGAAAGCTCTGTCCATCCCACAGTTAGAAAGTCAGTCCTCCCTTATACTGAGCCCACATCAGCCTATGAACTTTCTGTGAAAATCTGTTCCAAGTAAATTTGTCCTTTTGCCATGCTCACAGTCAGGATTCACACAGCGATGTGGCTATTTCATATAGTGAATTGGTAATATGGGTTTTAAAGAGAGCTGGGAAACAAGTAGTAGTTGCAGTTTTAAGAACTTTAGAGCCCACAGAAGGAGCTCCGTGTTGGTGTTACTCATATTATAAGTTACTAGAGGCCCGATGCATGAAATTCGTGCATGGGATGGGAGGTGTTCCTCAGCCCAGCCTGCACCCTCTCCAATCTGGGACATCCCTCTCACAATCCAGGACTGCTGGCTCCCATCTGCTCACCTGCCTGCCTTCCTGATTGCTCCTAACCACTTTTTCCTGCCAGCCTGGTCACCCCCTAACCACTCCCATGCCAGCCTGATTGATGTCTAACTGCTCCCCTGTCATCCTGTTTGCCCCCAACTTCCTTCCTCTGCCGCCCTAGTCACCCCTAACTGCCCTCCTCTTCAGGGTTAATCGCCTCCAACTGCCCTTCCTTGCAACTGCCCTTCCTTGCAGACTGGTCCCTCAACTTCCCTCCCTTGCAGGCCTGGTGTCTCCCAACTGCCTTCCCCTGCTGGCCATCTTGTGGTGGCCATCTTATGTCCCCATAGGGGCAGGAACTTTGCCCATATGGGGGCAGCCATCTTGTGTGTTGAAGTGATGGTCAATCTGCATATTACAATTTTATTAGATAAGATAGAAGCCTGATGCACAGGTGGGGGCCAGCTGGTTTGCCCTGAAGGGTGTCCCGTATCAAGGTAGGGGTTCCCTTGGGGTGTGGAGTGGCCTGGGTGAGGGGCCTGTGGTGGTTTGCAGGCCAGCCATGGCCCCTGATAACCAGAGCGGAGGCCCTGGTATCTGGAATTTATTTACCTTCTACAATTGAAACTTTGTAGCCTGGAGTGGAGTCAAGCCTCCTGCTTGCTCCATTGCTGCAGCCATTTCTGTTTGGATTTGTTTACCTTCTATAATTAAAACTTTGTATCCTTGAGTGGAGGCCTAGGCCACCAGAGTGTGTGGAAATCTTGGCTTCCTCTATTGCCAGGGATACCCAAGCCTCTCGACTGCTCTCTGTGGCTTCAGCCATTTTGGTTGGGATTAACTTGTATACTTGCTCTGATTGGCTGGTAGTCTTGGCTTGTGGGTATAGCAGGGTCATGGTTAATTTGTATATTACTCTTTTATTAGGTAGAATATCAGCACTTCTGAGGGTGGTGGCTGAGGCTGATTCTGGTATTGCTAAAACCAAAAGATTGCTAGAGCCAACTCCCACAGAAAGATTGATGCTGAGACCGGCCAGTGTGGCTCAGTGGTTGAGCACTGACCCATGAACTAGAGGTCACCAATTAGGTTCCCAGTCAGGGCACATGCCCAGATTGCAGGCTTAATCCCCAAAAAGGGGCATGCCGAAGGCAATGGATGTTTCTCTCTCATTGATGCTTCTATCTCCCTATTCCTCTCCATTCCTCTCTGAAATCAATAAAAACATATTTTAAAAAATTGTTTCAGAATAAATAACAATAATCTAGCCATGTTGTTTTCCTTATCGTTATGGAGGCATGCCAGATTATAAACCTTAGGATACAAAACCAATCAAAATGGGAGTGCATTTTTGCTTCAATTGACCAGTACAAGGCTAAGGGTCAATTTCAGACACACACTATACCCCACCTAAGAGGTATTAAAGTGCAGAAAACTGGTGCTTCAAGCATTTCACTGCAGATACTCCTCCTTATAATAATGTCAGCTTCTTCCTTTTGCAGCTCAGCTAGTTGATGAGGTAACTGACTGGCTCAGATACATTAAAATAGTTTGGAAACAATCACAGCCTGACTTAAACCCTAAACAATAAGCCTCCCTCTCTTAAAATCTGTTAGCTCTACTGCTCTGTTCTTCTGCATAGTTTCTTTCTTTAAAAATTAATTAATTAATTAATTAATTAATTAATTAATAAAAACATGGAGCATTGCAACAAGTAAGAGAGGAAGATATGCTGTTATAATGTCAGCCAGGTAGCTGACTCTGTAAAAGCTTTAGAATGGAGGAAGGACACTGGTCATTAAGTCTGACTTGGAAATGATTCAACATTTGATCTAGAGCCAGTCAACTTCGGTTATATTTCCTTGGAGACCTTAGTTTTTCCATCCATCACTCGGACAATTTTTTCCTAGAAAAGTTGTTTGAAAACCTGGGAGAAAATAGAGTGAGCCCAAAGGGTTCTTCATCAGTATGTGTTTAAAACATTCCAGCTGACAAGTGGTGGCAATAAAGCCTGCTTTAGCCACTCTGGTGCCTGTCAATTCCTTCTCCATTTTTGGTGTGTAATCAAAAGAGCCTAATGCCAAGTGATGGAAAGCATCCTTCCTGCATTAGCACCATCTGTTTCTTTGGCATCCACCACAGACAGCTGTGTTGCCAGCTTTCAAGCTGTTTACTGGTGTGTCACATGGAGAAGATATTGATGGACTGGCTGGATCTCTTAAAATTGGACATTTTTGTTTCTCTCTGAAGTGTTTATTCAATATCTTGTCATTCTTATAGGATGTGCAACAGACATTTATTCAATGACTCAACTAACCCCTGACAACATGGTGGTTTCATAACTATGAATGGGTATTTTGATTTTAAAAAATTACACTGGTGTCAACTCTCAAGCAGGCTATAGATGGAACTAGAAAAGGATCAGAAAAAGGAAAATGAAATGGTCAGATGGTAGAAGGGATCACCCTGTGAATACAGACTAAAAAGATCTGCACAAAAGTATGGAACAATAGAGGCAGAAAGGTATAGTTTAAGTTTCTATTATCATGAAGTTTGTGAAAAAAGGAAGCTACTGAGTTTAAGGTATAGAAAAAAAAAGAATAAATTAAAATAACAAGTAAAGAATAAAATGGAGTCTGTCTTTGCATAATGGCCACAAACCTAATATTTCTATGATCTAAAATATCCTAAAAAGATAGAAGCTGAATTCTAAATGACTCATATATATGTATTAAAATATATTGACATATTATATATGAATGTATATACATACACACATACATAAATGTAATATAACTTCATATATATTGGAGAACATAAACATATGTGAGAGAAGAGAAATATATATTTCAAAAAGAGAAATACAAGCCATTTGGGCAATCCTCTAATTTCAAAGGTCAACACCAAGAAGATCAGAAAGTTCTTTCATAAAATGCCCTTCAAGTTCATTGTAACAGGCAGAATATTAGATCAGACGTCACACAGTACAAACAATTAGCATTTCTTATTTGATTCAACACTTTGCTTAGCAAAATCCTGTTGTCAAGTGCTGTAGAAAATACAGGTTGGGTAATAAGTAAGCTTCCAGTCCTAAAGAAGTTTATAATAAATTAGAGATCACCAAATACACTAGTAAAGACACACATATATGGTATAATAAATGCATACACATAAACATATATTTACTTATAAATACTATTAAAACGAATGAATGCTACAAAAAGGTTACAAATCAATGATTCAGAGAACTATTATGGTTCAGAGAAGCTGGCTATCATCCCCAGTTGGATCAGAAAATGCTCCCTGAAAGAGGTATTGTGTGAGCTACATTTTAATGAACTGGTTGAGTTTGATCACCCACACTCAAATGAATGAGTATTTTATCCCCAAAGAGCGATGAGTGAAGCACGAAGACAGGAAACCAGGAATTGTGTCTGGGAATAAATAGTAAAATGTCCAGATAGCCTAGAACTTGAAGTGCTTTGAGGATGAGCAGTGGTCTCTGACATAAAATGCCACTTTGGTGTCAGTTCATAAAGGAATTGACCTGAAGAGGTTAAATCTTAAATCTCTTCAGAAAAAACGTGATGCGATCAGATCTCCCAGATGAACTGAGAGATTCTAGAGGCAAGAAGGCCAGTCTAGGGCAATAATGAGTCTCTGATTTAAAACTGCTACTGCTGGAAGGGACCCAAGAACAGCTCGTCCATCTGTTTATTTTATACATTTAAAAATGAAGCCTAAATGAGTACAAGTGATTCATTCCAGTTCAGCGTATCCATAATGGTAAATCCAACCAGAACATAACTCATGGTTCTATTTCAAAAAAGGAGACAGCAGTGTCTTAAAATCTTAAAATGAGCAACAGATGGTGACAGTCTCAGCAATTGGCCTTGTTGACTAATTGAGTATGAGGAATGACAGGGAGAAGTCCAAAGGGACTCAGCCATTCTAAGCCCTCTCTCTGCCTCCCTGCACTCTGTGCTTGCCTAGGGGCCCCTACCTCTATCACCAGACATGTTTGTACTACCCTCGGGCCAGCTCTGCCCACTGCCTCAATCTACCTGTGCTCTCCCAACCCAATTCAAAGGTCCCTCTGGTTTCTACCTGTGTGGCGCCAGCTCAGCCAAGGGGTCAGCGAGCCTGAGGGAGGGCAGCGAAGGATGTAGAAAAGACAAAGAGAATAAGCTGGGTCTAGGTGGATCTTCCTGTGCCTGGCTGAGGCCACAGGGAACAAGATCCAGATGGCAAGCTGAGCCTTTACTGTATAGCCAGAGGTAAACAAGATAGTGGTCACCATAGTTACAATGTACAATGTTCTTGTGAGTTTCACTTGTTTTGGCAGCACTTGCTGCACTCCCACAGCCCATTAGCTACCCAGGAAAGATCTAGGGAGTGTCATAAGGTCAAGCTTAATTATGCTAAGAGGGCTGTGCCTTCTAAACTGGGACTTGTTTGTGGCTTTGCCAACAGGTCAGTCTGAGGTTTAACCCTATAGCGGCTCCCTTCCACAGTCCTGTATTACTTTTCTAGTACAGTGTAACAAATTGCCACAAACTTAGTGCCTTAAAACAGCACCCAGTTTTGGGTTCGATGTTCTATAAAGTCCAGCATAGCATGACAGAGTTCCCTGCTCAAGGCATCATGAGGCCAAAATTCCTGGCTGAGTTCCTATCTGAAGGTTCTGAGGAAAACTGCACTCCCACATTCATTCTTGTTGTTGACAGAATTCAGTTCCTTGCGGTTGTAGGACGGATTGCCCGGCAGCCATAGGCCACTTGGCTCTTGGAGGTCACCTGAGTCCTTGCCACATGCCCCTCCATCTTCAGGCCAGCAAAAGTGCATCAAATTCTTCTCACGCCTGACTCACTTCCTCCACCTCTGATCGCTGGGCACAGGCACAAGCGGCGCCTGTAATTAGATCAGGCCCACCCAGACGATGTCCCTAACTGAAGGTCAACTGACTAATAGCATCTTGAGAGTAAAATCTGTCATTCCACATTCTGGGTATTACGCAGAGTGTGTGCACCAGGGGTATCTCAAAATCCTGCCTCTCATACCCTTCTATTTACAACAGTTTCTTTCCTCTCAGCCAGGTTTGGGAAACACAAATTAATTCAATCCAGACTAAAATGTGAATACCACAACTTCTCTCAATAACATTGGTCTTCAAAGGCATCTCATTAACTTAAAATGATTTCCTGTTTTTGGAGAGATTTGAAGGTAGGTAAGTTGGCGGATAGAGCTTATGTTAAAACATGAGTAAGGGTTGAACCCATCGTTCACACCACCCTAGACTCCTAGGGAAGAGGATTTTTATATCTGACCACAGGATTAGTCATCCTGGGTGAACATTACCAAATCATACTCTTTTTCCTCTTTTCTCCTTTCTCAGAGGATTAGCCTGCTGTCATCTCAGCATCCTCTTCGGTAATCTGCCAGTTATCAGAAAAAAAAATTTTTTTAAAGTAAACCAGTTACAATTTGATTCTCATGCAAAGAGGATAACAACCAATCAGCCTGTTGCAGCATTCAGCACACTCTGCATAGCAGGACTGTCGTGTTGCCAGCTTCTCTATATTTGGCCATCCTTCTCCCAGCAATCACATCTATAATTAGTACTGGCACATTGTGCCTAATTAGTTATTTCTGTGGCATACGGGCATGGATTGTATGTGTTCTGTAGTCACCCCACTTTAGTGTTAAATTGCCTGTAGAGATTTACTGGGAGGGGAATGAACAATTAAGCTTATTTCTTTGTCTCTTGTTTTCTAATTCCCTTAGATTCTGTTCAGGTGATATACTGTATCCATGGCAATGCTCATTATCTATTTCTATAGGTGAAATCTTTGGGGAATGCTGGTGAAATGATTTTTTTCTCTTAATCTTTCTTCAATCTGTGAACCATGAATGATGGAGCAGTTAAAAGTCACGGGTGCTAATATGGATTTACCCTTTAGTTAGCATGTCATGCTAATGCTCACACTCAATTCCCAACAGCCTACCCTGTCATGCTATGCTGGACTTACAATCTACAGAACTGCAAACCCCAATTTAATTTTTTTTTATTTGACCAAGAAATGTGCCTACCCTTTACCCTTTATCTACATCACAGTTTTGTTCTAATGAACTACTCAGTTATAATGAGTACCCAGACTATGTAATGCTACTGAAATGATTGCGATATTTTTAGACAAAGGTATAAATAAAGCTTTAATCTTTTAACGATAAATTCTGCAAAACACATCAACCCATAATAACTTTAAAGTATTATGTCATTTAATAAAAGTAACTGTTCTGATATCTTACAATATTAATCTTACATATTTTATTTAAACCATATTCCCTATTTTTAACTACTTTGATGATTTCAGTGCTGCACCATTGATGAGCAAACAGCAAAGGATTTGAATTAGAAAACATGTTTGAATTTTTTAAATTTAAACCTTTATTGTTGAAAGTATTATATGTGTTCCCCTTTTCCCCCCCATTGACCCCTTCTAGCCCTCCCCCACACCCCTTTGTAACAGTCCTTCACCACTCTACTGTCTGTGGCCATGGGTTATGCATATATGCATACAAGTTCTTTGGTTGATCTCTTCCCACCCACCCACCCATACCTTCCCTCTGAGATTCCACAATCTGTTCCGTGATTCTGTGTCTCTGGACCTATTTTGTTCATCAGTTTATTTTGTCCATTAGATTCCATAAATGAGTGAGATCATGTGATACTTGTCTTTCTCTAACCCTAGACTTTCTAACCATGAGACTGTTACCAAGTTATTGTTCTTGTGCAAGTCTTGGTTTCTTTACTTGAAAACTTAGAATAATAATAACTCTAGAAGATTCTTATGAGGATTAGAAATAACTGACACATTGTAAGCAGCCAATAAATGGGTCGACATTGTCACTAGTGAAATAATCATGATACGATGCTTTGTGGGAAGGCAGACTCTTGGGCCATGCCCCAGAATTTCTGAATCAGTTTCACAAACTAAAGTTTGGGAAGCAAATTGAAGTTTAGGAAGCACTGATGCTGAAGATGGCAAACTGATTGAACACAGACATGTCAGCTCAGCCAACTTCATGTTCCATAGGCTGTTTTGTAATCCATGATTTGAAACTAGATCCTTTTAAATTGTTGCATGTGTTGATAAAGTCCAATTAATAGAATTCCTCTTCTTTCCACTCCCCAGTTGGCAGAAAAATAAAATAATTCATCTAGAGAAGCCTTAAAGATCCTGTAATCCAAACTTTATTTATACAGATTATGGTACCTATCTTCTGTATTATGCATTTTATTTATATAAACATGAAAACTAAGAGGTAAATCTATTATCCAAGAAATAAAAGGTCTGTGGATCCTCGGTCTTTTGGAATTTTTTTCAGGTGATATTCACATTAAACAAGTGTGTTAAGCTCCTTAGATACTTCCTTTTCCAGAATAAGTGACATGCAGCACCCTCCTTAAGAAATCAAATAGACTCTATAAAAATAAATAAATAAATAAATAAATAAATAAAATTTAAAAAATTTAAAAAATAAAACATGCTTCCAAGTACCCCCTTTGAACTGAGATCCCATTTATAGCCATTTGTTTAAAGGATGCTGGAAATATAGATGGATGGTATATTATGTAGTGTATTAGTTTACTAGAGCTACCCTAACAAAATACCACAGACTGTGGCTTAAAATACAGAAATCTATTTTCTTACACTTCTGGAGGCTGGCAGTCCAAGATATAGGTGCCAGCAAGATATAGGCTGGCAGTCCAAGATATTGGTTCTCAGGAAGCCTCCCTGTTTAGCTTGATAACAGCTGCCTTCTGGCTGTATTCTCACAGGCCTTTTTCTCAGTGTGTGCCCATCCCTAAGAGGTAACTCTTCCACCTCTTAAAAGGGCACCAGGCATATTGATTAGGGCCCACCTTAACGGCCTCATTTTAATTTAACTTTTACCTCTTAAAGACCATAGCTCCAAATATGGTTACATTCTGAGATAATGACACAATTCATCCCATAACTTATAATGTGTAAATATATTGACACATTGCAGGCAGATCATGAGCATTCTCGTATTTTAATATTAACAGTGTTTTACATAAATGTTAAAGGCATGCCTTAAAATTAAATGCCCATTGCATTTCCAAGTTATTTATTACATGTTCATACAAGCTAATATCTTTTTAAAGTATGATACTTGTAAAACGTTTCTTGTACTCATTCAATAGAAACTTATCTGGCCACTGGGTAAAGCTAGCAACAAAACTACTGGTGTGGAATGTGTTAATATAAAAAGATATGAATTTCTACTAGTCTAAAATACCATATTTCTATATCATCTAATTTTTATAAATGTTAGGGGAGACAGGAACTTATAGGTCCATTATGCTGCCTATCAAAAAGTATTCTTTGCCAGGTAGCTATATACTTTGGATAAGTACCATAGTTTCCATAGTTACAGAAATGGTCAGGACTTCAAAGGAATCAATATCTTCAACTGAACAAAACCAAATGAATACAAATTTATTGAATATAATTCCCCAAATGAAATGGACATATTCATAATCCTTAAAACAAAGATAAAGTGCTATGTCTTTGCCCCAGAAACAAATCATACTCACAGCAATATCAACTCCAATTATACCCATATTAGTACAGAGGAATTATTAAGAAAATAAAACTATTTCCTGATTGAGGTCCTTTTAAAAAATTAATCTCAGCCCTAAAGTTGTACTTTTTTGTTGTGAGCAAAATTCAGAATCAACTCTTGTGGAAATATAAAAGTTGGCACTATAATAATAAGTTATGACCTTTAATGTACTTTGTAAAAACTGGTATTTATAGCATTTTTTAATACAAGTCTCACATTTCTTAATACAAGAATGAAAATTGAATACTCCACATAACTTTACCCTATCTCAAATGTTCTAGATATGAAATATTTAAGAAAAATCATTCTGGAGAATTACTTTCCCCTCAGTTAGTAGTTTCACTTGTCTTAGAGTCTCTTGACACTGAATTGCATACACTGATACATTTGCAATGAGGTTTTGCAGTGAAGTTTAGCTATCTTTCCACAACTATGCCATAGAGGACAATGGTCATGTGAGGTTCTTAAGTGGACATTTTAAAATTGAATTATGCAAATAGTTTGGACAGGAGACTTTCATGAAGTTTGAGAATCCCATCACATTTTGAGTTAACATAATTAGTTCAGTGACTCCAGGTTTTGGAAAGAGTACCCTTGGTAGCTGTCGCTGGGGTTTCACACTGCTGGCTTGCTGCAGAGGTGAGAGCTATGTTCAGACTCTGTTCTTCCCACCTGGTGACTCAAAAATAAACCTCTAAGGGACTTGAATGTAAAAGCATTACCTCAACATTTCATTAATAATTTCAATGCAAAAACTAAGCAAAAGAAATATGAAATCACCCACATGGAAAGTGTTATATTCTTGAGTTTCTATTACGTTTGTAAAAATGCTTCTTAATTTAGAAAGGAAAGATTAAGATGATGAAAATAGTATTCAAGTAAATAAGTTAACTTTTGTTTGAAAGTTTCTGGAAAGTGCCTATTTTTAAAAACAATAAGACCAGAAAAGATTCCCCATGTCCTATGCTTGTTGTGAGCTAAATGCATATGTTGTAATTTTGCAATCAATGCTATAATGAAACTATTATCCTTACTTTTATTGTTATAGCATAATAGAACATTTCTATATGTTACTATATATTTTATTAATGACAACATTTGTATTTGAGACTTATATACCATGTAAAAAGGAAATTGAATATGAATATAACTACAAAAAGTGAAGAAACAAGTAAGAGCAATTTCTTGAAAGGAGACTGGTGGTACTAAATAATGACAACAATAACTTCTCTGGAAATGCTTTCTTGATAAAAGTTGTGCCTCACACTTCTTAAATTTTTCCAGGTACAATGACAGCCCTCAATGTAAACATAAACTACGAGAAAAAATACTTCAGTAAAAGGTATTCAAAAATACTATTGAAAATACTGTCATAGTGAGCCATGGAATTGTATACCAGGTGAATATTGCTTCTTGTTCATTTGTGCTTCTTGTTCACATGGTTATCCATCAGTATCCAAAGGAATGACATTGAAAAACATGGTTTGGTTCATTTAAAACTAACCCAGCCTTGTCCTAGAAGCAAAGGGACCTGGGGCATGCTGAAAACTTTATATGAGTTTAAAGTCAAATGAAAACAGAAGAACATGCAGCAAGTCTCCATTTTATTTGGAGTCTGTTTAGCTGAATTAGGATGACAGGAGAGAAGCTTCTTAGATTCCATATAAACTGAAGAAAATCAAACCAACAGGTCAACACACATTATCTGTCATTCAGCTCTAGTTTGTGGTCCTTCAGAAAGAATCGTAGGGCCAGAGGGCAAGGGTGCAAAGAGCCAAGACCTGGGCACCAACATTCCTCAGGCCTGACATTTAAACTTTGAGTATATTTAAAGCATCAGCAGCTATCAAACCCTACCAATATTAAGTAAATAATACATTTTTTTTTCTTATCCACTCATCTATTAATGGACATTTAGGTTGTTTCTATATCATAACTATTATAAATAATGCTGCAATAAACATGGAAGTACAAATATCTCTTCAAGATTCTGCTTTCAACTCTTTTGGATAAACACCAGAAGCAGAATTGTTGGATCATGTGGTAGTTCTATTTTTAATATTTGAGGAACCTCCATACTAACTGCACCGTTTTGCATTCTGAAGATAAATAGTGTCAGGAAAGGGACATGTTGGCTACTTACTACTGTTGATGAATCATAATTGTAGTGTTAAGTTTTTCCTGAATTAGAATCAAAACATGACATGTTCATAATTTGCTTCATTTTAGTTTTAGTCAAAGTGCCAATAAGTTGACCTTTCCTATGTGTCTTGCTGGAAAAGTAGGTTGGTACTTTTCAGCCTCTTATAATTAATTAATTCTCCCTCACAGGTGTGCTAAGTGATCTCAAACCTGTAGATCATGAAGAGGCCACTACTTTGAACATGCCAACAAAGTCATCTGGTCAGAATTCCTGAAGTAAAATTGCTATATTTTCTTGCATTTGAAGTATTTTTTTCTCTGTGTACTTTTCAAAAATGTCTCAAGTTTTCCACACCATCTCCAACACTTGCTATCATTATTTTTAATATTGGCTATCCTAACACATATAAGTGGATATATTATTAGTGTTTTAACTTGCATACCCCTTATAATTCATTATGTTGGGAAATGTTTATATATCTCTTGGTCATTTGTATGTCTTCTTTGGAACAATGTTTATTCAAGAACTCTGCCCATTCTTTTTTGATATCTATTAATGAAAGGTTTTATTGAGCCAAAAAATGTTGGCAAAAAAGAGAGAGAAAGAGGGAGAGGGAAAGGGAGAGGGAGCAGGAGAGAGGGAGAGAGAGAGAGAGAGAGAGAGAGAGAGAGAGAGAGAGAGAGAGAGGGAGGGAGGGAGGGAGGGAGGGAGAGAGAGAGAGAGAGAGAGAGAGAGAGAGAGAGAGAGAGGGAGGGAGGGAGGGAGGGAGGGAGAGAGGGAGAGGGAGAGGGAGAGGGAGAGGGAGAGGGAGAGGGAGAGGGAGAGAGAGAGAGAGAGAGAGGGAGAGAGGGAGAGGGAGAGAGAGAGGGGGGGGGGAGGGAGAGAGAGAGGGAGAGAGCGAGCCTGCCCAGGTGGGGTGGTTCAGCGATTGAACATCAACCTGTGCACCAGGAAGTCTGGTTCGATTTTCAGTCAGGGCACATACATGGGTTTTAGGCTTAATCCCCAATAGGGTGTGTGCAGGAGGCAGCTGACTGATGATTCCCATTATTGAAGTTTCTCTATCTTCTTCTCCCTTTCTCTTTCTCTTTCTGAAATCAATAAAAACATATTTTTAAAAAATTACACGTACTGAGGTTTTGATAAAACAGTTGACTTAAGGTGTTATTGGTTAGTAACAGCTAAATGTCTATCATTCTGGACAGAGTGACATTTTCATAAGCCTAGAATGTCTCCTGCTATTTGGGTGAGAAATGAATTCTGGGCTTTTTGGAGAGGATACAACAGACATTGGAGCAGAGGAAAGTTCCATATCTTAAGGCCAATCAGGTGAGCAGCTGCATCTTTGGACATTTCACACAGCTACTCAGTCCTTCCTGTCCAGCAAACAACAGAACACTGGCCTTTTCACCTCACCGTGTTTCAATAAAGACAGGCGACACTGTTGGTTGATATCAGCAGAATGGCTATCTCTGTCAGTGCCCTTTAAATCCCACTCCCATGAGCTAGCCCAAGAAAATGCAGTTCAACAAGGATACACTTAATAATAGCTGAAACAAGACAGTAAACTGAATGTCATGGGGGTACAAATACGAGAAACCTTAAAGATTCTGTTCAAGAGACCTGTGTAAATAAGTGAGGCTGGCAGTTCACTGCACCTTGTACAGCTCTCACTCAGTTCGGCATGTAGACCAAGAACATAACCCATGAGTCGGCTGCCTTGGTTCCATTCTTGGGAAGTTGCCCTGCAGCTTCCTAGCTTTTACCAAATTTCTGTACTTCAGTTATCGCCTCCATAACATATGGATAGAAAGCAATATCTTACTCACGGGATGGTTATGATAACTTAATGAGTTAGCACATATAGGGCATTTAAAACTGGCACATAGAAGTGACATATAAGGGTTTGCTAGTGTTATTGATGGTGTTGTTACTTATAGTAGCAGAAAGTTTACTGTTTGCTACTCCACCGTTCTGTGAGTTCCTAAAGAACAGGCGGAGTGATTACCTGCTACCTAGCAAACTGCCTCGCACACAGTAGTGCTCCGTATGTGTTCATTGAAATGAGGAAAGGTATTTAAAGATGGCTGTAGGAACTGGGACTAGGACAGATTATCTTAAGAAAATCAAGATAGGCTGAAACCAGTTTGGCTCAATGGATAGAGCGTCGGCTTGGGAACTGAAAGGTCCCGGGCTCGATTCCGGTCAAGAGCATGTACCTTGGTTGCGGGCATATCCCCAGGGGGGGGTAGGGGGGGTGCAAGAGGCAGGTGATCGATGACTCTCTCTCATCGATGTTTCTAACTCTCTATCTCTCTCCCTTCCTCTCTGTACAAAATCAATAAAATATATTTTTTTAAAAATCAAGATAAAACAAGTCTTTTTGTTGCCGCTCACCTGGCCTACACTTCATTTCTAGGTTTAATTTAGAGGGGAAGGAATAGAAGGTTAGTTAGAGGCAAAGTAGAAGACAGGATTAAGTGTGAATTCCTAATGCATGGCAAAATTTTTTTGTTTTCTTGTTTTGTTTTTTAATTCTTTATTGTTTAAAGTAGCAAAAATTTTAGTATTTTCTTAATGGATCAGTAAGTGGAGAAATAAGGGGGTCAATGAATAGGTTTGAAGATGGAGATCAAACGTATCTGTCTTCAATATCTGTTGGCAATATGGCAGACAAAAAATTCTGAAAACCCAGAATGAAAAGGCACTTAAAATTCAACATAACTTATGAAAAATGTGCTTCTAAATGCATCGCTACATTTATAAGGAAGTCAGGAGAAACTTCAGAGACCTCCACCTGAGCAGGAACACAAACCCAGACTAGAAAGCAAAAGCTGACTGCATCCTGCTATTTCCAGAACACAGGGAGCTCTGAGTTTTAATACCTACAGGGAAGTTGGGATATCCTGTGGCTATAACTAGCAGTATGGAAACAAAGATTTTCTCATAAAGCAGGGAAATGTGAAGAGCTAAAAGGTGAATGAGAAGATGAAGATAACAAAAATTCTCCCCTGCAGGAGAGGGGAAGAAAAACCTTTGTGGCAGCATTGGCTGTGCTGGGGTGAGATTCCTCCTTGATTACTGGTAACCCCAGCCATCCCTCACACTGCACTGGGCACAAAAATATCCTCCATTGGGAAATTACATAAATTTAATGTGGGCCTCTACTGAAGAGAAAACATCACTAATGTAGCCTCAATAGGTAACCTGAAATGGATCATAGGGAAACATCCGACAAACCCAGACTGTACAGCACTTAAGAAATAAGCAGCCTGTATTCATCAAAATTATCAGTTAATAGAGACTTAAAGGGGCATAAAAACTAATGCAAAATTAGAAACATTTCCCTGTTGAAAAGAACATTATTGAAACTACTTGCAAAAATGAATATGAACTACATTTTAAATATTAATTGTATCCATGATAAACTTCCTGCATTTGATAACAGACTATAAGATGTTCGCATTCTTATAAAACTGTGCTGAAATATTTAATAATTAAGCAGCCTAATGGATAGAAGCCACCCACAAATGGTTCAGAAAAATAAGAATAATAAAGTAAGTGAGGCCTGGCCAGAATGGCTCAGTGGTTGAGCATCAACTTATGAACCAGGAGGTAACAGTTCAATTCCTGGTCTTGTTTGCCCCACACTGGGGATCGAGCCTGCATGCCAAGATTCCAGGCTCAGTCTCCAGTGTGGGGCATACAAGAGGCAGTTGATCAATGATTCTCTCTCATCATTGATGTTTCTGTCTCTTTCTCCCTCTCTCTTCTTCTCTGAAATCAATAAAAATATATTTAAATAAATAAAAAATAAAATAAAATAAATGAGGAAAGATGTTGAGCTTGGTGGTCTGGGTGATGAGTATGTGGGAACTCTTTGTATTATTTTTGAAATTCTCTTGTAAATTTGAAATTAATTAAATTATTTTAAAAGTTTGAAATAATTAAATGGTTTTTGTAGCACCCCCAGGTGACTGACTGAAGGAAATTCTGCTTCTTTGAAATGAATCTTAAATCAGGCCAAATAGACTCTCACAGATAAAGTCTCAAAGAACATGAGAGCACCATCATAGTCAGTATTTTTTAAAATTAGGAAGCAAGTCATCAAAGGAAAAATAGCCAGAAACAACTAGCAATGTCAGATTTGTTAAGGCATGAGATGGTGGGGTGGCCAGCTGTCCCACTTTGCCCAGGACTGATGTGTTTTCCAGGACACTGAGCTTTAGGTATTAAAATCGGGAAATACTAAGCAAACTGTAATGCTATAAAACATTAACTAATTCAGTGTTCTTTTACATTTTTAAGAAAATGAAAACTGTGCCAAAAGCAACATCAAAGAAAAAGGCTATCAAAGACAAAAAGGTATATTTTAAAAGGAACCAAATAAAACTTCTAGCAATAACAAAATAATAATTAAAATTGAAAATAAAATAAAAGTTAATTGGTAGATTAGAAGTTTATGAAGCAAGATCTAATATATCAGATGATTAATCTGAAGAAATACAGAATGGAGCACAAAGAGTAAAAATATGAGAAATGTGAAGAAAAAAAAAAACAGGGAATAAGAGGATACAATAGGAAAAGTAGAGTGAGGTCTAATAGACAAGCTAATAAAAACTGAATGTCGCCGGGACCGGTTTGGCTCAATGGATAGAGCGTCGGCTTGGGGATGAAGGGCCCCGGGTTCGATTCCAGTCAAGGGCATGTACCTTGGTTGCGGGCATATCCCCAGTAGGAGGTGTGCAAGAGGCAGCTGATCGATGACTCTCTCTCATTGATGTTTCTAACTCTCTATCTCTCTCCCTTCCTCTCTGTACAAAAATCAATAAAATATATTTATAAAAAAAATTGAATGTCAGGCAAAAATAAAACAGTCAAATTACTTACAAAAAAATGAAAATTTTTAATGAGGACAATTTTGTTTAAAATAACAGTAAAAGGAGAAAATGCACTGTTTTCAGAGTGCTGAAAGAAAATTGCTGAAAACCCAAAATGGCACACCTAAAGTGACTGTCTTTTGTTTATATAGAAATGTCTTTATTACTAACAGCTCATCACAAAAATAAATTCCAAAATACCTACTTTAGGCAATAAAAATATCATCCCAGAAAGAAGGTCTAAAAGCAACAAGGAATTATGATCAAAGAAACTTCTGAATATGTGGTAAATCTAAACACTTTTTATTGAAAAAACATGGAGAATTATGTCAGTATTCAAAAGTCTTTTAAAAGGCAAGACAGAACTTACATACTAGACAACAAATAACATATTCCAAAGATGGATGGGGGTGATGAGAGACAAATTATTCTAGGTTCTTGTATTATTATATTACATTATTAACAATAATACTGTGTGGTAACAGCACACAAACAGGCAGAATAGTAGGTGGAATATAATGACTAGAAATAAGCCTACATACATAAAGGAATTTAGTACTGACAGTGTGGTGTCTCAACAACTAACAAGAGATAGGCTATTAAATGAATGATGCTGGGACAATCAGAAATGACGAAGAAATAGAAGAGAGAATCCTCACATTAGAAAAATTCCAAATAGGTTAAATATTTAAATATAAGAAATGAGAGTACTAGAAGAAAACAGGAAATAATTCTTTTTAGATTTGGGAAGGACCCAAAATCCAGAGATCTTTTTTTTAAAAAAAAGTTTGATTCATTGAAATTTAATAAGTATAAAATGTTCATACTAAAAGAAATGTCATTGAAACATTGAAAAAATATATATACAACATTCAAGACAAAGAGAAAAACCTTCTAAGATATTAAAAATTTCCTAGAAATTAAAAAGAAAAAGATGAGCAACCCATTTGAAAATTAAACCAAGGAAATGAAAAGTTACTTCACAGGACAAGAAATATACCTACTCCTTACATGTGAGAAAGGCTCAACTACTTTAATAATAAAGAAAATGCAAAATTAGGACTATACCATGACATAATTTTTCAGTCATATGATAAATATCAAAATATTTGTTCACATGCTTTCTTTTTTATTTAAATTTATTATTGTTTAAAGTATTACATATGAACATGCTCTCTTAATGAGTTTAGGAAAATAACAGGCATTCCATACATTGCTTATGTAAATGTAAATGGTACTATGTCTGTTGAGGATAATTTGGCAAAGCCATTAATATTTAAAACAGATACAGCTTTTTAGCCTTTACTATTAATTTTGTTTTACTTTATTTAAAAATATATTTGCATATGTGCACAGTGAATAAGAATAACAAGAGAGAGAGAGAAACATTGATGAGAGATACATCTACTGGTACCTCCTGCAAGTGCCCCAACTAGGGGCAGGGAGCAAACCCACAACCCTTCAGCGCTCTAACCACTCAGAAACACCAGCCAGGGCCCTACTTATTTTTATGCATAAAGAAAATCTGGAAGAATAAACAAGGAAATTATAATGGTTATCTTCTTTTCAGAGAAAGCAGTCTGGAGTGATAGAAAAAAAGTAGTTGGAAAAAAGAAGTGGGACCAATTTTAAATATAAAAATAAAAAGAAAGTTGTTATATTTTTTGAATTATGTAACTGCATTGGATATTCAAAGAAATTCTAAGGACTTTTGTTGTATTGATTTAGAAAAATATATAATTTACTCTAAGTCCTATGTACAAGTGATATGCATATAATGAAATACGCAGAAAGGTTAAATATAAAGATAAAAAGATAAAGAAGTTTCAAAGAAGTGAAGCAATGAAGAATAGTTTCTCAGTCTAAAATGATAAAAATAAAGTTATCTAAAATACATCCAAATGTTTAATATTAAATAAAAACTTCGAAGTGATCCATGTTTTAAAGAAGAAATTATGTGGCAGTCTACAAAATATTTTAGGCCTTGGATGACTACTTCAATTGGTTGGAGCATCCTTTCATACACCAAAAGGTTGCTGGTTCAATCCCAGTCTGGTTACTTCTGGAAGGCAACCAATCAATGTTTCTCTCTCTCTCTCTCTCTCTCTCTCTCTCTCTCTCTCTCTCTCTCTCTCAAATAAATAAAAAATATCCTCAGGTAAGAATTTTCTTTTATCAATGAAATAGAAAAGCAAACAAAAAAATCAATGAAACAAAAAGCTGATTATTTGAAAGGATTAATAAAATTGGCTAGACTGAGAGATAGACAAAGATGTTAAAATTACCTAACAGACATGAATTGTTTATTACCTATGATAACAGTCAAAAATAGATTATGACTTTAAAATTTCATCAGAGAACTGGAATTTAGAAACAAATCAAATAGAAATTTCAGATTTAAAACAACTGAAATTAAGTACTTGAGTTTAACATTAGATTGGACAGCACAATAGAAATTAATGAACTGGTTTGGAAGTCAGTTAAAAAAAAATCCAGTTTGAAGCACAGAAAGCAAAAGTCATAGAAAATACAGCAAAGAATAAAAGGCAAACAGAAATGGCAAAAGCTCTCAGATGCATGCAAATACAGTTCCAGAGGTGAAGCGGAAAGTAAACAGAACAGAAGCAATACTAGGAGAGATAATTGCCTAGGATTTTTCAAGGCTGACTGAAGATATGATGCCATAGTATTAAGAATCCCTATAGACCTCAAGCAAGACAGATAAAAAGAAATCATAGCTAGAAATAGCAGAATAAACTATCGAGAAAATTATAAAACTGTCAATGAGACACACCAAAATATCTGTAGATAAATGGTAAGATTCTCTATTTTTATGGACAAAAAGATTCCTCATAACATAGACTTCCCAAAATAACCTATAGTTCAAAGCAATTTCAAACAAAACCCCAATAGGATGTCTCATGCAATTTGACAAGCTGTTTCTAAGATGTATATGAAAGAGTAAGAATCAAGAAATATGAAGTGAGATGCATGTCTTACAACAGACTGAGGCTTTTTATAACACAATGTGTTATAAGCTCAGAAATAGATAAATGACCCTACTGTACAGGAAAAAAAAAGTCTAAAATTAGGCCCATGTATAAATTAAAGCCTACTCCATTTCAGTGATATCAAGGTAGATTCTGGGAAAAGAAGGAAAATGTTTAAAGCTACTGGGCAGTAGAACATCCATATGGAAAAGAGAAATAAAATGGAAATCTTTATACTAAATTATATGTGAAAATACACTTCAGGTAGATTGTATTCTGTGAAAAACAGGACTCAAAACTATAGAAAGAAAAAGATACTTATCTATATTAGGGTTGTTAGAGGGTTTCTTAATTAAAATATAAAAAGCACAAATTCTAAAGGCATAGTCAAATTCAGCTGCATAGTAATTTAAAAACTATTATTAAAACAGTATTTAGAAGGTTCAGGACAAGAGAAAAATTTGGAGGAGTATTCACTCCACATTAACTAAAGAATCTAATTTATCCATAAAGTATCTATTTAAGGCAATGAGAAAAAATAATCAGATGCATAAGTGCCCAAAAACAATAACAACAAAAAGTGCTTTCTCTTATGTATAATTATGGAAAAGCAGAATGAGATGCCATTTTAAACCCACATGAGTAAAACTGAAAAATAATTTGTCTTATAGTACCAATCGTTACATGAATGTATAGCAAAGAAGACATTTATACACAGCTGTCAGTCAGTAGAACATCTTTGGAAGACAGTTTAGTAATAATTAGTAACATTAAAGGTGTATATTTTATAGTATTTAGCAGTTCAACCTTTTGCTATATACACTCTAGAATAGGTCTTGCACATGTGTACCAAGACCTATTTCAAATCTTGCATGCACTCTTTAAAAAGCAGGAATTGTTTAAAATAGCAAGAATTTGGAGGAATAAAAAGTCTTTATCTGTAGAATAAATACCAAAAAAAAAGTATTGTATATCTACATAATGAAATACAACATACCATTGAATAAATTGGAGCTACATGCATCAACATCAATGAATATCACCAAATTAAGAGGAGAAAATTAAGAGGGGAAAAGTAATGCAAAAATGAATACAGTATCCTATATAATAAAACAGTGGTCAGCAAACTCAGTCAACATAGCCAAATAGCAATAGTACAATAATTGAAATGTCTTCTGAGAGCCAAATTTTTTAAACTTAAACTTCTTCTAATGCCACTTCTTCAAAAATAGACTAGCTGAGACCTTGGTATTGTGTGGAAGAGCCACACTCAAGGGGCTAAAGAGCAGCATGTGTCTTCCAAGCCACAGTTTGCCAACCACTGTAATAAAAGCCTAGATGGTGTTACGCCTTGCGTGATATCGTCACAAGATGGCTGCCACAAGATGGCCACACACACAGTGGAGGCAGGGCCTGGGGGTCCCACAGCTCTATGTGGCTCAGAGGAGGAGGCTGGTCCCGGCAGAGGAGGTGGATTGTGGCAGGGGAGGGCAATTGGGAGTGATCAGGATAGCAGGGGATGATGAGGCTAAAAGGAGGGGGCAGTTGGGGGCGATCGGGCCAGCGGAGGAGCAGCTAAGCATCAATCAGGTCGTTAGGGGAATGGTTAAAGAGCGATCAGGCTGGCAGGCAGAAGTGGTTAGGGGCAATCAGTCAGGCAGGCAGGCGAATGGTTAGGAGCCAGTGGTCCTGGGTTGTGAGAGGGATTTCCAACTGCCAGTTAATGGGATCAGGCCTAAACCAACAGATGAACATCCCCCAAAGGATCCCAGATTGGAGAGGGCGCAGGCTGAGTTAAGGGACAACCCCCCACCTCCATGCACAAATTTTGTTCACTTGGCCTCTAGTATTTACATCAAGTTTAAAATGTCTATGTTGGTTAGGACAAGTTAAATATATAGCACACACTTTGTAGAAGTAGGAAGAAACAGGAAGTGAAGATGCTTTCTGCCTTTCCCCATTGCTATTTATCCTCATTTATTTCCTGTGATGCCCTTCCTTGAAAATTATTCTGAAAACTCGAAAAAGTGGATCTAGGACTCCTACTTTGGAGGAGGTCTTGCCTAGCAGTCATATTTACAAAGTTTAGATTCTAGCTCGACCACTTATTAGACATATGATGTGAACTGGTTGCTTAACCTCTCAATTTTTTTATCTGTAAAATGGGGATATTTTAATAAGATGTACGATTTAAGTGAGTCAGTGCCTACAAATAGGAGGCCCCATGTAGTAAATACTATCCCCCTTTCTCCTCTTTCAGTTCTGAAGGGTGTCCTTGGCAAGTTTGCTTTGCAGCACTACCATTGACAAACACAACATCAACTTTGAAGTCACACATCACAAATATGTAGGGTAATTATATTGGCCCATTTGCACATGGAATTATCATTAAAATTATTACAGGTAATATGTGTTACAGTTGCATTGTTAAAGTTACACAGATATCTACATCTCCATTAAAACTTACAGTAATGTTATTTTTCTTACTTTAGAAAGCAAATTTAAAGTTTTTCTTTCAACTCATATTTGAATTATTCAACGTATTCAAATATGATTCCAACAGAGCATTCAAATACAATGTTCCTGTAAAAAAAAAAAAAAAACTAAAACTCACAAATCCTTATGATGAGATTTCAAAAATAACTTTCGTCCTCATACGGCAACTAAGAATTTATTTTTATCACATTTATGGTGATGGTTAATTTGATGTGCCAATTCAACTGGAGCTACCTTGTCCATTAATTTGTTCCAATACCAGCCTAAATGCTTTTTTTGAAGCCATATTTCAGATGTGACTAACACTTAAATCAGTCGGTTCAGGAAAGCAAAGGATGCTCCCTAGTGTGAGCGGGTCTCATCCACTCGGTTGAAGTCCTTAAGGGTAAACACTGAAGTTTCAGAAAGAAGAAGCGATTCTGTAAATAATGTTGCAGTGAACATTGCTGTTCAGACATCTCTTTGAGATAGTTATTCCATTTCCTTAGAATATATACCCAGAAGTGGAATGTGAAATCTAAAAAGAAAAACAAAATCATAGAGACAGATTGCTGGTTGCCAGGACTAACAGGTAGGACGTGGGGAAAATGGATGAAGATGGTCACAGGGTACAAACTTCCAGTTATAAGATGTGTAAGTTCTGGGATGTAATGTACAGTAGGGTGACTAGAGTTAACACCGTGTTGTACATTTGAAACTTGCTAAAAGAGTAGATTTTTTTTAAAGTTCTCACCACATACGCATACATACACTCACAAATTGAAACTAGGTGAGGTGATGAATGTAATCACTAACCTTATTGCAGTAATCAATGTCAGTTATATCTCTATAGAGCTGGGGGAAGGGGAGAAGCAGCAATTCTGCCTCAAAACTGCAACATAGAAACCTCACCTCTGTGCCCAGCCTGCAGATTTTGGCCTAAAGAAGGAAATATCAACTCTTACCTGAATTTTTAATCAGCCAGCCTGCTCTACATAGTTCAGACTTACCAACCTATCCTCTAATATGAGCCAGTTCTCTATATATATATATTCTATTGCATTGGTTTCCTTGAAGAGTCCTGACTAATGTGTCACTGATTGAAAATGAAGGAAAAAAAATCTTGAAAGTTAGACTTGATTGAACAATTTTGAACCATATTCTAATTTTATGCAATTAAATATCATTTTTACAGATACTATGGCAATTCTCACATTGACCTTACAGGATACTGTTTTTTAATATTCTATAATATAGTTTTATATCATTCTAAAGGAGACTTTATTCATTTAAAAATACCAATAGATAAAGTCTGAATTCAATTGACTTTATATCTTAATGATGTGAATAGTCTATATGGTAGTTAAGAGGGACATAATCATTTTTTAATCGTTGGTTTCAAATAAAAAAAATTGAGGCTTTTTGAGCAATTTAAGTGAGAATAGACAATTGCCATGCCAGTGATAAAATTCCACTATAACCTCTTGAGTGTTTTTTGAGTTTCTAAGCCCAGTTAGTAGTCACATCTTTCTGAAAACGTTCCCCTCCACTACTAATGTCTTTCTTTTTTCAATCAGCCACTTTTAATTTTTGTATTTATTTTTAATAGCTTTATTGGGATATCATAGACAACGCCCTTTACACCTCGAGTGAATGATTTAAATAAATTCTGTCCAAAGTACCTACTATTTTTAAAATTAATTTCTTTATTGATTCAGGTATCACATGTTTGTCCTCAACCCCCATTCCAATCCCCCACCCCCAACATGCCCCCATCCTCCTATTGTCCTTGACCACTGGTTAGGCTCATAGGTGTGCACATAAGTCCTTTGGTTGATCTCTCCCTTTTATCCCCACCCTCCCTTTGAGGTCCAGCAGTCTGACCCATGGCTCCTTATTTCTGGGTCTGTTCTTGTTCATCAATCTATGTTGTTCACCATTTCCCCTAGATGTATTTGCCTCCATATTTTTCCTTGCAAATTCATCTTTCACCCTGTAGCAGACCTCATTGTTTCTCTCCAATCTCAGAAACATGTCATCTGTTTCATGATCAAATTTCCTCTGTTTCCATTGCAGCCCTATGGGATGAATTGCTAATTTAGTGTGACATATCAGGCCCTCCATTATCTTTCCCTTGCTTACTTTGTAAACATTCTGACACTGCACCCAAGATATTTTATTATCTATGACTATGGACACATTTGTTCCCAAATATAGCAGGCTTCCTCATGCCTTTGTACCTTTCATATGGCATTCCCTCTCTTACCCCCACCAAACCCTTTCTCATCTTCTCTGTTGACAAATACTATTCCTATTTTGAAACCAAGCTTTTCTTGACACCCGTCTCCTAAGCATTTTGTCAGTCTTCTGTGTGCCCATAGCACTTCTATGTATGCCACTGTGAGAGCACTTATCAAATTATAGTATAACTACTGTGTGCATACTTCTTTCTGCCATGAGACAGTACACCCCTGATGAACAAGAATCATGCCATCCTCTTTTCTGTCCCATCTGCAATGACCGCAACAGTGCCAGCACATAGTAGGTGTCACCACTTACATCGCATAAATAAATGAAATTACTTTCTCTGCATTAGGCAAAGGATTTTCAAAAAGAGAATATAATATATTTTTAGACTTTGCCCTGAGCCTTGTCATAGTTGTGCTTGAACAGATCTATAAAGTTAAAAGAAAATAGAGGAAAGTACTTAGCTTTCATAAATATCTGAATTCTATGCTTCCTGAACTAGCTCATTTTCTAGTTGATAAAGTCTGCTTGTAGGAAGTAAATACAATTTATAAAATGGAATTTTGTGTTGCATAACCTGATAAGCTACGATTGCAATAGAAAAGTCTCATAGAGGCCTAAAATGTAATTTATAATAAATATAAAGGCTTCTGCAGGGATTGAGAATTCTTGGATACCCTCCAGGAACCTAAAATAGTCATTACTGATCGCATACACAGAACACTTTTGTGAAATCACAATTTATTTATTCTCTGTATAGTCAAATGCCATCTATAAGAAGCAAACTTAGAAAACTTAACTCCACACTGATATGGTCTTATATGTTTGATTGTCTATCTTAATGAAAGCATTACTCAAATAGGTGGGGGGTGGAAAGGAGAATACGAACAATATGCCAATTTGCTTTTATTAATGTAGATATTTTCTAACAGAGCTTCCTTGTTACCTAATATATATCACTGTAGCCCTTTAACTTGATGTGTGAACGAAAAAGAAAAAAAAGAAAATCTGAATAATTATCTCAGCTCTGTCTCACACTGAGCTGTATGACCTTGGGCAGATTGTTTGACATCTGTGTCTTAGTTTTTTTATGGCTAGAGATAAACATACCCCTACTACATTATTTACAGAACTATTATAATAATATAGTATTTGAATATAAGGAAATAACATATAAACATTCTTATAAACTATAAAACACATAAATGCAAATGAATGTAAATTATAATTATCCAGGCATTATAGCATTTAAGCTTAACTTATGTAATTTTAGAAGTATGAAAGAAATGACTTCCGATGAACATTTCTTGAAGATGATTATTTCAAACTTTATTAATGTTCTGATGTTTAGTTTACATTTTAAAAAGTCTACAAAGAGGTAAAAAAAAAAAATTATGAGTCAATTACTTAGTCTCCTCCTACTAGACTTGTCCAGTGCCTTCAAAGTCAAGGCTAAACACTACTTCCTGGGGAATAGTACTCATTAATCACCATCACTAAATACTTATGGGACCTCCCTACCTATGGCAGTGGTGCCACAGCTAGCCTCCTTATTAATCTATGACACCTTTGGCATGGGCAGAAAATTGTTTCTGATGATGTGTTTATTCAAACAGAACAGGTTTGTGAACTTGTGTTACATCTGTATTTTGTGATCATCAGATGCTTGTTTTTCACAGGCAGTTCTCAAGCAGCCCTAGTGTTCCTACTGAAAAAGAGCCAATGGGCGGTCACAGACTGGTGAAGGGAGTTAACTATATGCCAGCTTTGTGTGTATAGGTGTCTGACACTCTTCGAGGCAAGGTCTCAGCTGCCATCAGGTTCTTTGGGAAACACATGCCTTCCCTGAAGATGGTACTCATTCCACAGGCGGGGCCTCAGTGTCTGACATGGAAGAATGCTCCCCATACATAAGGATCGATGTTCTGAAAATCCAGTCAACATGAGAAGCTCTTTTCATTATCTTTTCTCTTTTCTTGGGGCATATTCCATTTTAATTACTTTTGAATTCTTCACTTATCATTTTCCTTATTATTTCAAGTGCTTTAAAATATTTTTAAAAGTCTAAACTATGTTATGTTTAGAAACTGTAAAATGGCTGAGTGATTCATGTCTAGCATAATTACTCCCACAGATATATTTTTGTTTATCAAAAAATAATTTAGAATTTCCCTTTCTATTAAATCATCAACTCTCTATCATGGTTCTTGTCTAATCTTCAGGATGTTTTTCTAAAATCCTAGTGTAACGCTGCATTTTATAGTATTCTGATAAATATTTTACAATTTTTACTGATCACCCCTCTATTTTAGATAGTTACTACTATTGCCAATTAAAAAATTCAACATGACATTATTTTGTGTTGTCCTCTTTATTTCAAAATTTTAACAAATAAATCTAAACATTTAATAGATGATCATTGCTCCAGAACTACTGTGTTTCTCCGAAAATAAGACATCCTCCGAAAATAAGGCCTACTTACAGGTTTCCTTCTGAGTGAAATATAAGGCATCCCCCAAAAATAAGGCCCCCCCTAGGCTAAACATGAGAGATTTGGTCCACTGATTCTGAAAGAAATGGAGTCACAAGAAATTCACCAGGAAATTCAGGAATTGGATTGTTATGATGATGTTCCAGAAGATGATGACATGATTGTCACTGAATAAATGAGTAAATTCTTGATACTGTAGGATTGACAGTTTGTCTGGTTTGTGACAACTACTGTACTACCGTACTGTATACAGGTAATAAATTTCCTTTATTTTCATTTAACAATAAATGTGTACCGTAATCTTCTTCATGGAAAAATAAGACATCCCCTAAAAATAAGACCTAGCGCATCTTTGGGAGCAAAAATTAATATAAGACACTGACATTTTCGGGGAAACAGGGTAGTACAATGATGAAATATTTTGTTTCAACTTATTTATCCAAATTGAGTCACTTGACCTCTGCCTTTCTATTGGGATTAAACCAATGATTCTGGTTAACTATAATATATTAAAGAGGTAACAGCAAAAACACTTTTTAAATGCCACATTAATGGTTATTTATAAATTACAGACTGTGCCTGATTTCAGTGTGGTAACTTCCTTAGCTTTCATTAGTAATAGCTGCTATTTATGTGTGTGGAAACTGGATTATAGCCCATTTGTGATGTTTGAAAGCTTTTTAATGAATACTAAGAAGAAAGCACTTATGAGAGACAAGAAGATAAGAATTTGGATATTGAATGTAGTCTGCGTTGACTAAATATAGGATTTACTTCCATGTGTAATCATGTGGATGATTATCTGCAGAATTTAGAATTCTGAGTTCCAAAGGCTCTTTATGCAGATAGGGGTTGGGTTCTGGAACTGTAATTCTTATGTGTTGCACAGAACACTGACATCATGGCCCATACAATGCTATTCCAAATGTTGCAGATCATAATGAAGATTAGACAACAGAATCTACTCAAGAAGTTAGTATTAAAAATGAAAGTATTTTAGGGGCAAGTAATTTCTTAAGAAAAGGGTTGCTGATTTAGAGAACTGATCATTTAAAATTGGGGTAAGTTTTCAAATACTCAAGTTAAAAGGCAGAGATTTGAAATCAGTGCATATTTACAGTATTTTCTTTGATCATCCAGGTAAAGAACTCTTATAGATTTAATTGTTTATTGGGACAGAACAATTTGGTGGTAACTATCATTTGGTTTTATCTTAAAACTTTCATAATAATAAAGCTGAAATATTTACAATATTTTTATTAGTTGGCCTGGATAAAGAGTGTGGTAATGGGCATTTATTTAACTGTTGACATTAAACATGGGAGAGGATGGCCTTTTTTAAATGAAGAAAATATATAGAAGGAAAGGTGATTGCTATAGTATAAAATAGATAAACTCAAAACCCAATCCAATCAATATAGAGAACTTTCTGGATCCTGCTTTGAATCTAAGGATTCAAGTTTTTGGCTATTCTGAAAAATTCATGCTTTACATATTGCCTCTCCCACAATTTGTCTATTCTCTCCTTCTAAAATTTTTACCAGATTTGTGTTGAAATTTGTCATTCTTTCCACCATATCTATTAACTACCTTCATAGCTGTTCTTTTCTTTTTTGTTTTCTTTTTAATTGTTTAAAGTATTACATATATCTCCTCCCACCCCCACCCCCATTGACCCCTCCCCAGTCACTCCCACCCCCCAGTATAAGTCTCCACTGCCCCAGTGTCTGTGTCCATTGGTTATGCTAATATGCATGCATACAAGTCCTTTGGTTGATCTCTTACCCCACCCCCTCCCCTGCCTCTGAGGTTGTACAGTCTGTATGGTGTTTCTTTGTCTCTGTATCTATTTTTGTTCTTCAGTTTATGTTGTTCATTAGAGGCCTGGTCTCCCCAACTACTCTCCTCTGCAAGCCTAGGCCCCCTCACAACTGCCCTCCCTTGAAGTCCTGGTCCCCCCCTACTGCCCTCCTCTACCAGCCAGGTTACCCCTAACTGCCCTCTCTGCTTGCCTGATCCCCCATACCTTCTCTCCCTTACAGGCCTGATCCCTCCCAACTGCCCTCCGCTGCAGGCCATCTTGCTGCAGCCATCTTGTGTCCACATGGGGCAGCTATCTTTGACTCCATTTTGTGTCTTGAAGTGATGGTCAATTTGCATATTACTCTTTTATTAGATAGGATTATATTCTGCAAATGAGTGAGATCATGTGATATTTATCTTCTCCAACAGACTTATTTAATTTAGCCTAATGTTGTCCAGGTCCATCCATGCTGTTGCAAATGGTAAAAGTTTCTCCTTTTTTATATCAGAGTATTAGTCCATTATGTAGAAGTACCAGTTTTTTAATCCACTCATCTGCTGATGGGCACTTAGGCTGTTTCCAAATCTTAGCCATTGTAAATTGTGCTGCTATCAACATAGGGGTGCATGTATTCTTTCACATTGGTGTTTTGGATTTTTTATGATATATTCCTAGGAGTGGGATTACTGGGTCAAATGGGAGTTCCATTTTTAGTTGTTTTAGGAAACTCCATACTGTTTTCCACAGTGGCTGCACCAGTCTGCATTCCCGCCAGCAGTACACGAGGGCTCCTTTTTCTCCACATCCTCACCAACACTTGTCATTTGTTGATTTGTTAATGATAGTCATTCTGACAGGTGTGAGGTGATAGCTCATTGTCATTTTAATTTGCATCTCTTTGATGATTAGTGACTTGGAGCATTTTTTTGTCTCTCAGCCTTTTGTATGTACTCTGGAAGTATCTACTTAGGTTCTTAGCCCCTTTTTAAATTGGATTGTTTTCCTTTTGTTAAGCTGTGTTAGTTCCTTATATATTTTGGAAATTAACCCCTTATCAAATATATCATTGGCAAATATGTTCTCCCCTCCCATGGGCTCTGTTTTCATTTTGTTGATAGTTTCTTTATATGTGCAAAAGCTCTTTATTTTAATATAGCCCTGTTTATTTTCTCCTCAGTTTCTTTGCCCTAGGAGATGTATCAGTAAACATATTGCTCTGAGAGATGTCTGCAATTTTGCTGCCTATGGAAAAACCCTCTGATTTCAAAGAGCTCATTTGATTCACTTGGATTCACCAGTATAATTTCTCTTCTACCATAAGGTAACACTTTCATAGGAGTAACACCAGAGGACAGAAATCATGGGGTTAAAATTCTGCCTACCATAATTCCCTCTGGTATTTTTTAGTTGCTTATTACTTTAATAACAATAATTAATTATATCAATAATAGTCAATGGAAAACTAAGAAAGCAGAGTCAAGAGATGAATTTCCAAAAGGACTGCATTAAGTGGCAGTTACTCTGAAAACTACCCAAATACAACAAAGTGGTTGACTTCTTTCAGGAGCTTTACCTACCCTGGTGTGTTTCTGAGATTGTTTGCTTGATTTCTTGGAATAAGAATCCTCTTTCTATGGCATGGGTCTAAATATCTGGCTAACAGGTAAAAGGTTACTTCTTTATTAATGAATACATAAAATCCAAAAAATTTAAAAGTACAAATTAACAAATGAATTGACAGTGAGGAAAAAATACATAGGAGATTCTAATCCAAAGGTGAAATAACAAAGGGTAAGGGTTTTCGTGGAGAAGTTCCTGGGGACAGCAAGATTGAGTTGGATGTGACCATAGGCCTGGACAGGATGTGATAAGATTAGGATGATACCATGACCATGAAGAACAGTTGGAGGTGCAGTTCACTGGAGTAGAGGAAGTCACTGAGACTAAGAAAGAACACATACTAGAATGATACCAACAGGGAATCCAAGAAGGAGAAATAGAAAGTGCATGTGCAGAAGAGGAGGAGAATGGGGATCCTTAAGTTTCTTTGTTCACATTCTCTCAAATATACTATTTGCAACTTTGCAAATGAAGAAGTGATACTCAGAGGCTTTTAAGTCAATTTACTAAGATTACACACTTATTAAAGTGACAGGTCTAGGACTGTACAAAACCTTCTGATTACAAATCCAGTGGAAAATTAGCACCAGTTTTATTTAAAGGCTTTCATTCTGGATGAGGAAATAGGTAGAGGGATGAAAGCTAAGAATCCTTTCTGGAAACATGATAAAAACAAACTATTCTAAAAATAATAAGGCCCACACTGACATGTGTGGCTTTTTTTTTTTCCTAACTGAAAGCTACCACATTGATGCTTCTCTAATGAGGTGCCATAGAGCCGCGCCTGAAATAACTTTGGGTAAGGAGATGGCTTTCATTAATCTACGTATGAAAGAGTCTGTTCATTAATTAGGTTGGACAGCACAAAAGCAAAAACAATGACACTCCTGTTTCAGAGTGTCAGCCAGAATCTAATTAGAAATTAGTGACTGAAAGGACTCAGATATTCCCACTTACATTGATACTGGCTCAAAGGACTCAGTATGATTATAAATCATTTCATGTTGGAGACAGCAGGGGTGGGGGAAACATGGGGTGGAGAGGTGTGGATAGGTGGCAGATCACACATCAAGGTCAGGGCTAGCTTTCAGACAGGCTCTTTTAAACTCTCCAATAATAAGAGGATTATTAGGAAAGGAAAGGAACAAAATCATCACTTCACCTCTCATCTCTCTCTATGGTCTTTTCCCTCCCTGCCCTCCTTTCCTTATTCACACACACACACTCACACACATTGTATACACACAAAGCTACCACACACATCATCTGAAGATGTTTACCAAAATACATGTATGAAATAACATGGTTGCTTATATTTCTTATTTAGGCAATATTTTATTCCTTCCAAATTATAAATTGTGTTAAAAGGTCATTAAGGCAGATCACCAGTTTGACCCAAGAGCTGGTTCCAGGCAACTCAAGGTTCCGTCCTCTTAAACCCCCCCTCCCCCAACACCCCATGCTTGGAATGTGTGCTCTGCTTGCTTTTCCCAACTAGAAGCTGCCCCAGAACCCAACCTTGAATGAGAGCTCTCAAAATTCTGGTCCTTTAAAAAATATGTTATTCCAACTATAGACAAAAACTACATTTAATTTAATAAATGAGAAATGGGTGAAGATTAGGTTTTTCTAGGCTTAGCTTTTTATGAAAATAACATTTATTTGAGTATACATGACAAAAACTACTTTTCAGAAAATAAAAGAAAATGACTTCAAGCAGCTTTCACTATTTTTATTTATTTCTCATGTTTTACTTTTGGGTTGTTTGTTGTTGGCAAGCATATCTTTAATTGCTGTCATATTTTATTTGTGAATATATGTATTGACCTAACATAAGAAGGCTTTTACTTGTAGGACATCTCATGCAGTGTCAGAAGTAGAGTTCCCAAGTACTTCTGTCAGCCAGATATGGGGAGAGGATCTCACTTCAGCTACTGCTGCTCCTGACCTTGACATTGGTGGACAAAAGTCCCAAAGGTCTTCTACTCTTTAATTTTCTCTGCAACCAAAGCAATCCGTGTCTTTCATTATTAATAAAGCCATTTTCCTAGGACAGATGCATCTTGGAGAGATGGATGTAAACTTTAGATCCTGAATTCTACAGACCCTACATGTTTGTGTGAGTAGAAAAGCACACTTAATTGGCCTAGTTTATAAATATTTCCTTTCAGCTATAATGACAATAAAAATGAAGAAGTAATGAGCTCTATCATAGCTGCATAAATTTTACTAATGAAGAACTTGATATAGGAATTACCAGTCCTCTGTAAGTAAAGTTTTTTTAAAAAACAGCCTAACATTTATTGGATGCTTCCTGTGTGTAGGTAATGTGCTCAGCAGTGAGGCTGCATAATAAAGGCAGATTTCACAAGGAAACGATGGAGTGGGGAGAAGACAAGATGGGATAGTCCAATTAAGAACATCAAATGTTTTACCAGTTCATGATACCTTGGTAAAAAAAAAATTAGAAAGCTTTTTTATTTATTGTACAACTTTGGTGTTGTAATCTGTTGGTCAGTGTTTGTTATTAAAACATTTCTGTGATGTGACGTTTTAATTCTGGCAATGTGTTTTAAAAGTTGCTTTTAATCCTTAAAGCCTATGTTTTCTAAAATGAGATGTGTTTGTTTTTTTATTATAACAATTTTAAATAAAACACTTTCATGTCAGTTTTTATTAGGTTATATAATTCTTTTAAAATATTTGGTTTTGGGATTCTTTAATAAAGATTCTTTATGATCAAAATATAAAAAAAAAAGAATATCAAATGCAAAAACCATGAAGAATTGCAAGTAGTTCTATGTGTCTGGAGTGCCGAATGTTGTATTAGAGATGACCTTGGATAAAGAAGTATATACAATCCTAGCCAGTTTGGCTCAGTGGACAGAGCATCAGCCTATGGACCAAAGGATCTTGGATTACCTCGGTTGTATGCTCCTCCCTGTCCCGGCCCTGATCAGGGATCATGCAGGAGGTAACCAATTGATATGTTTCTCTCACATAGATATTTATCTTGGTATTTCCCTCTCTCTAAAAAACAATGGAAACATCTCCTGTGTGAGGTGTGTAGGAGGCAGCTGATCAATGATTCTCTCTCATCATTAATGTTTCTATCTCTCCCTTTCTCTCTAAAATCAATAAAAATATGTTTTTAAAGAAACATTGAAAATAAAATAAAAGAAATCTCTAAAGCAAGGTAAGCAGTGACCAGGGAAAAACAAGCCTAGAAAGTATAAGAATCTGGTATCCTGCCACCAAGTGAGGACAAAAGAGATCAACTGTGTGAAATGGTCTGATTGGTCAAGGATGATGAGACCAGAAATTGTCATTGGAAGGTCACTAAGGAGCTCTATGGAACTATTGGAGCCTCTCCGTTTCTGAGGTTCCCCTATTAAAACATCAAGAAGTAGGCATTAACCTCCCTTCCCCGATGCCTCTCAAACACTGCTGTTTAACTGATATATCTCCAAAATAAAATTACCAGCAAGCAATGGCAAATTACAGAAAAAAGACAAGGTAGCATTTCTTGTCAGTGTTAGAGTGGTAATTCTTCCTTCTCTATATTTTAATTAAAATATTTTCATTAAATTAATGATGTTCTTTCCTTTAAAAATAACATATGTGCATACCTATGTTCATTTGCAGCATTATATATATGAAGATTGTGCTATGAAATTCAAAACTCTGGGAGTGAATTTTTTAAATCCTCATCCAAGGATATGGTTTTGGTGATTTTTTAGAGAAAGAATAAGAAAGAGAGAAGAAAAAGAAAGAGAAAAAAACACATTGATGTGAGAGGGAATCATGGATTGGTTGCCTCCTGTACATACCCCCACCAGGGACTGAACCCATTATAGGTATGTGCCCTGCCCAGGAAGCAAACCCACAACCTTGCTCCCACCAATCAGGCCACCCAGCCAGGGCTTGGAGTGGATTTTTTTAGCCTATAAAACCTAGTTGCCAAAGCAGTTTTATTTAGTCAGAGGTTATACATAATAGCTGGGAGTGAGAAAAACAAAACAATATCTGTATTGGTGAAGACAATGGATTTAGAGGACAGAAATAGTCTTCCAGTACTTTCCCCTGACATTTTAACCATAGTACAAGGACTATTTATATGATGCAATTAATAGTTCACTTAAATTTAAAAAAAAAATTCTGAAGTGCTAGTTGAAAGGTTTACTGTGCTAGAGGCTGCTAGGAAGCCTCTGATATCTGCTGATGTTTTCACTTGCTGGGGATATTTACCACCTCTCACTTCAGACCTGCTTATTAAGATTCTGTTCACACGCTTCTATGTTGTCCTTTTTTTTCAATTATCCTAAAGACACAAGGATTTAGGAATCTTAATGAGCATTTCTTAAATGACAGGTAATTTTTCTCTTCCTAAGGGTTACATTGCTGTCTTTTTTCTAACTGTTCAGGATAGATGCTTAGCTCACATTTTATCCTTACAGATATAAAATTTTAGGCTTTATATTTCTGTCTAAATTCCATATTTCAAATGTGCTAATATGGAGCATATGCTCATTTACTTATTAATATTTTCTAATATTTATTATATCTTTGACCCATACATTTTTGTGTGTTCTTATTGACTTTCAGATACTGATTTTCTTTTCCATAACACAGTGCTAAGATAAAGTGAGCTTTAGAATATTAATCATTTGAGATATAGTAAGGCTTGCTTTATTGTCTAATATTTGGTTAATTTTCTGTGGGTGTTTCTAATAAATATACATTCTGCACCAGTTGAACATGATAACATATATGCCCATTACATCACATTCATGTTTCTATTTTTAAGAAATCTACGTATCATTGCTGATTTTTTATGAATTGCTTTTTCTGTCAAGTCCTGACCTAAATATTGTTTGTTTTTTCTTTTTAATTTATTGGGTGACATTGGTTAATAAAAAGATGCGGACTTGCCGAAACTTGTTTGGCTCAGTGGTAGAGCGTTGGTCTGAGGACTGAAAGGTCCCGAGTTCGATTCCAGTCAAGGACATGTACATTGGTTGCGGACACATCCCTGGTGGGGGGTGTGCAGGAGGCGGCTGGTCATTTCTCTCTCACCGACATTTCTGGCTCTCTATCTCTCTCCCTTCCTCTCTGTAAAAAATCAATAAAATATATTAATAATAATAATAAAAAGATACGGACTTCAAGTATACAATTATATGATACATCATCTGTATATTGTATTTTATGCCCAACACCAAAAGTCAAATGTTCTTCTATCACCATTCATTTGACCCCCTTTACCAACTCCACCCCCTTTTTCTAGTAACCACTATACTGTTGTCTGTGTCAATGAGTTTTTGTTTATTTTTCATGTTTCTTTATTTGTTGCTTCAGTTTCATGCCCCACATTTGAGTGAAGTCATATGGTCGCTGACCTTTTTCTGTCTGACTTATTTTGCTTAACCTGATGTTCTCAAGAGCCACTCATGTTGTCACAAGTATTTGTAGTTAGTGTTTTCTTAATGGTTGTGTAGTATTCCATTATAGATGCCTACCAAGTTGTCCTTATCCCAATATCTACTGAAGGGCACTTTGGTTGTTTCCATGTCTTACCGACGGTGAGTAAAGCTGCAATGAACATAGGGTAGCATATATTTTTGTGCCTAAATGCTTTGAAATTTTTCAGGTAGATACCCAGAAGAGGGGTTGGGTTGCAGGGTCATACAGAAACTCTATTCTCAATTTTTTGAGGAACCTCCATACTGTTTTCCATATTGGCTGTATCCGTTTATATTCCCACCACACTGAATGTGAGTTCCTTTTTTTCCACAACCTCTTTAACACTTATTAATAATAGCCATTCTAATAGGTGTGAGGTGATATCTCATTGTGGTTTTGATTTGCATTTCCTTAATAGCTAGTGAAGTGAGCATCTTTTCATATATCAACAGGTGAGCACAAAGGTACTTAAGTGTTCCCTTTGGCATATTTCTGTTCACTGCCCTCTGCCCTCCTCCACAGCCTGCAGCCTCTCTCGCTGTTAGTCAGTGTGCTTCCTGCCTGGCACACACCATCTCTGTAGAACTGTACCAAGCAATTTAGGTTTATAGTGGCCTCTAACCCAATGTCCAATCTCACTGTGTTTCCTGACAGATTTTCTTTGATTTTCCTTTGCATAATCCTTTAGGATGTCCATTCTAGCCATGGTTACTATAGCAGCCAATAACTTTCCTGCTCCCCTAATTAATTCTGAAGCCTAACAATGGGATTTGCCTAAGGTGGCTGACCTAGCCAATTGTGCTAAATATTCCCTCTTCTTCTGTTAAACTCTATAGCACAGTAATGAACTCACCTCAACCTAACCTACATTCACCCTCGCTGGTGGACCAGCGCTCTGGGTAAATTTAAAGGATTAGGTCAGATAACTTATAAACTTGCTTTTTTCTGAGTAGTAAGCACTCTGATCCCCTGAGAAGCTGAAGGTAACATTACATTTAGCTGTCACAATGGAGAAAGAGCAACCTGACTGTACCCATCTCCTTCTTTATTCCCTTCCTCTAATTCACCTGCTTGGGTATACTTTTCTTACTGAAATTTCAAAACTGATTTTGCACTGCTCTGGCAATAGGCCAATTTTTCCCACCTTTTCATATTGACACAGTTTGTTAGGTCATTTTCCTGTGGGTGGCTCTGCGTCTCTAGCTCAGTCCAGCACCAATGACAGCCTCTCCACTTTTGACATCCACCCACATTCCCACAGGAGTTGAAAGTCTGTGTGTCTGAAGGAAGACTTTAATTTATCTGAGCACTATGTAGCAGTGATTTTGACTCTGGAAGCTCTCTTTGAAATAATGCTGGAGCTTGACATGAGCAGGGACATTCCAGTTCTCTTGTTTTCCCATTTAGTGTAAATAGTTGGTTGCCTGGCACCGTTCTAATGAATAAGTGCTGCCTTCCTCGGGCATGTCCAAAAACCAGGCCGGCTTAGAAACAGATCATAAAACTTCTTCCTCATAGAGCAGTGGTTTTCAGCTGGGGTTGTACCACCTCCAACTGGACACTTTGGGAATTTGGAGAATTGGGGGGAGAAGGGGTGGGGAGGCATTAGAGGTATTTTTATCACAAGAGTTTGAGGGCACTGTTGGCAGTAAATATGAGGCGAGAAAAATGTCCTTTGACCTGCAATGTTAACACTCTTGCTCAATGAAAAATTCTTCTACATCCTGCATTATTCTTGACTGTTCCACAGAACAATTAATAGAAGTGAAAATCTGCTTATAAGTTTGAGTCTAGAATCTAAGTCATTTTACATTTAAAGTTAAAGATTTTTGTACAGTTTTAATATGTTGAATTTAATATGCTGAATTGTGCAAGGATACAACCACAAAGTAAAATATGGGAGAGTTACTTTCACTTATTGGGAAGTTTAGTAAGGGTTGTTCATTATTTCATAAAATTGTGTCACTATTAACTATACTACTTCTGATATTTAGATTAACTCTATCAATCTCACCTTGGAAGTGCCCACTCACAATGATTCCATGCATGGAGAGAATCATCTGACCACTTCCCTACACTCTCTAGAGTGGTGGTGCTGATGCATTTGCATGTTAAGATGAACACTTTACTGTAAATGTCTTTCCTGGGATTTTCCCTTTACATAACATTAGAACAGTGTTTTTCAACCTTTTTTGGGCAAAGGCACACTTGTTTCATGAAAAAAATCACGAGGCACACCACCATTAGAAAATGTTAAAAAATTTAACTCTGTGCCTATATTGACTATATATAAAGTAATTCTCTTGAATAGGAATCAAATAAACACAAAGAAAGTATTTTATAATTACTTTATTATGAAATATTAAGTAAACAAAATAGTGAAAAATTATAAAATTCTTGTCTTGTCTGCACCTACGGCACACCAGGCAACATCTCGCGGCACACTAGTGTGCCGCGGAACAGTGGTTGAAAAACGCTGCATTAGAACATATATATTTTTAAGTACATGTGGGTGAGCTATAGCAACTACAATTTTATTTCAGGAGAGTAAAGGGTAGTGTTACAAAACACTATGAAAAGAAGGCCTCTAATAAGATTGGAAACCTCTTCCTAGGTGAAAGAATCTCTTCAAATAGACTTTATTTTATAACAACATGCCTGAGGATAAACCCAGTCTGCCATACACTACTTGCAGGAAAGTGCATTGGTGACATAACTTTTTATACTGTGTATAACACTAACAACAACTCTCATTAATTGAACTGTGCTATATACTATTCATATATTACATCTAATCCTCAACACTCCAAGAGTACTTATTATTAATTCTATTTTTATAGGCAAGGAAAATGATGCAGGTCAAAGGTAAAATAATTTGACCAAGATCATACCATTTGTAAGTGATTTGATCCAAATCAATCAAATTCCAATGCCCCTGACTGCCAAAAGCAGAGATGCACAAAATTAAAAATTGGAAAGGCAAAGAAGTTGGTAAGTAGCTACATTCAGCCATGCTCTGTTCGGTTAAATGAATTGTGGGAAAGTGAAAGCAGAGAAAAAAACAGCATTTATTACTATCTATTACTCTCTCCCAGTCCTTAATACTAATATTAGGACCTTCATTTGAGCCCCAAAAGTTCCCATGCTCCCTCTGAGCACAGCACTTGAAAAATAGCTACTCTGGATTTAGATATGTTGTATGTGTAAAGTACACATTAAATTTTAAGGATTCAATCTTTAAAAAATGTAAAATATCTCAATATTTTCATGGGTATTATATTTTCCCATGATAATATTTTGATATATGTTGAGTAAAAACATATTATTAAAATTAATTACATCTATATTTTAATATTTTCTAATGAAGCTATTAACATTTTTAAAATTCTACATATGTGAGTCACATTATTTTTATTGGACAGAGCTAAGATAGATGGTTTTCTTATAATTTAGTATTCTTGTCTTACACAACAGAAATCTGCAGAACCTTGGAGGCTTGTGCAACTACTTCCTGGAATGACCATTGAGACCACTAGAAGCGAGAGGAAAAAGCAATGTGGGTGCTTATGGAGGGGAGGTTCAGTAGAAGTTCCTACACATTTAAGAAAAAAATACTTTTATTGATTTTAGAAGAAAGGAGAGGGAGAGAGAGATGGAAGTATCAATGATGAGAGAGAATCATTGATAGGCTACCTCATGTACTGGAGATCAAGCCTGCAACTCAGGCATGTGCCCTGACAGGGAATCGAATCGTGACCTCCTAGTTCATAGGTTAATGCTCAACCATTGAGCCATGCTGGCCAGGCGCTGCACATGTTTATTGTGCCATTTCAGTCACTCAGATAATGGGAATCACGTGTTCATTCACTCTTTATTACTATTATTTCTATAGCATATGCCTCACACAACTCCCACCACAAGGAGCAGTACACAAACTCTGTAACAGAAGCTATGTTTGTATTCACAGGTTAAAAAAAAAGTCAAAATAATGTGTTTCTAAAATATAATATTGTTTATATTTTTCTTTCTTTTTTTAAAAAAATAGTGGTTATTTTATTTATTTTTTTATTTTTGTTTATTTTTTAAATATATTTTATTGATTTTGTACAGAGAGGAAGGGAGAGAGAGAGAGAGAGCTAGAAACATCGATGAGAGAGAGTCATCGATCAGCTGCCTCTTGCACACCCCCTACTGGGGATATGCCCGCAACCAAGGTACATGCCCCTGACCGGAATCGAACCCGGGTCCCTTCAGTCCCCAAGCCGACGCTCTATCCATTGAGCCAAACTGGTTTCGGCTGTTTATATTTTTCAAACAGGGAAGAAGAAGAAAAAGGGCTCATAGTTCTACCAAAACTCAGACAAGCAGATTTAACTCATCATAGATGGCAACACTAGAAATAGTTTACATATATACTTAAAGGAAGGGGAGCAATGTCTGTGATGTCAGTCCCCCCATTATCAGACCCTCAACTTCTGTATTGTGACTCCATTAATGATAATTAAAAAGCAACAACAGAAAAAAAACTGAGTTCAATGAGAATGAATACAGAAACTAATGCCAATGACTTTACCTCCCATCAATGAACTAAATAAAATGTCAAATAAAAAAAAGGGCTAATAAACAGAGCATGTGTGCCACTTCCATGTTTATTGATACACACTGTTGATTCATTATTTCTTATGCATCCTTAGTGTGAAAAAAGAAGGGAGGGAGATAAGGACACTTTAATTCTAGATGTCCAAAATAATTATTGTCTGTGGTGATTTTCTCCCATCTTATTCCATAGCCCTTGGAGAAATCCAGCAAACTTGTTTGATACACAAGAAAGCAAAGAAGAGCTTCTAATTATTACATGGATGACGGTGTGAAGCAACTGTTAGAACAATTCGGCTCAGGTCTCTAAGCTCATTACTAGGCATGTGCCCATGAGGACCATTTGAGAGTCTTTTCAGCTTAGCCAGCAAAGATGCAGAGAACCTACAAAGTCCTTGCCACATCATTTCTCTGGAAGAAACTAAGCAAAATGCAGCCATAACTTGGAGATGTTTAGCTTTCAACTCAAATGTGATCTATTCTCAAAAATTGTATCTGAGCCCCAACAGAAGTAAGAGTCCATTTCTCTATTTTCTCTGCTCCTTAATAGCACTTAACTTTCTGCCTATCATATAATTAGGTGCCTATATGTCTGGCTTCCCCTACAAACTCAGCATTGGCAAGGAAGAGGTCTTATTCCTCTTTGTATTTTACCTAACACCTGACACAGTGGGCATTCAGTAAGGTTTCATAGTTGGGTTTCTCTCTCTTGACTGTTCTGAAGAGATGCAGGAAAGAGAAGGCACTGACAGGAGGACATTGGACTGAACAAATGGCGGAGCTGAGCTATAATTCAGGCTCCATCACTTAATGATTCCTCCTGGTTCAGCTCAATTCTCTGTAAAGCAGAAGAGCTAAGCTAACCTATCTTCAGGGTTCACTTCACTTTCAGCCCTTTGTGGTTCTGCTAATCTGTGATTTGAAAGTCAGAAAATGTTTACATTTTGTCTTCAAAAAAAGGAGAAGATTCTTTAAAAAAAAAAAATCCTCCCCCAAGGGGGGAGGGAGGGAGAGAGAGAAGAGGGAGGGAGAAAGAAAGGGGTGGGGGAGAGAGAGAGAGAGAGAGAGAGAGAGAGAGAGAGAGAGAGAGAGAGAGAGAGAGAATCTATTTTGAGTTTTGTGTGTGTGTACATGATGTAAGAAAGTGGTTTAATTTCATTTTTTGCACAGTTTTTTATATTTTAGATCCTTTATAGAAGAATCTGCTCCTGCCCTGGCAGTGTGGCTCAGTTGGTGGAGCATTGTGTACACCAAAATTTGTGGGTTGGATTTCTCATTAGAGCACACATCTAGGTTGTGGGTTCAATCTCTCTCTCTCTACCTCTCCCTTCTTCTCTAAAGAGCCTTAAAAACATATTTTTTAAATGAGCGAAGAACCTGCTAGACAATTCTCCAAAGAGGACATACAGATGGGCAATAAAATATGAGAAGATGGTCAATATCACTAAACATCAGAAAAATGCAAATTAAAACCACAATGAAATATCACCTTCCACCTGTCAAGAAAGGACATCATCAAAGAATCAATAAACAAGTGTTGGCAAGGTTCTGGAGAAGAGGGAACCCTGGTAGGAATGCAAATTGGTGCAGCTAATGTGGGAAAAACCCTATATACCATAATTTGTTTATTCTAAGATAGACTGGCTTTTTTATTGTCTCCATTTGGGGGCTCTCATAAATACAGCTGCTATGAACATTCTTGTATATGTCTTTAGGTACACTTAACAAACTCAGTTATGTTAGATATACACCTAGGAGTAGAATTCTGAATTATTGATTATGCATATGTTCAGTTATAATACATACTGCCAAATAATTTTTCACTGTGGCAGTGAGTTTATACTATTAATATACAAGAGTTGCATTTGCTCTGCATTATGCAGGACTCACGAATGCTTTTCTTCATTGTAATAGTCAGTATATAATCTCATGCAAATTCCTTTCTTATTTTCAAAGACTGTTTATCTTTCTCAGGCATAAGTCAGGCACCTTCAATGTCCTAATGTGTGGGGATAGGAGAGGGGGTGGCATAAATATTAAGCTCAATGTTCCTTTGAATATCTTCTCACCTGTGCTTGAGATGAGGGAAACACGCCCCTTTTTCTTCCATTTACCAGGATGAAACTCACAGCATAAAAATGTATTTATCTTTTTTAATTATGGTAAAATATATACAACAGAAAACCATTTTAACTATTTGTAAGTGTACAGTTGAGTAGCATTCATTACATTCACTATGTTATGCAACCATCATCACAATCCATTTTCAGAACTTTTTCATCATCTCAAACCAAAACTCCGCATTCATTAAACAATAACTCCCATTATCCCCTACCAGACCCTGGCAACCACCATTCTACTTTTGTGTCTATAATCAACATCTGAGTTCTGTTAAACCTCCATCACTAAATCTCCCACCTATATATTAAACAAAATTCATGCACAGGTAGGGTCCCTAGTCCTGGCCAGGGATAAGTGCCGATCAGGGTCTTCCTTCATTCCACACCATCCCCTGGTGGTCAGCACATGTCATAGTGAGCGACTCAATTCCAGGTCTTTCACTTGAACTCAGGAGGGGACACTTTGCATATTAGCTTTTTATATAGAGAGATTAGCCTACCTTTTCATGTTTCATGCCCTTACTACCAGTATTATATCAAAGAGTCATGAAACACATTCTTGAATACATCCTCTGGGAAATTGCATGTTGGTGTGATCCCCCTCACTTTGGAATTTCATCCTTTGTATAAGCTGATGGCTCAATCAAAATTTCTAGACCACTACAAGGGCATGAAACCTTAGGGAATTTCATTTTTCCCCTTTAATCTCCCAGTCCCTCTGACTGTATTTTTATACTGTCAGAATTTTTTCACAGAAGAGTTCCCATGAGTACTCCTTGCCATAATGTGGCTGATGCTTGAACTTTCTGTTTGGCTTTGACAATTTAGGAAGCAGGATATTTCCTAACTTGGGAAGTGTGAATTTAATCTCTCTACTGTGGACCAAGTGAATGGGCTGAATTTAGCTGATATTGTGGGAGTTACTCAATAACTCAGCATTGCTATAAATGCATCATCCTGCCAGAGGACGTCCTTACATGATTGCATGGCGCCTTTGGCCTCTCCAGTAAACTGAAGGTAATGAGAACTGGTGGTACTATTAGGAACTGTCTCTCTGTGGGGCTACATGCAGGAATTGCCCATAACTTGTGATCTATTATCTATCACAAGGTATGTATTTTTGAAAACTTTTTATGAGCAAAACAGATTCTTCAGCTCTCCAATGACACTCCAACCTGGATAAAGACTGATTTCCCCCTCCCCAGAGAATGCAGCATCTGCCTGATGTGAAGAAGTATGTGTGGATTTGTAACTAATCTTTTTTAAATGTGCTGTAATTTCACATTGCCAGAACCATTTTCCCAAATGCAGGGTTTAAATGGGAAAGAACCTCAAGAGATCTTTACCCTATTATCATTTCAGGGGAAACTGCCCAAACTCTAGCAGAGAACTTTCTACCAAGTGTATAACAGACAAAACCAGTTTTCAAAAAATTCAAATGATCCCACTAAACAGCAAGTAACTTGACAAAAGAGCAAATCATCATCACCTACAGTAGACAATTCAGCAGAGGACCTACTAGGAGGCAGCAAATCAATGATTCTCTCTCATCATTATTGTTTCTATCTCTCTATTCCTCTCCCTTCCTCTCTGAAATCAATAAAAACATATTTCTTAAAAACTTGAAATCATGCATTCACATAGATATATGCACTCCTATGTTCATTGCAGCATTATTCACAATGGCCAAGACATGGAAAAAACCAAAGTGTCCCGAGATAGAGGACTAGATAAAAAAGATATGGTACATATACACAATGGAATACTTTGCAAGCTAAGAGACCATATGCTGAGTTATAAAAATGTATTTTGCACAATCAATACAGCGGTTCCTACCACCAATAATCCTTCGATGTTGTTCAAATATCCACAACAATTATGTTTTTTTCTCCTTTGTATAAGAGGTTATAGCAATAATTTATTTCCTTTAGAAAATTATAATGTTTATCTCCTACAACAGCAAGATGCATCTTGTTGCTTCCCCCCCGAGCCCTGCCATTATCCCTCAAGAGTCCATTATGAATATAAGTAATCCAAAGGAATGTATGCACACTCTCCTGTTGGTTGGGTACGTCTCCAGGACCTCTCCCCACTAGTTTCATCTGCTAGGAAACCTATTTTATCTAATTTACCAGAATCATAAAAAAAATCTTAATGGTTGCAGGAAGAATTAGTTGTTCCATTCCATAAAATGTGTTTTAAATTTTTAGAATAACTTAAGCAAAATTTTTATAGAGGCCAGGTTCCAAAAGTAAAAGTCAGCATATTGGTAGCATTAGAGAGAGAGAGAGAGAGAGAGAGAGAGAGAGAGAGAGAGAGAGAGAGAGAGAGAGAGAGAGAGAGAGGAGGGAGAGAGAGAGAGAGAGTAATCTGATAAAGATTCACTTCTAAGACATGGATTCACTTCTAAGAGCTTAGATTTAGACAGGGGAGAAAATGGGCCATTAGGGGAAAACTATATTCTAGTTGGCAAATAACCATTATTGAGTTTTATGAAACTCTTGGAACTTCATAAAATAGTACAGCAAGTTGCTTAAAAGCAGAGGCCCTGTTCTGTCTCACTAGCTACATGACGTGAGGACATGCCTTCATTTCTCTAAGTCCTGATTACCCTGACAACAAAATAGAAATTGTCATAACATCATTTACCTCATACAGTTACCATGAGGATTGAATGTCTAATGCATATATCACTGCTTAAGTGACAAGGACAAAATGTGTTCTCGCATGAGTTCTCTCATGCTTCCTCCTCCCAGTCCTATAAAAGAGAAGGGGGTTGTCTTTTTTCTTTGCTTCCCTTTGTTTTTTCTTTTCTTTTCTTCACTCACTCACCCTGGAAAGAATTCTATCTGTGACCTCATTCCCAGGCTTTTGAGATACAGATTGAGAGCAACAGTGGAGGGGGGGGGGGGGGGGCGAGAAATAGAGGTTGAGGGAAACTGGAGAGAAATAAACAGATAGATCCTGCCCAGGAGAGCAAGAGGCAGTTGTGTGAACGACACTAGTGCAGGTGTGGTATTGAATATTTTGGGAGAGGAAACGGGCTTTTGAGATGTGTGGAGATTTGTGTTGATGTGGGTTATGGACTGAATGCCCTTTAATGATACTGACATTTTCTTTTAATTGCTCTGGGTTGCAGTTCAGTGCTTTTTGATTGTGACTCTGTAGAGAGACTAGGCCACATAGGACTCCAAATTACATATAAATTACCACCAGGGTGGCAATGACATCATTGTATCGTCCTCTCTATATGTGCAAATGTGTGTGGGAGCTGTAGTAACTAATTTTCTGTGGGAACAGGATACTGTTTTGAGTTAAGAGTACACTCGGAGAAGATAGCATGAAAAATATATATTCTGGGATCTAAATGGGAAATTGGTGCTATCTCTCTGAGACAGTACTAGTATAAGCAAAATTTCAAGGAGCTTTCTAAGAAATATTGTCACAGTAACTTCTTTAAAGTCCCCAAATCAGACAACAAACAGAAGCTCCTAAACCATTTGATATGATTACACCAGTTTGCATTCCCTCTAGCAGTGTACTTACCAGGGTTCACTTTTTTCCACATCCTCACCAACACGTGACAACAGTGCTAAGGAACAGCGAGCCAAGCAGTAAGGAGTGAGCAAGTGTTATGCCCAGATTTCAAGATCCCCAAGGACCACCAGGGAGTTGAGTTCAATGCAAAAGCAAAGAGCCCTGGGGCAAAATCACTAATGTGTACTGCTATCCCTCCCATGTAAATGTGAACTGATTGATTCTCATCCCACTTTTTTTTTTTTTACAGAGATAGAAAAGAATGCATTGGTAGAACAATGGCCACATGGCATATACCCCAGGCAGTGTTAATCTGCTCCAGAGAAAAATATCACTTTTGAAACCCACTATCCATTCAAAATATTTGTTTTGTTATATCAATAAATACTCTTGGCTTTCTACTTATCTTGTCGTTGAGAACATTTTATTCTATTAACTATCTTCATAGCTCTCTATATGTCAAAGCCCTTAACTATCATTCCAAACATTTGGAGCCTTATAATTGTGCTTCTCATCATAAAGCACTGACACTTAGCCTTCGTTACTTTGGGGTCTATCAAACACATACCTACCAGATGTCAGGTTTTTAATATCTCCTATATCAGCCTGGGTCTGCAAAGGAAAACCACCAACAAACTCAATAATAACATTGGTGTGATCTTACCAGCACATTTCTTACTGCTTTAGTGAATGGAATATCTTCAGATTGTTCTCATGCAAAACAACTAACTCATGGATTTTCTGGCATTATAGAGTATATCCACTCTAATCGAACTATTTCTTTGGGACTTTTTGATTCCTTCTTCTGTATTTACCATAGCATATTTGGCTTTTCTATTGTATGTGATGTGGGCAATCGCTTGTCCCAAGTATCTAAGAGCCAACCTAGAAGGGGTCTTTTGTGGGACTGTAAATCCAGTGTTAGTAGATCATGTAAAACATATTAATAAAATCTCTCTTTTACAACTTATGTTCTGTTTTCCCTTAATCAAAATTCCTAAGGACCCACCCCCAAATATACTGTTCCAGCCCTTGCCAGTACGTGTTGATTACTGCAGTTCTTTTGGTAAATAGTCCATTTCTGCTCCTAGCAGACCGAGCACTTCCCCAGGTGGGTTATGTTGTAACTTGATCCCATCTATTGGTCTGTTAACTAGGAAGAATAGTTGGTGTAGATCTTAAAGGAACATGATTTGTCTTGCAAGACAGAGGCCTGTGCATCATCTTTAAACAAAATGGGAGCGCTAACCTTTAATTAGGAAAATTTCACAGAAACTTGAAGATTCAGTGTTTCTGAGTGTTCCTTGTCATTGTGACTGGAAGGGAAAGTGCAAGTAAATTACAAAGAGACGATTTGTCTTTAAGCAAGTTTAATTTGTCTCGAAACTAGCCTTCAAATGTAAAAAGTGTTAGCTCTTACTTCTGCCGTCCACACGGTCCAGGAAATTCTAGATATGTGGGTACATCAATCAAATGTTTAGATCCCAACTACACTGTTAATGTTCTATCCCTGCCAAATTGGGGCCATAATCTTGCAAAGCTTAAAAATTCCAATTATCCTGCATCTCTACAACTCTTACAATTAAAACACTCACATATATACAAACATATATATACATATACAAATGCATATAATTAATTAAGAAAAGAAAGAAATCTAAGACTAAATTACAAGCTAATTGAATAAATTATATGATCACTTTTCTTCTGCATGCATAGGATGAATAAAATTAATACATGAATAAATCATTGAGTGAATGATTATTTTTTTATCTGTACCTGAAGAAAATTTAGCTCATTGATCAGATATCCTACACTGTCTCAACAAAAGGAATTTTTAAAGATATCATCAGGGTTGATCTAGCAAATCTAAATGTAAGAGTGCTAGAATATTTTTCTTAATATGCTTTAATTTTTCAATATTATCCATTATTCTAAACCACAATATGTAATTAGAAAACCAATTACTAGTTCATTTGGATATTTTTAAATCAATGCAACGAGAGAAATTGCCACATAATTATACTAAAATATAGATGAAAATATACTAATCCATTCTTCTCCCCTTGTGTCCTTTTACATTCTTTAGAACAGTCCCTGCCAATGATTCTTGCCTTTCACCCTCCTTTTTTTAACTTTCAGATAAAAAGTATGTTCTTTTTGTGAGAACCATTTGATGTTCAGAGGGCTCAGAAAGCCTTGTGAAGTAACTTTGAAAACTCTTGAGATCTTTTATGCCACTTTAGGCAGTTGTTCCTATCAATAGGAATTTGAAATCTCTCCCCTGCAAATAATCATTTTTCTTAGTTCACAAGTCCAACCTACAAGTTTAAAATAGGTCAGGGATTTGAAAAGTTCAAAGTCGAATTTTCTAATAGAAAGCAGCATGATCAAATATCAAGACTCAAGATTCTAATCATTTTTGATGCCTAGATGGACCATGACCTTGAACAACTTAGTTAACTCTGACTACTTTTTATAAAGCCAAGAGAAATAAACACTTTGATCTGTTGATTTTATAGGAGAAATGAGATTGTCAAAAGCAATGTTTGTCAGAAGTGAATGCACACCTTAAAAAAAGGTCTAGAGACCCATCATGTCTAGAGTTTACTTTACCAATCTAAGCACAGTTCCTTAGTCTTATGTGCTCTCTAGGGAGCAGGCAACATTTGTAGAGGTAACGGCTAAGATTTAAGTGGCATGCAGCACTAAACTAATTACCAATAATTTTCATTAACATATTTCCCCTCAGAAACCTAGTTTGGGCATGATGGAGAAGGAGGAGACATTTGGGTCAATCAAAAAACATCATTTCAGAACTATCTGCCTACTCCTTTCCTTACCAAATACCATCAATTAAAGTTAATTTGGGTAAAAAGCTCCTATTAGGGGCTACAAATGGTTATGAAATATAATTGTCATTTACTCCTTAATGTTAAGAAATTCACACTAAGTTATTTCAGGCTCAGTAATTGGGAGTTTTTCATTGAAGTGAAAAGAAAGAAGAAAGCAATCATGGGAAATGAATGGCTTAGAGAAGAGGAGCCAGGCAGACTATATTAGGGGTAAGAAGCTTCCAGCATGGTGAGCACTGAGTGCCTGGAGGGTGGGAAGGGTCTGGAAATAAAATGAGAAGCAGAATAAGGTGCCCCTCAATTGCCAGCTACTAGTAAGTGCCCCAACATTTCTTTGTGGGTAATTTTACTGGAGGTTTATCTAATTAATGTCTTGATTACAGTCATTTGAACTTGCTTGGAAAACTGCAGTGTTTTGTTTGCCATAATTCATTCCAGCCTCCCCCTTTCAAATCTATATTATTATCCAGTTACTTGATGACAAAAAAAAAAGGTAGAACAGATTCCTGCTTTCAAGACCCACACTCTTTCTCATTCTATTCCATTAAAACTTCTACTCAAGTGAGCAACTAGAAATCATTCTCCGTGAGTTGGATCTCCAAGATTCACATAATTCAGAATAAAACTGATTTACCTTAGGTCTTTTTCAAACGGACAGAAATCTTTAGACACAAGAAGGAGTCATTACAAAATAGAATCTATTTTACATAGAAACCCAGAACAGTCACTGATAGGGGATGAGAGAACGTGAATGAGGTTGTAAGGGCATTGTCTGGATCAATTAGGGTCTGGTCAGGAGATATAGTAATGTGAGTGAGAAAACTTCAACATAAAGAATTATCAGTATGGAATTGGAATAATGAAAAGTTGGTTAATGAGAGTTAAAGAGAATCCTTAAGAACACAGAAGCAGCAGATAAAAGAGGCAATCAGTATGTTAAAGCTGAAATAAGATACCCCCACAGAAGGACCTCTTTCTCCAGGATTGAAATCCAATCCTCATTGGAAAGGCCAGAGCCATGGCTCTCTGGATGGTGAGGAAATTGCTGAGATGCCTTGCTGAAAATCTGTCCTCTAGGCACCAACAGAATCTGTTGCCTCTGGACACTACTGGAATTGAGAGCAGGAGGCAGGCTTCCCTGTAGAAGCCCAGTGCAAGAAAAAGCCATGGCTCTGCATAATCCCAGAGCTAAAGAAAGCTGTTCCATTGAAAAGAGGTGAGCTCTGAAGAAAATGTATCCTGAAGGAGCCCAGCATTAAAGCAGACCATGCTGCTGCAGGTGAGCCTGGAGAAATACTTTCTACAAGGTCCAGCACTGGAGAGACTGCAGACTGGAGATACTGGCCACAGCTGGCAGGTGAGGAGTGCACAAAGGATGCCAGGGTAAAATCCCACTCACCTGCACAGCAGGTCTTGGGTGCGTGGTGTCCATAATGTTATCAGGCCAGAGTTAGGGCTGGGACCTTCCAAAATGACTGTGTTCTCTGGGCAATAGCTAGGGGAGGGCCTAGATGCTCCCCACTCAACTCCTGTCCACACACAAACAGACTGCTGGTGATAAATCCATGAAAAAGCCAGCAGCTGCCTCTGAACTTGGAACCCCCTTCATCTTACAATGTCCCTACAGCTCCCTCTGCGGGAAAAGCTTATTATACTTGACTCTAAGGAGAAATGCTCCAATATGGCAGAGAAGGTAATGAAGGGTGGATGTGCAACTCAGAGGTATAAATTGAAAATTGGCATAACACTTATTAAAGGATCATAAAACTAAAATAAACATATCTATAAATAATAACACCAATACCAATTACATTGTCCTGAGCCAATGTGGAAATGCCTAATGAATGTATAATCTAGAACAGGAAATAACTTTTTCTTCAGTTTTATTAATTATAAAATCTGCATTACTCACCCAATTCATCAATTTAACAAATGAAAATGGCAAAATTAACACCCATTATTAGTCACAACCTCAAACACTTCCTTCCTCGTTTATTGTCCTCATCCTCCAAAGGCCTAAGCTTTAGCATGCACATGATTCTTTTCATTCCATAACCCTTCTGTTCCTGGCATTCAGTGAATCACTACCATGGTTGTTTATCTTAATTTCTACTACCAACTGTCCAGGAAATTATCACAGAACACCATTAGTTGTGTAATAACTTTCTGGTTATGTTTCTGTTTTTCTATTTTTATTACTCTAATTCTATATAATAAAAGCCTAATATGCTAAATGTCCAGTCATCTGTTCAACCAATCAAAGCACAATATGCTAATGATATGCTCAGGCTGCTCAACCACTCGTTATGATGTGCACTGACCACTAGGGGGGCAGACACTCCGACTGGTAGGTTAGCTTGCTGCCAGGGTCTGGCAGATCAGAACTGAGCGAGATGGGCCAGACATGTCGTGGAGCCAACCTCCCATGTCCCTTTCCAGCCCCGATTGTGCACCAGTGGGCTCCCTCAGCCTGGCCTGGGCCCTCTTGCAATCTAGGACGCCATGGGGAATGTTGGAGAGCTGGTTTTGGCCCAATCCTGCAGGCCAGGCTGAGGGACCCCATGGGTGCATGAATTTGCAAACTGGGCCTCTAGTGTATTGCATAACAATCATCCCATGCTAACCTATCTAAATGCTTTTGGTTATAACACATTTACTTCAAAAAGTAAATAATTAGCCCAGCAGCATGGCTCAGTGATTGAGTGTCGACCTATGAATCAGGAAGTCACAGTTCATGTCTCTAGGGCACATGCCCAGGTTGCAGGCTTGATCCTCAATAGAGGGTGTGCAGGACACAGCCAATCAATGATTTTCTCTGATCATTGATGTTTCTATCTCTCTCTCCCTCTCCCTTCCTCTCTGAAATCAATAAAAATATTTTTAAAAGTAAATAACTATGTTCCATTCGATCAAATTAAACTTTCCTAGATTTAGATAAAAATGCTCAACATCCATTAACCACAATGATTTCTTCAGGCTATTTATTAAGCAGACTTTCTGCTTGTATGAGAAAGTTGCATCTACAGGGGAGTGCTTTTCATCCTTGTGCAGCGTCCCCACCCTGTTTCATAAAGCAGGAAACTGATGGCTTATTCTCCTAGAAGGCAACTGTCTCTATGAACTCTTTCATTTATCTTTTCAGGATAATTGAGAAAAGGACATTTGGTTCAATACCCTCTGGATAATATTTTTGGAAAAGTGTGCCCTTGAGATGCATAGATTCTGTGCTTTTCCTGGCAGTTAGTTTATAGAGGCATAAATTTGCTGTTCCCGTGCATGCATCAATGCCCTGAGAAGGAAAGCAGTATAATGAGGTGTAAGGAAGTACACTTGGCTGTGAATCTAAACTATCTCTCCAATGCAGTTTTTATAAAATTGACATTTTAAAATTGAAATTTGGTGTTCATCTGTTTTGCTCACATATTTTACATTCATGACTGCAAATTCTGGAGGGGAAGAACACTGTTGCTTAGTTCACACTCTAAGTCCCACTACAGGCCTGGCATGCTCCACAGGCAATTAGAGCTCTCTCCATGGCATAGTGAAGACATTGATGCCCAGAAAGGTGAAAGCAACTTGTTCAATTGTGTGCCTTGCTAGTGAAAAAATGGCTTATGAAGTCCAAATTTATAATGCCATTGGGAATAAGCCATGGTTCCTTTCTTTTGGTAGTCATTGGGGTTCCTTTGAGAATCTGGCAAAAGCTAAGAACTCTTCTAAAACATGCATATTATCATATAAACACAAATATTTTCAGCAATTTCAGGAGGTTCACAGACTCCCTAAAATTGACAACCAAGTGATCATGGAATCCAGGGTAAAAGCTTCTAATTCTTATTACGTTTATTCCTTTTTAATTTATACTTACATTTTTCCTCCTATTCTAATTTCATTCTCCCTCATGAAAATCTTGCTCTGCAATGTCCCCTGCTTTGATTATTTTACAGTGATTAGCAAGCATGCTTCCCACATCCCTGTTCTTAGTTCTAAATGGTATTTATCTTTCAAAATAACTAATATTCCCTCTAAGACAGCATGACACATCTATTATAATATGTATTAATTTACCCATAAACATAGGCTCCTGAAACTAGATTTTGAATTAAGTTTTAAAAGTTGGGGTGATACTTTTTAATAGCACAAAAATGCACTCAAATTTAATGTGTAGGTTTGAATTCACATTTGAAACCAATTGATAATGAGCCATCATGCCAATTTTTTGTACATAATTAAACATGCAAATTAAAAATTATTCATATTATGCAATAAGAGCATGATAGCATCTGTCATCCTCTTCATATAACAGGATATTAAATACCAGTGTCACCCAAAGACCTAATGGGGACAACAGATAATTCCTTCCAGAGAAAGTGCTAGACCATATGTGAAATTCATAAGCAATGTCTGGAAACAGTTGATAAACCTCATCCCCCCCACTCACATTACTTGTACAAAAAAAAAATTAAATGTTGTATAGTGAATAATTTTTTTATGGGAGGGAGTTCATCCCTAAGAGTAAAGGGAATGAATGTATTTTCTTTTCACCATAAATCATGAGAAAGGGGCTTTATGTGTCACCTAAGTTAAAAGACATGGTCACCTGGTATCTTGTTCCTTCCTGAAAGATCTAAGGTATAAGAGATAAGCTTTGATGGTGGGTCAAAGAAAAATTGCTGGATCTTGAATGCTCTGCATTAAATGAGTTTTTCAGAACAAGGAGTGTGTGAGTGTTTGGGATGCTCATGGGAGACTCAGTGTCTGGTCTTATCCATGAGGACTGGCTGGCTCTGCTTTCAAATTCTGCCAAGGGCACAGAGTGCTTATACCAGGTCATACGATAGCCATCAAATGAGAACTTCCTTGACTCCCTTTCCTCAACTCTCTCCTTGCATGCAACCCTGATGGAGTAAGAACAGAGTGAGGGAGGGGGAAATAATAAAGAGAAGATGCTGACCAAGCCCCCCTACCCAACCAGAGACCTTACACATGCAATGGTCCAGGCTGAGGGGGAGGGAGAAGATTCGCCTTTTAGTGGTGGGTGCGGCTGTGTGCTGTATATGAGATTGGACATCGAGTGAAACCATTTATATTTGCTGGAAAAAAAGAGAATAGCCAGCAAACACCATTATATTTAATCTTGAAAGAAGTAAGGGATAATGAAAGCCAAAAATAAAGCTGTATGATTAAATCCCTCAGGAAGTGTTTGTTCAACATTTATTAAGTATTGTGAAACCGAAAGAGATAAAATTTAGTTTTGAAAGGGTATGGAGATTAAATTAAGATATAAAACTGGGCTCACAGTGCTCTAGAACCATGAAAACAAAAGTAAAGATATGTCTCTGCCAGAGAAAAGAGGAGAAAAAGAACATATGAAGAGTGGAAAACAGACTGGTCAGTTTGTACTGACATCAATGAGTTATAATTATCTCATGCTTACATGGTTTTAAAAAATCAGCATAATATGGCATGCATAAACTCAGAAGAAAATTAAATATCATTCTGATTATCAACTAGGAAAGCCTGTTAAGGCACCACACAAAGTAGGCTGAGACACCAGCAGTCCTGGATTGTGAGAAGGATATCCGACTGCCAGTTTAGGCCTGATTCCTGTGGCAGTCAGACATCTACTGAGGGGTCCCAGATTGGAGAGGGTACAGGCTGGCTGAGAGACACCCCTCCAGTGCACGAATTTTGTGCACCAGGCCTCTGTTATGAATATGTATATGTGTATATATATTTTTTTTTCCAAAAAGAAACACAGAAAGGATAAATTAATTTTTTAGGGCCCCTGTTTGGCTTAGTGGATAGAGCATTAGCCCACAGACTGAAGGGTCATGGGTTTGATTCTGGTCAAGGGCATGTACCTTGGTTTCAGGCTCAATCCCTGATCAGGTTGTGTGAGAGGCAACCAATCGATGTGTTGCTCTCACATCAAAGTTTTTCTCTCTGTTTCTCCACTCCCTTACACTATGTCTGAAAATCAATGGAAAAAGTATCCTCGAGTGAAAAATAACAACAACAAAAAATCATTTTTAGGGGCCTTAGTGAAGGGAGGATAGGATGAAAAAAATAAAAATGGAAATGAAACCTGTCTGAGTAAACTTTTTAAAAACATTTCGTTTTGAAACATGTAAAAGTTTTGAATCATGTATATATTGAAAGTATCAGTTTAAAAGTAAATCCTGACATTCAAAGCAAACTGAAACATATGGACCTAACAGAGAATATTTACAGGTGATTTTGAATTCTCTACTCTGACCTATATGGACTATATTCTAAAAACAAACCAAACTGCAAAAAAAAATCCTAACTTTTACTCAGTAATTACGTTGTTAAAAGTCATATTAGAATTACAGTTTCCCAATGTTTAAATGTATGTTGCAAAGTAAGACAATTAAGAAAACCAATGAGTGCATTGAATATTAAATTTGAATTGGAAATGTCAATGCCAATATAAACTTGTGGCTTTTAAAAATATATTTCCTAACTCAACATAAGAACCTAAGAGAATGTCTCTAAATTATATATTTTCAAATGATTAAAATGGCAAGTTTTGTGTCATGTTGAGTTTATCACAATTCTATTTTTCTATATTTCTTCTTACTAAAGAGCTTAAGGGTGTAGAAAGGCAGGATTGATTTTTGTTCAGTATGTGGTTGAGATTAGAAGTCCCTCTGGACTCAGCAACAATGTCGGGGTAAATGAGCTCTAGAACTCGAGGCCACCCAGGCTATCCCACCGGCCCATGCAGGGCTCTTCCCAGAAAAGGTCACCAAGTGCCGCCAGCCTGTGCTCCCCTCCAGCCTCCTCGTGCTCAGACACCTGCACATCTGTGGTTTCTTTCTCCCATGGTGTTTGCAAGGACTGACCTACAGAAGCACTCTGTGTTTAAACACACAGCATGGGTGGAGGGGAGGCTCAAAAAGCACCACACTTATTCCTAATAACAGTTAGAGGCTTAGGTGATCCTCTCAACAATAAGAAAGAAATGTATGCTTTGCCTACATAACATCTCTTCACTTCTGGTGTTTGATTTGGCAACTGCAGCACATACAGTTAGCATCAAATCTGAATGTTTCCTTTAACCGCAAGTGCTTCAAGGAAGCCTACAAGAATGTGTTCTAGCAGGACTTTGAGTAGCAGGAATGCAGGCAACATAGCAACCTGCTTGCACCATGGGCTCTTCCCAAATTCCCTCTGAGTGCCCTACAGAAACCAACAACGACTGAACATTTCCTTCTCCCCGCTCCACAGGAATTCCTAACCCTCCTCTCTGGAGTGAATATTTCTCCTAAGTTAACAGGCAAAGACCACTCCTAAATTCAGGTTTTGAATGAATAAGGCTTGAATACCACCGAATACCAATTAATATTTAGGCCTTTCTGGATTTTTACTTTAAGAAGGAATATTGGTGATTTGTTTTATATAGTTCAAAGTCCTCTTGTTTTATTGAAAAAATTTATGTCGGTTTATATCAATCAGTCAAGAAGTGAACTCATCTTTTTTGAATGAAATATGTTCTGTTTTCAAAATGAAATTCCCTTCCCAATTACACTCAGGAAGTAGAGGATGGATGTCTCCCACTTTGATGGCAAGCTTCCTAGTTCCATCCGTTTGGGCAGAACACAAGAACAAATCATTCTGACCTGGAGCTAATGGCTCCAGGCTTCACAGAACATTTAAAATGTGAGAAAGCTTGTAAATCCATGCCTAATTAAACATTGGAAAGAAATGAAATAAACTACTTTGAACTTCTTCAAATCTTCTTCAGAAATCCTCTAATTTTTATTAGAATGTATATTCATCAATATAATTCAAAAGAAATACTTGCTCAGCTATACTGAGATGTGTGTGCAAGACATTTGTGCACAGAGAGAATTGTTCTCTCTGCTAGGAATGCTCTTTGTCAGTATCCACAGGGCTTGCTCCCTCCCTTTACCCAGTTCTCTGTCCAAATGTTACTTTGTCAGAGAAACCCTGTCTAAAATAGAACCACCTACTACTTTGCTTTCAATCATGGTATTCATTAGAAGAATACCCTGCCTAGCATTATATGATGTATTTATTGTATATTTCTATATTGTCCTCTCTACTTAAATGAAATCTCCATGATACTGGCAATGTTATCTTTTGCTCACTCTGTATCCTCCTTTCTCAAAAGAGTGTATAATACATACTAAGTGTTGGACAAATTAATTCTTTTCATGTTTAAACTCATTATCCCCTCCCAAGACCTGATGTTTTATATACTTTCTTCTGGTCAGAGGGGATCTTAGAGAGCATCCAAATAAGAAAACTTGAAGACTAAAACAATCGCATTACTTCTCCAAACATGCATACTTCATTAATAACCGAGCCAAGCTAAAATCTCTGTCTTGATTCCTAGCTACCATTATACCACACTGGCTTTGACTTTATGTTTAAGTGGCAATATTTACACCTGAGTGAACAGAGGAGACCAGTTAAAGCACAGGCTCTGCCATCAGACATCCTGCTTTCAGATTTCAGGTATGATGTTTACCTGCTATGAGAACTTGGATAAATCACAATGTCCTTGCGGCTGTTTTCTCATCCACACAATGAAAATTACTGTGAGCATGTACAGTGCTTAGCACAGTAGTTGGAACACGGTAAGATCTCAATAAATGTTCTTTCACACATTATCCCTAACTGTTATTCTCCCATGCCTAGCACTGTTTTTTACAACATACAAAATTCTAAAATGAGTTTGTGTAAAACATTCTGGAAAATATTTTCTCTTCCTGCCAAAGTTCTTCAATTCCTTTGTTCCCAGAAAAAGAAAAAAAAAAGTTGCCTCTAGCTCTTAACCACATCCACCATTACAGCTATACAGCTATACAATGGCATATACAGAAAACACTGGCTTTCTAGATAAATCATGATAAGAAGGAATCTTTTGGGTTGGCTTATTTGTTTGTTTGTTTACCAATATTTCTTCCATTAACCTATTCTTTGAAATTCAAGAGAATTTAGGATCGTTTCCTGTCAGTTTCCTGCCTCCTAGGGAAAAATAAATCTATTGCTGACTTATACCACAAAGAACGATTGTGTGTTTTTCAGCGAAGAGAACAATGAGCAGGTGCATTGTACCTTTGTAGTTTTGTCTTTAGGTCCAATGTAACCTTTGGGCTGGGTATCAGTTCTATGATGGATGGTTCCTGTTGCAAACATGCAGGCGGAGATTTAACTCATTCTCAAACTTGTCTCTGTTTTACTGATAACTTGTTTATGTAAAACAAACAAACAAACAAAAAACTTCATGGTTCTAACGATCAAGATATTAATAGGATTCCCATACTAACAATGACCAACATTAGCATTCTACTGGGACCTTGGGTACCAGCAACATGGAGTAGGTCCAATACACCCATTGATTACAACTAAAACTTCTGGACAAAATAGAAAATGCAAAAACCTTAAGGGTAGAGGAAACATGAAGAAGAAGGTCAATACTTGAAGCAACCCCTATGTGGGTGAGATTATCCCTGTCTCTCCTCTCTGCTTTGAACAAAGGGTGGCCCCAGGCAGAGGCAGCAGCAAACCTTTTAGCCCATCTTCTGGTCAGAGAACAAGGCAAAGGAGATCCTGTGGTCCAAAGAGAGCAAGGAAATTGCTTTTGTCTTGCCATTGTGTCAAGGGTGACTCCAAGTACACCAAACTGCAAGGCAGCAGTGTGGGCAGCCCAAAGACACATGACCAATTCACAAGAGACAGTTACCTAAGGGGGCAATTCAGATGTTAGTATGATCAGATAAGCACTGAAGCAGCTACTATAACTGAAACCAGACATGAAACAGGTCCAGGCCACCTTTCACTGCTTGAGCCAAATTAAGCAGATACAAGGTTGAATCCTTTAGAAGTGTTTATTCCAGTAGCGCTGGCAGTATGGAGAGAGCAGCAGGTCATCCTGTAAATTCTATCCTAACCTCCCCTGCTAGCCGGCTGGTTACATATGGATAATGAAGAAAGGCTATGTGCAAGGAGGAAGGGAGGTAGGATAAGCAGCTATAGGGTCGTGTGTCTCCACCCAGGGTCTTGAAGCCCGATAACAAGGTAGTTAATTTTCTATGAGGTTAATAGAACAGTCAGCATTCCTGAGGCAAATGCCCAGAGTGGGTCAGGGTCCAGGCACAGCAACCTAATCAAAGTGTGTCCTGTCCGTGGTTTGTTCTCAAAATGTATTGGACCCATTCGGGTTTAGTGGCATCTCTTATCATTTCACAGTCCCGTTTTTCTCCTTGCAATACATCCTCCAGCTTCCCAGGGTGTGTAAGAAAACCTCTTATCTATAGTTAGTAAGGAGAATAATCATTAAACAACTGTGGTCCTTTCTTGTTGCATGTCCTTCCCCCTATCATAACTATGTTCCATGAAGTAACCTACTGTGAGAGATACTCCCATTGAAAAGTAGGAGCTACAAAAAAAATAACCCAATGGGAAATTTAAAACTGAAAAAATGCAGTACTTGAAATGAAAACTTTGTTAAATGGGTTCAATAGCAGAAAGGAGATGGCAAAAGAATCACTAAACTTAAAAATCAATAGAAATTCTTCAGCCAGAAGAATGGAGTGGGAAATTATTTAAGAAAAAATGAACACAACTTCACTATTATTAACACAATATCAAATTTTATAACTTTCGTGTCATTGGAGTCCCAGACAGAAAAAAAGTGATTGTTAAAGAAATAATGTTTGAAATATGTGTTATGCTTGTTCAGACTCCCAACTTATATGAGAAATGATTTATTTACTTATATAAATGCATGCAATATACACATAAATCTATAAAAAATAATAACTATATATATATAGTTATTATATATATATATAAAGAGAGAGAGAGAGAGAGAGAGAGAGAGAGAGAGAGAGAGAGAGAGAGAGATGAGTATAGGTTTACAGTTGTTTGTATGGGAAATAGTACAATAATCCTATATAATGAAGAGGTGATATGCAAATTGACCATCACTCCAACATACAAGATAGCTGCCCCCATTTTGATAAAAGATGGCTGTCACAAGATGGCCAGCAGGGAAGGGCAGTTGTGTGGGACCAGGCCTGAAAGGGAAGGCAGTTGGGGGCAATCAGGCCTGTAGGGAAAGGCAGTTAGGGGCAACCAGGCCAGCAGGGGAGGGCAGTTAGGGGTGACTGGGCTGGCAGGGGAGAGCAGTTCGGGGGGACCCAGGCCTGCAGGGAGAGGAGGGCAGTTGGGAGGAAGCAGGTCTGCAGGGGAGGACAGTTTCGGGGGAGTAGGCCTACAGGGGAGAAAGTTAGGGGTGACCAGGCTTACAGGGGAGGACAGTTGGGGGTTACCAGACCGGCTGAGGAGGGCACTTGGGGGGGACCGGGTCAGCAGGGGAGGGCAGTTAAGGGCAACCAGGCTGGCAAGGGAAGGAAGTTAGGGGCAACTGGGCTGGCAGGGGAGCAGTTAGGCGTCGATCAGGCTGTCAGGGGTTATGAAGTGATCAGGTTGTCAGGCAGAAGTGGTTAGGGGCAATCAGGCAGGCAGACAGGTGAGCAGTTGAGAGTGAGCAGTTGTCCTGGATTATGTGAGGGATGTCCACCAGGATCTGGCCTTAAAAGGGCAGTCTGACATCCCTCAAGGGGTCCCATATTGGAGAGGGTGTGGGCTGGGCTGAGGGACATACACACTCCCCCATGCACAAATTTTATGCACTGGGCCTCTAGTTAATAAATAATAATAATATAAGAACAAACTGTGTTTTATTATGTACTCACAACTGTAAACTTACTTTTGCCCACCCTGTATCTACGAAGAAATCAGGAAAAGGAAAACTGGGACCTTAATGATAAGATAAAGCTGGGAGAGAATTCTAAATTAAACATATTTCCAGAGTTTCTGTGTCCTTTCAGGCATGTCCCATCAATGTGGGCTTTTCTAGAAGCCAGCAGAAAGTGCAGGGAGGGGTCGGGTATGTGACTCGCAGCAGTCATGCGCACAAACAAACCAGCTGTCTAGAAGCAATTATTATTCTTAAAATGCACACCAAAAAAAAAAAAAAAATGTTTCCCCCATCAGTTCCCATAAAGAGAACACTACACAACATCCTCTCCATCTTTCTCGGGTAAAATAGCAACGGATGTCAAAAGACTGCTTGCATTCCTAACATCCCTTTGAGTGATCAGTGTCATCTTTAGACATGCACCAGGAGGCTTTGCTCAGGGGATTTTACTGATGACATGTCACCAGCTTGTTCTGAGGTGTACAGTTTATTACTCCTTCGGGTGATGATAAATAAGACCCACCTTGAGCAAATCTATCTTAGGCAGGTTTAATAAACACAACTTCCCCCCAAGGGTTAGAGTGGGGTGAAGGCGAACTCCTTCCCTACAGCTTTGCTACTAGGTTATAATGAAAGCCAACCTCAGAGCACACATCCCAAGGCTTACCGAACAAGCATTTGTAAGCAGTAACAGGTTTTGTAAGCTCACTGCATATGGCTTTAGGTGATCCGGCCATCCAGGTTCATTCAAGGCAGGAGCCACATACTCTACAGAAAACGTGTTGCTGGCATCCGCCTCTGCATCAGGCCACCTGATTCCTCCCAGCATGCGACGCAGGCCCATATAGGAGAGACACTCGGATGAAGCCTCACTATATCCTTGCATCCAGTCAATGCAAGGGGTAAGGAGTATTCATAAAAATGTAATTAAGCCACATGACCTAGGGTAGCAAGGGAAGCCTATTTCTCACATTTTTAGGCTAATTAGCCCATCACTTCAATGATGAAATGTATTCTTAGCATTACTGTTCTATTGAGAAAAGCCCTCAGTGTTGATGTAGAGTGTTCTGCTAATGTCTATCTCACAGCGGCTATCAGAGATTATAACCTTCTTCTGATAGAGTCAGACAGATTAAAAGTCATAGTGACAATAACATCAATGTTTCGACATTGTTTCTCTGATGATTAATTTTGTGTCGATTTAGTGGAGTCGTGTCGCCCAGATATTTGGTCAAACATCATTCTGGCGCATTCCACAACCTTTCCCTTTTGACATGGTGTTCTGGCCCCCGGACCGTCCTCCTATCCCTGTGGTTTATCTTCCTCACCTCAACTCTACACATCTATATACCTCCCGACATTTTGCTGAAAATTCATTATCTCCTTCCTCCCCTCCCCATGACTGCCTCCCAACTACTTCACTGTCTGATCCTACCACCTTCTCACAGGAAACCCAGTCTCCCAACCGAGTAACCTCTAGAAACTTTGGAGACCTCACTAGTTGGTGGAGACTCAGTGGTGGCTCCTTCAGGCTCTCCCTGATCGTGCCTGCCATCTTGTGGAGAGAGATGTAACTACACCAGGGTTGGACTCACCTAAAGACGAAAGACTGTTCCTTTCCTAGAACACAAAGTGACTGAAATGAAGCACAATACCTTTACTGATTGTTCCGGTCAAACAGGAGTTCTGAGTCTGTCCAAGTACTGTTCCTGGAGGAGGCATTGTTGTAGCAGTCTCATAAACATCCTACATAAAACCCTCCATCCTGAGGAGCGCTCAGCACCACGCTTTTCCATAAGCATTTAATAAATGAAATGCTCTAGAGAATTTCAAGCCTAGCTGTCCAACCACGCACCTATAATTAACTGGAAGAGATTTATCTCAATTTCAAGTTGAATACCACAATTCTTTGCCTACCAATAGATTAGATCCCAAAGGGCTATTTTTAGATTCAACATCTTATTAGCTTTAATCTTGCAATCTCTAAATATATTTCCACTAGATATGAGCATGAATCGGTCTCCTAAAGTTTGTGTGTGTGTGTGTGTGTGTGTGTGTGTTTTGTTTTGTTTTTTGTTTTGTTTTTTAGAAACAAGGCACATTCTTATTTTCCATGTGAACATACATTCCATAGGCAACGCTCTCTAATGTCCTTCAGCTATATTTCCTGCATGTGCCCTCATCCTGGTAGTTCTCTGCTTGCCTCCGTTCCCTCCTCTCCTCCTATCCGCATCACATCTCTCCCCACTCTGTGGCCAGGAGAGTGAGCTATGCAGACAGGATCCTCCAGGCTCCCTGCTCTCTCACTGCCTTTTGGGTTATGCCCTTGAATGGGGGACAAAGGTCTCATTGGTCAGCTAGGGCAGCTAGGGCAGCTGTGGGACAAGGTACCACAGAGTAGGTGGCTTAGACAACAGAAACTTCACTTCTTATCATCTGGAGGCTCCAAGTCCAAGATCAACGTAGTGGTAGGGTTGGTTCCCTCTGGGCCCTCTCTCCTTGGCTTGCAGATGGCTATCTCTCCCTGAGTCCTCACATGGTCTTCCCTCTGTGTCTCTGTGTCCTAACCTCCTCTTCATATAAAGCCACCAAGAGTACTGGATTAGGGTTCACCTGCATGACCTCATTTGAACTTAATTACCACTTTAAAGGTTCTGTCTCCAAACTCACTCACATTCTGAGGTGCTTGGGTTAGGACTTAAACTCATAAATTCGGTGGTGGAGGTTGGGGGGTGGGGGGGCGCGGGCATTTCAGCACATAACAAGGAGTGAAAGTGTTGGCCACATCTGCTCTCTCTCCCCCTCCCCTGCCTCCTCTTGTCCCTTGGCTGTGTCACTTAAAACTTAGAGTCTAATTTTCTACCTGTAACCTGGAGAAACTGCATGTGATTTGTTCTAATGTTGCTCCAGCTCTTAAATCCGATGACGTCACCTAACGTAGGGGATATAGGAAGTAGAAGGCAGGAACCCTAGTGACAGATGTTTTTGCAATTTCAAAATGTGGTTGCCAGGTGACAGCATTGTACTTCATTTTGGCATTGTTCTCAAGGGACATATTTTGCCTAGGTGCCTATTATAAAAAATAAATACCTCCTGGGGGCATTCTGCTTATCACAGAATTTTACTAAATGCAGACTGCGTTGAGCTTGGAGCAAAGCAGTACAGCTTCCCCATCCCATTCGCAATTATTTTTAAATGATTTGATCTTCCAACTTAAAAAGAAAACACTTGAAAATAGTCGTTCTGAAGAAAAAAGTCAGAACTTCTTTGATTTCTCTACACTTATTTTATCATGTAAAATTGATTTCATTTTGACTTACATGAGTCGGGTTAAGGTTATAAATATTCTTATTGCTTTGGAACTTTAGAGGCCTTAGTCAGGCTTTGCAGTTGTTTAAAGGATCTTTTTTTATAATCATGAATGAGCCTTTCAGAAACTTACTACTTTGCTAATAAAAATGGTTGGCTTATAATTTCTAACTTTATGCAGAGTAAGCCATGAAAACACTTTTTGCTTGATCTAGATTCTCAAACCTCTGAGACCAAGGTTCTCAAAGATCTAAGACTTTCTATCCACTATAAACCTGTTTTGAACATAGAAATCATTACTTTTACTCAAATACCAGATTTATTCCTTCTATGTTTCCAATTAATTCTAGACCCTAAAACCTCTAGATCTGGGCAATTCCAGATCATAACTAAGGATTTCGGGGACCCTCGCCCTTGTATGTCAGCCTTGAGCACTGAGCGTGTAGGTGGCTGGGCCCCAGGCGGTGCCCCCCTGATTCTTGTTGAAGTTCACAAGTACTGCTCATGCACAGTGATGCAGGAGACATTGGACCCAAGATTAATGCACATAAAAATTCTCACTATGAAGGTAGGCTCTGAAGTGCAGAATTCCTGTAATTAGAAGGGAAATAAACCTTACAGACATTTTCTTTCACTGCAAAATGTCCAATGGCCACACACTGAAGAGAAGGAACATGCACGTAATGATACAAGATGGATTATGAAACAGAGAAACTCTTATTCCACCTATAAGGAGCATTGGAGCAAAGTGTCATTTCATAATCCCAAATTTCATTTCCGTGAGCATAACACACATACACACACACACACACACACACACACACACACACACACATAAAATTTATAGGGAAGCTATTTAAAGAAGAAATGGTCATTAAAAATACAAATGATAGCAGCTCATTATTTTTAACAGTTTCCATTTGGACCCCAAATATACACATCTCATGCTAGAAAAGTTTTTGTGTTTATTTTTCACTGGGAAAGTGCTTGTAAAAAGTCCCCCCACACACACACGCTAAAAAACAAACAAACAAACAAAAAAATCCCTCCACAGATTGAGAAGAGCAGAAAGCAAATGAGATCATAAATTTCTGTGCGCTCCACTCTTTGATCCTGTCCTTGGCTTGACCTAACCTACAGGTTATATTTTCATGGTCCTTAATATATTTGTGTTTACTTTATTATTACCTATTCTCCTGGATAAATATATCATGGTTATTATATCATTGCCTCATTGTCTGGTTTTCAAAATAGATACCATCACTCTCTTCTGGTCTCCTTTTTTGGAGAAAATATCATATACCCACACTGTGACATTATAGTTATTTCAACAAAAATCAAGACTTAACTACAACAAGGCTGTACACACAGACCACAAAGGGGTACACCAAGAGTGTCTACCTCAGGTAACTGGGGAGACTGACCCACTGGACCATATAGGAAACCTAGCACACAAAGCTACCATACCAACTCAGGGAAGCAGCAAAGATGTGGAGACAAAGTAACAGATCACAAAAGGAAAAAAAAAAAAATGGAGGAAAACAAATGTCTGGATATAGAATTCAAAACCATGGTTATAAAGTTTTTCAAGAATTTCCTAGAAAAGGCTGATAAACTTAGCCAGACCCTCAAGGATATGAAAAAGGACCAACTAAAAATTAAACATACACTGACTGAAATTTAAAAAAATATATTATACAGAGACCCAACAGCAGACTAGAGGAATTTAAGAGTCAAGTCAAAGATTTGAAATTCAAAGAAGCAAAAAACACTCAACCGGAAAAGCAAAAAGAAAAAAGAATCCAAAAAGTTGAAGATAGTGTAAGAAGCCCTCTGGGACAACTTCAAGTGAACCAACATCAGAATTATAGGGGTGCCAGAAGAAGAGAGAGAGCAAGATACTGTAAGCCTATTTGAAGAAATAATGACAGAAAACTTTCCCCACCTGGTAAAAGAAATAGACTTACAAGTACAGGAAGTGCAGAGAACCCCAAACAAAAGGAATCCAAAGAGGACCACACCAAGACACATCATAATTAAAATGCCAAGGGCAAAAGACAAAGAGAGAATATTAAAAGCAGCAAGAGAAAAACAGTTACCTACAAGTGAGCACCCATACAATTGTCAGCTGATTTCTCAACAGAAACTATGCAGGCCAGACGGAAGTGGCAAGAAATATTCAAAGTGATGAATAGCAAGAACCTATAACCATGATTACTCTACCCAGCAAAGTTATCATTCAGAATGGAAGGTAAGATAAAGAGCCTCACAGATAAGAAAAAGCTAAAGGAGTTCATCACCATCAAACCAGTATTATATGAAATGCTAAAAGGTATTCTTTAAGAAGAGGAAGAAGAAAAAAGTAAAGATAAAAGTTATGAACAACAAATACATATCTATCAACAAATGAACCTAAAAATTAAGTGAGTTAAAAATCTGAGGAACAGAATAAACTAGTGAGTATAATAAAATCAGGGATATAGAAAGGGAGTGGACTGATAATTCTAAGGGGAAAGGGATATGGGGGATGTAGGAAGAGATTGGACAAAAATTGTACACCTATGGATGAGGACAGTGGCGGGGGGGTGAGGGGGGGGTAAGGAAAGAGGGTGGAGTGGGAGCCGATGGAGGGGAGCTATGGGGGGGGGGAGGGGAAGAAACTATTGTAATAATCTGAACAATAAAAATTTATTAAATTAAAAAAATTTTGTAATACTTAATTGAACTTCACTACTAATTCAGAACTCCTGATAATTCAAACTACATAGGGATTTTGTTCATTGAACATCTAGTACTTATCTGGCACTCTGCTGGGGATTAAGAACAAACTTATGACCAAACCTAAGGCACACTCACATGGAAGTTAGAGGCTGCAGTTAGTTTATAAAGAACACCCAGGAAGCTTTATGCTCCTCAGTTCACAGAAGAAAGATGGAAAGACGTGATTGGTATTTAGAAATTCAAATTGGCAGGTCTCTGCAAATGGACAAGAAGTTGAGAAGAATATGTCAAGAACAAACTCTAAATTTCTAGTTTAAGTTTAGCTAATTAAATTGATAGTGTAAAACATACTAAAAAAAAAAAAAAAAAAAAAAAAAAGATGGTGACAAGTCACCATGATTTTTCAGATTATTTTTTATTTGTTTATAAACATAGAATTATAGCAGAGGGTTTATTTTGTAATGTCAGGGAACTGACTGCTTCCAGGATAATGATATTTCTGACGTTTGGAAACCTTAACTTGAAAGTAACACAATATTTTAAAAAGACGTTAGCCTGTGAGACAATGGTGAAAAAAAAAAAGGGGGGGTGGGGGGATATAAAGTGTAGCACAAAGTAAGTTTTACAAAGTCTTTTGTTTCATACAAATCAATTGAAGAATGTACTGAGTACTTATAATAAATTCAATATCAGTTAAAAATACTTAGTCTTATCTACAAATGAACAAAAATAATATAATATTCCAGACATTTAATAGTAAACACAATAAATATGTGTAATATAAAAAGAAATCAAAATTAGCATCACATATTCATTTCCATAAAGAAAACTGTAAAACATGTAATGAAAATTGTGTTTTTCTGGGAACCTTTACTGGCCTGTGGGTAAAAGTGTGGGAAAAGTCACTGGCCGTCAGAAATGATTCCTGAAAAGATCCATCAGTGTGCCCTGCTTATTCTAGCGACCTCTTCCTCTCCAAGCTGTGCTTGTCCTTCTGTGCACCTGAAATAGCTCTTGCTCTGGAGCAAATGACCTGTGTTTCATGTAATTTATGAGATTTTCATAATATCGAACTACTTCTGACAGAGTCATTTTTCATGTGTCTGTTACAAACTCCATCACACAGTCTGGATCACGTAACTTGGGCCATTGGGGCATCCCTCCACCCCGCTTCCACAGCCTGGTATCTTACATTATTGTCAGGCTCTACAGCAGACTGCCCTTCCATGGTTGCAACAGTGTGATTACAAAATGAATGATCATAATAACAAAATTCTTTCAGAAGTATCCCAGGGTTTGGATGCCTCCAACGTTTATCCTCCCGAATCAACTTCTGTAGAGCAACACATGAGCTCAGCACTGAGAAAGGGTCTCTGTCTTTGGAGAGCTCACATGTGAAAACTCAAAACTAGCCTGGCAATGTGGCACATTGGTTGAACGTCAACCAGTGCACCAGGAAGTCACCAGTTCAATTCCCAGTCGGGGCACCTGCTCAGGTTGTGGGCATGGTCCCTGGTGAGGGTGGTCATACAGGAGGCAACTGAACAATGAGATGTTTCTCTCACCTCAATGTTTCGATCTCTCCCTTTCTCTCTTAAAAAAAAAAGAGATCAATGTCAATCTTAAACTAATACACATAAAGAAGTGGTTAGCATTCTAGATGTGACCCATGAAGTCACAGGGCCTTTAAGTTATGTGGGAGTTCACAGCAAGACTAGGACCTGCCATGGTGCTTCAGTAAAAGCTAGTTGTAATTTTTTTAAAGGCATAAGAATTCATCAAAAATAAAATAGGAGGGGGAAAAAGAGTCCTACTTCTCCCATCTCCGATCTAAAGAAATCCAAATCACTAAAGAATTATTTAACAAGAGATTAAAAAAAAAAGAGGGCTCAGCAATTCCACTTCTGGGTATTTATCTGAAGAAACCCAAAACAATAAATCAAAAAACATATGCATCCCCATGTTTATTGAAGCATTATTTATAATAGTCAAGATATGGAAACAACCTAAGTGTCCGCCAATAGACTAATAGATAAAGAAGAGATTGTATGTATATACAATAAAATATTGCTTAGCCACAAAAATGAGTGAAATCTTGCATTTGTGACAACATGAATGAACCTAAAAGGTATTATGCTGAGTAAAATAAGTCAGACAGAAAAAGATAAATGCTATGTAATTTCACTTACATGTGAAATACAAAAAACAAAATAAATGAACAAACAAAACAGAAACACCTCATAGATACAGAGAGCATTTTGATGATTGTCAGATGGGAGGAGAGTTGGGGATAAGTCAAAAAGGAGAAGAGATTAAGGTGTGCAAATTGGAAGTCATGAGGCTATAAAGTATAGAATAGAGAATGTAGTCAATAATCTATAATAATAAAAGTGTAATATGCAACTTGACCTTCAGATGACCTTCTGGATGAAGCCAGGGCTGCAGCTGCGGGATCAAGGCAGCCACTACGGCTGTAAGGGAGAGATCAAGGCAGCTGCCCTGGCTGCAAAGGCCTAGTCCTGCACTATTTAGTGCATCAGTCTTCTAGTACTTAATAAGTATGTATGGTGTCAGATGGGTATTAGACTTATTGGGGTGATCACTCAGTTATATAAATGTCTAATCCCTATGTTGTACACCTGAAACTTTAGAGGCCTGGTGCACAAAATTTGTGCCCTCAGAGTGGGGTCCCTCAGTCCAGCCTGCACCCTCTTGCAGTCTGGGAGCACTCAGGGATGTCCGACTGATGGCTTAGGGCTGCACCCCGGCAGTCGAACATCCTTAGTGCTGCTGCAGAGGTGGAAGAGGCTCCCACCACTGCCGCTTCACTTGCCAGCTGTGAGCCCAGCTGCTGGCTGAGCAGCGCTCCCCCTGTGGGAGCACACTGACCACCATGGGCAGCTCCTGTGTTAAGCATCTGCCCCCTGGTGGTGATTGCACATCATAGCAACTGGTCCTTCCACCGTTCAGTTGATTTGTATATTAGCCTTTGTTATATAGCAGTGATTCTCAACCTTTCTAATGCCGCAACAGTAGCAAAATTATAGTTATGAAGTAGCAATGAAAATAATTTTATGGTTGGGGGTCACCACAACATGAGGAACTGTATTAAAGGGCCGCGGCATTAGAAAGGTTGAGAACCACTGCTATATAGAATTATATGTCAACTGTAGTTGAAAATTAAAAAAGTATTTTAAAAAAGATATGGGGTGATTCTAATGTATCAATGTATGTTAATCAGTTGTGTCAAATGCACCACTCTGTGAGCCTATACATGTGTGGGAAAGGGGGTACATGGGAAATATATGTACCTTCCTCTCAAATTTTCTATGAACCTAAAAGTTGCTATAAAAAATAAAGTGTGTTTGCTTATTTGTTTGTTTGTTAAGTGGGTTCATTTAAATATTGCCTCTCTCTGTCAGACAGCTTGCAGTGCTCTCGGCTGCCATGTAGCTAGCTTCTGGCTGGAGGCAGTGCCCTGGCCCATCTTCTGCTCCATTTCCCTGAACATCACAGTGGTGACTCGGTGTTCTGCTCACAGAAACTGAGCCTGCATTTCCCAATCTTGCCCTGTGTTTTTCTCCCGATGAACAGTGGTTAGATTTGTGAGGAAAGCATTGTCTTACATTCACAGTTTGTGCAAATGTGTTTGCAGCAAGGCCAACACAAGCAGCTTTAATTGTTCCAAGAGGGTCCACCCTGTGGATGCGAGGACTGTGTCTAAGAGGACTCTGCCAGCTCAAGGGCCAGCCCACTGCTAATCAGAACCTTGGCAGATCTGGCAATGTTACTACCCATGCTAATGAGCATGCATGGGGACTTGTTTGCATGCCTGGCTTCCAAAGAAGGCAGTCCTTTGGTCCAAAGGGTATGTCATGTTCTGAAAATGGAATCACATCACCAGCTGTGGCTGTTTTATCAATTTACCCCATTACACACTGCTTAGCATAACTGATGGAGAAGCAATTCACTTTGGCCTTTGTCCCAAAATAAATAGAATGCTCAGCACCACATTTATAAACATTTGGACTGAGTGAGAAGAAAAATGCTCTGCTAATGAAGAGACAATGTTGAAATGTTCGATCCAAATCTGAGAAAGAATTACTGGCCAGAGTTTAGAAGACCAGAAGTTGTTTATGGAGATGGCCATTCAGCCCCTTCTGTTCAGGTCACAGCTGACAGGATCCCAACTCAGCAGTGAAAAATGCATAAAGCATAAAGAACTATGTTGACAGAAGAAAGGACAAGAGTTAATTAACCATTCACGCAGCCCATCTGACCTGGCTTATTGTGAGGTGCTGCTTCCTATAGGTTTCCATAGCAGTCCAGCGTCTTAGGGTCCCAGACAATGGGGGGACTCATAGGCTTTTAGAGATCACAGAGTTTGGCAGAAACCCACAATGCCAGCAAGTAGATCCCTAGACCCTCATTGTTTGCCACTCTACCTGTATAATGGGGTGGGGAAGGAAGGTAGAATATTTCCTCGGGGAGTGTAAATCTCTTATTGACCAAAGGTCCAGAATTTATCTCTGTCTAAAGAAATGCTGAAGGAGAAATAAAACAGAGAAACAGTTTTATTTCTCCCAAGAACCACCTCTCCTGGTGCTGGTCTGCCCTGAGGCAATTCCCTAGTGGGCTTCTTGCACACTCTCATTAGCCAGATATAAAACCCACTTTGTCATGTCAAAGAAGTAGATTGAGGGAGGGACAGTCAGCCATACTGTCTTCAGTTATTAAAGGGTCCTAGAAAAGTACTGGTCATTGTGGGGTCTGTGAAAATCTTGTGCATTCTTATTTATATTTCTATAAAGAGGAAACCAGAAGAGAAGGAGAGAGAAGACAAAGAAGGAATAATTGGCAGATCAAGATTCTGGAATGATACTTGTGATTGGATCTCGTATGCTGGTGAAGCAGTTAGTCAGAATGGAGACACCAAATCCCCTAAGACTAGAGGAAAGCAGGTACTGATTGGTGAACATATGCTTGTATATGTTGTACTGAAAAAGGAAGAGAGGATCAAAGAAGGCCATGCCAGATGGTTGGCATGTTTTCTAATAAGTGAGATGGAAGCTCGTGTGAGCGGGTAGGCTTGGGGTAGAAAAAGGTTCTTAAAGAATGATACAAGCATGGAAGGGTAGCTGCTAGAGATGAGAGAGGAATATGACCAAAGACAACTATATGATTTGGGGGTTGGGATGTAAGTGGAGGTGGGCAAAGGGGAGAATATGGGGACAGAAAGAGACGTTACTTGGGGTGATGGGTGCAGGTTGCAGTGTATTTATTTAGTTGTACACTTGAAACTAAAATCTTCTTGGGCTTAAGCACGAACAACCATTCAGGGCTCAAAAAGAAGAGTCTTTTTTCTAAATGATGACTCGGCCGATCTTCTGCAATTAATTGAGCACAATCTCACAAACCAGAGCATACTTACGCTGTTAAGTCTGCGCTAAAGAATGATTTTTATTTGCAAACCATTTTACTTATCAAAGCAATAAGATCTTTAGTAAAGAGTATATTTTGGAGTCGTTATTACTTTAAGTCTTCTCCAACCCCTACCCAAATTAGGTCATTAAAACTCAGGTAAAAATTCTAGAAATGTTTCAAAATATCATTCAACCACATTGCTACTGACATATATATACACAAGCTAAAACCTACATTTACAATGTTTAAGATCCCACTCTTTTTTTTCTTTTCCTCTTTTCTTTCATCCTTCAATCTTTCCTTTATCTTCCCATACCCTCATCATACACCTTTCTTACCTCAACCCTTAAACCCCCTCTTGCCCTTGAACATCACCAAAATAGAAACCCGTACATCAGCAGATGGTCCATTACTAAGTCCAGAGCAAACCCGGACTACCTACCTGCTAAAATAGGTGGAATGCCAATGGCTGGGAAGGGGGAGCAGGTGACTTCCACATCCTATTTCTGGAACATTGCTTCCCCTGGCGTTCTCTGAGTAGGAGTTTCAGAGGAATGCCCAAGATTTCCTTCCACAGGAAGTGTGTGCCCTTGCTGAAAACAGCATGAACATCTGTGGGCCATAAATCTTCGAGGAACAGATGATGAGAAGGAAAACCCCCATTTTGTAAAAAACTGCTGTTTGGAATTTTCTGCTGTTTCTAAATATGTTTGCTTTAGCCTGCTTGTAAAATGAGGGTCATAAAATTAGATGTCTGACCTTGCAGGTCAAACCTAGGTATGCCCATAAATTTAGCTGTGTTTGTTTTCAAGGACAGCAGCGAGGTAATCACTATTTGCATAGAGAGCTGGCTCCTTTATAAAAAGGGAAGCTCTGCTTGTACCTTTGCTTAGAATTTGAATTCATTTTCTCTAGGCCCATTGCGCGATGAATAAAGTGAGTCTCTCCAAACTCTCCTCCTGCATTGTTTGCTTGTTCGGAAATTCTGTAACAATGACACTTTGGATCCTCCTGTGGCAGGTATCCAACAAGAATTATATAAATTCATTCAGTTCTTTAAACTGCACCAATAGCATGCCAGTCATTCTGTCAAAGGCTAGGTAAACACAATAATGAAAAAGATATAGAGGTCCCTGAATAAACTTACGGCCTAATCATGGCAAAAAGGTCTAGACACGTCTAGGAAATGTGGATCAGTTTAACCTAAATATTTTCCTTTATTTGCTCATGTCTAGATGCCTATGAAATGACAAACATAATATAACGTGTCCCAATATGAGGTGAAAGCTAAAGGAATCAGACTGATGCTTCCCAATCATTATGTCTAGATTCAGTTGCCTTGTGTGATTTTAGGCTTAAAGTTCTTGCAACAATGCAGAACTTTTTGTTTTTCTTCCCTAAAATTAGACCCTTGGTCTATCAGAAATTAATGTTGGGGAGCTTAATTTTCCTGATGTCTTATTATTATTTTAAATTACTTAGGCTCACCTAGATATATATTCCATCTCCCCATCATGGGGTTCTTCTCTTGCTTCTAATTTATCCCTTAGTCTTCAGCTTTTTGGTCCTATAATCTAATGCTCATGTGACTTATAATAATTATCCTATCTAATAGAAGAGTAATATGCAAATTGACCATCACTCCAACACACAAGATGGCTGCCCCCATGTGGACACAAGATGGTGCCACAAGGTGGCCAGAAGGGGAGGGCAGTTGGGGGCGTTCAAGTCTGCAGGGAAGGGCAGTTAGGGGTGACCAGGCCAGCAGAGGAGGGAATTTGGAGGTGACTGGGCCAGCAGGGAAAGGCAGTTGTGGGGGATCCAGGCCTGCAGGGGAGGGCAGTTAGGTGTGAACAGGCCTGCAGGGGAGGGCAGTTAGGGATGACCAGGCTGACAGGGGAGTGATAAGGCGGTGGTCAGGCTGGAAAACAGAAGCAGTTAGGGGCAATCAGGAAGGCAGGCAGGCAAGCAGTTGGGAGCCAGCAGTCCTGGATTGTGAGAGGGATGTCCGACTGCCCATTTAGGCCTGTGTTTCTTCATTTTACTTTTATCCAATCTCAGAGATTTTCCAAGTTTTGCTTTCTCCCACCTCTTTAATCTGCTACCAATGAATTTCATGTAATCCTCCTTACATCTTCTTTGATTTCAATGTATGAAATAAGCTGTCAAATTGCTTTTCTCCAAGGCATTTTCTCAATCCATTGAGATTTAGCTTTCTGTCAATAGTTGTCAGTTTGGCTCCAATAAACTCCTACAAATTCTCCGCAGATTTGGACGTTTCTTACATTTTATATTGACAGCCCTTTTTTAAGTGAGACTCAACACCATCATTCTAATCATATGATAGCCCAAGAAATCAATCACTTGTAGCAATCAGCAGGGGTTTAATGTAGCATGTGCCTTCTTATTGTGTCCCTGAAGAAAGCTCTCTTCTCCATAGATACAAACACACACTGTGACAGGGAGGGCAGTACTTAACAAATAAAGACAAAGCAATTGGATTCAACCCTGCCCCACAAATTATCAAAATAATTCATAAGCATGATTTTTTAAATTTCATGTTCATTTTTTAAAATATATTTTATTGATTTTTTACAGAGAGGAAGAGAGAGGGACAGAGAGTCAGAAACATCAATGAGAGTCATCGATCAGCTGCCTCTTGCACACCCCCTATGGGGATGGGCCCGCAACCAAAGTACATGCCCTTGACCGGAATTAACCCGGGACTTTTCAGTCTGCAGGTTGACGCTCTATCCACTGCGCCAAACTGGTTTCGGCTCATGTTCATTATTTAATAGGAAACTAAAAGAACTTTTTATTTATTTATGTTGGGTGTTACAACTGAACAGAGACTTTTCAAACTTAAGGTACTATAGTGCTTTCAGATTAGGTTTTTTGGTTCCTTTGGTTGGTTAATTGGTTAGTTTCCACTTATTTTTTTGGGGGGGTTGGGTTTTGTAGGGAGTTTTTTCTTTGTTTCTTAGTTTTAATAATAAGGCAAGAGGGAACAAAAATTCATATTTCAGAGGTTTTCTTTTTAAAGAAAAAGTAGGTAAAACAGGACAGAAAGATACTTATCTGGTGAAACCAGCTGAGTGGTGCTGTTACAGTGTAGTCATAGAGGAGGAAAAAAAGTAGAAAGAATATAAGTAATCATCACTGAAGGATTAGGCAGAAATTAAGTCTATGCTGAAGAATTTTCTTTTCTGAAAATGGCCTAATACTGCTTTCCAACAGCTAAAGTGACACCTAGTGTTGAGCAGAAGTGAGTCAGTTCTTAAGTTTTAGTCACTGGACCTTTCTTCACTTGCTTCACATCCTCTGTCAAAGGTTCGTTAGCATGGACCCTCTTTGGCTCCTTTCATCTTAGAAACATTAACAGGAAGTTGTAGGTAGAGATGTTCAAGTCACCAGCATTAATGAAAACATAAAATTGGGTAAGAAAAAATACAGACAAATACCAAATGTATAAAATGTCACATTATTTCCTACTCATGTATTCATTATCTCACTGCAACTGAATCTATTTTAACATTCCCCTTCTCTCCTCTTTGCAGTAAATTCTGGCTCTAAGTTGCCAACTCACATCTTAGGGGCTAGGAGCATATTGAAAATGGGTGAATCATATCACAGTAGGAAGATGTGGGCTCTGAGAAAGGCATGCTCACTAGAAGGCATGAAAGTTTTTGGTTCCTTTGATTGGTTAATTGGTTAGTTTTCATTTGTTTATTTAGTTTCCTATTAAATAATGAACAATAAAATCCCGCCCATCCCGCCCCTTTCTGTCCATATGCATTGAAGGTAGGTGCCTCCGGTGTTAGACTGAGACCTCCCTAAAGTAAGTATTATGTTTAACTTATTATAGCCCTAGTGCTTAGCACCATGCCTTACAGTGCATAACACAGTGGCAGAGTACATATTTTTACTGTACTCCTTCTGCTTATATATGCTGGGCAGCAGAGTCAACTGCTCATCTGGCCACTTTTATGTGTTGACAGTACAAGCCAGCACCTGGCTAAGGTTCAGGAATCTGGAGGCAACAGACTCAGACCTAGTTGCCAGCCCTGACACTTTCTAGGGTCTTCAACAAATTTCTTAACTTGTTCAGCCTTAGCTTTCAACACTGTACAAAGAGGATAATGACAATATTTAACTTTGTGGTGCTAGATTAGCAGAAGCTTGGGAAATAAATGTTATTCACTGTTATGTGGCTATACCAAGAGCTGGTGCTGTGCTTTGGGTCATGTCTCCTACTAAGTAGGTCACAGATGATTCCTGGTTGAAACTTGGGTCTATATCCCACACCTCTGACCTCCCCATTTTTCCACCTGCTTCTTTCTCAGGTCTGCCAATCTCTTTCACTTCCATGCCTCATCATTTCACACAGAACAGAACCCTCCAGGATAACAAACGTGTAAATTTCCGGAAAGGAAAGTTTCCTTAATGGGTGATCATCAATCAATAATTAGCATATTGACCCTTCCACTACTCAGGACTTGTTATAAGTCATGAATCTTCCCTAAGCTGCTGGCTTTGAACTGTATTCCCTCCAGGCTTCCGGCTCTAAGGCTTCTCACTAATAAATGTCACTGAAGGCTGGTCCTTCTGTGGATGCTCTCAGCTCTGGTGTCTTTAGAGAAGCTCTTTGTTAAGAATTCACAGGTATTCCAGGTATGAACCTACCACCATTTATACAAGGAATATTTTCTGTTTTTAACCCAGATAATATTCAGCATCTTATTAATTCTCCTTTTTATTTGGGAGTGAGGACACTGGCATGGTAAAAGAATCAGAAATTAATCTAAATGTACAACTTAATTTTTCAGAATAAAGTCTAGAAATGCTACAGGGTTAAATTCAAATTATGGCCTATCCTGAGCAAAAAATATTTAATTATTCAATTTGTATCTAAAGCATCAAAAGCCAATATATAAGTATTATATATTAGATTAAACTTGACACCATAATGTTGTTTTACAGAATTGGTAATAAGCAGAAACAAAACTAACATGCAATTTTTTCTTTAAGAAGGAAAAGTATTAGAAAAGGCAAAACAAGGGTTAAAGGGGAAGGAACGTTCAAGAAACCAAGATATAAAAGGAAATTGTACCAGAATAGCTGTTACTTTCATAGACTTTAAGCATCTAAACCAGAAGACTAGTATCATGGGACTTGAATATATGTTTACAGAACCATGGTATCAACAATCTTTAAGAAACCAAAACAAACGAAAAAGCTATCAGGATAAAAATTGGCAAATGTTTCAAGTTTCAAAAAGTAGTCATTACAGATTGATGAACTTGATATCAATAACCAGCAACATTTTATAACAGTTTATTAAAGAGATGGCTTGTGAAGACTTTTTTAAAAAGCAATCACTAATTAGCAAGCATGTGTTTCCTAAAGATAGGCCATACAACCAAATTTTCTTTTCTTTTTGGTAAGAACACCGGCCAGCTGTAATTGATTGGGAATCAAAATCCTTGAGGCTGTGGATAAGTCGCTCGATCTGGGGCTAAATAATCCAAAGTATGTTCCCTGCAAGTCACTAATAGCTGTTTGGCTGGAAAGGGTCCATGTGGAATACACTACAGAAACAGTTCAACAAAGGTCAGTAGGTTTCCTTGTAGAACTTTTCGGTCTTTAATAAGTCTGTGTGCGTTGTCAGTTTCTGACCATGAGCTATAGCGTGTAGTAGTGTTTCTCAACTTGATTGCACAGATGTGGAGAGGTGGGGAGGCGGGGGGGGGGGGGGGGGGCGGTCGGGAGTAGTTGGGGCGGGGGTAGTTGGTTTTGTTTCTTTGGTTCTCAGAGTATCTTACAGACTAGGCTTCTGCAGAACTCTGAGGAATTCTGAAAGTTTCCTTCAGTTTCAGTATTTTGAAAGTTTCCTTCAGTTTCAGTATTTTTTTTTTTTATCATACCATGGTTAATTACAAACTATTAAAGTCAATATAGTCACTTTGTAACAAGTAAATCTCATAGTTTAAAAATGTGCAAAATGTTTACCAAATAACACAAAAACAACTAAAAGCAAAATATATCATAGTTTTGAACTCTGGTACTTACGCATTAAGTTAAAGTGATTCAAACCCCAATTTCAGACTAAACTTGAAGGCCAATTGAGATTCAGTTAAGCTTATTTTCCTCTTAGTTTTTGTTCCAGGAACTATTAAAGTCTATCTCCTGATGGGCTATAACTCATTCCAATTAAATTGCATGTTAATTCACTTATCAAAGAAGCAGAAGGATAAGGGGTAGAGTGTGGAGAGAGATCAGCTCCTTATAATTCAGTTAGGTAATCCTGCATCCTTAATTAGATGAGAGAAACCTTTTAACTTTACCCCAGATTTGAAAGGAACCCTGAGATATGATCCAGATACAGCACAAAAGGAATAAGCTTTAACAGACAGGATCCATTCTGTACCTTAAAATATCCTCTAATCACATTTAAAATTACCAATATGCATTTTAAGTATTATTAATAAAACACTTTAAGAGTATTGATCAAGACCTTCTAAGGCTAATTAGCATTTATAATCTATACATGTTCAGTATTCAGTTATGCATAAACCAATTTCTCTACTTAAAAAACAAAGGATTCACTTCTTCCCACACCCTGCTCCTGGGCCCTTGACTCTGACCAAGACTTCCAGGGATATATGCAGCCCTCGGGTTCCTCAGCTCTGTCAGCTCTGAGGAAGGAGTCTACCCTGAGTGAACTGCCAGCACCCCCTTCTTTGTTTACCTGGCATTTCAAAATTACATTCTTTGCCAGGCATTTCATAGTCACATTGGCCTAAATCTAATCCTGACAGTTCTCTGGCAAAAAATACAGGAAGGGGGTTGTCACCCTCCACATCTGCAAGTGAGGACAGTGGAGGGAAGACTTAGGACCCTGTTTTCTGACTACCCATGGTGCTCCCCGCTCCACCATGAGGCTCCACAATAGGCTGTGGTCACACTGGCAAACAGCAAGGCACCTTTCTTTAGATCCTGATCTCACCATTTATTTAGGATGGCTTTGGCAATTTATGTTATCTCCCTACATCTCAACTTCCCACACTGAAAAGTGGGCATATTATGACACATGCTTTACAGAAGGATAAGGATTTAATAGTTTCATACATGTCAAAAATCAACCATGGATTTCAGTATATAATAAATACTAATTCATCAATTTAAAAAAGGTTCTATTAATTATTTTATTCATCCACAAAATATATATTGAATACTCACTCTGTGCCAGACAAAGGAGTCATGGTCACTGCTCTGGTGGATTCTGTAGCTATTTTATTATAATTACTAGAGGCCTGGTGCATGAAATTCGTGCATGGGGATGTGTGTCCCTCAGACCAGCCTGCACCCTCTCAATCTGAGACCCCTCGAGGGATGTCTGACTTCCCATTTAGGCCTGATATCGGGCCTAAATGGGCAGTCGGATATCCCTCTCACAATCCAGGACTGCTGGCTCCCAACTGCTTGCCTGCCTGCCTTCCTGATTGCCCCTAACTGCTTCTGTTTGCTAGCCTGATCACCCCCTGATCACTCCCCTGTCAGCCTGGTCACCCCTAACTGTCCTCCCCTGCAGGCTTGATGGCCCCCAACTGCCCTCCCCTTCTGGCCACCTTGTGTTGCCATCTTGTGTCCACATGGGAGCAGCCATCTTTGACCACATGGGGGCAGCCATCTTGTATGTTGGAGTGATTGTCAATCTGCATATTACTCTTTTATTAGATAGGATAATTATTATAAATCATATGAGAAATTAGATTAAAGGACCAAAAAGCTGAAGACTAAGGGATAAATTAGAAGCAAGAGAAGAACCCCATGATGGGGAGATGGAATATATATCTAGATGAGCCTAAATAATTTAAAATAATAATAAGACATCAGAAAAATTAAGCTTGTTAATACTTTTCTAATAGCATTCATATCTCTGTTTTCCAAAACTTCCATTCGTCTCTTTAGACCACATGTGTCAAACACAAGGCCCGCGGGCCAAATCCAGCCCGCCAGGCCTTGCAATGTGGCCCGCACCGCGCTGTCAATCACTGCACTCCGCTGTCAGTTTATGACATTGTCAGTTTATGACTGTTCAGTAAACCATTCCGCCCGCGATTTAGGCTGGATTTTAGATTTTGGCCCCTTCTCTGATTGAGTTCGACACACCTACTTTAGACTGATTTCTTGGTAGCAGAATTTGCATCATGCCACTTTGGTTTAAAAAATGACTAATTTAAGTTCTCAATTAGATAGAGAAAAAAAATTCAAGGGATATCCAAAAGCTTGGAAAAATATTCTATGGCAATCATAATTAGTTTTTAGCTCTTGGGTATGCAGATATAGTTTTTCTGAAGAATCGAACATATTTGTTTTAATTCAGCCGTTGTTTAGTTTCTGTTCTGAGAGGGTCTAATTATAAATCACAATTGAGACTCTCTTTCCTGAGCAATTTTGCTTTCTGTTCAGAAGCCGTCTTCTCCTCTTTGGTTTGGTAATGTTTTCAGTACACTGAGGGGCAATATTTATGATAGTGGAATAGATGGGTATAGGTATGAGCAGTACAGAAAAAGCTGACATTATGGAAATTATACAAAAAAGTAGAATAACTGTCAGAGCTGAGGATCTCCTTAACCCTCTCTATGTGGCTGCTAAAGAACTGGAGTCAAGTCACTCTCAACCGAAAACATAAAAGTGGTTCTTTTCTTTACCACAGACATAAACTTTGGCATTTTATCTGAGAGTTCTCTGATTCATTGAATACTCCTTTGACATAAGTAATTTCTGTCACAAGATAACGTAAAATCTTAGTCCTCATATACCTCCTAGTAGGTTCCAAAGAACGTTATAATTAGAGGCAATCATATCCCCTGACTTATTATATCACATGTGCAAAATAAACAAAGGCTAGAAAGCAGGATCTCCTTTCACCTCTGCCCCATCCCTAAAATACAGCACAGCTTGGAAGACACACCGTAAAGTCGAAAAGTACAACTCAGCTCCACTGAGAACAAACCCTATTCCAGGCGCTGTGCTACATCATGGGAATACAAGAATGATGAAGATGTGTCCCCTCTCCTAGAAGGCTTTATCAACTAGCAGAGGCCATGTCAGTGACAACTGCAAAAATACATGGTAGATACTAAGAAAGCCAGGGAGCTGTGGGAACAAGGAAGAATGTGTTTAGACCAATCTCTTTGGTTGAAAGAATGAAAGAGCTGAGGTATAAGAAAAAGTTTCAGGAAAATAAGACGTTTGAGCTGATTCTTAAGAGTAAGCAAAATATTTCAAGATCAAAGAAGAGGAAGTGTTCTAGGCAAAGAGAATGCAGACACAGAAGTGTGAAATATGAGAAACTATAAGTGTTTTAGGACATCTAGAGCATAAAGTGTTAGGTAGAAAGTGGCGGAAGATGAAGCTGAACAGGCAAAGGAAGGCCATAATTTACAAAGTGTTTTTGTAAATTAAAATGTATTTTGAAATTTTTTTTTAAAAATGTATTTTTGAAATTAAAAAAATACATAGTAATTTACAAAGCTTATTTAAACACTAAATTTTCTTCCCTTTTCTCCTATGTCTCTGGTTTATGAGGATTTCCACTGAAGTATTATTTCATCCATGGAATCATTCCTGCCTTCCTTCGTTGTTTTATACCTACTATCTTCATAAATCTGTTGATTTCTATTCTATACTATATGCATTTGCATAAATAATATTTTACCTCCCTTCCTTTTCCTACACTTTAGAACCATATTGCCTATTAGGATTTTCACACAGTGCCTAGTATCAAAGTTTCTCAACTAAATGAATCTGTAATACTTTGGGCTTTTCTAACTTAGCATCCTCATTCACACATGTTCTGAACTCATCCTCTGAAGTAAGGTAATAGCACACTTTTCCCTCTAGATGGAGTGCGAGGCATTTCCTTTCACTCCAGCTCTAAAGAATTCTTGTGGGTCAAGGACAAAAGGAAACCTCCTAGATATATAACTCAATCATTAACCTTGAGCTATAGTTTTTAATGAGACTGGGTATAGTACAATTAGATTATGGATAGTATGATTATATTTGTATTGGAGAAATATTTTATTTACTTGGAATTCTTTTCTACATGGACCAACTTTTGGATGGTTCTCACCTTTCCATGTACGTGACATGAAAAGACCTTGCCAAGGTTTACCCCTATCTATGAAAGCCAAGAAAGAATGAAGGAGGGATTAAGAAGAAAAAAAAAAGGCAGGTGTATAGAAGAATATTTAGGCCTCCTACTGGTCTAGATAAAAATGTTTATCCGGCCTGTTTCACCAGGTTGTGGTCTTGGCACTGATATCTAGCAAGTATTAAGGATGTACTTGCTTCAAGAGCTTTCCGTTCTTTTTTTATTGGGACCCCCACAGGATTAATTTAACGTCACCAACATTTGGACACCAATCATATACCAACATGACTAATAACAAGTGGGACTGGTATAATAAACGTCTTTCTCAGAAATAATGAAAACAAGCATCAAAAAATAAACTCATTTGCTTAAGGCCACAAATCTAATTAGTTTTGAACAAATAGCAGCAGTGGTTTATAACAGTTCAATAAGTATATTATTTCAACATAAACCCTAATTTTCAATAAACTTTTAATTTAATAAAAATAACTTGAGACGAATTAGGATATTAGGCTACCCCATAAGGAAAACAATTTTACAAACGGGATGGAGAGTATATTTGCTGTGTGGGGTTTTTGTTACGTTTTGTTTTGTTTTTCTAAAATAATAGTAGAACTCTGAGTTTACCTCTCAATTCAAATGAAATAAATTCTCTTTGGAGAGAAAGTAAAAGTACGTACTTTTATGCAAATCATTTCTTTTTGATATCTATGTGAATTGTTGTTACAAAAGAGAAACAAGATAAAAATAATTTCATTCTAAATGTACATGTTTGGACTTAGGACACTAATACATCCTAACATACACAAACATACATGTGTGTTCATGCACATGCATGCATATTTTCACATTGAGCATAAAACTTACTCCTTTCCTGACTCATTTTAGCCTTCTGTCTTTTTCCTTCTCTTTCTCACCTCTTCTCCTTTCACAGTCAGATTCAAAATTGTTAAGAAATGGTAATGAGGCAGAAGCTTGGAGGAGGTAGAGAAGAAAATTTTATCGAGGACAAGTTGGACAAAAATAATGAGATGAAAAGAGTTGTCAACTAATAGCACAGGATTCCTTTATTTCCTACTTTAAGCATAATTTTAAAAGACTATAATCGTATCAAAATTTCCTCACTGCAAACCACTGTGTAACAGAAACACATCAGCAGAGTAAGTAGCTACTCAAGTTTTGTTCTTATATTTTATCCCAATATCACAAATGTGATCTATAATTGGTATGATATCACCAGTACCAACATGTCTGGTTTAATAATTTATAGTATCAGAGGATTACTACTTCTCAGATGGATATAATCCAAATTCTCCCAAAAAATTCTCTAGAAAAAAAAGATTGGAAATAACCCAATATTTAAAAAAAAAAAAAAAGAAAGAAAGAAAGAAAAGAAAAGAAAAAGAAAGGAAAAGAATCCAATTGAAAAAGGACAGAGGAACTGAACAGACATTTCTCCAAAGAAAACATACCAATTTCCAACAAACATATAAAAAATTGCTCAACATCACTAATCATCAAGGAAATACAAATCAAAACCACAATGAGATATCACATCACACCTGTCAGAATAGATATTATCAAAATGTCAACAAGTAACATGTATTGGTAAGGAAACAAAGAAAAGGGAACTCTCATGCACTCACTGTTGGTTGGATTGTAAACTGGTGCAGACACTATGGAAAATACTATGGAGGACCCTCAAAATTGAAAATAGAACTACCATACAACCCATCAATTCCATTTCTGCATATTTATCCAAAGAACACAAAAACACTAATTCACAAAGATATATGCATATGCACATACCCATATCCATTGCAGCATTATTTACAATAGCCAAGATGTGGAAGTGACCTAGGTTTCATTGACAGATAAATTGATAAGGAAGATATAATTTTATGTATGTATATGTATATATATGTACACACAGATGCAATGGAATACTATTCAGCAATAAAAAAGGAATAAAATCTTGCCATTTACAACAACATGAATAGATCTAGAATGAGACAAATATATGATTTCACTTATATGTGGAATACTATATAACAAAGAGGTAATATGCAAACTGACCATCACTCCAACACACAAGATGGCCACCCCCATGTGGATGAAAGATGGCTGCCACAAGATGATCGGTAGGGGAGGGCAGTTGTGGGCCATCAGGCCAGCTGGGGAGGGCAGTTGGGAGGGACCAGGCATGCAGGAAAGGGCAGTTGGGAGGGACAAGGCCTATAGGGGAGGGCAGTTGGGAGGAACCAGACCTACAGGGGAGGGCAGTTGGGAGGGACCAGGTCTGCATGGGAGGGCAGTTAGGGGTGATCAGGTCAGCAGAGAAGGACAGTTGGAGGGGACCCAACAGTTACGGGTGACCAGGATGGCAAGGAAGGGCAGTTAGGGGTGACCAGGACAGCAGGGGAAGGCAGTTGGGGGTGACCAGGCCTCCAGGGGAGCAGTTAGGCATTGATCAGGCTGGCAGGGGAGTGATTAAGGGGTGGTCAGGCTGGCAGGCAGAAGCGTTTAGGGGCAATCAGGCAGGCAGGCAAGCAAGTGGTTGGGAGCCAGCCATCCTGTATTCTGAGAGGAATGTCCCAGATTGGAGAGAGTGCAGACTGGGGTGAGGGAAACACACCCTACCCCCATGCACGAATTTCATGCAACTGGGCCTCTATAAAATAAAACAGAAACAAACTCATAGATACAGAGAACAAACTGATGGTTACCAGAGGGACAGGAATGGGTAAAAAAGATGAATGGGAATAAAAGAGCAACCATCCAGTTATATTTTTTTTAAAACTCACAGGAATGTAATTAATGTACAGCAAAGGGAACTTGGTCAATATTAGCATAATAACTTTGTATGGTAACAAATGGTTACTAAACTTTTTTTTTCTCATTTTTTTTATTAAGGTATTATATGTGTACATACCTTACCAATCCCCACCCTCCCAACTCCCATACATGCCCTCCCTCCCCAGAGTTTTTCATCCATTGGTTATGCTTATATGCATGCATACAAATCCTTTGGTTGATCTCTTATCTCCCCCATATCTCCCTACCCTCCCCACTGTAATTTGACAGTCTGTTTGTTTCTTTACTGTCTCTGTATCTATCTTTTGGCTTGTCAGCTTATAATGTTCCTTATTATCCAAAAGGTTACTAAACTTTTTGTGGTAATCACACCATAAGGAATATAAATATCAAATCACTATGTTATACACCTGAAATTAATATAATATTGTATATCATTATACATTAATAAAAAATAAATTTAAAACACACACAGAGACACACAAAAAGAGGAGATAAATTACAAAAAAAATACTTTGAATACAGCAAAGTGACATGGTTGCCACGTGAACTAACTTAACTGCAATTCCAGATTAGGGGAAGTCTTTCCAGGGTGAGCTGCTTATCATCAACTGTTTTCTTATGAGAGGGAGGAGAGGGGCGTCTTGGCTAATTTGGGGTGAGGACTGGAGGAAAATGAAATCAGCAAGGATTCTGGCAGCTAGATGGACAGAATAGAAACTTGAAGTACCCAAAATTAGGACAGGTTCCCCCCTTCCACCAACATCCCCCCTTCCACCAACATCCCCCCCCCGCCCCACCACCGCACCCCAAAGTCTCTTGCTGAATTCTGGTACTACAAGTACAAGGTGGGAGAACCAAGGAATTTGAAAGACAAAGTGAAACTTCCCATAATTTCCCAATGCTTAGGAAACAACATCCCTTTGGCTAGGGTCTGCCTCAAACTTACGACATCACTGGAATCCTCATATATTACTAGTAGAAGGATAAGTCAGAACTACCACATTGGAAACCTCCATGGCAGAATCCAGTAATTTAAAATAGGTATATACTGTGACCCAGCAATTCCACTCCTGGGTATTTACCCAAGGGAGATGGCATATACCTACCTAAAAGCAAGAATAGCTATAACTGCTTTATTTGTATTAGCCAAAATTGAGGGGAAACTCTAGCCAATTGATAAGTAAATATTGACATATTTATCACAGCAAATAAAAGGACAAGTTCTCACTATTTGCACCAACATGAGTAAATCTCACAGACAAGCTGAGGGCAAAAAGACCAAAAAAGACTGCACTGCATGTTTCCAACTATTTGTAGTTCAAAAAATAAGCAAAACAAATATATGATTATAAAGGTCAGAATAGTGATTAGTTTGGGGGAGGTATCAACTGGCAGGGGCATAAGGAAATATATCAGTCTGGTGGCGTTTACTTGGCTACACACATACACAAAAATTGTTCAAGCTGTACACTTCTGCAAAACCTCAATAAAAATACAGAGCACACAGAATCATCTAGTTTTAATATTAGAAAGAAGCTCAGTGACCACCTGGCCAGCTTCTGTTTTATAGATGAGGAACCAAGGCTCAGAAAAACAAGGGCGCTTGTTAATGTCTTACAGATAATTTGTTCATTTGTTCAACAAGTAATGACTGGGCGCTTGCTCTTTGCTGAGAACCTACTAGTTTACAGGTCAAACAAGGCAGACACATGCCCTGCTTTCATAAGCTTGCAGTTTCGCTGTGGAAACAGGTATTAAACAAATAACCCCAAAATGAAACAAAGCATTCCATTTTGCGACAAACGTGAAGGGCCTGCACCAGGAGTTTTTCACAGTCACACCTGGAGCTGGAACTTAGCTCAGCTGGCTGGCAAAGTAGTGCTCGTTTGACTCCAAAACACGGCCTTTCCCATAAACGTCGAACTTTTTAGAAACCAGAAGCAAATCATAGCCCTTCGTGAATTTATTTCCCCAGTTTTCAGAGGGCGACCTTCAGTTGTGAAGTTTAAGCAAAACTATAAATACATTTTAAATGACCTCCAAGACTTGTCCAAAACATTTAATTTCAGCAAGAAAAGTACGACTAAATTAAAATCATTTGGCTTAAAACTTGTTTCCTGTTTGCTAAATAGCAATTATTTAGATTCATAAATTGTCTGACCCGGCAGTCGTTTCTCAGCCCCTTTCTGATGACGGAGCAGCCGCTGGTGCCTGCTTATTTGATCATCGTGTGCATCCAGTGGTTATAAATCAGCCAACAGAACTGAGATAAATCCATCTCAAACCAACCGGCATATCCGTAAGAAAATTAAAACACACAGCACATCTGAATTTTAAGCAACTCACGGTCTGTGACTCTGGGGGTTTTTTAAAGACGCGGCTCCTGCTCAGGGTCTGGTTGGGGCCAACTGCCCGCAGAAAGGCCGGTCCAGTTTTCCTGTAACAAAGCGCGTTAGTAACTTTGGATTGCTGTAAGAAACAACCGTCATACTACTGTCTTCGGTTTGGTTGGCTGAGAAGTAGATCATGGGACAAACATTTGAGCCAAAAATAGTTCATTTGGGAGCTCACCTTGGGAAGCACAGGTGGGAAGATGGCGAAGTGAGAGGCAGGAAGGGGTGTGCACACCTGGGAGGCATTAGGCTGGGCCTAAGCCCAATGATCAAAGGAGACACTGTCTCCATGGGAGGTCACCAGGGGACTTTGTGTGGTGCCAGCTTTACCAGAAGAATAAGTGAGTGGTGGTCCTTTATGGCATATGGGATTATATATAAAAATTATATAGAGATTATATATAAGCCTCTTAATTTGTTTTTAACACAAAAGAAAAAAAAAACTGAATCTAAGTAACAAAATAAACTGAAGAACAGAGCAGATCCAGAGACACGGACTTATGGAACAGAGGGCGGAACCTTGGAGGGAAGACTGGGAAGGAGGTAATCAACCAAAGACTTTGTATGGATATTTGCAGAACCCATGGACACAGACAATAGGGGTGAAGGCCTGGGGCGAGGGTGGGGGCAAGCTGGAGGGCATTAGTGGGAGGAAGGGGGGTACATATAATACTTTCAACAATAAAGAATTATTTTTTAAAAAAGAAAGAAGCTTCTTAAAAGAAAGCTCCTAAAGATGGCAGCATAGGCAAATGCCTGTACTTGCCACCTCCCACAACCACATCAAAACTTTTATTAATGTCAAGCAGTTTTTTCAAGAAAGTCTGCTAAGTACTACTAACCCTTAAGACATTTTTTCAATGCTTGCCTTTATTCTTGAGTGACATCTTGGCTGGAAATAATACCCTTACTTCGCACTTTCCTTCCTTCAGAGCTTCTTTGCAGCCTTTTCTTTCCTCTGTCACAGTGTTGAATGTTGCCATGAAATAATCCGATGTCAGCCTGAAGTTTCACCTTTATAAATGACTCACTCTCAGCCTAGAAGTTTCAATTTTTTTTTCTTTTATTTTGGAAATATTGCTGTTGAGCATTTTGTATCCATTTTTCTAGAATATATGAGGGGATTTTTTTTCTTAATATGCACTTTTTTTCCTTTCACTCTCTTGATTTTCTTTTCTTATTTCTGTAAGATGAGCCTATTACTTCTGAGTGAAATTTCTTCCCAATTTCACCTATTTCTTCCCAAAAGCCATTCCCATTACACTGTAGCCAAAAGACAAATGACAAAGTCACCCTCTCATTCATCTCTCTTGACAACTTCGTCAAGATTCTGTGGACTTACCTCCGTGCCTTCTGAGGAGGAGAAGAAAGAAGTGGCTGCCTGCTCTGTGGTCATCTCCCATTTCACTTCCTCTGGAGTTTCCTGTTTTTCCTTTGCACTCACTTTTTTTAGGTAATGGGTTGATCTTTTCTATTGATAATTATTTGGGGGAGGGGGAAGGGCTCTTTAATACTTTTGTTACCTCTTTTACACACACAGATATTCTGTTAGGCAGTTTTATTCCTCCATCTAAATATAGATATTCCTATAGTTTATAATCTTAAGCTCCCCTGAAAATTCATATACTCACAAACTTCAAGATCAGTAATTCATGGCTTTTTGTGTCCAGTAGTACTCACTCCTCACCACCTAGGATCTACAGGGTGGGACAACTGTTGGTTTACAGTGTTAATATATCAATATGAAACAGTTTATTCTTGTATTATTATTCATTAATATATTATTTTTCATACGAACAACTGTAAACCTCCTTTTGTCACACCCTATACTATTCTCTCTCTGACTCAATGTGACTTCATCTGCTACAAGAGAGTAAGATCTTCCTTGCTGCATTATTGTGAGACAGTAGCCATGAGACAAATTAGGTCATGTGTCTATAATATTGATAATAAAAGTGTAATATGCTAATTAGACTGGATAGCCGAACAGCCTTCTGGGTATCCTTCTGATATCCTTCTGGACGACCTTCCGCATGAAGTTGGGGCTGCCAGGGCTGAGCCCCTTGTATGGATTTCATGCATCGGGCCTCTAGTAGTAACATATTTCAGAAAACATTTTCACCCTTGAGAGGGAGGTTATGGTAGCTTCCACTTTCTCCTTACATGAACTGAGTCAGGAACTCAAGTATTTATTCTTTACTGTTTGGGTAACATAATGGCAAAACTAGTTACCAAATTTTTCAGATTTCATCTTCTACTGTATATTACTAGAATAGCTATTACAGTGGATAAATTAAAAATTCGTTCTTTGTTGTGTTATTTCTGCATAGAGACCTAAAATGTTCAAAATACCCTGAATGACATATAGTCAGTGATTTTTTAAAAATGGTTGATTGATTCACTTGAAATCTCACCAAATGGGATGACTAAGTAGCTTAAAACAACAACAACAACACACACAACTAAAGCCCAGAAAGCAGTAAGTTGCTTTCTATATATTTACAATACTGTTCACATGATTACAGAAAAGCAAAGTAACAGAAAAGATTTCTTTCTTCATTTCTACCCAGCTGCATGGAAAGTGAAAAGTGAACAGCAACACACAGCCGAGGTCATAGGTGCTTTACCATGTAAATCAGGAAGATAAAGAACATTAAATAAGTGTTACCTCTAATTTTTAAAACCAAAGGTTGCATGCTGGCTTATGATAATAATCAGGGGAAACCCATCTTAATCCTATGTCAAGTAACATCCTGCCGAGCCCTTCAGAATCCAGTAACTTTTATACTGAGATACAAGTAAAACTTTAACATATGTATTTCCTTTTATGACTGAGTTCCTTAAGATTCTGCCAATATGAACCTACCTCTGGAGTCCAGGGGTTGCTTAACTTTCTTTTGCGGAGGACTTACCCATATCTCTGTTTCTTGCTGTAGACTTTCCATTTCAGAAGAACGTGAAAGACACTCCACTTTGCAGATATGCTTATCTTTACTTTCTGAGATCAAAAGGCCACTTCTTAGCAAATGTCCTTTTCTGTTCAAGCCCCAGGAAGCATTGTACCCCCATGCTCCTCAGACAGTTATAGTGAAGGCCATTGAAGAAGCTCTTTTCCAGGTCATGATATTTAGGAACTTGGAAAACAGTGCTGGGACACCTCATGGTACCATATGAATGTAAGACCCATGTGCAGAATGAACCATAACAGTAGGACATAGGAAACTTTTGTTTAAAATGACAACATATTTGAAAGTTGGGTGTATTTTATTTACAAGTAACATTTAGATACAGAGGTTAATCATATGGTTCCAAAGTTCCCAAAATATTAGCAAAGACACACCAGAAAGGAAATATAGCGTGTTTATGTGTTTCTGCCTTATGACAGCAAGATCCAAGGCTGGTTATATCCAGAAGGCTTAGTAGACATAGTACCAGATTACTTGCAAACTACAAGCATTGGTTTTATACTTTATTCATAAATACTCCTAAATAATTGTCCTTAATACCTTCATTCCTACTACCTATCTATACTGCAATTCTATCACATCAATGATATGCCTTCAGCTCAACTTAAACTCATTGATTGTCATGAGTTCTGTTGAAAAAAGTTTATGAATAAACCATATTTAAATTGTAACCCCTCTGCTTTCTCCTGCAGCCATTCTCCTGTGAATTTATTACAAGTGTGCAATGTGTGAGACAGTCTAGCAGAGCTTCTAAGAGATTGCTGTCATTCATGTACACTATCAATAGTATACATTTTGGAAAATGTTACATTGGAATTGTATAAATATATCTTCATTTCAGTCATACTTCATATGTAAATACTTGGCTTTAAAAAATCCTGCTATCAAATATAGTCATTTGATACTCTGAAACCAAAAGTTTTTTTACCCAGGTAAAATTCTTCCTCTTTTCCCAGGGAAATAGGATTCTAAAACTCCAGGAAGATCTGAATTATCCATATGGGGATGACGCAGCAGTCATACTGTTGCAATAGAGCTTTATTCATATACACACATGTTATTCATTCCTGATATGTATGGTTTTCATTATCTCAAGAAAATGATTCTAATTTATGGATGGGAAAGGGATGTTCTAGTGCAAATGCACAGCCAAATGGCAATGCCTCATTGATAGGACTCAGAGGTCCTTTCAAGAGCACTGCACCCTGGAGTCAGACCCTAGTGTATCTCCAGGATGAAATCTACAATTCTAGTTGCTATTCATGGGGCTACTAAAGAACTGAGTCAAGGACAACTTATGTATATAGATGTAATTGTCTTGTTTTAATTTTGAAATGAAAAGAAATCCAAAGGATTTCCCAAGGATTTCTGAGAGTAAACACCAACTCTCAAACAACTGAAACCAAAAGACTGAGATCTTAAAAGTTTACCTGCTCCTTTTATTATATAAGAACCTGAGGGACTCAGTCTTAGAATTTGCCTTTGCTCAATTTGACTTTTAGTTCCATATAGAAGATTGAAACTCCAATCTTTCCCCTTTCCTGCAAGTCTTTTAAAACTATCATGAACAGAAATTATTCAATATTACAGAAAAAAAAAGGACTACTAGTTAAATTCACAGAAAGAATGCATAAAAGGCAAAAATCAATAGACAAAATTATGTTTTTAAAAACAAATTGTGCTATAAAACTACTTTTTTGTAATACAATGTCGGGTTTGGCCCCACAACATTTCAGAGGCACTGCATTAACATAAACAGAATCATCTAATGCACTTTTTCAAAACAGCGCTTCTCAGCCAGGGCTAGTATGAATTCATTCTGCCGCTGGGTGCCAATGGCACTTTTGGTTTGCTTTACTGGCAACATTTTGGCAACGCATCCTATACTAAGAGAAAGGCCGAAAGACAAGCATATGACAAGAGCCAAATCCACCGTGTTACTTCTTTTCGTGCTTCTTGGTTAACTGCCCCACGCCCAGCTGGAAGCTGCCCCGGTTGTCATTGGCTCTCTCTTCCCTCTGCCGACTCTCCTGGGAAACTTGTCGCACTGCCTGCAGGATGGCATTCTGCACAATCTGTTTGCTGGCATTCTGCAGCCTCACCTCTTCAGGCTCGTCTCCAGGTTTCTCGCCTAGACAGAAATATGGAAGGGAGGTGAAACAACAAAACCAATTTCAGGAACCGTAACAAGAAAGGGGCAGGTAGAAAAGGTGAAAGGGAACGGGAGACTATAAGAACATATGAGGGTGGCCCCGTTAACTGTGAGGAGCTTTCTGTAGCGCATACCCCTCTTGCCTCCCTTTCTCCCTTTCCAATAGAATCTGCATTTGTTTGCCCCAGCAATGCGCCCAATTTATATTCTCACCATACCAGAATCCTCTGCTGCTAGCAGGGTAATGAGACATAGTCTTAGCCCAGGAAACCCCTGGGAGAGATTTTGGAAAGCGAGAGGCTCATAGGCCCTTTGGTCTTTGGCACTTCCCCTGGATGCAGACACAATGCTTGTGCTGCAACCATCTGACAATGAGCATGGAGAGGAAAGCCAACATTCTGGGTACAGTTGGGAGACAAAAGGAGCCAGTTTTGAAGGCATCACTGAGCATCTGCACCAGCCCTGGACCATGTACTTTTGGCTATGTCTATGTGTGAGATAAATAAACCCCTTTTTGTTTAGTCCGCCACTAGTCGGGTTTTATGTTGCTAGCACCCAAAAATATGCCTAATAGATCTGAGCTCACTGGGGCTGAAAAATAGCTTGTGACTGAATTCATATTAAATGTAACCCTTGCTCCTGCAATAGCATCCCAAAGAATGAAGCTACTCATTCATTAGAACCTGTTCTCCATGATCTAGAACAGGGGTGGGCAAACTTTTCCTATAGACGACCAGATAGGGAATATTTGGGGCTGTTGGCCATACGACCTCTGTAAAAACCATTCCACTCTGCTCTTGTATCATGAGATCAGCTTTAGACACTACATCAGTGAATGACTATGGCTTTGTTCCAGTAATTCTTTATTTACAAGAAAAATTAAAAAAACTACATTGCAGATTTGGCCCAGGGCCCAGGTGGGAATTTTCTAATTAGAAAGGCAAGGCAATATACCCAACATTGACTCCTCCCCTTCTTCCTTAGTTAAAAACAAGTCAAAACCTTAATTTTATTTGGCCAGCTATATAACTAGGTACAGGGAGGTTCTAACCAATGGGTGGGAGTTTGTTTAGTGAAAATCCTGTAAAAGAGCTTTAAAAGGGAAGAGGCAGGTAAAGGCCCTTTACCCTCTCCCTTCCTGCTGCCTGCAGCTCAGAAACATGTTTGTCTTTACAGGGACTCTGGCTGACCATAAGGGAACCTTTAGAATAGAAGCCATTTTCATAGATTTGGAAGGAAAAAGTTAGAACGGACCTAAGATTCTAATGACCATATTAGAACATATTAGTCCTTAACTGCTCACCTCTAGGCCTCTTTCATATTAGAATACACACACACACACACACACACACACATCCTATCCAATAAAAGAGTAATATGCAAATTAATCATCACTCTGCTATACCCACAAGCCACTCACCTACCAGCCAATCAGGAGCAAGTATGCAAATTAACCCAACCAAGATGTCTGCAACCACAGAGCAAGCAGGAGGCTTGGGTTTCCCTTGGTAATGGAAGAAGCCAAGCTTTCAGCACATCCTGGCCAGCCTAGGCCTCCACTCAAGGCTACAAATATTCAATTATTTATAGAAGATAAATAAATCCCAACAAAAATGGCAGCAGCCATGGAGTGGAGAGAGCAGGAGGCTTGAGTTGCCCCAGGCAATGGAGGAAGCCAAGCTTCCTCCGCTCTAGGCTACAAAGTTTCAATTATAGAAGATAAATAAATACCAGATACCAGGGCCTCCACTTAGGTCGCTGAGGGGCGTGGCCAGCCTGCAAACCACCACAGGCCCCTCACCTAGGCTATCCCATGCCCCAAGGGAACCCCCACCCTGATCCAAGACACCCTTCAGGGCAAACCAGCTGGCCCCCACCCCCACCTATCCTATCTAATAAAAGAGTAATATGCAAATTGATCATCACTCCAACTCACAAGAAGGCTGCCCCATGTGGTCAAATATGGCTGCCCCCATGTGGACACAAGATGGCCAGCAGGGGAGGGCAGTTGGGAGGGACCAGGCCTGCAAGGGAGGACAGTTGTGGGCAATCAGGCCAGGAGGGGAGGGCATTTGCGGTGACTGGGTCTTCAGGGAAGAGCAGTTGGGGGGGACCCAGGCCTGCAGGAAAGAGCGGGGGGGGGGGGGGGGGGGGCACGCGGGCCTTCAGGGGAGGGCAGTTAGGGGGTTAGGGGTGACCAGGCCTGCAGGAGAGGGCAGTTAGGGGTGACCAACCCTGCAAGGGAGGGCATTTAGAGGCAAACAGATTGGCAGGGGAGTAGTTAGTGGGTGATCAGACTGGCAGGCAGGCAAACAGTTGGGAGCCAGCAATCCTGGATTGTGAGAGGGATGTCTGACTGCCGGTTTAGGCCTGATCCTAAATGGGCAGTAGGACATCCTTTGAGGGGTCCCAGATTAAAGAGGGTGCAGGCTGGGCTGAGGGACACACACCCCGTGCACAAATTTTATGCACTGGGCCTCTAGTATGTGTATGTGTGTGTGTGTGTGTGTGTATAATTTAAGGCAGTGTTATTTTGGATTTTATTTTACTATGCATCAAACTTATTACTAATTCACATATAGCAGAATGATCACGAAGCTAACATTTGACTAAAATGCAATCGTGAAAGTTTTAAAGCCCACCTGTTTATATTTATAGTGACAAATAAAATGGGCATCATTCCTTGTTCAAATTCATCTTTTCAGATGTTCCCTCTATTTAAATGCTCTGCTACCATGCAAATGTATTTTAAATTGGCAAAGGGTGGATTTTGCCAGGATTGATTCATGAACAACAGAATTTATGCACCCATAAGAAAACATCGCATAAGAGAAGATCAAGTCATTCTAGAAGACCAGACAGTGGTTATCCCTTTAGATGTATAATTGTCATTTATTCAGCATTTATATCACTAACACCATCTTCTGAGGGATTTAAGACTAATAAACGAGGCAAGATGAGTCTATCCCAATCTAAAAAACAGTACTCATCCTCCACCCTTAAAAAAAAAAAAAAAAAAAAAAAAACCAGGATAAAATCAGCAATCTACAGCAAACCTAGCAAAGGAATCCAGAGCTACAATATATAACAGATTAAAACTGTAAAAGCAGCAGAGAAGAATTCTTTAAATATTCTCTGTAGAAAAAGAATGAAGAGTAATATTAAGAGACATAAGGGCTCAGCAATTAAGAATGTGCATTTTAAAGCACTTCAGAGTTGAGTTTAGAGAGAAAGGGACAGGGAGAAAGATGGAAACATCTATGATATGAATCATTGATTGGCTGCCTCCTACATGCCCCATACTGGGGATTGAACCCACAACCCCAGCATGTACCCCTCCTGGTTCATAGGTCAACACTCAACAACTGAGCTAAGCAAGAGTTCAAGTTCTTTCTGTCACTTTTAGCCATGTGATCTTGAGCAAGTCACCTCGCTCTCTAAGCCTGTTTGCACATCAGTAAGAAGGGCAAGTACAATAGTACCTACTAGGATGGTTGCTAGAGAATTAAGTGACATAACTGTTCAGCACTTAGCGTAGCTCCTGAGCACTTGGTATGCATCACTGTGTATTGGTTGGGATACAGATTAGACTTTTATAACAAAGAAACAGAACTAGAGCATCTCACTCAAGGGAGAGATGTTTATTGCTCCCTGCACAACAGCTCAGAGGTGCCCCAAGTGTGTAGGTGGCTTAATTCCTTATTTATATAATTAAAATTGTGCTTCTACCAACCATAGGAAGATCTAAGGGCTTGACTCCCTTCCATCTTCCTGCTCGGTCTTTTCCTACTCTCCTCGCCTCAGCTGCGTGAGTAGAGCTGGTTAACTAATATGCCATTTGGGGCTGGAAGGGAGCCAAAGAGAAAATGGAGGGCAAGCAATTTCCTTCTAAAGAATTGTCATAGAAGTTGCAAGCATCACTCTGCTCATTTGCTACTGGGGGAAAATGAGTCATGGGGTGGTCACATTTAGCCACATGGGAGGCTAGCCACAGACTGAAATGCCTGTGGCTCAGTGTGGGCCCGTCAGCTGGGGCCTGAGAGGCTGGATCAAGAGGTAAGAGCACAGCTACTTAGGAGGAGGAAACCGCCCGGCCCCTGTCTTGAGAAGGCACTGTGGGCAGACCACACATTGTCAGGACTGACTTTGTCCACTGTAAGAGCCGACTGGTGCTCCTATGGCATTCATTTGAAAGAAAAGGGTATCTGAGAACGCCCTGGTAGAGATCCTTAATGTAAGTCCGGTGTGCAAAAGTGCATTCCAGCTGACAGAAGGCAGAGCCAGCCACAAATCCTGGTTTTGCCATTTACTTACATGCACTACATTTACTTGAAATTAATAAATCTAGGCCAATTGCCTGGTTTTAAATGGTGCATATGTCCTCAGCCTAATTAGCATTTACAAGATCATTTTGGTATTTCACGAAAGATGATGAATTGATGTAATTAGCTTTAAACTCTAATGCCCAATATAGATTGTGAAGTAACTAAATTTGCCTTCTGTGTATTCCCACCTCAAATCATTACCTTCCTTCTTCCTCCCAACACCACACATACGCAGGCACCCCTGGGTCATGCTTCCCTGTGACACACAGTCCATACATGGGGCCAGCCTTCCACAGACAGACTCCCCTGAGCTCCAGGCCCTCTCCCCACCCTTCCCAGCCTGCTGTGCCAGGTGCCATCCTCACCAGCTAGCGGAAAGGGTCTGAGGAACTCAACTGCAATGTGGTTAATAATTGGTCTTAATTCCTTATTTATATCATTAAAATTGTGCTTCTATCGACCATAGGAAGATCTTCCTGATAAATATTTACATTGTTTCCCCCTAAGAATCTAAGTGCCACTTGCCTCTATTACGTTAACCCTATTACATTCCAATGTGGTGGGTTTTAGAAAAGGTTAGCATTCCCACTGTGAGGCAGAATCCGGTTAATGATTTTTTTCCCCTCGATCACGGAGAATGTGGCAGAGCTTTTGTCACAGGCACTGTCTCTCCCCATTGGGTCACTAAATATGCCAGTGCCTGTTAGGGCTCTGCCACCACTGCCTGCCCACACTCTCCAACACCCGGTGCTGCTGATGGTGACCACGGAGCATATTTTTATCTTCCCCGCTGATTGCTTGAGACTCTAAAGACATATTGTCATTCATCAATGACTAGCCTATGGAACGCAGAGAACAAGAACTAATTCTGGCCCCTTAATTAATGGAATGATAGTCAATTTTCCAGTTCTGTAACTACAGAATTTTTCATGAAGGACCAGATGTTAGATCTCATTCATCTACACCGATAGCTAATAAAGCCATCCTGCTTGCCCTGCTGTGTCACTGAGCAAGCTCAGGTTATGTGACTTCCCAGCAACAGAGAGTCACAGCCTTTGAGTCCCAATAAAACTTGAAAAGGAAAAAGACAATTATAATCCTGAAATCAAGTTTGAGTATTTTGGCCAAGAAGAGCAGAGGTAATTTTGAAAAAGAACAACGAATAGGGAGGACCTAATTTAGCAGCTTTCAATACCAGGTATAAAGCTGTAGTTCAGTTGTATACCACTTAATGATGGGAATGTGGTCTGAGAAAAGCATCATCAGGTAATTTTGTCCTTGTGGAAACATTGTGAAGTGACTTACACAAACCTAGATGGCATATCCTACATTCATAGATTATATGGCATAGCCCAGTGGTCGGCAAACTCATTAGTCAACAGAGGGGCAAACTGCAGCTCATGAGCCGCATGTGGCTCGAGAGCCACAGTTTGCCGACCACTGGCATAGCTGATTGCTCTACCTGTGGTACAGACTAAATCAAGCACAGGAGAAAATGATGCAATAGCCATTGAGAAAAATTAGATAAATCAGACTACATTAAACTAAGTGTATATTTTCATGGAAACACATCTCACACACACACACACACACACACACACACACACACACACACACACAGTTAAAAGGCTTTTCATTTGAGGAAATTGAGGCAGGAGAAATCCTATCTTGGAAATGTTTTAAGTATTTCTTTTCTGAAAACTGATAAAATCTCAATCAAGATGGGTTTATAAATTCAGAGACCCAAAAGGATGGTTTGATATTAGCTTTTTGAGTGATTTTAAATAAATGCTTAAAAAATCCTCTCACACTGTCCTCCCTACAACGAAGAGCACATCCTTCGCCATCATCATCTTTCGGCCGAAGACGGAATCAAATCCCAACTGCGACAAGTCAGCAGAGAGTACACGTCTACATCTTAACTACGCGGTGACTCAGAGCGAAGCCATCCTCCCTGGAGGAGGTAAGTACATAGCGAGACTCTCAGGAGGCGATTCTGCTCTGACATAAAGTAAAATCTTTTCTACTCCCCTTGAAGGGCAGCGCCCCACCTTTTGAAAATGACTCCTTTGCAATGTCAAAATATTGCACCTATCCCCTCACGACACAATGACAAAAAAAAGAGGCTATGAATCCAGTGATGCTTTCAGATAAGTCTGAATGGTATTCTTCACGGCAGCCTCCACATACATTTGAAAGTCACAGGAGTTAGAGAAGACGGCATATTCCAGCCTCCATAGTGGGGTGGAACCCGGCGTCCCTGTCCCTTACAACAGCTCCATGGCTCCCACACGGGACTGCAGATGTAGAAGCAATGAAAGCCAGGTAGATGTTTTAAACTAATTCCTAATGATGGAACACAGGTAGCAGCCAGGTGTGGTATGGAGCAAGAAGTTTTCCACCAGCTATCTTCAAATTCTACCCCCTACTCCTAGTCACCATGAAGCATTTATTAAATGCCTCGTATGACCAGTTTGCACAAGATAGCCAAATCAAACTGTCACCTTCAGGAAGGATATCATGCTTAAGATTTCTCACAGTTTTAAGTATAGAAAAAATATGTATATTTTAAGGCTTTAAAAGTTTAGCAGAGAAGATAAAGAATCAGTCCTCTCAATTTTTCAAAAGGCTCAGATATTGCAGTGAGTCACTCTCATGGGGTCCTACTCAGGAAGTCCAGAGCTGGGGTAGACCTGTGTGCTCAGGAGTCCTTCCTAGGACCACCTCCTGCTGCTGCCTGGTCTTCTGAAGACAGAAGACAGAGCCCAGAGATAATTTCCTTCTCTGCCCAAAATGGGAAATAGGTAAACGAATGCCCTCACTTGCTTCCGAACTGATTTTTCATATCAAATCACTGTCTTGTTATTACATCTTTTATTTGTCCTTCCACTTGCTGTCCTGACAGCAGCCCGAGTAATGTTTTTCAATGGAAATCCAATATATCATCCGATGGTTCAAAACCTTCCTTGGCGAGAACATTAGAAAGGCTGCTCCAATTTCTAGGCCACATAACTAGGCCAATTACCGGTTTTTAAATTTACACTAAGTTTCTATCTCTCATTTCCTACCTTCCTGGTTTTCTCCATTAACTCCTTTTGCGTCCCTGTGAGTCCCTCTGATGATCAGTTCTTAGCTCTCTCCATTAGATTTCAAATACTTTTCAGAACAAGGTGGTGTGAAAACAAGCCCCTTCACTTCGGTCCAGTGACGTCCCCCAGCCGTTTGCCATGAACACACTCCCCAGGCATTTATAAACTCTCGGGGGCTGAGAAGGCCCCTGTCCCAGAGGCTGTGTGTGTGAACCTCTGGGCCTTTCCAGTTCCCCTGCACAAGCCTCGGCTTTCCCTCTGAACACACAGGAGATGACAAGTCCTCATTGCTTCATCTACAGAATGCACAAAGAAATACAAAACTTCTTCAACCATGAGTTTCCTCGGGCAAAATTCTAGTATGTAAGGCTTTTCTGTTATTATACCTTTTTTATATAACCAGGAGGATCTTGGCTCCCTTTGCTGTGTTGGGGTTAATTAGAAAAAGAGAACAGGTGGCTGGAAATAGAAAAGGAAGTAAAGAACACGATCAGATGTTTTATGGGAGTTTCTTTTGGTGCTATTTCATAAGGGAAAAGAAACTGAAGGAAAATAAACCCAGACTTCAGAAGTATCTGTTACAGCTCTGCGACAGCAGAGTAATTTCACCTGTCTTGACCCAACCTGTGTCTTAGAGCATTGGCTGCCAGCATCAAAACTCCAAGTCAGAGCACAGCAAGTGTACTGTGCATTTGCTCTAAGGGTCAGATGTGGAAAAAGAAATAAGGGAGGGAAGGAGAGATGGAGGCAGGGAGGAAAAGAGAAACAGTATCTCTGATGATGCAAATTAAAATTAAATTGCATGCATCTAATTAATAGGATAATCATGCCTTTAAAGATTTCTAGCAAGCAAGCTATAATAAATATAATGAGTTATACAAGACTCATTGCAAGCAGTTTAAGATGCCAAAGTTTACATTGATATACTCTCTAGAGTGACAAGTGGGTCTCATCTCCAGGGGGTCAAAATTCACAGCAATCTAGGCAGCCCCCTGCTCTGGGTGCTCTCTCTGCCCTTGCCGTTGGCCTGCCAGAGAAGATACATGATACATGGAGTCATTCAAATGTTTATTGAGCATCAGCTATGTCCAGGCAATATGCTAGGCATTAGGGGTGCTGAGATAATTCACATTTCCTGGTTTTCATGACGTTCACAGAAGGCACAGGATATAAGATGGTTCTATGAGCCTCTTAACCCCCTAGCCTACTTTAACTCATCTTTCAAATCACAATAATAAATCCTTTCAAGGTATAACTTATAGGATAAATATGAGGATAAAATTTATAAGAAATATTCAAATGATATGAAGACTTGACCGATATATACATCTATACTAATAAAAAGGTAATATGCTAATTAGACAGAATAGACCAGACATCTTCTGGATGTCCTTCCAGACAAAGCCATGGTAGTGGAGGCCAAGGAAGAGGCGGTTAGGGGTGATCAGGCAGCCAGGCAGGCAGAATGGTTAGGGGCGATCAGGCAGGCCAACAGGTGAGCAGTTAGGAGCCAGCGGTCCTGGATTGTGAGAGGGATATCTGACTGCCTCTTGGGGATTGGGCCTAAACTGGAAGTCGGACATCTCCCAAGGGATCCCAGATTGGAGAGGATGCAGGCCAGGCTGAGAGACACACACCCACCCCCCACCCCCACCCCCGCACGAATTTCATGCACAGGCCTCTAGTATATATATATATATATATATATATATATATATATATATATATATATATATATATATTTCCATGAGTTCAAAATTCTCATTTCACATACATTTCTCTTTAGAAAGACCTAACAGCAGCACTACTAACTTCTAGGGCACATGTGTCAAACACAAGGCCCGCGGGCCAAATCCAGCCCGCCAGGCCTTGCAATGTGGCCCGCACCGCGCTGTCATCACTGCACTCCGCTGTCAGTTTATGACATTGTCAGTTTATGACTGCTCAGTAAACCATTCAGCCCGCGATTTAGGCTGGATTTTAGATTTTGGCCCCTTCTCTGATTGAGTTCGACACCCCTATTCTAGGGGGTAAAGAGGGAAGGACTCATCTGTCACAGCAGAGGTGGTGAGAGTAGAGAACAAGGGGAAAAGTGATAAAGAACATGATCTATTACAGGAAAGGAGGGATCTTCATGACAGAGCTCAGGCAGGTCATTGAGCATCTGGTTAGTTTGTGGTTCTCAACATCTGGCATTATAAAAACCACCCAGGATCCATAATGACAATGACAATGATCCATAGTGGCTCTGGAACGTACATATTTAGCTGTGACTGAGATAATTCTGATGCATGTTTCAGATGGGCCGCCCTTTTATTTAAAACTCACCTTCAGTCTATACCCACAGAGCATGAGGAAATTCAGTGGCTAAGTGACCATTTCACAATTTATTTAATTAATGGGACAAGCAAGCAAATGATTCAAGCCACAAAGTGCAAGGTGCTCCTTCTCCATTTACTGAATTAGCTAATTGCCTCTGGGAAACACTAATCAGCCATTAATCTTCAGCAAGTTTTTAACCATTAACTTTAAGTTCTGGCTGTTACTTCATCTACCCCCTCTCCAGGTCTCGAACCAGGGTTATGGAGACTAGTATAACTTCCAGGGTTTTCCTCTTTCATTATATAGTTAAATCTGTCAAAGTATTCAGGTTTGTGGACAAAGAAACAACCCTTTGTTAAGGGGAAATGGATATCAGAAGTGCTTACCTGTAGAAAAATTTCCTCTTATAAATGCTTTTAATTCTCAGTATGTTAAAGTCATGCTATCTTCTTGGCAGCCTTCAAGCTAATTTTTTCAATACTTGATTGCAGTTAATAGATGTGAATTCCAGGAAGTAAGAAAATTAGAAGATACACTTCTAAATCTCACGAGGCATTAACAGGTAGAACATTTGCGATGATGAAAGAAATATTGGCAGATAATGTGCTGAAACTGGTTTGGCTCAGTGGATAGAGCGTCAGCCTGCAGACTGAAAGGTCCCAGGTTTGATTTCTGTCAAGGGCATATACCTTGGTTGCAGGCATATCCCCATTGAGGGGTGTGCAAGAGGCAGCTGATTGATGATTCTCTCTCATCCATGTTTCTAACTCTCTATCCCTCTCTCTTCCTCTCTGTAAAAAAAATCAATAAAATATATAAATAAATAAAAAAGAAATGTTGGCAGATAATGTTATCAGTATGTGTGTTCAAAAGACTGAACAATATGATCCATCTGGTATACTTATGCAAGTCACATAATGTACTAGGCAGCTTATTTTAAAAAATTCAATAATACAACAATTATCCCTTTTTAGAAAACTAAGGGGGGGAGGGGCTGAAATTCTATCATCACACATTTGAAAATACATCATAGGCAAATATTGTGCCTGTATTTGGAAAATATTCTTTGTGCACAGAAAATCTAGAACAAGGTGAAAAAGGACAGTGAAAATAAAACCCAGCACATATGTGAGTTTTAAATGTACATGAAAATAATTTTATATAAAACCATGTAACCCCAGGGGAAGCAATAAATTAATTCATAGCAAGATGATAAAGGATGAAAAGTATGCTATATTGTGCCCATTACTATTACAAAGTTCATTTGCTTTAACAGACTAGAACAGGGAAGCAGAGAAATAAGCAATCCACTGCTTGTGATTTGAGGTAGGGTTAACATAATTTAGAGCCACCAGTGGATTGCAGACATATGACAATTTTGTATTTATTTTTTCAAATGAATTTTTTATTAATGGGGGAGAAAAGCTCTGGGAAAAGCAAGTAAGAAGTGTGTATCTAACTTCAACTTTATTATCTCCAATCCAATAAACTCAGCTGTGTCACACAGAAATGAAAAGGTCAAGGTCATATAATATGATGAGCCAGAAGGCCCCATTCCTGCCAGGAATACAGACAGCATCTCTCAGCCATGTAAGCTTTCTTCAGTGTATCTCCAATGGCTATAGGGAAAGGGGTGTTTGAAGGTAAGTAGCATAACAAAACTTCACCACAACATTTGAAAACATTTACAGCACCTGCCTTCCAAATAATACATAGTACATTAGTGCCATCCTTTATACAAAGGATGCTCATAACATTTATATTACCCATGTATAACATGTATAGCATACAACTTGGTACACTATGCTTTCCTAGTGGTGATGGGTAAGGCAAATTGCTACATCACTGGTCTTTTGGATAGATATTAAAGAGTTGGAGTAAAAATCACTAATTTTTATTTTATTATATCTCAAGATAACATTTTTGAGTCAATTTTCACCTTTCTAGCCTGTTCGTTGGACAATTTTCAATTCAGCTTTTCATTTCTGGTTATATACAACTGCTGTCTCTCTTGATTACTCCAATCTGCCAGCCGGATAGGTTGTAGAGCATGAAAACTAACGAGGAAATATGAGTCAGTACAAGTGCCCATTAGAAAAGAAAGATGAAACCAGCAAAACATCAAAACATTCTATTGAAAATGTTTCAACTGGTGTGTTTTGCTTATCAACGGCGATGTCATCCAAGGCTTTTAACTGGTGCCTGTGAAGGCAGATAAAATGGGCCCTCAGCTGCTGGTTTTATCTCACACTCAGCTCATAACAGGAGACACCATGGGCCTGCTTGGCAGATACCTGTCGACACTCCAAGGGTGGTAGGAAATGACGAGAAAGGAAGGTGCAAAAAATAACAGCAGCCAGGACAAAGCACTCCACGTCATGAGCTCTGTCTCCTCTCTGTGATTGTAATGAACTTCACCCCTTAAAGTCAGGATGAGAATCCCAGCACTTTGGGCTCACACCCAGTTTTCAAATAAAGCAGAAAAGAGACTTTTTGAAGACACTGGAATGCTAAGTGTTCTGATCTGTGCACTTGTGCTACCTTCATGCTGTCCCTAAATTGGGTAAAAGGGAGCTCTACCTACACGAAGTGGAACCCTTCAAAATTAAGAATAGATGCAAACTGGTCTCTCTAAGTGAGCAAGGTGTGACACAAGAAGAGCAGACAGAGGCCTCGTGTCTCAGCACTCCTCTCTCTAAGGCCAGCACTGCCAGTGCTTCCTGTGACTTGGGAGGTTGGCTACCAACCCTCAGGAACCTTCACCACACAGTGCTCCACGCGGCCTTTGCCAGGCATCTCATAGAAAGCATTTTGGAGTTCCCAGAAGGCAGATGCACACAGGGCTTGGGGACAGGTCTGAACTTGCACCCAGCTTCACCCTAACCTACTAAGTAACTTTGAAAAATCACTTGACCTGTCTGGCTTCAAGCTTTCTTTTCTAAAAAGAAAAATTCCTCTAATATTCAATGTTCTACAAAGTGCTTATCATTATTGTGATAAGCTATTATTTTCATAGCTTTTAAACTTTCTGAGTTTAGCAAATTAACTAAAACATAGATAATACCCAGAAAGATTATAGGCATCCAGTGAGAAGATTCCCTGAACTAAATATAAATTACCTAAGTGTCATGTGTTCATCTATGTGTAAACCCCCGCTAATTCATTATTGTAGTAATGATTATTGGTAGAACTTAAAATGCTCACATTTTATAGCAATACATTTGGAACCTCTGTTCAGTGCTGCTTCATGGAACAAGGCACTATTTTGTGTCCCAAAATCTGATTCTCAGGACCAGCACAATATTTCTACACGTTTCATCAAATAAGAACCGTATTCAAACTATATCCCTAGGTAAACACACAAAAAAAGGCAAACACTGTTGATAAAAAAAACAATTCCAGATAAACTGTTTAACATGGATAGAAAGAGGGTGAGAATGTGACTTCATTCTTGGCTCTTATTTCATTAATTCTCAGAATGACATTTGAAATTGTTTTCTCACAAGTTGACAAAGCACAACTTAAGGTTGCAAGAATTAATCACAGTAGGCATCTTAAGAATTAATCACAGTAGGCATTCTAAACCAGAGTTCACAAAAACATGTGAGCATCTGTTTCCTTTGAATACGTTTCTGCTCTTAAAGACACATCTTCCATAATGTTTTCACCATCTGCAGAACACTGCACATGATTGGCTTGGGGGACAGAGACTAGCAATTGACTCTGCTAACATCCATAGATGCGCTAATTATTTAAAATGCCCCCTTTGGCTATCATACTTTAAAAGGAAACTAATTAAATGATACAGAAAGAACATTACGTATGATTTTCATTCCTGCATAGTAAAATGTTTTAAAATTATATAACAGTATGACCCTACCACAGAAAAACAGACAGATGGACAAATGGAACAGGTTAGAAAGGCTGGTACCTCGCATTTGATGAAGATGATAGTTCACATGACAGTTCAAAAGGTTCTGAGAAAATTAGATGTCTTTAAAAAAATTTTAATCTCTAATTCCAGATGGAGAAAAAAAAAAAGATGAATGTTTTTCAAAATAAAGAACATGTACTAGATACACTAAAATAAATGTATATGGCTGGGGAGAAAGGTGGCACTAAGGCTGAAGGATCAAAGAACAAAATTAATAAAATAACTAATAGGGATTCTGCATGGACCAGTGATGATAGTGTACCATGAACTGAGAAATGTTATTAGTTAAATTCAGCACATTTGAGTCCAAAAAGAAAGAAAGAAAAAAGAAAGGAGGAAGTGAGAATGAAAAATATATAGTGAATACATATCTGATCTTGGGGAGAAAAAGTCCATTAAATAGCACCAATTATCACAAAAGTCCACACAGAAGATGATAAAATTTAATACACTACAATAAAATATTCAGTACATCAAGAAAAACACAATAATTTTTCAAAGGCAATCAACTAGGAAAAATATTTGCTATATATTTGGAAAAGGGTTATCTTAATATGTAGATACTAGAAGCCCGATGCACAAAGACTTGTGCAAGAATGTGCCTTCTTTCCCCTGGCTGCCAGCACCGCTTTTGCTCCAGCCTGGAGCCACCTTTCTGCCTTCCCATGCTGCCCACAGTCCCAGAGCAGCACTTGAATATGCAAATTAACCTACCATCTTTATTGGGTTAATTTGTATACTCACTCCTGATTGGCTGGTGGGCATCGGGGAAAGTACAGTCAAGTTGCATCTTTCTCTTTTATTAGTATAGATGTCTTTAAAATTGATAATAATCCCAATATAAATATGAGTTTATTATAATGACCACTTTATAAAAGAAATAATCATAATGATCAACTAAGCACAAATATTAACCTGTGTACCTTCCAATGTATAGATATACAAAAAGAAATAAACCCACAGTCATGACAAGAAAAAAAAATGGGACAAAGGGAACCAATGAAGAAAAATAACTATAAATTTCTGGAAGAAAATAATCACATAGGATTGAGTAGACATAGGAAATAGAAAAAGCCACAGCCTGGAATGTACTAGAAGAGGACTTCCAAGAAAGTGGCACTCAGTCAGCCTAAGAGAACAGAGAGACTCTGGGATCAGAATCTGCTATATTGTGGAGCAGATGTAAGAAGGATTCAACTCAGGTGGAATGTTCAAAGGCAACAGTAATATATATTCATCCTCCTTTTTCAGGATAAAAATTATCCTCATCCAGAATACAAAAAAAAAAAAAAAAAAAAAAAAGGTGGGATGCCTTTCTCCCCAGGCAAAAGTAAGCCAATAATAATAATAATAAAAAGATGGCTATTCTCTCCCTCATGTCCACAAAATGTCTGCAATAGATTGTCATCACATCCTCATAAAACAGAACATGGACTCCTTCTTCCTTGTGACTGTTTCTAAGAGCTAGAAATGTTTTTGCCAATTTTAAGGCACTAGCTCACATGATTGTGGGAGCTGGGAAGTCAGAAATCTGCAGTTTAGGCAGCAGGCTAGAAACCTAGGAAAGAGTTGATGTTGCACCATTGAGTCCAAAGGAGGACTAGAGAACGAATTCCTTTTTCGTCAGGGAAACTCCATCTTTTCTTTTAAGGCCTTCTACTGGTGAGATGAGTCCCGCTCATATTATGGAGCATTATCTGCTATATTCAAAGTGTACTGATTTAAATGTTAATCACACCTTAAAAAACACTTTCCCAGCAACATCTAGACTAGTGTTTAAACCAAAATTGAGTCAGCATTGTCTGGTGAAGTTGATACGGAATTAATCATCACAGGTGGGTTAGGTGAAATTCATAGAGGAATGGCAAAAATATAAAGTTTTATAACAAACTACATACATAATTCTCTAGAAAATAAGTGAATATACTCTCATGAAAACCTGCTGAATTTACCATATATCATTACAGGCAATGCTCAGCAATTACGGTTACTTTTCACCTCAGCCTCTCAGGCCTGTACTGAAGAGAATTCTATTAACTGTAACCATTTGAAATTTTACATGAGCACAATTATAGTTGTATATAAGACTGGCACACATTCTGTATTACTAATTCACATATTTGGGATGTTAAAGTATTCTAATTTTTAACAAAAATAGTGCTCATTGTGCATTATGTAGTAAATATGTGGTACTAGCAGTTTGGGCAGAATTCAAATTAATTTACATTTAATTACAAAGGTTAAAAAACACAACTTTACTCCTGAACACAAACATGCTACAAGTTAAAGAAAAGACCCGTTTCTTTTATAATCAGGTCTAGAGTCAAATAAGGTTCTAAGGACCTCTGGAGACAGAGTACTCATTACTCAACTTAATTAACTATTTAGAGGTCTATTTCCTTGCTTGCCCGCTCTGTAAGTTTCCATACTTCAGAGTCTGACCTTAAATGACATCACAATTGTGGCTGCATCACCCCAGTTCTTTCACTGGATGGCTGAGCAAGTTAACCTCTCGGCTTCTATTTCCTTATGTTTAAACTAGAGGTTGAATTGGTAACTCCAAAATTCTGAGTCGGCTAATCGAAGAATCCATACAGTCCACTAGCATATTCTACAGGATCAATCATAAAAACAGCACACTCATATTTAAACATTTTATGTATGAAATGACTCACTTAATCATCATGAAAACCATATTAAGTAGAAACTTGTATTTGCTCTTATCCCATGTCCTCAGAACCTTGCATCACTCATCAAGAGATGGAATCTATGTCCCTTCCCCTTGGAGTTATGTGAGCATTTGTGACTGCCTCATTAACAGAATATGGTAAAGGGGGTGTGACATAACTTCCAAGGTTAAGCATACAGATTCCACTGGTTTTTTCCTCCGAACCCAGCCACCATGCTGTAAGGAGACCCAAGCCTCAAGCAGAGGCTACATATAGGTGTTCCAACTGACAGCACCCAGTGGAGATCTTATCTAACAGCTAGAATCAACCATCAGGCGTGAGAGTACATGGGCCTTCAGAAGATTTCAGCCCCCAGCATTCAAGTAATTCCCCTCTGATGCCAAGTGCAACAGAGACAAGCTAACCTTGCCAAGCAGCCCCACCTCAAATTGAAGAATCATGGCAAAATATAAGCCACTAAGTTTTGTGGTGGTTTGTTATGTAGTTTTATATAATCAGAACAAGGTTTCCTCATTTTACCCATGGGGAAACTGAGCAAAAAGAGACTATGTAAATTGCCCAAGGTCACACAACGTGAAAGCAGAATTGGAACCCAACAGTCTAACTCCTGGGAGTGGGCCTTGGACACTATGCTATACTCCATTTAATAAGTAATTGATAGAATTATTAGTCCTTGATTCACAACCCTGCTTATTCCTTGTGATATTTCATAGTGCATCTTACCTAACTAAATTGTTTAATATGCTGTATATTTTGTATAATTGGTATGTCATTATATGTATTTTCCCCAAGGAATCATGCTACCACCCAGCCGGCATGGCTCAGTGGTTCAGCATTGACCTATGAACCAGGAGGTTGTAGCTCGATTCCCCATTAGGGTGTGCAGGAGGCAGCCTATCGATGATTCTCTCTCATCATTGATGTTTCTGTCTATCTTCCTCTCCCTTCCTCTCTGAAATCAATAAAAATATTTTTTAAAATAAATTATGCTACTAAAGGTTAAGATTACTGATAACATTTTAGAAGAAAAAAAAACTTTATATCAGAAAAGAGTTTTTCTTAGCCTCTTCTATTTATATTTCCCAAGAATATAAGAAATTGAAATTTTACTGCTGGAAAAAGCAATTTCTAGGGAGCCTGACTCAATTCATTTATGCCATATCTATAAAACTCCCTCTGAAGGACGTATTAAGACTACAAAGATCAGAGTCCTACCAGTGGAAAAAGAGTTATAAAGGGAGAAAATGAGGGTAGCATCTAAATTACACATTTTTTTGCTTTAAAGTTTACAGCACAATTAGCTATTTTAAAGCAAGATAAGTAATTTGGCAAAAAGTCTTATTTAAACATTGAGTTATAATGCCAGAGAAATGTTTCAATTCACAACTGGTTAAAAATTATGTGATCATTACAATCCTGCAAATTGACATTAATATGTGCAAAATAAAGAACTTAATAAACCATTCTAATTATTACCAATCATGATAATCCTTTCCAAGGAGAGAGCTTGCTTTTACTGGCCATAACACTGTACACAATATATGGGCATTTTCTCAAGACTAAATGGACAAATTGCTGGAAGCCTTTTGTAGAATTAAACAAAAAAAAAAGTTAAATATCAAATTTGTGACATTGTAGGGGTTTTTGTGTTTATTGTATTATATTTTATAGCTTTCCCAATGTCTTCATATATTTTGTTTTCCAAATCATTGATTCAAAAGAACAACATATTCCTCATGTCCAAAAAGAAGAACAGCCATCAGCAACATGAAAGCCCAACAGAGCAGCTGGCGACTCTACTGTGAGCCAAATCAGAAAGGAGGGGTTGAGTTCTGTTATATTCTAGTTGGAATAAAATTACATGTTTTTTTTTTGTTGTTGTTGTTGTTTGTTTGTTTGAAGAGGAAACATAGTCAAAACAACTGGCAGGTGTTGTTTTTCTGACCTTTATACCTAATCATGCTAAACACACTGAGGACAGGGGTCATGCTGGTTTAGCACTAGTCCAGGTTTGGTGCAGAATGTTTGCCTAGTGAATATTCAGTTAACAGGAACCAAGCTCTGCAATAGATACTGGAAATTCAGAGTTAAGTGTCAAAGAATCTTCCTGAACTCTAGAAGTAGAGAACCATAATGGGGTCGGTGATCACTGAACACTTGACCACAGTGATGGTGGTGAGCAGCGACAGCAAGTATTATGAGAGCACCTGTCCCACCTGGTCCTTTTGTGGTAGGATCCCCACCCCCCCACCACCATCTGCTGTGCATGGTTAGAAACCCAGAAATGGAATTCCAGCCAGGAAAGGGGATTGGTGGGTTAATTCTGCACTGAGATCTTTGCTCACCCACCCTCAGCACGCCTCCTGGCACGTGAAGACCAAAATCCAAGAAAGATGCTCTGAGCACGTGCCCAGAGCTCTCCCCCTGCACTCATTCCACACCTGTTCTTCGCTCTCTGCCCTAGGTTTCCTGGCTGCCAGGCCAGATTTTCTCCCACAAACATTTCCTTTTTTAACTGGGGACTCTGGTGTTGGAGATAATCCAGCCTGGCTAGCACAGCTTCGGGAACCATCGAATAAGGAGGTCCAAGCTCTTGAGGGACACCTGTCCTAATGCCCTGCCCTGAGGGAGAGTCAGTGCCCATGAGAATCCCCTTTCAAGGGGGCAGTGCCTACAGAGACCCTAAGGTCTACATAACACATGCAGATGAGGTCAAGATCCACCATGGAAACCTTGGGGCCTCATCAGCAAACTGACAGCAAAGAGCAGTAAGCAAAACTGTCCTCTCAGATGGAGCTCTGAGGGGCCTGACCACAGCAGGTAAAAGTGCCTCAGAGAGCGGAAAGCACTGTCTCGGGTGGAGTGACCATGACATTGCAGAACAGAGCAGGCCCCACCATGAGAACAATTCTTCAGAAAAGGAGAGGACCAGCCTTGTGGACGGCCCTCAGATGCTCTTCGGAGACAGAATACCACCCTTTGTAGCAGTGCCTTTGAGGTGGGGGTCTATGTTGGGTACTGTGGGATGTTTAGCAGCATCTCTGGTTTCTAGCAACTAGATCTCAGTTACCAGGACCGGCTTCATGGGCATGCGCCAGTTGCAGTCACACATAGCCCGTAGCCCCACATTCGGAAGGACCCTGTGTTTGCTTTTTTGTGGGTTGTTTGTGGTTTTTTGGTTTTTTTTTTTGGGGGGGGGGGGTGTTGTTTTGTTTTGTTTTGTTTTGTTTTGTTTTGCTCTGCTGGCAGCATGCCATTCCTTGTCACCTCAAGTACAAGGAAGCAAGGATGCTACCTGCCTATTGTGCTTGCCCTTTGAAGTTAGATCAGTGGTTCTCAGCCCAAACGCACAATCAACCACCTGGAGAGCTTTTAACAAACATTCATGCTTAGGGCACACCACTAGAGATTCTTATTTTACCAGCCTGTGTTGGACCCGGAGCAACGATATATTTTAGAAGCTTCCCAGGTGATTTTAATATTTAGCCAGCACTGAGCTGTGATACAGATACAAATGGAATGAAGGGAGAAAGGGACCAAGAAGTTTTAAAAAATCTATGATCACATCAAAATCTTGACCTTTATAATTATTTTATGCTAATTTCTGTTGAGTTTTCCCTTAGTATTTAATAAATGTACTTCCCTGTACTTAGAGAAACAGGAAAAGACACATCTACCTAGGTGCCAGGCAGTTAAAAGGGGGCATAGCATTCCCTGTCCTGTCCTGGGGGTGGCCATGGCCATTAAAGGGAAATAATCAAGCAGAAGATAAACTTCAAGAGCCAGATTCAGGCCTAGATCAAATATTGCTCCCCTTAGTGAGTCTCTTTCAGGTCTTTAATATGGTTCTGAAGGCATTTTATTGTCATTTAAAGGTAATCAAGATGATTTTTATTAAATTGATTGGGGTGACATTGGTTAACAAAATTATGTACCGTAGGTTTCAAGTGTACAATTCTATAATTGTACATGTACAACATCTGTACATTGCATTGCATGTTTATTATCCAAAGTCAAATATCCTTCCATCACCATACGTTTGACCCCCTTTACCTTTTTTACTTCCCCCATTCCCTTTCACTCAGGTAATCACCATACCTCACACACAGTAGGTCTTCTACAAATGTAGCCCTTTTGCTTTTTTTACATATATCTCCTCTGTCCAGTAAATCTCTGTAACTGAGAACTATGATAATGAACCTCTAGGAAGCTGAGGATGTCTAGAAAATGACTGGGAAAGAGGCACGGAAGCCAATTAACTAATTCAAAAATCACATAGCAAGTGAGGAAAACTTTTGAAGAAAAACTGAATTCCTCTCCTAATCTCTTTAGTTAGTAACTATATGGTTGTTTCTTTATAAGAAGAAAAAAAAAAAGCTTTCTTCCTGAGAAGGTTCATGTAGGACCAAAGATAATGTTCCAAGAATAGTATCTGAGGATGTGTGTGCGGCTATGGCATAAGTCACAGAATTCGGACTTATGTCTCCAAGAAAAAACAAAAGGTATAGAGATTGTGAAACAATATCTCAAATCCCAAAATACAAATTTACCCTAACTAAAAATTAAGTATTAAAGACATAATGAATTATACCCTCACCAGAAAACCATTCAGCTTTTAAATTTAGACAAGATCAGAATTATTCAGATCAGCGAGATGCCCATCTGCTTTCAAGCATGCAGCTGCTAGCCTTTAAACAGCAACGTTCCATGATTCATAACTTATTCATCGCAGGATGGACTCAGACATCTGCTTTATCATAAATTCAGCTTGCCACAGCATTTTGCTTTGAAATTTCATAACCTCCACCTAGGTAACATACAAGGGTGGGCAAAAAAATAGGTTTATAGTTGTGAGGTAGCAAAGCAAAGTTTATTCTTATATTACTGTTTATTAATTTTTGTGCTATTTCTCATATGAACAACTATAAACTTACTTTTACCCACCCCTGGAGTAAACCAGTAAGTCAGTCTTCTTCCACAGAAAGAATCAACTGTATAACTGCCAAGATGGATGGTCCAATCTTGAAACCATATTTGCACATATGTACATTACAATCACATTATTGGTTGTTCCCTTTTAAAATAGTAACATCATTAATAGCTACCATTTAGCCTATTGTGGACCAGATACTTCATCTTTACATTCTAGAAAATAGTTATTATGACCTCCCTTTTCTACATGAGCAAATCACTAGATTAGATGATTACCCAACTCCACTAATTATAGATATGGCAAAGGCGAGCTGTTTGATCCCAGGCCTATCTGGCCCCATACTTCTACAGCAACCAAGTGTGCCTAATATTTGAATTGCTATGGAATAGCTGAAATATTTTCATCAGTTGTATAGAGGGGAGATTATACTTGGTCCAAAGCCATTTATTCTAAACTCAAAAAATATCTTATAAATGGAACCTAGTTCATATAAATGCTTTAAGAAATATAAAGCACTATGTAAATTTGTTAGATGTTTTTATTCTCCTGGTCAACTTTTGGCAATCCTAACTGTCTATTCTTTACCTCTCCATCATTAAGAGCAACAGCCTGGAGAAGATGAAGGATCCAGAAACTGTGAAAGGACAGAGCCCATTTCTGTATGATTGAAAGAACCCCTTATATAGTCTAGGTTGAAAGAGGAGGTATTAATACACAGGTTTCCTCCAAATGAGATAAATTTTATCTTTTCTTTGTCTACAATTCTAGTTTGTAAATCATTTGATTCTTTCTTTATTTAAAAACTATGCTGTGTGTAGGAAATAAGTGGATCTAATGTCAAATCTTGGTTATAAAATTGTCAGGCATTCTGAGCTTTACTTTTATCTCCTATAAAAATGAAAATTCAAGTTTAACTTCCTGCAAACCTCTGGTCACAGCATTCTTGTCAACTGAAAAACACATAACCTTGTTTTATGTGGTTTTCTGTTTCTTTATTTAATATATGTTGTTGATTCATTGGCATTAACCATGAAGCTGACAGCACTATAACTCATGCCTGAATGGAGCTTACTTAACAATTTCCTCCATAAGGCACATCACAACCTTCTCGTACTTAGGAACACTAGACAACACTGGTTGGGGCTTGTGTAGTAGGCAACCAGTCAACATGGATGTTTCTCACTGTTTTTCCCTCTATTTTCCACTCTCCCTAAAAAATCAATGACAAAAATGTCCTCAGGTGAGAATTAACAAACAAATAAATAATGAGCCAAAAGGAAAAAGCTACAATTTTTGCTAGGGGCTTCAGTACCCATCTTTTAGCAAGTAGGCTGAATATGAGTTAGGATATAGGAAAAAATAAACACTATCATCCGAATGTATCGAAATGACATTTGAATAGCACTCAAGCCCTAACTGGTTTGGCTCAGTGGATACAGCATCGGCCTGTGTACTAAAGGGTCCCAGGTTAGATTCCAGACAGGGGCATGTACCTTGGTTGCGGGCACATCCCCAGTAGGGGGTGTGCAGGAGGCAGCTGATTGATGTTCCTCTCTCATTGATGTTTCTAACTCTCTATCCTCTCCCTTCCTCTATAAAAATCAATAAAATATATTTTTAAAAATAAAAATAAAAAAATAAATAGCACTCAACTTTTTTAAAAAAGAACAGAATACATACTCTTTTTAGTGCACATGTAAGATTCACCAAGATAAACCATATACTAAAAACAGTATTGAGGTTTCTCAAAAGATTTAAAATGAACCTGCCTTATGACCCAGCAATTCCACTTCTGGGATTTATCTGAAGGAACTCATAACACTAATTCAAAAGATTATGTGTATCCCTATGTTTATTGCAGCATTATTTACAATAGCCAAAATATGGAAGCAATCAAGTGCTCATCAAAAGACAAGCAAATAAAAAAGACAAACTTATGGTATATTACTCAGCCATAAAAAAGAATGAAATATTTCCATTTGCAACAGCATGGATGAACCTAGAGGGCGTTATGCTAAGTGAAATAAGTCAGGCAGAGAAGGCCAAATATCATAGGCTCTCACTTGTATGTGTAATCTAAAGAAGAAAATAAACAAACAAAGCTAAAACAGACTCTTAGACACAGTCAGGAGACTGGTGATTGCCAGAGGGGATTAAAGACTTAAATGTAAGTCCTGAAACATAAAAATCCTAGAAGAAATTATAGGCAGTAAAATCTCAGACATTTCTTGTAGCATTTTTCTTTCCAGACATATCTCCTCAGGCAAGGGAAACAAAACAACAAATAAACAAATGGGACTACACCAAACTAAAAAGCTTTTTGCATAGCAAAGGAAATCATCAACAAAATGAAAAGACAACCCACTGAATGGAAGAACATATTTTCCAATGATACATCTGATCAGGGATCAATTTCCAAAATTTATAAAGAACTTAACACAACTCAACACTAAAATAAATAAATAAATAAATAAATAAATAAATCACAATTAAATAATGGGCAAAGGACCTGAATAGATACTTCTCTGAAGAGGACATACAGATGGCCAACAGACAAATAAAAATATACTCAGCATTACTAATCATGAGAGAAATGCAAATTATAACCTCATGCCTGTCAGGTAGCTATCATCCATAAATCAACAAACAAGTGTTGGCAGGATGTGGGGAAAAGGGACCCCTCCTGCACTGCTGGTAAGAATGTGGACTGGTGTAGCCATTATGGAAAACAGTATGGAGTTTCTTCAAAAAATTAAAAATGAAACTGCCTTTTGACTCTGTGATGCCACTTCTCAGAATGTATCAGAAGAAACCTGAAACATTAATTCTAAACAATATATGCACCCCTATGTTCATTGCCGTGTTATTTATAATGGCCAAGTTTTGAAAGCAGCCCCAGTGCCCATCAATAGATGTGTAACTGAAAAGGCTGTGGTACATTTACACAATGGAATACTACTCAGCTATAAAAATAAAAAAAACACAAGGAAATCTAACCTTTTGCAACAGCATGGATGGTACTGGAGAGCATTTTGCTAAATGAAATAAGTGTTCAGATAAAGACCAATACCATACAATTATACAATATCACTTATATGGGGAATCTAATTAACAAAATAAGCTAACAAACAAAATAGAAACAGACTCATAGATACATAGGACAAACTGACATCTATCAGAGGGGAGAGGGGTTGGGGCACTGGCTGAAAAGATGAAGAGATTGAGAAAAAATAATCGACGTATGGCGATTGCCAGAAGGAAAGGGGATGGAGGAGGTAGAAGAGGGCAAAGGGGGAATAAACAGTAGTATCCATACATTAAAATTCATAGAACTGTACACCAAAAGAGTCAATTTAACTGTATGTAAATTTTAAATAATAAATTAATAAAAGTAAAAAAATCTATGTCAATAGAAGAGAACTTATTGGGCAGGAAAACTGTAAACCAGGTTAAGACAATCTGCTATATAATTTACAGATTAATTTTTCAAGAATTGGTTTACATAAATAAATAAAAGCTGCCCTAGCTAGTATGGCTCAATGGATAGAGCGTCGGTCTGCAGACCAAAGAGTCTCGGGTTGAATTCTAGTCAAGGGCATATACCTCAGTTGGGTTGATTCATTAATATTAACCATACCTCAGTACCCATCTTTTAGCAATCAGTAGACCAAGTAGGCTGAATATGAGTTAGGACATAGAAGAAATGAATAGCACTATCAGCCAAATGTATCAAAATGACATTTAAACAGCACTCAATTTAAAAAAAAAAAAAAAAAAAAGAACAGAATACATAGTCTTTTTAGTGCACATGGAACATTCACCAAGACAGACCATATTCTAAAAACAGTTCTGAGGATTCTCAAAAGATTAGGTTATAGGCTCCTCTGCGGCCCAGGCCCTTGTCAGGAAGCATGCAGAAGGCAACCAAGAGATGTGTTTCTCTCACACTGATATTTCTCTCTGTCTTTCCCTCTCTTCCACTGTCTCTAAAAATCAATGAAAAATATCCTCGAGTGAGGATGCAAGATAAATAAAAACTACTATAACTTATAATAAATAAGATTTAAAAAAATATTTTGATAGCACTCTCTAGAACTATTGTTTTAATCTTAGAAGTCAAGATACTGACTTTCCAATTCCTTACAATTATATCATTTTTATTCCCCATGAGTTCCCCACAAAACCAACAACACAGAATGGGAAGTCCAGGCATCTTCTCCCAGAACTTTTTGTTTCTCCCAAATGAAAGCTTTTGTAGAGCCACAGACTAAGTAACATGAGTCAATTTAATGTTATGCACAGAGCCAAAATATTTTTCCATATTGGCTGTGTCGTTTGCTTTCCTTTAGCAATGTTGGTATGTTTCTAAATCTTCTCATATTGCTCCAGAAAGAAAGATTTCATCTTCAGATTGGGGCTGAGGAAATGAAGGAGGAGTAGAAAAAAAGATTAAGAAAAAGACTTTGGAAAGGAAGTAAAAAAGAAACTTAGGAAAAGGGATATTTTTGCCTCAGCCTTGTGCCCCAGCTTAGTTTCTTTAACCAGTATTTATGAATATATCATACTTATAGAGAAATTAATATATTTATACTTTATTCCTCATTTAACTCATATTAATTTTGTATAATTCTTTTACAGGAAAGAATAAATGAGTGATAGGCTTCCAGTAACTGAATTCTTAAATGATTAGCATTCATGACCCTTCACTATTAAGGTTTGTAAAAATTTGTGTGCACAAAATTAAAACCCTCCAAAATTATGAAGTCTATGAATGGTACATGAAGGGGGGAAAGTATAGAACTGAATGAATTGTCTGCCTTGTGCAAATTGAGAAACCCCCCAAAGACTCTGCCCAACTTAAGCTCTGTAGCTTACAATGTGTAAACTAACCTAAACATGAGAATATAAGAATATGTCATACCATATGATAAGAATAAATTCTAACTAGAACTATATAAAGTCCAATTCCATTCTGTCCTCATTCCATTGCACTTCTGGACTGAAACTTGCTCAATGAATCTCTGTCACTTTTTATTTTTACCTTTAATGTAGGTAAAAAGGCAGCAGAACCATTCAAAGGATAAACAATCCATGAGGCAAGACCAGAACTAAACCTCAAGGTTCTTATTCCCCTGTACTAAAATTCAAAAAGCTATACTCTATTTTGAAGTGCACAGTACCCACTGACTCAATTTTATAAACAGCTCATTGTTAGTTTATTGTTTTATTCAGCTTTGGTTATCAAACACATCTTATGACTTTTGGAGTGATTACTACATATTCCTGGACATTAGGCTGGCTTGGAGAAAGAGGTGGGGGCATTTTCCTTGACTAGTACAAAACAACTGGATCCCCAAATATAGAGGTTGTAATGCTGAAGAGTTGGCAGAGTTCAAAACCAACTCATTGTTCTGATTTTCTTTCAGAACAGTATCACTAAATGAGTTACAATAGAAGACATGATCAGTAGATGAGAAAATAAGTTGACATTTGTATCACACTTTTCCTATTGCCCCCAAATGCTTATGATTTTTCAAGAGAAACTCAATAATGAATTACTCAAAAAGTGTTTCACATATCTTATCCAGGTCAATTTATGCCATCTCTGACAGGTATGAATAACTTATACTTTTTACATAGGGGGGAAAAAACTAATACAAAACTTAGGAGAAAAAATGGAAAAGTAAAGCCCTATCCAAATAGTGGGCTACTTTTAAGCCAAATCAATCAACTCCAGAAATTTCCAGTGCTCATTACACAATCCTTTACGCACATGATTTTAGAAAATGCCCAGTTAGCATCATCCAATAACACTAACTCTGGACAACACCAACCCATCCCCCACCTTGGAAATGGAAGGATACTTCCCCTTGGCTACATCTGACCTTGAACCAAAAAGCAGCTATCTCTGGATCTGGTGAGACATTTTTTCAGGAAGATAGGCTTTGAGCTGAGGCTGGCAAAACTATCTGGAATCAGCCTCCCTGGGGTCAGTAAAATAGGGATGATATTATTTACTTCAAAGGGCAATAAATATAAAGATCAAATGAGTTAAGGGCATGAAAGTGCTTTATGAAGAGTTAAGTAATTTACATATTCATCGAAGAGCTGTTGTTTTCCAGTTTCAAAGACCCCGGGTTGATTGAATGTCCTTCACTATGCAGAACACTTTCTTCACTTTATTTATTTATTTATTTATTTATTTATTTATTTGGGGGGAGGGGAGATGCTCACTGGCTTTTCTCTAAGTTATTCATTCTTCTGAGCCACAGATGTGGTATCAAAACTTACAGAAACTCATCCCTGCCTTCCCAGCTAACATCCTAATTTGTGGGGGAGGGATTGCAACATCCTCTGCTCGGTTTTCCTAAGGAATATTTGAAGTCCAAAGTCAATTCTTCCCTTTTAAAAATACCTTTCCTCTGAGGCTTGTCTCCTCCACAGACAAACTCACATGCCCATGGGCACAGCAAATGCAAACCAACCTTTCAAATTAAACTATGACATAGTTAAAGAGTTCCAGGCCCCTCTACTCTTTCCCCTACTCCCCGCTTTGCCCACGGCAGTCTTTGATGAAATGGAGGCTAAAATTTAAGAAGGGGGGTGGAGGGAGAAAGACTTCGTATCTATCCCTAGAGAGGGCTTGGTATGTTACCAAGGGCCAAGCTTTCCCAGCTTTCCCTAACTCCTCCTGACCTCATCTGAAACACACATCCACGACTCCATACACATACACATGCTGGTAAGCCAGCCCAAAGCAGATAAATCTGACTTCCCCAACTTGTAGCCACAGATAGCAGCAAAGTGACCCAAGTCTTTCACTGCCAGCTTCCAAGAGACACTGCAACAGCCAGCGAGGTCGCAATAGCAGCCTCTGTGCTGCAGCCTTCAGCCGGCCAGAGTTTCAGGGTTAATTCCTTAAGGAGCGTTGCTCTTCTCCCCAGCGTCCCACTCCCCTGTGCTTCACCCACTTCTCTCCTCGGGAGGTCAGGAGGAACCGGGTCACTTGGCACTTCCGTAGAGCGGGAAGTTCAGCGAAGGAGATTCCCACCCAAGTAGCCTAAAGCCCACTACTCTTTGCCCCCGGTCTCCACCCTCCTGCCCACGCAGGCGCCTGTGCGGCTGGCAAAGGTGCCAGTTCTCAAGGTGCCTGAGCTCGCATGGGATGTGGAGGATCTAAGCAGGAAGAACAGCGATGGGACGATGGCTGGAGATAGAGGGTAAATGGAGCAGGACTGGGGAGAGGGACCAAGACTCCGCACAGGGGCACTCTCTGACCCCTCTCTCACAGACTGCAACTCCCAAATCCACAGATGGGCATTAAGGTAAAGGCCTTCCCTCCCTACCCTCACCCTTCGCTTCCCCACTCCCCGCCTGGACACCAAGTGAAAAAGCAAGGTGCGGGTGTACCTGGAGCGAACACCATGATTTCCTCCAGCCGTTACGCCCCTAGGTAAAGACAGACAGACAGGAAGGCCAGGACTTGGAGGGGTCCGGTGTGCAGCTGCGCGTGCAGGGCGCGGGCCGGCTGCGGGTCGGGCGGTCAGCACCTCGGACAGCTCCTCGCCGCGCGGTCCCGGGCTGCAGCTCCAGCGGCTGCGGCGCGCTCAGCCTCCACAATGCACTGCTCCACCGGCGGCCACAGCCGCGGCGGGAGGAGGAGACGGAATCCCCACTCAGTTCATCCCTCATTCCTGTGCCAGCTCAGCATACGTAGCTGTTTAGTGAGCAAAGCACTTCTACAGCTTCTGCGGGAGAAGGACCGAAGAGGAAGAGAGAAACAGGTACGGCAATTGCCCGGCTTCCCGGCAGAGGGACAGCTAATTGCTTCCAATTACCTGCTGTCACTAAGCCCCGGTGGATATAGGACTGACATTTTCAATGGGTTTGTCCTTTCCTTTTCCTTCCTTCCTTCCTTCCTTCCTTCCTTCCTTCCTTCCTTCCTTCCTTCCTTCCTTCCTTTCTTCCTTCCTTCCTTCTTTCCTTCCTTCCTTCCTTCCTTTTTTTTTTTTTTCCTCCCAACGCAAACAGCTTTCATCTCAAGGCGGCTGAGTTCTTCTAGTTGGACTGGCTCTGAACAGAGGGGTGAGACCTCCAAGTTAATCAGTCTTGGGCCCAGAGTCCCAGTCTTGTGCTTCTATAAAGACAGCAGGAAGGAAGGACAGGGTGACTAGGAAGGCATGAGAAGGGCTTTGCTATCAGGCCTTGCTCCCAGGCAGGGATCTGGCTCTAAAAGCTCCTAGGCTTAGAGACCCTCAAGGTCATTACTTTAGAGAAAGCAGGGCCCCACCAGGAATTGGAAAGAGACCTCGGTGAGGCTGGTCTCCTCCAGGGACAAACTAACACACCCGACAGAAGGATGAGTCAAGAGTCCCTTCCGAGTGTGAAAACAGCCCTAAAACCCATCAAGAAGTATTAATGCTTCCCATAGCTTTACCCAACTGAAAACTATGCCCCCCATGTATACACTCAGTTCTACTCTAAGATACTGGGACATACCACCACACTCACTTTACACTTCTAATCTTGGCTCATTTAAAAGCACTATCTAGTTCCCCCAAGAAATGCTAGTAACATCGGACAAACTAGATGTTACCCAGCTTGAAACAAGTACATCTGGGTTATAACCTCAGTGCTAAAAGTGATACAGGACCCTCCATCCTCAAGGCAGATGTCAGTTGCTCTAGGTTTAATCCTCTATCTTCGCAGTTGGAGTTTTAAAAGAACAAGGGGTGATCAGAGTCATCTCCAGTGTTTTATAGGGTTTCTTCACTTGCACTTCTCCCTGGACAACATAGTTATTCTAAAAATACAGTGTTTCTTAATAATTTGATTGGTGGCCATCAGTTCAACATTCTTTTGGAAAATATAAAGCATTCAAATAGCCTTATTGGAACTGGTTTTGTTCCAAGCCATCTGATAGATTGAAATGGCAAATAGCTTTATAGCTCTTGAACCACAGTTTGCCTGGAGGCATATGAACAGCCTCAACATAACATAATCAGTACTGCTCTTAGCACCTGGCTCAACACAGGCTTGAACAGATGGGACCTGCCTCAACAGCAACAAGATGCAAATCAATTGATGGACAGATGAAATGTGGGCATAACAAGATGCAGTCTGCTCATTTTCCCAAGTTACACCAAAAGCCAGGGACCAATGGTGCTTCACTCTGCCTTATTTGCTTTATCACCATAAGTGTGAAACACTATTTGAAATAATCTTTGAATGAATGAAAGACCTTCCTTTAACACACTCAATAGGGCTCTCCTTTGCAATGTATTTTGTAATGAGCTTTATTTTCCTAATGTATAAACAATCATTCATGATTAAGCTCAAGAAAAAGCAATAGAGTGTAGGGAAAGAAAAAAAAAATACTTGGAAACCAGTCACACTTAAGTATAACTTCTTCACCATGTATTAGTTGTATGTTCTTAAAGTACTCACCTGCAATATCTCCAAGGTTTGTTGTTGGGATTAAATGTAACAATGGGTTGATTAAGAAAGAGCACAACCTCAATTAAACTCAATCCAGGAAATTACTGATACCCTGGGAATAGATGACACCTTACAAGAATATGGTAAAGCAATACTTCTCACACATGAATGTGTATATGACTCCCACTGGAGATCTTGTTAAAATGCAGATTATGGTTCAGTAGAGCAGGGAGGGGCCTGAGATTCTTCATTTCTAACAAGTTCCCAGGTGATGCCCATGCTGTAATTGCTGCTTGTTCAGAGACTATATTTTGAGTAGCAAAGTATTAGAGGTATCAGCATTTAAAAAGAAATAATTTACATCTCCTTCAACTTCAGAGTGCATCTTCATGTTATATAAGGAAGAAATCCAGATGGATTCCTGTAGACTTCCAAGCTAGACAGAGGCCTAGATAATAGTAGAAGGGAAAAAATGCCTTTGATTAGCCTCCTAAGGCAATAGAATGTAATATGAACTAGTAAAAACCAGTTCAAGGACAGAAGAGAAAAACTCTCTGTAAGACCCATCCTCACTTCTCTGAACTTCCATCATCACTTCCTCCCATCGCCTCTTCATTTGCTCCAACACACTACTGCTACTCAGCCAAAGGACAATATCCTCCTAACTCAGCTTTTGCTTATTTATATTTTAATAAGAGCAATTAATTTTACTCCCAATAAAATCAAGGCACATTAATATTTTTATTTTAATTTACAGTTTAATTTATCAGTAAATTTTCTATTCAACCATATTACCTTGGAATGGATTCCATGTCAAAGCTCATTCTGTCTCCCAAGGATATCTGCAAGAAAAATATATCCATTTTAAAGTGCTATTTCAAACCCATAGGTTATATATCCATCAAGCCCCTGTAGCTTATGAGTCTCACAAGTCTTTTTAGTGTGACATCAGGGAGACTCTTACTTCCTGACTCACAGTTTGAGTCACTGTAAATGATCCCCCAATGAGAGTGAGCAAGTGATGAAGGGTAGATCCTGGACAACAAAAACAGCCATTTATTTGATAGGCACACTGTCCTTTGTCATAATTGCATTTAGCAATTGCAAATATATTCTGATTAACTCCTCACAGACAGAGGCATGGTTATTCATTTGTTTACCTAAAGAAGTAGCTGTTTTGAAATATTTCTTATTTAATTTTTCTAAAAGAATTTTTTTGAGTCAAATAAAAAATAACCTTCAATTAATTCTCATAAATGCCAGCTTCTGTTTCGACCATCTCTTTTAATATCTTCAACTACTATTCTAAAATTATCAAGTATCTGATGGGAATGGAAAAGATTGTGTTTCAGAAGGTGTTTTGGAAAGGCAAAGCTACTTCCGCCTTCCAATGTCTGCATGTTTATCCACTCATTCAAGAGAACTTACAGTGGAAAAAAAGGAATAACCTTACTTTTGAAAGATTAGAAGCTCAGTGTAAGGCATGCCACTGCAGGATCATATTTTTTTTTTTTTAAGAGAAGCCTTCTCTGTTGGCATTGTCTATCATAGCATTGGTGATCCACGCTCAGAGGTGTGTAGAGTTAACAGAAGGTGTGGAATGTCTTCAGAAAACATTCTAAGATAAGTGGTAGAAATTTGACCCGGCAACAGCTAATATCCAAGTGTTTAACTGAATATTCATCAAACAAGTGTTCTAAATCAACTGTTCAGAAGTTGAAATGGATTTTTTTCTGGACTAACTGCATGGCAACTGAAATGTGGTTACTACAGAATAACCCACCTTCCAACAACTTCTGAAACTGTTCCTTAATTGGATTATTACAAGAACAAAAACACTTCTCTGAAGCCATTCTCCACAATCCTGAAGTATGTATTGCATCACAACTAGATTAGCATTGATGTTATCAGATTTGGGAAAACTGTCTAATTAACATTATGCTGTAGTGGATTTATGTTTAAATTTGAATTCATCTGAGGCATACAAACAAAACCAAGACCATAAGGTGAAATGTTAGTGACAAGTCTGAGGAGATAAACTGTGAATCTTTATTTCTAACATTGATTCAACTTTCTATATTGGGTCACCATATTTAGCTGGTATTAAAAATGGTAACCTACATAATTTAAATTTTATGAGACAGGAACTGGGTGCAGGGAGCAAAGAGTGGAAATCGAGGGTATCTATAATACTCAAGTATAAAAATAAATTTTAAAACATTTAAATTTTAAATTATGAGGTTTATATCAAAACCAACATTTCACAAATGCACCTTTTTCTAATCTTCACCCAAGGATATGTTTTTATTGATTTCAGAGAGAGAGAGAAACCTCAATGTGAGAGAGAAACATCAATCAGTGCCTCCTGTATGTGCCCTGACCAGGATCAAAGCTGCATGTGCCCTGACTGGGAATCTAACTTGAAACCTTTTGGTGCACAGGAGGACAATCCAACTACTTGAGCCACCCAGCCAGGGCCACATATGCACTTTGAAGACATAATATGGCTCACTATTTTAAGCAGTGAAAATGGTTTCATAATACAAGTTTCAGATTATACGAAGATGTGGACTTTATTGCTACATGGGAATTACATTTAAATTTTATGTAAAGCAAAAGTGCATCTGTTGTTTGTTGATTTATTAATGGTAGCCATTCTGGGAGGTGTATGGTGATATCTCATTGTGGTTTTAATTTGCATCTCTCTGATGATTAGTGCCATTGAGCATTTTTTTTTTTTTCATGTATCAATATGACCTCTTCAGGTTCTTTGCCCTTTTTAATTTATTATTTGGGTTTTTTGGTGTTGACTTTTATAAATTCTTTAAAATTTCTGAATATTAACCCCTTATCAGATATATTATTGACGAATATGTTCTCCCATACAGTGGATTCTCTCTTCATTTTGTTGATAGTTTGTTTGTTTTTTTCTGTGCAGAAGCATTTTGTAATCCCATTTGTTTATTTTTTCCTTTGTTTTCCTTGCTCTAGGAAATATACAGGCAAAAATATTACGACAGATGTCTTAGATTTTTCTGCCTGTTTTCTTCTAGGATTTTTATGGTTTCACAACTAAAATTTAAGTCATTTATCCATTTTGAGTGTGTTCTTGTGTGTGGTGAATTGGTGGTCTCATTTCATTTTTTTGCAAGAACCTGTCCAATTTTCCCACCATTGATTTTTTAAAATATATTTTTATTGATTTCAGAGAGGAAGGGAGAGGGAGATCGAAACATCAATGATAAGAGAGAATCATTGATTGGTTGCCTCTTACACACCCCTCACTAGGAATTGAGCCCACAACCTGGGCATGTGCCCTTGGCCAGAATCGAACCTGGGACCCTTCAGCCGACAGATCAATGCTCTATCCACTGAGCCAAATCAGCTAGGGCCAATTTTCCCACCATTTATTAAATAGAGTGTTCATTCCATTCTATGCTCTTGCTTCCTTTGTTAAATATTAATCCTAAAGATGTGGTTTGATTTCTGGGGTCTTTGTTCTGTTCCATTAATCTATATTCCTGTTCTTATGCCAGTACCAAGCTGCTTTGATTATAATGGCCTTGTGTTATAGTTTGTTAGCCAGTATTGTGATTCCTTCTTCTTTCTCAAGATTGCTGAGGATGTTCAGGGTCTTTGGGGGTTTTTGGAATATTTATTCCAGATCTGTGAAATAAGCCATTGGTATTTTAATAAGAATTGTTTCAAATCTATAGATTGCTTTCTATAGTATGGACATTTTAATTATGTTAATTTTTCCAATCCATGAACACAGTATATGCCTTCACTTATTTGTATCTTACTCAATTTCTTTCTTCAATGTCCTATAGTTTTCCAAGTATAGGTCTTTTACCTCTTTGTTTAAATTTATTCATAGGTACTTTACTATTTTGTTATTGTTGCAATAGTAAATGGGATTGTTTTCTTAGTTACCTTTTCTGATCATTATTGGTGTATAAAAATGCCACTGATTTTTGGATATTGGTTGAGTATCTTGCTACTTTGAAGAATTCATTTATTAGATCTAGTAGTTTCTTGGTGGAAGTCTTTAGGGTTTTCTATAGACAATATCATGTCATCTGCAAATAATGACAGATGTATCTCCTCCTTTCCAATTGGCTTGTCTTTTATTTCTTCTTCTTGTCTGATCACTATGGCTAGAATTTCCAGTACTATGATGAATAAGAGTGGTGAAAGAGGACATCCCTATCATGTTCCTGATCTGAAGGGAAACACTTTTGGTTTTTGCTCATTGAGTTTGGTGCTGGCATAGGTTTTTCATATATAGCCTTTTTTATGTTGAGGTATGATCCCTCTATTCCCACTTTGCTAAGAATTTTATCATAAATGAGGGTGCTGGATTTTACTGAATGCTTTTTCTGCATCTATTGAGATGATCATATGATTTTTATCATTGATTTTGTTTATGTGATATATCACATTTACTGATTTGCAAATATTGTACCAACCTTGCAACCTGGAATAAATCCCACTTGATCATGGTGTATGCTCTTTTAAATGTATTGCTGGATCTGATTTGCTAATATTTTATTGAGGCTTTTAGTATCTACGTACATTAAGTATATTGGCTTGTAATATTCTTTCTTTGTAGTGTCTTTATCTGGTTTTAGAAATAAGAAAATGTTGGACTAATAAAAAGAGCTGGAAGTTTTCCCTCATCTTGAATTTTTTGAAGAAGTGTTAGTTCTTCTTTGAATGTTTAGTAAAACTCACCTGTGAAGTATCCAATCCAGGAAGTTTTTTTTATTAGTGCTTCCATGTCATTAGTTATTATCAGTCTATTCAGATTTTCTGATTCAGTTTTGGAAAGTTGTATGTTTCTAGGAATTTGTCAGTTTCACCCATGTTGTGCAATTTGTTGGCAAATGTTGTTTTTAATATTTTCTTACAATCCTTTGTATTTCTGTGATGTCAATCATTACTTCTCTTTCATTTCGAATTTTATTTATTTGGGTCCTCTCTGTTTCTTAATGAGTCTAGTTAAAGGGTCATCAACCTTGTTTATATTTTCAAAGAACTAGCTCTTGGTTTCATTGATTTTTGTATTATTTTTAAATTTTTATGTCATTTATTTCTGTTCTGAGCTTTATTATTTCCTTCCTTCTACTTACTCTGGGTTTTTCCTGTTGTTCTTCTTCTAGTTCTTTTAGGTATAGGGTTAGATTGCTTACTTGAGATTTTTCTTGCTTCTTGAACTTCCCTCTCAGGACTGCTTTCATTGGGTCCCATAGATTTTGGCTTGTTGTGTGTTCATTTTCATTTGTTTCCAGGAAGTTTTTTATTACTTCTTTGATCTCATTGGTAACCATTTATTGTTTACTAACATGCTATTTAGCCTCCATGTGTTTGAATGTCTTTGGGATTTTTATTGTGGTTGATTTCTAGCTTCATTCTTTTGTAGGAACTGCCTTTTTATCCAGCAATCCCACTTCTTGGAATACATCCTAAAAATACTGAAATACCAATCAGAAAGAATATATGCATCCCTATGTCATAGCAGCATCATTTACTAGTACAATAGCCAAGGCCTGGAAACAGTCCAAATACCCATCAGTAGATGAGTGGATATAAAAACTGTGGTCATTTACACAATGGGATACTACATTATGGCTATAAAAAAGAAGGAACTCTTATTCTTTGTGACAGCATGGATGGACCTGAATATTACTATGCTAAGCAAAATAAGCCAGTCATCAGAAGACAAATACCATATGATCTCACTTATATGCAGAATTTAATGAACAAAATAAACTGATGAACAAAATAGAATCAGAGCCATGGACTCATGGAACAGACTGACAGATCTCAGAGGGGAGGTTGGGGGTGGGGGGCGACTGGATAAAGGAAGTTGAAGAGATTAGCCAAAGAACACATATACAAAGCCTATAGACACAGACAACTGTGTAGTGAAGGCCAGCGTAATGGGGTGGGAGAGGACTAGGTGGAGGTAGACAAAGTGGGGGGAAATGTTGGGTGTCTGTAAATAGTGTCAAAAAAAAAAAAAAAAAAAAGCTGTGTACTTGCAGATGACAGGATCTTATATACAGAAAAGTCCAAAGAATACACACAAAAAAACATTATAACTAATCAATTTAGCAAAGTTAGAGGGTATAGGAATCAATTATATTTCTATATACCAACAATCAACAAGCCAAAAATAAATTAAAAAAAAAAAAACCGCATCCTAAACCATAAAATACTTAGAAATAAGTTTAAGCAAGCACACAGTACACTGAAAACTACACATTACTGAAAGTAATTAAAGACCCACATAAATGGAATGCTACCCCTCGTTCTGGATCTGCAGACATACTATTGTTAAGGTGACTATCCAAAGTGATCCACAGACTCAATGCAATCTCTGTAAATGGTGGCTGAATTGAACCAGGTGTTTTCCGTTCCCTTCATCAGCATAAACATAAATGGCATGAATGTAGACACGGCCCTTTCCTATCTACAAACTGCCCACCACCTGAAATTTTCAGTTTCTCTTCAAAGACCTGGCACTCAAGAAGCATTCTCCCGCTGCCCCACTGACCTTGTAGCCCCAGTGAGTGTCTATACTCTCTGAGCTGACTTTTGTCTTCAGGAAACAAACAAAAACGAGGGCTTTGGAGGAGGGCAAATAGGAGGTGTAGCTAAGACTCTGTAAGGCACCCAGCAAGCTGTCAGGCTGGAAGCCCCACGGAGCAGTCAATTCTGGAGGCGCCGCCGAGCACTTCATTGGAATTGCCTCCTCGTGGCTGTGAGGGCTTGGGCACAATGGGTCAAGGGTCAAGAATATGGAACCCGCCCAAACAGGTTTGGCTCAGTGGATAGAGCGTTGGTCTGCGGAATAAAAGGTCCCGGGTTCGATTCCAGTAAAGGGCATGCACATTGGTTTTGGGCACATCCCCAGTGGGAGGTGTGCAGGAGGCAGCTGGTCGATGTTTCTCACTCTCTATCCCTCGCCCTTTCTCTCTGTAAAAAATCAATAAAATATATTTAAAAAAAAAAAAGAAAAGAAAAGAAAAGAAAAGAAAAGAAAAGAAAAGAAAAGAAAAGAAAAGAAAAGAAAAGAAAAGAAAAGAAAAGAAAAGAATATGGAACCCAAACAGCAGGCCTACTGGACCTCGGGGAGGAGAGGAGCTAACCACAACCTCACAGGGAAGCGCAGCTTTTACTTTAAGCACCTGCGGGCCCGCCCCACGCCGGAGGCCCCGCCCCACGCCGGAGGCCCCGCCCCTCCCCGCGGCGCAGGCGCCGGAAGTCCGTGAGCGCTGCCAGGAAGTCAGCTTCCTCCGCCCGCTTCCGGTCTGCTGGCTGTGGCTTCTCCGGCCACTAGTCCCGGCGGCGACCCTGCCCGCAGGTGCTCGGACCGAGGCCCGGCCAGGTCTGAGGAGACCGCGCCGGCGCCGGGACCAGCCCCCGATCCCACACGCACTTCCCTCGCGGCCGCGGGAGGGACGGAGCCCGCGGGGAGCGGGGCGCGCGGCGGCGTGACGGACGCGCCGGCGGCCCTGGTGCAGGGCGCCCTGACCCAGAGCCATGCCCCGCGCTGGGGGAACCCCGAGCTCAGGGAGCAGGTGCGGCGGCGGCGGCCTTGGGAGAAGGCCCACCTGCTGCCCAGGTGCGTCCGCCGGCTCACACCGCGGCTTTTCCCGAAACGTGGGAAGCCGACTTCCCTGTTTTTTGATCCAAGCGGTTTCTTAACAGGAGATTCTTTGAGACAAGGTGGCACTGTTAGCCCGCCGCCTGTATGGGGCGGCCGAGGAGTGGGTAGTCCTTTGCATCTAGGTAAGGTGACCGGGCGTCCCGCTTTGGGTGGGACAGTCCCGATCTTGAACAATTTGTCCCGCGGCGTTTAAAAACGCCGCGGGACAAATTGCTAAAAATCGGGACGTTTGGTCACCATAATCTAGGCAGTGTTTCCCAAAGTGTACGCGTACCCCCAGGGGTACGGGAAGAGTTTGGTGGGGATATGCACTGCACTGTGCTTAGCCGCGCCTAATTCTACCTTCTCATGAGTACGAGGGGTACTCAGCGTTACAAAACTTATAGAAGGGGTACACATATGTCAAAAGTTTGGGAAACACTGATCTAGAGGGCGACCCCCATCCTCGCTCATTAGGAGGGCTTCCAGGACGCACTGAGGCGGGCCTTTGGCAGGAAGGGGTAGAAAACCACCGGCCCAGCCTGGCATTGATTCCTAGAGAACTCCCCAGTCCTGCTGCAGGGCCCCCGGCCTTGCTAGACCCGGCTGCAGCCTGTGCTTGCCACCCGCTCTCTGCCCAGCAGCACAGCCACTTGCTGAGAAACTGTTGGAATCAATGGACCACGGCCCTGCCCACTCTGAAGACTGCTGTTGACCGCCTTTCAAACTCAGAGCCAATCCAGAAAGTGCCCAAGTTTGACACAATCCCCGTGGACATTGATATGTGGGTAGCTCAGGCCCAGAAGATAGCTTTCATGATTACTGTTCCTGGCAGTCAATTCTGATTTCAGAGTGGCCTGCTGTCAACAGTTCTATACAGTGATTCTCTAGCTTTAGGGAGCAATAGCATCACCTGAAGGGCTTATTAAAAAACAGATTGCACCTCTATCTGGTTTAGCTCAGTGGATAGAACGTTTCCCTGTGGACTCAAAGGTCCCAGGTTCAATTCTGGTCAAGGGCATGTACCCAGTAGGGAGTGTGCAGGAGGCAGCTGATCGACGTTTCTCTCTCATCGATGTTTCCAACTCTCTATCCCTCTCTCTTCCTCTCTGTAAAAAAATCAATAAAATATATTTAAAATTTTTCTGAAGAAAAAAGCAAGAAGAAAATTTATTAAAAAACAAAAAAAAACAAAAAAAACCCCCAACAGATTACCCTAGTCAGGTTGCTCAGTTGGGTGGAGCATTATTCTATATACCAACAAGGTTGCAGGTTCAATTCCCTCTCAGAGCACATACCTTCATTGCAGGTTTGACCCCCAGTTGGGGCACATACCAGAAGCAACCGATTGATATTTCTCTCTTACATTGATGTTTCTCTCCCTCTAAAATCAAGAAACATATCTTAAAGTGAGGATTAAAACAAAACAAACAAAAAAAACATAACAGTTTGCCACACCTTATTTCCAGAGTTTTTGATCTACCACATTTAGGGTTGGGATCTGAGAATTTGCACTTATGACTGAAGTTCTAGGTGATACTGATACTCTTGGTGTAAGAGTAAAAAGATTAGAAATTAGAAAAATATTTAATTCTCCCTATTGCAAAGAACAGAAAGAGAGCACTTACTTTAAAAAACTTGTCATTATAGGCTCTTTCTCTGCCTTTTGAAATGTATGCAACCCTCTTAAAAGGCAAAATAAGCCTCTTGCCTCATTTACAGTTCAAGAATTTCTCTTTGAAATGGGATTTGGAGCCATCACTTTGAAATGTAATCATCAAGGAAAATAGCACCCCTATCTCTGGTTTCCTGGGAGTACAGAAGCCTAACTTTAGCAAGTACTGGAATTTTGCAAACATGCCTTTTGTCATACTGATATGAGAAATTTATTTTTCCTTTATATGAAGGCAATTAATCCTTGAGAATTATTTATCTTGAGAACATGGATATAATGGGTTTCATGGCTTGGCTAAATATGTGATTTCTTCTTGCATTTGCTCTCTTGTGCCTTTCCTGTGTTCTATATCATGTTCTGGTTTAGTGTTTATTCCATAATAAAATAATTTTCTTTCATCTATCTTTATGGAGAAGTTTTTTCAGGTTGATAAGAAATTCTATTTTTTAATTATATTTCCCCTACATTGATCAGGACCACACTTTGAGAACTACTACACAAATGAACCTAAAAGTAGAACTTTAAATTTCTCTCTAGAGCTTTATTTTTTAAATACATTTTTTAATTGATTTCATAGAGGAAGGTAGAAAGGGAGATAGAAACATCAATGATGAGGGAGAATCATTGATTATCTGCCTCCTGCATGCCCCACGCTGGAGTTTGAGCCCGCACCGTAGGCATGTGCCCTGACTGGGAATCAAACCAGTGACCTGCTGGTTCCTGGATTGATGCTCAACTCTTGAGCCACACCCGGCTGGGCTATCTAGAGCTTTACCTTGTTAGTTTCACCCAGTTCTGATAACCTGTTGAAATCTTTTTTTGAATCCCTGAATTCTTGAATTTTTATTTTATCCTATTTTATAGCATCTACAAAATTGATAAACTTGTTTTATGTTTTCCAAACCATTAGTAAATTCTGGAAAGAGGCAGCAAGGGACTCTGTAACATACAGTGATTATTGTATTAGCTATCAGATAGTTGTATATAATGTAATATGCTGTATACTAGGGATATAGTTATAAACAAGACAACCCTGACTCTCAAGTAGCTTACAACTGGAAAGACAAACAAACAGGCCATTATAATGCACAACTGCTATATGGCAACAGGAATTGTTTGGTAGCACAGAGGAATTCTCCTAGTCTCAGCCTCCGAAGGTGTTATGGACTAAATGTTTGTGTCGCTCGGAAATTCTTATTGAAATCCCAAATCCCAATGTGCTGGGCTTTGGGAAGGTACTTCAGACATGAGGATGGAGCCCTCATAAATAGTATTAGAGTCATTAAGAGACATGTGAGGTGCTGGTGCTCTGGTGCTTACTGCTACTCTGTGGAATGGCATTATGCCATAGATTCCTAACTGTATCTGTACTTACTCCCCTGCAGTCCATTGTCCACACTAGTTGTGGTTATTTTTGCTTCATTTCCCCAAGTAGTTCATTTGCTTTACCCAAAGAGACTGGAAGGCTGTTTTTGCCTACAACAATGGGGATACTAGTAAGAAGCATTTCCAATTGTTTGTGTTTTGCTTTGATGCAAGGACAGCATTGACATTATTATGATATAATATTGTGTACATCTCATATTTCTTTCTCACTGGATTTCATTGTTTGAAGCCAATGTCAGGTAACCATAAATATCTGCATCTGTTTTGGCTCAGTGGATAGCATCCATTCACAGACTGAAGGATACCAGGTTTGATTCCAGTCAAGGGCGTGTAACTTGGTTATAGGCTCGATCCCCAGTGCGGGGCATGCAAGAGGCAGCTGATCAATGTTTCTCTCTCATTGAGGTTTCTAACTCTCTATTCCTCTCCCTTCATTTCTATTAAAATCAATAAAATATATTTCTTAAAAATTTGCATAAAAAAAGCCACACAATCTCACAATCTGCAGTTGTAAAAGTAGAAAAGAATAAGTTGATAGAGATATTTTCCATTTTTGAACAGCTTATTAAAAATGAAACAACAAAGTTATAAAAAATGCATTGACTGACCTTTGAAGTTCAAGCAAGCTAAAAAAGAACGGGATAATTAAAGAAGACAAGCAAAAAGTCCAAGAAAATATATGAAGCTTGACTAATGATCATGTTTAAAATAAATAATGTATCTTCATGAGTTATTCATCCTCTTATAGTTCATGAATGCTGAGAAAAACATACCAAGGAATGATGTAAAAGGTCATCAAAAGCAAGTGAAATACAACCAGCTCATTGCTTATCTTGTAACTGATTCAAGTCCTGGAAGATAGGAGAAAAGCAAAAGGGTGGTGGTGGGGAGGGGTGGGGGGTGGGGTGATAAAAACAGAAATGGGGCTGTACTCAGTTGAATAATGTCTCTCCCCAAAATTCATGTCCGTCCTGAAACTCAGAATGTGACCTTATATAGAAACAAGATCTTTGCAGATTTAAATAGTTAAATTAACATGAGGTCATTCTGGGTTAGAGTATGTCTTAAATACAATATGACTGGTGTCTTTATAAGAGGAGGATGCAGAGAAACGGAGACATACAGGGAAGAAAGGTACGTGACAACACAGGCAGGGATTGAGTGATGCAGCTACAAGCCAAAGGATGCTAAGAGCTGCTGGCAACCACCAGAAGTTAGAAGAGGGCATGGAACAGATTCTTCCCTAGAACCTCAGAGATGCATGGCCTTACTGACACCTTAATTTCAGACCTTAGGCTACCAAAGCTGCAGGAGAACATATAAATATATATATATCTGTGTTTTGTTTTTTATTATTATTGAGGGTTTTATATTTTTATTTATTTTGAGAGAGAGAGAAAGAGAGAGAAAAAGAAGAGGGAGAGACAAACATTGATATGAAGCAAGACTTTGATAGGCTGCCTTCCACATGCTCTCCCCAGGCATTTGCTCCAACCAGGAATTGAACCACAACCTCTTGGTGCAAGAGAGGATTTAACCAACTGAGCCACCCTGGCCAGAGCAATATTTCTGTTCTTTTAAGTCAGCCCGTTTGTGGTACTTTATGTCAGCCCTTGTAAACTAAAACCAGGTAAACAAAAATTTTTAAATAGTATTTAATTTTAGAAAGTAAGTAATGCTGTAGGGAGAAGACCATGGGACTCTGGCTTGGTTGAAGTGCCATCCCACGCACCAGAAAAGTTTTTGGTTTGATTCCTGGTTGAGGCATATTCCTAGGTTTATGGTTTGATCCCTGTTCCAAGCATTTATGAGAAATAATCAATCTCCTAATCAATGGTTCTCTCATGGATTTTTTCCCTCTCTCTATTTACTCCCTTATTCCCTTCTTCTCTATCTCTAGAAGAAGAAAAAAATAATAAAAGAACATGGAAAGATTGGAGTAATCAGAACCATGATTCCTAACTCAAATATTGAATTCAATGTATATATTTGCCAAAATCTGTGAGCTACAATATCTTTTAAACCATAAGTAGCCCTATATTTGAATATTACTCAACATATACTGAGTGGCCAATTTTTATGATCTCTGAATGCATAATAATCTGGCTACTCAGTGTGTGTGTGTGTGTGTGTGTGTATGTGTATACATACACACACACACATATATATATATACACACACATATATATTAGAGGCATGGAGAAATTAGTTCATGCAAGGGTGGGGTCCAGTGGGCCTGGCCAGTGGGAGGGGATGTGGGCAGTTGGCCAGCCTGCCTGCTGGTTGAACTCCTGGTCGAGGGGACAATTTATATATTAGCCTTTTATTATATAGGATATACACTGAGTGGCCAGATTATTATGTGTTCAGAGATCATAATAATCTGGCCACTCAGTGTTTATTCAATTATGCATAATAAGCCTATGAGCTGGGATTGATAAAAAGGACAATTTCATAAATTACAGACCTTAACTAACTTCACTTGTTAGGAAAACAAATAATAACCTAGGAACTAAGTATAATAAAAGAAGATATAAAGTACTACATTAGATTACAGTTAAGATTCAGAGGGAAAATCTGTATCTATCTATCTATACTAATAATAGAGGAATATGCAAATTGGCTGGGATGCCATAATGTAACAATGGAACAGCAGGGGCCTGAGGCTCCATGGTACCTGGCTGGGGCAGATGACCTTAGGCCACGCCCCCTGCCTGGCATGGCCTGATGGGCAACCACCCAGCAGAGCTTGTTGGGGGTGGGGCCAGCCAGGTCTGGGTCTCACTCAATAGGGGTGGGGCCGGCAGGGTCTGGGTCTCCTGAGTTTTCAAAGCACATGCGGTTGGTGGGTGGGGGCTTGACTCTAGGTTCCATGACTCTGACAGGAGATTTTCATATACATTTTACTAATTTTCTTTCATCTCTGACTCTTCTATTATAGAGAAAGGGAAAATAGCAATATTAAAATATTTCCTCTAATTAATTCCCTTTTAATGTGTATGAATTTCATGCACTGGACCACTAGTATTAATTATAATGACTATGCAGTATCAAAAAGATGATGTGCTGAAATCATTGGCTATGCTTCCTTGAAATGAAGGAACTTAGTAGGACCATAAACATTATTTGAGATTTGGTGAGGCTGAGTTAAAAGAAGTTGGGTGTGGGTAAACATATTTAAACACAGATCCATTGAAATAGGCTTTAGACAACATGAGCAAATGACCCATCACTCTCTGCTTGGGTTTTCCTGAAATGCTTTGTACATCAGGAACTATGGCACTCAGGGCAGTCAACTACTGTGAGGTTAGAATTCGTCTTGACTGTGGAGTCAGTTATTATTAACTGACAATAGTATAATGGGGGCTTGAGATCATTAATAGCATCAAAGAATATAAATCAGTAACAAGATTATGAGAAGTGAAAAATGTGGAACAATTTTGCAACACATTATTTAGGAGTTTAGGAGTTAATCTTTTTGCTTCAAATGAATCATTCTTTGCTTTATAATTTCTGTAATTACTCTCACTTAATGTAACTAAAATTTAGAAACTGTATTACTTTAAATTACATACAATCTGTTAATGTTCAATTATCCATTAATTTAAAAGTCTATTTTGTAATGTAAATTCAACACTGTTCATATACTACTACATGACTGATTAAAATTGATAACAAGACTTTGGGAAGCCTCCTTATTGTTGAATTAAATTATAACTAAGTGCACCCATCTGCAATTGCACAAACTTCTCATTTTAAACTATTTCATAATGTTACTTAAAATATTCTAATGCATATTACCATTGCATTTTAAATATGTAAAGCATCAGAAAATTATTGTGAGTTTTTATCTAGGTTCCAGTAACTCTATAAATTAGCTTTTATATAATAGATCAGTGCCCAGATCTTGGTGTCTTATACTATTTGTCAATAAAAGGAACCAGGAATCCTTGGAGAATGGATAATTATAGGGCAGAGCAGAGAATATAAAGATGACCCTGGAGCGTGTTGTAGTACCAGAAAGTAAGAAGTGCTCAAATAACTAAAAGATGGAGCCTGTCAAAAGGACATTGGACCTGTCCCGAAAAATCCTGCAATGATTAATGCTGTAACAACTTGAGGGTGGGAAAAAAAAGCTCAAATAGTTCAGTATCTATATCTATACCAATAAAAGGGTAATATGCTAATAAGACTGGGAGACCTTCCAGAAGACCTTCTGGAAGACCTTCCAGACAAAGCCATGGTTGCTGGGCCAAGGCAGAGGTGGTTAGGAGCAATCAGTCCAAGAGGGGAAGGCAGTTTGGATGTGATCAGGCTGGTGGGGAGTTGGGAGCAAGCAGACTGGAGAGGGTGGGGGGGCGCAGTTGGGGGCTGGCAGCGGGGGGACAGTTGGGGGCAAGCAGGCTGGCAGGCAGAGTGGTTAGGGGCGATCAGGCAGGCAGGCAGGTGAGCAGTTAGGAGCCAGCAGTCCCAAATTATGAAGGGGAGGTCTGACTGCCTGAGGGGTCCCAGACTGTGGAGAGGGTGCAGACTGGGCTGAGGGACAAACCCCAACCATGCACCAACTGCACTGGAATACTAGTCTATACTAATAAAAGAGAAATATGCAAATTGACCATACCCCTGACAACCACCAGCCAATTAGGAGTATGCAAATTAAACCAAAAAATATGGCTGGTTAATTTGCATACACAGGCAGGGAGTGAAGACTGAAGGCTCTGACTGGGGCAAAGACTAAAGACTCAAGACGACTGAAGACTGAAGATGAAAAAGGCTTGGCTTCTCCACTGTGGCCGGAGCAGAGAAGCCTAATCTCACTAGGACCAGGAGCAGAGAAGTGGCTGGAGTGAAGGCCTGGGTCCCGGGTGCCAGAGGAAAACCGGTGCTGGCAGCCAGGGGAAGAAAGGCCTATTGCATGAATCTTTGTGCAATGGGCCTCTAGTGTATATATAAAAGTCTAAGAGTCCATCTGACCGTCCAACCGGTAGCTATGACATGCACTGACCACCAGGGGGAAGATGTTCAACACAGGAGCTGCCATGATGTAATCTGGCCATTTAAAAATAAACGGCACTGTGGACCTTGTGTCGACAAACCAACATTCAGCTTCTCCCAAGTGGGACACAGGCCCCACCACCACCCTGGGGCAACGCCCCCCCCACCCCCCAAATCACAGCCAATGCCGCCAAGACCTCATGGTTCAAAATGCAGCCCACAGCCCAACCCAACCCGCAAATGATGACTGTGGGCACCGGGTAATGATGTCACGTAGCAGCACCTGGCTTCCTTTCTCTAGTGACTATCCTCCTTGGAGTTTCTTCAGCCAGGAACATGACTTGCTTTATAGCCAAGTGCAAACATTTCACAGTTTAATCAAATGTTTGTGAAGCATTTTCCCATGTCTCATCACATTTGATCCTCACAGAAGTCCTAGAGTAGGTAGATAGGAGACTCAGTAGAATTTTCATTAGCAAAACATGAATAGCAACCTATACTAATAAAAGGGTAATATGCTAATTAGACCGGGAGACCTTTCAGACAAAGCCATGGTGGTGGGGCCGAAGCAGTGTAGGTTAGAGTTGATCAGGCCAGGAGGGGAGGGCATTTGGGGGTGGTCAGGCCAGTGAGGGGGAAGTTGGGGGCCAGCAGGGGGGAGAAATTGGGTGTGATCAGGCTGAGAAGGGGTAATCAGGCTGGCAGGCAGGCAGAGTGGTTAGGGGTGATCAGGCAAGCAGGCAGGTGAGAGATTAGGAGTCAGCAGCCCTGGATTGTGAGAGGGATGTCTAACTGCCAGTTTAGGCCCTATCCCTAAGGGGTCCCAGATTGGAGAGGGTGCAGGCCAGGCTGAGGGAGACTCCCCCTCCCCTGTGCACAAATTTGTGCACCAGGACACTAGTTGGACTATAACCCACAATATGAAATATCCAGGATCCCCATGATTGCCCTAGTTTACCATCTGGAGAGAGTTTTTCATGCAGAGCAGAGACATAGAACCTAAACAGAGCATGGCTATCTCTCTGAGGTTAAAGGAAGCCAAGGCAATTGGAATTCACAGGGCAGAGTAACAAAGGAGAGAGCTGCACAGAGAGCAAGCTCTGGACATCTGCAGAAGGATCCCCTCTGGTGTTTAGCTGAGTATTGATCCACATGTGTGAGTGAGGAAACTATGGAAAGTAGGGGAAAACCACCAAAAGAAGCAAGCAGAACAGCTCTCAGATCCCACAGGGAGCTAAGGGTAGTTTGTATTCTGGGCAGCCAGAGTAGAAAGACCTCCTACTGCTTGGAGCATCTAGGAGAATCCACAGGAGTTGCCTCCTAGAGGGGCCACATGAGCTTTAGAATAAGGTTTAATCAAGCCTAGAGCATCAAACTGTTTTCAACTAAATCACTGGCATCCAAGAACAAAGCCCCAAACCCATTAAGAAATACAAAAGTCAAGCTTCCAACAAGGTAAAATTTACAATCTGATTTTAAAAAGAAAGCTGAAACCGGTTTGGCTCAATGGATAAAGCTTCAGCCTGTGGACTGAAAGGTTCCGGTCAAGGGCATGTACATTGGCTACGGGCACATCCCCAGTGGGGAGTGTGCAGGAGGCAGCTGGTCGATGTCTCTCTCTCTCATCGGTGTTTCTAACTCTCTATCCCTCTCTCTCTTCTTCTCTGTAAAAAAATCAATAAAATATATTTTAAAATTATTTTAAAAAAGAAAGAAAGAAAGCCACCAGGCATACCAAGAAGCTGGAAATATGACTTTTAGCAAACAGAAATATAAATGGAAACCTAGAAATGACACAGATGATAGAATTAGCAAACAAGGGCATTTAAAACAACTACTTTAAATATTCTCCATAAAGCATCCTATTACTTAGAGCAATAACTGTACCAGTTTCCCTGATCCCAGTGCCCTACAGGGGGCATGACAGCCATATGTCACCCTGCACATTGGAGGTCTGCCCCTCCCCCTCCTGAGAAGCCCAGGAACTTTTGCTCCCTAGTCATTAACAATCCTTTAGAATGTAAATACCTGGCTCTAGGCTCTGTGGCTCATCCCCTTTTGAAATGTAAACACATTGGGAGATGAGGCTCTAAATCACTTTGGCGGATCTCTGGCTATGGTTTCCAAGGTGCCACCGAACGTTTGCTAGGAAGCTCTAGCTGTGCAGAAACACCAAATCATCCACTTCCTCACAGTTTACTTTCTGATCAAGAAAGCAATCCCTACCATCAATAAGAAGATAAAATGGATCTCAAAAAGTTCACCTGTTCACTCCTCAGATTGAGGATGTGCTCCTCCACCACAGCCAGAGAGTGAATCAAGAAAAGACTGCAGGGAGCTGGGAATACTGTTTGGGGTGTGGTTTTCACAGATGTGTCTCCAAAGTTGGAGAACGTCCTTAAAATAAGCAGGGAAAGCTTTAGTTGCATTACTTCAAGTGTGGTATAAATTATTTTGCTAGGAGCTGTGATAGTTTGGATGGACATAGGCACATTCCATTCATTTTTAAAAGTGAAACAGATGTGAGAGGTGGTACCGGCTTCCAAACCCCCCTCTCCTACTACTTCTCATAAATGTTAAAGAACTTGGATCTTGTGATCACCTTTGGTGTCCAACTGGAGTTAGAAGCATGCAAATTTAAAGCAATTACATTAAAAAAATATCTGGAGGATATTAGCTGAACTAATTAAATAATTATAAAACAATAAACTTGAATCTTGAAATAAACTTAAAGACCATGTAGTACAAGCCCCTCATTTAAAGCAAATAATTTGCCAATTAAAAAAATAGGCAGATGACCTAAATAGACATTTTCCCAAAGATATACAAATAGCCAACAGATACATGAAAAGATGCTAATCACTGGCCATTAGTGAGGCAGGCCAGTAAGCCAGGACAAGGGAATAGGGAAACTGAGACCAGACAGTTAAACAGCAGTTTGCAGTCATCAAGATGCCAAGCAATCTCAGCTACCTAATAAATCCTAAACCAGGGACACTTAAAAGTAAATGGTTTGCAACTCTTCCCAACCAGAGGGTAAATAGTTTAATTCACTCAACTCAGGGAGAAGATAGCAAAGATCCTATTAGTGCTATTTGCCAACCACACCCAAGAAAAGATTAAGAGAATAATTTTCACTTTGATACATCAGCATAAAGCTGATGGATATTCTATTGAGATCCTCCCCTAAAATGCCCTGCCTTTAAAACCCCTCAAATCGAAGGTCCCAGAGTGCTCTTTCCCAGGAGCACACCCATACCTCTCCCCCCTTCATCCTCCATAGTCATGCATTGCCTAAACTCTAAGGGACCCCATGAGGCTTGCAACCAGGGCAGCAATGGGCAGCAGCAGTTCGTCCTAGACAAACCCCCTGAACTTGTCCCCAAGGCCCTTTTTCTCTGATTTCTTAGGGAGCCAAAGGAGAGTAGCCTAGACTCATTTCCCCAGCCCATTCCTGTATCACTAGCTTTAATAAATGTTCTAAAATTTATTGTGAAATCTTTCACATACTGTGAAATCTTTCCTGCATGAAGTCAAGAACCCACACACTGTGGGCTGGCCCTAGACAGACCCACCCAGGGCAGGTCCCCTCTTTGATAATAGCTTTATTGCAGTAATCGGGACCCAAATCATTCTATCTATGAGGTATCCCTATATATGCAATGGAATATCATTCAGCCATAAAAATGAGGAAATCCTACCATTTGTGACAATATATAATATCCCTGAATTTCTACTATAGCATATGTGTGTTATTTTATAGATTTGAGGGTGTTTACAATGTGTGTGTGTGTGTGTGTGTGTGTGTGTGTGTGAGAGAGAGAGAGAGAGAGAGAGAGAGAGAGAGAGAGAGAGAGAGAGAGAACCCAGATACCTGCCCTTGACTAGGAATTGAATCCAAGACCCTTCAGTGCATGGATGGGTTCCCATTTCATATTTGCTGAAAGAATGCTGGAAAACTGCAGAATACCACAGAATGGCTAAAGCATTCCAAGATTTAGGAGAAATAGCACTCATACATACACCCTTGATTTAGTTAAATGTAAACAGCATATGAATAAATTTAAGTTCCCCACCTGTTTACTTTCTAACCTTTCCCGTCTTTTTGAGGTAATATTTTAAATCAATCATGTCTGATCTTAAAAACCATTTAAAAGCCAATTTTCCTATTACTTATGCAAGAAGTGAGTTTATCTTTTGAAATAATAAGCAAGAGTGGGGTAAACTGGACAGGGAATCACCATTTGCATTTTAGCTGAAGAAATTAAGAAAAATTATGCAATTATCCCAAGGTGGTGTTAGCTTGAAAGCAGTAGAGGTAGAACCTTAATTCAAGTTTTCTAGCACTTTTCGGAGAGGTGGGGGAGATCTCCTGACACATAACTATTCTTACAAACATGGAGTTAATTTTGACACCAAACTAGATGGTCTTTGGTCTGCTGGGGTTTCCCTGGCTCACTGAATAATGGAACACATGAAGACAGCCAACCAGTAGCTCTGTTATTTTGCAGTCTTCCATGGCACTTTATCTACAGTTTTCTATATTATTTGGGGGAGCCTCTAGACCCAAAGGAAGGTAAAACAGTGTTAGCTTAGTATTTGTTCCTTGCATGAGAAATCAAAATACTGAAATTAATGAAGGCTATAAGCTTAGGGGTAATTGTTTGCATAAATGCTTCTCTCCACCAGCTGCTCTCCCTCTTCCTAAAGTGAACTGAAGTTTGTAAGGATGTGTACAAGCTGGATTTACTCCTGTCCCTGTTTAAGGGCATTATGACATGGTAACCAAGGACACAGGCTCTGGAGGAAGATCTACCTGTTCTGTACTGACTCAGATATTGACATTGGCAGGATTTTTAACTTCTCTGAATCTTGGTTTTTATCAGTAATAAGGAGTGCCTCAGTGTTGTCACAAAATGTACATAGAAATAGCATAAATAGTGCCTGGTACTTAGTAAATGCTCAACAAATGCTAGGTTTGAGGCTGATAGGGAATACCTGCTCACTCACAATTCTCATTTCACAGCTTCTGCTGAACATACCCTATATTGCTCTGTAAGTACCTGCCCCCTCCCCCCCCCCCCAAAAAAAAACCCTCCCAAGTTGTTAATATATGGTACCTTGTCCAAAGCTGCTGGAAGGCCATGCTATTATATATTCTTGACTCCAGAGAGGAAGGGAGAGGGAGAGAAAAATCAACGATGAGAATCATTGATTGGCTGCTTCCTGCACACCCTCTACTGGAGATCGAGCCCACAGCCCGGGTATATGCCCTTGACCATAGTCAAACCCAGGACCCTTCAGTCCACAGGCCAATGCTCTATCCACTGTGCCAAACCTAGCTAGGGCCATGTTATTTCTTACTTGTCTAATTTTCTTTGTATCCATGTTCTTTCTTGATGTCAGAATCTATTCTTTTAAAGATAGTCTATCACACTCCCCTTTCTCAATTCAATACCAATGAGGAAAAAATGAGAATGGTAATGTTAACATATGGAAATGGTAATGTTTAGCAAATATATTTTCTCAGTATACACTGAAAAGGGCCACTTGAGCCCTGGCCAGGTGGCTCAGTTAGCTGAAGCATCATCCTGTACACCAAAAAGTTTCAGGTTCAGTTCCCAGTCAGGGCACAAACCTAGGTTGCAGGTTCAATTCCAGGTCACAGCACATATGGGATATAACCAATTAATGTTTATCTCTCTCTAAATATCAATGAAAACATATTTGGGTGAGAATTTTTTTTTTTAAAGTCATTTTGTAAAACAGTCAAGAGAACTTCAGTTTGGCTTCTGCTTCTCTATAGAGAATGCCCTTTAAGAGGGAAACGATTATAGTGCACCTAAAAAGCAGTGGGTGCTGGGCTAAACATTGTGTACTGGTTATCACATTTAATCTTCACAGCAGACCAAGAGGTAGAAATCCCAATCAGTATTCTAGATATAAAACCAACCCTCAGGGAAGTAAAGAACTTGTCTAAATTTACACATTAACTAATAAACAGTTCCAGGATCCAATTCAAGACTTTACATAAGTCTTTTCACTAAAGTACACACCCCCCTAATGATACTGGAAATACCTACATGAGTTACTGGTAACTGGGAATATTTCTTGGAGATCATGAAATCACATAACTGATGAAATATCACAATCCAACAAAATTACATTCAGGGTACATTAAGATCAGTATGGTGACCTTTAAGAAATTATGGATAATGAGGTGATAGGCAAATTATCTATCTATATAAAATTCCTAATATGCAAATAGACCGAACTGAAGAACTACCGGTAGCTGTGATGTGCACTAACCACCAGGGGGCACACCTGAAGCAGGTGAGTGGGGGTGTCAGACTAAGGCGGGGCACCAGTCACTGTCATTGGGGTGAGCCTCTGATGGTTACTGAAAATTCTTTGTTCCCACAAGCCACAATCCCACTGGGCACTAGCACTCACTGCTGGTGCTGGCCCCAATCACTCAGCGCCATCAGTGGGTGTGAGTGGTGGCTATGGCCCTGATTGCCCTGAGGGTTTCTCTACCTCCCCCTACTCCTGAGGAGTGATTGGGGCAACAGCTGCTGCTCGCACCGGCCCCAATAGTTCCACACCATCAGTGGTTCCGAGCGGGGCTGGTGCTGTCAGCATGTGGGAGCAGCAGTGGTGGGAGTGGGGCAGACAGGGAACCAGGGGCCACAGTGGGAGGGACCAGGTGGGGGTTCAGAGGATGTGCTGAGACCCACCCCTGTGCCGAGCAAAGCCTCGTGGCCCAAGTTCCTTTCAAGGTGCACAAACTCGTGCACTGAGCCCCTAGTTTAAATTGCAGAATTAATTTTATTTTGAATAGTTCCAAGAGGAAGGAAGTTCAGTTACAAGGGAACATGCAAAATGGAGACAAAATTCAAGGAATAAGGAACAGTTAAAGCTGGGAGCGTGGTTCATCAGGGAAGTGGGGAGCACCCCAGCACTGAACATTCTCATTGATTTCAGTTAAGTATTAGAAGGAAGCATCAGAATAAATTTAGGTCCTCATCTCTCACTGGGGTGGTGGTTAATGGTTACCTTGGCTCCAATCTGGTGTTTTACTAGTCTCTCCTACTTTGTGGTGTGTGGGAAGGTGCTGGGCTTGGCTAATGGAGAAAGGTAGATATTACAGGTAAATAAATGGCAGATGAAAGGGACAGTTTCTTCTATTCTCTTTCCTGGAAGCATCAGCTCATTAACTCCTACGATTCAGAACTCAAGACTATAACCCTTACATTACTTCTGTTACAGGTACACAGGCTTTTACAGCTGTTCTAGGAACTAATCACCACTAACAGCATTACTCTGGAAAATGTATTCCAGATTTCCAATGACTGAGTTACAGAGAACCTTACATAACGTAATCCATTCAATCAAAACTACAAATTCGCATCCCTTCCTTTCATCTCCATCTTTCCCCCCCCCTTCTACGAAATAGGAAGAACTTATTAGTATCAGGCTCAGTTGATGGTGATCTCTATAATGTCTAACAATTTTAAATTTGTGATTACGTTAATTAGTAGAAGAATGACCTAAAGTTTGGACTTCCTAAAATTATCTTCCTCAACCATTGCCAATACAATGCAAGTTGGCATAGAAGGTAAAATTAAGTTTGTAGATATTTTCTTTGTTCAAACAGAAAAAAGTGACTTTTAAAAATTAGCCCCCTGTGATTAGAGTTACCCTTGAACTGTCTAACATTATGGTTTCACCATCCAGGAGGCTACTAAAGCCAGCTGGGTGAGGAGAGAGGCAGTCTCAATGATGAGGAGACAGGAAAGCTGCCATGTCATGACTTTGCTGCCACCAAGCAGACAAGCACCCTAGTACACATAGAAGTCCAGTACCAGCGGTAGAAATTGCAACACAAATATATTTCTCATGCAAAATCAGACAAATGATAATATTTACATAATACAAATAAAGGGCTGAAAATTAAGCTTTCTTTTTTGGGGGGGTTACCACTTTGATTATGTGATTTCAATGAGGATTAACCACATAACTTGCAACTCTGAAAAACCATGATGGAGATAGTAGAAAATGTACTTTGGTAGAAACCCAGATGTGTGAAAGATTACTATGAAAACAGAAATGATAGAAGTATATTTTCTTATATATACTGAAGTGAAGACCCAAAATTGGTTTGTTGAAGTAGCTATCAACCAGATGTGAAATTATTTTTCTTTTGCTTTGGTTAAAACAGCGTAGGAATGTCAATTAATTTCCCTTCCACTACTAGCATATAAACAGTGACAGCACTACTTTAAAATGAAAAAAACAACTTTTAAGAAAAGAAATTAAATTAATTTTAAACTAAATCAAACATTTTACCAATAAATATGTTTCTTAAAAGGTAGCATCTTCATTCTACAATCTTGGGTGTAACATATACACCATTTAAAAAATAAAATTTCTCCCACAGAAGTAATAATAGGTGTTAATGCAACAAGCTATGAAATGCAATTATTTTAATGTCTCTTAAAAAAACAAAACCTAGCAACCAAAAATAAATTTTAAAAGTCAACATTTTTCTAAAATTGTACATTCTAAAATAATTGACTAATGCTTTATTATAGAACATAATTCAAACTATTATTGATATTTCAATATATTCCTAAAGAAATGGTTTAAAAATTTTTCATATACCAAAATTGGAACAGCATTTAAATTCTTACATCTATGAAAAGGCAATCAACTCTACTTAAAACTGTAGCCAGTGATGAAATATACTTCAAAAACATAAACATTTGGTCTGACACTCTTTAATATTGGTTAACAACAGACTGATATTTCTTGCTGAGAGAAGTTATTTTATTCAATGTGCAAAAAAAAAAAAAAGTGCAACTGTCTACTTCCCTTGAAATACGTAAGACCAACACTTCTATACTATTTACACACTTTAAAGATTTTAAATGTATTAATTTAAGTCACGATATTGCATCTCCTTTATGGATAAATCATGTGCTACAGAGAACCCAAAAGTTTGATATAACAGTCTGTTACCCAAATGTATCTGAGGATGCATACCTGTTCTTGCCCTACTTTCAAAATCAATTAAGATGTATTTTGATCTAGGAAATCTTGGAATTATTGCATATGTGAAAACCTTGTCTCTCAGAGCCAGATTCCTAGTCTAATCCTCTCAGCACTGACTCACCCCACTTAATTTCAGAGTAGTAATGCCCCAAATAAGAGGAATGAAGGAACTCGGCCACCAGATCACCAATATCCCTATGGATTTGTTCAGCCTTGGGGACTTGTAACCACATCTTTTGGGTTAGGTATGGTCAATCAAAATGGATGAAGAAACACTTCAGCAAAGCAACCATTCATTATTTGTCCACAAAAACTGAAAGACAGTGATAGAAAATTAATAAATTAATTCAAACTTAAGACCATTCTACATTTCCAGGCCTTGTTTTCATATGTTCTTGGTCAACCACCCACCAGTATTTTCTGCATCTACATGAAGTACTTGGAATTTCTAAAATATGCTGTTTTGACCAAAAGTCACATATAATTGTGATTAGGAAATCAACTTACTCAATTATCACTCTGTGCAGTGCGTTCACCAGTGCAAGTAGAGAGAGAGAGTAAAAATTGGAACAGAAGTCTCTAACTTCCGAACTGGATACAGGAGTCCTCAAATTAAAATCATAAAGAGAGAGAAGGGGCAAGACTTACTGGCAACATTAATACTAGACACCAGACAGGACAGTGAAACGGTTTGGTCAGAAACAAGGAAGGTTATTTTCTTTAAAATTTTTTAAAAATACCTAAACGGGCACTGCCTTCGGTCCAGTGAGTACAACGTTCCATAAGTTTTCAAAAAAAAAAAAAAAAAAAAAAAATACAGTGACTGTTGTTCATTTATTACAAACAATGAAATCTCAGTCCCCACGGCTCAGGCAAAGTGTTTGTGTCCCGTCCCCTCTAGCTACAGGCTATTGTTTCCAGCTGCTGCTCCGCTTCGGCGGCCATCGCTGCTGCCTGCAACTGTTCGGTCTCGCTTTGGATGGCACTGGGGGTAACCTGCTTCCTTTCACTGTGCATATTGTTCTCGTGCCTTTTCAGATCAGACGCCTTGGCAAATGCTTTGGTGCATGAGCCACACACAAAAGGCTTTTCCCCTCTGTGTCTTCGTTCATGATCTTTGAGGTGGGACTTGTGTTTGAAGGCTTTGTCACACATGTGGCATGCAAACGGCCTTTCATTACTGTGCACTCTCTCGTGCTTCTTTAGGTCCGGGGCACGAATAAATGACTTTCCACACACCTCACAACTGTAGGGCTTATAGCCTGTGTGGATTTTTAGGTGTTCTTTCAGGTGGGCCTGTGTGGTAAAACCTTTTGTACACATTTCGCAAACAAATGGCCTGTCTGCTGTGTGGAGTTTTTCGTGCTTCCTTAATCTGCCTTCGTCAGAAAATGTCTTACCACACGCCTGACAGGCAATCTGCTCCCGATGGTGGCCATAAAGTAAATACTCAAACTTCATGTCGCTGGCAGCAGTTGTCCAGCCTGGTGTCTGTTCATCCTTCACCTCGCTCATTCCATCATTAAATGTTAAGGTTTGAGGGGTCTGAGACCCCAAATCTTTCGATTCCGAGGTCTCCATGGATTCTACTTCCTGGCCGTAGCAATTTACTTTTCGAACTTCCTCACTCCCCAGTTCTTTCAAGATCGCTTCCTGAACCCTGAGTGTAGTTGTAGGCGACTTGCCGTCCTCCTGACTGGGGGGTGTGCCTTCTACAGTGTCATCCGATGGGCTGTCATCTTGATCTCCAATTTCTTCCACATCATCATCCTGAGTGTCAGCAGCATCTCCAATGGGACGATTTATTTTGAGGCAGTATTTAGTTTTTGACTGACCATTATTGTCATCAGGACTAGATACATCACGCTTCTGAGAACAGAGTTTATCCAAAAATCGGATACCAAGAATCTGACCTGATGACATCATTAAGTTAACATCTTCTTTTTTCACAGAAATCTTTGCTGTGTACATGTAGTTCAGGACCTCTTCAAATATATCAGAACGAAGAAAGTCTATTTCTATTACTGAAGAGCTATCAACCTCAAGCTTCTTAAAAAGCTTTTTAAAGTAGGTGCTGCAGGCAGCGAGAACACATCTGTGTGCTCTGAACTTCACATCTTCAACCACAATAGCAATATCACAAAATTCCCCTTCCAGGCGCTGTTCATTTAGTGTTTTCAGAAACAGAGTTTTATGATCATCGTCATTATATTTAATGGTTTCAGACATACTGATGAAAAACTCCTACAAAAAAAATTTTAAAAAGAAAGTTTGATAATTATGAACAACATTTTTCCACACAGAAAATACAGGCAGATTTTCATTATCTAATCAATTTTTGGTACCTAACAATTTCAGAAAGTCATTAGTAGTAGTTCAAGGGTATGAGTAGGAAAAGACATCCCAACTTAGGGATTTCCAAATTGTTATTTCTATTTATCTTCAGTTTACTAAGTATTTGCCTAGTTATAATGATAGCTAACTTTTACTGAGCACATAATACATGCTAAGTACTGTTCTATGTGCTTTCCATCTCTTCGCAAATGTAAAGATCAAATAAACCTCTGAGATAGGTATTACTATCTCCATTTCTGAGATGATGATGGGAACCTGCCCAATATTGTAGTTTTTTAGTGGAGAGCTGGGACTTAAATACAGGCAATCTAGCTCCAAAACCTGTGCTTCCGGACAAGTAGAGTTAATAAAGGCAAATAACTCAGTTTCAAGGTTTGAAAAAGAATTCTGAGGCGAACATCATCAGTCATGTATGTTGTGTATAGTCTAATTTCACTGTTATTTCAGTAAAATAACTAACAGCATTCAATGTTCTATTTCCTAGGCAGAAGTGACAAGTCACTGTAGCAGAACTAGAAAGGGATATATATCACTGCCAAAATATTCCATTTGGTGTTGTCTTCTATCTTTTCCATACCAGTTTTGGGCCACTTCTGAATGAGGGTTAAGGTTTAATATGACTCTCAAAATGAGCAGTTTCATTCCCTCTCCATGCCAATCTATCTGCCATCCAGACAAAAACATCATTGAGATGGATGTACTTGACAAGTGCTGCAAGTATTTTACAAGCAAAATAAATAAATAAATAAATAAAAATAAAACCGGCACAAAAGACATCTGTCATAATGTCACAGAAAATGACCTTTTAATAATGTATTCTATGTTTTCTTTTAAAAATATTGTTTGCCTTTCATTCAGCAAGTATAAATGGGGGAGAAAAAAAAGTCCGAACACAGTTTATATGTGTGTATACACACACACACACATATAAACTGTGTGTTCGCGCGCACACACACACACACACACACACACACACAAACATGTGTATATATTCCTTAAAGCAAACACCAAACCATATTTTCAAGATTTAACATCCAAAGTTATAGTTACCATGAACAACTCAGGCTATTGTCTTAATGCTTGAAACACTAAATTCTTCAGATCAGAATAACTGATCAGGGGCGTGCCAGTCCTACAAGAGAAAAGGACACACAAGAATAAGATAGAATCTTCCTCTATCCCAAATTCTAAATAAGAATATTTTTAAAAAATAAACTTTCCTTTCTTGTCCTGCCACTTGCACATGTACTCATTTTCAGGTTGGGAACAGAGAGGAGGGTGGCTGGCAGCATCAGGTCCGGCTCTGAGCAGACTTGAAGCAGAACAGGTAAGGGCTGCAGCACTGGAGTGTGCAGGGGCTGTGCGCAGAGTGTGTGTTGGAAAGCCACTAAAGAATTTCTCCTCACAAAGACCATTTACAGATGTTGATAGCTACACAGATGTCAGAAAAAGCCAGGAAAGTGTCCCCCCCCCCCCCCCCCCACCATTTCATGATAGGTATGTGGCCCTCCACATTTTTTTCAAGGCTCAGATAGAGTGTATATGTGAATATGTATTTATAGATACAGAGAAAGTTATAGAAGCTCATATACCCAACAGTTAACATTGGAGGAGAGGGAACAGTAGCTGGTTTCTTCTTTCCACACTTTGTACAATGCAGCACTCATCATTTAAGCTACACTGGTCTTTAAACCTGCATTTGAGAAATCCAGGTGTTTTCACCTGTATCCCTATAGAGAAGCTCAAAGAACTCCAGCTTTTTAAATTTTATTTTATTGATTTTTTTACAGAGAGGAAGAGAGAAAGATAGTTAGAAACATCGATGAGAGAGAGACATCAATCAGCTGCCTCTTGCACACCCCCTATTGGGGATGTGCCCGCAACCAAGGTACATGCCCTTGACTGAAATCGAACCCGGGACCTTTCAGGCCACAGGCCGACGCCCTATCCACTGGGCCAAACCAGTTTCAGCAGAATTTCAGCTTTTTATTTTAAAATATATTTTTTATTGATTTCAGAGAAGAAGGAAGAGGGAGAGAGAGAAACATCAATGATGAGAATCTTTGATTGGCTACCTCCTATTAGAGATTGGGCCTGCAACCTGGACATGTGCCTTGACTGGAATCAAACCTAGGACCTTTCAGTCCACAGGCCGATGCTCTATCCACTGAGCCAAACCAGGTAGGGCAGAATTCTAGCTTTTTAATTTTAAGTCTTACCAGAGGGACTCCATCCTGCAGACCAATGTCCTGAAAAATACAAAAAGTTTCTTCTACCGAACAGTGATCACACAGACTTCAATAGGGTGAGACCAAGGGGCTGGGCTGCAATAGTCTGACCCAAAAACTGCGGTGCAAGACACAAACCAAGAGACCCATATCCTGAAAACTATCAAAAAAAGTTCCCCAAAGCAAAACACAGCAACCAGGGTGAGGCTTGGGCAAAATTACTTCTAGGGATGCTTCTGACTCCGTTCCTTAAATGGAACATGGTCTGCAGTCACCCCCAAAAGAAAGTTTGGCCAGGCCACACCTCCTACCAGGTCTCATCACTTCCCACTGCTGCCACCACCTTCATCCTCTGGCTGGTGGGATAACAGGGCATGGACTAGGCAGGGAGAGGAGTGGCCATACACATCAGTCTGCTGATGCCCCCCTTTTTTTGGCTAGGGTGTTATTTGGTCTTCTCTTTCTTTCTCTCTCTCTGGCCACTTTTTTCTACTGAGATCTTCCAATGGCTAAGTTCAGGTGAAGATACCCATTGCCCGTATGTGTAGGCGGTGAGACCTGTAGCCCTACTAACTGCACTTCCATACCAAAGCTGCCCTTTCATTAAGATTCTCCAAATCGATGGCGCGCCGACCAGGGAGCGGGAGCCCCGCGAAGCCAAACTTACATAAGCATCGGCAGCCGCCTCCCTACCCTGAACAGCCGCGACAATGGCGGCGGCCCGACTTCCCCGTCCAATGCTCGCAACTGGGAGGAGGGGAAAGGGAGAAGAGAGCGCAAGAAGAGCCATCGAGGAGCCTTCCGAGTTTCTCCAAGCCTCGCTCCCATTCCCTGCTGCCCGGGCGGCGGGGGGCTTTGTACTCCTTCCCCAACAAAAGCGCCGCCGGCCGGGGAGCCGGGAGGGGAGGAGGCCGCCTTCCCGCTCATCCTCGGGCTCCGAGCGCGGGCGGCGCAGCCCGCGGCGGCCCCGGCGGCGGGCGCGGGAGCGGGCGTGTGGCCGGCTCCGCAGCCCCGCGCCGCGCCGCGCCCCGTGCCGCCCGCGAGCCCCGCGCCCGCGCCCCGCGCACTCCCCGGCCGGCTCGCGCCCGGCCCTCCCCCGCCCTCCCGCGGCCGGGGGCGGGGGCGGCGCGCGGCCGGCTCCCCGAGCTCGCTCGGCGGGCGCACCCGGGAGTGCGAGCGCGAGGGTCCCGGCCCCCTCCGCGGGCCGCGGGGCGGGGGAGGTGCGGCGGGGTCCCCGGCTCCGAGGGGCGGCGCCCGGCGGGCCTCACCAGGCGCCGGCGGGGCTCGGGCCGTCTCCGCCCTCCCCGCGGAGCGCCGCGGATGTGCGAGCGAGCGAGGACGGCCATGAACTCCGCCGCCGCCGCCGCCGGGCTCGGCGAGCGCGCGCGCGCGGGGCCGCCCGGCTGCTGTCCCAGCTCCGCTCGCCGCCCGCGCAGCCCCCGGAGCGCCTGGCCCAGCCCCGGCCCACGCCCGTCCCCGCTCGCACCGCGCCGCCGCCGCCGGCCGCCCGCACACCCCGGCGCTGGCTGGTGCCCCGGAGCACGGCGAGAGCGCGCTTCCGGGCCGCCCCGCCGGCCGCCCGCCGCCCCCGCGCCCGCCTCGCGGACGGTCCGGGCCCCTTCCGCACCCCCGGCCCGCGCTTACCTGCAGCCTGGCACAGCCACACACACTCGCCGTGGGCTCCCCGCGCTCGCTGCACGCAGGCCGGGGACGGGATGGACGCGGGGCGCGGGGGGCACGATGGGTGGCAGTGTTTTGGATTTTTTTTTTTTTTTTTTTTTTTTTTTTAGAGTTTGGGGAGAGGGCGGGGTGGGGGGGGCACCGTGCACGTCCCTGATGGTAGCAGCCCTCCTCCAGCACGAGCACAGAATGTCTAGCCGGCCTTGAAAAACCCCCACTGGCACCCCCCCCTTCCCGTGCATGCGCGGTGCGGGCGAGGGGGAAGGCGCGCCGCCGGCTTGCGCAGGCACGGAACCTGACGGGGCCTCCACACGGGCGAGCCCGGAAAGGGTTAACCGCGGGACCTGGCGACGCTTTCGTTGGAGCCTACGGGGCCGCCCCGGAGGGCCCTGGCCTGCGCACGCGCGCGCACGCGCGCGGTTCGGGGCGCGCGGAGCCCGCGCGCGGGAGAAGGGGAGGGCGGGGCGGGGGCGGGGCTTAGGGAGCCGAGGAGCGCATGCACGAGCGCGGCTCCCGGGCACCCGCCCCGCCTGGAGCTCCCGCCTTCTGCTCGACCAGAGCTCCCGCCTGCTCCCAGCGCCAGGACAGCGCCAGGGACGCGGGAACCCGGCGTTCCCGCGCGCGCGTGTGTGTGTGTGTGCTCGTGCGTGGGACAGGGCAGCCCTCGGGCGCGCGCAGGCTGGCGCTGCGGCTGCGGGCTTCGCCCTCGGCTAGGGGGCGAACGCCCCGGGCGCCCTAGCCCTTCGCGCACACGGGCAGACACCGAGGCGCGCGCGCCCGGGCGCTGGGTTCTCTCTGGCTGTGGCTGCTGCGTTATGTATATCGGGAACTGGAAGGCAGGCGCTCAATAAACGTTTGCAGAACAAGTGAAACAAATGGCCTTTCATATTGGTTGTAATAAGGTCTATCGCAGTCACCCGGGAGAAAGCGATCAACCCTAATGCTCTATATGCAGCCAAGCGCGCGCCCTCCTTCCAGCAACTACCCGGACGCTCAAGGAAGAATTCATGGTGCTGGAGGTCCTAGCGCATCTAGCAGTGCATAGCATATGCAGCTCCCTCGTAGGGCTCTAAAAACGCAGCGCTATTCCTACATCCAAGTTCAGCAAAGTAATGGCTCCATTGCTCTTGAAACCATGTATCTTTCCCTCTTCCCACCGCCCAGGTGTGGCTGGGCTGTGCCCGGCATTGAGACCCGGGAAGTGCCCCCGGCTCCCGCGTTTTCTGGAAGCATCTAAATACTGGAAGCATCTCCTTAGCTGATGCTGCTTTGTTACAGTCATTTTAACAGCGTTTCAGAAAAAAACAAAACACGTGTGATTTAACATGTGAAAATTAGAGTAGGACCTTCCCCCAGGGCTTGTGTGAAGACGACGAGATAAGGCTTGATACAGAAACGTAAATATTTACGAAATGATATTATGATTGCTGTATTAAATTCTAAAGAAATTCTTTTTGGCCTCAGCTGATTTTGTAATATTAATTGATAAGTTTCAATGTGCCACAAGGTGTTTTTATACACATTTTCTTGGATAATCATGGAGGTTAGCAGGTGTATTGAATGATAGAACAGACATATCCACTTCAAATATTGGGTACGTTTGCTTCACTTCTCTACACCTAAGCTTCGTATTCTCTGAGATGAAGATAAGGGCAGTTGTGCGGATTAAATAAAATAATGCTCATGTAAGTTCTTAGTTCAAACATTCGCTGGGTGGTGTCAAATGGCCTGCTCACTGCATAGATGGTTGATTGAAGTGGTAGGAGCAGAACAGACACAATTTATGTTCATAGTTGGTACCTTTGTGGTCAGGTTCCCTCTGAACCCATTTATTTCAATCCTGTCTATATGTTGTATTCATATAGTGGGGATAACTATCATAGTGTTATGTTATTAAGCAATAAAACTGTCATTGCATTTAGCAGTGTATGGACAGGACTAGCACTTAGTTATGGTTCACTGCCTGCTGCTGCTCCCCCTTTTCCCATACGGCATAATCGCATAGCTCTATGTATTCTTTCTGTGTATCTTTATTATCTGCCTATTATGTAAACAGCCTTATTGCCTATACCTAGGTGAAGTCTCCCTGGGTTTGATTAACCTGATTAAATGAAAACAGTTCAGAAGAGTTCTCAAGCACTAGAATGCATTTCTCGAGTGACAGGTTCCTGACATCTTGGTTTTGCATCTATTAACATCCTTTATGCTCATGAAACAAGGTCTCCCTGGACAAGTCTTGCTTCAGGAGGATCCTGGGGATGAGTCTAAATTAAAGGGGCTCCACAGGAAGGAGGAGAGAGGGGTGAGGAACCCCAAAGAAAGGGCTTGACCCCGACCTGGCCCCTTGCCAGGTCACCAGCATTAACCCAGCCCTGTGCAGCATCCTTTAGCCATAAATAAATATTGTCTGACAGATAAGTGACAGCCCACAAGTTAATACCACAGAGAGGTATAAGGGAAACATTTTTTAAAAATCTGCAAAACTAGATAAAAATAGTACCTACCTCATAGGGTTAATTAACTCTTTCTGAATATTCATTTTGTCCCAGGCATGTGGGCACTGTGGGTACAGCAGTGAATAAGCATACAAATATTCTCCCCTGGGAGGCAGACAAGAAGCAAATGAATAATTTAAATATATATAAGTGCAATGGAGAAAAATATAGCAGGGGAAGGAAAAAGGAAGACTGGAAATATGGGTGTGCAATTTGAAATAGAGCCATTTTGAGAATGTAGCATTTAAACAAAGACCTGAAGGAGGCTATGGGGCCAGTCAGGGAAGATCCTGAAGAGAGAAGCCCTCCAGGCCAACTGCAGCTTTGTTGACTAACGAATTTGCCGACCACTGGTCTAGGGAGGAAAGAACAGCAAACACAAAGGTCCTGTAGCAGAAGCATCCCTTTGTGTTGAAGAAACAGCAAAGACGCGTAGAAGAAAGGCATATCAAGAAGACACCTCCCAGGTGCCACCCAGCATCAACCTAGATGGGACATGACAGTGTAACAGTTTCTGTTCTCTACTGCGATACTAAGTTTATGTTTTTTGAAACACACTCTTAACATATATTTTTAAATATATTTTATTGATTTTTTTACAGAGAGGAAGAGAGAGGGATAAAGAGTTAGAAACATTAATGAGAGAGAATCATTGATCAGCTGCCTCCTGCACACCCCCTACTGGGGATGTGCCCGCAACCAAGGTACACGCCCTCGACTGGAATCGAACCTCTGACCTTTCAGTCCGCAGGCTGATGCTCTATCCACTGAGCCAAACCGGTTTCAGCCTAACTATTTTTCAATAAACCTTTAATTTTGGAATAATTTTAGGTTTATGGAAAGGTTTCAAAAATAGTACACAGTGCTCCTGTGTACCCTTCCACCTGGTTTCCCCATAGTTAGCATCTTGCATTACTGTGGTACATTTATTCGCACTAAAAAAACTGACATTGTGCATTACTGTGAACTAAACTGCAGACTGCTTTTGGATTTCATCAGCTTTTCCATTACTGTTCTCTGCTCCAGGATCAAATGCAGGGTCCCACACTGCATTTAGTTGTCGCGTCTCCCAGTCTCTTCTGGTCTGTGACAGCTTCTCACTCAGCCTTCCCTTAGTTTCTATGACCTTGGCAATGGTGAGGCGTACTGGCCTGGTATTCTGAAAAATACTTTTCCAACCTGGGTTTGTCTGATGTTTTTCTCATGATTACACTTGGGCTATGGGATTTTGGAAAGAGGACCACAGAGAAGAAGTGCCTGTCTTGTCATATCATCTAACTATTTTAAAGTCACTAAATTTGAACTAGATAAACTCTAAAATCCTTTCCAGGTAGAAAATGCAATGATCGAATCTTTTATAGAGCCTGCTATTTTTCAAAGTGAATATTTATATTTCAGTTTTATAAATTTTGGTCTATAATTTCAACCAGTGATAAGCAGGCAGGAAAGTCCACATAACCACCACATTAGCTGCAGAAGATTCACTTTATACTTTTGTCACAAGCCATGTATGTATCTCTAGTGTTTATAGATTTATGACAGATTTGACCAGTCCACTAACTATCCCTATCGTTAGCTAAACTTACCCATTGGAGGTAAAGATATCAGTAGGACAACCATATTTTTAAATAAAAGAAAACAAATAAAAAACAAAATCTTAAAGGTAGTACAGTAGTGTATTCAATTATGGAGATAGCAAGAATAAGGAAGACACTTCTAGTTCTAGGCATCCATGATTCCTTGTGTGAGAAGAGGAAGAAAAGTTGAAGAAAGATGGATAAAGAGAGGAGAAGAGAAAGAAGAGGAAACTGCTGGTGAGCAGGCCAACCATTTTATTAAAGTGATTTGCTCTATTTTCTTTTTTGACCCCTCAATATTATATTTATAGAGCAATTGGGACTTACCAGATTTGGAAATTAATATTATAATGATTGCATAGTGAATATAGTACTGAATACATCCAATGTTGACACCAAAAACCAACATTACATTTGCTTTGCATTTGTATGATGTTTATACAGTCATTATACTATTTGATCTTTGCAATAGCCCTGTACATTTCCATTTGAGAAGGGAAGGAATAGAGGTAAATTGTTACAGGATTTGAAATACAGAAGCCTCTTTTTTATGGGCCTACTACCCTCATTTGACAGATGAGAACACAGATACCTTGAGATGTTAAAACTGGCACTCATAGCTAGTTGGTGGTAGAGCATGGTAATAATCTCTGCTCATCTAGTCCTCCGGGCCTGCTGGTGGCTTCTTTGGAGTAAACAGCGAATGCCTGCATAGTACTTTTCATGAATCAGGAGTTGTTCTAAGCACTTCAGCTACATGAACTCATTTATCCTCCCTATGAGGTAGGTCTCCCCATTTACAAGTGATGTAACTGGAGTACATAGACATAAACAATTTCCCCAAATGCATACTGCTAGCAAATGGGAAGCTAAAGATTTGAACCCAGATTGTCTTGCTCCCATGTCCCATGTCCCATGTCCCATGTGGTATTAACTACCACACCAACTGCCCTAACTCAAATGATGACTTCCTGGCCTCTTAATTTATTATTATTTTTAAATGAATAGAACACTTTAGATTATTGTTATTATCTCAAGAATCCATAAAAGCCTCACACTGGTAGGTGTAAAATCAACAGGGAGGAGATTTTCCCAAGCAGAGATGAAATAATATTGCTCGGGGACAGTTTGTGCATCTTCTTTACACAGGTCCCTTCCACTTCTGCCTTCACTGGGCATTGAAAAGAGGATCCTGCTTCAATCCAGTCACTCACTCCACAGTACATACTGAGCCTCTACTGTACATAACGGGTTGAGAATATAGTCATGAGCAAGACAGATACAATCCTGCTCTCAATGAGATTATAACTTAGTTATGGTGGGAGGTGGGGAATTTGGAATGATAGAGGTAAATTTTTCTCACAACATCAGAGCAAAGGGATTAGTTGTTGAAAACAAAAGACATAGGAGATTATAACTATGAGTCATGTCATCCCCAATAACTAATAAGCACACAATTAAATATTAGGTAGAGTCCTGGTAATGTTTTAGAAGAGAAGCAGTCATGATTTTGTGCAGTAATAATGAATAATATAATTCATGAAGGTTTACTAGTATAAGACCCACTTCATGTTCAACAGCAACATTTTTAAAAACTGTTTCCAAGGTGTGTTCCATATTTTTTTCATAGGGAAAGGACTTTAGCATATCTGTATTTGACAGAAAGCAAATTGCAAAATGTTTGAAATTAAATGAGGAGATACAATCTTTTCTAGCCCCAAACAATTCTGTATCCCCCAAAGACAAAACTTTCCACACATACCTTACAATGTCCTCATAATCTCTGGAAGTTGAAAATATTTTAGTATCTGAGATTTAAGCCTGAAATAATTCTTCTATTTTTATCTACTGACAAGAGGGAGAGTATGATATCTTAGTTAATAGCATAGGGTCCATGGAATGGAATATATCTGATAATTATCTTTAAAAATCTTCACATGGAATGCTCATTTTTATCTTAAACTTTAAATCCAGCTAATAGGCATGTATTTCTAATATTTAGAAAGCATTATGTATGGTTCTGCTACAACTTTAAGAGTAGACAATTAGACGCCAAATAGAAGCAATTATTTAGTCTTCTAGTCAGCATTTTAAAATTTTATGCTGACTCATAAATTCCTGGACATGTGTCACTTCAAGCCAGCTCTTCCTTAATTTGCATGTAAGCCAGAGGAAGGAATTATGACTCTGGAATCATAGCAGGAAATCTTGATTTTAGCTTTGGCGACCCCACAGGGCATCCATTGATGGCGGGTTGTCATTTGTTCATTTTTGCCTTTGCTATTATTTTCTCCCCACACAAATTATTTGTCAAATGTTTCTGGAAGCAGCATGGCTATTTTCACTTGGAATAACTCACTGTTGGATGCCTACAGTTCTTTTGCTGTCAAATTTAGTAACTTGGTCAGATCTGCTATAGCTCCAGTCACAAATCAGCGCTTCATGTGAAATTCCTTCATTTTTATTGTCAAGATGTTAAGTGCAAGCCACACTTATAACGTGATTTAGTCCTCTGCCAAGTAAAAAGGACAATAATCAAGTGTATCCAAAATCATTATAATAACCATAACAGCCAGATTGAACTAGAATTCAAATTACTTCTGGAATCCTATATGCATCCCAAGTCCTTCTTTCTCTCACACTTACTAGTCTTAGACTAACCAAGTTGCCTTTAGTTGAGGCAGTCATGATTTTTTCATATAGTGCCATCAAATGAACATTCTCATACATATTTTACGTGGGTCCCCTACATGTACAAAACGCTGTCAGGTTGGGAGAGTCAATATTCAAAAATGGAGAAACCAAGATTCGGAAGCTAAATGATTTATCCAGGATGATGCAGATAACACATGGCCCTCCAGATGCTCCAGAATTTATATTTCCTTCAAATAAACAAATAAAATAAGGTTAGAAAATAGATGTGATATGCTTGACAATTCACAAAAGGATCTCATCACTGGTAGATCATTTGTTTCTGTTTTTAAAAAAACTGTGATCTTTTATATTTTATTAGAGGCTCAGTGCATGAATTTGGCTTAGCCTACAGGATCAGGCCAAAACCGGTTCTCTGACATGGCCCAAGGAGTCCCAGATTGTGAGAGGGCCATCTTGCTAACCACCACAGACCCCTTACCCAGGCCACCCCATGCTCCTAGGGAATCCCTACCCTGATCTGAGACACCCTTCAAGGCAAACCAGCCAGCCCCTCCCCATGCACCAGGCCTCTATCCTATCTAGTAAAAGAGTAATATGCAAATTGACTGTCACTCCTACACACAAGATGGCTGCCCCCATGTGGTCAAAGATGGCTGCCCCCATGTACACACAAGATGGCTACCACAAGATGGCTAGCAGAGGAGAGGAGTTGGGAGGGACCAGGCCTGCAAGGAAGGGCAGTTATGGGTGACCAGGCCAGCAGGGGAGGGCAGTTAGGGGCAATCAGGCTGACAGGCAGGCTAGCAGTTGGGAGCCAGCAGACCTGGACTTCAAGGGGTCCCAGAATGGAGAGGGTGCAGGCTGGGCTGAGAAACAATCCTCCCCCATCACCCCCAGGCACGAATTTCATGCACTGGGCCTTTAGTGTGTGTGTGTGTATGTGTGTGTGTGTGTGTGTGTGTGTGTGTGTGTGTGCATATGAATATACATGTATCTACACATACACTTATTAGAGTATTTTAAGAACCATTATCTTTTTGGTATTGACTTGGTGCTAGTATCATAACCATACCACAGGCAGAGTGAAAGACGAGGAGAAGAGGTGGGGGAACTCATGAAATTATTTTCCTAGACATGTAAGATCTGTAGTCCCCAGCAAACAGTCTTGAATAATCCAGTTGTTGTATGCGGCAGGAAAGCCACTGTGTGTCTGACCGGTGAGGTCAGACCAAACCTGGGCTCAACCACCTCAGTTCTTAAGCTCTGGCTGGGAAAGGATCCAGAGCTAAGATTCCCGAAAATCACAGAGATGGAAGGCAAAGGAAGGGCCTTTGGAGCTTGGGAGTGAGGAAGGTAATGGTAACGCACCTGGGGGTCAGGGGAAGAGGGTGGGGAGGGGAAGGGAAATAGAGAAAAGGAAAGGTGCAGGCCTGCTCCAGGGAGGGAGAGCACACTGGGTCCACCATCCTAAGGATGTTAAAGGTGGACATTTTAGGGGAGGTCCCAGGGGAAGATCTCCATTCAGCAGTTCTCCATGTGTGTCCTTTCAGGGTCTAGGTCTGCACTAGGGCAGGGCTCATTATCCAATGCAGCTAGTCCTGGAGCTGAAATACAACTGAGGCCTAGATATTACCTCTAGAGGGGCAGGGTCAAGGGCGGTCCAACTGCATGACAAGCGATCTGCTCAGGGAGGAAAGGTCACTTCATCCCACCCCATGCACAGCTGTCCTTTGCTAGGCACCTAGGACTTTCCACCCTAGTCACCTTCTGGACTTGGCCCATCACCCTTGCTCTGCTCATGTCAGCCTAACTGCCTACCACAAAAGGACCCCCAGAGTGTTATTTAAAATGGGGTAGGGGAAAAAAATCAGGGTTCCAGTAGAAAGCCACTGCCCCCCCCCCCCCTCCCCTTCCAGTCCCTAAGATACTACCCACCAACATTCAAGTTTGAGGAAAACACCACTATCTTCTATTCTGCTGCCGGATAACTTTACAACATCCTGACCAACCCCTCCCCACCAAACACAGGCAGGTAGGCAGGGAGGGAGGGAGGGAGGGAGGGAGGGAGGGAGGGAGGAAAGAAAGAAAGAAAGGAAGGAAGGAAGGAAGGAAGGAAGGAAGGAAGAGAAAGAAAGGAAGGAAGGAAGGAAGGAAGGAAGGAAGGAAGGAAGGAAGGAAGGAAGGAAGGAAGGAAGGAAGGAAGGAAGGAAGAAAGGAAGGTTAAAGGTACTTGCTTCCACTCCACAAATGTGAAACATAGATAGTGGGGGATGGGAGAAGGCTAGGAACCCCCCTTCACGCACATGTGTTAATACTAGTCAGGAATACACTTAGATTAAAGCGCTGAGTGCTAGCTGGAAAGGAGAGCATTCATCCAAGGAGTATTAAAAGGCGATTATACTTTGGTGAAATCGTAACAGTCCGGGGTTTTGTAGAGGATAAGTAGCATGCTAAGGACCTAGGGCTTTTTCCTTCAGAGCTGTGTCCCCGCTTCCCATGCTGCAGCTCCCAGCCACTCTCCACAGGCCCTAACTCTGTGGAAATGCCGCACCCACTCCCTCCACCTGTGCAGCAGACATGGGCCCACGAAGAGTCCCACATGAGCTCAGAGACGGGGACACGGACGGGGAGGTGCTTGAGAAGTGTGTGCTGAGAACCCAGCTGGCGGGGAAGGCAGTTTTATGCCTTGCAGAGTTACTCAGATCCTGAAGAGGATTGCTAGAATGAAATACAGGGCAGCCCTGTGAATTTGAATTTCCAAAAAACAATGCCTGCATTTGTATGTAAAGCGTGCATTCTCATACTAGAAATCACTCATTGCTTATCTGAAATGCAAATGTAACTGAGCATCCTGCATTTGTATTTGCTGAACTTGGTCACTCATTCTGAGTAAGATGATGATGTCCAACAAAACAAAATGTATTTTCAATGAAGCATTTAAGCACTCTTGTAAGTCCAATTCTTATTGCCATTTTCTTATTTTGGAGGTCTGTATTTTTTAGTTCTCCCAATTCAGATTATTTAGGGATCCATAACAGCCATGATAGCTTTTATTTGTTGGGGTGGAGATGATGACTTTATAAAGGAACTGAGGTCATTTATGGGATTGTAATTAAGTTTAAGTGCTTGAAATACATATTCTCTATATTTAAGTATAATTCTAATCGGTAGCAGGTCCTTTTCCTTTTCAGGTTAGCCTGCTAACCATCGAGAGAGATTGTGACTCTATTTGATTTGGAAAATGACCGAGTCAGAAGTACCATGATACATTTTCAGTGTGTCCTCTATTGAGAAGATGGTGATTGAAATATCTGTCACAGCATCAGCCAGGAGTCAAGTCCCTTGCTTTTTCATAAAGACCATAATCCCAATGATAACTATTTCTTCTTATAACAAAGATGACAGTGAAATCAAAGGGAAAATATTCAAAGTAGGATAAAAGGAATTGGCATAAGAAAAGACTACATGGTGACTAGAGAAAAATTGGAAATGGTTTAAAAAAAGTTTTCCATCGTGGGGCACTCTATGATCACTCGCTTTGACTCTTAGAAAGTTTCCTTTTCCATTGTGCTAACCCTGTGTTTCCCAGGTGTCTGCTGAAAACCAGCAGAAAGAGAAAGGCTTCCAAATGCAGAAAGGTTACCATGACTGCATGCATCAGCCAGTTACTTAATAAGGCTCGAAAGCAAGGTCAGAGGCAAAGCAAACTTGCCTTCTCCCAAATGCTTGATGACTCTGTTCTTTTTTTTTTTTTTTTTAATATATTTTATTGATTTTTTTACAGAGAGGAAGGGAGAGAGATAGAGAGCTAGAAACATCGATGAGAGAGAAACATCGACCAGTTGCCTCTTGCACACCCCCTATCGGGGATGTGCCCGCAACCAAGGTACATGCCCTTGACCGGAATCGAACCAGGGACCTTTCAGTCCGCAGACTGATGCTCTACCACTGAGCCAAACCGGTTTCGGCATGATGACTCTGTTCTGATAATTTACCAGGGAAGTCAATGCCTACGGGCAAAAAGTATAGAGCAAAACCAGCCGGGACAGCAACACCTCAGTCAGTGCAGTGGGAGAGACATGGGATCAGAAGTTTTGAATGTTGGACACGACTCAGCCAGCAACGAGCTGTGACTTGGAATGAGTTCATTCATCGCTGCCTTGACAGAATGAAGAAGTTGAACAAGACCAAGCTTGTAAGCCCCCTGTCTGACGAAACTCCAAGGAAGCTTAATTCAATTATGTTTTCCCCTAAACCAGGGGTGGGGAACCTATTTTCTGCCAAGAGCCATTTGGGTATGTATAACATCATTTTCGGGCCATGCAAAATTATCAACCTAAAAATTAGCCTTCTATATTTAGTCAAACATTTAATGAACTCACACTGAAGGCTTTGGGAGGACCAGACCAAATGATTTCTTGGGCTTAGATGGCCTGAGGGCCAGATGTTTCCCTCCCCTACCCTACCCCTTACTTCCTTTGCTCATCTTTCCCCTACAGCTACCTGGCAAAGCCCCAACTGTCAATCAACTCACCTATTCTTTTTTTTTTTTTTTTTAATATATTTTTATTGATTTCAGAGAGAGGAAGGGAGAAGAGAGAACTAGAAACATCAATGATGAGGGAGAATCATTGATTGGCTGCCTCCTGCACACCCTTACTGGAGATCGTGCCTGCAACCCAGGCATGTGCCCTTGACTGGAGTTGAATCTGGGACCCTTCAGTCTGCAGGCTGACACTCTATCCATTGAACCAAACCAGCTAGGGCAACACACCTATTCTAATCTGTACATACCACCCCCCAGGCAGTTGAGAAGCACAGAGAAAGTGGCACAACTGAGAAGGTTCGTGCCACCCCAGACCCAGAGCCAGCAGCCATTACCTGCAATGAACAAAGGCCCTCCCTCACTTTAGAGAAAATAGGAAACTCTCCCCCAAGCCTGCTTTCTGCCTGCTCTACAGACTCACTGCCATCGCACCCATTGCTTTCCTCTTCCTGTCTCAGGGGCAGCAGGATCTCTTCCTAGATAATGCTCCACTAATGATCATTTCTCTGGGAGATACCTTTCTTCCATTTTATCGGAGGATTTTCTCAGCATAAAATGTTTATATAATCTATTAAAAACAAAACCCACCATTGCCTGTCCAGATTGTTGTTTCCATTTTTTAAAAATATATTTATTTTATTGTTTTTCTACAGAGAGGAAGGGAGAAGGATAGAGAGGTAGAAACATCAATCAGCTGCCTCCTGCACACCCTCAATTGGGGGATGTGCCCGCAACCAAGGCACATGCCCTTGACCAGAATCGAACCTGTTGCCCTTCAGTCTGCAGGCCAACGCTTCATCCACTGAGCCAAGCCTGTTTGGGCTCCATTCTTAAGAATTAAGCTCTTCAAGCAGGTGGTCTGTAATTATTGCGGCCACTTTCTTATTCCAATCCCCTCCTTCACTCCTCCCTGACTCCTGCTCCTGCCACACCAGTGAACGACCCCCCAGTGTTATCACCTTCCTCTTTGCTAAAGCCAGAGGACACCTTCCAGCCTTCAGGAATGTCCTTTCCCTTTCCCTCACTCTTATTCCCTCCCTCCCTTTCTTCCCCCCTCTTCCTGTCCCTCTCTCTCTTCTTCTCATTCTTTCCCCCAGCCCCTTCTCTTCACTCTTTCTTCTTTTGAGAAAAATATCTTTATTGATTTCAGAGAGGATAGGAAAGAGAGAGAGAAACATCAATAATGAGAGAGAAGCATTGATTGGCTGCCTCCGGAAGGCCCCCCTATTGGGGATCGAGCTTGCAACCCACACATGTGCCCTGACAAGGAATTAAACCTTCTGGTTCATAGGTCTATGCTCAACCACTGAGCTACACTTGCAAGGACTCCACTCTTCCTTCATCTATCCCTTGGGTATGGCTATCACCAAGATAGTATCTCAGGCTCTTCTTCCTTGTTTGGATTCACTTTCTAACATGTTCAATGTCCAAAACTGAACTAGCGATCCTGCCCTGTAAACCCTCTACATCCCTTTCAATTTGGGGGACCAGCTGTCATCTAATCACCAATATCAAAAACCTTAGCCCTATCCTTAAATTCATCATTTCTATCAGGCAGGTCTAGTCTTGTTGTCACCGCCAGCCACCTCTGGGGCACCACATTGCAAGTCCTTTGAGGTTCCAGAGCACCACTGACAAGAACAGCACAGCTCCTCTTTCAAAAGCCATGCTTACATGCCTCCCTTATCTCACTGCCAGCCGTGTGCTTCCTGCACTCTGAAATTTAGTCAAAACAGATGCCTGTGGCTTCTAAGGCACCATGTGGGTACGTTCCAGGGCCTTTACAGATGCTGTTCTGCTGCAGTGTGCTTGCTGCTCCTCTGCCACATGTCGGCAGACTTATTTCTACACTTGCTTCAAGGCTCAGTGTAGGTGTCTCCACCAAAAGTCTTTCTTGGCACCCTAGTTTAGGTTAGTCTAGTTAAGTATCTGGAATATAGCAAAAAATTTCGAATGTTTTTGAAAGTTTATTAAGTTGCTAAGATTAATTTCTCTTTTAACAATTACATTTCCCCTAATTTGAAATTCCTGATTCTCTCCACATATGGAAAAAAGGTATGGAAAAGACATACAAGGCTATTAATTTCTGGGTCCCCAGAAATTCCACTTTTGGATATTTATCCATATAAAATAAAAACACTAATTCAAAAAGACATATGCACCCCTTTGTTCATTGTGGCACTGTTTATAAGAGCTAAGATATGGAAACAAACTAGCTGCCCATCAATAGATGAATGGATAAGAAGATATGGTCCATATATACAATGGAAACATTACTCAGCAGTAAAAAAAGAATGAAATCTTGTCATTTGTGACAATCTGGATGGACCTAAGAGGGTGTTATGCTACATGAAATGTCACACAGAGAAAGACAAATGTTATATGGTTTCATGTGGAATCTAAAAGAAACAAACAAAAAACAAAAACAAAAATAGAAACAGAGACTAAGGGGATGGTTTCCAAAGCAAGGGGGCTGGTGAAAGAGGTGAGGAAGAATACAGTCAGGAGTATTGTGATAAGTTTGCATAGTGACAGATGAGCACTAGAATTAGTGGGGTGATCACATTGTTTCATTTAGCATAATGTTTTCAAGGTTCATCCGTGTTGTAACATGTACCAGCACTTCCTTCTTCTTTATAGCTTAATAAAAAAAACTTCATTCTATAAATACACCATATTTTTTCTGTCCATCAGTTGATGGACATTTGGATTGTTTTCCACATTTTGGTTATTATGAATAATGCTTCTATGACCATTCATGTACAAGTTTTCTGTGGGGATATATGATTTCGGTACTCTTGAATATAGCTAGGAGTAAAATTGCTGGGCCATATGGTAATTCTGTTTGTCATTTTAAGGAACTGCCAAACTGTTTTCTAAGGCTGCTGAAATCATTTACATTCCCACCAGCAATATATTCTTTGTCCTCAGCAAACACCTCCGCTGCTTTTGGCTTCTTGCCTGATTGGGTGAACCAAGCCTTCATTCTGGAAGGGTCCGTGCCATTAGTACTCCTGATTGTGTTGGGTTGATGTGTGCAGAGAGGCATCTATGCCAGTAAGAACATAATGCTGCCCTTGCCATGATGGAAATGGTCCAATGCAATCAACCTGCCATCAGGTAGCTGGCTGGTCACCCCTCAGAATGGTGCCACATGGGGGGGCTCAGACTTGGTTTCTGCTGCTGGCTGACAGGGTACTCAGCAGTGGCTGGAGCCAAGTTGGCATTGGGAATGGAAGTCCATGTCACTGTCCCTGTGTCCACACTTCATACCTGCTGCCATGGCCACTTAGTGTATGAGCCCATCAGTGGGTAACAGGAGTGTCTGGGGAAAGAAACTGATGGTATCCACAAAATGTGTCTTCCTAGCTACTTGACTTTGAAAATCCTCTTCTACTGAAGTCACCCTTTGGTCCATGGTTAAACTGTTAAGCCTTTACTAAGGCCCAGCAGCAAGCCAAAAGGTATTTCTCAAAATGACAGTAGTTATCTGCAGAAGATGCCAGCGCTTTGCTACAAAATCCATATAATCTATTGGGGACTGCTTGAGGCTCTAAACAGCATCTCTATCTGCCAGGGTCACTACAAACATCATTGGATCTGCTGGATCACATGGACCAAGGGGCAGAGCAGCCTGGACCTGTTGCAGTGCCTTCTCTTGTTTTGGGTCTCACTCAAATCCAGCACTTTCAAGCTACTTGGTAAATGAACCAGAGCATCACACTTAAATGAGGACTATGTTGCCTCTAAAATCCAAAGAAGCCCACTAGGCATTGTGCCTCCTTTTTGTTGTAGGAGGAGCCAGATGCAACAACTTCTCCTTGACCTTAGGAGTGATATCTTGACATGCCCCACATCACTGAACCCTGAGAAATTTCACTGAGGTAGAAAGCTCCTGACTTTTTGCTAGATTTACTTCCCAACCTCTAACAAACAACTGTATTACCAATAAATCAAGAGCAGGTGGCTACGTATGGATCACTAAGTCCAATAGTATAATGTCATCAAAGTAAGAGAGCAGTGCCATATCTTTTAAGGGAGAAGGCATTAAGACCCCTGCAAAGTAAATTATGACCCAGGACTGGAGAACTGATTTACCCCTGAGGTAAGACAGTTAAGGTGTGCATCTGGCCTTGCCAGCTGAATGCAAGTTTCTTTGATGGTATTTATGAAAGGTATGGAGAGAAAAAACCCCACATTTGTCAGATATATAGCTGAATACCAGGTCTAGAGAATGCGTTAATTTACTCAAACAATGAAACCACAACTGGTATATCAGCTGTAATTGGAATCACCACCTGGTTAAGGTTATGATAATCCACCGTTCTTCTCCCAGATCCATCTGTTTCTTGCACAAGGCAGATAATAAATTCAATGGGGATGTAGTGGAATTACCATCCCTGCATCCTTCAAGTCCTTGATGGTGGCACTAGACTCTGCAATCTTTCCAGGAATTTTGCTTTGGGTTTACTCTTTTCCTAGATAGAGGGAGTTCTATAGGCTTCCATTTTACCTTTCCCACCATAACAGCCCATATTTCACAGTTCAAGGAACCAATATGGGGATTTTGCAAGTTGCTGAGACTATCTACCGCAATTATGCATTCTGGAACTAGGGAAATTACCACAGGATGGTGCACTTGGTGTGGCTCTCATTTTATTTATCCATTCACTTGTTAAGGTGGCTATTGCCAACAGTGCAGCAATGAACATGGTTTATACCTCTTCAAGATAGTGATTTTATTTCCTTCTGATACATAAGCAGAAGCCACTGTCTTATCTGACCTACAGAGAAGGGCCATTACAAAGCTCTTCATAGATGCTGGGGCTCCTCTCACAAATTTACTTCTCACAGAGTAAAAAGTATGTCTTCCGGGCCCTTCCTGGTAGGAGAGCAGGTACCAAATGATAAATCCACTTTCGCATGCAAACCTTTCTAAGCCTTTGGGTTTTTTCCAAGTTACTTCTGGCATTTCAGCTTCATTTAGAGTAGACCACTTTTCAGTTCTTGTTTCAGTAAACCAACCAGAGTCCTTTGTAAACTCCCTAAGCTGCAACATTAAGTACAGGATTTCTGCTTGGTGGAGCCTATTAATAAGTTTGGTCTGATCCAATGTTTCTGCCTCAATTATGCCACACTCTTAGCATTCATTACCACACGTATTCCCCGGTTTTCTGTCTGTGTAAATTAGAAAAATCATGGAGTTTTTTTTTTTTTAGAGTGTAGTGCACCTCCTCATGGGTCATACTCTGCACCTCACCTTTTGGGGTCTGCTGGGACTTGTCTCTAGTTACAGGTCTAGAATTTGTAGTTCATAATTTCTTCATCTTTTTCACCCAGCCCCCTAGCCTCCCTTCCACCTGGAAACCATCAGTTTGTTCTCTGTATTTATTAGTTTGTTTCTGTTTTGATGGTACATTTATTTTGCTTTTTAGATTCTTTTACGCATTATTTATACGCATATAAGTAAAGTCATATGGTATTTGTCTTTCTGTGTCTGACTTATTTTATTTAGCATATTATCCTCTAGGTCCATTCATGTTGTTGAAATGGTGAGATTTTATTTATTTATTTTTTATAGATATATTCCATTGTATATATGTACCACCTCTTTTTTATCCAATTGTTTAGTGATTGACACATAGGTTGTTTCTATACTATACCTTGGCTGTTATATATGAAATGCCCTTTTCTGTCTCTTGTTATAAGCCTTTGTTCTAAAGAATATTTTGCTTGGTATAAATAGTGCTATTACAGTTTTTTTTCATTTTCATTTTCATGAAATATTTTTCCCATTCTTATATTTTCAGTTTGTATGTGTTTTTTTTTATTTGAAGTGGGTCTTATTTTCTTTATCCATTAAACAAACCTATGTCTTTTGATTAAAATTTACATTTACATTTAGAGTAGTTTATTATTGTTATTTTTAATACTCACCTGAGGATATGCTTTATAAATTGATTTTTAAAATTTTTATTTTTTTTATTTTTGGAGAGAGAGGTGAACAGAGAGGGAGAGAGAAACATTTATGTAAAAGAGAAACATTGATTGGGTTACTTAATGTACATGTTTCTGGGCAATATCGAAAGCTGAAAGTAACAAAAACTGCTCTAGCACTAATGAGGCCAATTTAAGTAAAACTAATATACAAGAATTATTTCAAAGTCACTTATATTTACTTCTTGTTCCATTTAATTATATTTTTTCTGATTTTCTCTTACATCTGCTTTAGAAAAATTCTCAATTGGTACAATCTTACTTTTTTTAATTGGTCACTACTTCAAGTAAATCACATTTTTAGTTGGTCTGGATTGCTTTAAAAGTTCCCCTATTAATTATTGTTATAGTTTAGTTTTGACATCTGAAAGCACAGAAGAAAAGAAATCTACACAAATATTCTCCTTTTGATGTTAAATTCCCATTGATTACATTGGTTCCAATATGAGTAACTAAAGACAGTTCTTAATAGGCCATCTTATAGTAATTGTTCTTGCTAAAAAGTGATTTCTACTTAATTTGTATAGTTCTGAATTTTTCTATGTGTTTTCAGGAATAATCTGTCAGAGTCTAATTTGATCATTTTTATAGAACAATTATTTTGAAGACAGTAACTTGCCTTATAACATGATTGAAATTATCACCTCTATGTGGATTCCTTAAAATTGCACTTTTTTGAATGAACCAGGAACATCTTTATGTACATGGTTCACAAACTCCATATTTTTGTGCTTTTTTTTTTCCCTGAGGGCAGATGAGGCTTGGGAAGAAGAGGTTAGGAAAACCACAAGCAAGCACCACTGAGGGTCAGGGGCCAATCACCTGAGACCAGGCCCTTTCTCACCTAGTAGCCAAACTGGAGGGTCACTGGCCCACTGTGTCTAGCAACTGGGTTCTCCCTACACTGTGTGTGAGGACTAGAGATGTAGGGGTAGGGTCAAACTCTGATGATGTAAACAGGTGGCAATCAGCTTATCTACCTGGCCAAATTCCCCCCTTGTGTAGCGTAGGGCCAGAGTGAGCTGTTATTTACCTGCCTGCAAGTTCACCTTCTCATTCCCTAGTTTCCTACATTCCAGCCTGATTATGGCAAAGTCATGCTTCAAAGTCAAAGTTGTTATTTACTGAATTGCTCAGTAGCTCCCAAATGACTTTTGTTAGTCCTACTCTTTTCCTGAGCGGTAACGATAAACTTTGACATAAAAGATGTTACTTCCTAAAGCCATGTGCTAGTCAGGAACCCAAGAGCCCCTTTACCATGGCCATAGGATACGAAAGGTCTTGGGGACTGTGACACTTACAAAGACCCAGGCCATCGGCAGATGTGGCCAAATCATCTCTCAAAGAAATATTGCTCCAGGACCTTGGAGTTTTCAAGTTTACTTTGGAGAATCTCATTCAAGCTCTCAGAACTAATGACATGTGAGATTTGAGAAAACAAAAATAATGTAATGGAGATTTGCAAATCTATCTAAAGCAAGTTAAGCAAGTGTTTTATTACTCCAGAAAAAAGGAATGACCATGTTCTTGGGAAATCTCATTTGTTCAATAAAAAAATCATCTCAGAAAAATGACAACTCATGCTCCACTGTCACAAGACTAGTTGTGTAATATTTCTGTATTGAATTATTTATTCAGTAACATTGACTATTACCAGGGGATTATAGCTAAAGGAAAATATTAAATTATACAACATTTTATCTATAGTACATATGCCAAGCTCCAAAGGAAATTATATTAAAGCAAAAACAAAGAGTGTCTTTCTGGACCTTTGAAAATAGCAGACTGCTTCCTATATTCAGGTTAGCATCCCCAGATACCTTTGAGCTTAATATCAGAAAGGATGCCACAGCTACTTCATTCAAAGACCTCTGTAGTTTTAAGCTGGAAAACCAATTGGTACTTCCCAATGACAGGTGTAAATGAAAAATGTCATGTCACGTTAAAATTTCCAGTTAACTGGAAACTATACTCAGCTTGACCTCTGGCTTCCAGCCCAAAAATAAGAACATTATTGATAGATAAAGGATCTAGCACAGAGAATGAAAATGAGTTAGTAGAGCCCAAACCTATTTAAGAAATACTGTTGAATAGTCATTTTTATGTAGCCTAAGGTAAAAAAAAGACCTGCAAATGTATTTTTATGTCTTTATCTTCTTTCCTTCCTTCCTTCCTTCCTTCCTTCCTTCCTTCCTTCCTTCCTTCCTTCCTTCCTTCCTCTCTCTCTCTTTCTATATATATATCTATATATCTATATATCTATATATCTATATATCTATATATCTATATATCTATATATCTATATATCTATATATCTATATATCTATATATCTACATATCTATATATCTATATATCTATATATCTATATATCTATATATCTATATATCTATATATCTATATATCTATATATCTATTATATATATATATTCTTATTTATTTCAGAGAGGAAAGGAGAGGGAGAGAGAGAGAAATAGAAACATCAATGATGAGAGATAATTTTTGATCAGCTGCCTTCTGCACACCTCCACTGTGGATCAAGCCCACAACCCAGGCATATGCCCTGACAGGGAATCAAACTGTTATCGCCTGGTTCATAGGTTGACACTCAACCACTGAGCCACGCCAGCTAGGCTGTCCTCATTTCTTTCAATAGCATAAAAACGAAAAACATGACTTGAAGTGGGGGCTGGTGAAAGGATACAGTCTGTAAAATATGACATGATTACATTAGAAACCACTTCATATTAAGGGCCTTTCCAACTATATGCTTCTTTATGGCTTAACCAATTAGGAGACATAGAAGGGAAAAAAGGGAGAGGGTGAATTAACCTCCTGAAGAGAAATCCTTTAAAAATGATGGGCAAATTGGTTGCATCTTGATATACTAAAATGAACAATCCAAAAAAGAAAAGTAAAAAAAACAACACCAATCAAATAATTTTGATGCTATTTGCCATAGCATAAAAAAATAATAAAATACTTCTGAATAAACTTAACCAAGGAGGCCGAAGACTTTCCTTGACCTAATATTTTAGCTATAAATCAAGAAACTGATGCCTTTATAGTGTATGATTAGCCCAACATCACATAGCTAGTGGCAGAGCCAGGACAAGTATTACTGAGAACAGAACCTGCTACATGCTACACACAGACAAATGCTTTTTCTGCAGTGTCTCCCTGAGCCCTCACCTCGGACCTCCTTCTATAAAAAAATGAATTTTAAGGTCCAGAGAGGTGAAGTGATTTTTCTAAGTAAAGTGAATTGTTTGTTAAATGGCAGAGTTCAGGTCAGAGCTGGGTCTGTTTTCAAAGCCTTAGGTCCCTGCATTAATATAACATTTCATGGGTTTTAAAACTCTCCCACACAGCCTTACAACACTTTAGACTATCAAATTAAAACCGGGTCATTTCCTGTAACATGAATTAAAACTCATAGAATGAAATCAGAATTAAAAAAATTAATTGTGCCTTTAGGCCTCACATCCTTTTAGCCTCAACAGAAAGTACTATTCATATATCATGTGAGTGATACAGGAATATTCATGAATTCATATAAATATTGAAATTAAGTTACCATTTCTATTGCCACTGCAATCATCACAGATATGGATAAGATTTATTTGTCTTTCAAATTTTAGGGGGAAAGAGTTAATAAAAATTATTATTGCAGAGTAATTCTGATACTATTTATTCCCATAAATATTTCCAAATAAATTTATTTCAAATACATATTGATGGCCTGAGAATTCATATATATATATATATATATATATATATATATATATATATACACACATACAATTTATATAGATCAAGAAGAACTCTAAATTTTTTACCAAATATTGCCATCCAAGGGTGGGGTCATCTCTTGAAGTTTAAAGAAGCAAATTGAGGACAAATGAAAGCAATTCTACTTTACACAAGAACAGCAAATTTATGGATTCATTGTATCATGAAGTAAAAGTAGTTGACACTAAAATTTATATGCTGTCACCACATTCTGGGACTATTTATCCTGTGGTCCATCATCAGAAACAGCTCCTAGCTATCTTGCAATTAGGCAGGGTCATGTGACTAGAAAGTTGGGGATCATTCTGTTTTTTAAAAAGCAACATTATCCCATTTCAATTAAGTTATTGTATAATATTTTATTTTATTTTATTTTATTTTATTTTATTTTATTTTATTGATTTTTTACGGAGAGGAAGGGAGAGAGATAGAGAGCTAGAAATGTCGATGAGAGAGAAACATCGACCAGCTGCCTCTTGCACACCCCCTACCGGGGATGTGCCCGCAGCCAACTTAAGTGCCCCTAACCGGAATCGAACCTGGGACCTTTCAGTCCTCAGACCAACGCTCTACCACTAAGCCAAACTGGTTTCGGCTATGTATAATATTTTAAGCATTCACCTCCATAGTTTAAATTAGATGTATATGGCAAATTTCCAAGTGTTATATATAATTTTATCCAAAAATTGTATCTATTTCTCTTCTTTGAATTACTAATCAACCTTTTCCATTATGGCCCAAATAAACATGATAAAAATGAAATATGAATAATATTAAGCAATTGTATTATGTATGATTTTTCACATTTTGATATCTTTTTTAGCTTTTGGGGATTGCAATAGCCATCAACTTATATTTGCATGTGAGTGAATAGAAGGATGTTAATGTGGAACATGTAAATATCTAAATATTGGCTTTTATGATAATCCTAGTATTGAAGCTTCAGAGCTACACAGTCTTTGGTAAAGAATGATGAAATATACTGCCATCAATTTCCCTTTGGAAGTACTCTATATATCTTTATGGGTTTCTCTTTAGGCATTGGAAAGAACATGAACATAAAATGTTACATAAATGTTTTCATAATGAGATTTTGTATTTTTAAATCACATTTCTTTCAAAGAATCAAATCTAAAATTAAATGTTTACTAAATAATTTTTATAATCATTCTCTGAAGCAGAGAAGCTAGCCAACTTCTCATTTAGTAGAGTGAAAACTGGAGTTCGTTAAACAATCTATAAGTAATTCACATTTATAATATATACTTATTAATGCGCTAGGTATATTGAATACACGATCCCAATCTGCACGAAGCTTAGATCTAGCTGAGGTGTAGATGAAAAACATAGAATTAAATAATAGAGACAAGTTACATTTTAAGTCATTTGGTTCTGATTAGAATCCAGACAAGGAAGAAATCAATTTGGACTGTTTGAAATTATTAAATAAGCTTTGCAGACAAGCAATCCTGAGTTCTACAAACATTTAAGTGTAGCAGGACATGGGAATTTAGAAGTAGACAGGATACCATTTTTTGACCACTGAAACCTTAAAAGTCTGGTAGGAAAGAAAGACACAAAGCAATACCTTTGATATAAGGTATGTTCAATAGCAGAGGACTGCAAAGGGGCACTTTGCTTGGAGTGTTTGCCATGGACAGTTGGTCATGATGCCTGGGTTGAGCCTAAAGAATGAGTAAAAGTAAGATTGATTGCATGTTTGTATCTACAATCTGGTAATAGATTTATTTTGTATATTGCAAAGGAAAAAAAAAAGAATGAGTAAAAGTTAACCCATTAAAAAAAATGGGACTGAGGCTCCAGGCAAAGGGAGCAGCATGAATAAAGTCACAAATTATAACCAGTATGCAGAGAACAAAAAAGTATTTCTTACAGAATAAATGCAGGCAAACTGTGGGACTAGGTTTAAATCTTAATGATAGTTGGTCATGGGCAATGGGTCAATGAAGAGCTGGGGTCAAGCTAAGGATGAATCTGAGTCTGAGTTGGCGAACCAAACCTTTGAGGCGGGGGAACCCTCAGTGTCCTAACTACACCCTATGCTCACATGCACACAACGTTCTATTTCTTTCAGGATCCGGGCTGAGAAAAGCCCAGACTAAAGGAATTGTTGGTATGAGCAGGGAGGACCACACAGGGGAGGACCTAGGAGCAATTTCTTTAGATGGGACACGTGCAAATGCAGGGAGTACAGCTAGAACTGCCCAAGTCTAGATTTCCCCAGGGATGAGGGGATAGCTTCTGTCAGAGCCTAATGCTGTTATTAGAGCAGATGAAATTGAGGCTATGACTCAAGAAAATCACTGGATTTCAATGTTGAGGCTCAAGAATTCTGGTTTGGGATACGTATACATTAACGTCTAAACTAAAACACTTACACGTCTATGTACCTACTCTTGGCTCAGTCTCTGGGGGCTGCAGAGCAGAACTTCCCCGCTGATGCATTTTGGCACAAATGGGCCAAAGGGTGTGCTGTGAAATGTTCATTCTCCCAGTCTATCGCTTCAGCACTGAATTATTGGAAAGGCCTCCTAATTGTCCTCTCTATTTCAGTCCTTGTCCCTTTTGTACACAAAGTCTGGAATGGTTATTTTTATGTGTCAACTTGTGATGCCCAGTTAGTTGGTAAAAACATTATTTCTGGGTGTGTTTTGGGGCCTGCTCTGGGAAGAGATTAGCATTTGATTCACTGAACTGAATAAGGATCATTTGATTCAGTAAACTGAGTAAGGAGATCTGCCCTAATCAATGTGGGCGGACATCAACCAATCCATTGGTTACCCGATTGCAACAAAAGGCACATTATCTCCCTTCTTGAGCCGGGGCACCTATTTTCTCCTGCCCTTAGGCCTTGGAGTTTCTGGTTCCCAGGTCTTTAGACTCTGGAACTTATAGCATCAGCCTTCCCAGTTCTCAGACCCTTGGACTTTGACTTACAGCATTGGTTCTCAGGTCCTTGGACTCAGAAGGGCTACACCACCGATTTTCTTGAGTCTCCATCTTACAGATGGAGATTGTGTGACTTCTTGGCCTCAATAGCTGCATGAGCCAATTCCTATAATAAACCTCCTGTTAGTTAGATCTCTATATATTCCATTGTTTCCGTACCCATGGAGAACCCTGACAAATACGTAGTGTATTCTCAATATAGCAGAGAATGTCATCTTTTAAAATAAATGTTTTATCCTCCTCTGCTATCAACCCTGCATTGGCTTCCCATCTCACTTAGAAAGTCTTCCCAGAGGTCTATAGAGTTCTACACCATCTCATCTCTATTATCCCTCTGGTTTCACACCATACTATTGCCTGCCGTAGTGATTCTGCTCCATTTACAACAGCTGTCATCATTTGTTACTTCAATTAGTTGGACACACTCTTGTCGAGGCCCTAGACTTTAGGGCTTTCCATATGCTTCTTACTTGTGCCTGGAATGCTCTCCCATAGAGTCACTTGGCTCATTCCCTCATCTTTCCTAGGTCTTTGTCAGATATCACATTCTTGATGAGGTTTTCCCTGACCACTGTATTCAAAACTGGACATCACTGCTACTGCTAAACACCCCCCATTTTCCACTTTCATTTTCTCCACATGACTTATCACCATATAAGCATAGTAAATATTTCCATTTATTTATTTATTTATTTATTTATTTTTTTTTTTTCATTGTTTGCCTCACCTGCCTAGGATGCAATCTCCATAAGGGCAGAGATTTTTCACCATTGTTGTTGTTCACTGCTGAATCATGCTAGTAACTAGACTAGAACTTGAAAATAATAAAATAAAATGTTAATAATTCTGGCATGAATGATTTAAAAATATTTATTGCTATTGATCTGTTCCCCAAGAGTATTATAAAAAAAATTGTTCTTTAAAATATCTCATTAAAATATTCTAAAATAAATGTTCAGGACTTAAAAACCAATTAACATTATCATAAGAATTTTAAAAATGGCTTTTTCAATAAGGGAGCTGTTGTGATATTTAAAACCAATTAGCTTAAAAACCCAATTGGACTTAAAAACCAATTAACATTATCATGAGAATTAAAAAAATGCATTTGTCAATAAGGGAGCTGTTGTGGTATTTAAATATGTCAACTGCCTCATAAATTTTGAATTATTTAAAATAAATAGTTTATAAAGTTTTATCACCTATTGTTTAAGGAAATTTTCTTAACAATGGAGATTTAGAATTTGAAAAAAATCATCATTACATTTTTTTTTGTTCAGGGATAACATGGAAATATTTTAAGCATTATAAATAGATATCTAAGAAATACATTAATAGAAAGACTATGTAAAGTTTATCATTAACATTATTTTATTTAAACATATTTAAAATTCAGAATTATTTCCCCTAGTATACACTTTATATTTTAAAATTACATAAAGAAAAAAGTAAACTTTTAACAAAACTCCACAGATCTAACCAAATCCTTCCATTTTACCTATTTCCTATGCAAAATTATTATATTCTATGTGTACTATTAGGTAAATAAGGTTGGGAAACACAAATAAAGAGGGCCTACTATCAGAAATTTCCCAAAGTGTGAACACAGGCTTGAGGGGTGGTGACTCAATGTGTCCACACACTCCAGGGGTGGGGAACTGTTTTTCTGCCAAGGGCCATTTGGATATTTATAACATCATTGGAGGGCCATATAAAATGATCAATTTAAAAATTAGCCTGCTATATTTGGTCATTTAACTAACTCACCCCTGATGTCTTGACAGGGCTAGATCAAATGATTTCTCGGGCCTTAAATGGACTATGGGCCAGACGTTCCCACCCCTGCCTAGGCTAGCAGGGAAGTCTCCAGGAATGAAGGTGGTAAGATGGGCGGGTTCTGACTGTGGATGGCCTGGAATGCCACAATGAAGAGTTTGGATTTTATTCTATGGGGATAGAGCAAATTTTAGCAAATGCTGTTCATAAAATATCAGACCACATCTATAGCATTTCAAAGGCTAAATGATATATCAACATATTTATAGTGGTCATTATTTACTTATAGTATGACTTTCTCCTCTTTCATCTCACCTTTTCAGGCACAATATCAATTTCAAAGCCACTCCCTGCCCCATCAATGTGATAGAGATGGTTGTCTTACAATTTTTCCAGTGGGCCTTGATCATGAACTATTTAATTTGGAAGGCCAGAAATGCAGAAAGCCAGAACTACTTTTTATTTTTGTTAAATGTGCAAAGATTCTATTTGCAGGGGAAAGATGCTCATGTAAGTTCTGCTGTGATAATCAAATTTTCTAGGATTTTGTTTCTGACATGGTTCAAATGACTACTTTATAGATTCACCCACTTTATAGATGTATGTAAGAAAGACATGGATAATATACCCAAATGTCACAAAGCTAATGAATGGCTGTACAGATCAAATAATTTTGCAGGAACAAATGGTACTCAAAAGGGGATGATTTGCCCTAACTGGTGTGGCTCAGTGGATAAAGCATCAACCTGCGGTCTGAAGGGTCCTGGGTTCGATTCTGGTCAAGAGCACATGCCAGTGTTGCAAGCTTGATCCCCAGTGGGGGGCATGCAGGAGGCAGCTGATCAATGATACTCTCTCATCATTGATGTTTCTATCTCTCTCTCCCTCTCCCTTCCTCTCTAAAATCAATAAAAAACATATTTAAAAAAAAAGAGGGGAATGACTTAAAACATTTAATGAAAGACAAGGTTAAGGAAAACCAACAAGGATGGAGAAGATCCCTGAAAAGCCACCTTAGAGAGTGGTGGTGGGCATCTGGAGATGTTGGAACTGTAAGCAAAGGGGTGAGTTGAGCAAAAGAGCAAAAGTGTGTGTGTGTGTGTGTGTGTGTATGTGTGTGTGTGTGTGTGTGTGTGTATACACTGTATTAGTAGGCTAAAAGTTGAGCATGGCCTTATAAATAGTGTTTAGCATTTTTTTCATATCTAAAAGGGCTGAATCCAGGTGTTTATTCTTTTTAATGTATAGTGCCAGACAAAAACCTCTGAGTCATTCTGGGCATAGTAGGAGCATTTCATGGACAATTGCAATGAAATGACATTCTTGAATCATATGCATTTAAAAATATATATTTTCTAAAATATATTTTTATTGATTTTAGAGGGAAGGGAGAAGAAGAGATCGAAACATCAATGATGAGAGAGAATCATTGATCAGATGCCTCCTTGTATGCATCCCCACTAGGGATAGAGCCTGCAACCCGGGCATATGCCCTGACCATGAATCAAACTGTGACCACCTGGTTATAGCTCAATGCTCAACCACTGAGCCACACCAACTGGGCTTAAATCACATGCATTTACTGTCAACCCTTAATTAATGGCAATCCAATGGACTGACACACAACTAGACTTCTGTTTCCTCTTCATTTCCTGCTCTCTGCCAGCTCATGCTTAGGAGGAAAGGGGCATGAACAAGCAAATATGTCATAACAGGGTTTTTAAAAGCCTCCCTTTCCCCAGAGAAGCAAGTCCTTGGTAAGTTGGTGGACTTTTCCAGTCAAGCCCTTCTCAGTCCTGTCTTCATGCCTGCTTGCTGCCTACCCTTTGTGCTGTTCTGACCTGCAGTGTTTGGGTGCGACTGTCACCTGGCCCTGGGCTCTTTGCAGGCTCTGTGGTTCCTGCCAGGTAACTCCAGTGCAGACCCAGCCTGTGCTGAATGGTCTCTCCAGTTCCCTGTTGCTCCTGGATCCCATTGTGCCCAACTTCCTCCACTCACTCCCACTTCTGATGCTGCTGAGAGGTGGAAAATTTCCTTTCCCAGAAATGCCTAGAAGAAACCTGAGAAATGATTCGTACAGAGGGAAGCCAGGCTGCCCTACCATGAATATCCGAGAACGTCTTCAATCTTAAGGATAATTTCAGTGGTAAAACCTGAGAGCATCCTAATCAGTATGGCAATACCCAAGGCCGGCCAGATTTCCCCAGATGCTCCTGACGATCTAGTACTCTCCCAGCTTTCAACATGAGTGGCGAGGTCATGCTTCATGCTTAAAATAGATCATCTCTTTTTGTAGGAAACCCTTCTTCACCTTAAACCCAAGTTTTTAAAATTTCAAAGTACCTGATGCTTGCACATGATGTGCATTTTATATTACATTTCATGTTCCCGGGAACCACTCTACTTTATCTCATGGGCTCTCAAGACATGGGAAGATAACAGAATTGCCTTGGACTTGTACAGCATTAGAAACATTCTGTACATGACTTTCAAAATATTGTCTCCATCAATCTCTACAATAAGTTATATGTGAATGAGTTAATTTCCTTTTATAGAAGACTAGAAGCCCAGTGCATGAAATTCGTGCACAGGGGGAGGGGGGAGTTCTTTAGCCCAGCCTGCACCCTCTCCAATTTGGGACTCCTCTAGGGATGTCTGACTGCCTGTTCAGGCCTGATCGTACCAGGACAGTCAGACATCCCTCTCACAATCCAGGACTGCTGGCTCCCAACTGCTTGCCTGCTTGCCTTCCTGATTGCCTCTAACCGCTTTTGCCTGCCAGCTTAAACACCCCTAACCACTCCCCTGCCAGCCTGATTGATGTCTAACTGCTCCCCTGCAGACCTGGTCATCCCTAACTGTCCTCCCCTGCAGGCTTGATCTCCCCTACTGCCCTCCCTTGCAGGCCTGGTCCCTCCCAACTGCCCTGCCCTGCTGGCCATCTTGTGTGTTGAAATGATGGTCAATTTGCATATTACTCTTTAACTAGATAGGATGATTCCCAGATCAAGAATCTCACCATATCTTCTCAATACTAAATTACTGTTCTTTCCACCAGGCCAGTAGTTCTTCTGACCAGCAGTGACAGAAGCACTAAGAACCTGATGGAAAACTAACCTTGGGTCTCGCCTCAGACCTGTGAAATCAGAAATCCTACGGGCAAGGCCCAGGATTTTAACAAGTTCTCCATGTATTCTGATGCATTTCACGAGGTCTGGGACTGTTCACACTGGCTGTATATTGGACTGATCTGCAAATTTTTTTTCAAATAGAATTGCCTGGTCCCCAGGCCCAGGCCAATTAGTTCAGAATCTCTGAAGGCTCAGACTTCAGTATCTTTAAAATAACCTCGCTGTCAATAATGACACTCATCTATCACCATTCTGATTGGAGTGTGACTAAGCAAGTCAGTCTTTTAAAAGGCATTTGTAATAGTGGTGGTTGATAATGGCTTTGAAAAGGCAATTTTTCAAATTTCTTCTCATTTACATACCTCTTACTTTCCATTATTCTCAGTTGCCAGATAAAATGACTGGTATTATTCCCTATTGTTTTTTAAAATACTGTATAATAATGGTGATAAACACGGAAAGAAACAGCATCATGAAGAAAGAAGTCGTATGCTCTCCTGTCAGAGAGAGTATCACTGCTCCCACGTGGGCACACATCCTCCCAAGCATTTCCCTGGCCGATGAGCATTTCACTAGTTGGCATTAGAGTGGACATTTTCTCCAATTTTGCACCTAACATTTCAGGATTTCCTCCATTTTAACTTTCAGTGGTTGCATAGTATTCAATCTTATACACCGTACCATAAATGACTTAAATTTTTATTTCCCACTTTGCTGAATAATTACTGTTTAAACTTTTTGGTTTTCATGAGAAACATGGAGCGAAACGTCCTTGTATATGAATTCCTTTTTAAGGAACTATTCCCATAAGTGGATTTGTTGATTCAAAAGGATTATAGAGAAATTAAGAACATGTCTTTATCAACCTACTTATCTATTTATAGATTACCGATTTACACTCCCATCAGAAGTGTGTTTGAGTGGCTTCTTCTTTGTACCCTCACCAAAGCTTTCAATTCAAATATTTTTGCCAATGATTGTTGATAACTATAGCTACCTTAAAACGTGCATTTCTTTATCAGGAATTGGATTTCATATTATTTAAGGAGAATGTGTAAGTCTGAAATTCAGCCAAAAAATATTCTGGTGCCTCCACATTGCCTGGGGTGCCCTAAAATGCACACTATCTTGGCTGATAAACTTTTTATTAAGCTTGCAATACAAGAACCTGGTCAATCTCTAAATATTACATTTACCTGAAAGAATAACGAGAGGTGTGTGTGCGCACACCCACACTTGTGTGTCTGTGTGTCTACATGTGTTGGTAACTACACTCAAGGGGGTCCTTACTGCCTTCTGTCAGCTGTAATGGAATTAAACAGCTCTGATAAGAAACTGTCAAAATGAAATGTAATTCTGAGAACACAATGGCCTGCCACAAAAAAATATACTTTTAATAAAATGGAATAATCCAATTTTACTTAGTGAGTAAAATGCCAATTAAAACACAAGGCTACCTCTATGGCAATGGAAGGCTGACACTTAAATGGTAGTGAGGGAGGTAAAAAAGCATTTAAAAGGGAACCCATAACCTCAGTTTACAAGCAATTTTGGATCCATGTTCTAGACTCCATGTTGTTTTTTTAAAAAAATATTTTTATTGATTTTAGAGAGGAAGGGAGAGTGAGAGGTGGAAACATCAATGATGAGAGAATCATTAATGTGCCTCCTGAACGTCCCACACTGGGGATCGAGCTTGCAACCGGGGCCTGTGCCCTGATTGGGAATCAAACCATGATCTCCTGGTTCATAGGATGAGGCTCAACCACTGAGCCACGCCAGCCAGGCTCCATGTTGAGTTTTTTTTTTTTTTAAATAGCTAAGGTTGCTGTTGACTTAAATTGTGTAATAAATGTGCTAGAAAGTTGACATAATGAAGGAAATGGATTACAGCGGTTTTTAAAGAAAAATGGGCTGAGCAGTCCCCAAGGTGCAAGATCTCACTGTACCCAAATCGGCTGTGACATTTCAAAGAAAGAGAGAGTAGGCAGGTGGGGGCAGGGGGGATTGTTCCAGGCAAGTCAAACTCTATGTAATTCCCACAACCTGTGTTGTCCTCATTTCTCTCTCTGAGTGATGGGTGTCTCAGTGTCACTGATTCTGCCCATTCATCCCAATTACAGAAGGACCAGGAGTGACCACCGGGCTGAGCTCTCAGCGCCTTCAAGCAGGCAGCCTTTACCGGGAGGAAGGCTAGGTTTTTTTTAAGGCTTGACAATGCCACAGCGAATTATTTTCAGATCCCTGTGTGATTAGTAGAAACTGCAGGTTACCAATAGGCTGGACCATATGCCTTTAGATTTGCAGTTTGCTTTTCTGCTCCTTGAGAGAAGCCTAAATTCTTGTTTTCTTATGGTCCTTGGCCTGATCTCAGAGGAACCAAGAAGCATTTCTTTGCTATGAGGCAAATAGCTAAGAGAAGGGGAATTCTTCAGTTTCTTAAAGAATAACATCCAGGCTCTTTTTTCACACAGACCACAATGCTACGTTTTTCTGTATCAGTAATGGCTAAAAAATGTCCAGTAGTAATGGCTAAAAAATGTTCTAAGATCACCTGAGTTTAGCAATAGGCATAAGCCCGTTTTTATGAGTGGAATTCATCTTTAAAACTGTTGAATCAGGGAATGTTAGGTAGGTCTTGACCACCCTCCAAATGTAACATTTAAATGTGTTGATGCTGTGAGCAGAACCCATGACTTGCTTCTATCAGCAGAGTATGGCAAAGGTGGTAGGAAGCTGCTCCCGATTATGCTGTCTGACACTGTCTGGCTGGGAGATCCTTCCTTTCTCCCTCTGTTGTCGGCTTTCCAGAAGCAAGCTGTCCAGGGTCTCATGACCATGAGAAAAACGCATTCTGCGAACGGCTGGAAAAAAAGCGTGGAAGCAAGATCTTCTCGGTTGCAACCCAACCTCAGCTTTGCAGAGGACCCAGAGAAACCACACCGCCACGTGACCTGCAGAAACCTAGATAGTGAATGTGTGCTGTTTTAAGCTGCTACTTCCGTAGTAATTGGTTCCACAGGAATGGAGAGCAGCTGCAGGTTTTGGTGTTAGACAGTGGGCTCTGCTGTCACAAGTGCACAAACACGTGGCAGAGGCTTTCACGGCAGTGCGTGGAGGCTGGGACGTTCTGAAGAGCGGCAACAGAGAAGGAAAGAAAGCTGAAAATGTATAACTTCCTTGATAACGTGTCAGTTTATAAAAATGAACACTTACAGCTGAGGACAGAAAAACGGGAACACACTGGTTTTGCTTTAAAATAGTAAAACTGGTACAACCTGAAGGACACACACTAAGCAGATTGGGTGCAGGGTCCTGGGGACACCATTTCAAATCAATAAAGTGTTAATTTTTCTCAACACGTTTCTGTTTGGCTTCAAACACAATGGAAAGGATGTTTTGGTTCCTAAAATGAACACTCAGTGCTGACAGTAAGGACAAGCTGATAACACCTTCAGAGGGAAATGATAAGAATGCAGTAACTTCAATAGGTCCAAGAACGTGATCAAATCTAACAATTTCATGGGAATTTTTTTTTTTTTTTTTTAAGACTTAAAAAAAAAAAAAAAGCCTCAGAAAGTTAGATAAAGCATGACATGGTAGGAAATGCCAGCAAGTACCAGGTTGGCAGTTGGTAACCAAAAGTCTTATTCTCCGCCCCTGACATGCGAAGAGTTTGATGCGGATGAGCTGCGGGCACACACTGCGTGGGCCTCCGTGGAACGCACGTGGGTAACCTGTTCAGCCACGGGGCTGACATGAGCAAGAGGTGGCTCTCGGTAGGTTAAAGGTAGCCAGAAACCTGGTGATGTAACAGAGGTTCTTTTCTTATAAAAAAGTCAAAACTTTGAAGTTGAGATCCTGTACTTTGTAAAAAGGCCTTCGTAGGCAACCATTTATATATGTACTAGAGGCCCGGTGCACATTATTCGTGCATGGGGGGGGGGGGGGGAAGGGGTCCCTCAGCCTGGCCTGGGACCTCTCACAGTCCAGGAGCCCCATGATCGATCACCCCAAAAGGTAGGCCCTGACCACCAGGCTGGGCATTGTCCCCGCAGAGGAAGGCCCAGGCTACCGGCAGTAGTGCTGCCAGCCAGGTAGCCTGGGCCCCCCTCTTAGGGGTGTTAGATCAAGCCCCACAGAGGGAGGCCCTGCCCACTCACTGCAGCCTGCTGGTCAGTGGTCTTGGCCTCCTTCTGCAGGGCGATCATAGAGTGATGGCTGGGCCCCCGACCAATAGCATTGCACCCGCCTTGGCTGGCCTGGCGCCAGTGTGTGACATAGCATGGTTGTTCGGAAGGTCATTCTGCTGTTCAGTTGATTTGCATACTATGCTTTTATTATTCTAGATTTTGCTCCCCATCTCCAAAACTTGAAATAGTCCACACACTATGTCATCATATGTACACTTTTTATCATACAAAGACAGGCTAGCTCTACAATGCAGATGAATAAGGCCTCTGATGTTGTCTGGGCGAACCACATAGAATACTGAAATTAGTACACAGAGAATGCATTTACCGTTTTTTATTTCGCTATGCAGAAACATACATTCACCATGGGCTGAGTGATGCAGTAGACAGTGTAATGGAGAATATATCTTTTTGAAGTCTATTTATAACTAAACAGTAAATAGCTTAATTACAGTGGAAATTCTGTACAGTTTAAGGCTTGGCTCTGAACTAAGTTGTAAATATGGACCAGATTTGGAAATAAAAGGTTTTTTTTTTAAATAAAAGAAGAGCAATTAAAAAACATAAGAAATGAAGATAGGAAAAAACAAAATAAAACACCCCAACAGTGAAATTTAGAATATTGTGAACTAATAAAAATACATATTTTCCCCCCAAATAATGACAATTTACATATTTAGGATCTGATAGGGAACTCTGGAAATCTTTCAAGATTGAACGCAGACCAAAGTGGATGACAAGGAAGAAATCACATTAATATGCTAAAATCAGTACTACCTTATAATGAATTAAATTACACAAAGCAGGACTGGAAGCATTAAATATTTCCAGAGGATCAGAGAGTCATCACTGTTTATGGGTTAAGAGTAATAAAACCAGGTGAAACAAGTACAAGATTCAAGTGTTGACTGAGTGGACTCGGCTATTGGCACATCTAATCTGGGATAAACCTGACACAATGGACCTAGACAGCTTCTAGCATTTTAGGGTAATCTTCATTTATCTGTAAACAAAAGATCTGTCACCTAAGAAACTGCAATTTTGTTTAGACTTTAATGATAATAAACTATAAAAGGCATGGATTGGTTATGTGTTACATGAGATCACGGTTTATATTGTTGGTTATGAACGTGCAGGTATAGCTGAAAACTTAGACACTTTGTGAAAATTAAAAATGTTGCTCTTTTTGTAATTTTATCGTTGCTTCATGCAATATCAGTTTAGTGCTGCTGATTCGGATTGCTTTATTATGGGAAGATTTCTCTGCCAGTGTCTTTAATTAACGGTCAAGGTTTGTTCTTCTGGATTGAAAGTTTCCACGGGCAGATACAAGTCAGTGGGGTGAGAAGAAAGAACTCCATATAGGCTCTGGTTTTCCTAATGGTTTGCATGACTGGATTCCTGTGCAGGCTAAGTTATTCCTGTAGAAAAGAGAGTTGGTCAGTTATGCATTTGAAAGCACCCAACATCAAGGTCAGAAGAAAAGTATCTTGCAGGTTATCCAATGCTTTTTTTTTTTTTAAAGTATTTTTTATTGATCTTTAGAGAGAGAGAGAAAGAAAGACAGATAGAAATATTGACGAGAGAGAAACATCATTGATTGGCTGCCTCCTGCATGCCCCACACTGGGGACTGAGCCCATAACATGGGCATGTGCCCTGATCATGAATTGAACAGGTGATCTCTTGGTTCCTGATTTCATGTTCAACCACTGAGCCACACCAGCCGGCTATTCAATGCTCTTTTTGACAAGAGGCTGTAAAATATCAGTGTAAGCCACTGATACGCTCTGTCTTGAATAACTACAGCATCACCCAAGTGGCTGAAGCTCTGTGGAGAATCCTTTTTTGCTTTCTATCTTCCAAATTACTATTTTTCAAGTTACTTAATAACGAATCTGAGTGGTTTTTATGTTTTTCTTTAGGAGAGGTCTCTTGTCAATCTATGTTTCTTAAACCAAAGTCAGAGAATCAACTTCTTTCATTTTACGCATGTAAAACATTTAAGAGACATTTATCACATAGCCAAGTGTGCAAGTAGCTCATCAGTTGCATTCAGCATTCAAAGCCCGCTATGGTGCTGAGAACCCCACAAATGCTTGCACGGCAGGTTAGTATGCATGACAAGTCTGCGCACACACAGAGGATGCTGTTTGCTTGCGATGCCGGCCCAACAGCAGCTGGGAGGGCATGCGCTTCCTGCAGGAAAGCAGGACCACAGGACTGAATTTTTCTCCTCCTGAAACGCAATTCTACACCAGGAGGGGGGAAATCAACCCAAAGAATACAGGAAATATAAGGCATCCAAAATGAAAGTCAGTGCTCAGGTTTCCAATGAAAACAACAACAACAACAAAACCAAAGCAAACAAAAGCATACCCAGGCTATAACCAAACACAGTCGAAGAAAAAGCTTACAATGGGATAATGTTGCCATCAAAAGGAATAAGGAGTATATTTTATTTCCCTAGTATTTGGAACACACATATTGCACCTGAGCAGGTCACATGGCAAGTAAAATCAAATTTGGCCTTGCAGATTGGCTAAGGAAATGAGTATAGGACAAGGACTAAAAGCAAACGCTAGCAAGATCTCGCAAGCAAGGACTCTGCTTTTCCTTTATCCTCTAGCTGGCAGTGTCTGCAAAGTCTTCTGGATGGAACCTCCACATCTAAAATAAGCAAGCACCTGCCAAACAATTCTCCACCCTTTTGGTTACCAGCCAGCCCTGCAAATGCCAGTGAGAGAAAAAAGGAAAGGGCGGAGTCAGGTGAAAGATGAGGGGAAAGTGCCTCATGCCACATGCCAGCCGAGGCCAAGCCAAGTGAATCAGTGCCACCTCTTACCTGGGGTCAATCCTCTCCATCTTCTGGTGTGATCTCTGTCTCTTTATGGACCACTACTTTGGTCACTGACATGTCAGGGTGCTGCTCTTTGGCCTCTTTAATTGCCTGAGCCAGCGCCTATCCCCAGGAAATCACAGAAGGGCAAAGACAAAAAGGAGGTGGGACATGCATGATCAGTAGCAAGGTGGAGACTCATGAGCTAGATCTATATTCACAATTTACAAATGAGGTACAATGATTGCAAAAGGAATTGGACATTGTATTTTGGAAAGTTAATCAGAAAATTGTTTAGTTTACATGCTGGACTGGAAGAATAGCACTGGGAAGAACAGGGCCAACCAGTGTTTGTCTGCCCTTCTGACCGGGTATTGAACATCTGACACACACTACCTGGTCATGGTCGATGTCCGCATCGCCCGTGATGACTATTCGCTTCTCAATTCTCGTCTCTGAAATGCCTCCTTTCACAGTCTGGAAGGAAGAGACGAGTGTTATGAGTTTTCCCACGTGGAGGAATAATCTTGGTTCAATGGAGGAAATGGCAGAAGCTGCTGACCCAGTTGTAAGTAACATCATTCTTTCCCCCCGCCTAAGTTTTCAATTACAGTTGACACAGGATGCTGTGTCAGTTTCAGGTGTACAACATAGTGATTAGACAGTTATATAGTTTATGGAGTTATGACCCTGGTATGCCTAGTGCCCATGTGACACCATGCATAGTTATCACAATATCATTCGTTAAGAAATGAAACAGAATTCTATGGCAGTTATTTTAAATTCTTAATTTTAGAAACAAGGATGGAATGGAACCCTTTGGATTTGGCTGGCCAGTGCTTCTGGAGCACCTATCATGTGCCAAGCACTAGTGTCAGGTAAGCAAAGGTTATCAGACCATATATTCCTAAACCGAACTAGCTCAGGAGGACAAATATACCATAAATACAGCAGTTGAGAAAGCTCCAATGCAGCTATCCTGGCATAACGAGAGTCACATAACTATCTGCATATGCAGCCAGACCTAGAAAACGTTCCGAGGGAAGGCCTTACTTTGGTGATGTGGGTGGTGGTGGTGGAACAGGTGGTTTCTGATGTGATTGTCTGTGCACTCATTAGCACACCGGGCTCCAAATCAGCACTAGGATCAACCTAAGCAAGCAAAGAATAAGATGCCACACTCAACTCTTAACATTACCTCTCCAGATGTTTGCAGTTAGTTTAGAGCATTATGGTGCTTAGTTGTCTCTCACAATCACTGGGCACCTCAATCAGCATCTGGCAGCTGCCAGTATGGCTACAGACTGACCCAGATGTGGCCAGAGTTAAACATCTACACTAATAAAAGAGAAAGATGCAAATTGATCACATCTTAACAGCGCCCAACAGCCAATCAGGAGTATGCAAATTAAGCCAACAAAGATGATGGGTTAATTTGCACACAGAGGCTCTGAGTGGCTGGAGGCAGGACACTTGAATCGTTGCCATGGCGATAACTCAAGCTTTCTGCACCGCCCCAGCCACTCTGGGCATCTGGGCAGTGTGGGGAGGTGGAAAGGCAGCTCCTGGCTGAAGCAAAGGCGGTGCCAAAGCCAGGGGAAGGAAGGCCCATTCTTGCACGAATCTTTGTGCATCGGGCCTCTAATCATTAATAAAGCGGGGACTTCAGAAATGAGAGCAGTGGCTGCTTGGGTCAATATTTTCCTTATTGATGGCTATGGAAATAGATGTCTGGGACTTTTTCTACCTTTTGAGATGTAGGAAGACTTGTTTAAGGTGCCTGATACCCCACAATCAGTACTAAACCACTCTTAACAGACAGTCTAGCTGCTGGGTCCTCTGAGTCTCACAAATTGAAAATCATGCAGTTATACTATATAAACACACTCAGCCATGAAAGGGATAGAACAGAGTGCCAGGTTCTGGTCTTCACAGACTCTTACCTCTGAGGATTCGTATGTTATGGTTTTGGTTTCTGTGTGGACGACGGGCAGTTCCTTGGTAGAAATTTCGAGCTTTGATCCTCCTGGTGACACACTGCCAAAACTGATGGTTTCTGTCTTCACAGTGGATGACTGCACCAACGGGAAGTAGGAGAGTGGCTGTTAGTTTGTACAAACACAGTTTTGGCTTTTTCCCTCCCCGTCTGGTGGATGTATACAAGCACAGGTTAGTGTGAAATAAATGTTTTCATATTCCATGAGGTTAGGGAAGTTGGGAAGTGAGGCACACCACAGACCATGTCCAACAGTCTCCCAGAATTCCACGGCATCTTTATGTGGAATGTTCCAGGTAAAGGAAAACATTTTGAAGGACATAAACTATTTTTTTGTCCCCCTTCCTTGATCTCATAAACTAATCTTAATAAAAAAAATCATAGATTAGCCTTTTAAAACATATGAACTTCTTAGAAAGGAACAAGTAATAAGACATAACTCCCCTGCTCCCAATACTTTAAGAATTACAAGGAAACAGGATAAAGGATCAAGTTCTGATATTTTCTAATATCCAGGCTGGACATGCACTTCCCAGGTTTACTACTAATTATAATAATTGCACTAAGAGCAGAAAACCACTTCCTGGAACTATATATTATTAAGAATCGTTATATGTGTTTGCAGGAGACCCATAATTGCCATGCACGACAGAAATAAGAGGAGAAACAAAATGCACTTGAAAAAGATAGAAATTTAAAAATCAGCTCCATCTTTATGCTTAGCTAAATTTCAAGGACTCAAAATCAGTTTACATTAGTGCTAAAAGTAAATGAACTACTAGTTACCTCAAAATGAGGTTTTTGTTCCAAAGTTTCAGAAACGTGGACCGTTACACTCTGCTCCTCCTCTGGCTCCCGGGAAGCAGTGGCCGTTTCTTCCTGTTCCGGGACAGCTTTGTCGGCCACCTCCCCTTCCTCCTCCTTAGCCCCCTCCGTCAGCGCAGAGCCCTCCGTCCCTTTAACGCTAGAAGCACCAGCAGATGCTGCCTGTGCTGCAGCATCCGCGTCCTCTCCAGCCGCGTAAGAAGCATCCCCACTTGCATGCACATTCATCACACGTCTTTCCTCCACCACCACCATTTCCTGCACAACCTTCTCTGTGCTAAGTGGCTGGGCGGGCTGGGTAGTTTCGGCCTCCGTTTCACTGGACTCCACCTTGGTTTCTGTTTTCTGTATGGGGAAAGACTGTGTCAGTGCGACTTTCCATAAACCACAGGTTAAAAAGCCCACAAAAGATGTCACTCACCAGGATGCCCAAAGCCAGTGTGAAGTGCTTATAACCATAAACACTTTAGGAAATATAAATGAGCTTCATCCCTCCCACCAGAATCTTTGACGCCTGCCCTCTGCCACGTCATGCACATTAGACTCTGTGCTGCTACTTTGGGATATCCGCAAAAGAAACAAAACAAAGTGCAAAACACAACTTAAATAATAAACAACCACCACCACCAGCAAAAAACCAAACAAAATAAAGAAAAGCTTTTTTTTTTTTTTTTTTTTAGCACATTCACATTGGTTTGGGTTGCTTTCTTAGACCTAATAGAGGTGACATAAAATGGTTTAGAAAATTGAATGCCATTAAAACTTCTCATCACCATTGCCTTTTGAGTATCTGAAGTATGTTTTTGTAACGGAAACAAATGCATATGACAGGCACGCCATGCAGGCATGATGGAAAAGAACTGAGGGCACCTTTGAGGTGTTTGAGGCAAAGCTCACTCAGGTGTCACACACACACACACACACACACAACAACAACAACAACAACAACAACAACAAACAGGCATAAAGCAAGCAAGCAAGGCCAAACAGGCAGAGTCAGAAGCCAAGGATGGAAGCGAAGGCCACCTGAACCCAGGTCTGAGAAGAGGACGTAACCCCTCCTATGAATTCTGTCGGTTTTCTCGCAGACTCTAATAAGCTGAAGATTTCAGAGCCATCCATGAGCTTTTCACCAGAAGACTGCTTAGTCTGAGAGAACAAAGAGAGGGAGAGTCAAGCACAGAGACAAGGACTGAGGCAGGCGCACAGCACATTCACAGCTGGTTAGACAGAGCTGGAGGCGGAGGTGGGAGGAAGGATCTACTGGAGACTTCGGAACGGAAAAGAATGGGAGCTAACACAGCCAATCGAGGTGACCACGAGCTCTTGCTGGGTGAAGCAGAGAGTTATTAGGGTTAGGGAGGCGCTGGTTTAAGCGGGTCATTTTTCCCCCCTCCTTGCAAGCCACAGCAGCAACTTATCGCATCTCGGGAACGGGGCACTGGAAACAAAACGAAAAGTGTTTTAACGCTCTCTGGACTGCAGGATCGACCGGACCATGAACCAAAGTAAAAAGCTCGGGTTGGCTACTCTGAACGAAAAGCCAAACAGCAAGATCAACAGGAGGGTTCGGGGTGGAAGGGCACTGGGCCATGCTGGCATCGGGAACAGCGGCTGAACGAAAGGCGCTGGTTACCACGACTCTGGAGGTAGCAGACTCGGTAAGGTAATGAGCAGTGGTGACGCTGATGGCTGGCTCCTGGGAGTACCTCCACTCTGACAGGCTCTTCCTTCGGGGACCAAAGAGCCCCACTTTCAGGGCCTCCCCCTCCTGGGTGTGCTCAGCGTGGCTCCACCGCACGCTGCCCAGGTCCCCGTGCAGAGCTGTGCCCTCGCCCAGCGCCCGGGCCCGGCTGCTACCATCCTCCTCTTCCTCCTCCTCCTGGGGGCTCTGCCTCCGGGACTCGGCTTCTTGGATGGGAGCCAGGGACTCGGACTGCCTGCGCTTCGGGGTGTGGCCCTCGGACGCTCGCTTGGATGTCTCATCTGTGATGGCTTCCAGGACCTCGTACTCGGTCCCCACGGGGGTGGCCTTCCTGGGCTCCATCTTCTGGAAGACTTCAAAGCCCGAGGGCTGCACTCCCTTCTCTTCCTCCTGGGCTTTCTCCGTCATGGTCACGATCTTCCCAGACGCGGTGTCATAGGACTTCCCCAGGGCGTGTATCTGCTGGGTGCTTGCTTCTCTCGATTGCATTTCCTGGGCCAGGTCGTGGAAGCTCTGCATTTCAAGGGTACTAGAGCGTAACAGGTCGGCGGCGGAGGCGGGGATGTCACCACTTCTACTGCTCATGGTCACCACCTTGTAAGTCACAATCTTTTTCGAATCACCATCAACTACCTCAGTGGGTATTTTGTCTACAAAAACCCAGTCCTCTGTGCCCTATATGTGGAATATAAAAGCTAAGTTAGAAACGCTTGATGGCATCTCATTTCTAAAACAAGAACCCTTTAAGAAGATCAGGACAAAGAGCTACACTCGTGTGACTGTACAGGCTGGTGCCATCTAATAAAGACCGCTGCCATTTCTTCTCGCCGGAAATGTGTAAGCTCTAACCTTCAGTTCAGAATACAGTCTGCATGTGGAGCTGCAATGTCAGATTTCTAAGTAGAAACACACTTTGGTGGTAAACTCTGTAAGAACTATATCTGATCGTATGTTAAACATCTGTATTTTAACATTAAATGATATAACCATGAAGTGGTTGTGGAGGTTATTTAGCTTTACTTGTGTTGACACAAGAAGCCAGTTTTTCACATGAAACCTAACAGTGTCTTCCTATCTGTTGGTCTCAACACGAACTTGCCAGCATTCCACAAGTTTCTGGGAATACACTTGCATGTATGTAAGTTATACTTCCTTACTGAGAAGGTCCAATCCATTATACCACTCATTATTCAGTAGCTATTGCATGTGCCTGTGTTCAAGGTGTTAGAAGGAACTATTTCCTGCTGTTGGGACATGATTGGAGCCTCTTATAAACAGGCCACAGACGCCTCTACTGCGTTCCAACCTTATTTACAACTGATGTTCACCGTCTCAGGTTCCCTTGGCCACTTTCCTCCTATCAGGGCCAGTAAGGCAGGAGAAATGAAAGTTAAGGAATGCTTGCATTTGGGAAGCCTCATAGGATGGGACCAGGCAGCTGACTAGTCTAAAATGTTCCGGAAGGTAGAGAAATCAAGGAGCAGGTAAGCACCTTGGTTTCCATTTTAAATTGGAATGTTTTCTACTTGCATATTTATCACTGCCTGCAAACTTGAATCTAGAAATGTGTGTGTCTTAGGAAAAAAAGAAGTGCAGACTCATCAGCTTGTTGGTGCTGTGTTAAATGAAAGGAAGTGAAAAATAACCTCTAGGGTCGACGGGACAGTTTTCTGGAAAATGATTTGCTGAGAGGTAACCGCAGAGTCTCCTTCCCGCAGTCTCGTTACCACACTCGGCTAGTGGGGAAACCAATAGAAATTCAGAACATTCAAAGCCACACAAAGCCATCCAGGTCAGTATCGCATGAAGGGTAAAACAAACAGAGAAGAGTTCCAGTAATTAGAAATGCCCGCACACAGACATAACCACCTAGGACCAAAAGCCACAAAGAAATGATGGCTAACTGGTAACTACTAGTACAAGGGTGAGAAAATTCCTTCTTCCCTCCCCAGAAGCGAAGCAAAAATGATATATACCTACCTTCGTTTTCAGCAAGGTAAATTTTAGGAAAGAAAGCAAAACTAAAGACATTTTAATAACACTGCAGTTTGAAGAGCAATGCCCTTTTGGAAAATTCTTTTATGCTTGTTTTTTACCTGAGACTCAAGGAATGAAGAGCTTCCCTGCCGCACAAATATAACCTTTTCAGAAATCTCTCTTTCTTCTTTGGTCTGTTTGAATAAAGGGGGTTGGGTTGGAGAAGAGGAAGCAGACAGTTCCCAAAAAGGCAAGTTAGGAGAGAGTTCTTTTATTGTGCTAAACATATAACAGTCATTCTTTTACTTATTTTTTTTTTCCTGAAAAAGCAAATTATTGTTTATTAATTTGAAAAATGGTCTGAAACCGTCTCAAAGTTGAACGGTTATTTCCAAAAAGAGATGATTTTCCAAAATTCCCGTGTTTGTGATTCAAGCACTCTTATTTCTACAAACACAGATCATACAAGAGCAATAAAAAGAGTGCCCTGCCTCAAATGGTGTGTCTCTATGTCAGTCATGGGCACACCATCAGTGAGTGGATATTAAAAGAAAATGTTAAGACATGAAAATTAAACTTGATTTCTAAAACTTGACTGTATTCCCATGTAAGTGCTGCTACATAAAGAAACACACATGGTCACTGCATTAGCTATTGATGTTAATAAACCGGTTATATCTAGATCGACTTGTCTATTGTTCCACAAATAAACATAAAATATTCTCAAGGTAGTAGCTTTATTTGAACTTTCATCACATGGTGAAGACTTCTGAAGAGTCATTTTGAAAATATTTTGGTGAACAATTAAGTACTTCAATCATGCTTATCTTTATCTTGTCAAACTAAGAAACGTTCAAGTAAATAGGCCATGTTAGAACTAGTTTTTTCTTTCTATCGCCTTGTTATTCCTTTCTCTAGTATTAAATAGGAATAACTTAAGTGGCTATTCATTGACTACTGACCCTATCTGTACACAGCATGCAACTCCATACAACAGTGACGGAAAGGCGAATTTAAAAATAACGAAGTTCAAAGTTTCTAAAAGAATGGAGCTTTCAAAAGTTCTATTGTTGTAAACAATATAATTTTATGATAGCTATTTAGTGAGGAACAAGTAAGACATTTTTGAGGGAAGAATAAAATCCCTCTCCTGACCCACTTTGGAGGAAGGTATTGGAAGAGGCAAAACGTACCATGTGCAATCATTAAATGCGGATTTTTGTTTGGTTTACTTTCAATCATAGCCCTTTTTTCAAACAGGAATAAGAAATGGGAGAGAAAGGTCAAAATTATAGGTACTTTTCAGAATACAACTGCTAGGCCTTTAATTATAATCACTGAACTAAATATTTTTTCCTAAAATGAAAGCTTAAAAAAACACAATCAGCAGGAAAACAGGGGTAGTGAGCATATCCTGTTATCTGACATCAATTCATTTCCAAAAGGTCTGTGTCTATAACTGAAAATGTCCACACTGTCTGCACTCAGAACTGGGTATGTCCAGTTGTAGAAAAGGGTAACAAAAGGGGACAGATATCAAAATTAAGCCCTCTATAAGGCCAACCCCAATCCAGTTAGTTCAGCTAACGGAGAAGAGGTACTGACAAAGAAAAGTTGATATGAGGACACTTACTAGCATAATGGTTTAGAACAGAATTAGATGCATCCATTTTGTTTAGTGACTTAAAAGTTCATCTCTGAAACATGGCTGGGAAACAAGGCCTAATGCTGGCATGCAAAATTCAGAGGTGCACTCGCTCTTGGAGGAATCAAGGGTTTCCACAGAGCTGTGATCCTCACTTCTGCCTGGGCTGCGGGTTTTCAAACTGAGCTGTGCATTATGTGGCCAGCTTTTGCAGAAACCGGCTTGGCTCAGTGGATAGAGCGTCGGCTTTCGAACTGAAAGGTCCCAGGTTTGATTCCGGTCAAGGGCATGTACCTTGGTTGTGGGCACATCCCCAGTAGGAGGTGTGCAAGAGGCAGCTGGTCGATGTTTCTCTCTCATCGATGTTTCTAACTCTCTATCCCTCTCTCTTCCTCTCTGTAAAAAATCAATAAAATATATTAAAAAACAAACAAACAAAAAAACCATTATGTGGCCAGCTTTTAAATAATAGTTGATGTGTGGGGTGCACATCAGTATTTATAAATTTCCCATAGATAGTTATAATATGTACCAAGGTCTGGATGGAAAAATCAAAGAAGTCGGATTCAGAAGATGGAGGTAATTCTTCTTAATCATAAATAGATGATCCCTGGTGAATGGGTTTTTGCCCAATTTGAGGTCTATCTAAGACCTGAATAGCAAAAGGAGAGCTGGACCAGAAAGCAGACAAATGCACAAATAGAATCGATTCCAATTATTCATGGTAGTTACGTTCTATAAAGTCACTATGAACAATGAACTGGAGAATGCTGAAACACTGCCACATTGGGGACATACAGGATTAGGCTTCTCTGAGCCTCGGGTCATTATCAATACATAACCTTATATGTATTTGTTTAAAGACCCTTATATTTAACATTTATTGTTGACCCATATCAACACGGAACTCGGTCAACAGCACTCTTATTCCTAAATGAGGCTCATCTGACACGTGGCTTTCCATAAGGCACACTGCTGAATGTAGACAGCACTTCAGTCCTATGCCGGGGGCCATTTTAAACAGCAAATTCACCAGCAGAAACACAAAAAAGGCAATAACGTGGCACTAAACAGGCCATGAAAAGGACACTTCTTCACCGTGTGACAGCTGAACCAAGCAAGCAGAACCCTGCCTTTCAGCCTTGAGCCACTCAAGGCTTTCACCACTCAGCCTGTCTGCTAGTGACCATGGGACCACTGTTAATACTGACATTGGGGTTACAATAAATTGTAGTGAGGAAGCAAATGTGCAAATATGGAGTCTGTGATTGAGCAGGATTCACTGAACTAAGCTCACATACCTGTAAACCCAGCCACATTAAAAAAGAGAATATTGGCACTGTTTAAGTGGCTACTTAGTTTTTGTTTTTGTAATTTAATGCAGTGTCTGCCATCCTCAGAGCCAAAATGATCTTCCTTATTCCCAACAGATGTAGTAGATAGTCAAATCTGACCAATTACAATGAACTTTTATGCAATCATAATTTAATGATTGCGATAGTCTTACTAACGTAGGGTCTACAACATTTAAATCAATTGGAATGAGACATTTTGTCTCTTGAAACTCAAGTAATCTGATGGAAATTGGTGTTTAATGGTAAAGGAATACTTTGATAATAGTATTTTCCATTTATTCTGCATAAAAGGGCCCTTTTCAAAGTAATTAAAATAGAGATATGCCTCATCAGTGTTTAGCTGGATTTGGAATTGTCATGCAGGTAGTATAGTGATTGTGGTCACTTCTGATAAATAGCTCTTAAAGTTTTAAAAGTGACCAAAATGGGTGAAATTACATTTTTTTTCCTTCACTTTAAAGACCTAAGCATTGACTACTATTAAAGAAATTTTCTCCCATAAAGGCATAAGTTTGAATCTTCTTCTGTTCTGTTTCAGCTTCATAGACACATATCTCACAATAATGGAGTCTTGATAAGAAATTAATCAATACAATGCGAGCAAGATGCAGTTTTAAAAAACCACTTCTTTTGAAAGACAGATAAAGCAAGATGATGTCTAACTGTCGACAGATTAGCTATTCACAGGCCCCACAATGGGAGCACCAAGTTGCTTGCACCAGCTGGATCCTCCCTGCACTCTGGCCGTAATTTATTCCGAGCTTTCCTATATGGAAAGGTCTCACTTAAAAACAGATTCTGGCCTTACTTTCCTTATTAAAAGTAAAAACTGGTTATACATCCATTAAAATAGCAGCCATACGTATAAAAATCAGTTATAAATAAAAATACTGCTCATACCTATAAAAGGCTGGTACAGTATTCCCAGAATAAACTATGTCCTGAAATTCTATCAATTTCAGGTCACCATTTAGTCAAACATTAGACAACCTCCATAGGCCTTATCTTGCAATTAAGGAGAAGCATCCATGAGTTTACAGGGCATTTCTTAATGCAGCAGTAGCATATTCAGAAAGAGTGTACCTAATTTTCCCCTAGCTGTGAAATCTAGGTTTAACGAAATAGTTGGCCATGCGTTATAATTCCCTGTGGCTCCTTGTTTACTGTTAAGCACCATCTGATGTCACCCACTTGCTCCTTAGCCACTTCATCATTTTATTTTTTTCGGCTTTTCTTTGGAGCACTGAATATGGCAGCTCGGGTTACACACAGACCAGTGGTGAGATTCTCTACTCAGAAGCTTGCCAAATCCTTTCCCCAGGTGCAGACCCTGTGGAGAAGTGAGTCTAGTGAACAGAAGACAATTAATTGCAACCAACAACCTGAATACCGACCTCTTCAGGTACAAGTGGTTCTATCATGGGTGCGTCCTCCTGCCTGGCGGCTAGTCGCACTGGGGAGGTAGAAAGCCTCTTTTCCCATTCATTCATGATGGCAGTGTCTGTGGAGGTTTCTAAAAAGGTTCTTTTCAGCTCACTAATATTGGTCTGATGTTTCATCAGGTCATCTTGAGTTTTATCTAGCTCCTATATTCAGAACATAAAGAATCCAACAGTCAACATTTTACATTTATTTTCCTTTTTCCTCTCTCTCTCTCTCTCTCTCTCTCTCTCTCTCTCTCTCTCTTTTTTTAAAGTAATGTCAATTTCATTAGTAGTCAAAACAAAAGTTTTGATCACAGCTCATGACACTACCACAAACACTCTGGTGAAAATGTGATATTGCCAAGGAAAAGAGAGGAAAAAAATAATCTAGTTCACACAAGCAAAAAAATTAAGAGTTTAAAATGGTGAACGTTAAGGGATATAATTCACATGTAAACAGAGAGAATTAAAATAAATACACACACAGGAAAAGAGAGAGGGAGGAAATCAGAGAAAGGTGAGAAGTCATCCCCACGTATTCACAAGCGAGAGCACACAGTGCATGCATCATGGTATAGGCCTACAGGCATACCACGGAAAGAATCAACACACACGAACATGCACTGGTATATACTCATACCAACCTCTAACATAAGATTACTATGTTTGACATACACATTTTCACCCTTTATTCGCTTAATCAGACTATTCTGAAAAAAGTGGAGAAGAAAGGGCAAGGTAAGGGACATGGTAGTCACTGGAACAAATGCCACCCTCCGCACTGCATCATCAACTACATGGCATGCTGGAAGACTGGAGCACCACCGATGGACAATGGCTTACACACACTGGGCTTTGCTATTGTTTTATTTTTCATTTTCTACCTGTGCCTTGAGCTCTGCATCTTCCTCCTGGTCCGACTGCCAGCATCAGGAAAGAGCGGGAAACAAAGTCTTACCATGCAAGTGACTCAGAGGCTGAAGAACCACCGAAGAACCACCGTCTACATAAGCTTGGCTAAAAGGAGGCACTAGTTTGCTCTTGCTCACTAGAATGCCACTTCTTCTTTGCAAACCACAACATTCCCACACACAAATGACAAAGCTTAAAAAGAAAAGAGGAGTAAGAGATTCCTTGCTCAGTGGGTTTTTGCCACTTTACCCTGCAGACTGCTAAGTGTAATGAGTGCACACCTATGCTTGGGAGGTGACAGCAAGGGCTCGGCAGGCTGTTCTTAATGGACATTAGAAATAGTTCGGGAAGTGTGGGGAGCCCCATTAGAATTAAAATTCATAAGAATGGCTATGATTTCCCAATAATGAGAGCTCCTCGCAGTGTATGAATCCTCATAATAATTCTAAGAAGTTAGCTATTATTATCCTCAATTTGTAGGCCAGAGAACTGAGGCTCAAAAAAATTTAACACAGAGGTTCTCACATTTAAAAACCTCTTGAACTCATGTACTTAAAAACCAATTTGGGAGGGAAGAAGAAAGATATTGGGTAAATAAGAACATTTTTTATAAAAATCAACTACCATCAATTACCTTTAAAATCAACCATTACCTTTAAAGACACAATTTTTGAGTTTTTATAGTAAAAAATACAAAAAAAGTTTACCTAAATGCAACTCTGTTAGCCTTCCTTCCTCACCTCTCCTCATTTCAAGGACATGCCTAATCCTTGGACTGGTATCTGAGTATGAAAAACTAGGTAAGTAGGCCAAGCCACAGTCACCGAGGGCCTGTGCTACAGAGGAGCCCAGAGTAAAATACACGCGAGAAGCCAATGCCTGAGCAAGCGGCCATAAGCACGCCAGCCTATCTGGGTCCAGGTTTCCTTATCTGCCAAAGGGGTCAAGACTGCCTACACAGCGTGCCCCACCCTGCACTACTTTTATGCTGGTTCCTGGAAGAGAAGGAGAAGTGTTTAAAGAGTGTTAGAGAGTGCACAGGTCCCTCTAACACAGTGTGAGTGATGTGCTAATTCTTACGTACGTGGTAAGCTCACAGCTCTTCACCTATTTTTAAGCCTCACAAGCTACCTGTTACATGTACTGATTTTTGTGCTTCAGATGTTATACAACGAAATGTTAACTGCTTATATAAACAAAGTATTATTAAAATAGTGTTCACCTGTAGCACTTAAGATTACAGTGAAACTTATTAAATGTATATATGTAACTACTAATTCTTACAAAATAACATGTACTTGGTTATATTTTGCCCTAGAAAATGATTAACTTTTAATAAATTTACAGGATTACTTAAAAGGATATGAAAAATACTTTTACAATATTATTTTTAACTTCAAAAAATTTTGATTTCCAAGCTTTGAATTGAACCCTGGCATTTCTGAAGGAAGATACTTAAAAAAACCCCCAAAAAACTCCACTTGGAAATGTTTTTCTGAAGATATTTTCAATAAAGTGATTTATAGATACCACTTACAATATTTAGTTCTTCCTAAATACCCAAGTAGGTATTATAATATTGAATGCTGTAAAAAGACAGACTAAAGTAAAAATTATTGCAAAGTAAAAAATAAATTCTGCTAGCACTTTAGGAAATGAACATCTTAACTCTTATTACTACAGATACATACTGGTTTTACAGAAATTTTAATTAGTTACTAGAAGAGAAGTTTTGAAAAACAACATAAGCCACACACACACACAAACACACACATACATATTTAATGTACCCTAAAAATTTAATAAAGGATACATAATAGCATAGTATTGCTTCTATCATTGTTCCATCTGACCACACTTTTTTCAATAAAGTATGAACAGTTATTTGTTAAATTTCTCTTCCTACACAATTCATTTATTTTGAGTGACCTGTGCTACATCCAGTCTACAAAAACAAGTTAAAGGAAGTATAAACAGCCTCTCATTTGGGATAGGGGAATATATGAAAAATAAGCATTATCAGTGTAGCCATATGATTCTCAAAGTGTGGTCCTCACTAAAATGGACAGAATCAATAACTTCCAGGGACTTCTTAGAAATGCAAATTCTCCATCCGGGGCCCCAGACCTTCTAAAAGGGAAACATGAAATGGGATTCTACAGAGTTTGGAACCACTGGTCTAGGCCAAATAAAATATTTAACCCCTATCGCTATGGTTAGAATTCCTCTCCATTCCAAAAGCTAATACGCAAAGTTCCCAAATGCGGAGCCACCACCCTCAGCGAATATACCAACCTCAGTGGCAGTGGTTTCCCCATCGGCCGCGGTGTCCGTGCGCTCACTGTCCGTCTATTGGCCACAGAGGTGATCGGGTTCCAGGAGGAAGGCAGGAATAGAAAACAAACCCGTCTGGTTAAATGGGGCATGGCACAGGCCAAACAGTCCACGCTCTTTCTCTGTGATCTCAATCGTACTACCTTCCCACGAGAATGCGGGGTCAAGCAAAAGCAAAAGAAAGGCCAGAGCCAGGTTTCACCAGCAGAGCCACTCAGAGGAAGACCAGAGGCACACGGCCTGCGGGCACCGCAGACACTGCAGTAGCCAAGCTGACCTGTCTGGTTTTACGTCTTGGGAAAACCAATTTGTCGTCATTCTTCCCCCCGCTTTAACTAAAACCCAAGAAAGATCCCCTAAAAATATTTGATGTAAAATACTTAATGCAAATTCGATGTTTATGTAGTTTTTTTTTTTATTCTAGTGATATGTCAGACACTTGAAAGGTAAATTAAAATGGAAATTTAAATAAAAAGCTACTATAACAGTCACTGGACTTTCAGCCCCTCATTTATACCGTTCTGATAATTTGCATCCATTTATGACCACCAGGCCATCTGCATTACTTAGTCATTATAAAAAGCACATGTCAGTGACTCACAGGCACATGTGTTATGTATGAAAAAAATGTAACTTAATTGTCAATTACTAGATATTTTTAAAGACTATATCTTGTGTTTATTTTGCCTCACCATCCAATATAAAGAGGTATATGTACTGAAACATCTTGTTCCAAAAATTTCCATTCAAATGAAGCAAATAATAATGTCTCTCTCCATGTTTCTCTCTCTCTGCCCCTCCCTCCCTTCCTTCCACTCACTCTAAAGCAGGGTGGGGAACCTTTTATTTTTGCCCTGGATCATCTGGATATTTATAACATCATTCACTGAATATAATTCACTTAATATAAATTTATGTTGCTATGAAAAAAGCTCCTAGATTTATTGAACTTCAAGTCCTGCCTGCAGTTGAAGTCACACCAATGTGTGTCATACCAAATGATTTCTTGGGCCCTTATGCAGCTCACAGGCTGTACGGTCCCCACCCTGCTCTAAAGAAGTCAATGGAAAGAATATCCTCAGGGGAGAATTAACAACAAAACAATAATAACATTTAAAAATTAGAGGAGAGAGAATTATCTACTTGGAAACAAATAAAACAAAGCACAGCATTTTCAGGGCCCAGGTTTTTAGGGGAGAATTACACTAGAAATTTCAGAACTGGTTTTTAATCTGTTTCAGGGGTTTATGACTTAAAACAAAAACTAGTTTCTCTGGTGGGGAGTGGTATAGCCATCGAAACAGAAACATCTAAATGCCCTAATATTAAGACTTTTTTCCCCCCCCAAAATACCAACTAAGCATTATTAAGTCCCCTTGGCCAAAGATGTGTGATTAATATTTTAAAAACAAAAATAAAAAAAATTAAAGCTCTAAGGTTGTGACTCTTAAGGCACTCGCCCAACAGTGTCAGGAAGGGACGAGTGGGAGAGTTGTTCAAGCTCACATAACTCTGGCTAGGTTGATTTCTTGGCACGAACCCCAACTTTCATTTTATATATTCCTAAAAGAAAAGGAGTTGGAATTTGCGCAATGGTACGCCTGAGGTCGCCATCCTGGCCACTTGCTACCATGTTTAAGTGGAAAATAATTTCCAGTAGGTTGGTGAAGAAAGTGTGTTGATACCTTTTCATGACCTGACCAACTTGGCAACATGTGGGGTGGGGTGGCTGTCAATTTTCTTGGGTGATCATTAATAAGATATCACCATGCTTCACCCACTGATAGTCTAGGGAAAGGTTGGTCTGAATTAGGAAGAGAGGGACAGGGTATGAAATAACTCAAAATCTTAAAAACTTTCTAGAATAAGAATGACGTGTGCTCAGTGTGCTAACTAATTGTGTCAGAGATTTTTAAAGTTCTTGAAAGTATTTGTCCTCCCACATATTATTTCCCTATGGCTTTAAAATTTATATCAGGGACTTGGCAAGCATCTTTAGGTTACAGTCCTCGTGAAGTGTGAGGGGTCTGATGTCAGACTGACAGGAGCTAAAATACTCGCTAGTCGAATCTGCCACACATTGGGCACATTTTATGTTTTAATCCCAATTTCCTTCTAGCAAAATGGTGAAAATAACCCTAATCGGATCAAGAAATGGATACTCAGTGCTTTATATGTCTGACATACACAGAACTAAGAAAACCTATAATAATTGTAACATTGATGCTAATATAATTACTAGTAATTTAAAATGTTAAAATCAAGTGGTCAATTTTCCCCTCCAGGTTTGATTTTTATCTTTTTGCTTTTTGCATTATCAAAAAATTGCTCAGAAATTCACATGTAACTACATTTTATGGTATGGTGAGCTAAATTCATCTTACGTTTCTTGATAGACAATTTGATATACCGCCCCTTCTTATTTGACCATTCTGATAGTGCAAAAGAAAGATATTATTGGCCAACAGCTTTATGTTTGAAGTCATTAGGCATTTCTACATTGGATTTCACTCTGGAGAAAGGCTGGAACTAATTAAACCAGCACAACAGGTGAAAAATGAAAGCAGTGATGATAAAATATTTAAAAAGAATTATGGCCATTAGTGATTTTTGCAAAATGGAAGTCAGAGAGCTGAACTCTATTCTACGAAGTCACCCAGCGTAGCTGCCAAAGTGCTTGAGGCCTGGAGAATGAGACAGGCCATGTAAACAAATGTCTATTTTTTTTTTTTTTTCAACTGAATGACGTACATATGAGTTCTCTAGCTCAACTGGAACTAGAGAGCACAGCTCTGAACACTTGGTGTGGAGAGATGACACTGAGCAGATGGCCAAATATGAAGTGTCAGGAGAGCTGCCACGGCTGACCGAGGCTGCAGAGGGGGGCTCGGGAGACTGGGGCGGCCGGGGCTGGTTCATGGTCTGAGAGGTTTTCAATAACAAGGAAGCTCCAGTCCCGTGGCCACTAGCTTGCAACGAGTACTGCTGTGATTTGTTTTGTCAATGCAATGTGGACATGCTCAAGTGTGACATTGAGTTCTCATGCATTGATGACAACAAGATGTATACCCTGGATTAGGCACAAGATCTGTGTGGTTTGCTACATGTAAGTTCAGTTATTTAGAATTCAGAAAGCATAAAATGGCAATCTTTTTGCTTTATGCTAGCCTGATGACTAGCTCCATTGCTAAAGGAAAAATATAGGTCCAGGTTGGAAGCAAGCTAGATAGTCTTTGTAGATAAAATTATTTTCTTGACTGTTGTAGGTTCTAGTCTTATATTATTTGATAATACGGCCACTGTGAGAAAGGGTGCTATTAAAGCCTAAGATTTAAACTAGTTTTCTCTGAAAGAATTTTTCAAGTATAAAAATAGTTACATATATCTAACCTAAGTCATATATGACCCAGGATCCTTGAAAAGGGCTCTTAGGCAGTATCAAATGAAAAAGCTTAAACTTTTATTCCCAAAATCTGTGAAGCCATTCCCATTTTCCCTCCTTCTGCTGCAAAGAAATGGTCATAATACCACTAAATATAGATACACACCCTGGCGATACTCTATACTCACAGGTGCAGTTCCTGTGATTTCTAGCTGAGCAAAAACTGAAAAGACTTTCTTTTCTTATTGTAATGTGGCTTAGACTTTGTAATTTTTTTTAAATGCTAGGAGTCCTGGGCTTGTCTCCTGCCACAAAACCCTTCCTTTGTGGGCACAGAAGAGCTGGCAGGGCCCGGGGGAGCTGTGGGTAGGAGGGCAGGTGACAGCCAGGTGCCTCTGCTGGCAGCTTCTAGTCCTTTTCCCTGTTCTCTATGGGAAGCCCGTAGAAAGAAGAACTGCTGGGCTGCTCATACAGCTACGGGGAAAGGAGAGCAATGAAGAGGGAAGACTGCTGGCTACAGCGCCAGCTCACCCAACGGCTTGGACGAGGGACAGGAACCAGGCGGCATGGCTTCGTGGATGGAGGCTCAAGGCCCAAGTCCGCTCCCCACTGAACAACTGCCTGGCTGGCAGCCACAGAGGCCCATCCAGCGTCCCCGGCCTTTCCAGACTGTCTGACTGCGTGTGGGGTTTCTGGCTCACGTTGGATTTTAAAGAAACCACCCAGTGTGGATGTTGGCATTGCTAGTGCTGATGAAATTTCAGCCCATTTTTACCATGTACAGAAGCCTCAAGTGAGTCTCTTCCTGGCCGTGCTTGAAAACTTCTGGCCCTGCTAAGGACTGATGTTACGTGGACGTTTCCAACAGCTCAAAACTCCTTTCTGACCCCAAACACCCATGAAACGAGGCTCACCTCTGTGAGTCACAATGACAGCCTGGCAATGACTACAGAAGACAGCAGAGGGGTCATTTCAGAATCCCCAGGATGAGAGGCCTTTAGAATTTTGTAAAGCTGCCCAAATGCTGATGACACATCCCCAATGGTGGTGCTCTCTCCCACCTCATCTTGAGTAAGCATTTATCTAGACCAGTGATTTTTTTCAACCGGCGTACTGCAAGAATTTTTTAAACATGCAATACCTGACTGTTTATAGTCAGGGCTACTGACCCCTTTTCCCTCAGATGGTCAGATTGGCAAAAAACGTATTTTGGTGTGCTGTGGAATTTTATTATTTTGTATGTGCCATGAGATGAAAAAGGTTGAAAATCACTGATCTAGACGGTATCACCACTATGTATCATGATACCAGGATTCAGAAAGCCCTCACTTAATGTTGCTGACTGGGTCTGTGACTTTATGTGAAGTGATGTATAATGAAACCAATTTTACCATAGGCTAATGGATATAAACACGAGTTAAATCCCTATGGCATCTCATCAATGTTTTAATAAAAAGATGTTGAATGAAGCAACGTTATTTGAGAGGTGGCTGTACATTTTGGTAACGCTCCATAAACTTTTTCAGTCAAAAGTTATGTATTTACCTTGTGTGTAACTTACTTTATTAGATGATAACTGAACAAAACCTTTCCCTTAACCCTGCTTGTTCCACAGCCACGGGGTTATTTAGAATTGACTTCTGGCCGAGTCCCTCCCCGCCCGTGTCACTCAGTGGGAAGCAGCATGGTTCCGGGCTGGGCTCGGACTGCCACATCCACATGGTGTTGTGCCTAACCCTGGGGCCGGATTGCGTCCCCCAACACACAGAAATCGCTCCACAGATTGGCACAGACAGTAAATGAGGCTCTGAAAGTAGGACCACTATCAGCAGCAGCCAATCTAACACTGTTTCGGACCAAAGCCCCGACCACGACAGGGAAGTGTGTTCTATGCCGAGGTACACACCTCTTCCTCTGAACTGTCACTCGGGTCATTGTCTAGTGAGGCAGTCAAGGAGGCCGCCTTGGGCTCCAGGTAGCAGAGGCACAGAGCCAGAGGGAAGGAGAGAGTGAGGGCATATGGCACTGAGAAGGAGGCTGAGAGCAGGAAGAAGAAGATGAAGAGGAAGCAGGGCACGAGGGAGGGTGAGCGGATCGGGAGGTAATGCTGCAGGCTCTGGGGGAGGAGGTTGCTTTCGGACAGGTTGGGGAAAGAGAGGTACCCATCGTCATCTAGAAGAGAAGGGAATGACTCCGGGAGCTGCAAGGAGAAGGAGAACAGGGTGGCCCCTCGGCCAGCTTGCTGCTTGTAGCTAAAAGCCACATCCTGGTCCGCTGCGTACGGCTTCCCTTTGCCGTCAGAGCCCATGGAGGGCTCTCCATGCTCGGGCACGGTGTCTTTGGAAGGTCTGCCACCCGGAGGTTGGCCGTCATTCTCCTTACACCTCCTACGGAGCTCTGTGGGAGATGCAGGGGGACAGTGGGCGGATGGGGGGGACAGGGAACAGGAGTCAGTGCCAAGCCCAGGTGACTGATGTGAAAGAGGCAGAGAGAGAGAGAGGGAGAGACAGAAAGCAGCAAACAGAGGTGCAAAAGGACAAAAAGAAAACTGCAATTAGTTAATTTTCTTACGGGTAATCAATATAAAATTGTAAAACAAGAATTTCAGCACTAGCTTGCTCGTGAATTTTAAAGTACTCAAGCTGCATGCCAACGCTGCCACCAATGGCTGCCGCTCTCCCCTCCGCCCAGCAAACCCAGGGCGGCCTTTTAAAAAAAAGTCAGAACGAAGGTATCTGTGGGCAATCTCAACGTCGACATGTTTCACACGATCAAAAGTTTCTGTTTAGATCATCAACTCTAGAAAGTTTATGGGTTTTTGCAAGAGATTATAACTCCGATAACTTAAAAGCAAGACTTTCAATAACATCTCCTGACCATCAGCGAACAGATCTGTTACTGTGGTTCAGCTGAATTAGAAAGAAAAATGGATCAAAATTTTGATGATGTCCAAAGAAATCTCTAGCATTACCTTTCCTTGGTTAGTCAATTATATCCCAAACAGGTGGGTTTCCATATTAAAAAAAAAAAAAAAATTCTGGCCCCACTCCTCTGTGACAAGCAGTTCCAATCAGGAACTTCAGTAACTAGCCTTGGAGGAGTAACTCTCCTCAAAGAATTGAGGTTCCTTAGGGAATTCTTATTTTGGCTCCTTGATCTATGAGGTAAATGGAACTTACACTCCAAGTGGTTTCAGAAAGTTAACAAGCAAAAACAACATGTTTTCTGGTACAGTGGCTTACAAGTATTTACTCTGCATTGTTTGTGGCCCATGAATAATAATAGAAAGATACAATTTCCCAGCCTCGTGGAGTTTTTAAGTAGATAAGTGGTAGGTTTAATGCGCCCGGTTTGGGCTCTTACAAGAATGACAGAGGCAAATATTGCCACAAATGTGCTCCCCAGTGAGCTCAGGCTCTGCGGGACAGGGAGGCCCCTCCCTTCCCTCTGGCCCGGGCACTAGGGGGGCCACAGCCAGGCTCCCCTGCAGGGGGCAGGGGGCTGCTGAGCAAGGATGGGCAGAGGAAAGCAAGGCCCCCAAAGGACCTGGGCACAGCGCTGAAGCTGCCACAGCCCAGGAGTTCAAGTCGAGGTCACATGGAGCCTGAAGACAATTAGACTTCTGCTGCTGCTGTATGAGTGTGTGTGTGTGTGTGTGTGTGTGTGTGTGTGTGTGTTGCCTAGAGACCTGATAGCATGGACATTACCCAACCTGTTTTGTGGTGGCTATCTATTCCTAACTTGGCATCTACAGAGACAAAGAGTAAGAAAAGGCACACATAAAATTATATCATGGATACATTAGAATGTAGAGGTGCCTTTTAAAATATTAGACAAGTGTGTCTTTTCCTGTCACTTACATGTGATGTTAAACATCGTGTCTTAAACGAGACCCTGCACAAATCTCACTCAACTGAGAACGGTGCATTAGTTGTAAGCGGACTTCCGCACGCAGACAATGGCTCCTGCAATGGCAGAAGGCCACCTGTCTCCTGAGGCACCCAGAGCTGGAAAACAGGCTCCTTTCAGAGGAATGGGGCACTAGTTGTTTGGTAACTATTTTTAGTACTATATTTTCACTTTCTTTAAAAAGTGAGTGCCCTCTGCATTACTTTTTGAAGTTGGAAAGCAATAAAATTAAGATGCAGTCATTCACGTTGCTTATAAACGTGGCCTTTAAAAGGCAGTTTGCACTGTGGACAATGAGGACAGACATCCGCCTGCATCGACCCTGGGTCTCGGCCACAGCCCTTCGGAGGCACTTCAGGTCAGAGCGCTGGCTTCTCAGAGGCTCCGACTCTGAGAGCCCTGCTTTCCCGTCATTTTTGTCTCACACAGCGTCAATGGCACGAAGTGATGCCTACTTCATGCTGCAATTCATGTAAACAACCCGCTGATATTTAAAATCAAAGTGAGATTGCCTGGATCTATTTTTTTTTTTTTTTATCAAACTAAGTCATTTACTTGTCTGTGCCACTTACTCCTATTTACACATCCACGAGAAGCATAATGTTACCTGGGTGATGTCAACAAAGCATGCAACACATTTGCTGTGCAGGTATATTATCTTCTTTTCATGTCCTATTTAAAACCTGCCTCAACTTAACCGATAAGTCTAAAAACAAAACTCAGAACAAAGTACATTTGAATAGCACAAGTGATCCTAACGTTTTTGCTATCATTTTCTATCCTGTTTTTATTTTTTTCTGTTTGGCAAAAAATTTTATCCTACAGAAAAATGGACTGGGTCTTTGAATTTCCTAATGCAACTACAATGATGCTAAGTTTTTATCAGTATATCCTTCTAGCTGTCACTGTTACATTCTTGGCAAAAGGAGTTTTTTTTTTCTTTTTTCTATTGAGTCCCAGATGGTGTGTCCCTGCAAATAAATCTATATTTAAAGAGCCCTTGTGCAAAAAAAGATTTCTGAATGAAATTTGCACAGGTTTTAACACAGCTATAAGTTATACAGCATTTTCATTCTGCTGTCCTGTTTCACTCTGTTCTGAGCACACTGCTTTCCACTGCTGTGATTATGTATAAACCTCCCCATGTTCTCTGACTTTTAGGGAGGAACTCTGCTACATACAAAATGCCTAAGCAGAAGTAGATGGTCTATATGGCTTTTGACTTTCATTTTTCTAAAAAGTTGCTTGCTGGAGAGTGCAGGATCACCAAAAACAAAGATAATATATAAAAAAAAAATTAAATTTGGGTGAAATGAAGTTACAAAATTGAATGAGAAAAGAAAAACACCTCGGAGAAGTTGCTGCCAAATTCACTTTCCAACTTCCCTCACAACCTTTTGCCTTACTCTCACTTTTTAAAACATGCCCACCTGCTCCTCTGATGATTAGATTATGATCATGAGGAAATGCTATTCACTGGCAGTCAGATGGATGGTAATGTCATTCCACTGCATATCTAGAAAAATAGGCACTCCCTGGGGAGGAGAGAGGGGCCAGAAACAAACAGCTTCCGTGACAGCTCTGACATAGGAGCCCAAACAGAAAAGTGTAGTTCACCATTCAATGTATTTTTTTTTTTTAAGTACAGTCAGGACAGCTATTGAAAGTCTTACGTAGCACATCTGTTGTTAGAATAAAAATGCCCAGAAAGTTGAAAAGGAAATCTTCCAGAGGAAACATGTCGACAGAGGAAATCATTTAAATTTGATAATAAGGATGTGACGAAGGCTGAAGTACGAATTTGCCTCCGTCTTAACCCATTCCCGGTTCGTATTCTCAGCATTACTTGGCAGTGCTCCAAAGTCTGAGCAAGCTCCCGGAGGCAGCCTGGGAGAAGTACCTTTCCCTCGGGCCGTGCGGCCGCGGCGGCAGCAGCAGCGGCTTCCTCGGCCTTTTTCCGCCGGTCCTCTTCCTCATCGCGCTCCTCCTCGGCCTTCTTCTCCGGAGTCACCGTGGTGATCAAGTTGGCCTGAGAGATGCCCTTTGTGGTGGTGTACTGGCCAGTACCAACCTCTGCAGCGGACACAGAATCCTTCATGTATATTTCATGGTTTTCATTCACTGATGCTAAAAGCAAATACAATGGGAGAAACAAGGTCTGAAGTGGTTAAGCCAGAAGACGGATGAATAGCACCCACTGTCCCATCACGAACAATAATGCCCCTGGAAAAGTCCAGCTTTATCTTCAAAAGACACGGCAGCGCAGCAGGTACCTTCTTCTAAGCGCTAGCACAGACTCAGCTTTCTATGACCTCTACACTGGTGTTCCAAAAAACGATTTCAAGGCTCATCTCTGGAAGCCACTAGAACGGTTTCATCCATTCTCAGGCTCCATGGGGAGGATGTGTGTCGGGGTGGATGTGAGTGTCAGGCTGGGAGGCTGAGCGGCCACCGAGCTCGTTACCCCAGACAATTGGCAAATTCCACAACTAATAGTATTTTCAGTAGACCACTCATCTAGTGCACTTGACTTTGAACATGTTTTTGGAAGTGGCACTCACCAAGGAGCACTAAAATAAAAAATAAAAAAAGACACCTGTTATTATTAATAATGGCTGAAAAGTTTCCTATAGTATAAAAGCCACAAGGGTAATAATGAAAATGAGCCATCTTGGCAGAAATTACAAAGTTCCAATGGCAACTCCATAATGGAAGTGCAGAAACGTTTTAATTTCTAATGCACTTTCAAAATATATGCACACATGCCTACCATGATATGCGTACATTCATTCATCTCTAATATTTGGGGACAAGGACACAAACATTGTTAATGAAATGCATGCAAAGGCAGAGCATGCAGACATAAAAGATATAAGATACAGCCTTTCACCCCAGCTGTAATGTCTTAGTGAAAGAGATGTTTACATCAATTAAATTTTTAAGATTCGATACTCATTATTTTAGGTTTTAGATACCATATTTCAGAAACTTATCAATGCTGTTTCTCAAACACACAGTAGAAAATCATAGGCAAAATATAATCTGGTTTCATATTTATATAAAAGTAAGAAAATAGTCTGAAATCCTATTAATGTTAAATCACTTCACTAAGATATTTTATATCTTGTTGCCTGATGAAAAAGCTCATATGATATAGTTTTCTAATGGGCCAGTTAGGCTCCATAGAAGATACAATTTTGCAAAGAGCAGTGTTTTATGCCCACGTGCAGCCCTGGTCCCCAGCTCAGCAGCCCAGAAAACACACTAGAATTGACAGAACCCCAAAGAGCGAGAGACAACACATACTAACATCACTTTTGGGCAGAGAGGAAGAGACAGCATGGTATTAGTACATTTATTGCACAATTGTCTTCTGTCTACTCAGTAATCATTGTCACACAAAAGGTCATGAGGCAAACAACATTCATAACACATGTGTTCCCTTGTGCACACATCACTGAACAGAGTGGATTGTATTCGGGGGGAAAAGGGGTGAGTCTACAAAAGCTCCTCTAACGCTGACTTAGAAAATACACAGTTTACAGAGATTCTGTAAGGGGGAAAGAAGAGTAAGTGAGACAATGCCGAAGAACAGCTTCAATGTTAACACGGATGGATACATGAGTGTCTTAATCCAACTTAAAACAGTCCTAATCAACATTTTATTCTAAAAGTATGGTTCTAAGTTAGATATTCTGAAAAAACAAAACAAACAAAACACACACACACACACACACACTCTTAGAAGATACCGAATAGTAATAACTTCCTAGAACACCTCACAAAAGCCCATAGGATAATTATCAATATAATTATTGGGATAATTATAATTATATCCATAGAACAGTGCTCTGATGGGTGTCTTATTCAGTCTTGCAACAATCCTGTCAGAGGTGGCCTGACTCCCATTTTATGGATGATGAGTAAAAACCAGACAGGGAGAGTTTAGGTCTTTCAGCAACTGCCTAGCAGGTAGAGGAACCGGACTTCAGTCTGGATTTACCTATGCCAGGTGAGTGTTTTTTCCACTTCACTAGAAATATACAATTTTTGTTTCTTCTATAAGCTGTATAGAACGTCATCCATTAGAAATATACAGTCTTTTTCATCAGGGGATTCAGGGAGTCCGTCACCCCACCAGCCACACTGGGGTGTCATGAACTGTGGTGAGCAGAGGCAGGATGGGAGGGAAGAAGGTGGTCCAGGGCACTTGTAATGTTTACTTATTTTTTAAAAAACTATATTTTATTGATTTTTTACGGAGAGGAAGAGAGAGGGATAGAGAGCTAGAAACATCCATGAGACAGAATCATCCATCAGCTGCCTCCTGCACACCCCCCACTGGGGATGTGCCCGCAATCAAGGTACTTGCGCTTGACAGGAATCGAACCCGGAACTTTTCAATCCGCAGGCCGATGCTCTATCCACTGAGCCAAACCAGTTTTGGCACATTTACTTATTTTTTATTTATGTTTGTGCTTATGATTAAAATGGTACACGCATGCCAGAAACCTCTAACTCTTTATTGTGCACAGGCTAGATCCTTCATAAAACCACCAGCCTCCAGGTGCTTGGAATGAGGAGAGGAGGCCTGGCCATGACTCAGCTCCTAAGTTAATTATTCCTCTAGCTGCCAAGTCTTGTAGCAGAAAGCACATCTGCGTGTAACTATAGATACAATACAAAACCATCCCACAAAACAAAACCTACGGAAAACTCGTGATTATGCCATTCCTTAAACGTGTTATTTTAGCAATTTTCTCCCTGTTTCACTTACGCATTTGACTTCACAGTAGACACCATCTACAGACAGTGCTCTCCCCGTCTGTCAGGACGATTTAATTTAGGGCCCTTGCTCTGTTATCTGGATGTCATCCTTTCTATAAGCTGTTATTTATTGGCTGATGAGTCACATTTTATTCACAGCTTCTTTTTTTAGAAACAGGGATACGTTTAACGTATAGTTTTCTTTCTGAAACACATCGTCTAAGACAAACCTGACAATCATTTAAGATCCGTTGGCTAGGAAACCAGACTCCTTACAGAGTAGGTGACTACCATATTTAGAATGAGAGAATCTTTCTCCACACTCAGGGTTCCAGCTTCAGAAAGCTATGCTCTTCATTCTCTAAGCAATCTTACGTAAACCTAAAGTAACAGACATTATTCACAAAGGCACATTTGTTTTTGAGGATGGGTGATTAACAATTGCCAGTCGGCCACAGACCAAGAAGAAGGTGCTTCCCATTTCCTACCATCCAAGAGGATCTATGCTTCCTGAAACTGAAAGCTCACGAGGGCTTCACCGTGGCGGGCAGCCACTGGAGAGTATTGAGGGCAGGGATGCCTACCTCCATCCAAGCTGCGCGACATGGTGTAGCGTTTGCTGGAGGAGCGTTCGAAGTAAGGGGCCGGTCGATCTATCAGTGCACTGGCTCTTCTCGTCTGGGCTTGAGTTCTGCCGCTATAACGAAACTTGGAACCCAAGGTGAGGAATTTCTTTGGAGGTGCTTCTGGTAACAACAATCTAAAGATATTAGAGGGGAAAAAACACCAGAAAGAATAGTAAATCAAACATTGAGAACACTAACCTTTTACTCTGTTCTGAAAGGTAAAGTGCTTTGTGTACTAGAGGATTAACACCCAAATGGAATGAAATAAATCAGATTTTTAAGAAGAAGAAAAAAATAACGGACACAGTACATATCAATGAGGGATGTTATTGAGGCTATGAGCAAAGTGGGAGTTGGGTTGGACTAGTAGACTTGACCATCCCATGTAACTGGATGTGGTTCTATAAACCCCAAGAGCAATTAAGTAGGTGATGGTAGGGATTTTGTGCACACAGAGATAATGGCCCTAATTAGTCGGGTATTGAGAAATTACTGAAATAGTAAGAAACATATTGAACCCTTGAAGTAGACGTCTTACAAAAATACTGAAAAGATACCAAAGATGATAAAGAGGAGATGGAGCAGATCAATATAGTACAAATGAAGGAAACTATTCAAATGTAGTCAGAAGTTCTTTTAGGATTTATAAAGAAATCTCGTGACAACAACCTTGAAGGAACTTTAGAAAGATATGCTTCCACATTCTCCTTCCCAACAATCTTTTTCAGTGTCAGTAATGCCAGGCACTCTATTTTTTTTTTTTTCCCTTAGGAAAAAAGCAAGTTGATCTCTACCTACCTGAAAAATGTATGGTGCTCAACACACACTTTCCACAAACGCTTGGCAGCTCGATGGTTTGGCAGTTTAAACCCAATGGTACTTTCAAATTGTTCAAACTACATTTAGAAAACATTGAAGAGTAGAATCAAGTTTAAAATAATAAATAACAGAAAAGCAAATCATTTTAAAAATCAAAATACCACTCACAATTGCTTTCTTTACTTCCTAAATCAATTGCTATATGTGGAATTCATGCTACTAGTATATACATGCATTTATTAAAAAAAATCTCCTTATATCTAATATCTCCTTAAAATACTGCAGGTATTTTATGCATATAGATGTTTTATGTACCAGTATGGATCTTATGAAAACTGAATGCAAACAAGAATATTTGGATTCCTTCTAGAGACCAACTTGTCTCGATCTCATATTTAATCCTAATTTTCATTGTTTTTTTTCCCCCATGACATCAAGACTTCATATGGAAGATACAGAAATGAAAAAAAGGTTTAAAGTCTATAGCATTCTCAGAGTGACATTTTCTCCTAATATCTGGTCTGGGCATATGCATATACTAAGTATTTAATGACTTGGTATCAGGTATTGCTGATGTTATCTGTGCATTATAATATGGATTACCATATTAAATGCTAATATCTCTTGATATTATATTAGAAGCCCAATGCACAAAATTCATGCATGTAGTGTGTGTGTGTGTGTGTGTGTGTGTGTGTGTGTATGTATTCCTCAGCCCGGCCTGTACCCTCTCCAATCTGGGATCTCTCAAAGAATGTCCTACTGCTGGTTTACAGGGATTAGGCTTAAACTGGCATTCGGACATCCCTCTCACAATCCAGGACTGCTGGCTCCAGTCGTTCACCCGTCTGCCCCCCTGACTAATTGCCCCTAACCATGCTGCCTGCTGGCCTGCACACTCCCAACTGCCCCCCTTCTGTCCTGCTCACTCCAAACTGCCCCCCTGCTGTCCTGATCACCTCTAACTGACCCCCACTGATGGCCTGCTCACCCCCAACTAGACCCCTGCTGGTCTGCTTACCCCCAACGGCCCCTGCCGTCCCATCCTGGCCTGATCACCTCCTGGTGACCCAAGGGCCCAGCCCCTCCTCCTCCCCCCCCCCCCCCAGCACCTCCTTGAGCAGTGGTCAGGGCCGGCTGGAAGCAAGTATCTAGGATTTATTTATTTTCTGTAATTGAAACTTTGAAGCCTTGAGTGGAGGCCAGGGCAGTTTATAATGTTCTTTATTATCCACAAATGAGTGAGATCATGTGGTACTTTTCTTTCATTGACTGGCTTATTTCACTTAGCATAATGCTCTTCAGTTCCATCTAGATTGCTACAAATGGTAAAAATTCTTTTTATGGCAGCATAGTATTCCATTGTTTAGATGAACCATAGTTTTCTGATCCAGTCATCTGCTGACAGGCATCTAGGCTGTTTCCAAATCTTAGCTATTGTAAATTGTGCTGCTATGAAGATAGGGGTGCATATATCCTTTCTGATTGGGGTTTCTAGTTTCTTAGGATATATTCCTAGGAGTGGGATTACTGGGTCAAATGGGAGTTCCATTTTAGTTTTTTGAGGAAACTCCATACTATTCTCCACAGTGGCTGCACCAGTCTGTATTTCTACCAGCAGTGCACGAGGGTTCCTTTTTCTCTGCATCCTCACCAGCACTTATCGTTTGTTGATTTGTTGATGATAGCTGTTCTGACAGGTGTGAGATGTTATTTATAGTTCAGATTATACTCTATTAGTCATATGATTTTCCAAGGTGGAATATCTGACTTCCTGAATAATTATTTTAATATCACTGCAGATTCTCATTAATGTTTTATTCTTTGAGGACAGTATGCAGCAGGCCACCAGAGGGCAACCATCTTAAACAATAAAGCCTTCCCCAAAGAGCACAAAACCTCCTGACTATTGACATAATCAATAGCAAAAGCAATTTATGTGGCAAAGAACGAAGGAGAGGGCTCCTCTGCATGGCATGTGAGAATGCTTGACCTCTATTTCTTGTTTGTTGAGAGGGACTGGGCAGGGGAAAGACTGGGAAACACATCCAGGTTGCTTTAACTACAGCTGCCTTTCCCAATTTCTTATTCCCTCTGGAAGTTCATGTGCAGTGGTGGTTATGAAAATCACCACTGCCCAATGGACCCAGTCGACTGACAAACCTAAGTCCTGTGGATCGTAACTGAACCATCCCCCATCTACTCATCCTGCCTCTGATATGTACCATGCATTAGGCAAAGGTCAGAGGTTTTAAAAAAGCGTCAACTTGCTCCTTTAAGAAGCTGGAGAGATTCTCTCAAGATAATAGAGGTGCATCTGTTTCCTGACTTAGTTCCAAGTGTGCGAGTCTGTTTCTGTGCCAAATATAAAGTCCCTTAAGGACCGGGACGAATTTCGTATTTCTCTTTTCATTTCCAATGCCCAACATGGTACCTAGCAATAAACAGATGCTTGCTTATGTTTAATAAATCCAAATGAACATTTATCAGTTATAAGTTTAACATGCAATCTTTAGAAAATATTTTTAATATTACTGTCATTGCGGGTATTTACATGAAAAGTTTACAGATTATTTCAGTCTTCAGAGGAAGGATGCAAACCTCTATATTTACTCCACACATTATTGCTTGCTTTGTAGTCTGATATTTTAGTTGTACTTTCCACCAGTGGATAGGCTGATTTTGAAGACAGGACATAATTCTATATTATGCCAGAAAATGTCCAGAGACATAAATGAACTGCAATCTTAGAGCTTTGCTTCCATTATATTAATCACATTGATCAGAAATGGAGATATTTGTTAATTATCTATTAATCAGATACAGCAGGTACTTACTACCTATTATGTACAAACCACTAAGGAGAATACAAATATGTCCAGCATAGATGCTGTTGTCCAAGGAATAAGGATTAGTTAACAATTTTCACTCTTTCACTAGCTTCTCCGATTTAAAAAAAAAAAAAAAAAAAGTGAAAATATATTAGGTTGTGGAACACTTACATAATTTAGACCCTGTGTTCCTCATTCTAATCTTTCTTGTACCTGTTGCATATTATCTCTAAACTATCCCCTTTAAGATGCCATCAGATTGCCTGCCAGGTGTGGCTCAGTGGTTGAGCATCAACTCCTGCATTGAGAGGTCATTGGCTTGATTCCGGTCAGGGCGCATGCCTGGTTTGCAGGCTCTATCCCTGGTGGGGGGCGTGCAGGAGGCAGCTGATTGATGATGTTTTTTTCTCGTTGATGTTTTTATCTCTCTCCCAAATTGATAAAAATATAATTTAAAAAAAGATGCTGTCAGATTTGGAAGACAGAGAGAGAGGAAGCATAGAGACAACAATAGAATTGGTAGGGAGAAATATTTTCTTTGCAAAGAGGTTTAATGGGCTATGACTTTCATTTATACCACAGCTTGAAATATACAAAACATTATTCATGAATCTGGGTTTTACATTAAAATATGTAAAAACAATCATTTCAATTAATGTATGCTATGGGAAAAACCTAAAAAAAAAATGAACACTTGTTTCTACCTCTTTGTTGGATAAACCTACAGTAAATTCTCTTAGGCATTTAGACATAACTCACCAACCATGTCCTGAGATGCTGAGAACTTGTAAGCAGGCAATTTACATGTTTGTTTGCTATCAGGTTCCCTTTTTCCCAATGTTCATGCAAATTTGGGTCTACTTACCTCTCCCGGGCGGATCTTAATGTAGAAGTTGTTCCGTTTGTATGAGATTTTTAGGACCTTAGGCCAAGCAAATCTATTTATCCGCAGTCGGTCACGATATATCAACAGACCACTCGCACAAACGCCTAACATAATTTCTACTCCTTCAGAATCCTGGAAAATAGAAGCAAGAAACATAGGGTCAGTATCTCACTTGTTTCCACTTATGGCTGGGTACAATATTTAAGCCTCCCTAACACAACCTATAATTGACTACCTATAGGTCTAATTTAAATAAGAAAAAATACTGCAGCCATTTTAAAACATTACCATTAAATAATAGCCTTGAAATGAAGATATTTATCACTATGGAGATTAATTAGAGTACAACCTGCTCACCCAAGTATCTTAGATTTCCAGAAATACTGCACATAGAACAGGCCAGCCAGATGAGGTGTGTTAATAACACAAATAACAGCCCCAGTTCTTGGTTACCGAGTGCCAAGCACTGCCCTAATACTTCACATATATTAACCCTTTTAATAGTCACTAGGCTATTTTGAGATAGTTGCTATTATTCTTCCCATTTTAGAGATGAGGAAACTGAGCCACAGAGAGGTTACATATCTGTTCCAGTTGAATGCGAGCAGCCTAGTTCCAGAGGCAGCACTCATAACCAACATGTATACTAAGAGAGGGGCCCTATCTTTTCTTATGAGTGTTTTGGAGTTTGTTCCTTTAAAAAGAGCCTCAATCTTTTTTATATGCCATTATTGTCAGAGTAAAATTTAAATATAAAATAGTGTGGGGGTTTTTTTAAGTATGAACTGTTCTTTCCCAACAGGCCCCAACACACACACTGCCCAGTGGTAAGCACACTTAGCAATATGATTCACATAGATATGGATAGACTTTATATATGTGTATAGTCTTTTATAACAAAGGTGGGGTCATGCTACATTTGCAATTTGCTTTGCTATTTGTACTGTTCATATTTAGGTCATTTCCTAGGGGTATGTAATGCCCAGAGGTCCCAGAGATGTTATATGTAGTAAAGGTCAAGAGACATACCATGCATATGGTCTATGCCTTCTCAGTATAGTATTCAGGGGGAATCTGTGTAAAATGAACATCTGTGTTGACCCAAGTGGAATAAAAATGAAGGACGGAGGCAGGACTGTGTGTGAGGTGCAGTCTCCACCCTGTCTCACTGGTTGTTGGAAGCTGGAGGTACATGGCAGGGCGGGGGGGGGGGAGGCGGGAAAGGGAGACCGGGGTCTTTTGTCACCTTAATCAGCAGGGCTGCCCCCAACTCTGAGTCACTCTGCAGCCCCAGAGAGGAAAATGGCAGAACCCAAATAAGAGATTCTGACTCATCCATATTGTGGGAATTTACTGCCTCAATCCTGTCAGTGCAAGGACAAGATGAACACTTCCAGAAGCAAAAAATAAATATATTTCAGTCCACCTCTGGACACATCCATATAATAAAAGCCTAAGTGACCATTATGGCAGAACGAGCAGAACCACCGGTCACTCCAATGCGCACTGACCACCAGGGCGCAGATGCTCAATGCAGGCTCTGCCCCCTGGTGGTCAGTGAGCTCCCACAGGGGGAGCACCGCTCAGCCAGACCAGCTCATGGTTGGCGAGAGCAGCAGTGGAGCCTCTCCCTCCTCTGTGGCAGCAAGAAGAAGGAGTGAGGTGTTCCGAACTGTGAACGGGATGTCCCCTGAGGGGTCCTAGACTGCGAGAGGGTGCAGGCCGGGCTGAGGGACCTTCCTACACCCCAGTGCACAAATTTCATGCACCAGGCCTCTAGTATGTTCATAATTGGTACAAAATGAAACATTTTACCTTTCAAATCTATCACCCCATTAGGTAGGGAATGAGTGGAGTGGAAGTACTTGATGGCAGGAGGAGGGAGGCCTCCAAGTCCAGAAACTGCCCAAATCTGAGGAGGCCTCCAAGTCCAGAAACTGCCCGCCCCTTATTAGGGGCATTAATGTGAAAGAGCAATTGAAAGAAAGGTAACCTGACGCTGACGAGTCCCTGGTGTTACTGAGCCTTCAGACCCAGCCCATCCGCTCATCCGACAGCTCAGAGGTGACCGCCTCACACCATGAGCACAAATGCAGGTCTGAGTAACTGCTCTTTGCTTCACTTTCTTCTTGGTAAAGAACATAAATGTTTAGAAAAGATGCCTTTGAGCTAACGAGGGAAAGGGCGTTGAAAACATTTTTCATGATTTCATCTATTTTTAAATCTCTCATCAGGGTCTTCCTCTCCTGGGGAAGATCGGGACGCCTCCTTTGCTCCTTCACTGCTCTCCTGTACCCTCCGGCATGAACTCCTCTGTCCCCATATCACTCTGTTGGATCAGCACGCCCCCAGCAAAGGTACTGCCTTCTCCTTAAGACCGTTGCTGGTTGAGAGCAAGAGCTCAATTTAATCTTTGCAGCCACATGGTCAAGACAGTGCCTGCCTAGCATGGGTGAAGCCATTACATGTTTGGCTAATGAAGAAAGACAGTATCAGGTAAATGGGGTTTTAAATTGCATGGTGGTCTTTATTACATTAATCATAAAGAAGAAAAAAAAGATACTTTTTCACCCTCAAGTTTTCGGCCACAGCCCAAACTGTCCGTTTGATAATTTTTTATTGTGTTGCAAGCTCTTTCGGCAGCCTATCTTGGGGACATGTGTGTTTCCCTCCCAATGAACATATTTAATGCTTCTTTTAGCAGGGAGTACCGAAGGAAGACCTGGATAGCCTAGGTCTATTGTAATTAAAATAAATGTGCATGCTGCTCCCTTAATTTAAAATCACTGTTTAAACTTTGCCATCCTTCATTCTCACTTGGTCCATGGGATATCTGATGTGGATTTATACCTACATCTTAGAATCTTCTATGGAATAAATGACTCTCGCAGAGCCTATTCAGACAGACATTAGATGACAAACAAGAAGAGAGAGTCTTCCTAAGAAGAAAACAAAGCATTTAGATAGGACAGGTTTTCCCACACAAGGGACCTTCAGCTAATACGGGTATTTTATTCTTTATACAGAGCTTTGAGTTAGAGGTCGCAATTCAGACTTTCTAAACAGGTCATGCAGCTCAGGGTCTTTTATGCCATCTGGTTATGACTGGAAATGAGCTCTAATTTAATTCAGTAAATTTCCTTCTTAAAATGATAGAGTGTGGCTGCATGAGAAAATGGAGTCCATCACCGAATCATTTGTTATACTTAATATTCAGATGAAATCCTTTTATGGGCTGTATTTGCACTTCCTTAATTCTTTCTTCTTTAATTGGCATATATTCAAATCATATTATTGCAGCTATCCATTTTAATTCAGTAGCTAGAGCAACGTTAAGTGATTTTATTTTCACTGATGGGAACACGGATATACCCCGAGCTGCACTTCTCTAAAAGCATGCCCTCATTTGTCACTTATTTATTTTTCCTGGGCAGCAAGCGAATCATCATGTGTAGTGTTATTCAAAAATAGCTTTCGATCCACTCAAATTTTCAGGCAACCTTCATTTCCTTCTTGCTTCATTTCCTTATGTTTCAGTCACCTAAGGAAACACTCTTAAGATAAAATCTTACTAGTGTGTGTGTTCTTATTTTCTTTTCAAATTCTCATCCTGCCTTGTACCTGGCATAAACTATAAAACATCTTTATTCTCTGCAAAATAGGTGAGAAGACACAATAAACAGGCAGGTAAATAGAGCCAGACCTGCTGTTGTAATTACACACAAATGTCAAAGACTCTGGCATGATGCACCAACCCAGCCCTGGGATAAACCCGCCAGCCCTCGGAGACTGTGCGGGTTAGTGCTCAGGCCGTCAGTCCTTGGAAGTCCACATCCTGTTGGAGGGACACAATGATCAGAGTCATAACCAGTCAAACCTGCATTCATGTGATAGCCACCATGTTCTGATCCAAATGCCATCCAGGGAGCAGCCCACCTGCAGCACCAACAGAACCTACAGACCACAGATTTCCCTCCCCTGGGACTCGGAGTTGTTGAGCTGTTTGCCTGAACAGAGCCAGGTGAAATGCTCTTCATGCCTTGGCCCTGATCTTGACTGTGTAAGATACTCCCCTTGACTGGAAGCCTGTTAACTTCCTGTGAGTCGCACACTGTGAAATTGGTGGCTACTCTGTGCATTAGAAGTAAAGGCTCATCCCAGAACCGGAGCAATGTTATCTTGCCAGCCCAAATCAAAAGAAACGGCCCCTGAACTTCATACAGTGATCTTTCAACACGGCAGAAGTACCAGAATCCATCCCTAAGATCCTAACAAATTGCTCATGTTTTGATGGTAACGGTTTTCATGAAAGCTTGCCTTTACTGCTATAATTCTTTATTCATAGCTGTTCAAGTAACAGACTAATAGTCCATGCACTCATTCTCTCACTGCTGAAAAGTACATATTCTAGAAAAAGAATGACATGGAGCAAAAGCTGCTTTGGGCATCCTTACCATCTCCCCCTCATACAGTCTAATCCCAACTTCCTTCTTCCCAAGACTAAATAGCCAAGGCACAACTTAAACATTTCACAATCGCCAAGCAACCAGGCAAGCCTTAGCCTGGGTGGTTAATTCTAGTTGGACTTCAAAAATAACAACCTTATTTCAAAGGACTATCTATCAGAATACCTCAACTTTAGAGATGGCATTATTTGAACTTCAGATGAATTTCCTGAGTGTCTGTGGGTAATCAGATCAGGGCCACAGACAGTACTTTACACAAAGTAGATGTGACAACTGGGTCTTGGACAATCAGCCACATTTAGGCAGACAGACAAATAGACAGACAGACAGACAGAAAGGAGCAGGACAGTGCAGACAAAAATGAAAGGGCAGAGTCAGGGTTTGGCGGGAGCAAAGGGCATGTGTCAGCACAAAGTGGGCGATTTACTGAGACAGGAAAGGCAGGATGAGCTCTGAGCTTCTTATGTAAAGATAAAAAGTTCCAATGGGATCAACAGGCAATCAGAGGCTCAGACCGCGAGTCCCGTGCATTTGAGCCAACCCCTCAGTGAAATATAAGCACGAAATGTACTTTATCACTGGACAAGCCTTAAAGAGCAAACACAGATTTGAATGCCCAAAGTTTTGGTTTACATGCACTGAAGTAAAAATCAGGAGCGTATAGCAATAACAGCACTGAAGTAAGTAAAACTAAATAAAAGGTTTGGTGGTTAAAAAAAAAAAAATGCATACCTTGGCATGATGTAAATCTACCCCATACATGGATAATTTTTTGGCATTTTCCAAGAAGTGCATCTCGGCTTCTGCTGGCGTCATTCCTCTGATAAGAAAAGAAAGGGTTACAACGCTGCTCTGCTTTCACCTGGCGAGGATGAAATGCTTCCTGCTTAGCTCCCCGCTATCTAACATGCAAGCCCCCTCAGAGGCCCCAGCAGATCTGTGTCTGCGGGAAGAAAAAGAGTAAGATGGCCTTTAAAGAAAACCTTACAAATAGACATTCTAAGCAAGAACCTAACTATCCCAGAACTGTACCAGCCAGAGCAGATCCCTATTCTACTCAAGTCCCACCCAAAAACACCAACTTCAGTTCCGGGAACAGTACGGAATGAAAGGGACGCTCACTCGTCAAGGCCCAAGTTTTATGAAATGGACTGTTCTCAGGGCTTCCGCCCCTCACCTGTGGCTCTTGTGCAGCTCGATCACTTTGTCTTCCAGCTCTTTCGTGTGATTGGGTGCAAAGCGGAACTCACTAATGTAGTCATTTCCACATTCGTCAGGGTCGTAGTCTCCCAGTTCTGACTGGACAGTGTAGGAGCCCAACAGGGCGAGCGTGACAAAGGAGCAGGGCAGCCTCCCGGACACGATGTCGTCTCGCAGTTGTAAGCAGAGGTAGTACCTTCCGGTGACCAAGAGGACAAAGCACAAAGCCAGCATTGGGACCCAGGAAAAGGAGACCACTCAGTACATATTGTTGTTGGGCAGGCAAGTTCTCCCGACCAGATAATCAATCACACGAGGACAAATTTTCTAGCCTGTTTATCTTGATGTGGATATAAGGGGAAAATACCTGGCCACAAAAATATAATATTTAAGGGCATCTAAGGACAGGTCAATGTGAATAATAATAATGGGGTTTTATTAATAAAGCACAGAGTAAAAAAAAAAAACCCTAAAGACATACTCTACTAACATCTTTTAAAATAACATTGAAAATCAAATGAATAGTCCCCAGCACATTCCCTGAAATCTTTGGTTGGGGATATTATAATAATATAAAAATGGTATTCTTAAATATAATTAAGTCCCAGCTAGACTTAAGAAAATTTTTTTCATATTTTGCCATATGACCGAGACAAATTTCAGGTAACTCAGTAGCTATGCCATCATAAAATCTACTCTCTATTTCCTACATTCCTGGTGAGGTAATCTCTTGATATTAACTAACGATTTCGGTTTCAACTTCTTATGTTTTAAAGATAATTTCCTATGATCCAACTAATATGAAGACTAACTGAAGAATTACTACCTTAAAACCTCAGAATCTTGTCACTATAAGTAAACAGTTTTAGATTTGGGGACTATAAACATTTTCCAAATAATTTTATAAGGATAACATAAAATATTTCCATTAGTGGTTGACCTATCTCTTTTTTTATTTTGCTTTTAAAGTTTCCAGATATAATGCTAATAGTGGAAGATTCCCAGGGAAGTGTTGACATTGGTAAGTTTTAACACTTTTCATGGCTCAGCATGCAGGTATAATAATAAAATACACCTTGTACCTTTTATATGAAAAATAAATTGATAACATGAAGCAGAGGACTATGAAAAAGTCTTAAGGTCCCTCTAAATATGACTTTAAGCTAATGATATAAGCAAATTCCATGTAATTCAGATGTACCAGGCCTCTAGTTTATTCTATGATTGCATTAAATTGGAAAATTTATAATTTCTTATTTTAAAATACTCTTGAATAATCTTGAGAACTATTTAGTTGTATTAAATTAAAAGTCTAATTACTTTATGGGCTCTACACTCATTACACCAGTAGATAAAAGCCAACCATGCACTAAATTACAAACCCAGGTGTGTACAGGCTCCACAAACATAAATCTGTCTGGTTAATAGTTTAATACAACTAAGTTCTCAAGATTATTCAAGAGTATTTTAAAATAAGAAATTATAAAATTTCCAATTTAATGCAATCGTATAATAAACTAGAGGCCCACTGCATAAAAATTCATGCACTAAGGGAGGGTCCCTCAGTTCAGCCTGCCTGCTCTCAAAGTCTAGGAGCCCTTAGGGGTGGGAGGCGACCCTTTGATCCGGGGTAGGCAACACCTCCATCGCTCATCTGCTTGCTTCCATTGCTGTCAGTGCAAGCCTCAGCTGGCCCTGGTTACCCAAGCCCTGGGTGGCCCTGGGTGCCTGGGAGTCTGAGGGACTGGGGGACACCAGAATCAGGCTCACGGAATGGTGGGGCTGAGGGGACTGGGCATCGCCATTTTGTGGCTGTGGGTGCTGCCATCTTTGAGGGTGTGGCAGTTAATTAGCATATTCCCTCCTTATTGGCTATGGGTACCACATTTGCAAGGGTGTGACAGTCATTTAGCATATTCTATTTTTATAAGATAGGATACTATGGAGTAGTTTCCCTCCTTTACCTAAAATGTCTCTTAAATTATTTTTAATCATAGCAAGAGATTGAAGCTTTCTGAGTCAATTCCCTATTCTGAAAAACCTTCCACAGATGTGAGGTTTACACAGAAGATTCAGCAAACACTGCATATAAAACCTCTCTGGCTGGCTCTAAACTTACTACCAAACAGTGGGAGTCGGTTCCAAAGTGGGATGCAGAGAAGCTGAGGATGTGCTTCACATCTGGGACCATTCCACAAAGGGACCTTCTCACACTCAGAGCCCAATGACTATGCCAGAATAGCTTTACTGGATTCCTGTTCTAATGTCTTCTTTTGTGAAAAGGAATTAACCATTTCCCTTGTAGGTCATGGAAAATAAACTCTTAACATGTGTTTATGTTTATCTAAATATATGTACATGAGTGTAGGTATGCCTGATTTTTTTTTAAGGGCTGTCAAGTACCAGGTTGGTTATATAAAAAGCATAAGCATCCAACGATATATATTTTTACTCTAAGTTTTGAAGCATGAGCAGTAAGAATGGCTATATCAGTTAAGGCTGAATCCCATCCAATTTGGCTGTGTGGGTGGATGACAGAGTATCTCAATTTTGCTTGTCTTCCCACCGGGGTCAGGCAGAGGGAAATATGGGCTTAGCACCAAAGATTCAACTACGAACAGTTATAATTTAGCAAATCTTTTCATCAGATGTCTGCTCTCACTCCGTTGCCTGTGGTTTGCCATTTGTGGATGATTATAAGGTCACCAAATGTAAGCATGCTCTTCTCTGGGGAATTTAAGAGAAGCACAACTCTCCCAAGAAGCCTGCCTTTTTACAGCCAACTTCCAAGTACCTGGTGATATCTTCAGAGAGCTGGGCGGGGTCTGGTGGGTAAAATTTCACATTAAATGAAAACTGCCAAGCACCATCTGCAGAAATGAGAGAAACATTAGAATAAAACCTTAGAAAACCCCTTATACTTATCATAGAGCGACCTGGACTCCAGGTTCTAACACACAGGCACATTTTGATCATCCATGGAAAACAGGAAAGTCTCTGCTAAATGAAATCCACAGATAAGTCTGAAACTTCATCCAGTTTCTAATCTTCTCACCAATCAAGTTACAGGCACTTCTAACTAGGGAGGAAATGGACTGCACTTCCTTTCTCAGGAACAAAGTTAAGCCTTCGGAAGAGGAGGAAAAAGTGAACATGATAATCCTCCATCAGACAAGTCTGGAATTGTGTAGATCTAATGCTCTGAAGTTCCGGATAGCTCACCTACCAACATTATAGACATAATCCCACTTCCTTTGTCCCTTCTGTTTTGTTATTACAGGTCAAATACCATTATAGCACACACATGTCAAGGGATTATTCAAGATATTTTTTGTTTAATGGGGGAGGTTTGTTGTAATGAATATTTAAGAAGGGAGCTGCTCCATGGCTGTGGAAAATATATTTTCTTACTCAGGGAACTTTTTGATTAAAGAGATACTTGAGTGTATTTACCATGCATCACCAATTTCCACACCTCCTTCTTAGCCCATGGCTTCACACACTGCTGTTCTTTATCCTGCGGTATCTGTGGACTGCCTCCCCAGGTGTCCCCTCACAGGTACTTACTCTTCTGTGCAGCCCGCACGTACATTGGGAACATTATTAAGCCTTCCTAAGCTCTCCATTTAGTAATAGTATCTCTAAAGTATGGTTTATCATTATAAGGGTGAAAACCCAACCTTTTCTTCTTTCTTATATTTTATCTTATGTGGCCGCTCCTTTAACTTATATTTATCCCGTTCTTTTATTCCGGTCTTTGAGTGCAGTGACTCACTGAGGTCTGGGTGCTCCTTCGCTGGGACACTGAACACATTTGTTCCCTCCACCCAGGAACCACACCAGAAGTGCTCGGTGCAGGGTCTCTTGTCTTCTCAATGCACTGCTGAAAAATTCCCTCAAGACTCCAGGCTTCGGTACTGGGAGGCTTTCATCTACGCCTCAGATAGCCATAGTCTTCCTTTCACTGTCTGTGACCTCCCAATTCAACTCTTAAGTGTCAGTACTCTCCTGCGACTTCCAACCGCTCCCTCTGCCCATTAAGAAACTTCTGGAAAATCCTTTTTTTTTTTTTTTTGTATGAGTCCTTCCCAAACATTTAGAAGGGACAATATTGCACATCCTAGCTTCTCTCTTTGTATTAGTCTCTTGTGTATGTGACAAATACTCAGCTGCCTAGGTTACCTACATCGGGTTCATTTATCCTAGTTTATTTGACAGACTACCACTCATGTCACACTTAAAGTTCCGCATGGCAGGGCTCTACCATGAAGTGTCTTATAAAGGACTTGGCATGAGAGCAAGTATAATTGGATGGCTGATATTATTTTTAAACCACTTAGAACATTACTGAAACATTGGCTATAAGAATTCTAAGCTATAAAATACCCGTCAATCAAATATACTTCTAGTCATTATTTTGCCACTGTTCTCAAAAGAAGACCTTTTGTTATTCTAAAAATAGTCTGACTTGGTTTTACCTTCCTATTGATTTCTATTCACTTTTTGCTCAAATAGGTCCCTTCCATGCCAGCTACTGGTGAGGTTCAGAGAAAGAGCTGGCTACTACCCTCCAACCATACCACCACCCAAGCAAGTGAATTTAAAACTAATGAATTAGTTATGGAAAATGGGCTTATTGCTTTTTTATAATTTTTAAAGTATGCCTTGAATTCAATGACTCGTTTATCAATGTGTGTAACTAAATAATCTCATAATAAATTCAGGGTAACATTCTAAGTTGGAAACTAAAACGTAATACAAATGTAAGAAAAATATTTAAATGCAAAAATCCTCAATGCAGGAATGCAAGTTTCACATTATTGTGGCCCTAAGAAGCATCTGAGCTGCTTATTAAAAATAATTTCTGCCAAGGCCAGGTGGCTCAATAGGTTGAGTGTCATCCTATACATCAAAAGGTGGCAGGCTGAACCCCAGTCAGGGCGCATATGGGAAGGCAACCCATAGATGTTTCTCTTTCACATCAGTGTCTCAATCTCAATATCTCTCCCCCCCTCCCTCCCTCTCTCTCTCTCTCTCTCTCTCTCTCTCTCTCTCTCTCTCTCTCTCTCTCTCTTTCTTCTAAAATCAATAAAAAAAAACATATTATTGGGTGAGGATTAAAAAAAAAAGTCAATTCCTAGGCTCCATCCAGAGAACTTTATTCCAGAGATTTGGAATATGGCCTAGAAACTTACGATTTTAATAAACCTATAAACCTCCTTGTGTTTTTAATACAGTGAGCATGGAGACCACACTGAAAAAATCACTAATTCTGAGGAATCCACTCTCCTAAGGTATAACCCAAATAACTACCAGGCTTCATAGGACATTATTTTCAATCAGTGAAAAAGTTTAAGAAAACTACCATTGACACTGGGAGGATATGACTGCAATGAACAGGCTTACTGCCTGTATCTGCTCAGATGATGGTCCTGGTTAGACACAGAAAAAGGAACAGCTTGAGTGCATTAAAATGATGCTCCTATATGCTGACATGAATTTTAAATAAAAAAATTTATAATAAATATAAAACTGTGAAATTGAAGAGCTCATCCTTATGAAAAAAATTAAATTTTAACCTTCTATGCCTGCCAAATCTTAAAATCTCTAAATATACTGCATTTATAGCATAAGTTACTATATATCGTATACTCTATATCATGACATTATTATATCATAATCATATCACAGAATGCAGTATATTTAAATGTTTTGATATCAGGTATGGACAAAAGATGACTAGAATTAGAATTTTTTCATACAAACTCTTTGTTTTCAGAATTTCCTATTTCTCATAAATTTGTAACTGAAAATCTGTACCAACTTGACTGCCATTCTCCTTTCTAGAGACATACCCTGGCCCACAGCAAAGGATGGAAACACCTTTTATCACTTGTATTAGGAATAGGAGGAGGTGATTCATTAAGAATAATGGTTTGATAACAACTTCCCTGCCTTGGGTGAATGTAAATTTTGTGGAAAAAGAGCATTTTAGTGTATTAAAACAATGAGGAATATAGATAAAAGTATAAATTTTTTTAAATTCCAACTTTTTCTTTCTCTTCCTTCCTTTATCTGCAATACTCGGTCCATGTTGCCGCTGCACCCACTGCCCAATCTGCACGATAAAAATACCCTTTAAATCCCATGTCCGACTGTCCCTTTGGCTTTCTCCCCTTAGAAAGGAAGACACAGAGTTAAGGGGAAAAATTCTATCTAACAAAGAAAAGAAAATTTATTGTTTATACAGCCTATCTTATAACAGTATTTTGACTTATTGTGGACATTTAATACATTTTCAAAGTGCTTTGAAACTATAAATCACCCAAATAAAAAATAGCATTTCATTAGTTAGGCCCTTAGGGGAATACAGAGGACTCTAGGCACATAAAATGTTAGAAGCTATGTCCAGCATATCTGCTTTGAAAAACTCCACAAAGGGTTTCTTAGAATATAATCATCTTAAATTTTTTATTCGGACTCTCTGGAATAAAAAGAGTGTTTTCACCTACTTACCATACTCATAGCTGTCCCTGTTTTCAATCCCTACTTGTCAAACTACTCATGATCAAGTTTCTGGTTAATGAACACATCCAATATCTCAAAAATGTGGTAAAGGTGTTATCGTTGTAATGAATAATCAGCAGACTCTTTAATATCTAGAAGTATAGTGGCTTTTTTCTTCTTTTGTGATATTTTCTAGTATTAAACCATTTCAAACTGCTCACTATTAATTACTTCTTATTAAAAGTTGGGGTACTTTAATATTTCACACATTCAAAGGCACCAACAGTAAGCTGTGGAAAACTGAAATGTGAATGTTCTTATTAATAAACTGGTCTTACATTTATACACTAAAATTGGTTGTTCAGGAAAATTAATCTAGATTTGACTGATAAAAATAATTGCTTTTAAACACTAAATAGTTATTTAAAATTATGAAGATTATCCAAGTTTATGGTAAAAGAGTGTTGAAAATAAAAAATAAAAATAGGTTAAAAATAAACATTTTAAAATTCCTCTTTCTCCACCCTCCAACACTGCAATGCCATTTCTGGAGGTATTTACTGTTAATATCTTTTGTGCTCTTCTGAAAATTTTCCACACCCCTTTATATACATAACTTTTAAAAAACAAATATGATCTGTCTCAAACAATAAAGAATTAAAAAATAATAAAAGTAAAAAAGAATAGTGTAATTTCCAAGAAGAATTTAAATATATTAGTCAATGATTTCATGTATTATATTATATTATAATATGTAATATAACATTATAATATTATATATAACACATTATAATATAATATTCACATATTATATATTTTATATTATAATAATATTTATTTTATATTATAATAAAAATATGATTAGTGTATTAACTTCTCACTAATGAAAGCTAAGACATATTTATTCTGCTTCATTCTATGTAGTAGCTGCTTAGTATTTAAAGGTATGGGTATTCCCTGAGTGACTTAATAATTTCTTTATAAATGGATAAATTATGTTGCTTCTAGTTTTTTGCTATTACAAATTATATACTAATGAACTTTCATACAATACATGCATTTCCTTCTCTTCTGCATGTGCTGAATAAATTTCTATAAGTAAAATTAGTGGGCTAACGGGTAAGTGCATTTTAAATTTTATAAAAACTTTCAAAAAGTGCCTTCTGAAAGGGTTGTACCAATTTATATTTCCACAAATTTGGTTACATAATGCCAGTGTAAGGTATTATTATTATCTTAAATATATTTTTATTGGTTTCAGGGAGAAAGGAAGAGCAAGAGAGAGAACATCAATGATGAGAAAGAATCACTGATTGGATGCCTCCTGCATGCCCCCTTACTAGGGATCGAGCTAGCAACCCAGGTATATGCCCTTGGCCACAGTGGAATCTGGGACCCTTCAGTCTGTAGGCTGACACTCTATCCACTGAGCCAAATGGGCTAGAACTCAAGGTATCATTAAACTTTGAAAATCTCCTGTTACTCTGAATAGGTGAACTATGCCTCATTGTAATTTTCATTTCATTATTAGTAATATTCAGCACATGTTTAATACTTATTAGCTACTTGTACTTCAGTTTTTTGAGTTGCTCATGCAATGGTTTTATCCACTAAGTAAAATGCATTTCTCAACTTGTCTTTAGGGACCAAGAAAAGAAGTTGTCACCACAGAGTAAACTTTAGTCTCATTTGTTATTCCATTTCTAAATCATCAAACGACTATTACTTTTAGCTACACTTTTAATAATAGAGTTTGGAACAGTTTAAATGATTAAATACCAATTGGAGCATCACTTGATTAAATCCCATTTCACATCTGTGTACAGGCAAGGGAATAAGTCAAAAGCCATAATTATTTTATTCCTGAGTTGTGATAATTAAAAATAAGATCTGAACTAGACTAACCTGCCTAAGATGAAAATTTGAGATTTTATTCTGTTTTTCAAAACACTGTATTCACATCAGCCATGCAAATAGACACTACCAATTCAGACAACCCCACTCTGAAAATATTCACATTTTCACATATAATAATCCAAAAGAACTTACTTCGAATCTGTTTTTTAATTTCCTTAGCAGGGTCCAACCAATTCTGAAAAGGAAACGATAGCTTGAATTTGAATCAGAGAAGAGTAAACATGATTCAATGTTGACCCGGCAGGGACACCCACTCCATATATTTGAGAGTGAGTGGCTGCTGGGAGGCCCTCCAAGCTGGGCCCTTCCCCCACAGCTGCTGCCCCTTTGCCAGGCCCTGCCAGGGTCCAGGCACTGGTCCAGGGGGGGAAAAATGTGGTGTCCACGATTCACTCTAACAAAATTATTTTCTTTTACAATCAATGACTTCAGGGACTCAAGCTAGTAGAGAAACAGAGTAGATAAAAACCCAAAACAAAAAACAGTGGATTTTATGTTCAAACAAATTACTAGAATAAACTAAAGATACATGTATTTTGATACAACGTTTTCCCAGCTATTCAGTCCCACACAGTGACTTCTGAGATTAAAAAATTCTCAGGCGCCTACTTAGAAAACTTCCCTAACAAATGAATGCTTGCTTGAGATTTAAGAGTTTCCTCATCAGAACACTCAGATCTTTAGAAGTGAAGTTAGACACTGCCCACTGAATCCAAGAGAGATGATTCACTGCACACCACCACAACATGTAACATCTCTGAACAAAATTTCTGTGACTCCGTTTTACACCAATATGATGGGAACAATTTCTTTTCCCTTATTGTTCAGGTAGTTGTGGGATTCATAAGGCAATCTCTGAAGAGACTGCATTATTCAGGTATAAGAGAGTAGAGTCTACAGAGGTATTGCATTAAACATTAAATACCTACTAACTATAGGAGACAAGTGTCAGGTCAGCCAACAACCCATCTCAATATTCTGATTTGGCAAGAATATGGAAAGCATAATAAGATGAAGTGAGGATAGGAGAGCAGCCTCGAGAACGGTTTCTATAGAAGTATCAATGTATTTGATATTCATTGGCTCAGAGCCACTGAAATATATCATCACACACAGAAAAAAGCAACATATAAAATGCTTTCCTGGAACCATAAACAACTGAAGAGAAACATAATCTTACTGTTTCCACAATATTTGAGATTAAAGGAAGCTGTTAATAATTTCCTCTATGAAGAAATAAGGGGATCAACAGCCTTTAGGGGCCCAGAGGAGTAAATGTGGGCGTTTGAGGAGAGGAGAAGTGGAGGAGAGTTACCAATTCAATTCTCCTTCCCACTCTGGCAGTAATGAGCAGCAGCTGGAGCCCTAGCATGCTGTCCTGCTTGGAGTTACTCACCTTCTGGTTTTCAGTATCTCGATATGTAAGCCCAAAGTAATCTTTTTCTAGCAAGTTCAGATGTTCACATACTTTGTCAAATAGCACTTGGCCTCTGGAGCGTTTCTATAGAAAACAAAGCATAAAGAGAAGTCAACACACTCAACGAAGTTCTCTCAATTGCCATGAATAAAAAGAGGCAACATTTAAAATCCTGCTTGCTGTAACTATACAGAAAGTGATGGATGGATGGTCAAGTGTGATCGCACTTCACCACCTCCTTTTCCACTAGTTCAAAGGCTCAATTAAGTAGACCTAAACCTGCAAATGCCTGTCCCTACAAAAAACAAGGAATCATTAGTGTCCCTGAGTAAGTACAGCTCACCTGCAGATAATGTCTAACAGAAGTAGCCGGGAATGGTGTGGTGCTTGGAGGCCCCAAATATCTTGTGAAATGTAAACATCCCAACAGGAAAAGAGAGTATTTAAGGACCAACAGAAGCCATGTTTCAGCCAACCCAAACTTAATTCCCATATTACCAGATTCTGAGCCTGAGAAGAACGAACTCTATTCCTTGTCTTAGCCCTCCCCTTAAAACTTTCTCTATCAATCCTTACTTAAAAACTATAGCCACGAATCACTTTCCAAAGCCCAGTAAACTACTTCATTAGTTTATTTATTTATTTATTTATTTTTTGCCACAAAACTCAGTTTTATATTACAGTATTCAATATTCTTCCAATTTGAGAAAAATTCTTCCTAGTCAACATAATAAAATGTCCATTAAATATATAATGATTTATCATTTATAAATAAAAAAATATAAATGTATATGTTATATTTTTGGCCATTAAGCTGTCATTTGGAGAAAGGGAAAAAAGTAGTCACCTGGGGGAGGAAATCCATCAGTTTAATTTACTGTGATACACAATTATTATATTCATTTAATCCTTCAAAGGTCTTTCAACATGGCCTTGGATTCTAAAATGATTTGGCAACAACTAAGCTAAACTATTTTTTGTGTGTGTAGTTCCAAGATTTCTCATCTGATACAGTAAGCATATTTGTCTTTAAGATTTAATGTGCCGATATTAACAAATATGAAAATTGATAAACAATGTACATGCCAAAATAATAAGTATTCAGAAGACCCCTAAATGGTGTGTATTACTATGTAACCATAATTATATTGGAAATTAATCACTCAGTCCCCTCAAACATGACTATTTGGGAAAAAGAATACATGTATGACAGAAAAGTAAAGCTTTAATTGTAGCTTGCTAAATAATCAATGATGTATTTGAAGAAAGTTTAATCGTGTATGAAAATAAATTATAAGTTAGCAAAACTACATAACATTGTTCAATGGACAGAAATAAGTGGGATAATGAAATGCTGCTCACCGGTTTTAATCTTGTTTATAGATAATAGCATATTATTTCTGAATAATGCTCAGCAATTTATAAAGTTTTTACAAAAAAAAATTGGTTCTTCCAATGCTTCTATTGGTATTATCTCCAGTTACACAGAAGTTCAGAGAAGTTAGATGAGAGAGGCAGTTTTAAGCAGGTAACTCTGGGTGTGAGTGTTCATTATGTCTCTTGCAGGGATGTGAACTCCTCTGTAAAATGTGTCTGATACCACCTACCACATACCAAGCACTCCACAAATGTCAGCTATTACAGTCCAAGTGACTGACAGGTGGCAGAACATGCAATGTAGAACTAGGCATTTCTGCTGTAGGAGCACATATACCACTTCCTACGGTGTCAATGCACTCTTTCTTTAGCTATCAATTTCCTGCTTACTACTTAATTTGCTTTAGCTAGACCACAATATTTACACATACAACATACAAATACACATCAGTGTCTGGCCAAGTACTTTCCCAATGAGTCAAAACAAACAAAGCAAACACAAATAAATGCACATTTCTCCTATTTCCTCTGACCCAGCAGACCACAGCCAGGCCCTCACTGGAAGACTTTTTTATTTTATTTTAATGTCATCAGCTGCCTTGGGCATTGTTTTCATTAGCTGTCTTCTGGCTGCTGTTTTTCCTTTTGTCTTACAGGCGACATTGATTAGATCAAGCACAGACCACTATTCTATGTGGCTCTTAGTTTTCTGGCTTCTCACAATTTGATTTCTATTAATGACTCATAGTTACCTCTTGACTAGAATAGATTTTGTCTTACTGAATATTTTAAACACTTTTCCTGAGCGCTGGAAGCTGCAGCCAGAGCTGTCAGAGGAAAGGCCTGGAAGGGTCTATCCCAGTGGTCTTCAAACTGCGGCTCCTGAGCCACATGCGGCTTTTGGCCCCATAAGTGTGGCTCTTCCACAAAATACCACGGCCTGGGCTTGTCTATTTTGAAGAAGTGGCGTTAGAAAAAGTTTAAGTTTAAAAAACTTGGCTCTCAAAAAGAAATTTCAATCGTTGTACTGTTGATATTTGGCTTGTTGACTAATGAATTTGCCGACCACTGGTCCTGATACACCAAGGTTGCTGGTTCCGTCTCCAGTGAGGGCACATACAAGAAGCAACCAACAAATACTTAAATAAATGGAATAACAAATCAATGTTTCTCTCTGTGTGTCTCTCTCCCCACTTCCTCTCTCTAAAATCAATAAATAAAAAAATAAAAAAAGATGTTCAAACATATGTTATTAGAAAAACTGCAATTAAAACAAGATACCCTTACACACCTATTAAGTGGCTAAAATTCAAAATACAAATACCAACAAATACAAAGTTGTGGAGGATCAGAAACTTTTATTCCTTGCTGGTGGAAATAAAAGTGGCTGATTGTACAGACACTTTGGAAGTCAGTTTAGGAGTTTCTTATGAAATTAAAAAACATGCCGAAACCGGTTTGGCTCAGTGGATAGAGCGTCGGACTGCGGACTGAAAGGTCCCGGGTTTGATTCCGGTCAAGGGCATGTACCTTGGTTGCGGGGACATCCCCACTAGGGGGTGTGCAAGAGGCAGCTGATCGATGATTCTCTCTCATCAATGTTTCTAGCTCTCTATCCCTCTCTCTTCCTCTCTGTAAAAAATCAATAAAATATATTAAAAAAAAAAGAAATTAAAAAACACACTCTTACTATATGATCTAACCATCAAGTTCTTTGATAATTACACGAAAGAGTTGAAAATTTATGTACATATATTAGAAAAAACCTGTACACAAATGTTTATAGTAATTTTATTCAACATTTTAAAACATGGAAGCAATTAAGATGTCCTTCATTAGGTGAATGGATAAGTAAATTGTGGTACAATCCAGACAATGGCATATTACCTAGCACAAAAATGAAATGAGCTATCAAGCCATGAAAAGACATGGAAGGACCTCAAATGCATATTACTAAATGAAAGATGCCGATATGAAGAAGCTAAAAATTGTACAATTCCAACTCTATGACATTCTGGAAAAGCAGAATTATGGAGACAAAAGAAAGATCAGTGGTTGTTAGGATTACATGGGGAAGAAGGGATGAACAGATGACACAGGGAGAATTTTTAGGGCAGTAAAACTACTTAGTATGGTACTATAATGTTGGATACATGTCATTATTTACTTGTCAAAATCCCCATAGAATATACCACACAAAGAGTGAACCCTAATATAAACTATGGATTTCAGTTAATAGTTTGTGCCAATATTGGTGCATCAACTGTACCAAATATAGCACCCTACAGCAAAATGTTAAAAATAGGGGAAGAGGGAAGAGGAAGAGGACAGTGTGAGGGTTTTATGAGAACTTTCTACTCAATTTTTCTGTAAACCTAAAATTGCTCAAAATGCCTATCAGTAAAAAAGTACATACTGACAAAAATAGTTAATGTCATCTTTTAAAATGTTAATAAAAATAATTTATCAAGTACTTTAAAAGATAAAATGAAGTTAATCTCCAAATGATTTTACTTTGCTTAAAAATGTTGTTAGGAGCAAACATTTTTTAAAAATTAAATAATGTAAGTGACGACACATACAACCTCTTGGATAGGCTACCATCCTCCTGCATCCCAAGTGTATACACACACACACACACACACACACACACACACAGGAACCTCACGTCTAAAATGCCTGCGAGCTAATATTTGGTAAGGAACAGGAGCAGGCGACAGATCAAAGTGATTCCTCATGAGCTACACTGCCCAACCCAGTAATCCAAACTACAAACAACTGAAATGATGCATTCATTAGCTAAGGTTCAGAGGCTTTCTCTGGACTACATTCAAGAGGATACGTCTATCATCGCCACTCAAATACAGCAGTTGAAACAAGCTTTTCTGTGGCATTAATGAAACTTCCTACAAGTCAAAGGTCACTCAAGATTTTTACAAAAATGTTTGTAAAACACTGGTTCTTAATATATGGGTCATTAACTGGCATCACCTGGAAAGTCTGTATTAACGGACTTTTTATTTTTACTTGTCCACTTAGAGGGGCAATTTTTAAAAATTAATTTTAACACACTTTCATATGGGGAATTTCAAACCTACTAAAAAATATCGTGTAATGAAAACACTCCCAGTTTCAACAAATGCCTTGAGGTTCATCTATAGTTCCTCTCATCTACCCCCCCATCTACCCCCTCTTCACCCCTTAATTGTGAAGCATCTCAGCCAATATTACCTTTATATGTCTCAGTATGTAACTCTACTCTTTAAAAAATGTCATCCCAATACCTTTATCAAATCTAAACAAAATGAGCAATTTCCCTTATGTTATAAAATACCTAGCCAATAATGTAACTTTCCCAATTATCTCCTTTTCTTTTTTTTCAGTTTGTTTGATAAGTTCATACATTGCAAATTCCCCCTTATATTGGTTTTCCTCTTGATATTAATTTGTCTAAGAGACCAAACCATTGGCTTATAGAGTTCCCTCAGTCTACACTTGGCTGTTTGCATCTCTACGGTGTAATTTCTTCAGTCTCCTATATTTCCTGTAAATGGAAGTTAAATCTAGAAGCGTGATCAGATTCCGATTGAACTGATTTTCGTAAGTGATACTGTGTAATTTTATCAGCAGGCATAAAGTGAACCTTGCCTTTCTGGTGATATTAGCAATCATTGGTGAGGTTGCAAGATGGGACTATTCTAATACTAATCATTCCTGTTCTCTTTATTAGGTGGAGTGTGTCTATAAAGAGATCATTTTTGACAGAATTCAGAATCAATGCTCACTCCTTTCCCTTTATCCAATTTCAAGATAGGAAATGAATTGGCTCTTTAGCATCGTCTGAAAGTCGCCAATTAGATTTTTTTTGTACTTTCACTATGAAACCCTGGGTTGAGATAGGTTTGATGTATTTCAATCCCTCACAAATATTAGCCATCCTGATGATGCTCTAAATGTGCCCAAATGCTCTGCCTTGCCTACTGCCTGTCAAGTTTCTCTTATCCTCCTTCACAAACTTCTCAGAGCCACTTCTTTAGAGCGTTCCCCGTCCGCCCAGCCAAATATGATTTCTCTCTACTCTGGGCATTACAGCACTTTATAGCACCAAGAGGGCACTTTTCACATTCGGCCTTATATCACAGCTGTCTCTGCACACTCACCTGATGTCCCTGCTGGCTATAAAGACATTCCCAGTGGCACCATGCCTCCTGTAATTAATCTTCTATGGATGCTCAATTTGGTCAAATACCATTAAGAGATGAAAAAGATAACCTGATGAAACTTTACATAAGATTTTTCTTGCTAACTTATCATAGTCGATGTCATAGAATAAATATTTTCCAACTATTGGTTTTCAACTGTGGACCCTGGAAGCATTTAAGAAATGGTGCCCAGGAACCCACCTCAGCTCCAATAAATGAGAATATCTGAAGTCGGGCTCAAGGCTTCTGCATGTTTTTAAGATCCCAAAAGATTTATGCGAATATGGTTGTAAGTTGTCAGGTACATTTTAGGTTAAATTATATTTATGACAAACATTCTTAAATGTGAGGTCTCTAAAGCAACGTTTTTGAGAAAATGTGTAACCTTTTCAGATTTAGTTTAGGCCCAACACACTCATAGCTGCATTATAAATTTCACATACATACATACATACACACACACAGACACACACACTTAAAATCTTAAAAGATACCCATTTCAACAAATTTTTAAGTTCTCAAAAAATGATAATCATCCAAATGCAGAAATAAAATTATACAAATGAGAGCAAACAACGGTAAAGGTACTTTTGCTCCACACTGTATATGAAATAGAAGTGTTTTTAATGGTAAATTTTGTGTTTTTATGACGGGCATTTTCCCTTTAGGGAGCTAAAAGATAAACCTTTACTCAAGAACCTGCTCCATGACTGAATAATGATCCAGGCAGATTAATGAATGTCCGGATTCCCTCTTTTGTAACAGAGCAGAAGCATTATTCACTTCCCAGCAGGGCAGAGAAGTGACTGGGAGGAGCTAACCGGGCACTGAGCCCAGGGAGGGACCAGGGAGGAGCTCTCAGGGTTACAGCTGACCTGGAGACAGCTACACCTGCCAGGCATTCTCCCAGGGGAGCTCCTCGATGCTCAAGTCCCTAGAAATCATTTCTGAATCCCTGCTGCCGACAGTGAGTGCAGAAGCAGGAGCACAAGTTGCACCAAGACTTCAATAAAATGTGTTTTTCTCCCATCTCCCACAGCTGAAGCAGCCTGTGAGGCTCTCCTGCAGCCAAGGCTAACCGCTGAAATCAGAGAAATTTGCAAAGGCAAATATAACAGTACAGCCTTAGAAGATGGGTAACTGTCCTTATTTATCCAGAGCAGTACAATCACAAAGAAAATGAGGCACAGCAAGCCTGTGTGCCTGAGTACAGGCGCTAATCAGCAGTTCCTACTTCGCGCGCGCGCCTGTGTGTGTGTGTGTGTGTGTGTGTGTGTAGGAGCGGGGGGGGGGGGGGGGGAGGTGTTGGGTAGGGGAGAAAGGCCAGGACCAAACTTACATCGGGATGTGTGCATATCTTTAAGGCCCCTCAGAATGTATGTGTGCATTTCTTTAAACTATTCACCCTGAGAAATGAAAGAACAAAAAAGCCTCCTGTTACATTGCTTAGGCTTAAACCACTCATGTTAATACAGGGAAGTACAAATGACACCGAGGACTGCCAGGGAAATCAACAGCACTTTTGTACCCTTACTTCAGCTACTGTGTTGTGTGAGGAGTGTTACCACTGTAAGTCCTTATTCTTCCCATCACAGTATCTTCCTCAAATAGATTGTGAATTTTCTTTTGGGAATAGTATTTTTCCATATAGTCTGTATTTTGTGAACTCATATTTCTGCTTCCTGAGGACAGTAACTGTTCACCCTTTTTATTGTCCCTGATAGTGTCCTAAATACAGTAGGCATTCGACCTATGTGCTAATTACATGCTACTAGCATGAGCGTAAAGACAGTTTCTCCTCACATCATCTTGGGTGAATCTTGAAGTAAAAGGCCATCATCCTTTCCCCATGCTTCCTTCCATAACTGCATTTTCCACACTGAATGATTTTCCACTTTCCTCACTTTTAAAGGTCAACTGGAATTCTCTTTATTTCTAAATGATTGCACCACAATTTATGTGGAGTTTAGGAGCATCTGAGGATCTCAGCAAACTATTGAGGCCAGAGCTTGAGCCAAAATCAGACACCCGGCCTCTGGTTAAGTCATCTTTTCCTGGGTTTTCCTTTTTCTTGGTCAGATTCTTGATAGAAAAACATTCTAACACTGTCCTCCCTAAAATTTAAGTGGAGAGTGAATTCTTTAAAATAATCCACAGTTGGAAAATACCATCAGGCTGTGGCCAACTCAGGAACAAAAGATGATGGTGCCTGATCCGTGATGACAGGGCACAAACCCTTTAAGGAAGGTCTGAGGCGGGGAAGGTCTAAGACTGTTCATGGCACCAGCTGCCTCACATGCGTTTATTTCCTTTCTGCACTTTCTGGGTCAAGTGTACTTTCAATGTCAAGTTTAATAGGCACAGCAGGAAGTCCATTATCCACACCACTGCTGCCAGGATCCATGTCCAAGGGGCAGGGCTCCATGGGATCTTCCAGCCTATGAACTCATCCCAAATGTGATCCAGGCAGCATATTCGTAGCAGGCTGCCATGAGAGGCAGACATCAAATTTCTTCAGTCCAGATGTTACATATATTGTCAGGCCTTTCTTTAAATTCATGAGGAATCAGCTTTTCAGAAAATCATGCTGGTTTGTTCTTTCACAATAATCAATAATTATTCTGCCACTTAAAAAAAAATTGTTTGTTTTGTTTTTCTTCTTTCCTGGTCTGGGTAAGTTTTAAAACAAAACAGTGATTTCCATGTCTAAATTATCTAGAGATAATTCATCTAACATATTTAAAGTAGACTACCCTTCCGATTCTTAATTTGTTTTCCCACCATTCTGTTTTACGTGAGATACATATCGGAAGCCCCGAGGGTGGGCCCCAGTTCTACAACTAGCTGGCTCTGTGAGGCTGGACACATTATTTCACCTTTCTCAGCTTCACTGTCTTCCTTATAAAGTGTAACGATATTAGTAGTCACTCATAGGTTGTTGCACTAAATAAGATAAAGCACAGAAGATCGATGTTGCCTAGCTCAGTGGTCAGCAAACTCATTAGTCAACAGAGCCAAATATCAACAGTACAACAATTGAGATTTCTTTTGAGAGCCAAATTTTTTAAACTTAAACTTCTTCTAACTCCACTTCTTCAAAACAGACTAGCCCAGGCCATGGTATTTTGTGGAAGAGCCACACTCAAGGGGCCAAAGAGCCGCAAGTGGCTCGAGAGCTGCAGTTTGCCGATCACGGGCCAAGCTCATGGGAAGCAATAACCACTAAATGTGATTATTAGTAGGCCTTTTTGAGAAGGAGCCGAAGAAATTTCGGGTTTATAATGCTGAAATTTGATACAGAAACTGACATGCTACTGAAAGCTTATTTCTTCTCTGAAGTGAAATCATAGAAAACAAGTCATCCCATTTCTCTCATGAAAAGCAAAAATTCACTAAAGCGTGAAAATAGCATTCTCAGAAATCAGTGTATATTCAATTATCTTTTACACACACACACACACACACACACACACACACACAACAACAACAACAACAAACACAAAACAAACAAAAAACATGGTTTTTAGTAGATATTGGGTATATAGGTACATTTTCGTACATCCTAGGCCAAAACATAAAATCTATATATTTAAAAGCCTAAGCGACTGAACAACTAAATGACTGAATGACCAGTTGACTAGTCACTATGAGGCACACTGACCACCAGGGACAGATGCACAACACAGGAGCTGCCCCTTGGTCAGTATGCTCCCACAGCCAACCTCCTGTGGCCCCTCCCCGCAGCCAGCCTCCCGCTGGCCAGTCCCGATTAGCCCCAATTGGGGCTGGACAGCCAACCTCCAATGGCTCCTCCCCACCCCCCTGGCAGGCCAACCTCCTGCTGCCTCAGTGGGGCCTGATCGCCCCACCTGTGCACGATACCTGTGCATGAGTTCTCTAGTAGTTATATATTACCCTATATACTGCATACAATACTGCCAAAACAAGAATGCATTGTTCAAATGCCACGGTGTCGACCTATGTTTTGACGGAGATTCAGTGCACAAATAATTTCAGCACATACATGAGAAGAGTTCCTTTTTTGCGCAGGAAGCCTTTCAAAAGAGGCCTTTTTCTTTCAGCCACAATCTGTTTCTGCCTTCGTTTGTTGTAGCAATTTCAGCCTGTATTCGAAATTAGACTTTTGTGCTCACAGACATGCACCGTGGAAGATAATAGCTTCCCACTGAAGCATGCTCCTTCTTGGCCAACAAAAACATTGGGCCTGGTTTTTACAAAGAGTTTCACATCACACATATGAGACGTTGGCAGCAAACTGTCAGACAACATTTCCTGCTGCTAATCTGCTAAGGATTCAGATCGCTAAGCCAATGTGTGCAAAATGAATACAGAAAAGGAAGCCAAAGGAAGAGGAATGCTTGAAAGAGAGACAAACTTAAACCTCCATCGTGGAAAATAACCATAGTACCTAATTCTCAATGACGTAAAGCTCTGAGAAATTTTTTTCCTGTGAGAGGAAGCACTTACTATATTTTCTAAAATAATTCGCAAAAAAACAAACAAAACAAAACCCAAACAAAAACAAAAAACAAAAACAAAAACCCAAACCCAACCCCCACCAAATTATGATTTATAATTTGTTCAGATAAAGAGCTATAGGCATTGAAAATATTAACAACAAAAACATGACTTTTAAAAAGTCAATCTACTAAGTATAGATTTGCAGCACTGTCACCATTCAAATCCATTTCATTGATGATCAACAGAATGTGAGAATATATTATCATTGCTTAAAAAAAAGATGCACTAAGTGAACCTGTGTCCTTTCCACCAACTTCTTCATTCTCTTCTTAGGGCAAGGCTGTGAGTGATCCTTGCCCTAAGGAGGGAAAGAATGTCAGGGTTATTATATAGGCTACTCACTTAATGTAAAAATGTAATTACAGTTGACCCTTGAACACAGGGGTTAGAGGGTACCAAACTCCTCCCCTCCCCTTGCCCCTTGTGCAGTCCATAATTCACCTATAATTTTTGACATACTCAAAACTTAATAACTACTAACAGCCTACTGTGGATGGAAAGTCTTAGCAATAACTTAAACTGTTGATAAACACATATTCTGTATGTCAGATGATTATATAATGCATTATAATAATAAAGTAAGCTAGAGAAAGGTATTACAAAAATCATAAGGAAAATACATTTGCACTGTTGATTGAAAAAAAAATTGAGAATAAATGGATATGGGTGGTTTAAACAGGTATCATTTCACCGGTTAAATATAAGCTTTTAAGTTAAAATATTATAATCTATGAAAGATTATACAATGAAATACAAATAAATGCCTGGTAAAAAGTAGAATAGGATATCATACTTTAAATGATACATTAGACTTATCTTTGTCTGAGCCTATCAAAATTTGGATTAGAATTTAAAATCCAGTAGACAGGGGAAAAGGTCTTTTTAATTATTAAATATTTTTATTCTATATACATCTTCAATTTTTTTCTTGCATATTTAATACCCCAAAGAACCGTTCTGGGTTCCAGCTGGATCCACACATTAATGACTGGTACTGTTTCCTGACACCCCCTTATCAGGGGACCCCGACTTAATGCTGCCTGAGCTCACAGGCCTGACAAGCCAGCGCTAAGCTAATCCTCTTTGCCTGTTGGTCCCCATGTCTAGGAGTGGGTGTGCCCGAGGCTGCTCACCCTGCCCAGAAGGGAGGCCTGGTCCTAATTCTGAAACCCGGTCACCTAGCCCGCTCTCCTCAGGTCAGCCAGCCCACTCCCCTCAGGTCAGCTAGCCACTCTCTGCAGGTCAGCCAGCCCGCTCTCCTGAGGTCAGCCAGCCTGCTCTCCTGAGGTCAGCAGACTTAAAAGAACCTGGAGCAGCAGGAAGGCAGCCTCCCTCCAGCCTCCCCAGAACTCATTGAGCCGAATGGAGGGTGGCTGTTTAAGTTTTGGAGTTAAATTTTTTTTAAAGGCATGAGTAGCATTTAGAAATAGTAGTAAATTACATTTAAAAACGGAAACGATAAGGCAAACTGAATTCAGAAGACAAACTGCTTTGAAAGTAGGTACAGCCATTTGGCGTAATAAATGACGATAGCATTCTTTGATTTACAGGAAACATTCTACTCAAGCAAAAAGAAAACCACCACACATTTATTCAGATTATTCTGCTTTTTTCTTATGCTCGCAAGAGAGCCACCATCTTTCCTGGAGCTTCCTTGTGCTCAAGGTGGAACCGGGAGATTCGGGACCCAGAGACTTTCCCAGGGACTCAGGTGATGCTGATGCCCCTTCTGTGAATGTTGGTTCTATAACCGTCCTGCCTGCTCTCACCTGGTTTAGCCAGGACTGTGGAGCGAAAGCAAAATGCCTGGATCTAGGATGCCTGGTAGGATGTGAAGTGAAATTCCAAGACAGTCACACTCAAAAGTGTATCAAATTTACTTTACCTTTTGTTTTCATGTTAAAAAAAAAATGCTGAGAGAGAGTAAGTCCATGGGAAGACAAGTATGTGGTCATCAGATTTAGTAATAAGAGCCGCTCTGGAACAGAGATGGCCAGTGTGAGTGTGGTAAGCTCCCCTCCTGGCCTGGGAGGCCTGGCTTGCTTCTTCATCCCTGCTCTCTGCACTCCATCATCCAGCCTTCCTGCTTCCTTCAGCCTCCCTCCCCCCAGGCTTCCTCCTGCACCTGCCACTTTCACATCCTGGAATAGCCCTCCTGTGAATCCTTTATTTTATTTTTAAAAAATATTTTAGACAGAAAGGGAGAGGGAGAAAGAAAGAGAAGCATTGATTTGAGAGTAGAATATCGACTGGCTGCCTCCTGCCAGCCCCCTACCGGGGAAGGAGCCTACAACCTTTTTGGTGCATGGGAAGGTGCCCAACCAACTGGCCAGGGAAAGATCTCTACTCCAGCACCCCTTCCTCAGGATTCCACCCGTGACCTCTGGGACGAGGTCAAATCTCAGGGACCGTTTTTACGGCTACTGCTCTTACACCTGTCATGGGGGCAGTTTTATAAGGGTTGGTATGATGATCTGAGTAATGCTAACGTTAGCCTCTCAGGTAAGCAGTTTAAACTCACCCTTAGATTCCCAGCACATCACACAGTGCCTGGCATAGAGGAGGATTAGTATTATTTTTTAAATAGGAAAGAAAATCAAGCTAAAGTAAATGCATCTGAGGTTGATTTCCTGTTTCAAAACTTCAAAAACTGCCCTGACCTTTAACATTTGTTCATAACAAGTTTATATTTTTCTGCCACATGAGTATAATCTGCTCTGGGAAGATCTAGAGTGCTGGACTCCCCCTCACACCCCATTTAGTCAAGAAAACAGTATTTTACTCCCACAAGTAAAAGACCTACTCGTTTTTAAACTTCTACCTCCAATGTTGCAGGTTAACTTGCTGAAAAATTTCCCAGGTTGTCCTCAAGGGTCAAGTGGTCTTGAACCCTGGCTGTATTCCATTACTTTCACTTGATACTCAGGGATACAGCGGTCATATTGAAATGGCACACATAAAGAGGATCATGGGGTTTAAGGACCTCCCTCTGCTAAATTGCATTAGAGTAGCCTGATCTCCAAGGTGTCACCCACTTAGTAGGTCTAAAAATTGATTTTTAGAGAGAGAGAGAAAGGGTGAGGTGAGGGAGGGAGAAAGAGAAACACTGATGTGAGAGTTCAACATGATCGGCTGCCTCATGCACATCCCCGACTGGGGATGGGCCCCAAACCCACTCATGTGCCCTGGCTGGAAATCTAACCAGCAACCTCTGGGAGCATGGGATGACACCCAACAACTGAGCCACACTGGCCAAAGGGGGGGGGGGGGTCCTGTCTTTTGATGAATGTCACCTGGATTCTCTTTATAAATTTTTATTTAAAACTCCTGGATAAGCAGAAAAACATTCCCTCTTCCTTTACTACAGGAAATAGACAAACATGTGGATAGCAGACTGGAGAATTAATTATCAAGAGTGCAATTGGTTCTGCTACTTAAAAGCCTTTCTAAAACTGAATTAATATTTTTGTAGCAGTCACAATATTTAATGGGCTAACTTACATTTAATAATCTCGTAAAGAAAATGAACTAATTTACATGTCTAGGCATATTTTTATTATTATTATAATTTTTAATCCTTAATCAAGGACATGCTTTTTTTTTTCCTAAAGACATAACTGAGACATAACTGAAGCATTTTGCTCGGGGTAACAATCTAAAGCCATTCATGTGCTTTACAGGCTCAGGCTAATGGCATTTCCCTGAAGAATGCTGTGGCTTTTTAGTGACTTTATGTGCTGTCACCATGGCATTACATAAGAAATCACAAGTCTCTTTATTCCTTCTGGTTTTCCAAACACCATCCCAAGAACCACTTCCTTGTGCTGGCTGTACATCTGCACACCATCACGCGTTCCTATAGGGGCATCCCTGAGCGTAAACAGGACTTAGAGAGAGGATTTTCTTCCGCCCTTATGAGAAAATGGACTCCAAGTGCCCATACCAGTTAAACACAGCTGTCGGTCGCATGGAACAAATACATTCCCACACAGCAAAGATGCTTTATCTGTCGACAAAAAAGAAACCTCCACTGATCCCAGCATTTCATGAATTAATATCTCATCTGGCCACTTTAAGTTGCCATTTGCAGAGATATCCTGAACCTTGATTGCAGGAAACAGTCACTAAGCAACTAACAAAATAGGGCAGTCTTGGCCGGAGAAGCACTAGGAAGAAGCAAATTCCATTTATCTAGGAACAAAATGCCCTTAATAGTTGTCTGACCGGGAAAACCTCCCCACGAGTTATAAGAAGTTAATGTTATTGATGGAAATGGTGTGTGTTCCAACAAAAAGCTTCCACAACTTGAAATCCGTGACCTCTTCCAGAAGAAACAAATAAAAGCTTTAAGTGCATCAGCTGTCAACACAGCCCACACAGTTGAGGAGGGAAGGAATCCTGTGCTTCTCTGCTGTAGAGAAGAAACCAATCGAGCGCTGAGTGTGAGATGCCCTTCTGCCCCGAACCAGGAGGAAGGGGCGCTGCCTGGATGAAGACAGGGCATTACCACAGCCCCAAACTGGAAAACCGCTGCAGACTATGCATAGGGGTTTATTGGTTTCAAATTGAAGATACAATTTTAAAGAATATTTTCTAAATAACGTTGTAGTCCTTCACTGTGTAGAGTACAATCATAGTACCTTTAAAATCACAAATATACAGTATGTTAATGTATCACTACTCCAACATTCTTTAAAAAAATAAAAATAAAAAAAATATATATATATTGATTTTTTACAGAGAGGAGGAGAGAGGGATAGAGAGTTAGAAACATCGATGAGAGAGAGTCATCAATCAGCTGCCTCTTGCACACCCCCTACTGGGGATATGCCCACAACCAAGGTACATGCCCTTGACCGGAATCGAACCCGGGACCTTTCAGTCCACAGGCCAATGCTCTATCCACTTAGCCAAACCGATTTCAGCTACTCCAACATTCTTAAGTTGTTCAAAGAAGTCAGGGATTAATCATTCCTTAATCGTTGCAGCTATTATGGAAAACAGTATGGAGATAACTTAAAAATTAGGAACAGCACTACCATATGATACAGCAATTCTTCTTCTGGGTATTTATCTGAAGAGTATGAAAACACATTTGAAAGGTATAGGTACCTTTATGTTCACTGCAGCATCTATCTATCATCTATCTATCTATCTATCTATCTATCTATCTATCTATCTATCTATCTATCTATCTATCTAAAAGCCTAAGCTACCGTTTGACTGGTCGCTATGATGCGCACTGACCACCAGAGGGTAGATGCTCAATGCAGGCGCTGCCCTCTGGTGATCAGTGTGCTCCCACAGTGGGAGTGCCACTCAGCTGACTGACAGGCACCAATTGATAGGCACGCTGGGCTCATGGCTGGTGAGCACAGCTGCAGCAACTGGAGCCTCTCCAGCCTCTGTGGCAGCGCGCTACTGAGTCAAGGCAGCAGTCCAACATCCCGTCATCCCCTGAGGTGTCCCAGTTTGGGAGAGGGCACAGGTGAGGCTGAGGGACACCACCAGTGCACAAATCTGTGCACCAGGCCTCTAGTTATTTATAATAGCCCAAGACATGGAAATAACATAAGTGTCCATCGACAGATGATTGGATAAAGATGTGGCACATATATATATGTTGGAACATTACTCAACCATAAAAAAAAGATGAAATATTGCCATTTGTGGCATCACAGTTGGATCTTGAGAGTATTATGCTAATAAGTCAGATGGAAAAGGAAAAAAAGTGATTTCACTCATATATGGAATATAAAACAAAAACTAACAAACTCACCAAAAAAAAACCAATCTTATAACACAGACCACAGAATGGTGGCTACCAGAGTGGAAGGTGGTAGGAGGGTGAAGGAGGTCAAATATATGGTGATGAAAAGGAAACTAGACTTTTGGTGTTGAGTGTACAATAGAGTCCACTGATGTCATGTTACGATGTTGTACACCTGAAATTTATATAGTGCTATTAATCAATGTGACCTCAATAAAAAAATGTAACATAACGTTATAGTTCTTATCACTTTGTGCAACTGAAATTCTAATGGACAAAAAAAACAGCAAAAAGCCTGATTAAAGAGAGAAAGGCAGAATTGGCAATGCACTGGAGCACAAGAATCAATCACAATTAATGATAACATTTAATTATTTCTCAGTGGATGGTGCCTTATACAATCTCCAGCTCCCTACACCACATAGTGTAATGTCTTAATTAATGGCATTTGAAAATGATGCTGGGTCCTGGCTGGGTGGCTCAATTGGTTGGAGCATTGCCCTGCACACCACAAGAGTGCAGGTTCAACTCCTGGTCAGGGCACATACTTAGGTTTCCAATTCCATTCCCCGTCTGGGCATGTACAGGAGGAAACTGATTGATGTTTTTCGCTCACATCAATGTTCCTCTCTCGCGCGCGCGCGCTCTCTCTCTCTCTCTCTCTCTCTCTCTCTCTCTCTCTCTCTCCTCTCTTTAAAATCAATAAAACTATATCCTCGGGTGAAGATTAAAACAAAAAGAAAAAAATGATGCTGGGAATGTTTTTCTATGTAGATTCTCTCTTTGAATTGTTTGAAGGAGACTTACTCAACTATAATTATTACTGTAAGTTCCCTAAGGAGTCAGGCAAACCCAGTTCTTAAGCTGGGGATAACTGTCAAAAAGGGTCAGGGGTTGGGGTATGGAAAATTCTGAAGGTGGCGTGGCGGAGTTTGACAAAGCACTCTACACTCCCAACTTTAAATGTTAGTATTGCCCAGAACTCTACTATTAGTGTTCTTTTCTTCTTATTCATTAACTATCTACACTGTCTCATTATTCCCATATTTAAATTACTATGAAACATAACGGCTCCCACAAAGTCACCAGCTTGACCTTCCAAACACCGAGCAACTTATACAATTGCATGGTAGATGGCTACGTTCACATTCCAGGCACTTCCATTTCAATTGGTTTGAGTTAATTCATTATCTTCCCCCATAAACTTTCCTTCTCGTATCCTACATCTGTCCACTCAGTCACTCAATCCAGAAATTTGTAAGTCATTATCACTTACTGTCTCTGGTCACAACCTAGATCTTTCCTCCCCACACACCCAATTAATCCAAGTCCATTCAGCATCGCTTGCTGGTTCATCACCATCGAGCCAGTTAGTGTCCCAGTTTTGAGTCGCTTTCTCTTCAATCGCATAGAAGCATGTTTTAAAAACACAAATGGCCGAACAATTCCCCCATGGAGAGCCCCTCAGCAGCACACATTGCCTACTGTGACAGGCAGAATCCTAGAATGCCCAAGATTTCTTGCCTCCCTGATGTACACAGCCTGAATAATCCCTGAAACCGTGGTCAGAGAGGTTCTTACTCCTGTGATTAGGTTACTAGCTGGCACCACTGACCTTAACATAGGGCCATGATCAGGGCCTGACCCAATCACGAGGGCTCCTTTAAAAAGCAGCTGATAGGGGAAGGCAGAGAGATTACAAGGAAGGCAGAGGGATCCAAGGTGAGGGAGGGTCTTCGTTACCGAAACAGAGGTGCCTCACCACAAGGTCCCAACAGTGGTCCTCAGCCAGAGGCCAGCAAGACAGTGGCCCCTCAGTCCTGCTACCAGGAGGAAATGAAATCTGCCTTCTGCCCCAAGGAGTATGAAGGCGGATCTTTCCCTAATCTGGCCTCCAGAGGAGGTACAGCTGGCGAATTACTTGATTTCTGCTTTGAGACCCAGAGCATAGGACCAGCTGAAAAAATGTGAGATGACAAAAGTGTTTTAAGTCGCTACATTTATAGTAATTTGTTAAACAGCAACAGAAAATTAGAATTTCCAAACAACATCCAACCCTACTAGCACGTCTAGCCCTTCCTTCCTAAGTCTTCCATGAGTTCCTTCCAGCTCCATCGGTCTCCTCTGCCCCAGATGTTTCCACAAGCCATATGCTCGCTTTGCACCGCTCCTCATCTGCCCAATATTTCAACAGAATTATGTAAATGTCCTGAGAAGGATCAGAATTATTCCATAATTAAAAATTAAATAAAATACATGAGGACCACTTGATTTTAGTTTCCCTTAAATACCACCACAGCAACAGTCAGCCAACATTTTCCAACAATCAAAATCTACCTGTTCAATAGTGACCCATGCTCACCATTTTTCACAACAGGAACCATGGTTGAGGAATTTTTCCTCCTAAAGGAGGTTTGGACAACCACCTAAAGATCTGCTTTTTAGATAGCAACCCTGTGTCAAAGCCTAGATCCTCAAAGAGGAAAGAAGAATGCAGAACTGTGCTTCCAAGGCCACTCCCTATTTCCCCCTCCAGGCAAGAGAAATTCTCTACCACAGTAGAGGATCAGTCCCAACATGAAAAGGAAGGGGGCTGGGCGGGTTTCCACCTCTTTCCTCCTTCCTAGCTGCTTTTGTTGCGTCCCTAGTTATGTTACTAAAACTCAGCATACCACAGAGCTCCTAATATGATAAGAGGCAAAACATCCCCATATCCTACAGCGCACATGGAGTGACCTGCATTCTTAGACACTGAAAGTAAAACTGAACAGGAGGGAGCCTCTTCAAATAAACTACTTAGCTCTGGCTGGTTTGGCTCAGCGGATAAGAGCATTGGCATGTGGACTGAAGGGTCCAGGGTTCAATTCCGGTCAAGGGTACATGCCGGGTGGGGGGCGTGCAGAGGGCAGCCAAACGATGCTTCTCACTTATCATTGATGTTTCTGTCTCTCTCCCTCTCCCTTCCTTTCTGAAATCAATAACATATATTTAAAAAAAAATAAAATAGAATTACGAGGTAAGAATTCACAAAATACAGAAAGTTGAGACTAAGTGGAGCTAGAAAAATGCTCCGTGCAGACTTCCTATGAGACTAAAGAAGGGAGAAGCAGGGTGGCTTCACCAGCCCCTCCTCTAATAGACTTCCCTGCAGAACTGGAGGGAGTTCACGCCTGAGGCCAAGGAACACCACCAACTCATTTACCATAAAAGGTGAACCAGTTCAGACAACAGACCAGCACTAAGGGCCGGAAATGGAGTGTCTGTCACCTTTTTCAGAACATATTCCGGCTTGTTAAACACCCACTGGTTTCTGACATGAAAGCAATGGAACATTAGCTGCATCTTCTGTCTAATCTCTGCAGGCTGAAGCCAGGCAGTGAGAGATAAAAAGCAAATTCTTATTTCCCCAGTCTGTTGCTCAATCCTAAAAAAGCTTCTAGGTAAAAATGGGGCTTAAATCTTAAATGCAAGTTCAGTTACTTCCTGTTTGTATTTTAAAAAAAAATCATTTAGCATTTTCCAAACTGCCAAATTAATGATTACCTGATGTGAAAACACGGATACTATTTTTAGTACACACACACACACACACACACACACACACACACACGCACACACGCACACAGAAAGACACACACCCCCTAGAAATGCAGAGTTAAGATGAAATTCATTTTCTCAGAATTAAGAAATACTTTCCAGTGTCTAATTTATTATTAGGTGATAAGAGCAAATCTTTAAGAAGTGTGGAGTCTATGATCCCATGGTTTGTTTTTATTTAAAACAGTATATTTAGAGCAGTGTTAGGTTTGCAGTAAATTTGAGGGGAAGGTACAGAAATTTCCCACATGCCCCCCACCCTCACACAGCCAGTTTCTCCATTATAAGCAGGTCCCATCAGAGCGATACACTTGATGGACTTACATACTCTGACACATCATAATCACCCAAAGTGTACAGTTTCCATTAGGGCTCACTGGTGTGCATCCTATGGGGTTGGAGAAATGTATGATATACATCTACCATATTATGGTATTAGTTTCTCAGCCCTAAAAATCCTCTGTGCTCCACTGATTCATCCTCCCCTTTCCCCAACCCTGGCAACCACAGATCTTTTTCCTGTCTCTATAGATTTTCCAAAATATCATCTAGTTGGAATCATAGGGTAGGTAGCCCTTCAGAGTGGCTTCTTTCACTAGTGACGTGCATTTAAGATTCCTCTATGTCTTTATAATACTGAATAATAACCCACTGTCTAGACTGTTTTTACTTACTGAAGGATAAAAGCAAATCTCTAAGCAATATGAAGGTCATTATTTTTTTTTTTATGTTAAAGAAAACCACCACTCTATAAAATATTTTATATTTATATTCTTCCAGACAAGGCCTAGAAAACTATACTTCATGCTTTATGGGATGGAAGTTCCGCAAAGTTAGGGAACCTTTCAAGTTTGCTAGTCTCTGTCAGCCAACAGGGCCCTGGCACAAGTAAACATTTACATTCACTCTGTACCACTGTTAACAGCCAGTTGACAGATGAGGAAACGGAGGACTTCAGGGAATGGCAAAGCCAAGATGCCACCCAGGCTAGTGCTAGTGTGACACACTGCCTCCCAACATTCAAGATTCAATTCGTTATAGAGACAACTGGGAAAACCTACTTCCTATACAATCCTCCATTCTGACTGGATTAATGATATTTCCATAGATGTTCAGATATTCAACTGTTAGAGTTGCTATACATTATAAGTTTCACATTTTAAAAAGTCTGGATGTGAGTGATCCTTTAAAAAAATAAAATCCTCACCTGGGGATATGTTTTTATTGATTTATTTTTTAAGAGAGAGAGGGGGGAGAGAGGGAGAGAGAAATTTATGTGAGAGAGAAACATCTATCTGTTGTTTCCAGCATGAGCCCCAACCAGGGATCAAACCTGCCACCTTTCAGTGTACAGGATGATGCTCTAGCCAATTGACCCACCCAGCCAGGGTGTGAGTTATCCTTTTAATGGAAAACCTTAATGCTGGTTCCACTACTGGTGAACAGATTCATGGTAAAATTGAGTTCAACAGTTCCATTATTTTCTCTTAAGGAAGCTTAATATTGTGAATAGCAAAGTACAAGAGCTGACAGGACAAATTTCTTAGCAGAAGTGCCCAGCTGTTTAAGAAAGTTAAAGTTTGTCAGAGGTGAATCTAATTTTTAAATTAATTTAGTTTTAAAATGGCCCTCTGTTTATCGAAGTGACTTATTTACTAGACACTCTGAGAATGGGTCTGATATTAAAATTTAAAGAGAAAATATTTTAAAAAAAAATAACACAAAACCTTGGCAAGAATGATTAACAATAATAGCCTTTTCATGTAGCAATAGCCTTAGATGAAACTTGCACTGCAAGCTAACTACATCGGCCTTGAAATAAGTGCCCAAACTGGCTGCTGTAATGCATTAATTTATTGCCATTTCATATTAGCCATGGCATACGTGTTACCAACAAAAAGAAGAAAGGCAGCTATTCAATGGCACTGTGCAACCTTTGAGCAGAGTTTTCCCTTCTCTATACCTCATCATCAATTTTTCCATCTCCTGCTGAATTATTTAATTGCCGTAATCCAAATAGCAGAGGAGACTGGACTGAAATACCGCTCTGACAGATTTCCCCTTCTTCCTCTGCTATAGAAGTTAGCATGGTCATAGGAATAGTAGAACCACCAAAGGTATTCCTGAATGCAGTTTTACATCTCCTTTTACCTTAAAGATGTTTTTCAAATTAAGAGCACATACTCACCTCTCTTCACGTGCCAGTTGGACACTGGGCCTGGAGGCAGATGTGCCAGCCAAATCCTAGAGCTAATCACTGCCTGTCTATGTGCACTTCCTCTCCAGACAGATCAGCCCATGTGTGCTTGCCAGGAGTCGCATGAAAGCGGGTTTCTGTAAATATTTTACCATGTCCCCATAATGGGGCCTTCAATTTCATACTGTACCCCAGTCTTCCCTGAGCCCACTACTGTATTTTACTAGAGGCATGTGCCCCCCTCCCCGCCCCCCAAACACACACACCACACATTTTGGGGGAACTAAACTAGAGCTCATGTTCTCTGATTCTAAGAACATGTCATTTACCAGATTTCATCTCTAGTGAAAAAGAGGTCACAGGTGCTCGCACAGGCCTCAGAATTTGGAGCCAAGGTAAAAAGAAAACAAACAAACAAACAAACAAACAAAAAACCCTCCAGCCTCTAAAATTGAAGGTAACAAAAAACAATTATATGAAATTCAAGAGACTATCCATGAATGGAAATCTTCCCAACTTATTACCTATGAGAAGATTTTCTAATCGTGTGGCTCATACCAGCAGACTGCTTCTCACACTTCCTGAAGGGCCAAGAGTACTTCCATGAACAGAAAGGCATTAATTTAAATGCTAACTGAGGGGAGATGAACTATAATCTTGAAAATTATAACCTGTCTTTCCTGGGGGGGAAATGCTGTAATTAGGAAATGAACTTGCAACTGATCAGGAAAATTGGGGGGAGGGGGGTGTGTGAAGGAGATCAGTGTACATGAAAACTCTTTCTCTCTAGGAGGGATGGCTAGGATCTCCTATTTATATTATTAGCCTTTCTGCATTGAGCTGGACTAGGTCATACTGTAGAACTTGCTTAACGTCATTCCATGTTAAGGTCAGAGCTGAGCCACGCTTTGAACACTGTTACATACACCACTTGGAAGAGCTTCCATGTTATCGCTCCAGCTATTTTCCTCTTCTTACTCAAAATAAAAAGTACTGTTTCCAAGTTCGACTCCCAGTGCTAACTATATAAGGTAAGTGAGAAGGTGCATGTGAACAGACTTTGGATGTACCTGTTCCTATGGCTGCACCAGTCATTACACAAGGAAACCGAGTTAATTAAAACTGTTCCCTCCTTGGGAGTCCCCAGGGACTTCGGTGTTTAAGCAGAAAAGCTACTGCTGCTGCTGCTGCTAGAAGGGCCGTTTGGCTATAGCACGACAGACAGTATGATATAATACTTCAAACTTGAAAACTGACTTCAGCTAAGCAGAGACCCATGGAGGGATTAAATCAGAATTTACATTTGACAGAACCAAAAACTCTGACACTTATGTAGTTGTTGAGTGAACAATACTTGTACTGGTTTGAAAAAAAATCTATATATTTTAAAATTAATTATTATTAATTAATTAATTTTAATCTCCTCCTGAGGACATACTTAGAGAGGGGAGGTAAGAGAAACACAGACAGGAACAGCGATGTGAGAGAGAAAAATTGATGGGTTGACTTCCATACCTACTGCAACTGGGATGGAACCCCAAACCAGGTATGTGCTGACTGGGAATCTAATGGGCAACCTTTGGGTACACAGGATGAAGCTCAACCAACTAAGCCACTCTGTCCAGGCAATTGTTATTTCTTATCCTATATAATAAAAGCCTAATATGCAAAACAACCAAACTGCTGAACAACTGGTCGGCAGGGGAACCGGGGCCGGCAAGTGAAGCAGTGCCAGGCCAGCCAAGGCAGATGCCAGCAGGTAAAGGGAGGGGATGGCAATCAGGGAGCACCGGTGGCAACCCACAGTGGTAGCAAATGGGTGACTGGGGGTGGGGCTGGCCACGAACCAGCCGATGGGCCCGCCAGTCACCTCCCACAGAGGGAGACCTGACTGGGGCTTAGGACCCTGAGGGCTCCCGGACTACAAGAGGGTGCAGGCTGGGCTGAGTGCATGAAAAAAATTCGTGCACCGGGCCTCTAGTAATCTATGAAAGGCAACAAGTGCTCTAAACAACTTTATGGATTATGGCCATTCTCTTTGCTGTCCAGTCAAGAACTTCCAAAGGGATTGTAAGGCATTTTAATCATGTAACATCTATAGAAATTGGAAAATTCAGACAATGAATTTGTTTTCCCAACCGAATCCCAGTAAGTGGAATATATAAAATGGTACAATAGATTTAAACAGTTAATTGAATTATGGGTAAGACAATGCATTTGGGAATGTTTTTAATAATCCCTTCCTGGCCAGTAGGTAGAAGATGACCAAAGCACATTTAGGACCTAATGCCATAAATTCTGTACCCTTTCTGATTCCTCAGAAGCATCTTTGGATTGTTATCAAGAAATGCTTCTAGCCGAAACCGGTTTGGCTCAGTGGATAGAGCGTCCGCCTGCGGACTGAAAGGTCCCGGGTTCGATTCCGGTCAAGGGCATGTACCTTGGTTACAGGTACAGCCCCAGTGGGGGGTGTGCAAGAGGCAGCTGATTAATGTTTCTCTCTCATTGATGTTTCTAACTCTCTATCCCTCTCTCTTCCTCTCTGTGAACAATCAATAAAATATATTAAAAAAATAAAAAAGAAAGAAAAAGAAAGAAAAGAAAAGAAAAGAAAAAGAAATGCTTCTGGGAGTGACCTCCACAGTTTTTGGCTAACTCCAGATTCCGGGATATTCTGGAGGATCCTGAATGGTCTCAGGCCTGGAGCTCATTCAACCAGCTAGCCTCTGCACAGGGCCAGACCTGGGGGGGAAGGCTTTTATGACAGGAATGCATCAGACTCTGGACTTAAGTAGCTCTTTTTGAATTGCCCCAATCTGGATATAAATCTCTCTCTGAACCTAGCTGATTCATTGGCGTCTTTCCCTTGGGTGCTACTCCATGTGGATTTACCTGGATCTCAAGCACTGGGTCTCCCTCACTACTGAATCAGAGTAAACTGAGTAAACTGAGGTCACATGCATGGAGACACAAGGTTGGGAGAACCCTGTGGGGAACACCTGCACGAGGAGCCATCTGCCACTTTTCCAATCATGCTCCGGGCTCCTCCAACAATCCGGCTCTTTGTGGAGGACAAACCAAACCACACCAAAAATGGCTTGAATATTTTCTATATGCAGTAGCAAACCTATATTATAAAATATGAACTCAAATTTCAGATCATATTTGACTTATTTTTCTAAAACCAAATCAGACTAGAGTGGTACCCAAATAATTTCTCTAATTGGATGATCATTAGCAAATGTGATGTTTGCTAATTAGTTAGATCAAATTAGTCCATTGAAACACAGAAGCAATGGGACTAAAATAAATGTGATGAGCACTATTTTCTCTATTGTGCGTGTGACTGGGATATTTTTTTCTTTATTTTTCTCTTTTAAAATTTATGTCCAAGAAATATAGGGCAACAATGACAACAAACTGGCTATAGAAACTTGCTTGTGTTAATGGCCAATAAAAATAATAAGGGTGGGGGGTATGCGGGGAGAGATTAACTGAGGAACTTATATGCATATATGATAGTCCCTGGACACAGACAATAGTGTAGTGAAGGCCTGGGAGGGGTGCGTTCAGGATGGAGGGGTCCAATGGGAAAAAGGGGGGGGGGATATCTGTAATACTTTCAATAATAAAGATAAATTTAAAATAATAATAAGGGAATGACAGTATTAGTGATTTATTTGGTATACATGAAAATCTGGTAGCATACAAATATTTCCCAAACGTATGTATGTATCAAATTACTTATAAGATCTTTCCTTATATTTTATTCGTAATAAGATCTTTTATATTTTAGATAATCAAGACTAAGAATTTGAAAAATTATTTGGAAAAAAGTCTCTCAAATGGACAAATATTGAATACCACAATGATCTCAGCTACTGCTAGAAGGAAATTTGAGAAAGTTCCTTAGTAGCATCTTGGGATGGTATACAGAAATGCTTGTTGGAGTGAACTCCACCATTTCTATTTACTCCAGAATCGGGCCATCTGGAGATCCCTCACCATCCCATAATTCTCTGCTGAATACACTCAAATCAGAATTCACTGTTTTTATTATTGTGAATTAAAGGCAACCGTTTATCAAGAATATGCTGCATCTCATGTAGTGTTCAAGTAAAGTACTAGCTTTAATCTTCTCAATGTCTTTTTGAGGCAAATACTTTCACCCTTCCTTTTATTTAAAAAGAAAAAAAATTAAATATATTTAATATAGTTTATAAATTATTTAATATATTTATACTAGTAGTCCTGCACACAAATCCATGCGCCATTGGCTCTCTGCAGGGCCTGGTCACTCCATGTCTGCTGCCCAGAGGCTCTATGCAGCCCAGAGGCCCATCCGAGGCCAAGGCGATGAAGCAAGCATCCCAACAGGCTGCTCATGCGGCCTGCTCTCAGTGGCCGCCCCCCACCCAGGGACTGGGGGACTCAGGTGGGTTGAGAGGACTGAGTGCCACCATATTTGTGACAGAATGACGGTTAATTTGCATAACACCCTTTTATTAGATAAGATATTTTTTTAAAAAATTTCTTTTTAGAGATAGAGATAAAGGGAGAAGGAAAGAGAGACAGAAATATCCATGAGAGAGATACATCTACATGGATTGGCTGCCTCCTGCATGCCCCCTGCTGGAGACAGAGTCTGAATCTGGGCATGTGCCCTGATTGAGAATGGAACCAGCGACCCCTTGGTACATAGCTCAAAGCTCAAGCACTGAGCCACACAAAATGGGCTCACTCCCACTGCTCTGGTGAGGAAACTTAGGTTCAGAAAGTTTAAGGAATTGTGGGTCATCCAGGGAACGATTCCATTTTCGCACCCCGATGAGGTGGGTTTGGAGAATCCCTATCGCGTGTGAACGAAACAAGACACCACGATGGGGCCTCTGCAGCATGGGGATCCAGGGACCCACCGCCGTCAGTAAAGCAAACGCTACCCTTCCAGAAGGGCCTGGGACCACACGGTCACGTCTGACAGCTGGTTTGTGTCACTTAAACAGTTTTCCTCTTGGTGCCTTCATCCAAGACTTTGATAAAATACTTATTTTAATGGAGACCAAAAACGGAAGGACATCTTTCCCAGGATAACGTTTTTATTCCGATCACACCTTGTGCACCTTCCCAGCCAGGTTTTACGTTCCCAGTTTGTATGGAAAGACAAGAGGTTTTTGAATACGTTTTTCAAGTGGTGCCTTATTCCCACTTTGAGAACCAGGCCACTGATTCACAGCCATTTTTCTTATTCAACTGGTTAGCTACAAATAAGTCCGTTTCGCTTTACCATGTCCAGAACCTCTTCATCTCCAGCAGTGAGCACGTCTTTTTCCTACCACTGAAGTCTGTTGTAAAAGTGAAAACGTTCTGCTGGCAAAGGTTTTTGTGACAGAAAAATGCCACTTTTAAGAATGTCAAATTCATAAAAATACTTTTTCATAAAGGAAAGTAACTGATCAACATTGCCCTGCCACTCCAAACACTCACAGTGACAGTAAAAGCAATACTGAATGGTGTCCCCCCAAGTTAATTACAAAATGAAAATTCTGTACTCGAAAACACAAATGACCTATAATGAATTTGGATATGAATTAAATTTAGCAGAATGATCAACATTACATAGACCTTGGTCAGTCCTGAGGCATTTATTCTCCCCACACAAAACACTACAAATTCTTCTTTAGAAAACTCTTGTAGCTCTGACTAGAGGGTTGCCAAGTAACCCTATTTATCCCTTTATACTGTATAATGGAATCAATTGAAAGACTCTCCTTGAAATTAACAAAAAAAAAAGCTCCTCTTGACTTGGATCAATTTTTCCAGAAAGTGAATCCACAGTGAAAAAAATACAACCTACTTCAAGGTGACCAAAGTCCATTAAGCTTCATAGCAAAACACAGGTAGAAGTATGTCATGTATCTCCCCATTTCCAGAATAAACATCCAAATCAATAAATGAATACAGTGGACTAAGATTTTAGCCAAAATCAAAGCCAGGAAAATGCAAGAAATAAATCCGAGCATGGCAATCTTAGGGAGGATACTTGAAACACATATTTTACTCCCCATAGCAACCCCCCAATAATTTGTCAAGTTATACAATGACAAAAATTCTATAAACATGTGATAGACTAAATAAATGAAGATCCAATAATTTTCAAAATATACATACATTCTTGATGTTCCTGCAATGTGTAGTAATTTAGTAACCCAACTCCATTTGCATCCTTACTGACATTATCAACATGAAATGGATTTGAATTTTCTGTTCCAAGAATGCCATTGAGTGCATGAGTGTCTTATGCAAAATCTCACAGGAATGATACGGGGGCTACAGACAGAGAAATCGGAGATAAGTGAATGTGGGACATGGGACGTCAGGTGAGCTCGGTGCTGTTTGTGTCATGAGGAGAGAGGAACAGAGATGTGGGGACCACAGGGTGCACTGCCCATGAGCCGGGAGCAGCTCTCACACACCTAGCTGAAGAGAGGAACCCTGTGAGCACATGGTGGGAGGGGCTTGTGTAGACAGGTGGGTACTCTACCCCCCGTGACCAAGGGCAGGGGCAGGAGGCAGGAGGAATGAGCTCTGTGAATGAAAACATTAACTGTGAAATGGAATCGCCTTGCTAAAAGAGCACACTACTCCCTGTGGCAGAAGATGCCACAGAGACTTGCTCTTTCACCTTGAATGCATGCCCCTACATGCACTCTCCATGATATTTGGAGAATTCAGCGATCTCCACAGCTATGGACTGGCGTTCTTGTTGTCCGTTAAACATCTCAGACAAATGCCATTCAACTGTCCATTCTCTGAGAGGAATCTGCTTTCTTGACCAAAAGGACACTCAAGCTGTGATGCCCACCACAATGTATGTTTTACAGATTACTTGTTCTCTCAGCAAGAAAAAGACATCCACAGTGCAAATCACACCACTGCTCCTCGGCACAGACATCTCCAAGCTTCTACCATGAAACAAGTGATGTGGCCATAAAATATTCAAGCAGAAAAGTTCAAATTCATTTAAATGATAGCACATAGCTAGGATATAAAATAAAACTTTATTTTCAAGGCCTCCACTTTGTTTTCCCTATCATGGAAAGTGTTGGAGATTTTTTTTTTTTTTTAGAAAGACCACATTTTTCTTTTGATTGTAACATTTGGGGGACATTATAAAGGTATTTTTAGTAATCTGATCCCTGTTAGAAACTTGGGGAACAATTTTGTATTTAGAAACGAGGCCTGAGTGTTTTTCCAGAGTTTTGAAAAAATAAAGAGGCATCATGTGTGTATTATGCCAACATTCCCCAGCTCTCAGTATCTGGGGCAAGAACGTTTAAAAATAGACCCTTACCTCCACATCACAGGTATACTCTGAGCCGTCCAGAAGTATCACTTTGCACTGCATGCTTTTTGGCTTCTTGACGATCTTTAGTGGAGATCGAGAGAGTTTGCTGCTATATGATTTCTGGGAGAGCTTATCGTCTTCCAGTTGCTGATATTCGAGCTGTTTTGCAGCCCCGGCAGCAAATTCCCGTTCCCTGTCGGTGACCTGTGAAGAACAATGAATAGTTCTCATTGCAGGATAGGGAATGAATACTGCATTGCTCAGGCAGTACCAGAACCCTTTAGAGCCAGGCATTGCTATTTCCTAAGGGGTGAGAGACACCTGAATTAGGATACCAGGAAAGGATATAAATATAGACATTTATAATGCTAACAATTTTACGTTTTGACGTTGAGATGCACCATCAGGGCCTTATTTCAGCTCTACTCAAGGCTGTACTTTGAAGATGGACCAAACGCCATTGAGACTTCATTGAGCAAAGGAGGAAAGCAAGCAGAACCCTGTGTTTTTAAAAAGCCTTGGATAATATTGGTCTTTTTATAAAAAATCATCTAGATTTTACCTGTTGTATTTAGTTTTCTTCATTCACTGGACCCTTCTATATTCTAAGACTCATAACTACCAAATATACATACAAGCTATCTTATAACTTTAAGACCTACAGAACTTCAAGCATTCATTGTCTCAGTAATTCTACAACTGTTAAAATATTTGCTTTAGCTCTAAATCAATTCGATGGAGCCAGCAGCACTGACATTCATCACAAAGTAATCCCCCAAATCCACTTCCCGTCATTGTAATGAGCCAGCAAAAGAACAGAGAAAATCTGCCCAAAAGCATCAACCTGCTTTCAAATCACCACAGTCTAAGTCCAGGCCAGACTCAGAACTACTGCAGAGGACGTCTTAGGTTAGCAATAAAATTCTCCCCTGGAATCTCTCTCCTTGGGATCTCTCTGTGCACTGTTCTCTAACTACTCCTTTTACACCCCTTATCTATCAATTAAATGACCACCAGTATTAGTGCAAATTCAACTCATGGGCCAGACTGCTGCTCCTCCGGCCTCCAAATACACACTGACAGTCCAAAGAAAAGTACCTTCCAAAATTCAGTGTAGGCCCCTTGAATAAGTGTGACATTTCCTCTCTCACGAACATACCATCGTCCCAGGAGCTAAGAGTGCATGGGCTGAGAGCGAGGACAGTACTGACAGTCTATCCTTTCAACGTTCCTTCTTCATTAGCCTCTACAAATTTACAGCGCTCTAATATAACCACAACGTTATTTCTCCCCATCTTTACTTCCGATTTTAGGTATAGAGTCCTACTTTTGCGATGGCATCTTGTATTACGTTCGGAAGATTACAAATATGGCCATTTCCTCCACTACTTTACCCAGGAATTCAAGGCAAAGTCTTGAGATGTTCTAAAGAAGAAACAAACAAACCAACCAACACCACTTGCTGAGCAAAGGAACTGCAACAGGCTAGTAGGCCAGGACAAGCGGAATAAGAAAACTGAGACAGACAGTTCAATAAGCAGTGTGCAGTCATCTAGTGAATCCTATCCTCCCTGAGCCAAGGACACTTTGAGTAAATGGTTTGCCTTTCTCCTCCCCAACCAGAGGGTAGATAGCTTAAATCACCCTCTTCGGGGAGACAGATGGCAGAAATCCAATTAGTGCCATTTGTGTCAATCACACCCAAGGACAGATGAAGTTAAGGGAATCTAATTTTGGCACGTCGGCATAAAACTGATGAATATTCTATTGAGATCCTCCCCTAAGACCTCCCCTAAACTCATAGCCTTTAAAACCCCTCAAAACAAAGGTCCCAGGGGCACTCTAGCTCCCAGGAGCACACCTGAGCCTTTCCTTCCCTCCCCCCCTCTCTTCTTTCCCCAGAGGCATGTTTCCCCTAAACGCTAAGGAACCCCGGGGGGCTTGCTAACTGGGCAGCAATGGGCAGCGGCAACTCATGCCGGGCTTAAGGTTCCCTTTCTCTGACTACTTAGGCTTTGTTTAACAAGTTGGAAGGATAACCTTTATCACAAAACCTTTTGGATCAGAGAGAGCATCTATCTGTAGAACATGAAAATAAGTGTTTTTCTCAATCTTATTTAAAAGCAAAACTTAAACAAGATGGGAAAAAGAAATAATCAGGTTGTAAACATATGCTTTCGCTTAATGTTATAAAAATGTGCTGTGCCTTCCAAAGGATTTCACTAACATGCTGACTTCTTCTCTCACCTGGTCTAGGATGTCTAGCCTTGACCCACATACACCTACCTATGAAAAGCAAACCACTTGCAGGGGACTCTAGACTTCCTTAGCACATGTGAGCCAGCGCTCTAAAACATGTGGATTCCAGGGCTGATGCTTTAAGCCAAATACATTTTAAACATGGATGCATTCAAGTCCAAGGTGTAAACCATGCTTTATATTTTATATGGAAACTTTTAAAAGAAATAGTCACATCACACGTGAAAACCAGAATGTCTAGCATGTCAGAGTTAAAAAGACAGATGTATATAGGGGAGGGAAAGAGACTGACCTGAACATCCCACTCAGAGTAGCTGGTAACATTATGTTTAGAGTGACTCCTGAGAAAAACCAAAATAGCTCTAACCCCTCAGCTTGCATAAAAATCAAGAGCATCTATCTATAATAATTAAAGCATAATATGCTAATTAGACCAGACAGCGTAATATTCTAATTAGATATGCTAATTAGACCAGAATGTCCTTCTGGTCAAAGCCCCCGCGGCTGTGAGGGCCCAGAGCACGCTGTGGTGGTGGCCGGCAGTGGCAGCAGCGGTGGGGTGATGGGGGCGGCACCTTCTCTTGACTGGCCCAGTCACCTCCCACAGATGGAGGCCAGACTTCGGCTTAGGCCTGCTCCCCCCGGGACATCTCCTGAGGGCTCCTGGACTGTAAGAGGGGGCAAGCTGGGCTGTGGGACTGCCTCCCCCCTCCAGTGCATGAATTTTTGCACACTGGGACTCTAGTATATATATATAGAGAAGGTTAATATGCCAAGTGTACCCTTGGAAGATCGACAGGGAGACTGGGATCTCGATCACTTGCTATAATGTGCGCTGACCACCAGGGAGCAGTGCGGAATGAAGGAAGGCCCTGATTGGCAGCTGGGGTAGGGAGCCCCTAGTCAGCACCCAGAAGGAAGGCCCCGGCTAGCAGCCGGAAGGCCCCAATTAGCCCTGATCACCAGCCAGGCCTAGGGATCCTACCTGTGCATGAATTTCGTGCACTGGGCCTCTAGTATGCTATAAAAAACAAAGAACTCTTACAATTCATAACAGCATGGATGGACCTGGAGAGGATTATGCTAAGCAAAATAAGCCAGTCAGAGAACGATAAATAAATATCACATGATCTCACTCATTTGTGGAATATAATGAACATAAACTGGAACAAAAACGGATCCAGAGACAGAGAAGTATCAAATTGACGATCAAACTTCAGAGGGGAGGTAGGGGAGTGGGGGAGGGGTAAGAGATCAACCAAAGAATTTATATGCATGCACATGAGCATAGCCAAAAGGCACAGACACTAGGGGGGTGGGAGTGGCTGGGGAGAGATCAATGGAGGAAAAAAGGAGACCTATGTAATACTATATGTAATACTTTAAAGTTTAAACAATAAATAATAAAAATAAAATAAATAAAATAAATCAAGAGCATAATGAAAGCTGGCAGTGTGGTGTCTAGCCTCTCTGTAAACCCAGATAAAACCAATAATTTGCTGTGCAGCTTTTAGTGTGAGTTTAAGAGCTTTAATCAAATGGAGGAGTTACCAAGCAAGGTTGTAGAATGCCATTCATTGAAGCCTTCGCATAGAGTAAATGTTCATTTGCCCAGGACCAGAAGGGGCAAAGCAGATGGCCCCTCATAGTTCCCGCCAGTGCTAAGAGACCAAGGTCAGATCAGACCCTGAAAATGCTCAGTAAATATTCTTTCATTGGTTTTCTGGCTGCTGCAGGGGTGAGGGGGCCCAGGGGAGTCTTGAGCTCACCTCCTTCCTCACGGGGGTGCTGTGCGCTGCGGCGGCCGCGAATGGCTCTAAGGCCTGGTGCTGCTCCTCTGGCCCCGGCTGTGCCCTCTCGGGACCCTGCGGACCCGCTGCCTCCTGGGGCTCGGCCTCCTGCTCGGGCTTGGATTCTGAGTCTGAGCCAGATTCGGTCGTCATGGTTGATTGTTCTGCAAGCAGAAGAAGGGAAAGTCCCATTATTGGGGTGCAATTACCTTCCCGAAACAAGAAAACCAGGATGCTACACAGGACGGCTGCAGAGAACCACAGTATAAAAGATGGCGACATGCTAACAAACAAAACATGATCCTACCGCACACAACTAACCAAGGACTTGTCAAATTTAGCATGAAGATGGGTGGCCAGGAATGGCTCAAAATTAACGTTTAACTAAAGTAAAAGTTGATTTGTTTTATTCACCGGTTTTATTCCTATCACATTTTTGATAATCTAATTATGGAAATGCATATTTTTTTCTCATCCCCTTTCTCCTTCCTATCTCTAAGGACCCTGTTCTCCCTCTCCCACCCCCTGAATCTCTCCACGCTTGCATGAACAAATGGCTTTCTCTTTGATTTCTCATTGAAGCACCTAAAAGGCTTCTCCAGTGACAAGGCATCTGTCCCACATTGGACAAGTGCCGGCCACAGCTGGAGGGAAGCTGGACAGCATCGCCTCTTCCTCCCTCACAAGTTCATTCTCACAGGTGTATTCCTGGCTTCCTTCTGTCTCCCTTGAATGCTGAAAGGGAAATATCTCACACACTCAAACCATAGATCTTAATTTATAATAATCTGCTCTTACATCCTAAAAGAGACTTTCTAATATAACCACCATCTTCTAAGCATTTGCTGGTCAAGACGCTTAAGTATGTTGTGCCCAGTTTCTACATCTGCTAAATGAGGGGACTGGACATGATCGTATCTAAAGGACTTATTTTCTGTTGCTGCTTTCTCCTCTACGAATAGACATGCCATTTTATGAAAGCAGCTGTTTGCTCTAAGCAGCCACTGAGCTGTGATGCCTGTGGTTAACACATGTCATTGCAAGTCATTTCTTATCTTGGGTATGTGGGAACCACCTCAACAAAAAATATCTCAGATTGTCATAATTTTCTCCTTCCTGATTCTAATTTTATGGTAAAAATATCATGAGCAAATGGCTAGTTTAATCCTTTAAGCACACAATATACATAATAGTGTAATGTAAAATTATGCAAAATAAAACTCTGTAGTAAAACTATTTAGTTCCTACCATCAAAAACAATACTGGAATATGTCTAATAATTGGAAGGGGAAACATAAAAATTAAATACCAATCTAGGTAATAAACTAAATGTTCTATCTGTGCTTCTATGTAGGGTTACTTTCTACAATCACCAGGTATTCTTTCTGTGGAATAAGAGACATATTAACTTGACATGTACTCAGCTGCCCAAAGTGTATGTAAATATCAAGTCCAAGTTCAGAGCAAGATGATAATCCAAATAAAAGTAACACATTTTTTTCCTCTTACATTTTGGATTTTCAAGCAAATCTTGAGAGTAAATATTACATTCTCTTCTGTATATTTATACTGAGAAGTGGTATGAGTTTACAGATAAAAACAGTGGAGCCTACAAGTGAATTCCTCCTTTCAGAAGCGGGGAGATTAGTGTTAATAGTTCAATTCATTAAATGATTATTAAGTAACAAATATAAGTCAAGCACTTCTCACAGTTTAGAAACAGAGATGAATATGTCATAAAGCCCCTCCCCCACCCAGTAATCTGTGGCAGTAATAGACACTGCCTAGAGTCCATTTTTTTAATTTTTCCTTTTAGTAACTAAACTTTCAGTTTTAGCTGGTACTTCTCCATCCAGCTTGAGTTGTGGCCATTTGATCAAGTCTGACCAATGAGATAACAGAGAAAATGTACTCAATGTTTAGGTCATCATCATAAAGACAAAGCCACTTGATCTCCCTTTCCCATTGGCTGGGAATCAATAACTTACATGGTCCCCCCACAGATCCACTCATGGAGGCCCCAAGTTCAGGAAGATGCCAGAACTACCTCTTTTCGGGCTGGGTCCCTGGATGACCTCACGGAGTACAACTCACCTGCTCCAGATTGTTACATGAGATGGAAATCAACTTCTGTTTTATTGGAACCTCACCCAAACTAAAATAATCTACAGACTAAAAATCTACTAGTCATCCTCTAGTGGAGCCCATCTTACTAAAACAAAGTAGTCTTCCCTTGATCTTACTCCCTCCATCAGCTACTACCATATTTCTCTGCTTTCCTCTCATAATTTCTCAAAAAATTGCTGTTGACATTTTACCATCTTATGCTTCCTTCCTCTTTGCCACCACTCCTGACTAACTCCATGGGGGTGGCTCTTGTGGGTAATGCAATGGGCCATGCGCTCTAGTCTATCTGGACTCATCTGAGCCTTTAGCAGCCCCAACCTGGCAATGAGGCTTTTCTTGTCAACAGGTCTCTTTCTTCGATTCAGAACTCACCACTTCTCCTAGCTCTCTGGCTACTCCCTTTCATTCTCTTTCACAGGCTCACTCCTTATCCAACCTCTAAATATGGAAATGTCCCAGAAAATGCCATTCTAGACCCTCTTTCTCTTTCTCTCTACATTCCCTCCCCAGCTTGTGATATCCTTTTTCAGAACTTTAAATACTTTCCATGAGCCATCAATTCCCACATTCATCTCTCTAGTCCCAGCCTCTTTTCTAAACATTTAAAACTCCAACTCCCCACTTGACATTCCTCACAGGTGTCTGATTTTTTTCTCCCAAATCTGAGCCTCTCCTTACCTTCCTCACCTTTATAAATGGCAATGCCATTCCTTCAAGCCAGAATTCCATAAGTTACCTCTGACATTTTCTTTTTCCCGACTTTCCTTATCTAATACCAGAGGCCCAGTGCACAAAATTTGTGCACAGGTAAGGTCCCTAGGCCTGGCCAGCAATCAGGGCTGATCAGGTTTCCTGTCTCCCTGCCTGCTCCTTCCTTCATTCCCAGATGTACAAAATTTGTGCACGGGGAGTGTGTGTCCTTCAGCCCAGCCTGCACCCTTTCCAATCTGGGGCCCCTCGAAGGATATCCAACTGGGATTGGGCCTAAACGGGCAGTCGGACATTCCTCGAACAATCCAGGATTGCTCGCCTGCCTGCCTGCCTGATTGCCCATAATTGCTTCTGCCTGCCAGCCTGATCACCCCCTAAGCATTCCCCTGCAGGCCTGATTGCCCCTAACTTCCCTCCCCTGTAGAACTGGTTGCCCCAAACTGTCCTCCCCTGTTGGTCTGGTAACTCCTAACTGCCCTCCCTTGCCAGCCTGGTTGCCCCTAACTGCCCTCCCTTGCTGGCCTGGTCACCCCCCAACTGCTTGCCCCTGCAGTCCCAGTCTCCCCCAATTGCCCTTCCTTGCAGGCATAGTACCTCCCAATTGCCCTCCCCTACTGGCCTAATGGCCCACAACTGCCCTCCCCTGCAGGCCATCTTGTGGTGGCCATCTTGTGTCCACATGGGGGCAGCCATCTTTGACCACATGGAGGCAGCAATCTTGTGTGTTGGAGTGATGGTCAATTTGCATATTACTCTTTTATTAGATAGGATAATAGTAATAATAATAATAATATATATATATATATATATATATATATATATATATATATATAGGATAGGAAAGTTCTGCAAAATATATAATTTTGTAAATATATATTAAAAATATATTCTTCCAAAATACAACTGACCATTGAATAATGCAAGGGTCAAGGGCACTAAACACCTGACATGGTAAAAAATCTGCATATAACTTTTGACTTCACATAAAAGCTTAACTACTAATAGCCTATTGTTGACCAGGGGCCTTACAAATAATACAGTTGATTAACACATATTTGTAAGTTACATTTATTTTATATTGTATTCTTATAATAAAGTAAGCCAGAGAAAAGAAAGCATAATTAAGAAAATCATGAGAAAATAAATTTATAGTACAGTACAGCATTTATCAATATTGTGTTTATATAATCTATTTACAAGATGAATAACCTCAGTACCTATGTCAACATTGTCTTTATGATATAAAAATACTGTAGATATTATAACACTGGATATCACAAACGAAAAGATTATAAAAAAGAAATCCATATTTATTTACAGATATAATAATTCATGTACTGATAACAAAGAAGCAACAATATAAATACTTTATGGTCGCCTAGTGTAATTCATACCAAATCTCAAAAAAAAAAAAGTTATCCAATATACTTACTGAAATTAATCTACATAAGTGGATATTTGCAGTTCAAACCTGTGTTGTTCAAGGATAAACTATCTTGAGTTGGTTTCCTGCTACTAAGCAAGCCATCATTTCTCTTCTGGATTTTTCAATAATCTCCTCTTCCCTGCCTCTATTCCTGCCCACCTCTATTCTGTCTGACCTTCATAAATCATGAATCATATCTAATTATATCATGTACTACTGAAACCTTTTAATAGTTTCCCAACGAGCTAATAAGAACAAAAAATCTTAACCCTTTTTTAAAAAAATGTTTTTACTGATTTTTGATAGAGAGGAAGGGAGAGGGAGAAATAGAAACATTGAGGAGAGAGAAACATTGATCAGATGCCTCCTACATGTGCCCTAGTGGGAACTGAGCCCCAAATCTGGGCATGTGACCTGATCAGGAATGGAACTGGGACCTCTTGGTCCATGGGAGGACACTCCAACCCACTGAGCCACACCAACCAGGACCTAGATGACTAACTTAATTTTTTAGTCTCCTACTTCCTCTTCCATAAAATGAGGGGTTCAAATCTGAAATTAGTGATGTAGGTGAGGGGTGTGTGTGTGTGTGGGGGGGGGGGGGGGGGGGAGCGGCTGGGGGTGGGGGGAGGAGGGAGAGAAGAGAGATAGTAGCAAGAAACTTCAAAGCCAACAAGTCTGTCACCTCTTTCATTCTCCTCCAACTTCCTTACTACTTTTTAAAAATAAGGAGTTTTTACACAAATACAGTTGCAGTAGATACATCATATATCAGTGCACTCTACATTTTAAAAAGCTGTCAAATATATGTTAAAATAGAAGCCTTTCTAAACCCATGACATTAGCCTCTGAACTCACTATACATGAAATAAAAGGGCAAGTTTAGTAAAAAAAAAAAAAATATTCTAATAGAGATTTTCAATGTTTTTATTCTGGTCATGAAAGCATTTTGCACCTGCCTTTGTCTTTAATTCCATGACTCCCTAAGGCAAAGTGCCAGCTCTACAAACACTGAATAAAAATGCAAAATGGATAGAGCCCAGCAAGCACCGATCAACTATTTAAATAATGAAATAACCTACCATTATTTTCTACCTCTGAATACACTGTATAATACCTTACCTGTTATATATTACATAAATCACAAAACCTCAAACCCTAAATAAACATCTATGCCCTTGTCAACTATTTCTTAGGTATATTATTTTTCCAGCTATATGCATAATATAATGAAAAAATCATTGCTGTTTTTTTGACTAATTTTAATACAATAAATCTTCCATTGCTGTAGAGAGAAAGTAAAGTAATAAACCTTAATAACGTAAGGCTTTTAAATTCTGGAACCTCCCTAGAATCAATATTTAATTCCACATATCTGAAAGGCCATCAGTTCATATTATAGCTACGAATAAATGATATTGATGGCCCAGATCAGTAAATTCAATTTCAAAACTTTTAAAAATAGTCTTCTTCCGCACCCACATGCCAATATAAGTAATAAACTGATTTTTAAATGCCAAACAAAATCATAAGCATCTAAATACAGTACTTCTAACTTTAGCTCATTTATTTTAATAACTTTACAGTGTGTACCTCCAATCTTATACCCAAATGCCAAATTATTTTTAAAAATTAGGTTTTCATGATATGATTTTTTTTTTCTTACTCCCATTCCTTGCTTTCCTGATGATCCCTAACACCGAAAGTTGCACATTTCCCTTCCAAACTCATTAAGGATGTTCCCTTCTCTTCTCCTGATATTTTCACTTTGGATGAGACTTCATCTCACTGTACAGAGACCACTCTGGCAGGGTGACTAACATTAGAAAGGGTCAGTTTGACTTTTCCATTGTTTTGGCTCAATATTATAACCAACCAATGTACCAAGCAGGCCTTGATGGGGCAGCAATTACCAGTTACTCCTTGAAGCACAAAGCAGTGAAATTCAGAGCTTTGAAAACTTAAAAGAGTTGAGACACTAACTGTTTGTGACCCATGGCAGGGACAATTTTGGTTGTTCTTTTTGTTTGTTTGTTTAATAAGCTTTATGTTCATATGAAGTTCAAATCCTATTAAGCCAATATACTTACCTCTATGGAGCTAACTTTTCAAGATTATAAAGCAGAAAGCTGGATTTTTTATGATGACAGTAATTAAAAGAAAATACTTTCCAAATAACCACTGTAACCTGCAGAGGATTACCCAGCTCCATCAAGCATGGGGACAATGATTTCATTAATAGCAACACAGTTCTGTGTTGGGAATTTGAAATACTCAACAATAAAAAAAAAAAAATAGTAAGGCTACAGTCCCCTATTTCAAGGAATGTGCATTCTGACAGATTACCATAGTGGCCAGGGTGTGGGAACTAAGCCCACAGAAGGGGCTTTCAACAAATCTTCGGGGGCAGGGAAAGCTTCCCTGGAACATAATCCCTGTTTGATGGGAAAATAATCACTCACCTTAATCCCAAGTTCAATGACACTAGCTTTAAACTTTAGATGCAACGAAAAGAATCACAGGCTACTTCCGAAGATTAAAGGAAAATTAGGAATAAATAAAAGCACACGAGAAGCGCCATGATGGTGGCGGAGCCCTGAGGGGGCAGAGCCCTGAGGGGGCAGAGCCCTGAGGGGGTAGAAGGGTGAGAACCAGCCTGGAGAGATTGCATTCTGGCCTCAAGGTGGCCACATGCTCTGTGACCTCAGCGGAATTTGACTTCCCTTTCTGTTCTAAGATTCTGAAATCTGGGGTTCCTGAGAACCAGAGACTCTGTTGTAGCAACAGCACGAAACCTAAGGAAATTTTGTCCTCTAAGAAAAGTGAAGACAGGTATTAAGTGATCTTACCGACCAGCTCCAAGGGCATCAGCAACTAGGGCAGGCAATCACCAGTATGCTAGCGAGAAAGACAAGCTCCCACTGCATAGGCAGTTAGCTGATGGCTTCTTCAATGAACTGAGTCTATTACATTCTTATTTCATTCTCTGAAATAATACTTTTCACCCAGATAATCTGAGAAAGTTTACTCAATACATTGGAAAAAACCTGGTTTATTTTCAATAAGTTTTTAACTTTCAAGTTTAAAAAATGTTTACCTCTGGGTTTAAGCAATTAACAGATGTACAGAAAGATAGACAGATATAGTGATTATCATTATGGAAGCATCCACCTTATTAACATGCATTTTTTTCCCCCCAAATCAAATTGATGTCAAGTACCAGGGTATAAAATTCTATATACCTCTGAAATACCAAGAGTGTTTCAAAAAAGCAAGAGTTGTCCCCACAGCTCTCTTAAATACATCCCAATAAACCAAGGAAGCCGCTGGCTCCCTCTCTGGGAGAGGGACTTATGTTAGTGAAGGACATTAATAGCAGCCAATGACAGCACTAATAGTAGGGGAGACAGGGATCACGAGGAGGCAAAACTACAGGCAAATTAAATCTCTAGAAAGAGTGGCAGAACAACAATTCAGATTCTGTTCGGGATGTTTGCATTATCACTCTGCTAAAGATAAGGAAATTCCCAGACTGGGGTTCCTGAACTCCAGAGGCTGGGGAAGGAGCCTGCAGATCCGAGATTATTTTGAGATTTTAAAGGAGAGTACACCGTTAGCAACGGCACAGCTGCACTAACCAAGTGTCTGCTTTTGGCTGAATATTTCTTGGTCAAGGCTAGAACTACTGGCTATATCACTCTTTCATTCCTGAAGACGTTCCTTCAACAAACATTCCCTGAATAGCTGTTCTGAAACCTGGGGCTACATCAGATGAAGACGGGCCTCCGCTCTAGTGGAGCTTCTGTTCTAATCGGAGAAAAGGGAATAAAACATGTCAGCTACACATGGAAGCTATTAGATAATTCAATCTAAAGTAGATGGGTGGTTGCTTACATCGGGTGGTTAGGGAGGGTTTCTCAAAGGAGAGGATGTGTAAGCAGATGTTCGAATATGAGAAGAATCTGCCATGTGATGACATAAGGATATTGCTCTCCAGGAAGACTAGAGCCCAAGCCCCGAGGAGGAAGTGAGGTTGGTGTGCCCCGTGGATTTTATCTGAAGTGCAATGGAGCATTTTAAATGATAGGGTCCTCGCCGAAGCCAGTTTGGCTCAGTGGATAGAGCCTCGGTCTGCGGACTGAAAGGTCCCAAGTTCGATTCTGGTCAAGGGCATGTACATTGGTTGCGGGCACATCTCCGATAGGGGGTGTGCATGAGGCAGCTGGAGAGGAAAAGATAGCTAGAAACATCAATGAGAGAGATTCTATCTATCCCTCTCCCTTCTTCTCTGTGAAAAAAAATCAACAAAATATATTAAATGATAGGGTCCTCTTGACACTTTTATTTTTTAATTTTTTAATTTTTAACATATTTTATTGATTTTTTACAGAGAGGAAGAGAGAGGGATAGAGAGTCAGAAACATCGATGAGAGAGAATCATCGATCAGTTGCCTCTTGCACACCCCCGCTGGGGATGTGCCCGCAACCAAGGTACATGCCCTTGACTGGAATCGAACCCAGGACCCTTCAGTCTGCAGTCCGACGCTCTATCCATTGAGCCAAACCGGTCTCGGCCCTCTTGACACTTTTAAAAGACAGTTCTGACTCCAGAGGAGAGGAGCTGGTGGGAGCAGGGAGAGCAGTTAGCAGGCCATGACGGAAGTCCAGGTGAGAGAAAATGCTGGAGCAGGGCAGCAGGAGAGAATATAAGTGATGCCTTTCTAGAGCCATCAGCACCGCTGATCAGAGCTTGGTAGACAGGGAGACAGATCAAGCTGGTAAGGCGAAATCTCTTATAAGTAGTAGATGTCTCATAAACACAGGGCTCCCTACAGGTGAGAGGACTGCAAGTACGGCCTTCTCCCATAGGCAGAGGGCCCATCCACAAACAAGTGTCAAGTTTCAACAGTTATTCTTCTAAGCAGAGCTCCATCACCTTGAACACAGGAAGTCATCACTGACCCCTGCGTCATCAGCAATCATTTAAAAAAACATCTAATTCAGATGAGAAACAAGGTTTGGTTATGGATAATGCTAATTCTGTGGTCTGAGTGACAGTACCAGACTGCCAGAAACCCCACCAAACCCAGATTAACATGGAAAGCTTTGGCCTTTTCTTCTTCAGTAAGTTTCTAGAGTTCATCTGAGAACCAAACTCATGGCTAAGTGGCCCCTGTACCCCATATGTTCCTTTCCCACATAACCTGACAAAAACTTTAGTTTCCCTGAGATTTTAACATGATTATCACCAAGAGGCTGTCATTGGCTAGGTAAAACTCCTGCTGGTGCTATTAAAAGTTTAATCTGCATGTCTACACTGTCCAAGGTGAATCTTACCTTGCCCTGGGGTGGACTTAGAGAGAACCACTTTACAAACACAAGGCAGTGCTTCCCCACCCATATTTGCATTTTTCCACCTTGACAAACATTTTAATGTATCATTCAATAAAAAGCAGAAATACTTTTAAAGAGCTGCTCCTGGGAGAGGAAACACACACACACACACACACACACACACACACACACACACACATTGAGTGGCCAGATTATGATGATCTCTGAACGCATAATAATCTGGCCACTCGGTGTACTTATGTATAAGGGAAAGCTTGCAAATGTTGATATGTCAAGGGACCAGGAGATAGTGGCCCACAGTCTCTGGCTAGTAAGTCCTCTGCTTCTAACTACCCACAATGCAGTTCTTATACATGGAAAAACCTTATTTTAAAATACACTGGCCATATTATTATGCGTTCAGAGATCATAATAATCTGTCCTATCAGAGTGTGTGTGTTAACATAAATACTTGAATTCAGTTTCCTGATGGCTATGTTTATAGCAGTTCATCTGTGTTCCCTATCATTGAAATAGAGTTCAGAATTGACTATGACTTCATTTCCCTTAGCCAAAGGCACTCCCAGAGTATACTTGAGTTTTTAAGTAACAAATTAAGTCAAAATGCTAATTTCAGAGGGCCAATGAAATACATAAGAGCAGAGTGTTCAATACATATGTCAAATTATATTCTGGAAAGTGTAAGAAAACAAGCTAAACACAGCAACTCATTTTTTCCATTTTCTGTTACCCATTAATCACTCTTTCTAAGGAAGAAACTGTTGTATGGCCTCAATGTGTAGATCATTTTCCAAACATGGTATATTTGCTTCTCAACTAAGCTCTCCACAAACATTATAAAACTAGAGGCCTGGTGCATGACATTCGTGCAAGGGGCTCGGCCCGCCACTCCTGTGGTGACCACCTTCACCCTCACAGCTTTGGCTTCGTCCGGATACTGCCTTAAGGTTTCCTAAAAGGAAAATTCAATTTCTAAAAATGCAATGGATTTTCATGAGTTGGACCGTTGAGATAATTTCTCATAAACCTTTTAAGCTTTATTATTTTTTAATTAACAGTATGGTGCTTGCAAAAGTAAAGGAAGTTGTTCACAAGGGAATGCACAAATGTGTGGAGCTAAGAACCCTCCTTCACATCCTCTCACACAAGCTCACCCCCACCACCCTGAAGTGGATGGCACCCCCACAGGACAGAGGGGGACAGTAAGTTAGTGCATAACTTGCCTAAGGTTATATAAACCAGAGCCAAGAATGAAATCTGAGCTGCTGCCTTCAGTAACAAAGCTCTTTGTTCCACACAAGTTCTGCACTTTAGTGCACCAATAAAATCTACTCTTAACCTCCTATTCCTATTTCAGAATCGGACAGCTTTCAAAAGTTATTGTTTTATATCATCATCTATCATGCCACATTGCTAATATGCTACCTTATTGTTCGACTTAATGTAAGTCAAACATTATTCAATTTAAGGTTCTATAAACTTATATTTTATTTTAAAGACTACTTTCCCTCCTACTTACTTATCTGTAAAAATACAGATATAAAACATCACAATACTAGTTTCTTCCTTTATTAAAAAGAGGTTTCTAATCTATTGTGAGCCTTCAGGATTCTGTCCCAGGTTGCCATTTTATTCCTGGAAAACAAAAAAATAAATAAGTGATCGTTGTTGCTTCTAGAGAAATATGAATGGTACTGGCTCTGCTTCTAGATTCTCAACAAGTTATAACTTTCCATTGAGTGGCTTTAAGCCTCAAATGGACAAGCCTAAATTTTAATTCGTTCCAACTTTGAATGTAGTGTTAGTGGAGGGCCTCGAATTGACAAGAGCTAGTAAAGTGTTTCTAGTTATAAATGTCCAACTCCACAGTTTAAAATGTTCCAAGAATTCCATGGCTAAAGTCAAAAGAGGAGAGAAAAAGGTGATAGTGTTATTTCCTCTGTACTGTTGGCCAATTCTATCTCTGGGAAGAACTTATTAGCAAAAGATATCTTTGGCACTTCAATGCAGGAGCATATTTTTCTATTACCCAACACCTGACTCTGCATCTGTGAGAAGTGAGGTGTGAACCAGAGGGAGTGAATAAATTAAAACCGAGTCAGACTCTGTATAGTCATCTACCACCAAATAAGAGCTCTCAACTCATTCTGAAATGTGTCTCTCTCCCACAGAACCATTCATTATAAAAATAAGGGAAAGGTGATGGCTATGACTTCCAAACTTTGCCCCTTAGTGAGTATCCTAGGATACCTGGGGGTAGCTGGCTGAGAACCCACAATCCGGGTTTCTCTTTATAGGCATCAGTATCTCAGGGTTGAGGACAGCTAGACTTATAAGGATGGCTGCCTAAGAAAGACCTAACAGCAAATACCTGTTCTCTTAATTCTCTGTCTGTCCAGGAATATGTTGCATAAAACAGCCAATGGAAAAATAATGAATGAAGGAACAGTCTGTGTTTCCGAGTCTCACAAATGCAAGGCAGAACAGCAGGACCCAGGTGTATGGAAGAGCCTTACAAATTCAGATGATCAGCAAAACTCAGATCTGGCCTGCCCGTTTTCAGGACTCCAGGCTTTTATCTCTGTGGTTAGCTCCTAATAGCGGGCTTCATGCAGGCGCCTGAAGCTAGTCACAGAAGGACATGTGGTGAGATGGAAAAAGAAAGCAAAGGGGCAAAGGACCTTCCAAGGACCAGGGGGATGTGCTTTCTGTAAATATTTGTATCTTGTCTTATAAAGGTGTTCTGGGTGGTAAGTCACAGAGACTCACACAGCAGGAATCCGGTTGGATCAAATCAATAAAGAAATATTTTAAAAGCCTCTTCTATTGCTAAGAAAAAGAAATGAAATATATCGGAAAATTCTAGTTATTGTAGTACTGTTTTCATTCAATACTTACAAAATCATACAAAGCAACCATTATGGGCAGCCTAGTGGTCATTAAAGAAATAAATGAATGAATAATAGAATATACCAGCTTCGTTGAACATAAGTATACTCCAAGTCACATGTCTACAAATGACGTCTTGGGAAATCAGATCCAATTCAGTCTGACCCTTACACCACTGTCTGCTGGGTGGTACCCAGCACCGAGCAGAAAGGAATGCCAGTATCTCTCAACTCTTCCCCGCACTGAATATGCTAACTTTGATCAGTTTCCTTTTTTAATCCTGATTTTTCTAGGACACTCTATCTCCCAAAGCCCAATTAATAAATCTGGTTTCCCCCACATTGCCACACATTTAATTACGAAGTGTTCTCAGCTCCTATCACAACTCCTACAGAGAGAAGAAAGGGGAGCTCCCCTGGCCTCTGGGATCCTTCTGCACTTCGGGGTTTTGACAGGCTGTTGAATTTTTTCATCCTTCGCTACAAATATGAGGCTAAGTAATTATGCTGTTTTTACTGTCATGCATCCGCTTTCATCTGGCTGCTAGCAATGGATGAGGACTACAAAGAATGTTATTTTTTATTGATTTTTTTTTTTTTTTTTTTTTTTTTTTTTTTTTTTACAGAGAGGAAAAGAGAGGGATAGAGAGCTAGAAACATCGATGAGAGAGAAACATTGATCAGCTGCCTCCTGCAACCCTCCCCCCCCCCCCACAGGGGATGCACCCGCAGCCAATGCAGGTGCCCTTGACCGGAATCGAACCTGGGACCCTTCAGTCCGCAGACCGATGCTCTATCCACTGAGCCAAATACAAAGAATATCCTTGAAAGATCTCACTGGCACACAAAGAAGTGGCTGGAGCATATTTGCTCCTCCAGTTCTCTGAGGCGCTGAGAAGAGGACTCTTTACTCCAGGGCTGTCCACGGGGCGCCTGGGACACTGACAAGGTTTCCCATTTGCACCCCAAATCCTCTGCCATGAAAGCTTTAAGGAAGTCGCTCAGCCTGGAGACTCAGTAGATAAAAACGCAGCTGGAGGTTAGAGCTGCCGTTAGGGGTTGAATTTCCCCACACAATGCACTAAAAATGACTCAACAGCTACAGGTGTGATGTATCATTTATACAATTTTTCTCTAACGGGCAACTAAGTCAATAAACAGCTCTTTCAATTTTTAAACGCACATATTTCCAGCTCAATGGGGATTAACTTAAAGCCCTACAGACAAAAATAAATTCGAAGAAAAATGGAAAGACTGAAAAGCAGTTCATCTCAAAATGTTTTTATAGGTTCTTTATGGTCCAGGGTTTTTGTTTTGTTTTGTTTTTTTTTAAAGGTTTAATTACAACAAAACCTGCTTCATTTCCTACATTGATAATTTTTTGTAATTACTACACTTTTTACGATGAAATTAGTTTTTAAAATTTAACTGTCTAGCTGGAAGCTTTATATGTAGCTAAGGAAACCACACACAGCAGGACACTCTCACCTCGGGCCTGCTCTCCCCACTGGAATGCTCCCACCAAGATAAGTTCTCCAGCCCCATTCATGACTTTGCTCAAGCTCACCTTCTCCGTGAGGCCTGTCAACCCCCTCCACTCCCTATCCTCCTCTCCTGTTCTGCTTTTCTTCATAACACTTATCACCAATCTGATATCTGAAATATTTCACTTATTTACTCTGCTTTTGATCTGTCTCCTTCCACTGGAGGCTCCAAGCACATCAGTAACAGTCACTGCTGTTTCCCCGTCGTCTGAAAGAGTATCTGGCACAGAGCCGGCGCTCAGTGAATATTTGCTATTGGATGTATGGACTCAGCTTTGGGTCTTCAGGCACCAGGCACTTAATAGGTGCTCAATAGATTACGTTTGCCGACTTAGGACCCATCTGCTACTTTCCTGAAATGTTATTTGAAACTGTGCTGCCCATTACAGTTAATTTTTATGCAAAATGGCACTATAATGGACTTGCTTATTACAATTCCTAGAATCGTTTATCACAAAAGACAGCCCAGTCTAGTCAAAGGGCTTGGGCACTGATGTTAGACAGACATGGGTTGAATTCCTGCTCGCCCAGAGTGACCTCACAAGCCTCAGTTTCTTCATGGTTAAAGAGCTACTATGCAGATGAGGTACAGAAAATACCCGGCAGGCAGCAGATCCCCAATAAATGATAGCTATTATTGTTTTTCTTATTAGTGTCTCAGAATGGTCTTAAGAAATTGCCCATGTGGACTATTTGTTAACAGATCAGGAGGTGAGACAAAAATCCCGCTTTAAAAGAAGGCGTGGCCCAGAGGAAGGGTTATCCTGGTGCGTGACCAGAAAAAGCACAGTCACTGTTGTCTCTAGTGCTGATGCCTTGGAAACCAGGGGAAGGACTGAGCCTGTTCCCCCTGCCGTACCGCAGTCACAGATGTGTCTTCCACTGGGATATGTTCTCTATGGCCTCTCTAGACAAGACTAGGAGACAGCACGAGGGTCTCCATGTCCGGAGCCTAAGACTGCTGGGACTCGCCCTCCTCAAGTCCACTTCTAAGGATGGTCCTCACGTGCCTGGCACCTGAATAAGGCCCACCCACAGCACATCCTGGGCAGGACCCGAACGAAAAGAACATCCATTAATACATTGCCCCTCTCTCATACAGAACACACCTGCTCCACACTTACCTAAAAGAGGAGCACTCCATTTGGTATAAAATCAAAATGAAAAAAAAGTGTCTGTTATCCAGAAAAGCACTTCAAAGAAAGACCCATCTATCCCACGTCGCAACCCTAATGTCCCTTGTGATGTCTCTGGTATGACGAGGTTCAGCCACAGGCGGATTACTGCTTCTCCAAACTCCAAACAAACAAAACCCAGAGCAACCCAGGGACACAGAAAATGGTGTGAGACCCAAGAGGCATCACATAGTCCACCCGGCTTCTATTTAGCATGGACAGTTTGGTATGTGCCTGATCTCTTTCAAAAGGAGATTAACAATCAAAGCCAAAAGGACATTATTATTTAAAATACGAAAGATATTGGTAAGTACTACGAATCACTTTTGATATCAATCAATAATCTCCTGCAAAGTGTACCCTTAAAGGTAATGAAAGAGACAATGTTCATGATCAGAGACCAGCAATGCTAAGAAATTCTTTACAAACATGCTGACTGCTTGGCTTCTGCCTGAGAGGATGCTTCAACTCTGAGAAGAGAAAATAAGCCAGAGGGTATTTCAGGAGGCCAGCCCCGGTGGCAGAGGAGGGCTCAGGTCCTCACCTGACCCAAACAATACCCCTCCTGACCTGCCAAAGTGAGCAACCTTTCCCTTGAGCTGAGTACTGAATCTTAAAGGACCACACCAAGGTGTCCATTGCTGGTGACTCAGTTAATCCACCAGAGTGATGGCGGCTGAAGCAGGGATCTAAAGGAGAGTTAAATGTAGCAAGAGGAAAAACGGTTGGAAACATTAATCTTCCTCTTTCAAGGTTTGCTATTTAGAATCACACTAATCTAAAAGAAGTTGAAGGAGATCAAAAAGTATAGTCTTTAAGAGTGTACTCTACAGAGAGGGATCCGCAGAATATGGTGGGACGGGGACAAGGCATTGAGGAGGGTGCCTGGGCATTGGTGAGTGGTGTATGCAGTACTCTTCGTTAGGAACACAACTATAACAGTTAACAGTGCACTCTTCCAAGAATTTCTGGGTCTCCTAAGGCACATAGTCACACTGCACATCCTTCAGTACACAGGCCTGTGCCTATCCACTGAGCCATGCCAACTAGGGCTAAATCATAACACTCAACAGATTGAAAGCGAATGACAGGCAGCTGTTAGCATAGTACCAGCCTCACCACTGATTATGGTGCAAGGTTCATTTCCTTTTAAAGAATTAGGCATGACACACTGATATATACCTAATGCCAGTCACACATTGCATACATGTTTTTGTATTTGTCATAGAAGTAATTTGAACACATAACCAAAATGAGACGTCACGTAACATATATGGTAAAAATACAGATTAAATGATTCAAGATTACTCTTGAGACACACTGTCTTTCTTCCATAAGCATTACAGGCCACCTGCAAATAATGATTTTTTCATTTTCAAAGTCGCTTTCTCCTCTGTAAAAAAAAACAGGTACACAAACTGAGCTTTATTCACCTCGGATATTATTAATGTATGCATCCATTTTAGCTTTATTAGGGAATATCAAAATACTAATGAATGTTACAAAGAAACTATACATTTTTCAAGTGAACCTCTTGTGAATAATGCTAAATTGGAGAAATATATTTATCAGGGGTAATCATTAGCATTTTCTTAGTATTACTTTGGCGCTCAAGATTTTTTTTTAACAGAAGGAATATTTCCCACGCCATATGTTTCTGACAAGAAGGTGAGATTTCCTTGGTCCTGGAATCTATTAGTGGAGACAGGCACAGCTGTGCCCATAATATTCTGATATCCCGAATTACAGCTATATGACATTTATTTCCTATGCCATCTTTAAGTCAACATGCATTGAATGGTCACATGATTCTGAACTACAAAAAGAAAAAAGTATATCTTCTCTCCCTCACAGCGCTCTTGGAGCCAAGCCTATTACAGTGATTGACCATCAATTTATTATTGCCAGCACTAAGTGGGGTGATTTTCACAAGTGTCTAGAGCCAACATATGTTGGGCAGGACAGTTTATTTTATTCTATATGTACTTTGGCTCCCTGGTGCCCAAGGCAGACAGCTGTCACTTACGGGCAGGCCTTCTGCTAACACTTTCTGTAATTCCTAAGGGGCTTCCCAGCCTATAATTAGACGTTCCAGCTGCCGCAGTGCGCACTGCTGGGCGGAACTGAGAGTCTTCTACTTTCCAGCACCCCCTAAAAAGTCCTCTTCAAGAGGGTTCTGCTGCAATAACACTGTTTGGAATTCAGCTTGGAAAGCAAATATGAATTCATTAACCGCTTGCTCTGAACAGGTCTGTCCTACAAGGAGGGAGCTTGGCTTTACATGAACCCTGAGCCAACCACAGGAGTAGGGAATTGAGACTAAGCACACAAAAAAAGGGAAGTGCAAAACAATACCAGAAACTTCCTAATTCAAAGGTGCTGAGAACATCGGTACCGAACCAGTTACAACTCTCTCAGCCTTTTACGTAATTCTCTTTTACAAGACACCAAGATGAACTGAAATGGCACAGCAAGAAGGAACTAACAGACAGAGAGCAGACACAAATCTGATTGTTTCAAAATCAAGGTCAATAGTGCCAGAAAAAAGCGTGCAAGTCAAAGGCAGCAGAGTAAGTCAAAAAGCAAAAGAGGAAGCAAGCGTTCAATTCGACTAAGTCTTTAAAACAAAGAGAAGCCTGCTTTTTAAGAAAATGAAACATTTTTTCAAATGCAGAGCCCCATCCACCACCTCTCTGATTCAGGTCCAAGGATTCCTGGAAACAAGGGCCCAGAGCAGATTCTCTCAGCAGAGAAGGACCTGCTGCAGTTGCCGAGGGAGCCTGCGCCTGGGATCACCCTCAGCCTCAGGAAGTCATCTTTCCCAGACGAGAAAGAGGACTATTACAGTGAAGTGAATCTCCATCTGCCCTTAAACTCAGCTCCGCCAAGAGCGGATAACTGATGCAAGGCCCTCAGAGGGATAAGATGTTTTTACTAAAAATAGTCCCAGTGCTACAGATGCTTCTGGTCTGCAGACCACACTCGCAGCCCAGTCCACGGGTACATAGTCACTCAGTAGATGGGTGTGCTCCTCCTGGGCAATGCCTCCTGCCACGACTGGAAATCACTGTTCTTCAACTTGAAAGAACAAGACAACAACTAAGACTAAGGACTCATCATGTATTTTGTGGGTTTTGGAAATGGCAAAGTTAAGACAAACTTAAGATATTTGAAGACAATATTTACGGAATGGGTATATAAGGACCAGCTTTCCCACCAAACTGAGGACTGCCCCCCCCCCAATTATTTATCTCTTTTAAGAATGTATTGAGGAATTCCTGTTCTTCTTACTCTTCTATTGACCAATGAGAGGATTTCTCAAGCCAGAAATCACAAGTCAAGTAGAGACGAGGTTGTCCATGCTGCAGGCTGGTACCTGACATTATCAGTTGTTTTCCACGTGACTTCTTCAACAAACTAATGTTTATTCCTTCCAGTACCACACACAAACAAGCAAGTAAAAACATGTTGATGGAAATAACTGTCAGGGTTCCATACATTCCCACAATTCCTTAAGCCCAAAATACCTCCCCTTTGTCACAGCCCATGATTACATTACTGTCACAGGTATCAGTTGGTATAAATTTGAGAAATGTAAACTCATTTTAATATTAGCCAAAGCAAAAACAATAAAACAAATCTGATTTTTTTAAACTCAGCAATGTTTACATATTGATACTACTGTACATATTTCTGTCAATAGAGATAACCAAAAGTTAATTATTACATAAAATCTGCGGAGGAGAATAGTTAAAACTATATTATGGGAAGTTGCCAGTTGCCAATTAATTATACTCCAAAGAGCTACTTGCAAAATGGTTACTGAGAGCCAAAAACCCTGTTTCCCACAGAAATAATGTCCTAAGTCATAGTGAGGCTTCAAGGGCTGGTCATCAAAGTCTTAAACTGGAATGCACAGGAACCATATGTTAGTAGAACCCCTAAAACCCACGTGACTCCATGCACAGAGCAGGGATTAGCTATGGGAGAGCAGGGCTGGGAACTGCTCTAAAAGCAACCTTATCCGTTTGTCTATTTGGTTCATGGCTCTACCACCAAACTTTTCAAACAATGCTTGGCACAATTAGGCACGGAGTATTTATGAGTAAATGAATGAATGAATGAATGAATGAATGAATGAATGAACGAGTGAGAGGAGGCACTGATTGCAATCTGAGAGTCTGATAGGGTGAGGGTTTAGCATGATACCACAGGAAGAAATACTCAAAGCAGGGCAAGGAAAGAAAAGAGGAGGGACAGGTAGAGTTGCTCCATCCAATGTTCTTAGAATGGCTTAAAAAGGAGCAGGCATTGAAATGAAAAGATCTGAGCTTTTTCCTTTGATACAAATAGCTCAAAAGTTAACAAGAATAAGCAGAAACTCACTAAAAAGTGTCTGAGCCCATTCGTTAAGCTAACTAGCAGGCAATCTGCTTGGCAAAGACATCAGCCTGGATGTGTGTCAAATGACACCCCACAGTGAATTATTACAATAAAATTATAGGGTTGATAAGAGAGAAAAATTGCAGAGAAAACGACTCGCATAAAGCTTTGAGGACAGGAAAACATGGCTAAAACAACAACAAATTCCCAACAGTTGTTTTTTCGGTGAAAGCATCACGTTCCTAGCAAACACTGTCCTCGTGGCACAGTGATGGCTACAGAGGCAGACAGGCACGCGGATGTCTTCCCAAAGACTGTACAGCAGCTCAGAGCTTCAGCACAGCAAGAGGAAATGGGCTCTGAAGACTCTTTCCTCTCCAGGCCTGTTCTACCCACCCTCCGGCTCAAGTTACTTCTTCGATGTCCATGTCATTTCCCACTTTTTTCCATTTCAAAAATACTGAGGAAAATAGTCAGCTATCACCTGTAACAGAGAAGTGCTATACCTCAATACATCAAGTGCCCAGTATGTTGAAAGAGCAGAGGTTGGTTCCTCTAAACTTGTTGAACGCTTCCCAAAAGCAGCCGCTGAAGCCACTAGCTCCAGCTCACCCCCACCTTGGTCCCTCAGGGGGTTCTAGAGAGCAATGCTGGGACCACGCATGTCAGCGTCTCCCGCAGCGTTACCGGGGACCTCTACCAGAAGTGATGCTGGGATCCTCTCCCATTCAGCTGCGAGGTCAGCACAAACACGGCCAGTCTTTGTTTTTCCTTTGAAAGGATTTGCCTTCTTTTTCCTACATGAGGAGTAGATTGAGCTCAGTTATCACCGATCAATTTTCCTCCAGTAGTTACCCAGAAGGACACACTGTTCAGTTTTCAAGGAAATACTCGAATGATGAATATCGTGATTTGTAGAGTTTTAGAAAATGCTGGTGGATACCAACCAATCCAAGCCTCAAAGAGCAAAGCAGTAAATGATGTTTAGGAGTGAAAATGTTCTTTTTATAGAAGTTTTAATTGATTTTAGAGAGAGGAAGAGAGAGAAAGAGAAAGAAACAGAGAGAGAGAGAGAGAGAGAGAGAGAGAGAGAGAGAGAGAGACTTGTTGTTCTACTTATTTAAATATGTTTTCACTGGTTGATTCTTATATGTGCCCTGACCAGGGATTGAACCTGAAACCTTGGCATATCAAGACAATTCTCTAATTAACTGAAGCTACCCAGCCAGGGTGGGACTGTTCTGTATTTTGAAGCAAGTCCAGGATACGCTACTGTATTTCCTGTTTCATAATATACTGACTAATAACAATTCCTAGTAATCCACAATGTTTCAAGGGTGTCAAGTGAAAGATGCCCCCAAAAGAAATATGATTCAAATCAAGGAGAAAATAAGGCCAAGTAAACTAGGTCAGTGGATTTATTTCTGCGTTGCGTAACGTGGATGTGTGTCAGAGTCATAGAGGATTAGCCTAGAAGAGCCGACCAAGCTGCCGGCCACCTAATAGGAGAAGTGAGCCAGATCAGGGCGGTGACACGCCTTCCAGCAAATTAAAACGTCCTGGTTAGAAAATGCCAAAGTATAACAACAGATTTTCCAGATGAATATTATTTTATTAGTGAGGTTACTGCCAATAAAAAAAGATAAATATAAAACTGTTCTCCCTTTTTAAATACCTTCCAAGAATTTAAACCCAATGTTTCCATGACCAAAATGCTAAACACATATCTAAACATTTATATGTGAAATCAGATTAATAATAAAACAGGTTATTATTTTTTTAATTTAAATTGATTTTAGAAAGAGGAAGGGAGGGAGAGAGGAAAGAGGGGGGGAGAGAGAGAGACAGATATAACAATGTGAGAGAGAAACATCATTGGTTGCCTCCCTGGCCAGGGATCCAAACTGCAACCTAGGTATGTGCCGAGAGGGAATCCAACCTGCCGCCTTCTCGTAAGGGACGATGCTCCAACAAACTGAGCCACCCGGACAGCGCAATAGCACTCTCAATTAGCCTTTCCCCAACTATGTTACACAGAATAACATTCTTATTGACCTCCATTATTCGGAGGAACAAAATAAGAAAATGCTGCTCCAATTACCTTTGGTTTTATTTCTCTTCCAGCTCACATCACTCATGCACCCCTCCCTCATCTCCCAGGGAAAAAGCATGTAAAGCTGAAACTTCCACTCAGAATTTACAGACGAAGGGTAATATCTACCAAACAAAGGCTTCGGGGTAACAGAAGATCAGACTCTAAAATACACATGGGCAGGAATTTTTCTGTGTTTTGTTCTCTGCTTTGTAGAAAAGTATCTGGCACATAATAGGTAGGCAGGAAATATTTGGTGAGTAAGTGAATTTGGTCATAAAATATTTTGAAATACTGACAACTAGTCTCAATATTAGCCATAAAAAACCTTAGTCATAATACTTAATATTAACAGTTGACATTTTAACTTTTAGTAAGAATGCAATTAAATGTTACCAAACTATGAGCCTTGGGAGGGTGTTTACAAGTTAGTTATCTTTGTAGAACAGAAACTTTAATGCCAAATAGATGTTTAGTTACAGAATAATAATAAAAACGTCTATTAGGAAATATGATGGTGATCCAGATGAAATAAAGCATTTGTCATGCACATTATACTCAACAGACTATCTTTTAGAAACTGTATACATGTCATCGTTTTGTACTCACTTTCAAAAATATTCAAAGTCATCAGTCTTTCAACATAAAATTTCATTAGAGTTCAAACCTTCAGAGCACACACCTATTCCCTTAATTTTTGACCATGTCCAATTTCAATGAGCTGATAAAATGAATAACTAAAATTGGTCTTAAAAGTCATTCTAATTGAAGCCAGATCTTAAGCAATTAATTCATTGCAAATACAAAATAACAGACATTTTTTTTCCATTTTACTACAATGCACCATAAATCACATTATATAGACTATAACTTAATTACTGAAAGAGAAGTAATATCAAGGACTTAGCATAAAAACTAACAAACTTTGGGTTTAGCAAATAGGAATACACAGAATGAGTATTCCCATTAAAATATTTCACAAGGACCGACCTATGTATATCCTCATTGCACTATACCAGGGCCACGGATGCCCTGAAAAGCCATGGTTTCTGCACTTTTAGATTTCACAAACTGGTGAACTGACATTATTGAACATGAGATGGTGTTATATTTGACTTGGGAAGCGAAAATTATCCAAAATGGCTTCCAAGTAGAAGCTATTCAGATACAGATTCCTGCAAGTTCTCCCGTTTCACTCCTTTGATTCCAGGCCATCACAGTCTCCTCCTTATAAATTCTACATTTCTTCATCAGATTATTTAATTTGGGGTTCTGGCAACTGAAACGCTCCAAATTGAAAAAGGATTGATACTATAAATTACATTTTATAAGTATGTATAATATTGTTGCAAAATAAATGTATTTTTCTAAATTTTAATTTTTAAAATATATAGCTTTAAAACGTTTTCATAACTGCTGGTATAGTTTGTTAATTTACCTTTGTGAGAAGAATTATTCAAGATCATGTCCTTACTATGTTTTTTAGTTTAAAAAAAATCTTTTCTTTAAAATAAAAGATTTAATATTGTATAAGGAAGATCTGCATATCTCAATGAACACATACTGATATTTCTCAAATGACCAAAACACACGATGCTATAAAATCATGCATGGGTATTCATTCCAAATGTAAAATAAATCAATAAATTTTAATGTAAGAGAGTATGAAAAGTTATCATGGTTTCAAATCTCATAATACATATTTTCTTTAAGGAACTTATCTTGCCCTAACCAGCTTGGCTCAGTGGATAGTGTCAGCCTGTGAACTGAAGGGTTCTAGGTTCAATTCCCATCAGGGGCACATGCCCGGATTGCAATGCATATTTAATGCTTACGAGGGTTGTAATGATGCTGGTGTTTCTCCTGAAACGTTTTTAAACCCTATAACCTTTTCAGTATCAGATAAAAGCACGCCAAGAAACAAGACAGCTCTCTCAGGCAATTCCGTTTCACTAGAAAGCCATAAAAACAATTATCTATGTCATTACAGACTCTTTAAAAGGAGCTTCCAAACATCCAATTTGCTGATCCGGGCCTAAGACAGAATCCTGACGGCTCATGCTAAAGAATACAATAGCTTCAAATTGAGTAATGGTTGTTATCCTAAAGTCAGTGATCCAAATACAGACGGATCCCAAGAGGTGGACACTTGTGTGTCTCCCAAACCTATTCAGGTGGGTCATCAGTGTAAGCGGTTCACATGGATGATTATGGAGGGTCCAGGTTCCCGACCTTCAGTTAATAGGACATTTTCAAGCTGTCTTGTTTGTTGGCGTTTTTTACCTGATATCTTCTTTACCAATCAATCAACTCCCCTTTACTAATCAGACACATTTAATGCATCACACTGATTTTAGAGCCTTATCCATGTATAAGTCACTATTAGCACAAGATGAAAAGCATGTACAGGAACTAAAATCAATTTTAATATGAAAAGAGACCATTTAATTTCTCCAAGGCCTTCCGAGCACAGTGAGCTAGATAAAAACAACTTCTGGATCTCTACCCTCCAAAAGTCTAGACACGATACTCAGACTTAGAGAAAATTTTAACTTCCTATGAAACTTCTTTTGGGGTAAGAAAGTCTTCAAAACTAAATTGTAAATGATGTTTCCAATAAGGAAACACAAATCTCTATCTTTATACCTATAATTTCCTACCGTACTCCCAATGAAAAATTATCATTCATTTTCCTTTGATTAGAACGCATGCCTAATCAAAACCTCACTTATCTACTTGTTAATTCTGCATAGCTCAGAATTAAAAACCAACCTCACTTTGATATTCCCAGTACTAAATACAAAGATTGAAAATGAGAGGTGTGCAAATGATTTCCCAAATTACCAGACAATGGAATATTCATTGGTAAGAAAAAAATCCTGTTTACCTTAGACTGCTAAAATTAGAAAGGAACAAAGGAGGAAGGCAGGCCCGAGAGTATGGGAAAGTATTAACAATGTATAAGGATTAATTCTGGGGGAGGGGGACAATTACAATTATAATTATAATTACAATTATAATGAGCATAAAGTGTCCCAAGTCCCAATTAATTGAAAATGACCAGAACCCAACTGTCACCCTGCAATGTATGGCTGAACCTCTCACTCAGGGGAAGTAAGATTTTGGTCCCTCACACACACTAATTCCTTTCTGTCCCAAGCAGATCCTGTGGGCCATTTGGGCAAGATGATGTCTTCTCATCAGGAGTCTTACTGTTCAAGGTCATATTTACAATCGAAAGTTAAGTCACATTTAACAAAACCATATCTACTAAATAAAATGTTAAAGACTTATCCACAATTTTTGTTCATAAGTTCATGGGATTGTTTCACGTTATATTTAAATACTTACTGAGCATCTATTATGTGCCCAGCACTGTTCTGAGAGCGGGAGTCTTTGGCAGTGAACAAAATAGATATAAACCCTGTCCTCACAAAGCTGACATTCTGGATGTGGGAGACATGCAACAAAAACAAGTAAAATATGTAGTAATATGGAGAAATGTAAACTGGGAAGGGAAACAGGCAGTGTTAATAGGGTGAGAGGTAGTGGGGGTGGATCAGCATGGAGCAAGCTGTGGAAATCTTTGCAGAGGAATGTTTCAGGCTGGGGGACAGTACTGCACCTCAGAGGTGGAAGCATGACACTGTGCAAGGATGGGTATGGAAGTCATGAACCTGGGTTAAAGCATCCAGTCCTCACTAGTAAGAAATATACTATGGAATACAGCAGATACAGATATGACAGATACCAACATAATGCTGAATGAAAAAAAGCAAGCTGCATGAGGATATATACTGCATACCATTTAAAGATTCTTAAACATTAAAAACAGTATCACAAACTTAGCAATATATAAGTAGTGATTTATAAAGAGATAAAGAAATTTTATGTTTATGATAAACACCAATTCAGAAGAGCTACTTCTGGTGGGGGGGTAGATATAGTTGTGAAGGTCTTGGGGGAGATTAAGCAATTTGGGGTATGCTTTATTTAAGTTGACTAGAAGCCCAGTGCATAAAATTTGTGCAGGAGGGCAGGGGGGGTCCTTCAGCCTGGCCTACACCCTCTCACAATCCAGGACCCTCCGGGGGATGTCCAACTGCCAGTTTAAGCCCGATCCCAATCTGGGACCACTGGTTCCTAACCACTTTGCCTGCCTGCCTGATTGCCCCTAACAACTTTGCCTGCCTGCCTGATTGCCCCTAACCACTGGTCTGCCTGCCTGATCACCTCTAACCACTCTGCCTGCCTACCTGATCACCCCAACTGCTTACCTGCCTGTCTGATCACCCCTAACTGCTCGCCTGCCTGGCTGATAGCCCCTAATTGCTCGCCTGCCTGTCTGATGGCTCCCTAACTACTCTGCCTGGCTGAATGCCCCTAACTACTCACCTGCCTGACTGATTGCCCTTAACCACTCACTTCATCTGGAAGGACATCAGGAATGATATCCGGAAGGTAGTTCAGCTGTCCGGTCTAATTAGTATAGATGTTGGATATACTGCTAGTCATTATACTATTTTGCACTATTGTTTAAAAAAGAATTCTCAACCCTATCTCAGCATCCTCTGGTTTCTTACTTAACCATCTATGGGTCATTCTGGTGTTTTTCTTTGAGTAAAAGACAAGACAGCACCGATATTTCTGTTCTACTTCAATCAAGAATATTTTACCACTGGTAGCATTACTTCTGCTATCATGAGGAAAAAGGGAGCAAATTAAAAGAATAAAAAAGCTGTCAGCCATTCTTCGGCACTCTGAAACTACACATTAGAGCCTTCTATGGTTTGCACAAAAGAAAATACGGCAAATCTATGCTTAGCATTTTAAATTAAGCTGCCTGTCACAATTTTAAATACATCCGCTTTTCTACACAGGAAGTAGGTATTTTTAGAAATGTTACCTTTGCTTCTCACTGTACTTCTTTAGAAAAAGAGAACACCGTGGATAAAACATTTGTTTCATACCTCACCTGTGCTTCCGGTTTTCCCATGAGCATCCAGGCCTCCCAGCTGTGCCCACCAGCTCTCCCACTTCCTTACTTTCCCTCTTACTCCTCCACCAGGAGCGTCTGCTCCATCCTCGGGATGAACTGGGTCAAGGGGTGAAAGGAAAGCTCAGAAGCAGAACTTGAGCACAAAAGGGGAACTTGGTACTGTTCTCTGGGCTCCTCACTGGGAGGTCACCAGCATCACCGCAACTGAATGCAGAGTTGCATGCCAACCACAGTACCGCCAGGGTAGAGTCACCCTGGCCACAGCTCCTTCCTGAAAGACATTCTATCTCCCCTTTTCTCTTCTACTTTCCTCCTTGGCAGGCTCCCTTCACTCCCCCTTTCTCTAGGAACTAATATTCCATGGCTTTAAGGACCATTTTATTTTAATGACGGTCTTGATGTTGAAGCTGAACTTCTCTGGCTTGCAGACTCCTGCATGAAGGCTCCTGGACATCTCTCTTCGGATATCCACACAGGACCCTCCGGCTTAGCTCTGACCTCTATACCACCATCAGCAACCCCCATCACCCTGGGCCTCCTCAGGGGGTGCAAGCCCAAAGACAGTAAGTCGGTCCATATCCCTCCCCCTCACCTCCCAAACCCAACAGCCTCCGACTGCCATGTCTAAACATTTTTCAAATCATTAATTCCCACCCATCTCTAGTACCACTTCTTTAGTTCAGACTACCCTTAATTCTTCTGTAATACCACTACTGGCTACTGAGTACTTACTATGTGCAAAGGACTTACATAAAGGTTTGCTGAAAGAATTGGGTATATTGTCAAGTGTGGTTACTTTTATTTTAGAGAAAAAGTGAAGTTTTAAGGTTAAGTATTTCCTACAAAATAGCCCTAATAACAAAGCTAGATTGCCTTGGAGTCAGAATTTATTAATGAATTTACTGATTCATTCATTCACTCAAAAATGACTTCATAACAGTAATTTTAACTACAATTGACATAGTGTCTCTTAAAAAAGCAAATTCCCTGAATTACTACAAGAGCTATAGTAACTTTCCTAAAAATCACACCTGACCCTGTCATCCAACAAGGCAAAACTCTTCAATGGCCCCACATCACCCTCAGGATGACGTGGTTCTCGAGGCTCTGAACTCTGACATCACCTCCTCGAAGGTGCATCTCATCATCCTTAAAGCTCCTTTCCCTGTGGCCTTTGTGCCTGCGCTCAGACACCTCCAACACCTCCAACACCTCCTCACTCACCTCCTCTAGACCCTTCTCCATCATAGGCTGACTCTAGGTCATCTTTCAGGTCTTAGGTTGGACCTCTCCTCCCATGACCACACCCCAGGTGTGTTAGGTGAGTTTCCCTTTTGCTCACTTAGTGCCCCAAGTCCTCTATCACAGCATATGTCATTGTGGATTGCAATTGCCAAGCAGGCGATTACTTATCTCTGGGCCCTGGGAGACAGGCAGCCCCATGAGAGTAGGCAATGCTGTTCACTTTGTCCACTGTGCTATCACCAACATCTGCACAGTGCTGTTGGCACTTAGTAAGTACTCAGGACATACTGCCTTATTATGAGAACACATGAAGACGCAGAAGGATGGGAGCAGAGCATGAAAGAAATCAGATGTTCCTAAGGGTTTACCATCTTAACTCCCTAAAAATACTCTCTTATTACCATACGCATCTCCATAGCTCAATCAGTGCTTTCACATCACAGTACTTCTGTAGCAAATAGAAAGAGGTTGCTCCGCACGTGTCTATATGAATTTACGTCTCCGAGGGGTTCAGTGACTTCTTTCAGTCAAGTCACAAGTAAATTCATGCTTTTGAATATGTCTTTTCTGTGCGCCCATCAGATACTTAAAAGAAAAAGATGAGTTGGGACACAAAGTTCTGGATTCTGGTTAACTAGACTTGCAGTTGAATGTGGGCTGGGATCGAGGCAGGTGCACGTTTTGTAAGCACTGAAGCTTTTACTGTTTGGGAATATGCTCTAAGAAAAATATTATGAAGTTACCAATTCAAATTCAAGTACAAGCTTCATCAGTTTCATCTACGTGAGATAGTATAAGAAATTAAACAAGAAAGAGGAGGATGTATATCCTGAGTAAAAATAGTATCACAAGAAAGATAAGGTACAAGCAAGGGGAGGCCAGAGTAAAAGCTATTTACTAAGCAGTCAACATGGGTCCATTGTAAGGCAATGTCCTAGGCCAGAGACACAAAGATGATTCAAGATGTGGTCCCTGCCCATTACTGCTTCCCATCGAGAACGGGTATCACACTTGCAGAGAAAGGATGCAGACAAGAAGGAGTTAAGCAGAAACCGGTTTGGCTCAGTGGATAGAGTATTGGCCTGTGGATTGAAACATCCCAGGTTCGATTCTGGTCAAGGGCACGTACCTTGGTTGCAGGTACATCCCCAGTAGGGGTGTACAGGAGGCGGCTGATTGATGTTTCTCTCTCATCGATGTTTCTAACTCTCTATCCTCCTCTTTATAAAAAATCAATAAAATATATTTAAGAAAAAGGAGTTAATAAAATATTAAACATCCCCAAATGACAGTATCTAAAATAGCCCTCTATGCGCACAGTCACCGCGACCTGGTCCTGCTCCAGAGCACTCAGCCCTGTCTGAAATCGTCTTTGTTTATATGTTCGTTACCTGTGCCCTGCTAAAAATACAGGGTCCAGGAGAGCAGAGGCCTGGTTTGTCCTGCTCATTGCTGTAATCCTAGCACCAAGCCAGGGCCATAAGCATTCCACAAACATTTGTGGAATGAGCTAGTAAGAGGAGAAAGGAATGAACAAAGAAACAGAACTTTACAAAAGAGCAAAGTAGCATGATTGGCACGCTGTCATCAGTTGTCTGAGGATGGTTAAATAACTCCTGAGACTTGCTGGCTCGCTCTACCAAGACAGGGCACTCAGTCAGAAAAGCTTCCTCAGACCCTGTATTGCAACTGTCGCACCAAGGACTAGAAGCTCCCTCTGGAATCATCCTAGAATCCTAAGAAATCTAATTGCGAACTACAAGTGACTTTGGTTTTGTCTTGTAGCCCTTATATAGGGCTTCTGTGAGATGTGTTACCTTCTTGAATATGAGTGTGGGGGAACGTGTTAACAGGTTTTATAATGCAATATGACCATTTATCCTTTATTATCACTAAAAATAATAACATCTATAAAGAAAACAATGCTTCTAATCATTTTGTTTCATGAATATAAGTTAAGAACTTCCTAATATCTTGAGAACATCTATAAGGTCTGATCCAATCAGCAGAATCCCATTACTCACAGAGCAGCCTTTCTTCACCATCTGATTGTCCCCATTTTTCTATAATCAATCATAAGAAAACTAACTCCAACTGAAGATGTATCGAGAATCATGTATTTTCACTCAGATTCTCATTTAATGCTCCCGACCTTTCTGCTACATAATTACTATCATTCCTATTTAAAAAATAATAAAGCTATCTCTTAATCCTACTTCCTTTACCTTTAAAATTTTACAAAATTTCCCAGGACCACAAAAGTGGTAAGGAGTGAACCACCCAGAATGAAACCAGGTGTTCTCAATCTAAGGTCAGGACTCGTTCCTACATCAAGACTGATTCCTATATGCTAAACATTCTCTCAAAAATTAGTCCTCCTTACTCAGAGATTATCTTTCCAGAATAAATGTATACCAGACAATAGCCAGTAAGCTGAAAAGTCATTAAGATAAGATCCCTTAGACAGCACATCTCAAAATTTGGTCCAGGGACCACTTGTATCAAAATGTCTTGATCCAACTCCAGGCCTATTAAATGAGAACCGTAGATGGATCCCTAGAAATGGCTGTTTAATAATTCCCCAGGTGATTCTGTTGATTATGGAAATTTGAAAACTACTGTGGTTAATTCTTTGCAAACTTCTATTTTTGTTATTTAGAGATTCAAAATCTGTATTCTCATTAAGTAAGAATCACCTTTTGGATTATGGAGCTAGTGACGGAATGTCATAAGTGAGAATTTATCTTTTAGTTTCACAGTTCCTTCAAATATGTCCCACGGTATAAGCAAAGTAGGTAAACAACATTACCGGCTGAAATGAGAAAACATCCACTATGGGCGTACTCTCATTACACACTGCTCCAGATGTCTTTGACTACATAGGTCTCATTTCAACCTTGAGGTTAGCATCATCATTACCACTTCACAGCTGGGGGACCTTGTCCTAGCTGAAGGTTAGCAGATGTTTCCATCTATATCTTCTCTAACTCACATTTTCTTTACCCTACAAAACAGCTCCTCCCCATGAATTACTGCTACCTAGACTTCAAAAATCAAGGAGGAAAACTTCCCAAATGTCTTGAGCAGACAAATTAGCCAATCTCTAATTTTCCAACCCTATACTTAGTCTACTAAGAGTATTCCTCTTACAGTTAATAAAAGTCATCACCTAACAGTACAAAGTCATGGGACAAAATAGACAAAAATCAAGAATTCTCTAAACACAATTCCCAAAACTCTCCATTACCTCTGTATTGTGAGCGACTCTAGATAAAAGTCACATAAAAGCAAGCAATTCACAGGCCCAGCCTTAAGCACATAGACTCCCTAACTGAACTCTAGGAGCACCATTCTGGTTAGCACCACCTCAGGATTACAAAGTTATTTTCCTCAGCTGCATAAATAAAGGGATAGCAAGACTGGATTCAAGTAAACCTAAGAGCAGTCGAAACCACGTACTTATCAGTAACATAACCCATTGCCCCCCATGCCCAGAGAATCTGCATGAGATCTGTGAACTGACTGGTTAGCTCTCTCTTGCTGAGGACAAAGGAAGGGTACAGAATTCAGAACATGGCCAAGAGAAACTTAACTTCTTCTAACTCCGGGAGCCCTGTACCCCCACACCTCCTAAACTATCCCAGACTTGGGAATGTTTTGACTCTTCATCCAGAGTTTAGTTCGGTCACAGGCTGTGGTGTCTGCTGCCCTTTGGGGCATGCTGGGACACATGTGTGATGCCGTGGGCAGCTGGGACCTCAAGGTCATACTGTGCTCAGGGAGGTCAGGCCTCTGTGAAGGGACTCTGCATTCAAGTTTAAATTAGGAAATATATGACTCCAGGCTGTTTTAGTTCATTAAAACTAAGTATTCACACACAGCAGTGAGAGGTGCACAACTATCATTAGAGATTTTAATTTTGCTCAGCTTTCCTGTTTCACCACCGCCCTTGGATGTGTGTGCGAGAGGACAATGATGAAAAGTGCAGGCAGTAAGTATGGGGGGAGAGAGGGCTGGATGACAAGGCTTCAAATGACCATCATCGCTAAGGTCATGACTGTTCGCCAGTGCTATTCAGGACTGAAAGAAAAGATTCCCCATTAAAAATAATAGTGCGGATACATAGTGCATACACGAAAAGGCTTTCCCAGGACTTACTGCTACATGAAAAAGAAAATGGCTAGTATTTCAACTAGAGGTCAATTCATGTAAAATATTATGTTCCCATCTATGAATCTATTCATATACAAACTAAAGCTACTGCTATTTATAGGCACTTATGCTCAGTGTTTTGCATGTTTCATAATCATTTTGTCCTCAGAGCCTTCAGATTTAAGCATTATGGCCATTTTATAAATAAGCAAACAGACTCAAGGAAGTTAGGAGTCTTGACCCATGCCACATAGCTATTAAATAGTGAGACTGGGAGCCCCACTTGGGTCTGATTCCAAGATTCACAACAATACATTATACATTCAGAGAGGTAGTTTTAATAAAGATATTTGCCAAAAAATATTAACAGTCGCTGTGTCTAGATGATGAGAGTTCTTTTTGTTTTATAGTATTATTAGACTATATTTGAGAACAGGCATGCATTATTTGTAATATCTGAAATATGAGAGTGTTTTAATTGGAAGCATAAATAAGAGTAAGAATGAAAATATCTCCAGCTTCTGCATATCTTATCTCCTACTCCAAACAGTCCCAAGTAATTTGCAATCTTCAACCAAATATGACCACAAAAAAATATGTGATGAGTTGCCAAATATCAATCACTGAAAAGAAAACCATAACATTCAATATCTGGAAATTTTTGGATACCCATTAACAAAAACCAACCATTTCCAGACTCTTATTATTTTAATACATCCTACCTTCTCACCAGATAAATATTTTTCTTCCCTACTCAACTACTTTTAACAGCTCCCCACTATAGAGGAAATGTCAAAATATCCTTTAGTTTCATATACCACAGTAGAAAAACCTTCCACAACCAGATTCCCTCCTTAGTCTCATCTGCTACTCCCCATGGTAAAGGCTGCATTCCAGCCACACTGAGGCCTCTGGACTTTTGGAATGACTAATCTCCATCAAAGTCTAACCATCTTCCAAGGAACACAATGGAAAAGCAAGATGGAAAATGAATATCACTCAATAGATTTTTCCTATAAAGGAATGCACATAAGAAATATAATTAATAATACATGGACTGGGCCATGTAAATAAGCAATGAACATTATAAAGCATTTCTGAAAAAATGTGCACAGCCAAATGACAAATCATATTTCACAAAATCCATGAATCCATTAATTGCAAGTGCTAACATGCACTCTTGTGCAATTACCCCTAACTTGCCCTTCCCTGCAGGCCTGGTCAACCCTAACTGCCCTCCCCTGCAGCCCTAGTCCCCCCAGTTGCTCTCCCCTGCAGGCCTGGGTCCTCGCAACTGCTCTCCCCTGCAGCCCAATTGCCCCTAACTACCCTCCCCTGAAGCCCTGGTCCCCCCAACTGCTCTCCCCTACAGTCCTGGGCCCCCCCACCAACTGCCCTTCCCTGCAGGCCCAGTCACCGCCAAGTTTCCTTCTCTGCAAGTCTGGTCAGGCTTGATTGTCCCCAACTGCCCTCCCTTGCAGGCCTGGTTCCTCCCAACTGCCCTCTCCTGCTGGCCATCTTGTGGTGGCCATCTTGTGTCCATATGGGGGCAGCCATCTTGGGTGTTGGAGTGATGGTTAATTTACATATTACTCTTTTATTTGATAGGATAGAGGCCTGGTGCACGGGTGGAGGCCGGCTGGTTTGCCCTGAAGGATGTCCCGGATCAGGGTGGGGGTTCCCTTGGGGCATGGGGAAGCCTGGGCGAGGGGCTTATGGTCATTTGCAGGCTGGCCACACCCCCAGGCAACCCAAGCGGAGGCCCTGGTATCTGGGATTTATTTATCTTCTGTAATTGAAACTTTGTAGCCTTAAGCAGAGGTCAAGGCAGGCCAGGGTGTGTGGAAAGCTTGGTTTCCTCCATCACTGGGGCAATCCAAGCCTCCTGCTCTCTCCAGCTCCATGGCTGACACCATTTTTGTTGGGATTTATTTAATCTTCTATAATTAAAACTTTGTAGCATTGAGCTTGGCTTCCTCCATTGCTGAGGAAAACCAAGCCTTCTGCTCGCTCTGTGGCCACAGCCATCTGGGTTAGGTTAATTTGCATACTCACTCCTGACTGGCTTGTGGGCGTGGCTTGTAGATGTAGCAGAGTGGTGATTAATTTACATATTACTCTTTTATTAGATAGGATTTTGTAAAGAATTATTTTAGATTTATTTAGTTTTATTCTCTTTTTGTTGCTATTAATCCTCACCTGAGGATATGTTTTCCATTGCTTTTCAGAGAGAGTAAAAGGAAAGGAGGCTGAGGGAGAGAGACAAAGAAAGATTGATGTGAGAGAAACACATAGATTGGTTGCCTCCTACACATAACTCAACTGAGGGTGGGTAGCAAACCCACAACCCAGGTATGTGCGCTGATCAGGAATTCAACAATGACCTGCTGATTCATAGGTCAACACTCAACCACTGAGCCACACCAACCCAGCCAATTCTCTAATTTTTGATGCACATTCCTAATCAACGAATTAAATTGGCAGCTTTCTTTCTGCCACATGGCTGTGAGCAACTGTAAGACATATCCCAATTTCAGAGATGTTAAAATGTGTGGGGGGGGAAGGTTATTTTAAAAATAATGAAAGTTGTTAAAAAGCTTTTTAAAACACACACACACAAGAAAACTATTTGAGAATATAAACACTATATATCCTATATAATAAAAGGCTGATATGCAAATTGACTGAACAGTGGAAGGACTGGTTGCTATGATGTCGCTATGATTGACCACCAGGGGGCAGATGCTCCACGCAGGAGTTGCCCCTGGTGGTCAGTGAGCTCCCACAGGGGGAGCACCACTCAGCCAGTAAAGCCCTGAGCTGGGCTCACTGCTGGTGAGTGTAGCAGCAGTGATGGGAGACTCTCCGGCCTTCCACTGCCCACTTAGGCCTGAAGAGGGCTCACAGACTGCCAGAGGGCGCAGGCCAGACTGAAGGACTCCTCCCACCCCCAGTGCATGAATCTCCTGCACCGGGGCCTCTAGTATAAAAATAACCAAAAAAGAGAAATCTACAACAAAATATTTTTTTTTACTTTTTTAGTTCAACATCAAGGTCAATATCATCACCTAGCTCTAATCTATTTTCAGCTTTTGTCACACTCCAGTCTGATCCCTCCTCTTCTGAGTAGTCCCTCTATACTGGTGTCCATGGCACCAATTACAGCTGGCAGGAAAGGAAGTGGGCGGCCTGCAGAGCTCCCTTCAAAAAAGCAATTCTCTTTTCCTCTCGGTACCTGCAGCATTCTCTTCTCTGATTTGGCAAAACCTGCAGAACCTACCTAATTTGAGCGCGTAATGGAAAGGATGGTGCCATTAAAAATAATGACTACATTCATGAGTCCAGTAATTCTCATTGTTAAAATAAAGCAGCAGTGCTTTTAAAGCCTTTTCAAATATTTGTTTTGTTTGTTTGTTTGTTTTTTGGTGTGTGTGGTTTTCCTTTTTTTTTTTTTTTTTTGTAGTGAAGGGTAAGCCACTTACAGGCCTCATTTCTTATTCATGTCCTTAAATATTTACTCAACACTGTGTTTAGACCTGGACTTGGTTTGGGGGTGAAACTCCAAGAGAAACATGTTCCTACTCACATCAAGAAATCTGTGCAACTGAGAGGAAAACAGAGGCATGAGACAGGTTAAATACTGTGTTTTGTTTTCTAGATCTAATATAGGCCTTTCTGCTTCTTTTGCTTTTTTTTTAAAGTTTGTAAGAAAGGGCTATAAGAACAATTTATCAAAATGTCAGCAATCTAAAAATTAAGTTGTCAGCTTTTTCTCTGCATTGTAAATTACGAAAGAATTAGGGGTTTGGTGCTAATAGAAGCTTACAATTCTAAAGTGTGCAATTTAACCAATCATTGCCAGCCAGGTCTAAAAATGCAGCTAGCGAAGCCACTTCAACCCAGTGTTCTGCAGTTCTGGTACCTAATTTCAACTTCTCTTTTTTATGCCATTCTTCCCATTCCCCCCCCTCTCCCCCCTTCCCTTTGCTTTGGAAATGTGTTCTGGAAAAGCTACACAGTTAAATAAGAACTCCCAAAGCTCCATACATAAAACCCTTACATGAAAAAATGACGGTCATCTTACCAAGGAGGCACAGAAAATCCAAGGAAAGCTGCAGCTCTTCTGTGGTTCCTCCTCTGTGCTTCCATCACATTGAGTTCAGAAACCAAAGCATAAAATGTACCTCATAGTTTCAGAAACTTCAGACATCCTCTTATAATTTATCCATTACTAATCTGGATGAAAAGTATCTGTGATCATCTCTGCACTCGAATTCTAAGTTAGGAATAATAAGATGCTAAATTTTAAAACATTTTGCAAATAAAACACAAAAAGTAAATAGAAATAAATGACCCCAAATCACTGCAGATATCTTCTAAACTTGTGAAATCTGCAGCTTTCCCCACTTTTACACAATTGCCAACTGCAATCATAGCACTTAAAAAGAAGTCAGAAAGAACACTGCCTACCCACAAAATAAACGATCATGACAAGCACTTAAAAAAGACAACACCAACAATCTAAACCAAGAATTTAGCAAGGATGCTATTTTGGTTCAAAGACTTATAAGAAATATATTGCCCCTATGCATAAAAACATGTATAGATTCATTCTTGTTTGCTAAGAAAAATTTTAAATAGCCTTTAAAACAATACAGCATTTTCATCAAAAAAGGAATAGTTAAGTATTTCTACCATTGCACCAAAAAAAGAAATAATAATAAAAAAACCCTCTTCTTCCTTTATCTATGAAAGGCATTTTCCCATTCATTCATGTCTACCTTACAATTCTCTAAACAATACCTTATAGCGTGGTCAACTTGAGAAAGGAGAGACTCACTCATTTATCAGGCAAAGTTAAAAGCCAGCAAGAAGCTTCAGACCATCTGGTTTTGCCTGCCCCACCCTAGTTTCCTTTGAGCCATAGTGATGTCACAACACTGGGCAGGGCGATGACTTCACTGCTCCTGTCTTTTTGCTTGTGAGCACATAATTCTTTGCAGCCAAGGCAAATCAAATGACAGCAGAACCCTCCAGGAGCATCTGATGTATTCCAACAAATGAGCACTTAGCTAGCCTTTTGAGAGAAATCCATGCAGCAATGGCACCGTTAAAGATCTCTCTAAATGAGGTGGTGCTAAAGATAAATTGACTCATGGTTTTCCATGTAAGTCTATAATTTCTATAGTAAGTCATAGCAAAGCTGACATTCAGAGGAAAACTGTGGTTGGATACTTGGAAGAAACTATGGAAACCAAAAGATGACCTAGGTAGTAGAATATTTGAGGAACCTCTCTCCGCAGCGGAGTCAAATTTTCACAGAAAAGAAACATGTAATTATTTTTCCAGGCCATTCTTGGAGTCCTATTTTACTGGCAAGGATATGAATTCTAATTTGTGAATGTGAAGGCTTTTTTAAAGCACTAACTTAAAAGATAAATATTTATTTTACAGCATGTAGGAAAATCTCTTGGACAGCATGTTCTGACATATTTAAGCCAACATACTTAACCCAATCCTGAAGGATTCCCAAAATAATGACAAAACCATATTTCTCAGTACATAAAGGGTTGCCTCTTGAACCTGGGTGGCCCCTCAATACATCTGAGCAAACAATTTCAAAAAGCCAATGTACATATAAAATAGCATCTAATCAAGTAAAATAAATAAATAAAAATCCCTGATCTCCTATTGCGAAACAATTCAAAGTTGGCCAAAGTCCAAACACTGTACAAGAATCGACAGAAAAGGGGCTTTTAACCTAAATTGCTTTTATGTAGAAGAATTCACTTAAACATTAAAGATAAATATTTCAGAGACACTGACCTTTGACCTGTACCTTCACCTAAAAGGGATTTACAAATTAAAGTGGTACTCCTCTTGCTATTGATACATCATTCAAAAAAACAAAAACAAAAAAACCCCCAAAAAACCCACATGTTCTAGTTTGCAAATAAATTTATTTGCCTGAAGTATAAACTTTATGCAGTAACTTGTTCATTTTACATTTCCCTTTTCTGAAACATCAGAAAATGATAATGCAAATGAGATGGTATTTAGTATTCTACTGTTTTATTTTTATCAATGCCTTCTGAAATTAACAGTCATGCTTCTCAATTTAGAATGTATTACTTCTCACAATAACTTTGTAAATCCAACTACAGTTTTAAAAGTTTGATGCCAAAATTAATATGATTTTTTTAAAAACAAAAAAACTTGTCTCAGCCAAGACACAAATCACCACCTCCCGTTCCCCTGAGCTCCCTCAAGCTTGATGGTGCTCTCTTTTCTTAATAGGGCATTGCTGCTTAATTTGCTGTAATTGATGTTACGCCCAAGGTTTCCAGATATAAGTGGAGTCTAATCTTTTTAGTTTCCTTAAGACTTTAAAAAGAAACCAGTGTAAAATTTAAAAAGAGTGTTTTTAACACTTGGTGTGATGCCTCTTCCACTGGGAAAGTTAACACTAGCAAGGAAAACTCCAATGCACCTGGTCTCCTTAGGGAGCCTAGAAATGGGCCCCCAAAAGGACAGGCAGGAAATCTGCAAAAGCAATTCCACAAGGCGAATGTTAAAAGAAAGGCTGAAACACCAACTTAAACACGTAATGGAAGCACTGCCTGAGCGGGACTGCCTGGCCCTCTCAGGGTTCCTCAGCCCAGCCTGCAGGCGTAATGAATAACACATGTTTTCTTTATCATCCTATTCTGCAACAATCTCTCTCCCCAACTTCAACCCGGGACTTCAGCTGGAGGAGAAAAACCCTAGAAAACTTTAGAACCCTCCATAGAAAAATCCGGAAAGGAAAGAAGGCTCCAGCCACTGCAAAGGACCACAGTTACAATGGACTAGGTAACCACACCCACCGCATTGCAGAAGCCATGAACTTGATGGGGGGGGTTGGGGTGTGAAAGGGGGAGGCAGGAGGAGGGAGGGGGAGAAGTAGAGCCAGATGAGAGGGGAAATCCGAGAAAGCAAGCCCCCGCGGTGGGAGCCGGGAAACCCCCAGGAACTGGCTGAGCCCAGGACTCCAGCAGACAGACCCAAACCCGGCCGCCCCACCCCCGCCGGCCGCGCTCCCAGACACCCCTCCCTCCCGGCGGCTCGCAGTCCCGCGGGCGCCAGGTGAGCGCCCCGCTCCCGGCCCCCGGGCCCCCGGCAGGCCAGCCTGGGCCTCCCCGCGCGGGCCCCCCCCGCAGGTGCCCGGGTCCAGAGCTAGGTCTTCAGGATGCTCCATCCTCACCCCTGTCGGCCGGGCTCCATCTGGGGGGGCCGCTGCCCCAGTTCGAGGAAGGAGACAAGTTACATAAAAGCGCCGGCTGCTCCGGGGGGGATGCTTTGTGCGGGGCGCACCTCTCCCCAGAGCCGGCACCCGGGACCAGCCCGCAGCCCAGCCCAACGCCCGCACCCACCGGGGCGGCGCCGCAGTGTCGCACCCCCGCCCCCGGCCCCGCGGGCCCTGCGCAGCCCGCCCGGCCCTCGCCCCCACCCCCAAGGGGGTAACTTAAAACATGGCGCCCCGATCGGGGGGTTTGGGCAGATGGAGACACGACGCGGGCACCGATCGCCCTTTCCGGCGGAGAGGGTTCCCAGGGGGGAGCCCCCGGGCCGGAGGCGGGCGCTCAGGCTCCGAGCGCCGGCCCAGCGAAGGCTGCAGCGCGGCGGCGGCGGGCGGAGCGCGCGGCCCCGGGAGCGGGGTGGGCGCGCGGCGGGGCCCGGCGGGGGGCCCGGGGCGGCGGGGTCCGGGGTCCGGCTCCGCGGGCTCCGGGCTCCGGCGATGATGCGGGCGAGCGGGCAGCGCGGGGGCCACGCGTCGGGGGCGCAGCCGCGCGCGCGCCGCCCCCGGCCCCGGGTTCGCCCCCCGCTCCCCGCCCACGGGAGACCCCCGGCCACCCCGGCGCGGCGGGCGGAAAAGTTACCGTGGCTGCGCGGGGTCCGGGCGGCGGCGGCGGCGGCGGCGGCGTGGGGACGGCGGGCGCGCGTCCTCCGGGCCGGCGGTGCGCAGGGGCGCGGGCGGCGGGCGCGGGGAGGGAGCCGCGGACGCGGGCTGCTCGCGGCTCCCCGCCCCCCTGTGCAGGGATCGGAGGCTCGGCCGAGCTGCGGCGGGGGCACACGCCCAGGAGCGCGCGGAGGAAACCGGCCTCCTCCTCCTCCCGGCTCCGATCCCGGCTGCGGGGGAGGAGGCGCGAGGCACCGCAATACTTCAGGACAGTTACTTGCTAGCAGCCTCCTCCGCCCCGGCGGGGGGACGACGCCTGGATACAGTTGCCAATAGCGTTAGGTTTTGGGTGTCCGCTTATGGTTCTCCAGGGCCCTCTCCCCGCGTCTCAGCCCTCCCACACCCCGGCTCTGGGAGTGGGGGAGGGTGTGCCTGACCTCAGGTGAGTTATTTATTAACTTAGGGACTGCAGGGATATTCTTTTTTCTTTTTGAGTGTAATAATAATAATAATAATAATAATAATAATAATAATAATAATAATATAAATTCAAATTGTTAGTATCTTGCACACGTGGGCCCTCTAGAAATATTAATAGAGAGGACCTGGTTAAAGGCGATGGAAGAGGGTTTTCTGCGGCCGCCTCCCTCCCGCTCCTCCTCACTTCCCACCATACATGTTCACAGTTCTAAGCTTCCCAGACCAACAGGAACTCATTATGGATAAGCTTTACCCTGAAATGGAGAGGAGGGGGCTCATACTCTGATTTGCAGGCGAAAAATTATTCCTGGTTATCATTGCACATCTAAGTTCTAACCTAGTGACCCAGGTGTATTTATTATAATGTTGAAGGCCCTCTCCACGTATTCCTTCCTAATCACCCTTCCGAGAGCTCACCGATCACGTAGAAAGGGAAAATGGACTCACAAAAAGATTGCATTTATGGTTGAGCCAACAGTGCTATGGAGGTCATGACGCCGGTGGCAGAGATCAGCAGATCAGCGGGTATGTTCTGTCCCTGAGACATGGCCTGGGTTTCTAGGACTGGGAATGCAGCAATACAAAAGGAGAGGGGGCACCTTTTTTTTTTTCTTTTTTTTTTCTCCCCCCCCCCTCCTCCCCAGATTGGATGCGAGAGGTTGGAAAATTATGGTGTTACTCTGTTGCTATGGAGTTTATGGACCTGTTTTCTGTAGATGTGCTCGCTTTGAGAAAAAAAAAATTAGCAAGAAAATGTGACGTATGTTATTGGAAAAATAATCTGTTGACACAGCAAAGACTAGAATGGATGGGCAAATACCCGGAGCTGATAGGAAGTGGCTAGGGCATTGTTCCAAGTAACCGGTAACCAGGGCCTGCAAAGCCTTTTAAGTGACAGATAAAGGTGGTAGTTCAAATACTGGGTGATATATTTGGGGACCAGTGTATTAATTTCCTATCTGGGACACATGAGTGTTAGAGACACACATGCACATACTACATTTGTACTTTCATGGCTGCCTATGTTCATATAAGATCTGGAATGAAGGAGGGATTTATTTTCCTCTTTTGTGTGCACACTATGGCACACTCCTTTAAAAGTGGACTTTAACAAATTGTATTGTTTACAACAAACACAACTGGCATTGGCATTCGAGACACTGATGGTTTCATATTTTCATTCATTTTATTGCGGTATTTTTGCTATTTTTTTTTAAATCGAGAGCAGACTGTTTCTAATTCATAAACCAATCTTTCTCATGATGGAGAAAATTTTAGCAATAGCGTAGAAATGTCTTGTTTCCTTGGGAGAAAATGTTAGAATCCTAAACATCATTTTTTTAAAAGCTAGGCGTACCTAGCTAATTATCCTAGTATTCCATGAATTCAAAATTTGAAGTAAAATAATCATACTTCTTCCTAGTTTAGTAGTAAATCTGGGAAGCAATGACTAAGAAACCCTTTGGGCTTGACCGGCACTTTCCACTGTTCTTATTTGTTTTCCCAGCACAGAAATGGGAAAAAGAAATCTCAAACAAACTCCAGAGCAGCACATAGCTCTGTCAGTCTGTAACTTGCTTGCATCTCTGTAATAAGCGCTCTTCCTTCTACCTAGTTAATAGCACGGTGGAGCCCACTTAAGCATCTCTGTCTCCCCACAGTGCCTCACTGGGTACATTGCAAGCCAAGCACTGAATATTTTCATGAATGGATAGTGAATTATGAACTAAGTTTTCACTTGACCTTGAGCGTTCAGTTTCTCGTGTATAAAATAAGTTATTATTTCCAAAACCCTTCATGTTTAAAAAAAATATTAGGGTTCCATTCTGCACAGCAATAGAAATCATCATCGAAGCAAAAAGGCAACCAACCAAAAGGGAGAAGATACTTACAAACAATACCTCCATTAAGTCGCTTATATCCAAATATATAAAGAACTCATACAACTCAACAACAAGATATAATCCAATTAAGAGTTGGCAGAGTATCTGCACAGACACTTTTCCCAAGAAGATGTACAAATGGCCAACAGGAATAGAAAAAGACTTCAACTTCACTAGCTACTAGGGAAATGCAAATCAAAACGTCAGCTAGATACCACCTCACACCTGTTAAAATGGCTATTATCAATAGGACAAAAATATGTGTTGGAGAGATTGTGGAGAAAAAGGAACCCTCAAACTCTGCTAGTGGGAATGTAAACTGGTACAGCCACCTTGAAAAACAGTATGGCAGTCCTCAAAAAGTTGAGACTAGAGCTACCATTGTGACCTAACAACCCCTCTTCTGGGTATCTACCTGAAATACTTGAAAACATTTATTAGTAAGGATATATGCACCCCCTGTTCATTGCAGCATTATTCACTGTAGCCAAGACATGGAAACAACCTAAGTGTCCTTTGGTGGATGATTGGTAAAGAAGATGTGGTACATATATACAATGGAATATTACTCAGCCAATAGAATGGATGAAATTCGCCACTTGCAACAGCATGGGTGGACCTTGAGAGTATCATGCTAAGAAAAATAAGTCGAAAAAGGACAAGAACCATATGATTTCACTTGTGGGATATAAAACAGAAAACAACAAACAAACAAAAACAAATTCATAGATAACAGTATGGTGGTTACCAGAAGGGAAAGGCAGTGAGGGGAAGGATGAAGAGGACAAAGGGGGACAGATATATGGTAAAGGAAAGAGACTAGACTTTGGGTGGTGAGCACTCAGTGCAACATACAGATGACAGAGCATTGTACACTTGAAACATATATAATGTCATTAACCAATATGATCCAAATAAATTTAATAAAAATACTAGGGTTCTACAAAACAAAAAGACGTTATCATATCTTGATACCTGCTGAGTAAAAGCAATAATGAAAAACCTATTTGCTCTAATCAGGAAAGAAAATTATGAGCTCTTCCATATGGAAAAGAAAAGGAAAGTAACAAAGTAGAAAGCAATGTAGTGATGCCATTACAGTTGAATTTGCTTCTTTTCATGAAAATCTAACTTCTCCCTTAATCCCCCTCACTTCAAAAGAATTCTTTAGCCCTAGCTGGTTTGGCTCAGTGGATAGAGAGTATCAGCCTGTGGATTGAAGAATCCCAGGTTAGATTCTGATCACTGGGCCTGGGCCTGGTGCGGGCGGCAACCAATTGATGTGTCTCTCTCATATTAATATTTCTCTGTCCTTCTTCCTTCCACTCTCTCTAAAAAAAAAATCAATGAAAAAAATATCCTGAGGTGAAGATTAACAACAACAAAAAAGAACTTCTTATTCTTGTCAGTATATAACCCCTCATGGTGCTTTTCCAATAAGTTACAGATAAGTAGATCTTAAATCCAAAAAACATGGCATGAGAACTCAGTCAGATTTCTAGTTTAATGTATCCACATGGCAAACCCTGAAATAACCCATGAAACAGGGGAAAACATTTCATAACTCCAGCCTGGTTGTCAATATGCTCGTTGTAGTCTCCTCCAACATGCTAAAGCTTACCTTACTTACAACACTCATCTTACTTATAGATTTCTTGAAATTGTTCTATCTAGTACATATAAGATACATCACTGAAGACCAACAAGAATCCTAGCCATGGTACAGAGAAAGCAGCACAGCTCACTTCAAGTTAGTTACCCATGTAACTTCATCCCAAGCTGTAGTGGCAGCATTTCCCATGAGCCTCAGTCTAACCACAAGCATCAGAATCACACATACTCATTGGTCATCACTGATACTCTGCTACCTGAAGAGCAAAGATAACTCCAAGGTGACAGCCAAGGCAAGGGCAGAATTTTCAGGTTGTATTATAGCCATTGTGACAGTCTCATCAACAAGACTCCAGAAAAAAAAAAGGATAGAAAATCTGTCCATTGGACCTGTGCCCTCAAACACAAGGACTGATAGAATATTGAAGCTTGACCAAACCCTACAGACACTAATAAGACATACAACACTCATTTTTTTTTTACTCTGACAATCTCAGACCACCCTTACCTAGAGAACTGTGACATTTAAAAAGCATCTCCAAATTCTTTAGTCCTTTAAGTTAACTCTTTAAACCTATGCTGCCTTGGTAAAATGCCAACACTTGCAGTAACTAGTTGAGACTTACTGTATGCTCAGTATAATGTCGGAACCTGAATTGCATATCAAGTCCTTGAAATCAGGACACACAGTATTCAGCCACAGTATTACCAGGGGCCATAAATAAGAGAAATACAGGGATGAATGCACACTTTAAAAGCAACAAGCTAATTCTTGTGGAAAATGTGGCTAAGAGTTTCTAGGTTCATAAGAAGAATATCAACTTTACAGCTCATTAAAGCTTCCAGATGTTCTCTTTATTCTGGGTCCCTACACATCATTCCAGGCTGTATACATAGAGAGCACAGATGCAAAATGAAATTTAAAAAATACCAACAAGTACAAATGCAGCACAAAATGTACAAAATATGTACCTATGGGAGGGCAAATGCTTAGACATACTACATCACTAAAAAATAATTCTTATTCATCAAAATTTCATTATTTGCCTCCTTTGTACTCTTTGTAAAAATAATAGTTACTATGGAAGGATCAATACATATTATGTAAGTTCCTATGTAGTAAAATATACCCTTATTAAATTATTTTGTTTTCTCCACTTCTAGTAAATTTTAGAAGTAAATTCCAGCACTTTTAAACAGAATAATTTCTAACAAAGTTTTAAGGTTTACTGTACTCAGATCTTTACAAGGTTGAAATGCTGATTAATTTTATTCTCCTCCCGTTAAGTAAAAATAAAAATCCATTAAGGATATTTTATATTTGGGCATTTTATAAATAATGCAAAATAGAAAGTAGGTAGTCTGTAATATTACTAAATTCAACTCCCAAGCTATTCACTATCTGAGACAACATTGATATTCCAAAGAGATGGTCAGTTTTGGGTTATGCCAACACATTTAACATTTTAATCATTTTCCCCTCAAAAGGCATAAAATAAATGCCAGCAAGCCTCTCAGTCTCCTGTAAAGTTATAAACCATAAAATAAATGCTAGCAAGCCTCTCAGACTCCTGTAAAGTTATAAATCATCTTAGCCAGCTATTATATTTCATTCTAACAACAATCAACAAGAATTAACCAAGTGAGAAAAATGGGTAATAAGTAAGACATTCAGGTGTCTTGTTTATAACTTGTTGACTCTAAGTTTATGTTCCTCTCTTTAGGCAAACACATTATAGATAACTTTATAAACTAAGTCATTTATAGCTATAACTACATCAAAAAAAAAAGTCATCTTTTTGCTTCTAAATTTTATTCCTGTTTTCCAGGATTCTCTCCTTCCCCCCCCCCCCCCTATTATCAGTTACCTAACAGTGATTTTCAACCTTTTCATTTCATGGCACACAGAAACTAATTTCTAAAATTCAGCCGGACACCAGAAATATATATTACATTTTTGCCAGTCTGCCAAAAAAACACACAGGTATAATTTTCATTCATTCACACCAGAGAGCTACTGTTGTGTTAGCTGTTGTCGTTTTTTTAAATTTGACAATTTAAGAGAAAAGAGGTCAGTGCCCTGTCTGAGCCAGGCACCGCATGTTTTAAAAATCCTTGTGGCACATCAGTAGAAAATCGCTAGCCTAACTGCATGCATGCTTCAGAACTGTGGGTACAATCTGAAAATGTGATTCTACTCTCGCCCACAGCTTACAAAACATTCTGGGAATCAATGAAAACATCATCTAGAATCTCCGAACCCCTGAAATAAATCTGGTGTTTAATAGGTCAAAGCCATTTTATTTTTTTTTAATATATTTTTATTGATTTTTTACAGAGAGGAAGGGAGAGAGATAGAGAGCTAGAAACATCGATGAGAGAAACACCGACCTCTTGCACACCCACTACCAGGGATGTGCCCGCAACCAATGTACATGCCCCTGACGGAATCGACGCTCTACCACTGAGCCAAACCGGTTTCGGCTAGGTCAAAGCCATTTTAAAGGAAGCCTCTGCTGTGGACTCTTTCCTGTTCAAGATGTTTATCAAGGACTTGTCAGAACATTCAAGGTGGGCTTATTTGAAGATTATACAAATCTGATGATGCCAGAATTTATCAATTCAGGCTGTTTGCGAAGAGTTTACCTTTTATATTTCCATGTCAACAATAATCTTGCAAAGTGATAAAAGTTCTCACATCATCTATAATAATACAAGTGTAATATGCTAATTAGACTGGATGTCCTTCTGGATGATCTTCCAGATGAAGGCAGGGCTGTGAGGGAAGCCCAGGCCCTGGGTGCCTGACCAGTGCAAGAGGGAAACTGGTGCTGGCAGCCTTGGGAAGGCCTACTCTTGCAGAATTTTGTGCACCAGGCCTCTAGTTTCTATTAGAGTCACTTGGGGAGTTTGTTAATAATGTAGATTCTTGGGTCTAGCCCCAGAATAAGCAAATAAGAAGCTCTGGGATAAGGTTCAAAGAGCATGCACTTTTAACTAGCTCCACAGGTGATTCAAAATCACACTCAGTTTTGAGAACCATTGATCTAGGTGACCAGTGCACCACACTAATCACACAAGTGACAAAGATGGTATATTATTCAGAGAGATGTTTTAATAGAAGTTGAAGCAGATAACAGTGTAGAGGGCAAGCCTCACTTGCTATAGAAGTGAGCTGAACTAAAGGGAGCCTATAGTACAATAGCCAGCACACATTTTGCAAGATTTATTGCTTGGGTCCTGTTGTTGTAAACATCAAATTGCAAGAGCAGTTCATTAACAATAAACATAGTAATAAATAACAATGAAAGATTGTTCTGTACCCAATTCCAACAATAATTGGATTAGATGCACATTCATTGAAGATTGCAATAACACTGCAACTCTGACCTTAATTTCCAAGTGCACAAAACAACTTTACAAAGTTGCCAAGTGATGTCTCAATAAAATGGGAAATGGAGAACTAATTGCTGGCAATTTTGGTTGAGTTTGAGACTTGACTATCCCTAACCCAACAAGAAAATAGAGACTTTAAATTATTAACACTGTTTGATATAACCTACATATGCTAACAAGAAATCCCTGCACTGATTAGTGAAAACTAGTAAACCTAATTAAAGAAATTTCCCAGAGGCTACATCTTTCTACCCTTAAACACAACATGAGAAATTTTGTTTCAGAAAAAATATATCCTTAGTCTCATTAAATTAATACATTATTAATTATATAGGCATTTTATTTTTATATTAATTTAGAAGGTTATTTTGATTATATAGTTGATGAAACCTATAACATGATAAATTTAAATATCATTTTACATATAGATAGATAGATAGATAGATAGATAGTAGATAGATATACTTAAGTAACAAAAATAATTTAGGACAACATGTGGGGCATTTAAAATATTTTCTTTCATTAGAAGGGTGTTATAAAGAATGATATTTCAGCTCAAAGAAGACTGCTGTTCTCATATGGAAGCTGGTTGTCTTACGAGCAGTGGGATCTTCAGCAAGAATGTTCAGGGAATAGATACCATGTAACATCTACCAATAATGCCCCAGAAGTGATTCCTCTATCATGTAGGTTCTTGGGCAAGATCCTATGTAACACCCACCCAACTCAGATCCAGTTGTTTTCCACCCAGGCACCAAGACACAAGTCTTCACTGTTGAGGTAGCAACTCAAATGTTGACTTCATTAAGATATACTGACTATATGTCCAGGGTGTTCCAAAAAATGTATATACACTTTAACAGCTGGTAGCTTGATTTTGAAAATGAAGTGTATTTTAATAAACACTGCCTTTATAATTATTCAAAGTGTGTGTGTATGCATTTTTGCGGGACACCCTATATATTTACATTGTTATTGAATAGCCTACAAAATGTCTCTGTTTTGAGATTAGCCTTTTATTGATGTGGTGCTTTTCTCCAAAGTCTCAAGACAATTTCCACTAACATCTCACATATCTTCTCTGATCCTTCAACTCTAATCCACTTGTTCTGCCCTTATTCATCAGACCTTTCTTTATCTCTGAGCCAGGTTTGACTGAGTTGCCTTAGGTGGATGAGCATGATGTTGAGTCAAGGTATACAGATTCTATGATAAATGGGAAACCATTATATTTCTAAGTCTTCCTGAATTTTCCTCAGGTGTTCCAGTGCCCATTCCCCAATTATTTCACTGTTTAACAAAATCGAGCAGGCATGCAATTATCATATTTTGCTCATGAATGCCACTGTGGCTTGATGAACAGAGTACTGGATGATATTTTAAAATTGTTTTGTGTCCTTGAGCAAATTTCAGTTTCTCTTGATACACACTGAAATATTCCTTCCATTTTCTGTTTTATTAGAATAGAGTGGTGCTTCTATGACTGTATATTAGAAGAATCACTTGAGGGGATTTTTTAAAAATAGCAACTGATGTTAATTATCATGGCTGAGTGATAGATACATGTGGGCTTCTTATGGTTCTCTCTACTTTGTGTCCACTTGAAATATATCATAGTGAAAATTTAAATTAAAAAATAACTTTGAAATATAGACACTTGAGCTCCTCACCAAACCAATTAGATCAGAACCTCTGGGGAGTGATGCCCAGGCATCAGTATATTTAATATTCCCTGAGTGATTTTTATGTGTAAGGCACATTGAAAAACAGAAAGAATAAAATGAAACTAATTATTAAATTGAATGTTAAGAATTCCTCAAAAGAAGGATGTTATAAAAATAACAGTTAATAATAACCCCCTATTTATATCTTTAAATAATTACCTAAGGAGTTAGTAGAAGCCACTGGGTTAAACATGAATGTACCCATTATATTCTCTGAAGCTAGTTGTTTTTTGAACACAAGTCTGGTTTCCTTGACAGTGCCTGCCATCAGATTTGTTGATATTTACACTTTTTGAAGGGAACCTATTACTGTGGCTGGTGCCTGTTTTATGGTAATATGTCAATAAAATGGGGGCATATTTAACAACCAGCATATAGAACTCATAACCCACTGAATGTCACTACTAGAATTTCAACACCTCTTCATCATAAAGAAAAATGTATCATTTATGGTTTTATTCCAAGTTAAGAAAATGCACTGTAGCATTCATGATGATCTTAGGTAATGAATAATACGTTTCTAGCATGCAATTAGAGGGGTATAATAGGAATCATATCTAAATAAATATAATAATGTTTTATGAATTGGAGTTAGTGATTTTTTCCCCCAGGGGTATTCAGGCATTGGGACTCTACATCATGGCGTCCAGTCCAGGGATCACTATTTTACTAAGAACCAAATTTATTGAACATTTATCTTGTGCAAGGAATGGGTTTAAAAGCTACTCTATGAGAATACCTCATTCTACCATCACAGAAATAGATTCTGTCATTTCGCCAATTGTACAGAAGGGGTAAATGAGGCAGAAATAGATTCAACAATGTGTCCAAGGTTACACAGGTATGAACAATAGAACCAGAATACAAACTTGGGTGTTCTGATTCCTGAGCTACACCCATAAGAACTATATGGTCAAATATAGACACATACATGCACATGCACATATTTAGGTAAATCTCTTGAAATGGCCAACATTCAACTGGTTTTCAAATATCAAAACCAGCAATTTTATAGTACAATAAAGTTGTGCAATGACAAAATGTTGAATTAACTATGAATGCAGAGAAGCACTGAATTAAGGAGTGATGTTTGAGAACAGAAAAGGTGCCCTGAAAAGTCTCTAAGAACACTAATATAGAAAGAATACTTGGGTTTTAAATAATCTAAGAAGCTATTAGAACTTAAGGCAAATGTTAATAAAATTTTAGTAATTATTAACTTTTATTTAACATCTACTACATGCCATCCACTTTTTTAAGTGCTTTATATGTATGTATATTACCTCTTTTTCCCTCATAGGTCTATGAAGTAGGAATTTTTATGACCCACAATTTACAGTAGCTGAAGCAGGCCACTGAGCAGCTAAATAACTTGTTCTTGATCACACATTTGTGAAATAATGGGACCAGGTAATTTTATTTTGCAAACTGTGCCCGTAACCACAATACTAAGTTGTTCCAGCCTACAGAATTCCATATGTCGAGTTGAATGAAGTTCCTCTACAGAAAGGGGGATATTAATTTTTTTAAAATTGTGTTACAAATGGAATCTGTGTATAATATAAATCTATTTTACTAAGAAGAACATTCTATTAGAATTTTTAAGTTTGAGAAAAGTTCAAAGGAGAATGCTCTAGTCTAGTGGTCACCAACCTTTTGAGTGGACCACTGGTTGGCAACTGCTGCTAACCCATTGATAACACCTAGGGGCTCTCTCTCTCTTCAAAACATATCCAGAATCCAATCACTTCAAAACATATCCAGAATCCAACCACTCTGGTGCAAGCCATCATCATTCCTCCCCCTAGGCTCCCACAACAGCTTCATCATATTCCTCTCTCCTGCCACTTTGGGACCTTTACAGTCTTCTAAGCAAAGGAGACTGTGATCCTTATAAAACAAGCCAGATCACATCACTCATGTTCAAAATCTCCCAAGGCCCTCAGACCTCCTGCTTCACTGCCCTCACACAATCCAACTCCACTGTCTGGCCTAGGCAAGGCATTCAATACTTGTCTGTTGAATGAGAGAAGGAGAAAGCAGCAGGGATTATAAAAGAAGAGATTCTTAGAAGAAGAATGACTAGAGGGATAGATAGTACAGAATTGAAGAGTAAGGTTGCCCAAGATGGAGATTAGATACCAGAAAGAAGAGATTCCTAAGGTAGAACTATAAGAAAGAACAGTGGCTATGTGAAAAAAAATGTGTACATAGTTATATGCAGTATACCTCCTCCAGACCCACTGATGGAACTGAGTTGGGCAAAATCTTCCAACCAACCATGCTGAAAGGCTCCCCATCCTCACCCTGCACCAATAGGGATCACACCATCAGGGTGCTTCTCCCAGCTCATCCTCAGATAAGACAGGAAAGCATGGTAGAGCCACCCCATTTCAAACGCAACTAGACTGAGCAAGCATTCTCTTTTCCAGACAATAGAAAATACGACAAGATCCACAAAGGACTGTCTTCACTCATCTGCACAAACAATGGAAATGACCACTGCAGTGGAAAATGTCAGGTCAACTGATGCAGAAGTGTCCAGGCTAATATTATTTTTCATATCAATGGTTGCCATGGTGACATAAAGATTTGGCAATGACCACGCAGTGAATACTTTTAAGAGGCTGTTGGAGGAAAAGAAGTCGCAATCCACCCTCTGCCTTTACAAATCACTCTCATCCCACTTGCTCCCATTAAATGGCTCACTTCTTTTTGATTGCACTTGACATGCCAAGGAAAAATGAGTTTTAGATTCTGTCACTTCAAGCTTGAAGCCTGCACTGTGTTTTTCCATTTGGTCTGACTTAAGGTTATATTCGGTGATTCACAGTGCCTTTTCAAAGGTCACCAGGTCATTCATTCATCTGCCAAAAATGTCTCTTAATCCCCAGGGCACCCAAATTCTAAGGCTTCCCGCCCCCTAGTTACCCTCCGGGGAAGAGTGTCTATTTGAATTCCCATTGCCAAATTTATGGAATAGTCATATTTTAAACACATTTCAGCAGAAAGAATATCTTAGCCACTCCTTACACACACACACACACACACACACACACACACACACACACACACACTCCATATCCCCAACACACACAACGAGATTGCAAGCTCTGTAAGGGCAGCAGATATCTATTCCTCATATTTGTATTGCGAGTATGAGGACATGGCACATTAACCGTGGGTGAGAGAGGAACCCTGAAAAATCTCCCAGCTCTGGGTCCTAGAGAGCTTAGTGAATAACACCACCAATTCCCAGTCATGCAAGTTAGAAATCCCAATGTCTTCCTGCCACCATCCTCTACCTTCACCCTTTTAGCAGATCTATTACCCAGTCCTTTGCATTTTACCTTAAACTCCTGGATCTGTCCCCATCTCCTTCTCCCCATCCTAATCTCTTCGCAGGTCTCTAATCCATTTTCCCCAGCATAAGTGAGCTCTCAGAGACAGAAGGGTGATGTTGTGGCCCTCTGCTTAGAACACTGCCAGCCCAATATTTTCAGAGTGTGGACAACACTCTCTAACCCAGCCTCAATGCCCCGGATTTTCTCTGGGCTCCTGTAACACCCCTTCCTCCACTCTCATCAGACTGACCCCTTCCTCCACTCTCATCAACAGCCTCTTACAAGTATTCCTGTTATCAGGTTCCTTAACGTAGGGTACATATCCTCATGAAGGGCTCCCTTTGCTTTCCAGCATGGTCACCATTTCGTGTGTGATTATTGGGTGAACCACTGACTCCTTCCATTAGGTGCAAGTCCCAATGAAGGACAAGGCTTGCTTCCGATCACCACCGTGGCCCCAACTGGCACACCACCCAGCACGTATGAGACACTCGGTGACTGTCATTATTGGAAACTGTCCGTGGACTGTCATTATTGGAAACAATTCATCATGGTTAGGTGTCCCCTTGCACAGTTGGTAGTGAGGGGCTTGCTGCTTCTGCTGAATACAAAGGAAAAAGCAAACACACGAATGCAACTCCATAAGGCATTTTGGATCTTGGGACACTTAAGTGAGGCCCACAGTGGGCATGCAAATATTTGTCCATATCATTGCAAGCAGAACTGAGGAGGAACCTGACTTTCCATTTTTCCTAGGGGTATGGCTGCAGTAGGGACATTTTGGCGCCTGAAATGCCACCTCTAAAGGAGGGAGCGTGATGCAGCTATTCCTCAGGCCAGAGCATCAGTCTCTGTACTTCACTATTGATGCACTCCTGCTCAGCGATGAGTCCTGCTAGAGAAATTAAAGAGCAGAAAAAGAAAAGACATTTGTATGGTGATCTGGGATGGATGGAGGGAAAGCCGTGCAGACAAGGAGTCTCTATGCCTGGTCCCTTGTGGTGGACAGAGCATGAGGCTTGGAGTCAGCCATCTGGCTCCTCCACACCAGCACCCTTCACCTTGGCGTGGCCCAGGTTGCTTCCTGGCCTTTTATCTGCTTTTACATTTCTAAACTAAGTGACTACAAACCTGCCTCAAGGACCATCGAGAGGATTACAGGAAATAATTGATGTCAAAAGCACTTAGTGAGCTCTGTCCTATAATGGTGTGTTGTTGCAGTTATGACTGTGGTTCACAATAATACCACTTGGCCACTCTCCCTCGGCCAGTGCAGCCCAGGAGTCCCTGAGGACTCCCTCCTTCCATCTCACTTCAGAGACCTTAAAGATGCAGAAGCTGAGCAGGGGAGTCCTTGGAGAACAGCCCCTAAGAAGGAAGGCTCTCAACCTCTGGTAGGTGGATTGAGCTTCAAAATGCACTTCAAAGAGAGCTGGGGAGCAGCAGCACGGAGTTGCTAAAAGCTAACCTGCTGGTACTGCTCACTTGGGTATGTTGTCTGATGGAAAGGGGTAAGTGCAGGAATCCAAATCTGCAAGGAGCTAGCAGGTTTTACTCATGTTTTTTTTTTTTCTTCTAGCCTTGCAGCTATGGCTGAAAACATTTTTAAGGCCTTTACTTGAGAAGTTTTCTCAAGAGCACATGTCTCCTTATTTGGGAATCACTTCAAAAACTGCAAATACTCATGTGTTGAAGATGGATAGTTGTGTTTTTATTTCCCTAAGGAGACAAAATGATTTAGCACCAGGCTAATGAAGAAGGCAGTCAACAACTAGGGTCAGAGCCACTGGACATTAAAAAACCACAATAAAACCCCTCCAAGTGGGAACTATAACCACATTCAACTGAATTCTTGGAATAGTTTAATGTGCTAGTTTGGAAGAAAGTTCAAAAACTAGTTCCAAAAAGATTTTGAGCCACTAAACCATCTCCACTCACAAAAATAACTTTCCTTTACCTAGTGCTTACTATCTGCCAGGCCCTTTGTACATACTTAATTTAAAAATATATATATATTTTATTGATTCTTCACAGAGAGGAAGGGAGAGAGATAAAGAGTTAGAAACATCGATGGAGAGAAACATCAAGCAGCTGCCTCCTGCACACTCCCTACTGGGGATGTGCCAACAACCAAGGTACATGCCCTTGACCAGAATTGAACCTGGAACCCTTGAGTCCACAGGCCGACGCTCTATCCACTGAGCCAAACCAGTTAAGGCTGTGTGTACTTTCATCCACTGTATCACTTAAGATTCAGAAAACCTCTGAAGTTTGCTGTACCTGTCTTATCACACAGATGAGAGTTAGGTAATTGCCTTAGGTCAAAACCAAGAAAATAGTAGAACTGCACTTCTCTGCATAGAAGAATTTACTTGAATAGCTCATCTACAAGAAGACAGCATTCCTTTGATTGTACTTGGTGATTAAAAAAAATTTTTTTTTATCATATAATGATCAAGCGATGCAGAAACAGAACATTGCAACAAGTATGCAGGATTACCGGAACCTGGGGTCTAAACCACCGGAACGGGGCTTTGCAAATGCAAAGAAGTCCCTAAAGCACAGGGGAACGTGATGCCCTTCCTTATGGGAAGCAGAAATGAGTCTAATAAAAACCTGGACATGGGTAACAATAATAGTATCTGTATTCAGATACCATTATGCATATGTGGATAATTTAAGCTGGTAAATATAGGACAATTGTGCATCATACTTAATTATACATGAGCTGTGCAGCCTCGGTATTAAGAGCTGAGTTTAAACCTGATTCTAGAATCTATTGGCAATGTGGTAAGTTAACCTTCAAGGCCTCAGTCTTATTTACAAAGCAGGAATGACCCTCTTCCTGGGGCTGCTTTAGAATCCAGTATGTTAAGTTCTTCCGATAGTGCCTGGCACATAATAAGCACATTGTAAATGTTAGCTATTATTATTCATATTTATGCAAAAATACATGACTTTACTTTCCCCTAAGGTTCCTTATCTGAGGGAGGGCACAGCAGGGCAAGCATTCTCATTCTACAAGTGTGCTTGGTCTCTGACATTGGTGCTGTAATTCCATTAGACCACATCAAGTATGAGTCTTTTGAACTTTGGGAGTATTTTCTTTGCCAACATTACACAGTGTCTGCAATTAATTAAATGATAGTTGCTAAATGAAACGTTTCCAGGATCACTTCTGTATAATTTTTCCAAAAAAAAAACACTACTCTTTTTTTTTTTTGCACTCCTTATGAAGATGAATAAACATTTTTTCCCTCCTGTAGAGAACTTTGTGCTTTTCAAAATATTTGGCTGCAGTTTTATTTTTATGAAGGTGAGACAAGAAAGTTATTCCAGAGTTGTAGATCAAGAGAATGGATGACAATGTTTTCTACAATGGAATGTTCCCTTATCATTAAAGTGTGGACTTATTAACAGGCCTTTTTACAAGTTAATGGGAAAGGTAATTTTCCCTGGTTTTATAATTTCTAACACCCCCCCCCCCCCATTTTATGCAAAGAGAGAGAAAGTCACGGGTCCCCTGGAGTGTCTACCTTCACTGTAGAAATCTTACTTCTGCCCCTTGATCCCTGCTACTTCCCCGGATCTTACGACGCCAGAGAATGAATGGTATAGTGGGGCCACCTGCAAACTCCTGGCTGACTCAACAGCCACCAGCGATAGGACCCTGAAGGCAAGGTTTCATCATAGCAATGCAAAGTATGTCAATTCCATTGTAAGTGAAATATTACAGTTTATCCATACTTCAAAGGTATCATAAAGGAAATAGGTCTTCCTCCAATTATCTGGGAAGCCAATCCAATAAAATAGTCTTTTTATGGAAAAATATCTTGAGAGTTTCAAATAATCAATCTACAAATGAACTTTTGGATGTAAATGTTTATACATCACGGTTATTTGGTTTAATTTGAAACCCTCTTGCAGTTCATATCAATCATGGAACATTTACTTTGTTACTTCTCTAGAAAAATCTATAAAGACTAAACAAAATTATTGACAGCTTCATTATTATCTCAGATTCTTGGAATGTGACTTAAATAAAATATTTTTCATCTGCCACATAATGGATAGTTTTTCTAATAAGACCCGAGGAAATTCATTATACTGCATCGGTATATACAACCTTAGTTATTATATTTTAAAATTTATCTTTGTACATTCTAAGGCAGGAATATGTTAGTTCACCTACCTTTACATTGCCTATTTACAACAGGCAGTTAGACATGAGCAGAGCAAGAAGAACTAGGGGCCAGGTACAGAAGGTCACTAAGGCAGAATGTCCCAGGTGCCTAGCAAGGGGCAAAACTGGAAAAACAAGGACTTCACCCCCAGGGTAACCTTTCCTCCCTTAGCATACACTGATCATGCGGTTTCCTATCACTGATCATGCGTTTTAGACTATTTCCTCCCCTGGCTAGTCATGCCAGTTAGACCCCCTTAGAGGGGGAACGCACTAAGGGGACAGAGAACAGCCCTTAAGCATTGAGCCCCCAGGACATTGAGGTTCTGACCTGCATCAAATGGAGCAATGTTTCAGCTCCAGGCTCAAAAAAGCAGCAAAACCAGATAAGCAACGCCATGGCTGACCTCAGGACCAGCTGCATTGGCTAATGACCTCTGTCCTGGTGCAGACCAATCAGTGGAGACCATGACTCTGAAAGGACACACCTGAAAGCTGATGAATATTCTATTGGGATCTTCCCCTTAGACCTCCAGATAAATAACCTCACTAGGACCCAGCTCACTCTCCTTCGAGCGCCAGCCCCTGCCTTTCTCCCACTCCCTTTCAGCTTCCTTCTCCCAACCCTCAGGTGCGTTTTCCTTGCCTCTCTCTCCTAAGCTCCAAGGCCCTTCTTTGCCTCTGTCACTTGTTTCCTAAGCCCTTTCCTCCCCATATCACTTCTGCCTCTGGGACTTTCTAAATAAACTTTCTCTTACAGTTTGCGTCTTGGCTCTTAATTCTTTCTAGGCCAGAACTCAAGTCCGGTCTGACTCCACTGGTCTAACACCTGGTGCCATTTCCCCGCCAACATGTCGACTTTATTTTTCCATCTTATTTTGTTCTTTGGTTCAAACACTAGGGTCTCATCCAAATGCAAACAGTATATGTACCTCCAGTGACTTCCCCCAATATGCTCCCTTTCCGATGAGCCTGTGCTGGATTTGTTTTTTTCTGCAACTCTGAGTTACAGAAGTGCTGAAAGTAAACCAAAGTGTTTGTATAAAAGAGTGATATAAAAATGGAAATAGCACAAGAGCTGATTAAAGCTAAACCTAAAATTAGACGGTTTCGTTGATTAATTGCATAGCAACAGTCTGATGAGGGATGGGTGGAGAACCACCACAATCCACATTAATCTAGATTCAGCGACTTTCAGAGTGAAGACTCTCATTCCTTCCTTAAAATTAGTTTGTTTTTAAGAAAACGCTCCTTCGAACAGGCATGTAGAAAGACTAAACAATTTGGCAGCGCAATCTACCTGATAAGAGTAACTTTTTCATTTTAACATTTTAAAATTTAGTGTACTCTGTAGGGAGATACAACCAGTTACTGAACAAAAGCAAAGCCTCAGGTAAAGTACAAGTTCATCTACATAGGAAATTAAGCCTGCAGATCCCAAAAGTTCTAGAGAACACAGCAGGATGTCTGCTGCATCATTGGGAAAAATCTACATTTGTTCAGGTACATTGATCAGGAAGGGGAACATTTGCACATTTATTGGAAGGAAATTAAATGGCAATGGCAGGCGTTGGTATGTGACTTGACTGTTATATTCCATACTTTACATAGTAATAACAAGACTTAATATTGGGGGGAGGGGGGGAAGAACAAATAACTTAATACCTTCTATGGTTTTTATGGCTATACAAGATAAACTTTTTCCTAAGAAGTACCAAGGTTCTGAAAGTATGGACTGAATGAGATGTCCAATGAGAAACTTTAATTTTTAAATATAATATATAGTTGTTATACTTAATTGTTTCGTTTAATTTTTTTAAAAAAATTGCTTCATTGGCTGAACCTGCATCATCTGGCAGTGCCAAAATGTAAGGAAGTACTTTTTTTTTTTTTTTTTTTTTAATGGGCACCCTGCCAGTGTGGCTCAGTGCTGAGCATTGACCCATGAAACAGGAAGTCATGGTTTGATTTCTGGTCAAGGCACATGCCCAGGTTGTGGGCTTGATTCCCAGGAAAGGGCGTGCAGGAGGCAGCTGATGGATGATTCTCTCGCATCATTAATGTTTCTATCCCTCTCTCCCTCTTCTTTCCTTTCTCTAAAGTCAATTAAAAAATCAAATCAAAATAAATAAAAGAAAGGGACATGTAGAAAAAACACAGCGTGGACAAAAAGGGATCACATGCTAGCTTAAAAGCTCAGGGAAGGCCTGCGTGGCAGCCTTGCAAACTCAGAGGCTTAAAGGAACCTCAAAGGATGATCTCAAATTAAAACGTTTTAACTACAAGCAGTTTATGGTGGGTAGCCACGTTCTAGGATCATAGCTTTACTGACGAAGGTCAATCTTTACATTAACTGAGCCTGTCTATTGTCTTTTTGCATTTAGAATAACATATTTTTGGAATGTCAAAGTAATTCTCATTTTTCTGGACCTGTCAAAGCTCAGGCACTGCTCTGCGGAGACCACAAATCTTCATTGTTACTGAGTTAATTGTTGGCTGTTAACTATCCTGTACTCACCTATGTAAAAGATGAATATGTCTATCATTTTACTTTTTATCCAACTGCAGAGGTCTCCCTGTTTTGCTTTCTCCCTCCTTCCTAATCTATCACCAATGGATTTCATGTAACCTACTCACTTCTCCTCTTTTGACTGTAATGTATAAAATAAGGTGCGAAGCTGCCATTATTTGGAATGTTATCTCAATCCATTGAGATTTTGCTTCCCAGCAATTGTTGACAGTTTTGGCTCAGATAAACTCACAGAACTTCACAGATTTGAATGTTTCTTATGCTGACAACAGGAAGCCTGGCTGGGTAGCTCAGTTGATTAGAGCATCATTCCTATATGCCAAGGTTTCAGGTTTGATCTCGGGTCAGAGCACATACAAAAATCAACCAATGAATGCATGGATAAGTGGGAATAACAAATTTCTCTCTCTCTCTCTCTCTCTCTCTCTCTCTCTCTCTCTCTCTCTCTTTCTCTTTCTCTTTCTCTCTGAATTAAAAAAAATGTTTTAAAGAATAAATGGAAAGGAAACAATAAAACAAGGACAACATGAGTGTGATAGGTGCATACCTTAATGCCTGTGCAGTTGACAGATATAGGTTACATATTTGGAGTGAAACGAAGAGGAAAACATGGTCAGTGACAGATTTGAAATATCTGTAAGATAAAGACCCAAGTTTTTCTAATACTAAAACCTAAAATGAGTTTCTTCTGAGGATGCTCTTAAAGAGCAATGTTAAGGACAATAACTTCACCTGCACCCTATGAGGGAAATAGTGAGACTCATACGGTTATTGGTTATACCCTCATCAATATGTGCTCATTTACATACTACTAAGTCCTAACGGAAGCAGTTCTAAAAGGCCTATGATTCCAAATACACAGTCTGTCCAAAAGTAAAATTCAGGACATTTAAGGGAATAGGCAGTCCCCATATTCTTCAGACAACTATAATCATGAATATATTTCTCCCAACTGGGCTTTGATCCTGGTTTATAATCCTGGTTTATAATTTCTGACTACACCTGGGAGTTCGGTGTTTAGGAGTTAATCCAGGGAGGATAGAGTTAATTTTCTCTAATGAAATTTAAGAACACGTCTCTGAATGGATGACAACAGTGGCTTTGCTCAGAGATGACATGAGAAAGGACCTACAAGTGGGGATAAAAATGTTCCTCCAAAAATAATTCTGAATCTACTTCTAACCAACATGGAACATGATTCTAACTCTGGTGGCCTTACCTTTAAACCTTTCATTTGAAAAACTTAAAAATTCCTTCTAGGAGTCATGGAACCTTTACACTGCCTAGAAATGAAATGGCATTGAAACATATTGTGTTAGCTCACTGGAAAATAAGTTTTACAACGCATCATGCTGAAATGCAATTAGTTATCCGTGAGTTATGAATCCTTGGGGACCTAGCATGTGATACAGAATAGACTGAAAAAATAAACTCCAGAGGAGATGCTAAAATTTTGATAATATTCCTTCTTCTTTCAGAACAGAGACAAGCAAACCTATAGAACATTCTGCATTCCTGTCTCTAAAAGGATAATTTTTAAATAAGCAGGCCAGTGTATTTGAAAATGGAATTGTATTCAGCATGAACTAATGGTTCAAAAAAAGGACATTGAGAGCCAATGTGCATTTCTGATAACCCTTGGAATGCTTTCAAGTATGTTCACCATCACTTTCGCACAGTATATGACTTCAGAATGCCAGTTTTTCAGTTTAACCTTTAAAGTGTGCTCGCGTAATAGAAAAGTCCATCTCACAGCAATGTACATAATTAAAATTCTCCCTGTGTACTGGACTTATATTCAGAAAGGAAAAAAGTTTCTAAAAACTTGGCATTTGAGGAGAAAAAAATGCAGACTATTCAATACAATGAAACCCATTTTATTTCAAGGAGTACAAAGTTAGATGGAAAATGCTGATAAGACTTGCTTTCCATAATGACTTTAGTCTGCTCCTTAACCTCTGACATCTCTTGCCACAATTCAGTTGCTAGGCAACAGCAGAGAAATAAAACCTGTGTGAGTAAAGACAGTTCTCTACATAAAAGCAGCTTGTATTTCTAGAAGCTGGTGAGTTGCTTATTTAGAATTTTAAATGCATATTTTCATGTTACAAATATGATAAATAAATGGTAGGTCAGAGCCCACACCAGACACCATAAGCCTATTTCACTCAAAGTCTTCTTGAAATATAGAAAAGCGGCACCTTTTCTATCTAGATTAAGTAATTTTTTATGATTCTCTTCTCCAAAATGCCAAATTTTAGGAAATGCCACTGCAAAAATAAGTGTTATAAAGCCCTTGAATGTAAGATACAGTTTTCTTAATCAGAGGAACAGTCAGATGAAGCCAAGGCCCATGTGGTCTTGCTTTAAATACAATGATAACATCTCACTATTTGATTTGAAGGGTGAGAAAGGACCATATAAGGAGGCATACAAACACAATTAAGAAGTGATCGCTGACAATCTGAAGGCAGAGGAGGATATGGAAAATCTGAGACAATTGAAAGCACAGCCATCTAGTGTCTTTTACAATATGGCAGTTAGCCCCATCCACCACTAGACAGCCTGCATTATATTATGCCTCCTTATAAAAATGATAATAACTATCCCACAACCAACAAAATTATGCTCCTTTTAAAGACCCATTAGCGTGCATTTTAGAAAGCTTGAATCATAAATGATGAATATGTAAAAGGAAATGGCACTGACTACAAGTGTGGAAGGGCTATGTCTCAGCTCTAAGCAAAGTTCGTCGAGTTAGAGTAACAAAAAACCTGAGAGTTCTGTTAAGCTGAACTTGACTGGAAATAATACCACAATTTAATTATAACTATGATTTCCTGGGTGTTGCCATGAGGAAATATGTTATGAATTCCAACAAGAGACACTAGATAAATGTCCACCATTCTTTGAGGCATTAAAAGGTAGCTACAGAAAGCTGTCAGTTCTTGGAAAGCTTATAGAGAAGAGGAGGAAATGTTTGCACCTCTATGTAAGGGACATACATGTCTTTAGGTTAGTCATCAGGGCATTATGAACTGTGTAGGCAAATGCATTTGCCCCTACAGAGGCCAAGAATGGGCTTCTCCTTCTCATCCCTGCCTCTCATCCCTCAAGTGGGCTGCTCACTCACAAGGCAGGCATTCCTAATTTGAGGACTATTTATATATGCTAATTGTCCAACCTGTCAGTGGACCTTTTGGTCGACCACTCAACTAGTTGCTATGACACCCACTAGCCACCGGGGGCAGAAACTCTGACCAGTATGTTAGCTTGCTGCTGGACCTACTGATCCGTTCACTCCCTGGTGCCCTCCCACCCTGGAACCAACCTCCCATAGTCCCTCCCCAGCCTCTAAAATATTTCTTCTAATTAATTTCCTTTCAATGTGCACTAATTTGTGCACCAGGCCTCTAGTTTTATATATTACACTTCAAAAACATTTTAACCTAATTGTGCATGAGCCCTGCTGACTCTTAATTGCTGTATTGATCATGTACACAGTAAATCTTAATTAATATTAAGCATTGGATGACTTCATACAGTAGGACCCAATACTTGCTAAAAATATATAGAGGCAATGGATCACCATCTAAATAAAAATTTTCTGATTACCAAAGCATGGCCTGCTGTTGTATTGCTTTATTATTTCTTCCTTTACATTGTCTTCTGTATCTAAAGGCATAATTTTGAGTATTTCTACTTCAGATAAAATGCTATGCAGTCCTGTTGAAAGGAAACGTTGCCCAATCAAATACAGATTATAATCAAGAAACATTTTGTAAAATTGTCTTATGGAAATGTTTCTTGGGAGATTCTGTAACAAGCACTAAATTTGATCTTTAAATAGTTTCTCAAGTTTTAATGATTAAAAGTCTTGGCTTTCCTTTCCTAATGTTTTAGCTTGACTTTCTTGTAAAACACGTTAGGGCTATGCTAGGACTCTGTGAAGTAACTGATAAGAAGTGGTTCACACACAACATCATATTCAATAACAGCTACTTACTTTGGAAGTTCAGGAATCTGAAAATATGGACTCTTTAAGAGCAAAATATTTTATTTGCTTCCTGTGTGAGAGAGTCTAGGAATGTTTTGAATATATACTGCTAGAAAGATACCTTGGGGAAAGTTACCGCACCTTCTGTAGTCTCTCCTCCTGTTGACAAATAATCAGTAATACCCACAGATGGTTTGCATTTAAATTAGGGCTTAAGTATACCCTGGAGGGCCCCCCCTAGCAAATGTGATTATACTTCTGGGAAATCTAGATCCATATTTCACACTTAATGTTTCAAAAACATTCCTCAGTATATCAACAAAGCCTTTGCTTTCTCTCATACTTGACTTTTTGAAAAACCATCCAGAGGAATTGGTAGAAACCCTATATTGGAGAGAGGAGGAAAGCACTTGGGTCTGGAGGAGATGGTATTTCACAGAGGATCAGGTGGTCTTCACACTTTTTTGCTTATGTACCTACCTAAAACACCTTTGAAAAACTACATACTCCATGCACATTTTAAAGTTCACATCTAAAATCTTTACCTTAAATTTAAATGGTTATACAACATGCAATTTTAGATATCATGTATATGTTATACTTTTTACAATCAAACAAGTACATCACTCTTTTATATGTATCTTAAATATTGTAGCAATTTGCTGTCATCATCTATTAAATAGATACGGGAACAAACTTTCCTTTTACAGATATTTTGCATCATTTCTTTTTCTCAAACTTGTATTTTCATTCCACTTCTCCACAGAATATTACCCTAATGTAATATTTTTATGCTTGAAAGTATTTTATTGATTACTATCATAATTCTCTAACAAAATGGGTATAGAAATTGAAATGTGAACTTCATTTTTATTTTATTTTATGTAATCATTTTTATTTTATGTAACCATAACATTCTAATTTTTACAATTATTTTCTGCATTAACTGATCATTGTACTTGTTAGCAGTAGACACTTTGATCTAAACAACACAACTACATCACAGCCCATGATGAGTATTAAACATAAAAAGAAAATGTTATTGAAAATCATTCTTTGAATAAGATTGGTAGAGCATCTTTTACATTTCTCATGTATCTTTGGGTATTATGTTGCTAAAATAACACATGGGTCAGCAAAATCTTTCCTCCTTCTCTCCTCCCCTCCCTCCCTCCTCTCTTTCTCCATTTCTTATAGAAGAACAGACAAAATGGTTGAAATACAAAAGTAGATGTAAATGGGAAGATTACCATATTATAGCAAATATTCCCAAGTCTTGAAATTAATCTATTAGCTACTTCGTTTGTTCTTCAATTTAGCAGAAAGGAAAACATTAGAACTTACCTGAGTTGCAAAGAGTTTGTTAGTCAGTGAAGTGCTCTAATCACTGGAGAAATTTACTTTGTCGATCTTTTAGATAGTCCCTTTTTGCCCACTGAATAGTGTAAGCATGGGGGCTGGTTTGCCTTTGTATTGTGTAGTGGGAGGAGGGGGTTTTGAAATAGGAGGCAAGGAAGGAGAACCTTAGATGGCAGTCACTTTCTCAGGTAGATCAGCTTTAGGATCTCCAAGTTGAGAATCTTAAAACTAGACAAACTGAGTCCCTTAAAACTAGGTAAGTGACAGCTTACTCCTTTGAAACAATTTGTGTGCTCCCAGAGGTACCCATCCTCCAATTTTAAAGACCCTTATAGGGTAGATGATAATATTTTATTATGTGATTGTTTGTTTAAGGCAAAATTTCTGATTATGAATTTAGTTGCCTTACAGATGTTAGCATTATTTGACAAAACAAAACACTCTATTAGGTAGAGTTATGATGAATTCCAGGTAGAATTCTCCCACTAAACAAGTAACATGTCTAGTGTTGACCCTTGAAGAACACAGGGGTTAGGGGTGCTGACAACCCTGCCTCACCACCACCAAACATTCTAAAATCCATGTATAACTTTCCACTCTCCCAAAACTTAATTACTAGTAGGTTACTAATGCCTTGAAGACTTACCAATAGCACATATTTTGTAAGTCATATGTATTGTATTCTTATAATAAAGTTAGCTAGAAGAAAGAATATGTTATTAAGAAAAATACATTTTTTTCTGAAAGTTTTTCCAAATTGTCACAAGAATCCAAAATATTTTCCAATATATTTATTGAAAAAACTCCACTTATAAGTGGACCTGTACAGTTCAAACCCATGTTGTTCAAGAGTCAACTATATTGACTCCTGTGCTTTTTTCGTTTTTGTTAATTTTTTTTAATTTATTGATGAGAGAGAGAGAGAGAGAGAGAGAGAGAGAGAGAGAGAGAGAGAGAGAGAGAGAGAGAGAAACATTGATTGGCTGCACAGCCCCTACCAGGGATTGAGTCCATAATTTGGGCATGTGCCCTGATTGGGAACCGAACTGGCAACCCCCGATGCATAGCACAAAGCCCAACCAACTGAGCCACATTGGCCTGTATAGTCTCTTAACCTTGACTTCTTCAATCATTTATTCTATTTGGCCAATGTGCTTTAGAGCAATGCAGGATGCAAGTTTTAAAAATTAACAACAAAACGATAGTTGCATGGAAGATACATAAGATAATCCTCTTATTCTTGTTTTTAGCCCTCCTCTTTGCAAATGAAGGGCACCCCATGCCGTCCCCCCACTTACTGCTGCTGTGTGTTCTGACACCCAGAGATGGTGAAAGTTCAGAGTAACAGGAGTTAGTGGGAGTTGGGAGGGCACAAGAGAAGGAAGGATAGAAATCTCTCTTTGGCTACAGGGTCACTTCTAAGGAAACTCAAGAAAATGCCAGTCAGGAACTTCTTGCATTAAATTCAAGGTGACATTTAAAATCTTGACACATCTAATTTGTATAACATAAGAATGTCATCTCCACAATACATATTGATGAATTAGTTTTGGTCATATTACTGCATAGTTACTATAGCACCATTTCCCCCCCCACAAAGATGCAATTCCACAAGTTAGAGAGAATCTTCATTAAAACAAAACAAAACAAAACAAAAAAACCACAGGAGGAAGTAGAAAAGTTACATTGGCTAAATAAATGTTTCTAAAGTTATATATCTCCAATAAGTAGAACTTGAATATTTAATTTTAATAACTATAGGGAGGAAATATAACTATGGATTTTTAGAAGCCCCTGAGGCTAGGGATATGGCATGGATATTTTACATAGCTAATATATGCCCATGTTGTATACAAAAGTGGCAAGTGGAATACAAAGCTAATTCAGGTCCTTGGAAACTATTGCCTATTATATCTACTTTTTAAGGACACTAATAATATTTTCATGTTAAAATTATGTCTGTTAACAGGGTACTCTTCATAACTAATTCAAAGTTAAAATTTCCTCTCACTACTTATTCTTCAATTATGTGATTTACTCTAATTCTCTAACCATGACACAAGAATGTACCATGGACATGAACTTCCTATGAGAATCAGTTTTTTTTTTTTTAAAATATAATATACTAATATGTTGAATATATTTCACTTATGGTTAAAAATATCCTAATATGACCCCTCTGTCATTTCAGAATCAATATATCCAGAATTTAGAACGCTTGCCCCTCCCACCCAGCTGCTCCTCATAAGTAATCCTCATCTGCCCAAACAAAACCCAAACCAACAACTACTAGGCATTTTATCTCTCAGACTTGAAAACGTCTTTCGATTTCTTCATTCCTTACCTCTCACCTGTTCATTCTTCCTGCTGACTGTCTGTCACATCTGTCACTTCCTTTTTCATTCTCACACTGATATCTGAGATTTGGGCTAGATCATCTCTAGTCTCCTGGGCTCCAGTCTCTCCCCAATTACTGCAGACTGTGCTCCACTCTGCTGAAATCTTTTCAACCACTGTTTGCAATGCCACTGTCATTGTTCAATAGCCTACAAAAGCTCTTTCGCAGAAAAGAGCCACCTTGGCCGGCCTGGGCCACTGCCCTTAGAAAGCCCTGCTGGCAAAGCTGGCTCTCGGCTCACATTGGGGAACTTAGATTTCAGGAGATTCCCACCGCTCCCCAACTGATAAGGGTGGTTACTGTGCCCAAACTATTGTACCAACAATGAGGTTCATGCTGAACACCTGCTTTCCTTCTGGGAGTCTGGAATTTTGATACCAGACAGATGATGCCTGTGTGACCAGCACCAATAAAATTCCTGAGTTTAGTCTCTAATAAGCTTCCCAGGGAAACAACATGTTACATGTATCATCACAGTTTATGGCTGGGAGAAATAAGCACATCCTGTGTGATTATCCTGGGAAAAGACCCTTGAAAACTTGTGCCTGGTTTCCCCAAGACTTTGCCTCCTGTGCCTTTGCCCTTTGCTGATTTTGCTTTGTATCGCTTTGCTATAATAAATCTTAGCCCTGAGTACAACTGTACGCTGAATCCTGTGAGTCCTCCTAACAAGTTACCGCATTTGGGAGCCCTGACACAACTCCATGGCCCATGACATCATTTCTACCCTTTCTTGTCCAATTTGTAAAGCCCGTCATAGTCTGCCCTTACTATGACCTCTCCAGGTATTTCTACTGGACTCAAATGGGTGCCCACTACTTGTTAGACCACCACGGGTGCAGCAGGGATGGCAATTTGAAGAAGTTCCCAGCCTGGGTGGAGGGACTTGGTTTCTGTTCTCTTTTCTGCTATTTCCCATTCATTTCCGAGTAATGCACAGCCTCTCCAGGTCTTTATATCCTTACATATCAAATGTGAATAAAACCACAGGTACAGATAATGTCCAGGTTCAAGGTTTCGGTGTTCTGTACATATAATTTCCAACTAATAGGTATATTCTACCAGAGTTCATTGTAAAGCAAAACAACTCTGTTAGGGGAGGCCTATTTTCTCTGTAACTGCCATTATGAAAAGTCATTTTTTTTTGTATTTCTGCAAAAATTTCTGGATTCACTGGGGAAAAAAATTGTGAGAAATATTTCAGAACTAGGTATTTAAAGGGAAATACAATATACTATAAAGATAGAAATAGGAATAATACTCAAAATGTCCCATGAGAATCTCCCCTATGGTAGTATTGTTTTTGAAAGTTACTGTCATAAAAGAAAATAATTAAGAGAAATGAGCAACCCAGTGGTGGGCAGCAAAGGGTTGGATTTCTGTTTGGCCAGAGCCCTGTATCTCTCAGGATGAGGCAGGCGCTGCAGGAAACTGCCCTTTCTGAAACATGAAGAAACCCTTTGTCAAAAACATAACAGGACCAAAAGGTTCAACAGGAGCCCACAGAAAACCCTCTGAGCTACAGCGTCTGTATACAGACCTTGCTAATTAGTCATTTGAAATTCATTTTCCCAACGATTAGTAAAGGCCTACAAAAGCCACCGAGGGAGCCATCCAGAAGATTCTCCTGCTAAAATAGGTTCTCCGGCTTGGTTTATGGGTACCTCCATCCCTTTGAGGTATAGGTATTACCCGGGTTTTAATGAAGTTGTTTTTACAATTACTTACAAAAATAAATTTAAATTGTATTTCACGGTTCTTCTTTGTGATTTTTAGCACAATGGAAAACAAATTACAATTTGTGAATTACAAAGCCTAAGCATAAGTACATGACATTTTTTGTCTTTGGAGAGCATTCAAACGTTTCTCTTAACTATTTCTTACGTTGAAATTGCCATCACCACTAAAAGCAGCTTCCAAAGGCTACGCATGTGTCCTTAAAGCAAAGGCTTTCCGATAGATTGATCTGACCGGTGTGTACTGAGAAGAGCACAGGGAAAGGTGAGGTGACATTGAAGCTAAACTCCATCTGTTCTCGATTCCAGATTTCCCCCATAAAAACAGAAACACGGAGCTTTTAAACCAGAGAAAAACTAGAGAACAATTAGCATAGCATGAATGAACAAACATTTTAAGAGATATCATGCACGAAAGAATAATTTGCACATTTCCCTGGCTGCATTTACATGTGGCCTTGGCTTGAATATTTATCAAAATCAGAGTTATAATCACTAAACGTGGCCCCCTTCCTAAGTATACATTCATGTTAGGAATAGGAAAATGTTACCTCCAAATCCTAAGAGGGACTTTGAGCACAGATAGAGGCAGATGAAGGATGGCATGCTGCAGTGCAGCAGGCTCACAGAGCAGGGAGCACGGCCATTCCAGCTTCCATTCCTCCAGGAATATGCTCAGTGCAACACAACAAGATCCAGGGTGGCAAAGGCAATCGTCTTTACTATTGCATCCAGATAGTCTTCCTGAATCCAACGCTCAAAAACAAGCCAGGGACAGGAAGTAATAGCTGCACAGCATCTTACAGTGTCCTTCAGCTTCTTCTCCTAATATTTCCCCTGGTTCCCAGGGTAACTCTTCTGCATGACTGTGCAAAACTCCCAAAAATGCTGTGGAAGTAGCTTCCAGCAGCAGGCAAACAGAAAGCCTCAAGTGTCACAGGTATTGAAATTTGTATGGAATTTTCAGTTTAATCATGTATATCGATTTTTTCTCTCAGTTTTTCCAATTGCCATATTTAAAAGAATATGTTTTTATTGATTTTATAGAGGAAAAGAGGTAAAGGGAAAAAGAAACATCAATGATGAAAGAGAATCTTTGATCAGCTGCCTCCTTCATGCCCCCTATTGGGAATTGAGCTGCAACCCAGGTTGGTGCCCTGACTGGGAATCAAACTAACTTCCTGGCTCCTAAGTTGATGCTCAACCAGGGAGCCACATTGGTCAGGCCCAATTGCCATATTAATACATACTTCAAATATATTCAGAAAGGGCTACTGGGATCAATGTAATAATTATACTGATTCCCCTCCCTTCATTTGCCAAGGACTCCACTGAAGCTCTTGCCTTCCACTTTCTTTTTCTACATTTCCTCCAAGGGAGCCTGAGCTCATTTGACTTCCTACAAGACCATCCTGGCCACACCAATAAGCAGAGAGTCTTCACTGAGTGAACGAGGTAAGTTCTGCCAAATCCAGTCCATGAAAGGAAGCTCTGGAGGGAGTGGGGTCCACTCTGTTAGTAGGGAGCTAGAACTAACATTTTTCTGATGGCCTATTATGCAATTTGCCAATATTTACAGTATCATCTGTACAAATTCATTAAATCCTAAAATCAACCCTATGAACATTGTATTATCATCCCCATTTTTGCAGATGCAGAAATGATCTCAAAATGATCAAGTATGTTGCCAACTATCCATTGGCCAGCATATCCTAGAACCCAATAAGTAAGTCACAATAACAGAAAAGTTATCAAAAGACATGAATATACATTTCATGGCAGAACAAACACAATGCCAATCAGAATGAGAAGAGGTGTTCAGCATCATTAGTAGTCAGAGAAATGTAAATTAAAATCCCAATGAGATAATCATTTTATGCTCATTCAATGAGCAAAGAATGAAAAAGCCTAACAATCCCAACTGTTGAAAGATTGTGGATGCACAACCCAAAGAGAGTGAAAATGGGGGCAATCAACTGTGGAAAACAATTTGGTACTGTGTCCTAAAGTTGAACATTCACACATCCTACAATCCAGCAATTCCATTCCTGCCCAGGGGAAACTCTTGCACATATGCATGAAGAATTATGTTTAACAATGCCAAAACAACTCTCCCCATAACAGTAAAACTCTGAAAAATGCTAATGGCCATGAACAAGAGTGTATAAATAAACTGCAGTATGTTTTACACATTAGAATATTAAGTAATGTGAAAAAATAAATGTAATGCAGCATATTACAATATAGATGAACCTTCCCAATAAAAAATTAGTCTCAAATAATTATATGTGACATTATGTCCTTTTTAGATGGTTAAAAACAATTTTAATGAAAAGTTTCCTTTTCAGAATACTTATGAGTGCAATAAGTTTGCATATAAAGAAATGTAAAGGAATAACAAACAGGAGACTCAGGATGGAGGTTATTGTGGGTGGAGACTGGGAGAAATGAGGGAATAGCCCAATGGTTAGATTAAGATTACTGTCAATATGCTAGCTTTTGTTTGAGAGTTGGTCTCATATGTCCATACTGCATTATTTAAAATGTCTAACTAATAACCAAATAAAGAAAAAGATTACATTGATGAGAATTATCCTTAAACCAAAGATCAAGTAGCCCAGTTTTGTATATGTGAGGTCCTAAAAACCACACAAAAAAGGCTAGAAAAACCACAACAAATAAACAAAATCTGGGCCCAGATCAGGCCCATCAGGCCCTGAAGCTCATACTGACACCTGAGTGGGCCATTCTTCTGTTCTCAGCTAGAGACAAACAAAAAAAACCAGGCAAGTTACTCCCATTCACTGACGATGATGACTTGAGCTTTTGTATGGTCAAAACCAGAACTGATCAACTGGTCTTTTCCAGGTAGTGTAGGATGGCACGAAAGATATTACCAGCCTCGTAGATACCTCTGGGCAGCACACTGACTGACCTAGGCTAGAATCCTGGACCCACTGCACCACTGGTGAGGAATGCCCCACTCTCACCGCGTCAGTTTCCTCAGGCTGCGGGATCAGTGATGACAGTAAAGGTGATGATCATCATGACTAACACCTTTAGTTGCTTAGAAGGCAGAGCATCACCAGCACTTTCCATATGCACCTCTCTACAATCTTTGAGGCATGAATTATTATTATTTCCAATAAGATTGAGTGAGTAAAAGAAAAGGTTAAGAAATTTTCTCAAAGTCACACAATTATGATGGAAGAGTCTTTTTTTTTTTTTCTTTCTTTCTCTCCCCCCCACCCCCAAATCATGCTTTTATTATAAAGAAGGTTCCATTTAGAGCATCCTGGCCATCCCTTCGGCCCAGGCCCTGAGCTGGCTGGGCCTGCTGCAGGGGGCTCAAGTCAGCCAGAGGACTACGTGTGACAGGAACAGATGGGGGATTTCTCAGGGTGGCAAGGGGGGCTGTGCCAGGTCTGCCCATCCTCTCAAGCAGTCATTTCCAGTGTTGTGTTGGGAGCCCCTGGGTCCCTTTCCAGGTCCTCTGCAAAAGCAGCAGCTATTCAGTTCTGATGGAAGAGTCTTAAAGCCAGCTTTCTCCTATTCCATTGCCCAAGTTCTTAACAGATAAGATATACAAATGTACAAATACTGACATGAGTATAGAAACAAACACCCATGCATGAATAGATACATATGCATAGGTATACAAACATATATACTCTTATGTATAGATTCATACACATGTGCAAATATACATGTGCACAAACATGTATGGACACATATGTACAGATGTATCAATACAGACACATACATGCACGAAGACACACTGTATACACATTTATAGACACACATCCATATTCACATATGCATAGCTACATATTCATGCACAAATATGTAGAGACAAACTGCAACACACAAAATCTTGCCTAGTTTTTCTAATATGGCTTAATTTATTACCTACTAGTGACCCAGTGCATGAATTCATACACATTGAAAGGAAGCAGGGCCACACTCTCTCCTCTCTGGTTTTGGGGTACATCACCAGAGAACCGTAGCCGTGAAGTCACTGCAGCTCAACAGCTCCTGCATTGAGCATTTCCCCCCTGGTGGTCAGTGCACATCATAGGTACTGGCTGGTTGGACAATCAGACGGTCACTTAGCCTTTTATATATATAGATTTGTCAAAAAACTTCTTGCTCCCTCTCCCTTCTACACACATCACATAGAGTTGGCCATGTGAGGAACAACTCATCCTGGGCTCCTTGTCATAGTCACTGTGTGCGTTTTTGGCACATGCTTGTCTGCATGGCCTGCCTCCACACTAGCAGGCACCTGAGCCTCTGGCTGTACCTTCCTCTCTGCTCCTCTGGAGGGTGAGGTCCAAACCTGTGATTGGCCTCACAGAGTGAACTGAGCGGAAGCTAATGAATCAATATTCATAACCAGGTCTCTCCAGATTTGGAAAAATTTATTAAGCCTTTTTGGTGTGACACTACCGCCTGGACAAACATTTAATTTTATTTATATTGATACATAGCAGATGTTGTCTGGAGTATAACCAGTGCATAATGAATGGCAGCAATTATTATTCTAAAAATAAGACTCACTATTATCATTCCTTATGTAGAATTCAGTTTTCCTACATTTGGTTCCTCTGTCTTATTTTGGGAGCTTTTTAGTTTTGGGGGTTTATTCTTACAATGTCTAAATATAAAGTTCTCCCGTGAATTCAGTTACAAGTGCATTCTCTCTCATTGAATTTTAAGAGGCTACAACTCCAGAGAATGATGAAAGAATAAACAGGGCCCAACTGGTGTTGACTCAGTAGTTGAGCATCGACTTATGCACCAGGAGTTCACAGGTTTGATGCCCAGTTGGTGCACATGCAGGAGGCAGCCAATTGATGTTGATGTTTCTCTCTCATCAATGTTTCTATCTCCTCTTCTCCTTTCCTCTCTCTCTAAAATCAATAAAAACATAAAAAAGAGTAAGTAGTTCCTACAATTTTCAGTATTTTCTGTTGATGTAAATAAATGAGGTCATATAAGAGTTGGCAGTGGGATATAGAAATGCAAAAATCCCCCCCATAACAGCAACAAACAAACAACTTTTACAGGTGCTCTCCCCCAAGGAGCACACCGGTGTCATTCCCTTTACCCCCTTCTTCCTCCACAGGTTCCTATCTCCTAACCTCTAAGAGGCCCTGTGAGATTTGCAAACAGGGGAGCAATGGGCAGGGGCAGTTCATCCTGGGGTAACCCCCTGAGCCTATCTTCAAGGCCCCTTTTCTCTTACTTCCCAATGACTCAAGGCAACCCAGCCTAGGCTCTCCTGTTGCTTTTACACCCTTCCTTGTTTCATTGTCTTAAACATATTGACTGGGGTCAATAGGTTCTTGCTTTCTTTAAAAAAATACATTTATTATTATTATTATTATTATTATTATTTTATTTTATTTTATTTCAGAAAGGAAAAGAGAGGGAGAGAGAGAGATAGAAACATCAATGATGAGAGAGAATCATTGATTGGCTGCCTCTGCACACACCCTGTTGGGGATCAAGCCCACAACCCAGGCATGTGCCCTTGACTAGAATCAAACCTGGGATCCTTTAGTCCACAGGCTGAAGCTCTATCTCCACTGAGCCAAATCAGCTAGGGCAAATTCTTGCTTTCTTAAAACAAACAAACAAACAAACAAACAAACAAACAAAAACCCACCAAACCTGTACAAACTCCGAATCATTAAAATACATGAGAACCAGATATATTTACCGCTAGCAGAAAAATAAATGGCACCCCCCATTCCTCCACACCTCTCCACCCCCTACCCCACATAAACACTCCTTGATTTAGCTCTGTGACATTTATTAAATGTCACCTAAGTCTTCAGAACACAAAAATGTAATTTTTATAAAACTAAGATCTGGTTTCACCTATGGCTTTTACATGGCAGAAAAGGAAAAGAAAAAGAACGCTTTGAATGAGTTTTACATCAGACCAGAAAATTTTGTTTTATGATGTCTTCCTAGAAGGTCTCCCTCAGCATTTTCACATCCAAAGGGTTGGCTCTCAGATCAAATGCCTGAAGTGGTGGGGCTCCACAGTCACTACAAGATGCTCACACATCAGAGGAAATGCAATGGAGGCTGTAACATAAAACCATGCTGCCTACAGTGCTCAGGGCGGAAGAGACAGACCAACGTGGCTGGAACAGCTTCACACACTGCTCATCCCACAAAGCGTTGAAAACAGGTAAGGAAAACAGGGCTGGGAGGACAGAAACCTGGCAGCTGCCCCAGGCTGGTTAGAGATCTGCGATTCCAATATGTATTTCCACAGAGAACCAGAGAATGGAATCACATCTGGAGCCTACTATTTAATTTCTCCCAACATTAACCAGATGCTTACTTTAAAAATGCTAAACAGTGTATGTTTAAGGATGTTCTAAAGCTAATGTTGTCTAACTACGACAAGTGCGACTTGGTGTTTTTCCGCAAGGACCCAAATGGTTTCAATGCAGAGGCTATTAGTGCTAGAAAGGACCGAAGAGATGAGCTCTTGCAGCTCATTGTAGGAGGGAAGACACTGAGTCCCAGGTAGCTAGCTGAGGGGCTTATGGACTCTGCACAAATAGTTTGTACGACCTAAGTGGTGGTTTTCTCTTTAAATATTTTAACCTCATAATAATGTAAATGTCCCAGGGACTGACAGGAGCTATCATGATAGTGTACATGCAAACTGAAAGCACTTTCCAGGGCCCTAGTAGGTTAGCTCCCTGAACAGTTGCGGTTCAATTCCTGGTCTGGGCACATACCTGGGTTTCAGGTTCGATCCCTGATTGGGGTGTCTACAGGAGGCAACCAAGGGATGTTTCTGTTTCTCATCTATGCTCTCTCTCTCTCTCTCTCTCTCTCTCTCTCTCTCTCTCTCTCAAATCAATACTAAATAAAACAAAAGCACTTTCCGGGATCCCTAAGGGATAGATTGTCAGCACCCTGCCACCCTCTCCGGAGCAGGAGCAGAGCAGTAGGAAGGAAGGGCCACTAGGAACACCATGCCAGTGACACACCCTCCCTACTCCAGAAAAAGGCTGGTGAGCAGAGAAAACCTGGAAAGGATTCTGGAATTTCTGAGATTAGGCAGGGATATAATATTTTTTTAATGTGCTTTTATTGATTTCAGAGAGGAAGGCAGAGAGAGAAAGAGAGAGAGAGAGATATTAATGATGAAAGAGAATCATTGATTGGCAGCCTCCCGCAAGCCCCCTGTTGGGGATTGAGTCCGAAACAAAGTTAGCTCTTCTCAACCTCCACCAGCCTCACAAGACAGGCCTTTGTCTGCCTGTAGCATTAATGAAGCCAGTGATGTTGTGGCAGAATCATCATATATTTATTTTTATTTTTTAAAATTTTATTGTTGAAAGTATTACATATGTTCCCATTTCCCCCCATTGACCTCTCCCAGCCCACTTCTGTCCACCAGCCCAGGCCTTCATCCCCCCATATGTGTCCATTGGTTATGCTTATGTGCATACAAGTTCTTTGATTGATCTCTTACTAATCCCTCCCCGCTTCCCTCCTTCCCTCTGAGATTTGATGGTCTGTTGGATGCAGTGTCATCATCTTACTCCAGGTCTGCATGACCCATTCCCTCTAGTCACCATCTAAACAGGTCATCAAAAACCAACAGACACTTCCCTTCCTTTGCATTTTCACAATATAATCTGGATACAGTTGGCGACAAGGGGGAAAAAGTTTACTTCAAGAAAATTATGTCACAAGCAACTCCTTATTTCCTCATTTCGAACATGTACTTTTCTCTGAACATGTCAACATTTCTGAAATCAGGATGTGAAACTGATTTATATATTTAATGTGATAGGGTTTTCTCCCTGAAAAGCTGTTATTAAATTGATGGGATAATCATACAGCTTCTGAGAATTGAAGTGCTGTGCTATTTTTTACAGATGATAAATGCCTTGGAAATTTCAGATTAACTCTTTAAGGGAGATGATTCCAGAAAGGAATTCTTAAATGCTTCCCCAACATGTTTCTGACCTGGACCATGCCTTTGGGCTCTCTCTCCATAATGCCGCTGGATGTGGGGGTACGGCACACACTGGCAAAGAGCAGGGCCCCTTACTTCCTGGATTCAGTCTCTGAGGATCAGCTGCGATCTGTCATACCCGCAATTCCTGGAATAGCTCGGCTGCAATAGAACGTCATTCCACTCGACAGATGTAATCTGAAAGCACTCGCCATGTGGTGTGAGGTGTATTTTGTTGTTATCATGGTGTCGAGTTTAACATTAGCAGATCATATAATATTTACTGGGGAGACTTTAGTTTAAAATTTTGGTTCATTTCATTCCCTTTTCCTCAGCTGTAAAGTGAAATTAATAGCACCTACAGCATATAGTCATTGTAAGGATGGTTACCTGTGGACAGAAGTTACTGCAGGCTTCTTTGTGAAATAAAATGAAGCATAAAGGACAGGGAGAAAGAGAAAAAGATTGTGGCGCATACAGGGTTTCCAATAACGTTAGTTACCTTCTCAGAGTAATAGTTTATGCTTCTTCCTATCACACAGGAATTTCCCCACTCTGATCCATAAACAGGTATAAGTATTTCATTAACTTCAAAGTGAGAGCTGTAGCAAATTAAAACCAAAGGCACCCAGCTTCAAAGAGAAGGCTGACTGGAATTGAAAAAGGAATCTGAATACTGAGTCCAGCACGAGACGATGACTCAGAACACTGGCCTGCGGGACTGGGTGACTCTCCCTGTCCCAGTCAATGGGCGCCTTGTGTAGAGGAGAGTGCAGTTCCCCCAAATTAATAGAATGATTCTTGTATCCCTTCAGGAATTGTGCGATGCTTTTCAAGAAAGAGGACTCACAAACTGAAATTAAAAAGAAAAGGAGAAATAAATAAATATGCTAGGTGAAGTGGGTATGTTTTAGCGTTTGTTCTTTTTGAGTTCTTATCCTGTTGCCTAATTGCAGTCTTCAGTTGTAAATTATAAGAAGCGGATGCTGGGTGTTAGCTGTGCTGAAACCATTGCCAATATGAGATCCTGTCTATATGTTTCCGCTACTCAAATAATATAAAAAGATCTTAAATATGTGTCTTGAAACAGGTAATGCAAGTATAGATCTATTTAAAACACACGTGATTATAAAAGATAAAATAAAATAAAGGTAAATGATTCTTTTGTACACTGCCCTACTAAATGTGTTTGCCAACATTGATTTCCTCAAAGGGAACACCAGCATTCTATCTTGCTGATTTACTCCCCAGGAGGTACCCAGATCCATCCTACCTCACTGTGCTCAGGACTAGGGACTTGGGGGAGCATCTACTCCTGTGAACCACATCACTCAGTCTGCCTGACCCTCTGACATGGGTTGACTTTGGTCATTGGGACTGAAGATGTGCAGGTGAGAGGAGAGAGGGTATGTCCCCAAGCTCCTTCCCGCCTAGAGGCCATGCCTCTGAGGTGGCCACAGGTGCTCCCAGGACAGTTCTTGCTATATGGTCTCTGCCCTGTATGTCACCTCGCAGGGGCTCCATTAACACTGTGTGCTTCCCTCACCATGTCAGACTAAGGGTGGTAAATGCTTCCCAACATCCTGGTCCTCAACACCCCTGCTGGCTTCTGTAAACTCCCCTACATTACATTCTCCAGAGCTCACAGCCCACTGTGCAGATCCTGACTGATAGATCCACAAATCAAGCTAATGGATGCTAAAATGTGTTCCTTACCTCAGTAATTCTGAGCAAAAGTCTATATTTTGGCATGTGCCACTCTTAAAGTCATTTATTTGACCAAGTCACACTAGACAGGGAAGTTGAAAGATTCGTGCATCATATATGATACATAAGTAGTCTACATATTTTTAAAGTATCAATGGTTTGCATTGCATTGAGTTTTTCTGTGTGTGGTACTGTTTAAGATAAATAAGATTTTCTGAAAGGTAATTTAAGTTATTTTCAAAGATAAGTATTTGGCAGCTTGGTTATTCAGTGTGTTCCGTGAAGCATGACAACATGACACATTTACAGGCAGGTACTAAAAAAGCAGTCAGTATGCGAAGTCTTTGTGTCCCAGGTTACTCAGGAATCAGTTTTTAATCTGTTCAGAAACCTCACAATTCTTTAGCTCTTTACCTGGACAAAAAGCAGCAGCAAGGCCTTCACTCATTAAAATAACCTGAGTAAAGGTGAATAAATTACGTATTTTGGCTTAGAACATTTTTAAAATTCATTAAAATAGGTTTTACTATATCTCTTGGAAATAAAATTTTTACCTATATGAGTATTATCCTTGTCTTAAATTGATTAGCAAGGAGAATAAAATGCAACTCTGAGAATTAGAAATAATCAAAAATAAGCAGGGAGAGGTAGAAATTAATCAAATGACTTTGGGCTTTCTAATTTGGAAAGGACTGTCTTGGGAAGATGCACTAGCAGCATAGATCAGAAACACCCACAATATTCCTTCTTTCCCTTCTGCTCTGTTCCCTAACAGACATCCGCAGAAATGTCCATGTGATGTGAAAGTAACCATGTAAAGCTTAAAAGGACCATGGAGACAGGGAAAGTGGGAGAGGAGGGGGGGGTGGAGGAAGAAAGGGAAGGAGAGGAGGGGGGGAGAGAGAGAGAGAGAGAGAGAGAGAGAGAGAGAGAGAGAATTTTAATTCTGGAGAGAAGCTAGAGTTTGATTGACTCTGCTTCCATCCCTTAATATAATATCTAACCTCAACTTGACAAGGGTAAAATACAGTTCATACAAAGGAACACTAAAATTACATACTTTACAATAGTCAGCCTCACAGACAATGAAGGCCACAAACACGGAGACACATATAAAGTGCCATCTCACACTTACTGAACGAGAAAACACCAGTTAAAATAATAAATCTGTTGGCAGGAGTTGCAAGGAGTCCTGTAAATTCCTGTAAATGGCTGCAATAAACTTAGAGAAAAGCCATGAAGTAGCCAATAAGAGTCAGAACATTGATTACAGCCTGGGATCCAGAAATTCCAAGTTTAGAAACAGTACCCTCAAGATACAACTCAAAAGGAAAAAAAACATAGTGTGTACAAAGAGGTTGCTTAATATGCCTTCAAAAATGTGGAAATGGCCTCTTTCCAACCATAAGTGAGTAAGCTAAAAATTATTATAATGCAATATTTTATAATGAAATAAAATAATTTGAAATAAATTTGAAATATATAAGCTATATACATCTGGAAAAAAGCATCTATGAAGTAATCTTGAATGAAAAAGTTGAAATAAAATAGTAGGTCATTTCATTTATTCAATAGATATTTGTTAAATGCTTACTACTCTCTCACATGCCTAAGTTTGCAGTACTGGACCCTGTTTTGTTGTAATGAACATTTCCCTGTTAAGTACATTGGTCAAGGTCACAAAGATTTTAGTAGTGAACAAACCTTAGGAGTCTGTTACTGACACCAAGACTCTACAAGCTCAAGATTCTCTCCACACTAAAATTAAAGCAATAGGTTCCTATTTCTATAGGCTTTGTGGGTGAGTTGGGAAAAACAATATCTAAATAAAATCTTGAGACTTAAAAGTGGAATTCATTCATAAACATAATAACTTCATTTTTCAAGAAAATAAAGGGTAGTGCAAATTATGACAAGGCACCCAAATATTTATGACTTCCAGGCACCCAAACATTTATGACTTCTTAATTCAGTAAAAAATGTATTACCCTGTAGACAAGAAAGTGCATTTAATTGGAGAGATGGATACTCGCACTGTATTGCACTTAGAGAGATGTAGGCACACTATGTCCCCATAAATAATTAAATGAGTAGGCAGAGGATTCTAGGGGTTTATTATGGCAAAACAAATTTCAAAAAGTTGATCATAATTTTTTTTCTTTCCATTGAGGAAAACTCAAAGTTAATGTTGTGGTGTCACCTCACTCATTACACAGTGTGCTCTTATAAATGCTAATGATGATAGGAAACCATTAAAACATTTGGCAGTCCATGTCAAATTTCTTTTCCTTGCATAACCTTCCAGCCTACCTCCCTGCTCCTCCCCCAAAGCAATTTATGATAGACTTACTTGAGTCTGTTGTAAAAGGTTAATAAAGAAGGTGTTTTAATTTACAATAATATATATTGTTATTTATCTGTTACTCAATGTGACAATGACAATACAAAACATAGCTATCAAGCAAGTAATTTATCTTTTTTTGATCAAATAGCCGTAAAACATATGAAGAGATGTAGCTCCATTAAGCACATTTAATTGCATTTAAATTATTCTTTAGCTCCATGTTGTTTCATCCAAACTTGTTCCAAAAAGGCATGAAAACAGCAAAAATCTTTCTATCATTTGTATACTCCCCAGCTTTCTCATAAATGTCTTTCAATAATCAATTTCCCAAATCTTACATTTTGCTAGTATTTTCTCCCAATGTTTTGAAAAAGAAAAGGTAAACCCTCCACCCAATTTCACACACACTTTTTCTGGATTGGGGGAGGTTTTGGCTGCGGCTGTAGTAAATGAGGGCTCCTGCCAGGAGGGTGACTCTGATGCTTCAAGGACATTAATCAGATTCACAGCTGGTGGCAGAGAGATCTGGCTAAAAACACAGAGGCCCTGTGATTATTTCAGCTTCTTTTTGCTAGCATTTTCCTCTTCTGCCGCTGCTTAATGAAGTAAAATGTGTTTTGTCTTCCTCGGGGTAGACATCAATTTGAATTAAGAGGAGCAAATCACAACCCCTATTTATTTTCCACTGAAGCGAAAGGAGGAAGGGAGTGTGGGAGAAAGAAGGCAAGAGTGGAGAGAAAGTGATGATGCAAACTGCTCCCTTCCTTTGAAGCTGCTTCTCTTTCTGTCCTTCTCTCTCCCTTCCCATTCTTCTCCAGATAATAAAGATGGGCCAGAAGGAGACCAGGGCAGGCACCTGAGCTGCCTAGATGGGGTTAGGGGTGAGCTGTTCCTAAGGGCATTGCTTGAGGTTCCCACCACCTCTGACTCAGCAGCATGAGCAATGAGCTCCGAGAGAAGGAAGGCCCACTCCTTTGTCCCTGTGAAGTCCCCACTGGGGCCACTATACATCTATTGGAGTGGCTAAGCAAAAAGCACGGATCATACCAAGTGCTGAAGGGAACGTGGGGCAACTGAAAGTCTCCTTCATCGCTGGTGGGAATGCACAATGGCCTAGCAGCCCGGGAACTTTCATATCTGCTTATTAAGTTCCTTCCGTGTGACCCAACCACCCTATACTCCTGAGCATTTACCCTAGGGAAGGTAAAACTTCTGTTCATAGAAGAAGACTGTACATTAATGTTGATAGCAGCTCTATTCATAATCCCCGAAAGCTGAAATACAATCTACATATCCTTCAGTGGGAGAAGGAATAAACATGGTTCAGTCTATGCAGACAATGAAATACTACTGGGCAACAAAAAGGAACAAATAATTGGCACAGGCAACAAAGGCATTATGCTGAGTGAAAGAAGCCAGTCTCCGAAGGCTATATGACTCCATTTATATGACATTCTAGAAAACACAAAACTACAGTGATGGAGAGGAGATCTGTGGTTGTGGGGGCTCAGGGTGAGGGATGGGTGTGACTACAAAGGGACTGCATGACGGAGTTCTTTGTGGTGATGAACTAGTCTGTATCCCGATTGTGATGGTGGTTACACAAACTATATGCATTAAAAAGGTATATACAAAAAGGTAAAATTTACTGTATGATAATTTAAAAATATAATTAAAAATTTTAAAAAGTTTTAATGAGTGAAAGAAAAAAGCCCCACACCAAACCTATAATCAATAAAAAACCCAAAATGAAAACACAGACCATCCATCATTTTCTCTCTCCTTTCCATTTCATAAAGAGTAATGGAATCTATACACTCCAATGCCTCACTTTTCAGGATTAGGAGATGTGATATGATTTGCTTGATGGGAAAAATGTAGAACAAACATTAGGTGAAGAAATTTCAAGTGGCATTGTAATGATCGCTAAAATTTTGGCTATGTCAGTTTCTTTTATAAAACTTGCATGAGAATTTCACCTTTATTCTGACCCCGAAGTATAGAGTATAATAAGAATTGTCAGGGGTGAAAGAAGAGTGAGGACAAACAAAAACTGTCAAAAGATTTCAGTATCTCGTTTTTAGGAAAGGCAGAACAAAATAGATGTATGATGTAATCCTTTACGGCCACTCCCCTTCCCAGAAAAATGAAATAATTGCCAAATAACCACCAGGCCAACCGTTGTCTGAGCAGCACCCCAGATTTCTTTCCTATGAAAGAAGACTGAGCTGAGCATGGTCTGACTTAAACCAAAATGGGCTTAGACAATGGTGAATTTCCTCAGTGACTCTCACAAAATAAACCAGAGAAAAACAACAAGCTAATCAACTATGGTGATAAATAGTTTATCTAAAAAGTTATGCTACAGAGAAAAAAAAAAAACTAATTACAAACTAATTTCGATCTTAACACATAAATTAGATAAGCTGTTACCTGGCATTGCAGGGATGGCCCTTAGAATCTTGGGATCCTGGCTGGGCTGGCTGAGGGATGCCCTTGGGGGTTCCTCCCTGAAATCTTGCAGTACAAGCTCATGAATGTGTGGGAGGAGGGGAGGTTGTACCAGTTCTGTTACTTGGAAACAGCAAACACAGTATCCAGAACAGAGGCAAAGGGTGGGGGTTGGGGGACCAGAGGATGGGGACACAAGTTAAATGTGGGTTAAAGTGGCTGGTGATGCTACCTGCCTCTGAGAGACCACCCTGCCACACAGGTGTTATCACCACAGTTGTACATCATAATAGGGAACTTTGGAGGCCTAGAAAGTCATGCCTCTGGGAACCTTCTATGTTAGCTCCTGCTTTACATATCAATTACCATGAAAAACACATATATCTTCTAGCTGTATCTATTGGCATCTTTCCAGCCCAAATGTGGCAGCCATTCAGGTATCATGAAGGCCAGTGCATCTAAACTGTAACTGCATTTCAGAATCACTGGGGAGCCTAAAAAGTCCAGATATTTGGACTTAATTGATGGGTTCCAGCAGCAATATTTCTAACTCCCCTCTTGACTCTAATGATGAGAACCATTGTCAACTCCAAACCATAGACTTTGGACTGTCTGACTGGTTCTTTAGCATTGTATAGGCATGGTTCCAATGAATAGTTTACCCCACTAAATTATAAATATTTGTTACCCACTTTTCCTATGCTGGTGCTAATTCTTCATTAAGACCTTTTGATTGCTCTTAATGTACACAAAGTAAGGTTATAGGACTTCCCGCTCTGTTAGACCTCATACTGAGAAGCAGAGAGGAAAAAACACATTTTCTCTTTAGGCCTTGAGTTGTAATAAAGTGAAAAAAAAGATACCGTAATATTTGAATTTCACATAAAAGGTCATTTAATTGGTGATTTTAACAGGGGCTACTTAACTTTAATTATGTCACATGAATTCTGATCATGATTATCCATCTTCCACCTTCAGACAAGTTAATCACATCACTTTTCCCCAATCAACATTTTAGATGGTAGCCTCAAAGCCAGTTCTTTCCATATTTTCCCTTTTCGGTGCATGCAAACAGCCTCTGTGAGAAATGAAGCTCTGATATAGTCTAGCAGAGAATACCAAGGATGAAGATTCAATCGAATCAGACAACACTCTCACACTGTCCTATTTTTCTCTGAAATTACATAACTGAGAAATGATGTTGGGCTACATGAGGTCACCAAGACACACTATTGTAATTATAATTGGAAAGGTCTAGAAAATTATCTTTCTTACAAGAATTAATTAAAACCTTGTTAAAAGACTAACAGGCCATGTCTTATGAGCAATTCTGAAGTACACAGAATGAAACAATTCACACCAGGCACACTGAGAGTAACCTACTTAGTTACTAGTTCTCTCAAATAAGCCATTGTTGGTTTCTTTAAAGTTGACATCAAAATATAAGTGAAAATTCTAAAATATGTCTTATGGGCAAATGGTTACCATTTGTTCTGTAAGGAGCACAGTCTAATTATTTAAGAGCGCTATGCTCAGTTGGAAGAAAGTATTTGTCTTCAAGAGACTCCTTGGAGCCAAAGCAGAGAATTGACAACTGCGCACACTAACCTAAGTGTGGGAAGGAAAGGATTCCACTTCATCTTCTTCTAGAGACTTCTATGCAGCCCCTGAAGGAAGCTGAGAAGAAACTATGGGTTCCTTCCAGAAAACCCCTTCATCAGTTGAGTCTTTCACCTCCCGCCTTTCCTCATACCGTCTGCCAGCATATGCACCCCCCTCTCCCCCCCAGCATATCCCAATGACCAACTCATGTGTTACCTCTTTTGAGAATCCCCCCAAACATTTTCTGGCAGAAGGAATTTGTGGCTCATTTGGTACTTTTATTGTCCACTTTTACAGACAATTGTGTGAAAGCTCTCAGAATAAGGTGTATCCCACCCCACAACCTAAATCAGTATCTTTCCCATCAACAAGTGTTTGATACATATTTAACAACTGAAAACTAGAGGAAATGTATCTGATGAGTCTCTCCTTCAGAACCCCTAGAAATGTGCTTATTTTCCTTAATAATTTACTGGAAATTTTCTAAGTCAGTTCTTTTTAACCAAACCCATGAGGACCATAGATGGGTGTTAGGGAATCTGTGAACTTCTTGAAATTGTATATACATTTAATATATACTTAATATGTAGCTGCCTTCCTGGCCTCACACATACCCTGGAACATCTTTATTGAGTCTTTAAAAAGACTGTAATCCAAAAATCAATTTAAGAAAATCATTGCTCTACATATATTTTTGTATAAGAACTTCCTGAAATTGCTACTCAATGAAATGAGTTAGCCAAGGCAGACTATGTTTACAAAAGAATAATTTGCTGTTCTGACTGCCCCCATGTGACTTGTAGAATCTTACAGCATTGAAACTTTAAGGGCCTGGGAGCTCATCTAGTCCAGTGGCTCTCAGGTTGTAGATGCACAGAATTATGTGAAGGGCATGGCAGAACGCTGAGAGGTGGGTCTCACTGCTACCGTTTATGGTTCAGTAGGTCTGAGACACAGTACAGAAATATATTTCTAACCAGTTCTAGGTGTTGTTGACGCTACTGGTCCATGGACTACACTTTGAGAACCACTGATCTAATCTTATTTTTTTCATGGTATAAATCAGTAGGTTGAGACATTCAGAAGCTGGGTGTGATCTACCTAAAGTAATACTGCTGAGTTGATTACCTAGGATCTAACCATACTCACTAGCAGGGTCCTCTTAGGCAGGCCACATATGGGACTCTGAGGCTTGTAGGTGACCACCACAGACACAAAAATGTGCCTCAGTCAGAGACATTCAAACTAGTTTTACCAAATACCACTGAAGATCTGAGAGAAAGGAATCCTTTACTCACACAGAGAGTTGAGAATTTTGTTTCTACTTCCTTTAAATGATAAATCTCATGTGGCAGTTTTATTGCTGTGGCTAAAATGTCCTTTTGAAACAAAAACATTATGTCATCTTTCTGACAATGCAATGAGAAGATTAATTTTATGGGGTCACTTTTATAGTTTCCTAATAATTACACATTTTCCCAAAAACATTTTGAATGAGTTTTTAAAAAAATATTTTTAAGGCATATATTTCTCAGCGGGTTGAAATATTTTCTCCAACTCTTCCTACAACTAAGCAAGACCACAGATAAACATCCAAAAGATTTGGCTTCACCAAAGCACTTCCACATTCTTGCCTTATCCCATCTCACACTGTTAGGGGTTCTAGCTGCATTCTACTATTTGCTCCTAATCTCACCCCACCCCAGATACCACCAGGCCCTCCCTAAGCCTCCTTTGGTTTTCGTACCTTGGTCCTTCTGCTCCTTGGATCTCTCCTGACACAACACAGGTAAGTCACTTAATGTCCCTGAGCCTCAGTTACTTCTTCTTTGAAATAGGTCTCAAGAGTCCCTAATTCACAGAGTATGAGGAGAAGTAAATCTATCAAATCTGTATTATTCCCATTGGAACAACAGTGTGCTAGTTTTAGGGCAGATGCTGCATGTTGGATAATCCAAATGCCTGAGGGGATGCTTTATTCAAGAGAATTTCTCAACTCTGCACTCTTGGTGGTAAAGGACATCATTAAGTTAGGTCATTTTCCTATGAGTGTCACTTCAGTTTAGTATTTAGTCCTTCAGAGGCATATATACCTTCTGTTCTTAAGACTCAGTGGCAATAGCTATAAGCACCGGAAAGTCCCCTCTATTAGGAAAAATTATAAAGAAGTTGTATACCACACAGTGATATGAAGTTGTAAAAAATTACATTATCAACAGTAGTACAACCTCGTTTAGAGGTTGCTAAATAAAAATCTGAATCTTAAAGCTGGATGCAAACATTTCCAAAATGCAATTATATGACATTTTGAAAATTATTAAATACAAATGTCAAGCCCCCATTAAAAAAAGAAAAAGAAAAAGAAAAAGAAAAAGAAGAAGAAGAAGAAGAAGAAGAAGAAGAAGCAGCAGCAATTTCAGGCACTAACTCTAGGTTTACTCACTGTTAAGACATCCTAAAATGTTTCATTTAACATTCCTGTCTTGTTACACCACCAGAAAATTGGCTCTAAATCCATTTAGCACAGAGAAAATGTTTACAACTAAAACTGCATTTATACACATAAGTAATGCAATTTTGCCTTTTTAAAAAAGGCATAAAAGTAAGACTTTATGAAAAATGAGGAAATGAGAATATTTCTATGTCCCTACATTACGAGTCACCTGAATCATAAAAGCATTTTATGAAATTTCACTGTCTTTTGTTTTGCATTCTTATCATAAAGGAGCACATTCAGCTAATTTTTGCCTCCCCTGATAGCCATCCTATTTTTTCTAACCCAAAACTTACACTAGGTGGAGCCCCTTGTCCAAGATTTGGAGTGATTAAGAAAAAGAAAGGAAAAACATTTGAAAGCAAAACCAGAAAGACACTTTATCATCTTTCATTAAAAAAAAAAAAAAAAAAAAAAAAGTATCCTAAAAATCTACAGTACCACCAGAAAATAATTTTTCTTCCTAATAGTAAGAAACCATGAGAGTGGATAGGACCATTAACATTTACTCCAAGAAGCACTAATGGCAAAGCTGTTGCTACAGTAACTGCTACACGGTTCTGAATTCAATGGGAACATTACATTTCATTTGGGGTGGAGGTACTGAGCCCATGGGGGATAAAACCTTTCTTTGCAAAGATATTTTAACAATATTAATGATTTCACGTGACTAATGTGGGCATGCTACTCAGATGCTTCATGACATTTCAGTGATGCTATACTGCTATTATAAACACAAGACTCTTTTAAAGACCAGAGCCCTAATAAAAGGCAAAACTCCCAACACACAGGCAAACCTGGAGGTTTTCCATGATGCAGAAATATAAAAAGCCCTAATTATGCATTTCTGGATATCTCAGGAGGAGGGACCACATGTTCAATTATGGGTCCATAGGACCTGCGGTTAAAAATAGGCTCTGCCTGTACTCTTGAGCCTCCTGGTGGACTCTAGCTGGAGGAGATAAGACTTCAGAGATTGGTGACTGCTCACTGCTGCAGGATAAAAGCACCCCTATCTCCTCCACGGTTGCCAGGTCAGCTTCCCTGGTGCTATCTCAGGGCTGGCTTTCCAACCTGACATGCTCAAAATGCAAAGTTCAGATTAGCAAGCAGCAAGGCGAACCCTTGCCCATGCTGAACCACTTGTGCTGACATAGCCAACACAGATCTGCCAGTGTACTGGGCAATAAAATGTGCTGGAGTCGTTCTTTTTTTCTTTCTCTCCAGATTTATATGAAATCTCGGACCAGGCAAAACCTACTTCCGCTGACAGTTGAATTATATGGCAGAGTAACCTTTGAACAAGTACTGATCATTGACCTCACATGAATTCTTCCCAAGAAACTGGCTGAATCAGGGTCAGATAGGCAGGAAGGCAGCCTATGCTAAGAATCCAGTTCCAATCTTAACTGGGGAATTATACCTGTTAAATCAAAACCATTATAAAAAAAACAAATGCTCTTTGGTGTTTACTTCATATTTTCCATATGCAAACTGATTTCTGTTTTGCAGTCTATTTGCTTAATACAAATGACCACATATTCTACTACCATAAGAGATACACAGACATAAACTACTAGAAGTAAAGAATAACATCTAGGAGTGGATAGCCTTCTTTAATGACAGGCAATTTGCTAAAGAGAAACTGAAGTTTGGTTGTCAAGCCATTTACTGGCTAAAATAAAGGCTGAATGAATTGGGCAAACTATATTTAAAGGAAAGCCAGAAGTTTTCATGTAAAATTAGTCATTAAACTTGGTATATTTTTGTACCCAGTTCTCATGTCGATGGTAAAGTGGGTTTGTCCTTCTGCTATAGTTTAATACAGTTTTTCAATTAGTTTTTCAAATGGGGAGGGGGAGGCCAGTGACACATTCTGTGGTATAAAAAACACTAACACACTTCCTTCCCACTGCGTTTTCTCCACCCCTCCTGCCAGTCTGTAGCCAGCATTCATAATGAGGTAACAGATTCTTACAAAGTAAAGCTCAGATTCAAATTGTCCCCTAAATGGTAAAGGTTGAGCCAGGTATCTCACATCGACTTCCATCATGACTCAAAGGAGTAGATGTTAAGGATCAACTCAGACTTGATAGATTTACACAGTCCTTCTGTCCTCTCTTTCTAGGATAACAACTTCAGAATAGTCAGAAGAGGAGAATGGGTAACTGATGTTTTAAAAATTTAAATATAGAATTTTAGCACTGACAGGGAAAATGGTTGATAAAGAAAGCTACAAGCTAAAGTAGATTTTATAATAACTTTCGCCAGCTAATAGCCTCATTCTCTATATGCCAGGGAGGAAAGAACCTGATGAATCAATTGTTTTTTTATTTCGCTGACACTCGGTATTGGTCCTGAGAACATTTTTTTTTAAGCCAAGTAATGTTTAACCACTTCCTTATCATCAACGCTGCCTCATAAGCATATTATAGAACTTCGCTATTGTAATTTAGTAAGCTTAATTTTTCCCTTTTTACTAAACCTCTGAGAGAGAGAGAGAGAGAGAGAGAGAGAGAGAGAGAGAGAGAGAGAGAGAATGTCTTAGTCATCAGCACTCTCATTACCTTAGAATTAAAGATAAGGAAGGGAAAACAAAGGAACTACATATACAGAAGTCATTTAGAAAAATAGGGGGCCCTCTTTCAAGGAAAGGAAGGTGAACAGAGGTACTTTCTTTCAGACACCGTAGAAATGGGTTGAGGTCCACCTCTAACTGGTTTAGGGCTCAGACTCACGGAGAGGGATCGAGGGCCCACAGGGCCCTTGAGGGTGAAGGCAAGACCTGTGGAAGGGAAGCCCAGCCTGGAATTCCAAGACAGTCCTGTGTTTGGGGACTTTGCTCCCCTACAGGAATCCAACCTGAGAGGCACGAGGGTCATTCATTTTTAGAGCCTGGGAGTGGACTAGGGAAGGGAGAGTTATGGTTCTGATTTCAATGGCAGCTGTACATTCTGATAAGAGTGCCGCTCCTGCCAATACAGAGGTCAGTGGTCACAGAAGCTATAAAAGCTGAATGAGGATTCTTTCAGGTAGAAAAGTAAAAGCTAAACAATTCCTGGAAGAGTCAAACTAAGTCTCTGGAGGTTCAAAGCTCAGCTCCTAAGAAATCTCATTCTGAAGTGTCCTCTGCTTAGTATTAGAGAAATTGTTTAAATGTCCTCATTTATCAATGGTTTGAAATCTCCTTGATATATGACTTCATCTTTTTTGTCCCCCTTTGTCCCACAGCAGCTACTATAGTGCTGTGTACCTTTTGGGTATTTGATAAACATTTATAGCATGAGTAGCAAAAGTTTAAGTATTTGGAATAGTTACAAACAATGCATTTGCTGCTTTTAGGGTTGGAAGGCTTAACGCGTAGGGGATCTTTCAGCATCATATCTCCTTTCTCAGACAGAAACCCATTTTATTAAAACCATTCCTATTAATAGAGCAGATAGAAATTGTCCATGTGTTTCATTTCCTCCTCTTATCCCCAATTTCCTAAATTCATGGGCATTTGCTCTTCTGCAGTTAATTTCACAAAACAAAATGTTATGTGCCATAGGGTGGGCATGATGATATATTGCCCAGACTCCCGCACAAAATGAAGGATTTCTAATCCTCCAGCTGCTAGCAGTGCTGTTAACAGACTCCCCTCCGCCGTAAGCCCTCTTAGAGGACTGAACTGCCTCCACTGAAGAAAGCTGCCTTGCCCACGTCCGACCTCCTTCCAGGCTAGCCCACATCACAAATGATTCATGCATGTGTCAGAGCCCTTGCTCTAATCAGAAACAACCTTAAAGTCATCCCAGCTCCAGGGGTCCTGCTAGGGTGAGCTGAGGACTTTGTGGAGACCACAACCCAGCCCAACTTCTCCCTCTGCCTTTTTCCTTGCTTTCTTCCTTGGGGTGGTCCCAAGAACACTTGATTACTAACACCTTGGCCACCAATGTCCATTTCACAGTCAAGAAACAAACTGTGTTAGCCTACCAAATGTTTGGCATTAAGCATAAAGAGAATTATGAAAGGATGAAGTTCCAGTTCTTTCCAATTGGAAAAAAAAAGAACAGCAGGGTAGGTGGTATACAAGCAAACCCACCATTCCCTTACAGCAGTGTTTCCCAAAGTGTGGTACGCTTATCCCCAGGGGTACGGGAAGAGTTTGTGGGGGTATGTGTTGCACCTGAGTTTGGTGGGGATATGCACTGCACCGTGCTTAGCTGCCCCTAATTCTACGTTCTCATGAGTACGAGGGGTACTCAGTGTTACGAAAATTATAGAAGGGGTACACATATGTCAAAAGTTTGGGAAACACTGCCTTACAGTATGCAAAGGATTGTGGAAGAGACACACACTGGGTGCTATAGGAGCCTGACAGACTCTTATATACAAAAGGGTAGGGAGAGGAAGGTTGTCATGACAGGTTTCTTGGAGGAGCTGTGTGTAAAAGACAAGCAGGTGTTTGTAGATAAAGACAAGTTAAGGAGTTGAAGGTAGAAGGAAGAAGCTGAGAAAAATCACGGGTACATGAGAGTTCCTGAGATGCTAAAGGCAGGCCACAGCAATGAGCAGAGCCAAAGTGACACAGGAGAAAAGGGCGGGGTCAAAAGCGAAATAAGCAGTGATAGGCTGAAGGAAAACTTATGGGTCATCCTAGTACGCTTTGTTCTTGACCATTTTTTTAGACAGAGACACAAGACAGATGACTTTTCCATGCAACCTATACTTCCAGATTTTTCCAACTCCTCACCTCTACCAAACCTCTTTAAAAAAATAAAGCAAAAAGTGGCACAGATATTTTTGGAGGGTGAGCATGGTATGAACAATACCCTTATATAAACATGTAAATACATGGAATATGTCATTTTAATAAGAAAACCCCCCAGTGCATACTATTTTTCAAAATATATTATTTTGAAAAAGAATCTTGTGTGTGTTTTTTTAATCAGACCTCCATCACACAGGTAATAATAAAAAAGTAAATAAACATAGACTATTGAAGAGTAAGTATGTTATTTGCTGTTACTGAAATAAGTGAAATGTTCAAATTTAATCTTTATTAATATGACGTATCTTCTTGCAACTTTTATTTTTGTCATCATTTTGCTGTTCATCTGGTAATCATAAATATTTGTCATTAGGGGTAAGAATGTTCATAGCACCATTATATACAATATAAATGTTGGAGCTTTCTTCCTCTATCCTTGCCTTTCTTCTTACCTAAAAATTATCTGTGAGTAAAATTACATAAGTAAAGTTAATTACTAAAACCACCACTCACAAACACTACAGGAACTATTGACGAGCAGAATTATTAGCTGTGTACTAAGAACCAGCAGGCAATGGGGTAAATAAGCAAGGCTGATGATTTTAAACAATCCCTGGTCCCTACCTAGTCATGGTACCACCTCTCTCTCTCTCTCTCTCTCTCTCTCTCTCTCTCTCTCTCTCTCTCTCTCTGTCTCTCACACACACACACACACACACACACATACACATACACACACACACACACACACACACACTCACACACACACGAGATAATATGGAATAAAAGTGAAGGTAAATAATATTTCCATAGAAGTAAACTGGAATCCAGTCTATAATACTTTAAAAACATAAGTAATTTTAAAACTTCAATACCTGATTTATTATTAGTAAATTTTGCTTGTGAAACCACACAGATGACCAGTATTCGCCTGGCTATTGCAATACTATGGTTGAGAAGCACTACTAGAAGCAACATGGAGCCACTGGGTGTTTAAAGCAAGAGAGAGGCATGTTCAGATTTATAGATGGAGGATGGATGAAGATAAAAATAAGATTAAGCTGTAACAAACTCAAATAAGGTATGATGGGGGCTGAATATCTTTGGCGATTAGAAATATCAGCATTCTGGCCAAACACTTCTGGAGATTGTCTCCAGTAGTCTGAAATAAGTGAAATGTTCAGATTTAACCTTTATTAATATGACAACTCTTCTTGCAACTTTTGTTGTACCTCTTTCAAGGTACTCTACACTTGTCAATGGAGTACCTTGAAAGAGGAGGAAGGCTGGCTATCTGATCAAGATAACCTCCTGCTTTTTATGTCCCTCTGATTTGGGGAAGGGCCTATTACCCTGACTAATAAAGCAGAAAATTAGCTATTAGAGGAGTACTTGTGATCAGATTTAAGGGCTTAATAACACTCAGAAACAAGAGTTGAAAATCCAAATGGAATTTGTAGGTACAAGAGTTTATCTAAATTTGTATAAAAGTCAGCTTCTTCTTGATTTTTTTCTTCCAAAACTACTACTATAGTTCTATTCAAATATGACCATACTGCCAGATAAAAAGTATCAACTTCTCTAAAAACAGAAATATTCTCACAAGACAAACCACCCTACTAATATGTCTTCTGCTATCATCTCTCTCATCCCTTTCACTCCTTGTCAGGATGAGCACTTTTGATTCATGAAAGAGTTTTACAAAGCTGCCAGATAAAGACAAATTTAGTTGTACAAGACCAAGTACTATCTGAGAGGCACCAAAATTCCAAGTTTGGAGGCACAGAAGAGTCAAAAAGTACATTAAACTGATTAAAGAGAAATGTGTCTAGTGGGAATATTTTATGTAAATGACCATAGGCAGATTAAGCTGTACTTTACTTTGCTCATTCATAAAATCTAATCTAATAAAAGGGTAATATGCAAATTAACCATCACTCAGACAAAAGATTGCAACGCCCATGCCTCAGCTGCAGAGGGAGACAGAGCTGCTGGGCTAGGGGTGTGTTCTGAGCCACCGCTGTGAAGCTCAGGGCATGCCCCCAGCCTAGTGGACACAACTCAGGGCTCCTGGGCCGGGGGCATGTTCCCAGTGGCCACCACTTGGCTTGGGGCATGCCCCCGGCCCAATGGACACAATGCAGGGGGGCATGTTCCCAGCCTATCATCCTCCTACGCATGAGCTGCAGAGGAAACACCTTTTCTGAAGGCTCATTGGCTAAGCTCCCTGTATGCAGCCACTGGCAGTGTTCTTGGTAACTTGGGTAATAGGAATCCAAGAAGGTGATCTATGGTTTTTCCACCTCACTCCTGGAGGAAAAAAAACAAAGGTCCGCTGCTGGAAAGGCTAAGAAATGTCATATCCTGCCCTAGCCAGTTTGGCTCAGTGGATAGAACCTTGGCCTGCCAATCGCAGGGTCCAGGTTCGATTCTGATCAAGGGCCTGTACCTAGGTTGCAGGCTCTTCCCTGGCTGGGCCCCAGGTCAGAGCTCATGCAGGAGGCAACCAATCGAAGTGTCCCTCTCTCATTGATGTTTCTCTCTGTCTTTCCCTCTCTCTTCCAAGCTCTCTAAAAATCAATGGAAACATATCCTCGGGTAAGAATAAAAAAAAAAGAAAAAGAAAAAAAGAAATGTCATATCATATGAAAGAGACATCTTGAAAATGCCTAAAGAAAGTTGTCATTATTTTTGTCTGAAGGGATTGTAGTCCATGTTGATGAAAACACCTTGGCGGCTGCGGCTGTGGCTGTAGCAGCAACAGCAGGATGATGGGGCTGGTACCTTCCCCTGACCAGCCCAGTCATCTCCTTCAGAGGGAGGCCAGACTGGAACTTAGGCTAAGCTGTCATTAGGACATCCCTTTAGGGCTCCCAGTCTGTGAGAAGGGGCAGGCTGACACCCCGCAAGTGCACCAATTTTGTGCACTGGGCCTCTTGTTAGATAATAATAAGTTCCTGTAACATGAGGTTGCTATGAAAATTAAGTGAGACTCACATAAAGCCCATAACCCAGGGCCTAGGAGAGAGGAATCACCTGAGGGTGCTGCTGAGTGTGAGGGTGATAATCTGTGATCATGCACATTACAGAAATGAATCATGTCACTCTGACAAATCCACCACTATTTTTTTTTTTAAGAAAATGATATCTATTGGCCAAACCAGTGACTCTTTAGGCTGCAGAGCCAGCTTATCATCCTTCTTGTAAATGAAACAAAAACAAGAAAATAAAATGAACCACATGTCGAAAGATTCCTCTTAGGAAGAGAAGGAGAGAGAGAGGCTGAAGAGGACACACACAAGCTTGGTTGAAAAATAGCAGTAAAGCACCTGTTTGCTCTTGATTACTCTTAGGATCAGAAATTTCTGAAGTTTTCTGAGCATTTCACAGATAAAGTGTTATCTTTGGAAGGCTTCCAAAGTCCCAAACAAAAGGAGAATTCACAAGATTTGGCTCATGACCAATTTAAAAGAAGTAGATTCTGGCCACTGATTATTACTGGAGGGGAAAATGAGGTGCTAAGGATGATTGTTCAGCTGGTTATCCTTTATGGCAGGAGGGAGATGAAAAGACCTGAAGAGATACACAGAGGAAAACACTCAGTGTGAATCCTGAAAGGAGATTTTATTTGTGGAACTGAAGAATCATCCTATAACCCAATAAGCAAAACAGCTGATGAGGTGGTAATTGTATCAAATCAACAACTCACAGCTCAACAGATGAAACTCAAATGACACATATTCCTAAGGATATTCAAGGACAAGTAAACCATGAGGTAAAGATTCCAAAGATTTTCTATTCTATTACACCAGAATAGAAAATCTTAACAAACATCGATGCCAAATTTCATGCTAACTTTCAATGTAATTTTAGAAATTTCAGAAATAACAGATGGCAGCAACAAATGTATTTGCTTCCAGCGAGTGAAATCCTGCCACTCCGCTGGCTAAGACAGTGACATGGCAGTTTGAAATCTATGTAGACAGGAGTGGCTCAGAATGAAAGTGAAACTGATAATTGAGACAAAGACTTTCCTTCAGAGGGATACCTCAACAGATCCCTCCCCCCCTCCCCCCCCAATCAGCCCTGCAAAAAGCTTTAAGAAATGCAGAGATGATACAGAACTAGCCTCTTCTATAATACCATGCTCATCAAAGGCTTTTCTTAGAAGGCTTCTTCCCACATGCTTGGGAACTAGAGAAAAGTATTTAAAAATCTAATTTTTGTATTCAAAACCTCCATGCTTTCTAGTCTCCATTCCATAGCAAGAAATGCTCAGCAGACATCACCTGTCTCCCAGCCCTGGTCCCTGCTGCAGGAGCCAAGTGGAGGAGTGCCCTGGAACATCATTGTTGCTCAGCTTTGGGAGAGCAGAGTTAGAGTTTGAGATTTAATAACTTGCTTCCTTGAGCTTTGAAAACATCTACCAAGGACCAATTGAAATGGGAAGCTCTCATGTCAGGAGTCATGACTAATTTAATACAAATCCATCAACAATGCACCATTTCCAATGCATTTATATTAGAATCATTGCCAACATCACAAAAATAAATACATGTTATCTTCCACAAATGCAGCTATGAATATTTGTGGCATGTGATTTATAGAAACAACCAAACCAAGAGCCTTGGGAAATTCAGTTTCAAGCTATGCGGGACATTTTCTAATTACTTTGTAATGTAGAACTACTATTAGAGATCATATAAATTCAAAAGAGGAAAAGAAAACCAACAGCAACAGTAATTTTGTCATTCACGCTGATTCATTGTTGTTTCATTGGTGGCTGCGTGCTGCTAATAGAACACCTCAGGGCTTTCTCTCTAACACTGGAGGACCAACTGCAACAAAGTCACATGAGATGTGTGCACACAGGCACTGGGAAGCCCAAGAGACTTTCCCATCAACCAATGTCATTTGGCAATTTTCTTTTTTCACAAACAGAGGAATCAGCAGCTTAAACATTAAGTTGAGGACTCACCCACATTACCCACGTCCCAACGTCCAGAGATAACATTTTTCCAGGTGATGGGCAGGTCCATGTTCCATGTTCCAGTGAGACATAGAGGGTGTGCAAAAAGAGAGGGGAAAAAGTAGTTTAGAAACAATTCAACAACTGGTAGAAACTTATCCCCATACTAAACATGATAATAGTTGCCCCCTTTTTAGAATTTACCCCTCTGCCTAGACACCTTGGGTTGAGGAGACAGTTGCTGTAGAAGGTAGATAATTCATGGAGATCCAAAGAAATCTTTCATTAACATTTTCATTTAGCTGTTGCAAATAAGAGGAAACACAGGAAAGCCACATACAATGCCTTATATCTGTACATTACGAATTTGTTCCATCAAAAGCTACTGTCCAGAGAATTGAAAGCAGGAAGGGTATCTGCAAGATATGTGTTCATAGCAACATCCTACACAATAGCCAAAAAGTGGTAGCAGCCCAAATGTCCATTGATGGATTTTAAAAAATGGTCTATATACACAATGGAATATTATTCAGTCTTAAAAAGGAATGAAGTTCTGACACATGCCACAACATGGAATTTGAATTCTTCTGAGGAAGGACCAAATGAACCTCAAGGACATTATGCTAAATAGACAAATCACAAAAGGACAGATGCTGTATGATTCCACTTATATGAGGTATCTAGGGTAATTAAATTCCCAGAGATAGAGCAGAGTGGTGAATTGCTAGGAGTTTGGGGGAGAAGGAAATTGGGAGTTGTTATTCAATGGGAAGATAAAGAGAGTTCTGGATGTTGGTTGCATGATGTGAATGTAGAAAACACTACTGAACTGCACACTTAAAAAATGGTTAAGATGGTAAATTGCATGTGATTTTACTACAATTAAAAACAAAAAAAAATCTACTATCAGAATGGTTCTAGGAAGTATCTGGCAACTTGTATAGATCCAGTCTTCAAAGGAAAGAATGAGTGAGAGGGTAAGTCAATACTCAAGATAAAGTGTCAAAGACTTTAATTTGAATAGAAAGCAGCCTAGCAGAAATTCAAGAAGTTTGGTACAAAAAGAGTCGTTGCTTAAAAGGTATTGGAAGAAATGACAGATATGCCTACAAAGACCAAAGATGAGCCAGGCTGTCTACACTCGGTCTATGCCTCAAAGAGTGCAGGGACACTGCCTTCTCCTGGGGCACTTTTCAAGCCCATGGACCCCTTGAAAAGTGCCCATGTAAGTTCTTCTTATTGTCCATTGGGTATTTTAAAAGTTTATCTACCCTCTCAAGTCCTGATAATGAATGGTAAATTGTCTTCTCATTGTAGATATGCAAAGAATACAGTTAACTATTTTTATTTGCTAAAGATCAGAAAAGGAAATTCATCTGTGAATGTATGAGTCACTATAATGGAAGTAACTTTAAATACCCTGTTTCCCCAAAAATAAGACAGTGTCTTATATTAATTTTTTCTCCCAAAGTTGAGCTAGGTCTTATTTTCAGGGGATGTCTTATCTTTCCATGCGTTAGGTCTTATTTTCGGAGGATGTCTTATTTTCGGGGAAACACGTTATCTGCTTTCAATCAACTTCTCCTCACTATTTCTCTGACAGGAACTCTATGCACATGGATTGACTGCCCAATGAGGGCAGACAACTTACATAGGGGAAGGACTTAGGGAAAAGAAGGTGTGGGTTCAGTGATCTTAAGGAACTGGATAACCTTGTGTAAGCCACTAAACATGTTTCCCCGAGAGAAAAGGGAGTGTAACAGATATACTGGTTTTCTCATAGACTTATGTTAAATATCAAATGAAATGACATTTAAAAACAGTGTAAATAGAAAGCAGTGCAAATTCAGGGTGGGCTTTAAAATGTCCCTAATTGTTGTCTGCCTCTGGCAGGAATGCTCAATTAATGTCCAAATAAGATAGGCTATGCTGCAGCCGCAAGTTCACTACCACCCTATCTCCTATTATACTACCCCTGCCATTCACCCTATTGACTGACTTAGTCCAACCAAATGAGCACTCATGTGTCTAAAGTAGGTGGTTCTTTAAAAAAAAATTCTTTATTGTTGAAAGTATTACATATGTCCCCCTTTATCTACATTGACCTCTTCTGCTCCCCTCCACCCCCCCCACCCGCCCCAGTTCCTCACTACCCTATTGTCTGTGTCCATGGGCCATGCATATATGCATACCAGGTTCTTGGTTAATTACCTCTCATGCACCCATCTTCCCCTACCTTCCCTCCCAGATTCCCCCTCTCTGTTCCATGCTTCCATGTCTCTGGATCCACTCTGTTTAACAGTTTATTTTGCTACTTAAGTTTCACATACGAATGAGATCATGTGATACTTGTTCTTAAAGTGCAATCCAGGACCCTAAAACTCTTTTAGGAGACCTGTGAGGTTGAAACATTTCTTAGTTATACTAGCACATTATTTGCTTTTTCACTGTCATTCTCTTATGAGTGTACAGTGGAAGTTTCTAGAAGCTACATGATGTATGATGTCCTACCCCAAGTTCCTAATGCAGAAGCAGATATAAGAATCCACTCTTTTCTATGAAAGCAGACATTAAATAGATTTGTGATGCCCCTTTTTCTCCTAAATCATTTTTGTCTTGGAAAACCTCGCTTACTTTCATAAAAATATGTTAACATGGAATGGACTTTTATTGTTATTTTTAAGTAAACCAAAATATGCATTAAGAAATTCTCAGTTGTAATTTCTGATGCATTAAATATCAGTAGATATAACACATAAACCAAAGTACTTTGCTGTCATCAATAGTTTTTATAGAGGTTCCGCCGAAACCGGTTTGGCTCAGTGGATAGAGCGTCGGCTTGGGGACTGAAAGGTCCCTGGTTCGATTCCGGTCAAGGGCATGTGCCTTGGTTGCGGGCACATCCCCAGTGGGAGTGTGCAGGAGGCAGCTGGTTGATGATTCGATGATTCTCTCTCATCGATGTTTCTAACTCTCTATCCCTCTCTCTTCCTCTCTGTACAAAATCAATAAAATATATTAAAAAAAAAAAAAAGAATGTATAGAGGTTCCAAGACTGACATGCTTGAGGACTAACATGTGTCCAGAGGGTAAATGACACAAAATGAGGCTGCAGAGGAAGAAGGAGACCAGGAAGCAGGAGCAGACCCCGTGGCCACGGGAAGGCTTCTGGTCTTTATCTAAGAGCAACATAAGGCTGTTCCCCGTGGGCAGGAGGCTGCAGCGACAGTCCCTTTCTCGGTATGTGACAGTTATGCAGAATCATTCATTGCCCAGCTTCCCTTTGCACCTTATAATGATTCATTATACAAAAAAATGAACTCATAAATCTCCATCCTAAAGCTCCATCACACTATAATGAATCTCAAGGTTGTTTTCAGAAAGAGTAATTTCTCCTGCATGGACAGATGCAGTGTCTGTACTGAGCGTACCTTTAAAGGCCACCTTGATGGCTAATTTGGAAGTGGGAAATGTTTATAGATGAGCTTCCTTTTATCTCCCAATACCGGTGCCCACATTCCAGTGAAGCCAGATTAGGGTCTGGGCTCCTGCAGCTCTTACTCTGGGGATGCTGCTGCGTGGGGTGGGAGGAAAGGAAGCTCCTAGTAAAAATGGCCTTTCTAAGCTCAGGGAGGCCCTCCTGCGTGCTGGCAAACCCTCTCGGCTCTCCCTGTGGGTTCTCCTGTACCTCACCCCTCAGAAGCTGTTGCAAACTATTCATTCTCAAGTCCCCTCTGTACTCTCCTCCCTCCTAGGAAAAAACAAACAAACAAACAAACAAACAAACAAACAAACAAAGACAAAAACTCATTTCTCTCTTCACCCAGAAGCTAAAGTCAGGAAGTGATGGAGTTAACATTTATGCACCACGATGATAAAATTTAGGAGTTGTAACTTTATTTTTTAAATTTATCTTTACTGTTGGAAATATCACAGATGTCTCCCCCTTTTCCCCATTTATCCCCTCCACCCTGCCCACCGCCCCCCTCCTAGGCCTCCACCACACTTTTAAATATATATATATATTTTATTGATTTCAAGAGGAAGGGAGAGGGACAGATAGAAACATCAATGATGAGAGAGTATCATTGATTGGCTGCCTCTTGCACAACCCCTAGTGGGGATCGAGCCCATAATGAGTATGTGCCCCTGACTGGAATCGAACCTGGGACCTTCCAGGCCTCAGTCCAATGCTCTATCCACTGAACCAAACCAGCAAGGGCTTCACCACACTTTTGACTGTATCTATGGATTATGCATATACATTCTTTGGTTAATCTCTCTCTGCCCACTCACCTTCAGTTTCCAAAAATATGTAGCATTGAAAGAGTGATTACAATTTTAATAACAAGAACATGATTGTATGTTAGTAACATCAGTGAGAAAAGACAGGTCTACGACATGTCAAAGCCCAGGAATGTGTGTGAAGAGGGGCTACAGAATTTAGCCAGGAGACAAGGCTAGTCACAGCAAAAACTTTATCAAAGTACATTCTCCAGAGAGAGCAGGACGGAAGAGACTGATAAGGCGTTAGAACCTTCCATCAAGATTGAGAAGATGAAACATCAAGTCCCTGGCTTATCATTTAAAAATGCTACTGACATCTGAGGGAGGGAAAAAATTCATGGAATCAAACTTCTCAGTGTATCTAATTGAAACACTGTACAAAGGTGCTTGTTCTTGTGTGTGTGTTTCTGAGGGGTTGGGACAAGGAGAGGAACTGTGATTGCACAGAGACAGTCTGTCTTTGGGAGCCAGCTTTGGCTTGGGTGAGTCACTGGCCTGACCTGTGTGCCTTGATCTTGTTATTCCTTAATGTTACCTATTACAGAGACGTGGTAAAGGAGAAAGAAGCTTTCTCCAGCCCTGGGATGAGAATGCTTCCTGAATAGAACCCCTCAGCAGGTGGCAGTCCTTTTCTCCTTTCTTCCCCTTTTCTTCCTATTACAAAGGCCATTCAAAAGCTGCTCAACCTCCTTCAGGTAATTTGGATGTATATATATATATATATATATATATATATATATATGAGATTTTGAGAGAGAGAGAGAGAGAGAGAGAGAGAGAGAGAGAGAGAGAGAGAGAGAGAGAGGAAATGCATTTACAGTGAAGGTTGATGTTGGTAATTCATGAATATATTAAAAACAGAATCTTCTATCCATTGATGGCTGGGTTGAAACCCCCTCCCTGACATTGGACCTGGTAACTGGATAGATGTGGCATCTGTAAACCCCCTCGTCTTTAAGATTTGTCTAGAATCACGGGACTCCTTCCGCTCCCTGGCATCATGCTCTCCCAACAGGGGGCTGTCTCTCTGCACTGGCAGCTGGAAGTCAGCTCATGGTTGGACAAGCCATCTCTCCCCAAGCAGTCACACTCGTAGAAAAAGGTATACCTCTGTTAAATGTGGACTTTATTCTTCCTATGTCCCCTTGCCTGGAACAAGAGTGTGATTAATCTGTCATTTGTTATTTCTTTATTGGCTTATTAAGAGATAATATCCTACATGCTATTGGCTTGTGAAATTGTAATTCCCGCAGCAAACCTGTGCCAAATAAATTGCTGGCAGAGACAGAACCAGCCTCTGAGTACAACTTTGCTGAAAAACCTTCTGCCTGGAGGTCCTAGTTCTGTGCCCACTGGTTCTCCTGCCCCTCTGCTCTCACTTCTTCCTTCAAGCGGTTTTCTTTACCTGGGTTTCCTCCCTGGTCTCCTTCCCCCCCACTCTCCATTTTCCCCCCTTCTCCCCCTGCTACATCTGTGGCTTCTTCTCTTTCTATCCCAGATGTTGTCTCTTGGTAATATAGTGGGTTCTTAAATGGGGTTATTGGCATCACAGTCTCCTGGCTGCCTGGCATAGAAATACTATGACACATGCCTTCCCTCACCTCCCCCACTTCAGCTTACACCTTCAGCTCCTACCCAGCCCACCCAAGTGGCTCTGTCTCAAGCCCACTATCCTCTCCCTCTCTTTCTCCCCTTCTCCTTCTCCACTCTCCATCATTCAACATGGGTCTGACCCCCAAAGCCCTATTTTTCCTTCAAGTCCAGGAGAACTCAGGTCAGAACTAACTGTTCCCTCTTTTGTGTTTCCTCAGAACTGAGATGATTGCTTAAAAATGTGCATAACATGTTTTAGTGTGCAGTAATTTCATACATATAAAGGTGCATGTGTAAACTGGGAAGCAGAGTCATAAATTGAACACTTGTAAACCTATCACCTGACAATGAAAATATTGCCAATATTGTTTCACCTGCCATTCTGTTCACTACATAGGTATTCCTTAAAAGTTTTGCATGGTTTTTAGCCTTATGAAAATGGCATTACATCATTCAATCTTCTGGAACTTTCAGTTTTGATCAGCGGTATTAAGATTCATCCAAGTGGTTTCTTTAAAGCTATTGTTGATTCATTTTGTGGCTGCATTATCTTGCAAACAGTATGAAAGGATTTGGGGTTATTAATCCTTTGTACCCAAAATACAATTAAATCAATCAGATTGCTTTCCTACTATTACCAAGTTAGATAGCAAAATTAAGGAAATGGTGACTTTATTTGAGAGAAGATAATAAATTTAGAGCAAGGAATACATTTTGGGAAGTCAGAAAGTCTAATTTATAAGCATAAAAGTGTGACTTAGCATAGCCTGTGGACATTAGCGCCCAGAGAAATATGTGGGCAAGATAGATGAGGGCTTTAGGAAGGAAGTACAAAGCACTATAAACTCATCCAAAGATTTGTATCTTAGTCTATCCATGTGGCTTCATTCTCGAGTCTCACAACTATAATAGTTAGTAATAGTTATGAATTCGTTTTTATAATATAGATTGAATGTAGTTGTTAGAATAGCCTGGAAACCTAACCATAATTTTTAAACAAATTCTTCCATGGCAAAGAATGCACTTTTGGAAAAATGACTCATCGGTAACATGGGGAATGCCTATATTCAGAAAGTAGGTCTCTGCCTTTTATCACTGCAATCTTTTCATCCTTGGGGCAAAAGAACCAGCGGCTGAAGAAAAGAAGTCTTTCCATGCTCTTAAAAACAAAATGCACCACATTTATTAAACTACTCTTTGATCCCCTGCTTATCTTCTGCTTTGAAAAAATAACTCAGAAAAGAAATGCCAAAACCTCCCAAAGTAAGAGATATGTACTAGTAGGTATTCCTTATGGGAGAGATATAAAAATTTTTTTTTTTTTTAAACTAAGGGCCCAAAAAAAGAGGAAGACCATGTCAGCATCACTCAATGTGGCCCCAAAGGGCGGGGGACACAAGGGACACAGAAGCAACCACGCTTCTCCTCCTTGTGGATGCAGCTGGAAAAGAAAGGGCTTCAAACCACTCACAGGTCAACGACCTTGTCTTGCCCACATCTTAGATGCTGACTCTCACCTCATGTGCAAACTGGTACTTTAGTAGGTCAATGCCAAAAAGCAAATTCCTTAATTCAGTATGTCTCTTTGTGAGCAGAGAAGAGTCAACAAAAAGTGGGTAAGAACCATGCCATAAATCATTAGCAAGCAACCTCCTACAAATGCATTCAGCTTGTCTCTGCAACAACAAAACCACCCAACCATCAAGAAGAGGAAGCCTTTGGAACAGAACTCCGTGTTTCCAGCTCTTGTAGAATGCACGTGCTCAGGGCACTCCGACTGTTTGGCGTTAAAGGGATAATCGACGCTTGCTGAAGTTAGAGGGAGAGCTTCAATAGAGATCTTTAAAATGTTACTCTGGTTAACTCAGCCACTTACACGTTTTTGAAAATACATGAACAGATGCACTCTGATTTCTATCCTAGTTTAGAATGCTAAATCAAGGCATAATTATTTGTACCAACTATTTAGCTATAATTATTTGTATTTATTGAACACCTACTATGTGCTACATGTAAAAAGACAGCATTACAAAAATATGGCTCTTGGCTAGTAATAGGTTTTTTTTGTTCGTTTGTTTGTTGTTGTTTTTTTGTAGGGATAGGAGGCTAGGCCCTTGGTCAGCAAACTGCAGCTCGAGAGCCACATGCGGCTCTTTGGCCCCTTGAGTTTGGCTCTTCCACAAAATACCATGGCCTGGGCAAGTCTATTTTGAAGAAGTGGCATTAGAAGTTTAAGTATAAAAAATTTGGCTCTCAAAAGAAGTTTCAATCATTGTACTGTTGATATTTGGCTCTGTTGACTAATGAGTTTGCCTACCACTGGGCTAGGCAGATGTTCAGGAGCAATGGGCAGAAAAAAAGGAAGAACAGGTGAAATTGACTTCAACTAATTTCCTGGGACCACAATGCCCTGCTCTATGGAGTCCATGGTGTGCAGCAATCACTTCCATCCACACCCAGCAAAGTGTAAGGCAAAGAAATGATTCTTTCCCTCTTCTTTCTTTGACATTTTTTTTTTCTATTCTCAACTCTTATCCTCAGACTTGCTGAAGTTATATTTTTGGCTTGAGCAATGATTTTATGGGTCAGACACTTTTACCCAAATCAGCTCATTACCAGGCAGTACAGTAACTACATTGCCTTAGAAATGTTCTTCGAAGCATCATGTAAGTGGCTCACAGTTAAAGCTACATTCCAGCCCTGCCTACTGATCTTGCATCTTGCACTACCAGTGGTTGGCAAACTCATTAGTCAACAGACCCAAATATCAACAGTACAATGATTGAAATTTCTTTTGAGGGCCACATTTTTTAAACTTAAACTTCTTTTAACACCACTTCTTCAAAATAGACTCGCCCAGGTCGTGGTATTTTGTGGAAGAGGGGCCAAAGAGCTGCATATGGCTTGGGAGCCACAGTTTGCCAACCATAGGACTAGGCTAATAGCTAGTCAGATATAACAGGCAACTCCCTTTCCTTGTGCCAAGTGGAGGTCAGGAGAAAGTGCTGTGCTTTAGCCAGCATCTATCATTTCAATAGATTTTAATGGGAACCACATAGATAAATTATTTTACTAGGTTTGGTAAAGATTACCCAGAATATCTTTGAAACCACCCAAATCTATGCAGAAAGGTGAAAGGAGACAAAAGCAAAATGAAATTCCAGTTAACATGGTTAAACAGTGAAAGTGTTAAACTAATTCAGAAAAATAATAAACTGTCATCAGGTTAATGTGATCGATTATCTAGAGAACAGAACTATATGAGCTGTGCTACTTATCATCATCATCATGTTACTGTTGTTATTATTTAGTACTTTTATAACACACCCTGTGCAAAGTTATATTTTTATTTTCTCATGGCAAAATTATGTTTCAATAACACTGACCTATAAAAACTATCATGAAGTTTATACTGCAGTAGGTTTAAAGTTTTTTTTTTCATTTATGATGATGCTTTAGGATTGTGGCTTTGAAAGCTGAAGCAGCTGTAACTCTATTATAAAGACAAATAAACTGTCATCCAGGGAAATTAAGTGGTGATGAACCCACAATCTGTAAAATTACATCTCTGCTTCTTTTTTTCTGAAACACTCTTTAGATATCTTCTAACTGTTTCATAGGGAGAAAAAAGCTACACTGAAGACAAAGTACTACCTGAAGTAAGCTGAAAAGCAAGCCTATATTAAAAGTATGAGACATAAAACAAAACACTCAGTGAAAAGGTTTGACAACTGGGTTACATGTACACTTAAGCAGCATTACTCATTGTTGCATTACCTAATTCATTTTGAACTTCAATATATTTTTTTAAAGGAACCAAATAGCTAAGAATAGCATAAATTGCTCATCCTTTAGAGGTAAAATGTAGATGATGTTGTAACATGATAATCTTCCCAGACTTCATAAATTTTGTGAAAGTATCTAAGTGATCCAGCCTCTTAAGAATAAGATCTCTACATTTTTAGCTTTTGTTATTCCAATATCAACCACAAAGAGAAAAAATAAGGAGTCTCCTAGGAAAGAACCCCAGGTCAAGGGAGAAGAGAATCAAGGGATCTTTGGTCCAATGTCAATATGGGATGCTGTGCTAGGTGCCAAAGCTTCCTGCCTACCCATCTAACTGCCCATCCTCTTATGCCATCAAACTTTCTCCACCCACTGCTAGAGTAATCTTTCCACATCTAACCTCCTGTGTTACTCTTCTGCATACAATCCTTTCATGGTTCCCTTTTGTATATTTATAAATTCCAAACCTTCTAAGTTTACAAGTTGGGTAAAATGCTCAAGCATTTATAAATCACCAGGCATTATATATGAAAACCTGGAAGTCATAACAGACTGGGAGTGACACTTGGCTTGGACCACAGTGGCATTCATTGGTGCTTGTGAATCTGAGTATGGTTAGGATCTTTGCTGAAAGTCAAAGAAGTGCAGTTGTATTACAGGTACTAAGCTCTTTGGCCTGAGAAACATGGGTTACCCTTGTAAAGACTATAAATTAAAGTGCTCTTTAAAAAAACAAACAAACAAAAACCATAAAAAACACAACACAACAGATCTGTTCATTTGGGGGGAAAAAAGTAGTATAGCAGTTTTACATAATTATCTTGGTAATTAAATGATCAATGTAGACCCGGCAAGATCAAGCAATTTGTCACAGATTATTTTAGTGCAGACAGAAACAGATGTCTGTGATGCTCATTATTTTCCAATATGAAAGATGCAGTTACAGAGGGGGCAGACCAACAAAATAATAATTTCTATTCCATTTTGAAAGGCAGAAACATTTTGCAGTAGGGTTATCAGGTCTGTCTTTCTAATTGCATTTTGATTTGGATATTATTTTAAGAATGTGAAAAGTGGCAAAAAGAAAGTTACATTCAAGTATATTCAGGATTAAAGTTTATTTTTTAATAAAAAAAATAAATGTAGTCAGGACAGAAAGTTTGAAACATAAAGATCGAAAAAGTAGAAGTTGACTTGCTAAATATGAACTTCACACTGAATTAAATGTTAATAAAGTATACCTCACATGTCAAACAAATGGGTACACTTGTTCGAGCACTATGTGCCAGTAAGTTTATAAGTGTTATTCCTAGTTCTCACAACTCTGTAAGGGAGATATTACTAAACTAATTTTGAAGAAAAAGAAACTAAGACTCAGGAAACAGGGTGATTTGTCCCCAGATATTCAACTAGAACCTACTGGGGTGCCGCTTAGGTGAGTGTGTGGCTTATGTCCTATTTGTCAAATCCTTATCTCAAGGTGTGTTTCCAGGGGAATCCAGACTAATACCAATTATGCATTTAGGTGATATGTGTGTCTGGATGGGGGAACAGCAGCTTAGTTCCTAAAAGAGTAGAAGGTAGTGAAGGTAGAGAGAACATTTTCCAAAAGTGATATATCATTTAAATAATATTTAAAGAGCCATATGGAAAGTCATCCTTAAACCATGATGAAAGTATGTTTGAGGAATTGGCATGAAAGTACAACACTACAAAGCAGAGGGAAAACAGATAACGGAGGCACCTTTTAAATGGCCCCATGCCAGCATGTGTGTCCTGCACAAAATAGCCAGGCTATCTGGCTCATTTTATATTTTATCATCATGTTGATTCTGCTTTGTAGGGCTTGCAGGGTATATATTTTTTAATATTCTCAGTTTGAACAGATACTTTCTTATTCACAAAGCAAACTAAAAAGGGCATCCAACATTAAAAACAACAACAACAACTATTTCAGGTGGAATACAAATGTATCTTAATCTGTTTTAAATCATCAGACCTCTCTAGCTTGTCCAAATAATCTTTGCCCTCTGCAGACTCCTGCTTTGATGATTTAGCTATGCAGAATTTTGAGGCTGTTGGGGAAAAAAGATAAATTTTCTCTTTAAAGGTGAAGCTGAGTCCTTGATGAAACATTTGATTGTATTTGAATTAGTTCTGGTGAATCTTTCATGCAGCACATTAACATTGCAGGGTTACAAAGAAGGAGAGATTTGTGTGGCATGGTGCTGATTTTTTAAAACTCTCAGGCAAATAGTGAAAACATCGTGAGTGTATCACTTTATGATGCCATTTAGTGTTTTTTCATCCTCTGTGATGTAGAAAGTACTGTTGTTTCTATTTGTCCATGAAGAAGCTGTGGCTGACAGTGGCTAAGTAAGCTGTCAGATAAACTGGGTTTGGCAAGGGGTCCTGATAGGAATCACACATGTGTGGCCAGATGTTTTCACAGAATGGATGACCAACATCTTTCCAGTTTTAGAGATATTTACGTCAATTTTATAAATACCATGTGTTAAAATCTAGAAAACATGGACAGGGCAGATCTTGATCACTTAGATCCATGCAATTTTTCATATTCCAAAAAAAGGTTTGAGTATGTGAACATTATAACAAAGTACCTAATTCTTAACTCTTCCCATTTTTAGTACATGGCCATCCCCTGTTTTGTTTCTGACTTGTTCAATCCTCGTATGCAATGGGCTGTTTGTAACTATTTGATGAGGATGGGTTTGTCCTCTCATGTTTTATGACTGTTTGGAAGCATTTCCGTTCCTGGAATATGAAGCTGGTAAGCTCCTTATAACAATTTGTTTCTCCACCTGTCTCCAAACATATCACGTATACACGAGGAATGGCTTAGTCTTTTCATTCTTCTAGATCAGAAACATTTGAACAACCACCCATGCTAATTAACACATGCATGATTGCATTTTGTAAATCACAGAGCTCTTAGAGGAGTCGGATGAAACGCTTCCTAAAAGAGATTCTAGATCAAACGAATGTATCAGCTCCAAACCACTAATTCTCGTACATATTTCTGAATGCATATAGCATGTAATGGGCATCTTGCCCAGCATATCTCTTTTTTCTTTCAGCTCAATCACTATCAGCTTGGCTCTCCACATGCTAGTCTGCTTTTGAAAGCTCTGTCCAGCTCACATGACTATACGCTCATTTCTACAATGAAGAATGTTAATAATTATACAGATTCTTTCAGCTACCAAAGCTTCAATTATTCATGTAATTAGACCAAAATGAGGTAGAGGTGGTTTGTAAAAGTTCCCAGATAATTGCTTCTTTTCCAGTTTGCCTGTAAAGATGCAATCAAGGGCTGGCAACTCTCTCATGTTGACATGACTTGGGTTGTAAGATTTTTCTCCTTCTGTCATCACCCTTCTCAGGCAGCCCTACACAATCCTTCACTCAGTGAAGAGTTATTGAGCTCCCACTCCGGGCACCACTTATTTGAGACTACAAAAATGAGTAACTTATCAATCAATAGAATAAAAATAAAGACAAGGTACATGCCCTGTGAGAGCAGAAAGCAGAGATGTGGAAGGAAAGAAGAAAGACAGAGACCTTCTAAGGATTACCCAGAAAAGCTTCCTAAGGCCTTTGAGAAACTGGTAGAATTTCAAGATGAAGATAGGATGAGGAGGGGCAATTCTGGAGAAGGAATGGATGAGCAGAGAACATAGAAATAAAACCTAAGGCATGCCTCACAAATGCTGACAGGTGCAGTGCTTTTCCTGTTGGAGCCAGTGGGAGACAACCCTGAAGGTGAAGATAGAGGGTAGGGTTTTGAATACAAATCTAAAGGACTTAAACCTTACCCTTTAGGAAATGGGAGAGATTTGAGGTTTCGGGCCAGGAGTGATATAATCGGAGCCGTTCCATAAAACGATTGAACTGGGTGCAGAAGTGAGGGGAAGGGGCGGGATGAGAGTGGGCTAGGGTGATTATTACATGGTCTGAGAAGAGTGGGACAGAGCCTGGGGTAGGACTGGTAGCAATGAGATAGAAAGGAAGTGACAATGGGAATCAACACAACTTGACCTCTGACACTTCTGCGGTGTGTGACTGCAGGAGAGCAATGTGAGAAGATGATATAAAAAATGGAGACCAGGGTTTCCGCGGGGACATGCTATACTGGGTAAGGGAAGAGAGCAGGAAATTGATGAAAGACATTAGTAGACATACTCAGTCTGAGGTGACTGGGACAACTGGGTAAAAATACCTACTTGGCAGTTGGAAATGTGAGGCTAGATTTCTAATGGAGGCTGACGATAAAGATGGCATAATAATTCATCCAAGCAACCTACCCTCCTGATTCTAGAAAACCAGAGGCTTGTTTCCCATGTTATTGACTCCTCCTCAGGGAGCCTTCTTTCCCTGTTTTACTGATGGGGACCCTGTGGCTCTGAGCCATTACCTAACGTGCTGGAGTCAGCAGTGAGATGGCTGAGTTCTGACTTATGTCCTTGTTTTTTCCACTACTCTAAGATAGGATAGCTCTCTCCTTCCTCTTAGTTCAGAGTCTCGATGTTAAGTATTACCATGCATTTCTTTACCCACTCATCTCTTTCTCCTGTTCTAATCTCCACTCATTCTGCTTGATTGAAGTATTTTCTAATCGGCCCCAATGACACTCAGTGTCATTCCATGTCTCATCATTACTTTTAACCTAGCTAGCTGCTCCCTCTTTCATTACAGAGGATTCGAGGGGAGCGGGATGCTGTACTTTTAGCTCCCAGAATGTCTACGGTCCCACCAGGAGCTGATCCCTTGTATTAGCTTTGGGCTGTGTGTCCCACAGCACTTCAGATCACATGCTGGACATCTATTGATCCATCAAGCCTGCTGTTTATACAGGCCATTTCATCATGACACCAAATGCTCCCAGACAAAAGCCACATGTGCTCAACTAGCATGAAAACAAATAGAGCATTTTCTTCTCAGCAATTCGGTGGCTACTTTGATTCCTAACATTGCAGTTTCATCGATTCTCTGGCAGTACGACACATCATAAACTTTCTACCAGCTATTTATATTTCTCCATCTCTACTGAGAAGAGCATGGCTCCACAGCTTTTAGAATGCCTAGCCTCTTCCGCAGCTCTCCACGGAAAGTCCTCTTTTCTAATTAATCGTGCATCTTGCTATTCTGGGTGAACTGGCTCTGAATCGGCACATTCTATGTTCCCTGTGCTAGGTCTCACACTTCCCCTTCCAGCGCCTCTGATAACTGAATCACAAATGAAGCATCAGAGAGCAGCAGGTGAAAGTTATCCTTCTCCTTACCGATGAGGAAGTGGCCCTGAGTGAACCGTGACTCATCAGGCTCCCTGGAGCTTTTTAGTGAACTATTCACAGCCAACCGCCCTGACTTAAGCTTCTGATTAATCATCTCCTTGCCATCCAAACCTCGGGACCCATCCATAGTGAAGTCTCCCTCGCTGCTGCCACTCAAGGTGTGGGATGACTTGGCTGAGATCTCTTAAGGTTCTCGTGTTTCTGTACATTAGCATCAAAACCATGTTTCCATTTTGGCTCGCCAACTAGAATGGGTGGGCAGAGGCCATGCCATGTCCCTCCTGGGTCCCTAACACTTGAATAATGATTTATATAAAATGCATAGAATACTTGTGAAAGTAGTGACCTGTTTCTAGATATATTTAATCAGAGGCTGTTATAGAGGGACTTCAACCATGCAACTGTCCTTCTGTTATTTCTCAATTTCCCAATTGCTTAAGTATATTATTATTTAAAGTGATTTCATCAACCCCAAATAGTTAAAAAATATATGTAACTACACAGTGCACATTACTCCTCAAAATGACCATTATAGTTAATTTACTATTCTGATTTAAATAATGATTATCCTAGGAATTATTAAATGCCTTTTCAGGCCAATGTTTTTAATTATAAGCCCCAGCCTATACATGTTTGTTGAACGCCTTCTCTAGACTAGACCCTGGAAGTAAGAGGATGAGAAAGCCTGCTCTCCATGACTTAATTCTAGTAGAGATATCTCCTATGACTTAAATATCTACTAAGAGATTGAGAGATAATAATCTCTATACCTCTGCTTCTCAGAGCAGAGAATGCTTTCCTGAAGTCACTATGTAGTCTAAGAAGCCTATTTGGAAACTAATGTTACAGGAGAGGATCTTTAACCCCTTGGTGACACTTGAGTCTCAATGGGAGTTGATCCAGCTGGGAAATGCCTATGGCAGACAAGGAAAGGGGAAGAAGGCCTGAAAGGCCATTTCAAAACCAACCTGAACTTGACTCCTTTCCTGCTATAAATTAAATGTACACATATAAGTAAGGACTTTCCCTTCTCTTCCCCCCTCCCCCGCCCCCCCCCGCCCCCCCCCCCCCCCCATATGCCACACAATTCCAGCTTGGGAAGGGCAAACTTTACAGGGCGCTTCAGGAACTGCCATCAGGAGAAATGCAATATAGGAGCCACCACCACCCAGACCCCGCTCTACCAGATTCGTCTGTTTCTCATCAAATGGAATTTAGAGTTCAATCAGAATTAGACTCTGGATTTACAGTCCTTTCTACTTTCATTCATTTCATGGACTCCTGGCCCAGTCTTCATCCAATGCACTTCACTTCAGAGGGCGTGAGGAGTTGTGGAGAGCCTGGGGTGGGGGTGGTGAGGGCCCTAACGCCTGGTCCTCTAGGGAGAGCGGCACCCAGGGCCGGAGCTGGGCCTCCGGAGTGGGTCAGCCCAACTCCGTCTCGGGATTGTGGGCGCCCACAGCCGCCCTGTCTTCACTGCGCCACCCGGATGCGGGTGCGTTTTCCTGGCTCGCCTTTTGGACACGCCCCTCGGTCCTCCGCAGAGGATCCAGGCACCAGCACCCCGGGCTTTGCTCGCGCAGAGGCTCCACTTCTGCACAGCGGAAAGCGAAAGCTGCTGCGGGCGGGCGGGGGACGCGCCGCGTGGCCGCTGCTCCGAATCCGCAGTCGCCGGGGGGCTGTCACCACGCGGTGCGGACCCGGATCCCAACTTCCAGGGAACTCGGCGCCGGCGAGCCCGCAGCAGCCCGGACGCGCCCTCCCACGCAGGCCCAGGGCCCTGCGGCCCCCACGGTTCGGGGGCGAATTCCCGCAGCTGCTCCCCAACCACCCCACCTCCCGTGGGCCCGCCGACCCCGGCTACTCGGGCTGAGAAAGACGCGCTAAAGGTAGTTGGATGCTTAGCGGCCCCAACTCAGATTTAGGAGTGACAGGGCGCTCTCCCGGGAGCCAGAGCCGCCTCCGCAGCCTCCGCTGCAGGTCCCGCCCGCCGCGCTGCGGGAGGGGACGTGCCCGGCGAGGGGAGCTCTCCCGGATTCTCAGGAGCGCCCCGAATCCCCACCCGCACCCTCTGGCCAGATGACTTTACCCTGGGACACCCTTGGGTGGAGGCCTGTAGCTGGAGAGGAGGGAGAGGAGCCAGAGGCGCTGAGTTGCTGGGATGCAGCTGCGCGCCCCTCGCGGGGAGATGGGGCGGGGGACCCTTGGGCTCGGCCCGGCGGGGGGAGCGGGATGCTGCGCCTCTGCCTCGCGGAGGATCACACACACACACACACACACACACACACACACACACACACAGTCTGCTGCCAGGACCACCTTCCCTCCACCCCCGCCCCCCACGCCGCGAGCGGGACGCGGAGGTCAGAGAGCCACTGCTCACTTTAAGACCAGAGCCCAAACGCCCAGACAGACGGAGGGGGGGGGGGGGGCTCTCTCCTCTGCTCCAGGCTCCCCCATCCCGGGAGGCCTCCCAGTTTTCCAGAGCGAGCAGCGTTCGGCTGCTGAGATTCCGCTCCTTGGACGAGGGGTTCAAACTGCAGAGGGCGAAGGCGGCTGGAGGGGCATGGACAGCGAGCCCGCGCTCCCCTCCGCTCTCAGCCGGAGAACTAGCAGCACCACCGCCTCCGGGCACAACCGGGCGGCCGGGGTGGAGCCGGACCCGGCGCCCCAGCTCTGCCGGGGGCAGGGAGGGGGTGACAGCAGCCGCCACCGCGCGCGCCGGCAAAGGCACGGAGTCTCCGGGTCCGCTGAGCAGCGGGCGCGGGGGGCGAGGTGGGGTGGGGGCAGAGGGGCGGAGGAGCGGAGAGGGATGACGTCCTCCGGCGCCCGGGGATCGCAGGGACCGAAGATTCGTGCGCCCGCCGGCTGGGCGCGCTCACTTGGGGGTTGGCAGAGGCGCCGCGCCCGGCTCCCCCGGCGGCTCCCCGGAACCACCGCGCGCACCGGGCGATCCCTCCCGCCTAACCAGGGGCAAGCGGCCACCTAAAAGCTCCTGCTGCCGGTCTCTCGCCTCAGGGTGCCCTCCCAGGGTGCGATTCCTCGCATTTTCCCTAATCGACCTCGAACCAAGGGCAGGCGCCCGCGCCCTGGCCCCTGCCCATCGGGGCGAGCCGGCGTCCCGGCCCGCGCCGGGCTGCGAAGATGGGGGGGGAGGGAGGGGGGTTGGACAGGAAAGGTGCTCACCTGAGTCTCCCGAGCCTTCCTCCCTAGTCTTCGCAGCCCCCAGGTACTACCTTCCTCGAAGAAAAAAAAGTAGCGCAAGGGCAGCGAGAGGCAGGGCTGCTCACAAGTACCTGCGCAGCGGCTTCCCTCTTCGGAGTCTCCCGAGTCCAGTCTCGGGCTCGGCGGCGGGAAAGGGCTCCGGGAGGCTGAAAAGGGGCCGCCAGACCCGGGATCCTCCCGTAGCGATGTCCCCGGCACCTCCAAGTTGCCACCTGCAGCGCGCCCCGTGCCTGTGACAGCCGCGCCGCTCCGCGGGGGCCGGCACGCCTCCCCGCCCGCCCCGCCCGCCCGTTGGCTGCGCCCGGCGCCCGGCCCGCCCTGCTCCCGCCTCCGAGCCCGCAGCTCGCCCAGTGCGGGTGCCCTCACAGGCCTCTCTGGGCTTTAATAGCAGCGGATTTTGGGGAGCTGCTCAGGCTTTTGCAAGCAGAGGAGGAGGAATCACACACACACACACACACACACACACACACACACACACACTTTTGTGCAGGGTAGGGATTGGAGGAAAGAGCAAGGCTATGAGAAATGCTCTTCCTGTGCCTCAAGGGGACCCGGAAACTTGGTTTCTTTCACTGGTATTACATTTGTGGTCTCTGAAAAGGAGTTAACCTCACAGCGCCAAACAGTGCAGACCTGTGAGCCGGAAAGTGGCTTGGGGTTAGTTCTCATAAGAGTGCACAGGAAGCACTGGCATATGAAGGTAAGTCCAGGAGTCTCTGTCTTTTCTCACTTACCCTGCACCACTGCGATGGAGGATCCTCCGGTCCCAGCACCCGAAAAGCCACTCCCACCTCCACTGGTGTCCCTCATGTGGGTCAAGTGCTTGCTTGATTCTGAGGCTGCGTGGTCCAGGCCAGGAGAAGGTATGCTGATGCTTGTAAAAGCCCTGAGTTTCGCACAACTCCTGGCCTATGAAGTGAACATTATCTTTCCTTCTCTTCCAACTCTCACCCCAAAGACTGGGACAGGAGTTCACTGCCCAGCCTCCCTGGGCATACAAGCACATTCTCCTCTCTGCCTGTGAAAACATTCGGAAGCCATGCTTTCTGGAAAACGGATTTGGTAAAATCTTTCGGAGGAGAAAAACTAAATATATGAAAAGTACCAGTCTGGAAAACCATCCAATCAACCAGAAATGGCTCACTCCTGGGTGCATCTATACGAGAGAGGTACATTGCCAAGTAAACCCATTAGGTTAATAACATTTCAAATGGACTTCCCAAATAGTACATTCTGTAGCCCATTAGGGAACCGTCTATGTTTTGGGAGTGCAGGCGAGTCGCTGCTAATGGTGACTGTGTGCACGCACAAACTCATGTCCAGCTGTGCTTTGCAGGATCCCCAGCAGGAGAAAAAGGGCTTTCCTCAAGGAAGTCAGAAGGTGGCTCTTTATTGAGGACAGTTGACATCAGTGAAGAAACCACTCCCTGTCAACTGTTGCTAGGTAACTTGGATGGCTGCTTCATAGCACCAGGTCCTTGCATTTTAAGGTAGATTTGTCTTACGAGATTCTAACATCTTAGGTCCACCTTACGAACCAGTAGCAAATGTTTTCTCCCCACGTGGCCAAGTGCTTCTGAAACCTAGGGAGCTTTGGCTAGTACAGTTCAGAGGCAAAACATTCACAAGGAGACACTGCAGGATGTTGACTTGGTCAAGCGCTTGCAACTGCACTTTGACCTGAAATGGATGACACTATGAGTAGAATGAAGGTATGAATGGCGCAGATTTGAGGGCACTTTGAATCAATAACTGGAGGAGTAGTTGATCAAAATTGGGGGTGAGTATGGGGATAGTGATTTAACCCCAGATATATATCTGATCGGTTGACAAGCAGCCGAGGCACAAACACAAAAGGACAAGATGTGTTTTCTTAATAATAGGAAATGAGTTTAAAGACTCAAGCAATGAGAAATTTCACCAACTTTCCCCCAAATATCTCTCTTTAATTTTGGCCCAGGACCCAATCCAGGGTCACACATTATATTTAGTTTATCCCTCTTTATTCTCCTTTTATCTGCTACAGTTCTGTAGTCTTTCCATCTCTCATGCCCTGACAGTTTTAAAAACCATATGCATTTCATTCTATAGATTTCATAGTTTCATCTGATGTTTCTTCATCTCTGATGCAAGTCATGCATCCTTGTAGGAAATATCAAAGAAATGATGTGCTCTTTACAGTGCATCCACATTGTTGAACCATCTCAACCAGGAATACCTAATGGTCTTTGCATGATATTGAACTATCTCTCCAAGGTGATGTTAACCTTGACCCCTTGGATTGGTGCACACTGAAATTTTCCATTACAAAGTCACCATTTCCCTTTTGTAACCCATATGTATTTGATAGGGATATACTCTAAAAAGCTATATCAATATTCTGTTCCTCATAGAACCTTCACTCAACCAGTTTTAGGAGGCATTGATGACTCCTATCTAAATAAACGACCACTATGATACTTGCCAAATGACAGTCTTCCATTTGCATCATTCCTTTTGCATTATTAATTGGCATTCTTCTGTAAAAATTTCTCCCTCTCTTCATTTGTTTAGTTGTGCCAGTATAGAGTTATGAATTCCTATTCCATTCAATGAATTGTATTCTGTTACTTTCATTAATTTGATGCTCAAATTACCCAGATTTGGTTAGAGAGTGTCTCTTTTAAGCTGGCTCTTAGGTCCCTCCAACATGTCCCATTGTTCCTTGGGCACCTTTTAACTTCCTGGGACATCAGTATATGCTAGATTCATTTTGCTTTACCCTTTCCCAGTATGGAATCAGCCAGCTCTCCAAAGAGCCCTGGCTCCTTTTAATGGAGGATGGTATTTAGAAATGAGATTTGGGCACCCACCATGCTCACTGCTACTGGCATGTTATAACTTCTAGACTCTCTCAATGGATAGAGCTAAGAAATAAATGATAAATGTTCACACACAAGCACATACACATTATGTTTATTTCCATATGTGTATGTATGTGTATCTATTTCTCTATACATCCACTTGTAAATATATATCTATGTAAACGTATAGTGGTAGATCTCTATCTCTATCTTTATCTCTATCTCTATCTCTAATCTATCTCTATCTCTATCATCTCTATCTCTCACACCAATACCTCTAATTCTAATCCAACTCATTAGGGTCTTTTCTAGTCTTCCTCCTTTCTATATTTGCTAGAGGCCTGATGCACAAAATTTGTGCCAGTGGCTTGGCCCTTGCAGCCCTGACTGCCTCAGCTCAATCTCGCAGCCTTGACTGGCCCTTGCAGCCCTGGATTTGTCTGGAAGGTCAACCAGAAGGTCCTTCTGCTGTTTGCTCTAATTAGCATATTAGCTCTTTATTATACAAGATTAAGTTCTTCTCTAACAGAGAAACCTGACTCACAATATACCCTCAGCATATTGACTTATTTGCTCCAGCTGCCTTATGTAACAATTTTCTGACCACATCAGCCACCTCCTCACCCTGCCCCAGTGGTTGTCCTCTGTACTTGGAACCTCCTATGTCTCAGTCTCCTGGGTCCCTGTGCTGCTGTCAGCTTCTGACCATACCTCATCGGTAAAGTGACTTTTCTGTCCTCCCAGTTGTTCAGGTCAAAATTCTGAAGTCATCCTTCATAATACTTTTTCTCTCATATCCCGTACTAATCTGTAGCCAATTGTTCTATCTTCAGCGAGGTCCAGAATCTAACATTTTATCACCACCTCCACCATTACTACCCTTGTCCAGGTCAACTACTATAATGGCCTCCTACCTGCTCCCCTATAATGGCCTTGCTCTCCTAAAGACTATCATCAGCCCAGCAGCCTAAATGATACTTTCAGTATATGTCACATCATTTCACTTCACTGCTCAAAGGCTTCCACTTCTGCTAAATAAAAAAAAAACAAAATCCTAATAAATTTGACTCTTGGAGCCCCACGTTTCCTTTTCCTCATCTCCCACTGCTTTCTACTTTGGATCTTCTCTCCAGGCATATTGGTTCTGTTCTGCTCTTGGCACAGGCCAGGCATCCTTTTTCCTCTACCTGAGATGCTCTTTCCCAGGTATTCCTGTAACTCCCATCACCGCCAGATCTTTGCTCAAAGGTGTTTTTTCCAGTGAAGTCTTCTCTGGCACTGTATTCACAACTGTCCACTCTCCTTCCAACCTATCTTCTCTCTACCACAGATCTTCTCTCTATAGAATGTATTATAATTTAATATAACATATATATTATATTTATTTATTTACAGTCTGCCCCCTTCTCTTGCCTTGATTTTAGTCTCTTTTGTTTATTGCTAATCCCCAATGGAGCCTGGCGTACAATATACCTCAATAAATATTTGCTAAATGAATGGATGAAATTACAGAAACACATTACACATTTATGACTGATTATACATATACCCATGTGCTAATGGCTGCCAATGTGACTTCAGCGATTAAAACCAATGGGTCTTAACTAAAAGGTTTCATGGAGAGGAGTCCTATAGAGACATTAAAAGCAGAGTATAGTGAAAGGTTATAAAAAACATAAAGACAGTCATTGCCAGCGTGGCTCAGTGGTAGAGCATTGGCCTCTGCACCAGAAGGTCGAGGGTTCAATTCCAGGTCAAGGGCACATACCTGGGTTGCAGGTCTGATCCTGCCTCTGTTCTGGACACATGTGGGAAGCAACCACTCCATGTATCGCTCTCACTTCACTATTTATCCTCTCTTTCCTCTCTCTCTCCTTCCACTCTCTCTAAAAAAATCAATGGAAAAAATATCCTCACTCCTTGGGTGAGGATTAAACAAACAAACAAACAAACAAACAAAAACAATAAAAAAACATAAAGACAGAAAATTTGATGAATATGAAGTAAAGTGGGTAATTTGGAAACGGTGTTGTTGGATATCACTGGCCATTTATTGACCCAAATAACAAAATTAGAAACCACCAGGCATTAAAATAAAACATTCTACAAATATTTCCCCCCAAAATTATACTGCATATAAGTTACAAGGATTTTAGACACTTTCCTCTTGTGAAGCATAAGTCTCTTGGAACAAAAAAATCTCAGTAAAGGAGTTCACAATACTTGAAATTTAACATTTTTTTTTTTTTTAATGTTCCAAGTTAGCTCTCAAGGAAAAGAAATCCCTTTCTTTTATTTTTGATGTTCTGTGTCCATGTTGGTCCTTTATAAGCCCCAAATCCTTAGAAAACATTTATACAAAATGAAATGGAAACTCAATACACATTGGACAAATTTTCAACATTGATTGTCATCAGATTTTTAATGTACCTTACTCTGCATACTTGAGAAGACTCTGAGTGCACACACAACAACTGTTTAAAGGCCAAGTTTTGCTGACAATTATTTAATGACTTTGCTTGGAGATACCACGTAAGATAAAGTGATTTATATTTTTTAATCACAAAAATATAATTTTTTCCCCTATTAATCTCTCCAAAGTATCCAGGTACATATTTATATGAAACCCAATGAATTGAATACAGAGCTGTAGCCCTGATAGAAATTTTAGATATTCTAACTTTTAAAGGTTTTGGCATATCCTTAATAGAATAATGAGATAGTTAGAAAGAGGGTTATTTATCTTAAATGTATCTCATTCGTGTGCATCCTTCAAAATAAATTTCGAACTCTGCCACATCGCTATCTGGTTTATACATTAAGCTTCTTTCGAAAGGATGACCTTTCCACATTTTCTAGAAGGATCCATCATTGCTAACTCAGTGGCTGTCAAAACTCATCAATGGCGTCTAGGCCTACCTGAATACTTGCCTTTGCAGCATAATTTTTTTTTTTTCTTTTTCCTGATGCTGCTGTTCTGCTGCTGAAAACTTCAAAATGTTAAGCAAAAAGTCAAATGAAGTTATGATTTCTTGAAATGCTTTTCAGGTTTATCTCCAGCGCTTTTCTCTACTCGTTGTGTGATCTCAGGATTAACCTCTTTGAATCTCAATTTCCTGATATAAATTGGGAATGGCATTGAGTGTCTCATTAAACAGGTAGGGTTAAATAAAGCAATTTGATGAAAGGGCTTTGAAAACTATAAAGAACCATAACAAGGGCAGTGCGGTCATCACTGCCACCATCCTCCTCATCAAACTACTTATATAGAATAATGGCAGAAATTTAAAATTCCTCTTGATGTGAATTATACTCCTAATCAGCTTTCCCCATAAGTGAAGTCCTACTCTAATACTTAAAATTATTGAATCTTCAGCGATTTCTCTGTACTCCAGAGCTTGTTAAATTTTGCACGGCATGAAGTGGCCCCAGAATGACTTTTCTTTTCTTTTCTTTTCTTTTCTTTTCTTTTCTTTTCTTTTCTTTTCTTTTCTTTTCTTTTCTTTCTTTCTTTCTTTCTTTTTTTTTTTTTTAAGGTACTTCAAATTATAATAAAAATTTAACCAAGTTGCTGAGAGCAGAAAAGTTCCAGAGCAATTCTTGCCCTGCATAGCAAAATATCAAACAGCGGTGACTAATCAATAAACCTTCCACATAACTGCAGATCATAAAGCCATTGTAAAGATTTAGAACTTGACATTTCCTTGTTCTTTGCTTGATACATGCCAACCTGGGAAAAGAGCAGGCTAGATGCAGAAGCTGTTTAGGTTATTTTCTCATCTGAGACAAAGCATGCAAACTCAGCAAAACGTACAAGTTAATTATTTGAAAAGTAAAGTCTTAGCCAAATTTTACAAAGCTAGGAATTTTCTTAATACAATATAAGACTGGTTTAAAGTTGGCAGTGGTTGACGTCTATATCACCTTAAGCCAATGGTGATAACTAGACAGAATATGAATCTAATTCTACTTTTTTTTCCTTTAAAAATAAGAGCCACAAAATTTTTTAAAATATATTTTATTGATTTTTTACAGAGAGGAAGAGAGAGGGATAGAGAGTTAGAAACATTGATGAGAGAGAATCATCGATCAGCTGCCTCTTGCACACCCCCTACTGGGGATGTGCCTGCAACCAAGGTACATGCCCTTGACTGGAATCGAGCCTGGGACCTTTCAGTGCACAGTCCGATGCTCTATCCATTGAGCCAAACCGGTTTCAGCAAGAGCCACAATTCTTGCTATGAAAAGCCACATAGGGTATCTGGTAGTGATGTTTATTTTCATTAACTGAGATTCAGTGAATTTTTATTTTTACTATAAGAGAACACTAAATAGCTTCCATGTCAGTTGAAACTATAGAATCAGAAGCCCAGTTTCTAAAGGAGGCAGCATTCTCTAATGAACTTGGAGCTCTATTGGCATAAATCTCCATTTTTGTTCAGGCAATTGGTAATGACCATTTCTCTTATTGTACTTGTGTTGAAGTGCAGGGCCACCGTTTACCCAAAGGGCTTCTTTCCTGAACATTCAGACAAGACTTCCCCTTCAGTAAAACACATCCCTACAAGCACACAGCTAGCTGATAAGAGGACAGAGAGCTCTTCCATCCCAGCACTCCCCCTGGTGCTGCTGGGAGCTTTCAAAGCAGTGTCTCTGTGTATTAGGTCCCCCTGAATCCTAACAGAAGCAGGTTCTGTGCCTTCAGGCACTCTACTCTGGCCCATGGCCTTGAGGGATTTGTGGGAGCGGCAGCTTGAGCTTCCCTTACCTGAAGTTATGCTTAGGGAGGGGAGAGAAGAGGAAAAGCTCAGCAAACACTGGGCCAGAAAAGGGCTTTGTGGTTAGATAGACATTGTTAGATGGAAATGGATTTTTTTTATGGGTTGAATTATTACATTTTCAGTGTATCTTTATATCCTCTATGACATTTGGTCCAGTTCAAGTCAAGGCCAATTCAGTGTCGATGGTGGCAGAATTCTATAATTTGACTGTGTGGCTCCTGGGCCTTGTCAGTCTTTCCTCTGTCTGTGACCTAACCCTCGCTTTCAGGGTGCAGTCAGTTGTTTAGGTAGTGGGGTCGACCCCCGGAGCACGGGCTGATGCAGAATGTTATCAGACTGAGACCCTCAGAGAAGAGATTTAATAGAGGAATGGACGGGCATCTCTGAAATGTGACGGCTTTCTTTGGAACTGTAAGGAGCTAGGTTATAAGTGGTTTCCTCAGTAGACACTCACACTTTAAAGGCAAGGATTTACTTTTGAGAACAGCTCAATTGTCAGTTTTAAAGCAAACGGCACAGTTCTCTGATTTCACATAATATTGATCCATAGAAAGAGCCATGCTATTTTAAAACATAAACCAGAATTTTAAATGGAGAAGAGAAGAACTCACTGTTTCAGCTTTAAACCTGTGCCCATGCACAAATAGCAGGGATTCCTATGGGGCCTGGAGCTACCTGAGACCTATCAGGTTTATTTTCAGATTACATCTTGAATGCATCCACCTCTTCCATCCCCATAGCTTCCAAACATCCATGTTGCCTTGCCTGGGCTCTCAGAGGCCTCCCTGCTGCTGCTCTGCTGGTCTCTGCAGTGCTCTGCCCTCTGGCACATTCTCCTCATACCAGCCAGAGGGATCCTTCCTCTGCTTTGCACTTTTCGGGTAACCTTGTACTCATATCAGATAAAAGTTTAAAATGCCAAACGTAGCCCAATTTGGGATTGCTACCTGCCTCGCTAACAACTGTGTCTCTTCCCACCTTGCTTTGCCCTAAGGGTGGCCTCATTTGTTTTTCTGAGCTTTAAAAAAATGTTTTTATTTTATTTTCCAATTACAGTTGACATATAATATGATATTAGTGTTAGACGTACAACATAGTGATTAGACGTATATACCTTACAGAGTGATCACCCTGATTAAGTTTAATACCCACCTGGCGCCAGACACATAGTTATTACAATATTATTGGCTGCATCTCCCCTACCAGCGGTCGGCAAACTCATTAGTCAACAGAGCCAAATATCAACAGTACAGCGATTGAAATTCCTTTCGAGAGTTTCTTCTAATGCCACTTCTTCAAAATAGACTTGCCCAGGCCGTGGTATTTTGTGGAAGAGCCATACTCAAGGGGCCAAAGAGCCGCATGTGGCTCTCAAGCAGCAGTTTGCCGACCACTGCCGTATGCTGTACTTTACATCCCCTTGACTATTTTATAACTACTAATTTGTACTTCTTAATCTCTTCCCCTTTTTACCCAGTCCCTCAATGCTCCCTTCAGGGGGCAATCATCAAAATATTCTCTGTATTGATGAGTTTGTTTCTGTTTTGTTTGCTTATTTTACTTTATTTTTTTAAAATTCCACACATAAGTGAGCTTACCTGGTATTTGTCTTTCTCTGTTTCACTTAGCATAGCAACCTCTAAGCCCATCCATTTGTCACCAATGGTATGATCTCTCTTTTTTTTTAATGGCTGAGAAATATTCCATTATATATAAAACCACGTCATTATCTATTAACTACTGATGGACACTTAGGTTGCTACCACATCTTGGCTATTGTAAAAACTGCTGCGATAAATATAGGCGTGTGTCTGTCTTCTTGAATTAGTGTTTTTGGTTTCTTTGGATATGGACTCAGAAGTAGGAATGCTGAGTCATGTAGCAGTTCTATTTTTATTTTTTTGAGGAAACTCCAGATTGTTTTCCATAGTGGCTGCACCAATCTAAAGCCCATCAGCAGTGCAACTGCAACGAAGATGCCCTTTTCTCCACATCCTTGCCAACACTTGTTTGTTGATTTACTGATGACAGCCACTCTGACAAGTGTGAGGTGATATCTCATTGTAGTTAGGGATGCTGAGCATCTTTTCATATGTCTATTGGAGGTCTCCTCTCTTTGAGTCCCAAGATATCTCTGGCCTCCCCATCCTCTGGTTTACCTGCCCAGTTCTCTTTCCCCTTCTCTTCAACTTACTAGGGTTTATTCATCCTGAGAGGCCCAGCTTACTAGTAAGACACCCTTTCTCTGAGAGGACTTGCTTCTCCTTGCACTTCTCAATTTAAATTAGATCCACATAACCTTCTGTAGTTTCCCTCACCCAACACTTATCTTTTATTGGTTATTGATTGACGGATGCATTTTCTTGACAAGACTATAAGTTACTTGAATGCAGGGGACCAGGAGGTTTTTGTTTCTCTATCTATAACATCTGCATCTAGAAAGAAGCTATTCAGCTCTGGAGTCAGGCTGCCTGGGGTGAGTTCCAGCTCACTCTTTCTGACCTGGAGTAAGCCACCTAATACTTTTGTCCACCTCCTTATTAGCAAGAAGGGGGCACTGAAGTACCTACCCCATTGGATTGAAAAGCCAGCAGGTCATTTCTATAAGGCAAAATGGTGAGGCTTCACTTATTTAACATGTGTAAATTGCTTAGAAAAATTTTGGGCAAATGACACATAATGCTAGCTATTGCTTTAGCTGGCATTCAAATGTTTTTGATAGGTTAAATGAACTCATTCATATTCCTTCAATCCCAGGTTTTCTCCTCATTTTGGATAATTCTTTCTTTATTTAACTTATATAGTATGATATAGAGAAAATAAAATTAACATAATTAAGAATAACAACTTTTTCCATATCAGAAAATAAAACACAAACATTAAAAGTGCCAGATGTGTATATATATATATCTATTCATAAGTTGGAATGGATATTTTTGACACTTTGTCTTTCCTTCGCAAGCTAGGCATAAAATGATGGCTCCCATAAAATCCGAAATTAGGTGCTTCTGTTTTTCCCCCAGCTTTATTGAGATATAATTAGCATATAATGTTATGTAAATTTAAGGTATGCTGTGTGATGGTCTAATACATGTGTAGATTTCAAAATGTTTACCACAATAAGATTAATTAACATATCCTTCATCATGTGGATGAGAAGCGGCCATATACTAAACCTTACAAACTCAGAGACCTAAACCACAAAGCATGGTATGAAATAAAACTTTTAAACTAAAAGCAGTTTATGGTGGGTAGTCATATCCTAGCCTAGAATCTTTCCTGAAAAAGTTTAATTTTCACATTAATTAATCCTATTTGCATCTTTGATAGCATACTTTTGGGATGTTCAAGTAATTTCCTTTTTCTGGACCCTCACAGCATAGGTACAGCACCAGAGTGGAGAACACAAATCCCTTCATTGTTATTGAATTAATTGTTCACTATCCTGTACCCACCAATGTAAAAGAAGTGTGTGGCTATCATTTTGCTTTTTATCCAATGCCACCCTCTTTGCTTTCTCCTGCCTCCCTAATCTATCATCAATGGATTTTATGTAATACCTTTACACCCCCTCCTTTGATTATAATCCTATATAATAAAGGCTAATATGTAAATTGACTGAACCGCAACAGTGGAATGACAGGTCACTATTACACTTACTGACCACCAGGGGGCAAGCGCTCATGCAAGAGCTGCCCCCTAGTGGTCAGTACCCTCCCATAGCGGGGAGCCCTGCTCACCTAGAAGCCAGGCTTCCGCCTCCTCCACAGAGCTAAGAATGTCCAACTGCCAGCATAGGCCCGCTCCCTATGTCTAAGCTATCAGTCGGACATCCCCCAAGGGTTCTTGGACAGGCCAGGCTGAGGGGACCCCCACCCCCAGTGCACAAATTTCATGCACAGGGCCTCCCAGTGTATAAAATAAGATGAACAACGACCATTCTATGGAATATTTTCTCAATCCATTGAAATTTTGCTTCCCAGCAATAATTGACAATTCAGCTCAAATAAACTAATAAAAATTTTCTACAGGTTTGAAAGTTTCTTATGTTGAAATTACAATTTTGTTGTCGTGATGGTGAAAGCTGTACCCTCATAGTGACTTTAAAGTATACTATATATTCTTGTTAACTCTAGCCACAATGCTGTACCTTAGATTTCTGGAACTTTTTTTATCTTACAACTGAAAATTTGTACTTTTTGACCAACATCTCTATTTTCCTCACCCCTCAGCCTTGACAACCACTATTCTGGTCTCTATTTCCATAAATTTAATCTTTTTATATTCCACATATAAGTATTAATAAGATCATACAGTATTTGTCTTCCTCTGTCTGATTTATTTCACTCAACATAATGTCCTTAAGGTCCATCCATGTTGTCGCAAATGTCAGTATTTCCTTTTTTTTATTTATATATAAGTGAATACTATCCCATTGTGTACATGGGTGTGTATATATGTATGTATATATGTGTTCAAATCACATTTTCTTTATAGACACTTAGTTTGTTTCCATGTCTTGGCTATTGTGAATATGCTGAATGAATGAATGTAGATAGCTCTTCCAGGTAATGATTTTATTTTATTTCCTTCAGATATATACCTAGAGGTAGGATTGCAGGGCCATAGGGTAGTTCTATTTTAAAATTTTGAGGAAACTCCATAATGTTTTCAGTAGTGGCTGTAGCAATTTATAATCCCACCTACAGTGCACAAAAGTCCCTTTCCTCCACATCTTGATCTGTATTTGTCATCTGTCATCTTTTTGATAATAACTATTCTGAAATTCTTGAGGTAATATCCCATTGTGGTTTTATTTTTATTTCTTTGATGACTTGTGGTGTTAAACACCTTATCATGTCTTCTTTTGAATCCTCCCCCATTTTTTAAATCCAATTGTGTAGGGATGTTTTTGCTATTCAGTTGCATGAATGTCTTGCATAATTTGGATATTAACCCCTTATCAGATATGTATTTTGCAAAGATTTTATTCCATTCTTTAGGTTGCTTTTTTAAAATTTTGTTTATTTTTTAATTTTAATTTTAATTTTTTTCCATGCAGAAGTGTTTTAGTTTGGTATAGTCCCAATTGTTGATTTTTACCTTTGCTTTTAGTGTCATATAAAAAAAAAATTACTGCCAAGACTTATGTCAAGGAGATTTTTCCCTTTGTTTACTTCTAGTTTTGTGGTTTCAGCTTTTACGTTCAAATCTTTGATCCATTTTGAATTGATTTTTGTGTATGGTGTAAGAAAGGAGCCCAATTTTATTCTTTTTGCATGGGTATATTCAATTTTCCCAACACCATTTTTATTGACAAGACTACCCTTCCCACACGAAGTATTCTTGGATCCATTGTCAAATATTAGCTGACCATTCAGGCATGGTTTATTCCTGGGCTCTTGATTTTGTTGCATTAGTCTATAGTCTGTTTTATGTCAGTACCATATTATTTTGATTACTTTAGATTTATAATAAAGTTTAAAACCAGGAAGCAAAAGTTTGCACTTTTTTTGCAGAAAAATGGAAAAAGGGAAATCTCTGTTAATAAAGAGAGAAGAGATATTGTGTTCTTTTTTCAGATAAATTTTGTTATCATCATAATGTATTTATTAGTGACATTGCCATAGAGAAAATCAATAAAAGAGTTGTCAGCTTTTTTATTGATGTCAGGAACACTTGCCTTTAGTAATATTAGCTACCTATAATTTTAGTCTCTCTCTCTCTTTTTTTTTTTTTGAGTGAATAAAACCATTACATTAATCTTCTAGAGGAACAGTGACAAATAACAAATAACATTTGTTTCTAGTCAAATCCTACCTCTCTAATGTAATGCCTTTTTTTTTTCTGATCAACCCATCTCAGTAGTTATTTTACATAACTAGCCCATCACTCATTACAAAATATTTATTATTTTATGGTTTACAAAGTTTAGGAAAATATTGTGACCCTTATGCTAATGTAGCCTGTTATGTTGGAATGGTTTTTCTAATAATCTACTAACAGCCATGATTGTATATACAATTATTTACCTTAGAATAATAGAGTATTTTTAAAATACCAGTATATTATATCCTGGAAAGATTTTTTTAAGAAAATAAAAAGTGGACAATGAACAGTGAAGAAAAATGTCCTCTGATTATAAATGCTAATAGTTTCCAATTTCTCTCATGAATTAGTTGGCTGTTTTACTGAGTTTTGAAAAGCTTTTATATATAAAATTACACCTTAATTTACTGAACTCATATCTATTTTGGTTAGAAGATTGGAATACTATTAACATCCTCAGTTGTCTGCTGGCTTATCCTTAGAATGCTATTTAGATACGTAGAACCATTTTATATTAAAGGCCATTTTATTTGGTATTTGGTAAGTTCCATTTTTATTTAAAGTAAGCTAATAGCCCTCACAATTTGGCTCAGTGGATAGAGTGTTGGCCTGTGGACTGAAGGGTCTGGGGTTCGATTCTGGTCAAGGGCATGTGCCTTGGTTGCAGGTTCCTCTTCGCTCAGGCACTGGTCGGGGCTCATGCAGGAGGCAATCAATCGAGGTGTTTCTCTCACATAGGTATTTCTTTTTGGTTTTTTTTCCTCTCTCTTCCACTCTCCCTAAAAATCAATGGAAAAATATCCTTGGTAAAGATTAAAATAATAATAATAATAATAATAATAATAATAAGCCAGTATATCTTTCCACGACTTCCCACTACCCATCCCAAGATTATTCCACTATCAAATTTCCTTTTTTAAAATTTCTGACAAGCTTATGATTGTACATATTTTTTTTAAATAAAGTGGAATCTTACTGCATATACTGCTTGGTGGTAACCTGATTATTTTTACTTAGTAAGTATTGTGAAACTCTTGCCATTCAGTAAGTACAATTTTTACTTATATTTTTAAAACCAGTTCTTAGGTCATATTTCTCAAGGGCTCAAGTTCTAGAATATTGACTCTGCAAATCCATATCAAACATGAGTCCAAACAGTCCATGCAGCTGCACAAATGCCACAGTCAAACATGGATACTAAGTATTAGTCTTACCAAGTACTAGGTTTTGCGAAAAGCTTCCCGGTAAGCCAAGGAGAGTCCAGGGTGCAAAAGTCTGTTGTTCATAATCTGATCATTTTTACAACACTGACGCATACAGTGATTAAAATAATCTTTGTGTTCAAAGTACAGATGTATATCTAGTTTACTACCCAAGTATGGATTCCTGCTTGCTGAAATCAAGCCATAGCAAATGCTGTTTTTCAAATTCACCGTGACATACCCTGGAAATTGTCCTGATGTAGGCAGCTCAAAGCAAGGTTGGAGTGGTTTTCCTTTGCTATAGCTTGAGTACCCTCCCCCTTTTTTATTGTGATATTATATACATAGCGTAAAATTTACCATCTTAACCATTTTTAAGGGTGTAGTTCAGTGGCATTAAGAACAACATTCACATTGTTGTGCAATCATAGTTGGAGCCCTTTTAAGATAGACTATAGCTAAGATTTCTTTTTGGGGGTGCCATTCTTTGTCCGCTGTGATTGGTGAGCACACACAGCTAAAAGGAAATACCTGGAATTTCTGGATACTTAAAATTTCATTCTACATAAAGTGCTTCCTGGTATTGTCCCAAAGAACCAGTGAGTATGATTTTGAGTTGTGCAGCTGTTGCTTAGAAGTACAAAGCTTTGTAAAAAGCGGCTAGTATTAAGCCCATTGATCAGGAGATAGCTTTCTAGAACTCGGCCCTTAAAAGTGGGTGCTTTATTTCTCTCCTTTTCCCAGGAATTAGCTGTGGTTGTCAGTGCTACTTTTTCGTATTTTGTCAGATAAGCACAACCTTCAGTGCAAAACGCCCACCAAACATGGTATGGTAGTTTGCTTTCACGAAAAAAAGAGCTAACCACACTGCCTTTGCAAGACATGAAACGAGGCAGCTCGGAGACTTAACTCAACCACTTATTCTGGGAGTGCCATCCTTGACAAGATTCAGCAGGGGGCTCTCTGCAGAGCCAGCATCCCCCCACACCTGTCACTTATATGCAAATAGCCCATGCCAGGCCAACATGGCACTGCTTTTGATAGACTTCCTGTGCTCTTTAAAGAACAGAAAAGGATGGCAGATTAGACCAGTGTGCCTCAGGCAGCTGTTCAGGTCCTTGGGCATGGCCAAATGAATCTGAGTGGGCAATCCAACGTGTGTGGACAACAATTTTCATTTGAATTCCCAATCTATAGATCCATTCATTTTTGCAAATCATGGCTAGCAAATTTCCACCCCTTCAGTTTGCTACTGTTTGTGCAGAAAATTTGCCAGATGTGTGCTCCAGCCTGATGTTCTCGGAGTGGTCTTTGGGAATATTGGATTTCATCATACTTCTCCCCTTGTCCCCATCATCACCATCATCACCTCTCCTGTGACTTGGTGCCACCCTCCGGGATTTCTCCTAAGATAGTTATTTCAAACGAACAAGTACTACTTGAAAGCACTGCTTTCAGACATTTTGGCTTCACAATATTTTTACATAAGTTAAAGAGCTTTTGCTTATGTGGATTATTCCAATTTTTATCGTATTAGGAAATAAAAGTAAAAAGCGTTTTAAATATCAGGACAAGGATATCATTACATGCCATGGAGCGTTGGAAACCCCACTGCACCCTCATGGGAGGATAAGAGTGAAAAAGGCAATACTTCCTTAGTTTTATTTTGATATTATTTTTGACTTTGCAGTTCCCTTGAAAGGGTCTCAGGTGCTGCCCAGGTTCCCCAGGACCACACTTTGAGAACTATTCTCCTAGAATATATCTTTCTCCCTCTCTCGGGTCTTTTAAAACATTGCTATTTCACAGCACCCAAAGGACATATTTTAGGAAAAGATATTTGGTAACCTTCTTAACTTGGAATGTAGGTGGGAAAGGTGCTTGGAAAGGAAGATTTTTTTTTTTAAAACCCCTTAAGCTACTTTTCTCATAGTTAGATTGTCTATTTTTTCCCACCTCCTACATCTCATAGAGTTAGACCTCTGTCAGGATAAAATCTTCAGTTGCAGTTAAAGAATTCTAATAGAGAAATAGCATATAAAATGCATATAAAAGTAAATTTCTTCTTCTACCACTGTGTTGAAGTTCAAAAGTTTCTCCCTTGCAAACTTACATTCTGTAAGGGACAGTGTTTGGGGAGGATGAGGAGGGAGCATAGATAGAATTTTAGAAAAATATTACCAGAGATTTTGGGGAGAAGCCACAGGGAACCAGAAGAAACTGAACCATAACAGCATAAACCACAAAACTCAGCCCTGGCAGGTGTTGCCAAATGGTTAGAGAATTGACCTGTGTACCAAGGGGTCATGGGTTTGATTCTCAGTCAAGGGCATATACCTAGGTTGTGGGTTCACTCCCCAATCCCCGGTCAGGGCATGTGTGGGAGGCAGCCAGTCGATATATCTCTCTCACATTGATCTTCCCCTCCCTCTCTCTTTCTCTCCCTCCCCTTCTACTCTCTGAAAAGTAATGGGAAAAATATCCTCAGGTGAGGATTAACAACAACAATAACAAACACAAAGGAAAGGTAATGGACTTAGGTGTTAGAGGCATAGGGCGAGAGTGTGGAGGGTTAAGTGTCATAGATCTATATTTATACACAACTAGAGGCCCAGTGCACAAAATGTGTGCACTTGGAGGGTGTGGGGACTCAGCCTGGCCTGCACCCTCTTGCACTCTGGTAGCTGTCCTGTCACTGCTGCTACGCTCACCAGCCATGAGCCCATCTTAGGACTTCTGGCTGAGTGACGCTCCCCATGTGGGAGTGCACTGACCATCAGGAGTCAGCTCCTGTGTTGAGCATCTGCCCCTTGCTGGTCACTGTGTGTCACAGTGACTGGTCGATTTGCATATTAGCTTTTCATTATATAGGATGAGGGTATAATAAGTTGTCGTCACTCAATAGTGCAGGCAAGAAATGACCTAGGGAGTTAGAAAAGGATATATTTAGAATTCAGACTGTCCTGACTTCTACCAACTAATTGTGGGAATCTGGGCAAGTGACTCAATCCCTCTGAATGTCTTTTCTCATCTGGGAACTAGTGTTCGGATCCCTGCTTTGCCATGTGATTGCTAAGAGGTGAAATAATAGTTGCTTTAAAAGTGATGGCAGGGAAGATGGTTAGGAAATAAAAAACCTCATCATGGCAGCGATGATGATGATGGTGATAAGGATGACTGTTCACGCTGTGCCCACAGAACACCAGGAGACAGAGAGTTAGAGGAACACCAGCGATGGTGCTGCCACCTTAGTCCCCAGCGAGGCCTGGACCACCTGAGATCACCGTCATTATTCTGCAGATGAGGCGGCCGAGCTCCAGGCTTCTTAGCATAACCTCTGACTGAAGGAGTAACGGGGAGGGCTCACCCTGTTGGCCTCATTCCAAGACCTGCTCTGCAGGGGCCAGGAGAGTGGCTCCTTCCTGGTCCAACTCTTCTTTCCAAAATGATATGCAAAATCATAGTGTTGGCTGTGAAAGCTCCTCCAGCAAAGGCCAATAAAAGCATCTATTGCCTCCCACTGAACTCGGAGCAGGACAGTCCTCCTGGCATTTTACGTTAGAGAATATGGAAAACAGGACTTGCTGATGAGTTTTGTCTTCCCTGCCAGTATCATTGCATAGCTAAGGTAGGGTGTGAATGCTTCAGATGAGTCACTCATGGCAATGGCTAGACATTTTCTCATTATTTATTAAGAATGGTGTGACTTTATTTCTTATCCATCTTCTCTCCCTCTCTTTGAACCATTTGCAACGATCTAAGTTGTCAGCACTGCAAATTTCACTTATGTGTTACTTTCTTAGCTAATTAGCAAAGGTGTAAAACATGAGGAGGGGGAGGAACAGAAAGAAATGAAACATGTTTCAGGAGTTTTTAATAACATAAGACTACATTCAAGACGTGAAAACAACATTTAAGATAAAGCACTCCTTAGTAATAGGATTATTAACTCTTTCCATCCGAAGTTATCATTCTGAGCACTGATTGATTGAAACTTTAATTTGAGGGAAAGAACGATTTAAAACATTATATTGTCTATTAGATGGTGGTCAGAGTGCAAGGTGCTTTGCGGAGTGCCATCTGACCTACAGGTAATCCAGGGACATCTACACAGGGTTCAAAGAGAACCAGGATGGCCTGTGTGTTGGTGAGGGTGTGGAGAAAACGGAACCTTTGTGCACTGCTGGTGAAAATGTAATTTGGCGCAGCCACTATGGAAAACAGAACGGAGGCTCCTCAAAAAAAATAGAAAATAGAACTACCATATATAATCCAAGATTCCTACTTCTGGGTATATATTCAAAGGAATTGAATTCAGGATCTCATAGAGATACCTGCAGGATTAGTCACAATAGCCAAGATTTGGAGACATCGGTGAATGAATGAATGTAATACGTATATATACTACATGCTCGATGCACAAAATTCATGCAAGAGTAGGCCTTCTTGCCCAAACCAGTTTGGCTCAGTGGATAGAGCGTTAGCCTGTGGACTGAAGGGACCTAGGTTCCATTCCAGTTAAGGGCATGTAACTTGGTTGCAGGTACATCCCCCAGTAGGGGATAGATCTTGATAGATCTTTCTCTCTCATCGATGTTTCTAACTCTAACCCTTTCCCTTCCTTTCTGTAAAAAATCAATTATATATATATATATATATATATATATATATATAATTTTTTTTTAAGGTAGATCTTCCTTCCCCTGGCAGCTGGCACCAGTTTCCCTCAGGTACCTGCGACCTGGACTTCCCTTGCAGCCCCAGGTTCTACCAGAAGGTTGTCCTGAAGGACATCCAGTCTAATTAGCATATTATGCTTTTATTATTATAGATATAAATATAGTGTATATAATCCTAACATATAAAAACACTGGCTCCGTCGTCACACCCACAACAACTGGAGGCTCCACCTAACACCCAGGCTGTGCGCACAGCAGGGTGGGGACTTGTGACAGAAGAGACAGGGACAAGGGAGGTGGGCTGGCACTCACACTCACAAACGCTGGGAAAGAGGAAGAGAGAGACAGGGCATCAGGGAGGCCTAGAGGACAGAAAAACAAAGAGAGACAGAGACTGGGAGAGACTGAGATGAAGAAATGGAAAAAAACAGACTGGGCCTGAAAAGGCCTGGATGGAAGAGAGGACAGGCAGAGAGGGTGGAGTGGTCCCATTGACCCTGACCCTCCCAGCCAGGAAAGAGGTAGAGAGAGACAGGGAGGCAGTGAGGCCCGGAGGACTACTGAAAAAAACAAAGAGAGACAAAGACTGACTGGGCAAGATCAGGCTGTCAGGGGAGAGAAGTTGGGGGTGAAATAAGTTCAGGAGGGGAGGGCAGTTAGGAGCAATCAGGCAGGCAGGCAGAAGCAGTTAGGGGTGACTGGGCAGGCAGGCAGAGAGGTTAGGGGCAATCAGGCAGGCAGGCAGGTGAGTGGTTAGGAGCCAGAGGTCCCAGATTGCGAGAGGGATGTCAGATTGGAGAGGTTGCAGGCTGGGCTGAAGGAACACCCCCCCTCCCCCACCCCACTCCACAGGCATAAATTTCATGCACTGGGCCAGTAGTATGTATATATACTGTATATAGTGGAATATTATTCAGCCATGAGAAAAAGGAAATCCTACTGCATTTGACAATTGGAATGAAACTTGAGGGCATTATGCTAAGGGAAATAAGACAGAGAGAGAAAGACAAATACTGTATGATATCACTTACATATGGAATCTTAAAAAGCCAAGCTCAGAGAATCAGAGAATAGAGTGGTAGTTACCAAGAGGCTAACAGGTGGAGGATATAAGGGAAATGAAGAGATATTGGTCAAATTGTATAATCTTCCAGTTATAAGATTAATAAGTCCTGGGATCTACTATATAGCATAATAATTATTGCTGTATTATATATTTGGATCTTGTTAAGGGACTAGGTCCTTAATGCTCTCAGCACTAAAAAAAAGTGGTAATTATATGATGTGATGGTGACAGAGGAATTAATTAATGCTATGGTGGTAATAATTTTGCAGTGTATAAGTGTATAAAATCAACATGTTGCATACCTTAAACTCCCATAATGTTATATGAAAATTATATTTCAATGAAGCTTGGAGAGAAAAAAAAATTAAAAGAGAGTGGGGCAAGGAAGTCTGGAAGAAAACAATGAAGCCACATTGTTCTCAACACCAAGACATGGTGAAATAGTTTATTTTTTCTTGGGCTAAAAGTTAGACTCTTCTTTTGGAAATAGTTTCACAGGAACCCACCAAGCGACACCACACACATTAACCACCCTCCTTTCCTCTGATTTTAGACAAACTTAAGCTACTACCGCCTTGTTTTACCCAGTGACCACGAGCTATCCCCAACCATAACCAGCAGCCTTGAGAGCTCACGTGTCAGCTGAGTGCAGTGGACATGGATGGCCTTGTATCGGTTACGAATTGGGCGCCTACTCCGTGCTATTCCATGTCAGTCACTGGAAACAAAGTTTGTTCCCCTTAAGAGCAAACAATATGTTTTTAAAGGATAAAATAGGAACACATGACAAACTGAACAAGGAACACTAGCAGCATAAGATGAAGTGACTGCCTGAGTGGTCACAGCCTGGGGACAGCGCAGTGCGTGCTGGGAGCTCCGTGCTCTTGGGGCCTTCAGGATGATCTTCTGAGGTGAAGAAAGGAGACACAAGAACCACCAATATTTTAATTTCTCATTTCACAACACTTTAAAGTGTGCATTTACAATATTCATAAGGTGGCACACTTATAGAATTTATAAAGGTGCGTGCATAAATGTTTTACCAAAGCGAGCTTGCCCAATAAAGGTGAGAGACCACTGAAGCAGATAGTGAGCGCTGAAGGAGGGAGCGATGGAAGAGGTCAATTTCACTCTCAAGCCACGAGGTGATGAGAGTAAAACTTAAATGGGCAGGAGAGAGAGAAGAGAATTTCAGTCCAGAGGACAACATGAGCTAAAGAATGGAACTGAGGTGACCACAGAATATTCCTGAGACCGGGAGGAGACGCCAATCTAAGGAGCGGGGTGGGCGTGGAGGTGGGGGACGTGTTTGAGGATAGAGGGAATGACAGGCCAAGGTTCGTTGCCAGAGAGAGCATGGGTAGAGCATCTGAATCCATTATTGCCCAGTGAGACCTGACAGGTGGAGGATATAATTAAAGGGAAATTTGATAATTATGAGTTTTGGACTCTGACATGGCTATAGAAAACTTGCTTGCCAGCAGAATGAACCATAGGTAGAAGAGGGAGGCATGAGGTAGGAATTTTTAGTAGAAATAATGGACAGAAATGGAAGCAGACTGTATTCAAGAAGTGAGGTAAGTCATAGGGGATTCTGGGTAGGGAACTAAGACTGTCCTCAAATTCATTTTCCAGAAGAATGGACCCAAAATGGGACAAAAACAAAACAAAACAACAAAAACAAACAAACAAACAAACAAAAATCACGAACGATCCCAACCCTATATCCCATCCCATTTTCCTTCTCTTATTTTTAAGAGTAGTTTAAAAGCATAATTGCTTTGAATTTGTTTCTGTCATCTTTTTAAATTTATTTCATGTGAATTTGCTGTTGCTAAGAAAAAACCCTGGAGGGGAAAAAAAGGAAAATAGAAAACTTTGATATCATTAGTAATAGATTTTTAAAAATAGAAGAACCAGAAAAATTATAAATAGCATAATAATAAGATACTACTTAATTTATATAAGGAAAATAACATTTAGTTATATTTCTGTACAAATGATTGATAGTTGTTTTTTTTGGGGGGGGGAGGGGTATGAATGGGATGTTCTGCAACACCTACATTTTTCTAACATTGAATGACCTCTTCTGCTTTTATGAAGGTCTACTCTGGTGAGAAACTTAAGTCTCATATGATTCCTGTTTCCCTGCCCCTCTGAGCATTTTAGCTTATACACATTGTTTGAGGTGGGAGATGGAAAAATATTTCTTTAAAGCAGCTGCTTCAAAAACCGATGTTGTAATCTATATTGTATGGAACTCATGATGTACATTTTGTAGCATTTCACCAGAGTCCTGTTCAGAGAATCTGGAAACAGTTTTAAAAGAGATTTTAAGCATATATTGTAAGTCTAAATGCCAAAAGAATCAGAAATTGGGGATATAAATGAAAAGGGTTTGTTTAATCAGTATATTGAAAAACACTGTTTTCAGGAGGTGGACATCCCCTGAGGGGTCCCAGACTGCAAAAGGGCACTGGCCGGGCTGAGTGCCCCCTTCCCCCGAAGTGCATGGATTTTGTGCACCAGGCCTTTAGGTATGAATAAAGCTGTTATAAACATCAATGTGCAGGTTTTTGTGTGCACATTAAGCTTTCAACATCTTTGGGTAATTATCAAGGAGTGAGATTGCTGGATCATAAAGTAAGAGTATGCTGAGTTCTGTAAGAAACTACCAAACTGTCTCCCAAAGTAGCTGTACCATTTTGCATCCCCACCAGCAAAGAATGACCCTTGTTCCCACTAGCATTTGGTGTTGTCAGTGTTCTGGGTTGGCCAATATAATAGGTGGGCCACAGTATCTCCCTGTTGTTTTAATTTGCATTTCTCTGATGACATATGATGTAGAGCATTTTTCATACGACTATTTGCCATCTGTATATGTTCTTTGGCACATTTTTTAACTAGGTTGTTTGTTTCCTATTGTTGAGTTCTAAGGTTCTTTGTGTATTTTGGATAAGGGTTCCTTAACAAATGTGTCTTTTGCAAATATTTCCTCCCAGTCTATGGCTTGTTTTCTCATTCTCTTCACATTGACTTCCAAGGAGCAGCAGTCTTTAATTTTTATGAAGTTCAGTTTATCAATTATTTCTTTCATGAATCATGCCTAGGTTTTCTCCTATGTTATCTTTTAGGAGTGTTATAGTTTTGCACTTTACACTTTACATTTAGGCCTGTGACCCATTTTGATATAACTTTTGTGAAGGATCTAGGATCTGTGTCTAGATTTATTTTTTACACGTGGACGTTCAGTGGTATCAGCACCATTTCTTGAAAAACCAATTTTTGCTCCATTGTTTTGCCTTTCCTTTATTTAAGACCAAGTGTGTGTGTGTGTGAGTGTGTGTGTGTGTGTGTGTGTGTGTATGTGTGTGTATGTATGTATGAAACATCTATATTTTTAAAAGGCCATCTAGGGGGTTCTTATAAACACTCTCTAGAAATCCCAAGGAAAAGAATTGTATCAATAAGAATCCATAATAAATAGTTGTTCACAAGTAAGGAAATAATAGAAGAATGTTTATGGTTTTACTGAAGTCAAATTTGGAGTATTTCAGGACATAAAAGATAGATGCAGCAATGCTATATTTGGATGAAATTGAGCAAATAAAAGAGGGTCATTTTTGCAGATTATTTTTGGTGCCATCTTCTAAATAATTATATAAGACACCTTATAATATTCCTCTGATGACAATAAAGAACCTAAAAATTTAAGCACGCATTTTATTCTTTCTGAGCCTGTAAATGGAAAGCAGATTTCAACCACTCGCAGAATTTAATATGCACAAGGCTGCCTTCACTCCCCGGAGGCAAATCTAGTTTCTGGTTGAAATCATGTTACCATTGTGCTGTTTCTGTGCTGCTGATGGAAAGAGCTCTTGCCATGATGGTGGATCCTAAAATAGATTTCTCAAGAGTTGATCACAGTCAGACAAAAATGGTAGATGTAGAAAAGGCCCTTGTGAAAAATGAAGATGCACACCAACTCCTGACCTATTTCCTATATATATATATTTCCTGGAATCAGCATCTCATTCTGAGTTAAGATATTTGTAAAATAGCACTCTTTATGAAAGTGTTTTGAACACAGGAACCAGGTATATGAGTTGATGCACTGAGTTACTGGTAGAGAAGGAGGGTAATGTTCCTGGAATGAGAATGATGCCCTCTTGTTCAAAATTTTTGATTACTATTGCTCTTGTTATAGAGAGATGTAACAATGCCGTCAATACAAATAATCATGTCTTTCTCAATAACATAAAAAATGGAGAGGATTTTGTTATTCATTCAATGCCTGAGAAATGAGTGGATTAAGTTTTTACTGTAGAGAAGAGGGAAAATATTCTAAAGCTAAGATTAATGAGAAGATTAAAAATACAAGGACCTTCTGAAAATTTAAAACATCTTAGAATATCAGAAAGATCTTGTCTTGTAGTGTTTTTCCTCAAGTTGAAATTTTTCCCCAACAGTTTTACATTTTTCAGTGTAAAGAGTATCTGTAAAATTGTTATTAGGAGAAGTAGAGTATTAATACTGAGAGATGCTATATAAACATCTATCAAAATCTCCTTACAACCTCTTAAAGTTAAATTAATGTCTTTCAGGCTTATGAGTCCGAGTTTAATTGCACAATGGTTAATAGTTCTTGGTAGACAACATTGATGACAAAGTATAAGGTATTGTCCTTCATAATGAAAATGACATTAAAATGTTATTATATTTTTAAAGGCATTTCTAATTTTAACTCAGTATCTATGACATATAGAAAAAGCTAAACTAAGTGTTTATAACTATTACATATTTGTTCACTACAAGTGGATATTCCTCCAGAATATTAAACAACACTATAATTCACTATGAGCTCATTCTGTTTCAACTGAATTTCAGGGCTTAGGTCATACATTCTCAGGTATTTGATCTCATAGCCCTTAGAACAGTGGTTCTCAACCTTTCTAAGGCAATACTTCTAGCAGTTCTCAACCTGTGGGTCTAAAGCCAACCCACAGGCTGAGAACCACTGCTGCAGAGCCTAAGACCATTGGAAAACACAGATATTAACATTGCGATTCATTAACAGTAGCAAAATTACAGTTATGAAGTAGCAATGAAAATAATTTTATGGTTTGGGGTCACCACAACATGAGGTACTGTATTAAAGGGTCGCGGCATTAGAAAGGTTGAGAACTACTGCTTTAGAACAATAGCTAAGGGAAGTGAGAACCACCTCCTTGTGGGTTACATTTACTATGTATTGTGTGCTCATCATTAATTCTTTCTCTTGGTTTAAATTATTTGCAGTGAACTGAGGCCTCATCATATGTATTGGGCCAAAAATTTAGACACAGAGACATTTTTCATTAGACTCAGAAGGACATAATGTAGTGTTAGAAATAATTTCCAAGAGAAATTTAGCATATTTTATTCTGATTTCATGCTCTGAATTGGGTTGGTTGAATAGAGTTGACCTTCGAACAACATTGGTTTGGATCCACTTACATGAGGATGTTTTTCAATAAATGTATTGGGAAACTTTTTTGGAGATTTTCTTACTACCATGAAGTAATCTTATTAATTACACTAGCCTACCAGTAAGCAATCATATGGCTGCTTCTTCATTATCAGTGCATGAATCATTAGACCTGTAAATAAATGAAATTTTTTTTCATTTTTTATGTCCAGTGTAAGTAATACGTATAACATCTATAGTGTTTTGTATCTTATAAGGCAATATTGTTGTAGGTACTGACAGACAGTTAATTTTGTAAATAGAGGACATAAACTTGCAGTATCAATAAATACAGGACAGTACTATAAATGTACTAGTATGTTCTTTTCCTTATAATTTTCTTAATAAGTTTTCTTCACTCTAGCTGAAAGGATACAATATATCAAACAGGCAACATACAAAATATGTGACTAGAAGACAGGCTTCTAGTCAATGGTAGGCTATTAGTAGGTAATTTGGGGATGGGGGAGTGAAAAGTTAAGCACAAATTTTCTACTGTGCAGGGGTTGCTGTCCTTAACCTCCACATTATTCAAGATCAGCTATGTATGCTTAAAGTTGGACAATTTATGAATAGAATAATACTGATAACTGCCAGCTTCAAGGCATTTTCCTTCTGAAACGAAAATAGTTTCTAGACCAGAAGGAATACTATGTTAAATTTGAAAAGGGGATCGAAAGAAAGTGAAATTGATAGCTTATGTTGTTGCAACACCTAGCTGATGTTATCTGCCAAGAACCTGAACCGCAGCATTTTTCTGTGTGTGCTCCCAAGATGATGTAAGTTTCCATCCCTCCAGCTCTGCTTGGAGGTGCTCGGGGCACCCAGATCCCAAGCCAGACTTGGCCCATCAGGCTGACTGTGTCTCAGTGCCTGGGACCTGGGGGTGGAAGTGGGGTGGGGTTGTGGCAGGGAGGATGCAGGTGGTGAGACTTGAATTTGTTCTGGAGTCATCAGCCCAATGCTGGGGAAGCCCAAGGTGAGAGTACACGCACTGAGCTGTGGCCATTTTCTTTCTTTCTTTCTTTCTTTCTTTCTTTCTTTCTTTCTTTCTTTCTTTCTTTCTTTCTTTCTTTCTTTCTTTCTTTTTATATTTTATTTATTTTTATATTTTATTTATTTTTTTACATAGAGGAAAAGAGAGGGATAGAGTTAGAAACATTGATGAGAGAGAAACATCGATCAGCTGCTTCTTGCACATCCCCTACTAGGGATGTGCCCGCAACCAAGGTACATGCCTTTGACCAGAATCGAACCTAGAACCTTTCAGTCTGCAGGCTAGTGCTCTATCCACTGAGCCAAACCTGTTTTGGCTATTTTCTAAGCCTCCTTTGATTTTGCCCAGTGATTACGATTCAGCCTCTGGAATCAGAATCCTAGCTTTAGTGCTGGACTTCACTTGTTACTGTGTGATCTGGGCAAATTATTGAACCTCATAAGGACTCGGTTTCTATATCTCTAATGAAGTTTGTCATAGTTCCTATTCCCCAACCTGTAGAAGTATGACCTCCCTGTGCCTCAGTTTCCTTAGTGGTAAATATTGCTAATAATTAGGCTTTACTCACAGGTTGTCTATTAAATGAGTAAGTCTATAGAAAACTTGTTAACTATGCACAACACATACTAAATGAGATATAAACAATAGCTATTATTAAAGGTATGAGGATTGAGTAAAATAAGAAATGTAAAGCAGACAGTAAATACTTAAAATATTAATTGCTGGAGCTTCTGTCTTGGTTCCTAAGTTTCATCAGAGTCCTAAAGCCACTACTAATCCCATACGGCCTGGAGGGGGCTCTGATGGCGACCCTTCTCTCTCACTGTTCCCTTCCTAGAGAATCAACTCTGTCCCTGACACTAGCAGAGATCCCAGAGCCACACCCAGTGCTTGCTGCCTCGGGCCAACCTTTGATGCTGCCTATTATCCTGAAACTTCTGTTATGTATCCCACTTGTTTATGTCCATGCTGAGTTTGCCATACCTGTGTGTGCACTTAGTGATTTGGATGGGCATACCTCCAGGGACACCCAGGTATGTCATCTCCCCTGCCCTTGGCTAAGACATATCGGTTTTCTCCTCCACCAGCCTTGTTTCTGTCCCAGTATGCCCTGCATGCATGCTCTCTCAGAATAGTGTAATTTCATCCCTCAAGATAGGGCACAAACAGAGGACTCTTTTCAAATTGGTAAAATACATAAAATTGACAATTTCAATTATTTTTAAATAGTCTAGTAATATTAGGTGCATTCACATTGTTGTGCAACCACCACTACCATCCATCCTCAGATTGTTTTCATTTTGCAAAACTGAAAGTCTATATGCATTGAACACTAACTCTCCATTCCCTACTACTCCAGCCCCTGACAAACACCATTCTACTTTCTGTCTCTATGGATTTGACAATTCTATCTCCTTTATATAAGTGGAATCATACAGTATTTGTCCCTTTATGACAGGCTTATTTCATTTAGCATAGTGTCCAAGGTTTATCCATATTGTATGCGTCAAAATTTTCATCCTAGTATTTCATTGTATGAATATACCAGATTTTGTTTTTCCATTCATCTGTCAGTAGACACCTGGATTATTTCTACCTTTTGGATATTGTGAATAATCGTGCTATGAACCTGTGTGTACAAATATTTCTTCAAGACCCTGCTTTTAATTCTTCTAGGTATATAGTACTCAGAGCGGGATTACTGGATCATATGGTAAGTTTATTTTTAAGCTTTTGAATGACCATGGTACAGTTTGCAATGTAGGCCCTTTTTTAAAAGTAAAGATTCTTTTAAAGTTATTTTATTACATGCTTCTCTTCAGTATGAGTTATATAACTACATATTGCATTTCTACCATGTAGATTCCAGCTTTGATGCCAATTCTTGAGATGTACCTTGTTAATTTTTGTGATCATTTCATGATGGAAGAACTTTGGTTATAAAAACTTAACTATGCTAAAGGAAATATTAAAATGCTACATCAAGAAGAGAGGAGACACTAGGACATCTGGAAATCATTAGCATCAATCAAGAAATTGTTGCCTTACAAATAATGCTATGAATATTCCTTGTAGTCATAAAAACTAGCTATGTAGCAGGAGGCATGAAAAGGTAGTTTTGCTGAGTAAAGAGTAATTAGCTTAGACCCCAAGGAGAGCAGATGTTGGCTTTCATTTTCTAAATACCAGACTGGAAAGTCATGTATAATGCTATCAAATTGTAATATTCCAGCAAGGCACTATCAATGTTATTTTCAGGCTTATTTCAAAGTAGAAGCATTACCACCTGGGGTCTCATGGAGACACGTAATCTAAATGGGACCTTGTAGCAATGGGAAGGAGCAGAAACAGGAAGTCATTGGATAGGAAGTACTTTTGAATTCTTGTGAAAAACAGCAAATGTCCATCAGGAATAAAGCCAGTTGATGAAAAATCTTCACTAAAAATTTCATCTAATCAGAAATTCATCTGAAATTTCATCACAGTATTAACTGCATATGAAATATACTGCATATGAAAGAAAGATTGGTTGGCTTCATCTTCATCAGTAGTTTTCTACAGCTAGAGGGGAATTTTGGGTTCATGACAATTTTTGTTAAATTCTTGAATACATAATTCTGTAAAAAAGAAGAAAGTAGAGAATTAAATGCTTCCCAGGTTCTGTTGAATATATATTTTTAAAATTTCAATTCCCAACTTCAAAGTAAGCTAATGACTCTTCAAAAGGCTTTGTAACCCTCCAACCTTGGACTTGTTGAATTAATTTTTCCTAGGAGAAAAATGACAAAATGGAAAATATTTCCATTATAATCACTTAAAATACAATAAGCCATTAGTTTGTTTTGCTTTTTCTATGAAGGAAGATGGCAGTGAATAATTTTTGGTTGCAATGTGGGCCTAGATTCAGTTTTAAGTGGTTCACTAGATCTATAATACCATAACTTACAAGGCTGATGCAGAATCTAAAAACTCAGCCCCTTGAAGTTTTGTTCTTTTCTGCAGAGAAAATCTATAGGAACTTGGTAATTACTAAGTGAGATTTCTCAAAGGATTATTATTTGACGTTTTAATTCCCATAGAAGAAAACAATATTGACTAGGCCAAGTATTAAGAGTACTGTCAAAAAGTGTTTATATATATATATGTATGTATGTATATGTATGTATATGTATGTATATATATGTATATATATATATATATGTGTGTGTGTGTGTGTGTGTGTGTGTGTGTATGTATAAATTCATGCCTATACTAATTATATTCCAATAAAATACTGGAAGAGATGTGTAGTTGTTTCCATTTTGTATAATTAGTACTATTTCTCATGTGTAGTTGTTTGTTTTGTTCTTACTTAACCGATTGTAAAAGTTTTTATTAAAATTCAAGAGCATCTAGTTCCAAAACATTATCATCACCACATAAGGAGACCCAGCAACCGCTAAACAGTCACTTCCCATTCCCTCCTCCAGCAACACCTAGGCAACCACCAATCTCTTTTCTGTCTCTATGAATTTACCTATCCTGGATATTTTATGTAAATGGAGTCATACAATATGCATGATTTTATCTCTGGCTACTTTCACTGAGTATATATTTTTGAAGTTCATTTGTTTTATATCATGGGCAGATGTGGGACTAGCCTGTTCTGCGTCTTCACCCCTCTTATCAGTATACATGTGGCTTCTTCTTTATATTCTTAGTGGTATTATTTATGTTCTACTAAATATCAGACTGTTCTAAATAATGATTGTTGTGCAGTTTTGTTGTAATTTAATTTAATTTTGATGTGGTCATGGGAGGATTCAAGAACTGCATTTACCTATGCTTCCATCTTGACAAGAATCTGGAAAATTTTTTGAAAATTAAATTTATTGGAGGTGACATTGGTTGATAACATATAAATTTCAAGTGTACAATTCTAGAATATATCACCTATTTATTGCACTGTATTTTCACCACCCAAAGTCTAGTCTCCTTTCATCACTATATTTGACTCCCTTTATCCTCTTCAAATCCCCCCATACTGTTATCTGCTTCAATGGGTTTGTTTTGTTTGTTCATTTGTAGCTTTCTGTTGTATATTCCACATATGAGTAAAATCATATAGTTTTTGTCCTCTTTTGTCTGACTTATTTTGTTAACATGATAGTTTCAAGATCCATCAAAAGTTGGAAATTTAATGCTTAGGCTCATACTTCTGCAGTGCTTGCTACAGGAGTTCTTCACACTCTATTTTAATAGGTATGTTCCAAATAGTGCATAGAACATAATTAATCCTAAAAATGTTATTTATCAGAAATTCAAAATTAACTGGACATCCCATACTTTTATTTGCTAAATCTGGAAACCCTAAATAGGCTGTATGAGAAAACATGGTAAATTTGTTCTATTTTAAAAACCTAAGAACTCTTAAGAGACGAGGATTTATTATCTAAGAGGCATTCGTAAACATGATGCTCACTTAAATTATGCTTTACTAATTGAGACATAAAACTGTCAGGCCAAGTACTTTTTATGAATTTAAAAATAAAGACTTAAAAAAACCCCACACACCAGAAAATCACACTGCAATAGATAAGAAGAAATACTTGCCCAGTACTAGACAATATCCAGAGTAAGTATAGTAAGAAGCAGGTAGGCGACTTAGAAGAATTGTTCTAGATTCTATTTCCTTTTATTACTATGGGCATCTACATTTGCAGAATAACTCTAAGCACAATTGCTAAAGACAGATGTTTCTGTTCTATTAGCCCAGAGTTTCATAATGGACTAGAAAGAGGATAGAATGATTTTAAATGGAGAAGATGGTTTTATTAGATGCAAAAGTTTGTGGTAAATGTTTACAAACCAATGACTTAAAGACTTTAAAAAACCACTTAGATAGGTGCCTCACCAGCAGTTTGCTGCTATAGAAAGAACTCATAATGTTTGACTTGGTCAGAGCCCCAAGTTCCAACATTCCCTGCTACCTGTTTGCAAGTCAACTCTTCAAAGCTTGATCAGCCAGACCTGCCAATATGGGCTCAGGGCCACAGGATTGTCCATTAGTAATTGGCAGTGAGCCGGGCCAGTACCAAACAATGTGAGATTTCATGAGCCAAGGAATACAATTAAACCAAAAGGGACACATTCAACTGCCCAGGGCTGCATTACTGGAAAATTGCAGCCTCCCAATCTCGCAGAGAAGGCAGGGCCCTGTCCTTTCCGAGTGCCAGCTTTATGGATGGTGCAATGTTGCTGGGAACGAGGTCCTGATTTTTTAAATGTTTATTGATCAGCTATCTCCAAGAGAAGAGCTAGCATCTATTTCAAGCAGCAAAAGATTCTGCTTCATCCCTGCTCTCATAATTGAAATGACAGCGTGAAGAGGCGAGCCAGTAATATATACCTCACTAGGTCGCTGTTCTCATCTGGTATAACTAAAGCTGATCCCCCACCTCAATAGGCTTCCTCCTTGGAAATCCTATATAATAAAGAGCTAATATGCTTATGAGACTGAACAGCAGACGGAACAGAAGCCAGGGCTGTGAGGGGCCAAGCCCCTGGCATCAATTTCATGCATTAGGCCTCTAGTAATATAATGAATGAATAAGGCGAGGAGTGTCATGAGAGTTCTGAAAGGTTTTATATCTTCCTTTCTGGAAGGCGAGGAAGGGGAACTGACTTACAATGATCCCTTTCAAGATCTAAAAAAATGGGGAAAGAATCCCCTGGTCTTCTTTTCTGAGGTCTTTGAAGAGAAAAGGTAATTGACCTATCAAGGCACACACCTTAACTCCCGTTTATTCTTGAGCTTTTCATTCCTTAGGTCTCTACAGCAAGCATGCCCACAGGCCACATGCCTTGTTTATTTATCCCCTGTTAGCGTTTGAGTTTGAGATGCTTGCTCTATAATCTCTTTTTCCCTGCCCAAGATTCTCTTGTGATACCACGCTTCTGCTCCACCTTGCCATAGCCTTACATCAGGCCCAATCATCAACATGTGCCCATGACTTACTTTAGCTGCCTACTTATTGGCCTCCTTCTCACTAGCTGCTCCCACTCTGGCGCAGCCTTTATAGTTATCAGAATTGCATTTCTAAATTGTTCACCGATCATTAGATTCTTTCTATCTGTGATGGGTTCAAATTTCTCCACGTGATGATAGAGCCCTTTCTTACCTTTGCAAGTATTTTTTCAACCATTTCCCTCACTCCGCTCCAGGCATTCTAAGTACTCCTTAAAGGTGTAGTGTCCTTTTGCACACAAACCTCCCAGCCCGCTGGCCTCCCTCGTAAACCCATTCTTGAAAACCTAGACCAACCACATAGCTTGCTCAGGGTTTGGTTACAACTCTATACTGTGTCCCTGCAGCCTTTGCTATGGCTCCTGGAGAGTTTAAAAAACCAGTTGTACCTCACTCCACATCACAGCATCACAGGCCTATGGAAAATGATTGCACCAAAAGGTAGACCTTTACATGCCTACTCAATAATCCCCTTCTCCCCAAGCCCTTCCTTCCCCAGGCCCCGCCCTTACCTGCAGAATAAAAGTGTCAACAAGAATGCCCTGCAGGTTCCTTCCTTCAGGAGTGTCCTGACCTTTTCAGCTCCATGAGTAAACTACATTCCTTTCAGGGGGTGTGCAATCTGAGTTGGCGTCTGAATTGGATAGGGGACACCAAGATCTTTGCCTTGGGGGGGTGGGGAGTGCCCAAAGTCTGTTAGCTATCATTGCAGGAGGAGGGCAGAAAGGCACATCCCCAGACAGCCCAGGGGCTGGGAGCCAGGGAAATTAGCAGTTCAAAGCCAAGGGTGGGGAAGCCAGACACACTGGTGGTTGCTACCACTTTATGGAAGGGCAGGGCCTCAGGCTCTGGAGGTGCAGAAATTGCACCAGGGGACACCCTTTATACTGGCAAAAACTATTTTCTGCCTCCACCTCAGACATCGTCATCAATTTGGTTTTTCTTTATTGCAGTCCAAGACTCCTTGCTCTAGGTCAGATCCAGAGCCCGCATATGCTTGTGAAATTATAACGAAAGCTTAAGTTGCTTTTCTGCAAATTATGCAAATTGTTTTAAAACACAGCCTAATGGACGAGGATCCGACTTGCCTTCAGCATGGGGCCACCTGTTCCCTGACGTGCAGACAGAATGTGAAAGACGGTCTCTGCGGATGTTTGACGCAGCATTTTTATTTTTATTTTTTTAAAATATATTTTTTAAATATAAACAGTTTATTTACTCTAAACATCAACACAGACAAAACGCCATATAAACACAAAGGAAGTGATGCGAAAACAAGAGGCTGGCTGACTTTGGATCTGAGGCTTATAGCAACACAACCCAGGTTCTGCGGCGAGGAGAGGACAGAGGCACGAGGGAAGGGAACAGGCTGATTTCCTGTTCTTACAGCCAGCTGGAGGGTAGGGTAGCTCTGACAGGGGAAGCATGCTGCACCCGCGAGCAAAGGGAACTAGCTCCTCAGGGACTCATTGAAGTATAAAAGTTTATCATTTTACAGCAGTTGAAATACTGAAATCAATATTAAAATCAAAGCAAGTTTTACATAACAACCAAAATACAAAAGACTGAAGGAAGAGACCCTGTATGAAAAACTGGGCATTCAGCAAGTGGAGAACTGTGTACCAGTGGCGGAAACGGAAAATGGCGCCCGCCCACCTCCCCTAGATGACTAGTAATTGAATAGAGCAAAGCTAGATCTGCAGATGTTGTAAACAAGTTCTTGCCAAAGCAATCCCTTCCTTTTGATGTTGCCACAGGTCGCTGCTTACGAGGGTGCAAACTTCTTGGCTTGTGCTCGAACCCTTTTCTCACATTCCACTCTTTTTTGGCAGTAAATTGTGTAGGCCTCTGCTTGAGCGGGACCTTGAATATTTGGTTCATTTAGAAGTCCCTGTATTCCTAATAAGATCTGCTTAATTGTGATGGCTGGCCTCCAGTCCTTGACTTCCTCGAGGATGGACACAGTGCCCGAAGGGTACACGTTCGGGTGAAATAATGCTGGTTCAAATGTGCATTTCGGAGGTGAGGAACGATAGTCACCTTTGAAGAGTACGCGTAGTTTAAACAAGCCTCCTTCCCAAGGGGTCCCTTTCTTCCCTGGAATGGCACACTCCTAGTTCACGAGGTTCATCGTGCCGTCGGGTTTTTTTTTTTGTTGGGACAGCTACAAAACCAAATGGGTGGTCTTTTCTCCAAGCTTTCCTCTCCTGGGCGAGTCTGCTGAGGGCGACCCCCGACATATTCAAAGTCCGAGGGCGGCAGAGCCGCGGCCCGGCGGGCGAGGTTTTTAATGGCTGGAGCTGCAGCTTTTAAACACAAACGGGGAGACCCAATTTCTCTGTGTGACCTGGTCCTGGTGACCAGCAGTGTCCCTGGGGCTCCGGTGCAGGAGGGTGTGCTGCCCTCAACACTCATCTTCCTCGGCTCAGTGCCAAGGGCCAGTGTGAGAGGGCAGGTCGATCCAGCCTTATTCTACAGCCCCGTCCACCAGGCACCCCTCGGGCTTCCCACGTCAGCCTGTGAACCCCTTGAGAATCATCACAAGGCTGAGCCCTTGCCAAGGACCACACCACTGTGGGCTTCCGTGCAGTGCCGGCCTGTCTCGTGGACCTGGGAAGAGGGAGCTGTGGCTATGTGTGGATTTTGCTTTTTAAGTTTAAGGGGAAAGTGGATTCCATTAATGGAGAGCAGGTTACCCAGCTTGAAACCAGTTCATCTGAAGTTCTGTATCCAAAATCCAAGTGGGTATGACCCTAGAAGTGTCTTCAAAATGCACGAAAACACTGGTTTCAGATTAGACTTCAAGCGTCCCTAGTTCCTTTAGAGGTCTCACAAGGCCCACGGGACAGTGGGGATGCGTGTGTGTCTGTTCATGTGTGTGCACACGTGTGTTCACGTGAATGTGAGCATGTGTGTTCATGTACTATATGTGTGTGTGTTCATGTGCATGTGTGTGCATTTAGATATGTTCGTGCATGTATACAGGTGTGGTGAGCACCCTGCAGTGGGGGGAGTACCTTGAAAGGGGGGAAACTGAGTGGGTGCCTCTCACTGCATTAATCAGAGCAGTTATGTTGGATCATTTTGCTGCATTAATCAGAGTGGTTGTGTTGAATCATTTTGCATATTTAGTTAAGAAATGAAATTTTATTTGAATCATGGGCTCTACTTAAAAAAAGGGAAGAAATGAGAAAGAAACAATAACACAAGTAAGGAAAGGAGTCAGGAAGGGTGAGAAGAAATGAGAGAGGGAAGGAAGGAAATTGGAAAAGAGAAAGGAAACCAAATATAAAGGGAAAGGGGAAAAGAGTTTTTACCTTCTTCCTCTCAAGTAAACTGCCATCATTTGCCCCTGGGAGTTTGACAAAAGGGTGGTTCTCACCCCAGGAGCCCTGAGCGTTTAAACCCAGGTTATCCCAGATGGGCATCGAGGCTTTGTTACCACGTGCACGGAAAGTGGTTCTTACCTGGGGGAGGACCCCTTCTCAGGGGAGGCTCTGGGCTTCCTCAAAGTGGCTGTCAGGAGCCGGACTGCACTTGGTCCTGAGGATCCCCCTCCCAGCCAGGCTGCTGGCCCTGTGCTGGGCTTAGGGCTGCCCCTCCTACAAAGGGGCTAGAAGTGGGTATACTGGGAGAATCTGAGGGCTCACAAATATGCCCCACTTAAAAGGAAAAGCTTATTAATATATTTGGCAACATGGATTTTGTGAAGATTTCATTATACAAAAAAAAACAAAAAACAACAACAACAACAAAAAAACACAACATTAGTAATAAAATAAAATTGAGGCTCCAAGGGATAAGAGTAGGGTACAGAGTGACAGTGATTAGCTTTCATGGAAGATTTGCATAAGAGAGAGCATCGTGATCAAAAAGAAACGTAGGACTTCCTGTCAGTGAGCTTTGGGCTGATGGGTGCTTTTGGAGACAGCTCTGTTCCAAGGGGGATTTCCATGGGGGGTTAAGGGCATCTGACCAGGAACGTTCTGGCTTGACTATGAGCTTCAGTGTGCATTCCGCCTTTCCCAGCCTTGGTCTAGAGCTGTCAGGATCCCCAAGGAGTTGAGAGCCCAGTTGGAATGCCCTGAGGACTTTGCATTTTACAAGCTCCCTTCCCACTGAGACTCACCCAACCAGACAAGCCCGCTTAAGACCCAGATAGGGTTAGTGAAGAGCAGATTTAGTTTGCAAATTGCCTGAAGTACTTGCAGCCACAAATGTCAGATCCAGTCTTCTAAGGGTAATGCACAATAATTGTGCTAATCCTGATGTAGACACATTCAGAGTACAAAGAAATTGAGTGGCTTCTCTCCCAATTTTCACCCAAATCTAAATTATTTCTTACTTTTCCTTATTATTCGTGCATGTATTTCCACCTAAGGAACATAGCATGACCACCATCTTGCCCCACATCCCAAAATCGATTCCTCAAAACAAATTCAAAGAAGATAGCACATGCCCCTGCTCTCATTCCTTTCCCAATCCCATTCAAATTCATAAGGGGAATCTCAAAACTTCATGGTCCATCTGTATTGACTTGACCTATATGACTTCTGTCTGAATAGGGAAAGAGTTCACTGTACAGTGACTGGGCTGCCACAAACTCACAATAGCTCCTGGCTCGGAGCTCAAGCTTGATGGCTTAAAAGGTTCTTGGCTGATGAGGTGAATTAGGACTTAATGTTCTGGCGTTTTATCTTCCAGATAGCAAATGCTATGTTGTCTCTGAAATAAGCCACAATAGTTTTTTCTTTTTCTTCTTTTAAAAAATTGATCTCAGAGGAGGGAGGGAGGGACAGAAGAGAGGAGGAAGAGAGGAGGAGGAGAGGAAAGGGAGAAGGAGAGAGAAAAAGAGAGAGGAGGGGGGAGGGGGAGGAGGAGGAGGAGGGGAGAGAGGGAGAAAGAGAGACGGAGAGAGAGAGAGGGAGAAAGAGAGAGAGGAAGAGAGAGAGAGGGAGAGAGAGAGAGAGAGAGAGAGAGAGAGAGAGAGAGAGTGAGTTCATTGTGAGAGTAAAACATTGATTGCCTCCAGCATGCTACCCTACTGGGGATCAAACCCAGGTATGGATATTGAACCTATCACCTTCTGGTATACAAGACAATGCTGCAACCAACGGAGCCACATCAGCCAGGGCTTTTCTTCCCTTTTACATGTTTTTAAGATTAGTTTATTGATTTTTAGAAAGAGAGGAAGGCAGAGGGAGAGAGAGAGAGAAACATCGATGTGAGAGCTAACATTGATTAATCTATTGGCTGCTTACTGCAGGCTCCCTACCAGAGATCGAGCCTGCAACCCGACCATGTGCCCTGGCCCGGATGGATTCAGCAACCTAGTGCGTCTATTTGATGACACCCAACAAATAGAGCCACACTGGCCAGGGCTCCTTCTATTTTTAAATGCCCTGTGAAGGATTTGGAAAGGACAAGAATGCCATCCTCTCTAATAGTCCTAAGCACCAGGGGCCAGCACCACTGAACACAACACTCTGCTTATATCAGTTCTAAAGAGGAAGCATATCATAGCATTTGGTCTGATGGGGAGATCATATATCTGTAATCTGTTATAGACCTAAAATGCATACACGGTTATTCTCACAACTGGGTATTCCATTGCCATTCCTGCGTTAAAGACTGGGAAAATGAGACCGAGGTAGGTGACTCACACTAGTTAACCTCAGGCATATAAGCAGAACAGGTTAGAGCTCAGGTGTCCTTTTCCCAAATCCAACAGCCTTTCTTACTGCTTGACAATGCCTATCATCAGTGGGAAAATATGCAAGACTAATGGACTTCTCTCTTCAACTCAACACGCACTTGCTGAGTGCAGATGGTATGCAGTTTCTGTGTTGGGGTGTAGAGGCTAGACTGCTGACAGGCAGCAAGCCTTGTCCTCCGGGAGTCCCCAGGTGGAGGATGATAGTCAAGCAAACAGACCATTAGGTCAGGTCAGGTGATAGACTCTGCCCCTGCAGGTAAGGTGAAATGTGACAAGAGAATGAAGGGGGACCTCTGGTGGGGAAAACCTTCCTGGTAGAGAGGAGGGTTCAACACTCAGAGCATAGAGACCATGGGATTGGGAGACCTGCAAAAAGCTTTCCATGGATCAGAGTGGAGAATTCAGGAGGGAATGGAATACTGAGAGGCTGTGTGGATCCATCATCCAGGTGTGTGTTTTTTTTTTTTTGTTTTTTTTTTTAGACCAGGATAATAGCAGAGTTTGGGTTTTATCCTATGGGCAGAAGGGAGCCATGAGGGCTCAGTAGGGATGACTGGTTGTGGATGGAGCTTTGGGAAGATCCATCTGACATCAAGGAAGAGAAGTGCACCTCCTCTCGGCTCACAGCCCCAGGGAACCTCGGAGGGCCGTGCATTGTGTAAGTGTTTAGAGAGCACTAGCTCAAAAAGTCATCTGGAATCAGCCAGAAGAAATGAGACCCATGATCAGCAGTAGATAAAAGTTTCCTTGGAATTTTTTTCCCTTTATGGTTAAAATCTTAGAGTTGTTAAAAAAAAAAAAAGTTAAATATTTTATGTATCTCTCTCTGGATTGTGTACTCCTTGAAGATACTCCCTCAATACCCAGAACAGCATCATAAAATCGCAATAAATATTTCATAATGCTTTACAATGAATGCAGTGCTGAGAACTGCTCTCCGCCTTGCCTAGCTCGGCCTGGGAGCTCATCGAAGAGGGTCTGGGGCATGTCCACCCCCCTCCCACTCTCCACCTTTATTCTACACCAAGGGAAGTGCAGGCATTTTAAAGATCGGAATTAACTTTTTTCTCTATCTTTAGCTTCAAACCTAAATATGATCTGAGAATACTAGTAGTTGAGATCATCGGCTCCCAACTTCTCACTGAAGTCAGGGAGGCACAGAATTAGAGAAGTAAAGGGTTCTAACATTAAATGCAGAATCAAGAGAGCAAGGGGTCCTGACATTATTTATTGTTGTTATTAAATGGCTTTCTGAAGTGGAATGAGAAGGGTTGTGGATTAGAATAAATGGAAAACACTGGAAAGAACCCTCAGTAAAATGTAACCACAAAAGACTCCTCAAGCCAATTGTTTTTCAAATTACTTGTCTTCCTCCTTCCTTAAAGCTCTTCCCAAACTTGCTGAGCTAGAAAATATATATATATTCACACATATGCATATAATCTTTTTCTTTCTTTTTCACTTTTTTCTTCTTTTTCACTTTTTTCTTCTTTTTCTCTTTCATTTAGCTATCTAGTAATCAAAATCCCAAATTTTCTAAGGAGATTTGAAATTGCATTATAACATCATGAAAGGGCATCTGGTAGCATGTAAATTCCTCTGGGTTTTACCTGCTTATAAAATGGAATCTGTCCAAAAGTTGGAGAGCTTATACCTTTATTTATATTCATCAAATAAATTGTCTTGTTTCTTAATTTATCCTGATAATGCCCCAATGTTACTCTCTACTTATATGTATTTGCAAACAAATCAAACAATGATATTTTATTTCTTAAATTAAATTGTATTTATGCATAGAAAAAGCTCTTACAAAATCTTGGGATTGATTTTTCTCCCTAGTTATCTAAATAGTAAGGTTTGTGTTTTTTCACTTTTCTTTTAAAAAGTTGTAATTATTTCTCTATGGTATCAATATTGTTTTAAATATCCAAGAGCTTATTTTAATCATCATTATATATCTAGACGTCCATATCCTAAAGTGCACATTAAACATTGTTAACATAAAAGTAGGTAGCTGGCAAAAATATCATTGTGACTCGGTAGCTAGAGCTCCAAATTATCAATCATACTGCACTGTGGCCATAAGCCCAAAGTTCTATAAATGCTGCTTAAAACCAACATGAACGCGATTCTCTGTGAACTTGATTCTATGCACAGAAATAGGGAATATCTCTAAACCCCAAACCTTTTCTATAAATCCAACTTGGGAGGCCTGGAACCACCACGAATATGTATTTTCTAAGAAAATCAAAGGGGAAACAAGGAGCAACTGAGTGACTTAACACACTTTTCTGTATGTTTATGCCCTTTTCATGGCTGTTGGGATCTTTGGGGTGTACACAACTCTGTCTGCTTTGGTGACGGCCATGGACCAGGGAGGGAAGGTTCTCAGATCATAAAGAGCAGCTGTTCTGCTTCTAATGTTTCTAATTACTTACACGGGGCTACCTTTCTGTTTTCACAAAGCACCTTTGTATCAATTTCCTATTTTTTAACTAGAGGCCTGGTGCACGAAAATTCATGCACTTGCGGGGGGAGGGGGGGTGTTTCTCGGGGGGTGTCCACCTGCCAGCTTAGGTGGCACTCAAACATCCCTCTGGCAGCCCAGGAGCACTCGGGGGATGTCCGACTGATGACTTAGGCCTGCAGGGAGCAGGCCTAAGCAATCAGTGGACATCCTTAGAGCTGCTGGAGGTGGGAGAGGCTCCCACCACTGCCACTGAGCTCGCAGCCAATCAGCCCAGCTTGTGGCTGAGTGGAGCTCCCCCTGTGGGAGCACACTGATCACTAGGGGGCAGCTCCTGCATTGAGCATTTGCCCCCTGGTGGTCAGTGCACATCATCGCAACCAGTCATTCTTGGGGTCGATTTGCCTTTAGGGTCGATTTGCATATTACCCTTTTATTATATAGGATAGGGCTCTTTAAGATTTAATTTTGTTATTCTGTTGATTTTACAAGCCATTTTTAAACACCACTTAATTCTGGTAAGTGGCAGTGATATTATCTCATCTGGGTTATCTAGGCAATTGTCCTTGCCTGAAAATAAATAAGGGAAATTTGCATAGCAATAGTGCACTTAGGCAAAGATCATTGCAGTTTATCACCATCACAAATGAATTCATTATTAGCATAGGAGGAGGAAATAGGAGTCATCACCCCTGATATTGAAAGGCAAAGAAAGAGCTGGCCTGTTAGCAAGTATACAATTTGTGAATGAAATTCTCTTCATAGTTCTGAATATGGACACTTTCAGAGTGCATTTGGGAAAACATCCCAAGGATACCAATGTTTTATTCAATAATTGTTTTGGAGCTAAATAGAATTTGGTGTTAACATCTTTCTAAATAAAGAATTAACTTGAGCAAATAGTTGTAGCTATTAATAACTCTATTTGAAATCATTTTTTATGATGAAAGACATTAAAGATGGAAAGCAAAATTTTTTCCCCTCAAAGGCAAATTTTCAAAAGTTCAGGTCACATTGATTCAAGAATTTGAGGTAGAGGTCTAGCAACATTAAGTATAGTTATGTTGTTAGGGTCTCATATGGCTTGGGGAGTACTCAAGTCACAGAGGCTAAAAGCAGGTGCACTGCCATCTCAGCAGCACTGCCATCTCACTGTAAAGGACCTTGACACCTAATACTTCTGGGAAAGAGGTGAAAACATTTTATTTCAGTGCTTATTCATAAAAATGCAGGGTTGCTCTACACTGTTCTACAGTCTACCTGGAGACTCTGGCCCATTCCCTTGCCCTTACACCTTTAAATACCTTCAAGCTCAGATGTTCATAAGCCTTGGGACCACCTCTCACACAGACAAAAAAAAATTGTATAAAAGGTAAAGCTAGTTGACGGTTCTTAAAGGCATATGAGTTCCTGAGTCTACTTGGGCAAAGCCCATGCAAATATTCCAAGCATATATTATCTTGCTACCAGAATTGTACTCCCCAGACTAACAGCATCCACATAATCTAGGAACTCATTAGAACTGCAGAACCTTGGTTCCCATGTGAGACACTGGATCGGAATCTTCATTTTAATGAGAATCGCATTATATGCATTCATGCATTGTAAAGTTTGAGAAGTGTTAGCCTTCTTACTTTCTATTGGTCTGGCCAGTAAAACTCAACTTCATTTTCCAACATAGTCCCTCACAAGTTGGTTACCACATACTTGATTTCCTTTGGGTCAAGTAACTCTAGGGAAATGCATAGTTGTTTACAAACATGGAACAAGTCTTTTTTGTTATTCTTCTATTTGACTAATAGAACTCTTTCACTATCTATATATATCTGAACCCTAATTATTTGTAACCCTATTAAAGGAGGTACTGTGGTCAAAAGGACATGGTTCATAGACTAACAATTTCAACATATTATGAAGTGTTCGTTTTTAAAAATTCCCCTTTTCTTTTACTTTTACTTCTTCCTATATCATAATATTCTAACTTCTCTCTTCCTCGCTTTTTTTCTGAAAAGCTCCTCCTTCTGAAGCTCAGCCTAAAACTTCTTCTAGACATCCTATTGCTTCTTCTAGCCTTTTTCTTCTTTCCCTTCAATTCTGCATCTTGAAAGACAAACAAGGATGGAAACCTTCTCAAATAGGATGGATAGGGGAAGGACAGGAATGAACAAAGGCCACATTGCAGAGAAAGCCTGGGGAAAACCTGTCTGTTAATAATGTTCTTCCTGTCCCATATACCCCTTCGTGTCTGTATTTCTCTCTAATAGATATTTTGTGGCACAGACAACTAACACCCATCAGATTTCAATAATCCTTTCTTTCTTGAGCATTCAGCTAGAAGACACTTCCTAGCTTCCTTGATTCTAGGCGGGGACATGTGATTAGGTCTCAGCAGTGAAATGTGAGGCCAGTGGTGGTGACTGTCACTTTAGGGCTGAGGCATCTAGGGCCTTCTCTCCTTTCTTTTCTTTAGCTGGCTAAATGGAGAGGATCTAATGAAAAACTCCAAAGTCCCAGGGCAATTATTCTTAACCAAGGGTGGGGAAGAAGGATTGGGAGGATAGTAGGTGCTTTTGACCTTCAGGTGTCATTTGACAATAGTTGGAGACATATCAGATTGCTGAAGGATGTTACTACTATCAACTGGGTTGGTCAAGGCCAGAGATTTTGCTAAACATCTTATAATGCATAGGATGCCCCCCCCCCCCCCCCCCCCCCAGTGCCCAGTGACAAAGAATTTCCATCCCAAAAGTCAATAATGCTGAGTTTGAGAAGCCCAGTCCTAGGGGATGGTGGGGACACTAGATGGAAGGAGCCTGGCTTCCTCATGGGGCACCCCAAGACCTGAATGTTGCCATGCATGGGACTGTGAAAGGATTAAGTCTTTGAGGGTGAAGACATTGAGATTTGAGGTTGTCTTTTTTTTTTTTTTTTTTTTTTTTAACAGTAAGCCCATCCTTACTGATAATACAATTCTACCGAGAACTGAGACTCAAGGTCTTTCTGGTGGTCTGCTGTGCAGATCCACTGATGCAAGCTTTATTGGAATGGTCTATCTTATTCAGAGATTTGAAATAAGCTGAATATTGTTATGAAAATTGCATTTTTCAGTTATAAACAATAGCCATTTACCACATCCTCATACATTTATGTCGCTACATATCAGAGCTAAAAGCAGGTACCATAGTTATTGAACAACCTCTCTGTACTCTGCGCCCCCATCCTTAGATGAGTCTGAGGCAAATTGGTCTCAATTACCTGTGTGAAGAGGCTTGATTTGGGGTTAATGTCATGGTACCACCTCCAGTTCAATCCTTTTTCAAATAAGAGAAGGAATGTTCTTCTATGAATGCATACTTAAAATATCATTTTGATTTTATAAGCATCATAGACAACTGAAAGAGGAGCCACATTATTCACAAGCTCCTCTGGCCTGGGAAATAGAAGGCAAACGTCTTGCAGCAGTATGATTGTAATTGATGGTTGTGACCACCAAATTGACTCCTCATTCTTAGACATGAAGAAGCCGACACTCAGTGGATAGGTGACCTGCCCAAGCAGAACCGAGGTGGAAACTCCCATTGCTCAACAGCCCTGGTTGCCTTCTGACTCCCTGGCTGCTTTTAGAAGCCACATCCCCAGTGTCACGTTTGAGCATCACCTTTCTCATTTACGGAGCTTTCTGCTGCTCCGCGAGGCAATTAGAGGATGAGGCTCTGCAGTGTCATATTGATCTTCCCTGTTCAATGTATAATTAGCTGTTAACATTTCATTATAATCAAGATTTACCCAGGTTCCCCATGATCCTTGACCCACGATGTTCCCAGATCTCTGAATGCACTGAGTTAGTTAATTTTGCTGCCTGATGAGAATGTGTAAAATATGAAATCTGGAATTTTGGTAGGAAGAAAAATCACATTATTTTTAATAGTAAGTAAGATTTATCAGGAACACCAATGGAAAAGCAACCTAACAAAGCAGTTCTTGCTAGTCCCAACAGAGAGGCACCAGGCTTGCAAATAAATGCTAAAAGAAGTGTTATGTTTAGTTATGTTTGAATGAAAATAACTCTTGAGTGTCATTCTTATTGATAGAAAGAGATGCTAATTATTCCGAAGAGAGAAATATCCGGATGCTTTACTTTTACCATGAATACAGCCATGGGCATGCTCAGGTACCAACACAGCCTCAGTTCGGCTTCCCATCCCCCAACTCAGGTCCTGCTGTGGGTTCCTGGAAAGGCCAGAGTGGGAGACAATGAGTAACTCACCCTGGAGAGAATCCAGGGATGGATTATGGACAACACACTGCAATGTGTCCTTTGAATTCAAAGATGAAACTATGAGGTGAGAAGGAAAGGGCTCTTCCAGGCTCTCCACAGGGTGCAGGGAGAGACTTCCTGCCTATGTAGCCACAGCTGTGTTTTCAGCATCTCTCACTGTTTGCAGCCCTGCTTCCCCCACAGAAGCCTTAACGCCTCTGAGGAAAAGAACCTCGCTCATTTTTTTTTTTTTTTAATTTCTGATTCAAGACAAACTGTTTTGTTTGATAACTTGGATCCACTAGCTTTGCAACTATACTTACCCATTTCAAATGGTCTTTTCCCCCATTTATATTTCTTATTGCAAACACACACTCAAAATATTCCTCCCATTGAATGAAGGGACATATTCACTCAGAATGCTTTTAGGTCTCATCCACTGGGACTGTTCAAGGGCAAAAAGAGATTTAAGGAAAGCCAATTGGATGCATTCCAGAGTGTCACTGGCGGTAATGGGCTTCCTGAAAACCGATGAAACTGGGGAAGACTCAACATCATGTTTGGGTATGTTTCAGTGTTGCAGCATTGTAGAAATGGTGCAGCTGAGGACACAGTAAGAGGCTGTATCTGAATGAAGGATATACTCACTTGATTGGCAAATCAGTGCATGATTATAGGGTCATTTAAGCCAACTAATGATAGCTAACTACACACATGTTGGTGTGTAGTTAGCTATCATTGACTAAATATCTTACTTTTTATTTTCCATCTCTGCTAACCTTCCCTCTATCCCTTCTTCACTTCTAGAATGCCTTCTATGGAGACTTTGCTGACCTCATTCTCCTCACTTATGCATTAACATGTATGCTCACCACTCTGTAGACTCCAGAACTTGTCCAGAGCTCTGCCTTGGGAATCAGACCCATGCATTTTGAACTCCAGTTCTATCACTTAGTGACCGACCATATGTCCTTGAATAGGCTATTTCACTTTTTTTTTTTTTTTGAGTTGTCTTCTCATTTGCAGAGTGTGGGTAATAATAGTATCTATTGTACTTTATAGATTTTTTTTTTAGTGTGAATTGAAATAAAGAATGTGTGCAAAATGCTTAGCAACAGGCCTGGCACATAGCAAGTATGTAACAATGATCATTGATGGCTTTGCTTATGGTTAGTACTGTCGTTGTAATTACTATTGTGAGGCTGGTCGGCTGTACTTCAAAACGTACCTGGAATGCAGCCATGCTGACTGGCCTCTTGGCTGCCTTCCTAGTTCAGCCACTGTTGTCCCTTGCCTGGACTGCTGCAATGTCCTGAACTGTCTTCCCGCTTTCACCCTTTCTTGCCCATACAGCAGCCAGAGCAGTCTTTTGAAATTTGCTTTTATTAGACCACATGACCTCCCTGCTAAAAACCGCTGTTGCATCTAGAAGAAAGTCCATACTCCTTCGCTACGTCTTTGGATTTCTTGCCTCAGCCTCTCTCCATCTGCTCAACCACGCCTCTTAGCCATCTCTCTTTGGTTCACTGTGCCTCAGTCATTTGGCCCTTCCATTACTCAATCCCGTGTATTCCTGCCTGGGCACCTTCATACTTGTCTTCTCTTGCCTGGAGAGCTCCATTCCCGGTATTTGCATGCCCACACCTTCCTACTGCTGGGTAATCAGCTCAAGTGCTCTCCCCTTAGAAGGGCAATTCCTGACCATTTCATTAAATAACATTTTGGGCTGTATGAAATCTCCAGTTTTTGACCATTTTTTAAATCTATAATGATGGCAACTTTATAGGATTCACCTAATAATTCTCCCTAACACTCCTTCATCGCATCACTAGATTGCCTGTGCCATTTTAACTTTTAAATATTAGACATTATTTCATTTGCAATTATATGTGGATGTGAGAATAACAAGGATTCTTACATTAAAATATAAGCTTCAAGGGGGGCAGACTAGTCTTTCTTCTTCATTTCTATATGCTTGCCACCCAGTAGGTCCTCTGTAGATATTTGTCAGCTGTTGAATGAATGAAAAAATGAATGACACCAGGCTTGATATGCCATCTGCCAGAGAGTTTTACTTTGTCAAATACTATCTGCACATCGTGTAGGCATGAATTTGTCAGGATTTCAAATAGATTCCATCTCATATAACAATGTTTGTAAATACGTACTGCCTGTTGATGCCCTAGTTGAGAAGTATTCTGAAGTTGTATTTAGATTTAGTAGAAAGACACCAAGATTGATTAGTTGCAGGATCTCCTGTGGATGAGACACTTTCCCTTACAATTCTGAAGAATTTGATTATATGAAGGAAGATTTTTGTCAGTGCATGTTGGGACAAGGTCTCAGCTTCCTTTGTTCAATGACAAGTTAATGGTGCTGTTCTGTTTCCGCAAAGAAGCTGCATCTTCTTACACATGTATTTACACTGGTTGTTATCCATTAGTTCGTAAGTAACTTACTTAGAAAACTTCCAATAGTATTTTTATGCTTGCAGATTTTTCAGTTTACCTAAAAGCCATAAAATTTCTAAATAAGCCTCCAGCTCATTTTTGTATGGCCTTATAATATTCATTATAAAAATCTGAGATTTTATGTGTCAGGTAGGACACCAGGGGGGTTTAGCAAACTTCTTTAGGCAGCCATGGTTTGCTTAATAGCTTCCAGAGACTACCTTTAGGTTCCCTAGGATAAAAAGTTTAAGGTACAGTCATGGAGAAAACATATTGTTGCATACGCCTGTTGGCTAATTTTGTTAAATTTCCATCAACTGTGGGAAAATTATAGAAAACATGATGATATTATAACATTGATTCGGTGATTTGATCTGTTTCAACTGTGAGTCCAATAGACACCCAATGAAGCAGAGTTGGCTTCATTCATCATTCTCCTGACACAGACCTCTTTAAGATTTATTTTCCCTTATTTCTGATGACTGAATAAGTTGGGTCTGGGGAAGGAGCTAGTGACAAATTCTCTGAAAACATTGCCTTCCAGGTGTGCTCTGGTGCCATAATTTGGGCTCCTGTCCAAATTCTGTCACATTCACTGGGACAAAAGAGTCAGATGGATAACCTGACTTGCTCACTCACTTCGCTGCAGGAACTTCTATCTCCATCAGATTGCCATGCACTTTCCTCAGCCACACTACATACCTTCCCTCCTCACCTCTGTCTTGCAAGAAACCTTCCTTCATGCTTTATCTAAGATATAACCCCCTCCAAGCATTTAGTGTGGTCCATTTCAAGTAAACACAATTTCTCTGTCTCTTCAGAGTTGCTCAATAATACTCGTTTGTTTGGCTGGCTGCAGAGTGAAAAGCCTTCCCCTTAATGCAAAAAATGATCTCCTTCTTCTTTGGGTTGTCTATAGACCATCTATTTCATTTTTGCCTATTTTATCTTGAAGTCTTGCAATATCTCTTCTGTTTTGTAATACAATGCAATCAGGTTTTTATAGTTCCAGGGTTTGACTTTGTGTGTGTGCATGCATGTTTCACTTTAGCTAGATTCTACTTTCCAGAAGCAGAGAAAGGAGCATTCTTTAAACCTCAGGACAGGAAAACAAGTAGCAAATTGTCATGCACTTAGAAGTTTCTTAGTTAAATAATTGCAGATGGTAAGAAACAAAAGAAGAGTGAGATGTCATAAGGAGGAGGAGGGTGGGAAAATAAAAGGGAGACCAAAGCTGTTCCTAAAATTCCAGATTCTATTATAGTACAGTGTTTGTTTTAAAATAGATGATAAACAACTGCTTGGTTAATATAAGGAAATACTCAGTCTTGCCAAATTTTTCCAAAGTCGTAGATTCAATTCTGTTTCTTCTGGTACTCTTTTCTCTATGCATTTATGACTCTGTGTCCAAATGCAGAGTCCTAAGGGTAGCAATCCAAACTAAAAGGCCAAAGCCATTAATAAATAGTTCTCATCAGGGTATAGATTGGTCTTCATTCACCGAACCTCAGAACTGATAGTGAACTTCAGCCTTCACATGGTGCGTATTTTATACCAATGACAACACATCCTCATTGATTTGGAAGCTGCTCATCAGATTTCACAGCCAATATGAAGAACCTTTAAAACAGCGTTTTTCAACCGCTGTTCCGCGGCACACTAGTGTGCCGCGAGATGTTGCCTGGTGTGCCGTAGGTGCAGACAAGACAAGAATTTTATAATTTTTCACTATTTTGTTTACTTAATATTTCATAATAAAGTAATTATAAAATACTTTCTTTGTGTTTATTTGATTCCTATTCAAGAGAATTACTTTATATATAGTCAATATAGGCACAGAGTTAAATTTTTTAACATTTTCTAATGGTGGTGTGCCTCGTGATTTTTTTCATGAAACAAGTGTGCCTTTGCCCAAAAAAGGTTGAAAAACACTGCTTTAAAAAACATGAAATCCTAGAGTTGAAAATCAATAGTTGTGACACTTAATATTTTCAATAGAAACAAATGAATATATTTATTTAAGGAGGAACATCCTGTAAAAGTAGTCTAAGGTGTTCCTAAAATGAGACCATCTTAGGAATGTTCTCAACTCAATGAACTGAATTCCTTCTGCCCCAGTTAAGAACAAACTGGTTGAATGAGATGCTGGTGAAAACAGAAGCCTCTGTGACACTCAGAATCATTGGATCACCAGGACAGATGCACACACTTTCCTGAATCTAGAAGTGTGTGTGTGTGTGTGTGTGTGTGTGTGTGTGTGTGTGTACGTGCACACGCGTATTTGCTGGACTTTGAAAATAAAAGTCCATTCTTTCAGCCAGGTGCATTCTTTTGTTGTCCTAGTAGTTATGATTTCAGGATCATCATGTCAATTTAACACTTACTGAGTGTCCAGCATGATGTTCTAGAGCGTTCAGTATAGGCTCAGCCTACAAATACTTTCCTTTTTCTCTTGAACAAAGGTGAGGAACATCTAGCCCACAGGCCATATAAGGCCCAATAAATCATTTGGTCTGGCCCAATAAGCCATCAGGGGTAAGTTAATTAAATGTTTGACCAAATATAGCAGGCTAATTTTTAAGTTGATAATTTTGTATGGCTTGCAAATGATGTTACACATATCCAAATGGCCCTTGGCAGAAAATAGGTTCCCCACCCCTGATCTAGAGCAATGTGCTCATATACCCATTCAAAGCAATGTTCCCATTTCACAGGGCCTATTTGGGGATACACATTTCCCCCAAATTACTATCTATTTTTTACAGAAAATCTGTCCAATATATGAAAGCACACAGATTAAAAAACAAAACTAAAAAAACAAAACAAAACAAAAAAAAAACTAACAACATATACATAATCTTACCACCAAAATTGGCTGTTCTCTCTGTTGTTTACATTGGGTGTTTGTTCTTCCATGACTTTTTAATATAATATTATGATTTTCATATGTAATTACTTGATTTAAAATATATATGTATACATAATATAGCAGGATGTTCTAGTGGATTAAAAGCTGCAATTTTGGCCCTTGTTTGTTTGGCTCAGTGGATTGAACACTGGCTTATGGACTGAAAGGTCCCAGGTTCCATTTTGGTCAAGGGCACATGCCCGGGTTGCAGGCTTGATTCCCAGTAGGGGGCATGCAGGAGGCAGCCGATCAATTGATCAATGATTCTCTCTCATCATTGATGTTTCTATTTCTCTCTTCCTCCCCTTCCACTCTAAAATCAATAAAAATGTATATATTTTTTTAAATAAAAAAGCTGCTATTTTGTCTGATTATTAAAATGATGGGGCATCTGAGTCCCAGGTGCCTGCTTTCAGGAGCTGATGTGAGAGGGAACAGTCAGCAGTGGGTGGGGACCAAACAGGAAAATTGGGAAATGAAGAGTCCTTTGGAGCTTTGAAATGTAAGAAGTCCTTCCATGCCCTTAAGTCACAAAAACAGTTTACTGCATGGTCTTCTATTATTAGTACAATTTTTAATTTTCTCATGTAATCCACCTGTTATTCACTTGTATGTAGTAGACGGAGGGATTTTTTTCTCTTTCTCCCCATTTAGTGAACCAGTTTACAACCACCACCCACTAAATAACTCCTCATCCTTCCACGACTGATACACAAGGAGACAGTGGTCCTGGATGTGACCACTGTGATATATGTGGATGGGTTTCTAAGCTCTCTTTTTGGCCAATGTGTCTGTTCTTATACCAATACTAGAGGCCCGGTGCATGAATTTGTGCACCAGTGGGGTCCCTTGGTCTGGCCTGCGGGATAGGGCTGAAATTAGCTCTTCAACCTCCCCTGAGAGGTCCCAGATTGCGAGAGGGCACAGGCCAGGCTGAAAGACCCTACCAGTGCACAATTGGGGCCAGGAAGGGACATGGGAGGTTGGCCAGCCGGGTAAGGACCACGGGAAAGCTCCAGGGCATGTCCAGCTCATCTCGCTCAGTCCCAATCCAGCTGGACCCCAGCAGAAAGCTAACCTACTGGTCAGAGCGTCAGCCCCCTGATGTCAGTGCACATCATAGTGAGCAGTTGAGTGGCCTTAGCATATCATTAGCATATTACACTGCGATTGGTTGAATGACTGACCAGTCAATTAGACACTTAACATATTAGGCTTTTATTATATAGGTTTATAATCTAGTAACAAAGTCTTCTATGGTTTTTAGTAAAGTCTAATAATATTCTCCATAAGGGCCTAATGTATTTTTGTCCACTGTCTTATTATAAACTGTTCAGACATACAGAACAGGTTTAAAATTTTATAGAGAACACTTCTACATTACCACCTGGATCCTGTTTAAAATTTTATAGAGAACACTTCTACATTACCACCTGGATCCTATCATCAACATTTTATTTTACTTATTTTATCACATACCTATTAATCTATTCATCCTTCTACCTATGCATTACTCTATCTCAATTTGGGTGTGCTTTAGAGAAAATTGTAGACATCAGTATACTTCCCCAGAAGAATTTTAGTATGCATATCTTTATATAGAGTTCAACTTATTTATAGTTTTTTATGACTTCATTTATTTGAACTTCCAAATGGGCTATATTTATCCACAATAAAAAAATCATAATGATGGAATCATACAGTGTGTACTCTTTTGTAAAACGCTTCTTTCATACAGCTTAATTATTTTAAGATTCATTCATGGTGTTGCAAGTACCAGGGCCAATTAGTTATTCATTGTTGCAGAGCTGCATTCCATTGTATGAATTTACCAGCTTGTTTTTTTTCATTTTCTTGTTAATGGACACGGGCTGTTTTCAGTTTTGGGCTTTGATGAATAAAGCTGTTATGAATATTCTTCCCTTAGTTTTTTGGTGAACACATGTTTTCATTTCTCTAGCAATGGAATCGCTGGAATATGGGTGTGTAGTTAGTTTTATGTTTTCAAAAAATCTGCCAGAACTTTTTCTAAAGTGGTTATATATCATTTGGTATTTCCACCAAAAGTTAATGAGAGTTTCAGTTGTTCTACAACCTCAACACACATAAATTTGACAAGAAAGAAAAGATAATTACAGTAGCCATCCTGTCAGTAGGGAACCACATCTCTCTTTGGTCTTAATTTCCATTTTCTTGTTGACCAATGATGTAGAACATTTTTTTTTTATATTGCTTATTGACCATTTAGGTATGTTCTGCTGTGAAAGGTCAGCTTAAATATTTTGTCTTTTTTTCTTTTAACCTGGATCGGAGATTTCCACTGAGCAGAGTATCCTAGACGGGCAGCTGTTTCTGTTAGCACTTTATGGCATTGCCTTCTCTCCTGACTTCCTTCATTCCCAGGTAGAAGTGAGGGATTGGTTTTACTGTCATTCTTTTGAAGATAATACGTGTTTTTTTTTTTTTTCTTCCAGATGGTTTAAAATTTTTTTTCTTGATCATCGTTTTCAGCACTTTATCTGGGATATGTCTTTGTATGTAATCTGAGGGTTCTTAGAGCATTTGTAGTTTGATGTTTTTATAATTTTGAAAAAGTTTTGGCCAATATCATTTTAAGTAGTGTTTCTGCCCCCCACTGAAAACTAGGATTCTGGCTTTATCTATTTCTTCCTGGTGTTCTATTAGTGTTAGCTGATGTAGTTTGAGGGCACATTTAAGGTATGTCATGTGTTCTTATTCTATTGTTTTACTTACCAGACAACCCTTTGGATATTTTTTATTTATATTACCTCTTGTCTGATAGTTAATACTTTTTTTACTTCAAATTTAACTGTTTCAACATTTTTTGAAGGATTTTTATAATTTATTTTGAATAAGATTAGTCTATTCAGTATGAAAAATGTAAGGAGAAGGGAGAGTGTAAGTCTTTCCATCATTTTTCTGTGTCTCTTATTTTAAGCGTCCTCTTGCAGACAATACACTGTTTTGTTTTTGTAAAATTTCAACCTGGAAACGTCTGTTCTTTAATATGTAAGTCTAACCTATTTATATTTATTGATTACTATAACATATAACATTAGGGAGTATTTCTGCCATTCTACTTCATGTACTCTATTTTTATTCTCTCTCTCTCTCTCTCTCTCTCTCTCTCTCTCTCTCTCTCTGTTTTTGTCTGTTTTCTCCTTTCCTGTTTTCATTTAGGCAGATTGGGTTTTCTTCTGATTGTTTAAAAGCTAAACATTCTATTTTTGTCCTTAAGTGCCTTTAATCTAAAAGTGTTCATAATTATTTACCCCTATTGATGTTTTTCAAACTTAACAATATCTTTACATTCTCACTAACTAGTAATTATTTGTGCACGTTCTTGAATCCACCCGGTCCCCTCATTCCTTCAGTCCTCTCTCCCATCATGTTACTATTATCTAGAATTCTAGTTGTGGACTATAATGGACATTGTCTTTTCCCATGTTCTCTCTCTCTCTCTCTCTCTCTCTCTCTCTCTCTCTCTCTCTCTCTCTCTCTCTCTTTTGTCTTTAATCAACTTGTCACAGTGCCCTGTTGATGGCAGTGACCTTGATTGTTGCTGCTGACTTGTGGGAGAAGGACAGGCAAGGACTGTCTCAGGACATCTCAAGGAAGAAGTGAGAGCAGAACCTGACTTTTCCTTAAGCTCATTGCCTCACAGCTCCATCCACTCACCTGCCCTCCATATACATCAGTTTAAAAAAATCTTCAGTTACCTCGGGGTTTTTCTCACTTTTTAAAAGTTCCTGGAGTCCATACTTTCCTCTAGCTTCTCCTATTTCTCTAGTGTTGACCTTAGGAAGAAAGCCTGCCTCAGTTGGAGCCTTCCCTGGCTGCTTTATGCCTTTGAGGGCATCAGAGTGAATTCCCTGGGCAGTGCGGAATTCTTGTCATAGAGGCCACGGTGCCCTGGGCGACGGTAAAGTAGCTGCTGAACTAATTTAGGGGATGAGGAGAAAAATAAAAATGTAAGAGTGGAAAGGTATTGACCATTTTATTATTCTGAATACCTGAGAATCCTCCTGGGGATTCCCTTCCAACAACCTGAGGGCAGTCTGAAAGTCTAATGAGGGTGAATGGTGGTGGCTATTGACAGACTTCCCCTCTGGATTCCTGCAGGTGTGCAGCTGGGGGGGGGGGGGAGGGGGAGGGGCGCTACCAAGCATGTGAAGTTTGAATATTGTTATGTCATTAGTACTAGTTCAACAAGGGGAACCCCTGCTTTACCCTCCTTTTAGGACAGATTTGATTGGGTATTTCTCTCTCTGTGTGCAGCCGCTTCCATTTCTCAAGGCCACAATACTTGTATGTCAATTGTTTTCTTATAAATGTCTTGTCTGAAAGACACATTCCTGGCTACAGACACTGGGCAAAGCAAAGCACCTGAGCAAAGTGCCTCAGAGTGTAGAACGGAGTGGAAGGAAAAAGTAACAAGTGGGTGACAGTTCGTGTGAAAAGGTTGTAATTAAGGGCAGGTTCCCTCAGCCCTGCCCTGGACCTGCTCTGAAGGCAAAGGGACACGGGTGCCTCGGGTGTCTCAGGCAGCCCTTGACCCTGCCAAGTAGACACACCTTCAGTTAACACAGAGCAGTGGAGAGTCCAAAGACTTCCAAAGCTGCTTCCACCCACAAATCACAGAGTTGGGAGGGACAGACTTTCTCATAAGAGGGGCTGGGAAAAAATACACAGAGGTGGCACCTGAGGATTTGGGTGGCCCTCCCTGGCAACCTGACAAAAGCCAGGAGAGTGACATGCTTCTTCCACTTACACAGCCTGGGCAGCCCTCCTGCAACAGGCCTGGGCACCAGGCAACTCATGGAGACCATGTACAAGAAAGGCTCACTTTGCTGGCAAAAAGGCAAGGTATGGGGCTGCCTGTCCCATGTGTCTTGCAGCCCTTACCCAAGATGTGGCCTTCCATAGCATGACGGACGGGCCAGCTCTCAAATGTGGGACTCTGTAGTTGGAAGGTCAAAGGCAAAACGCTCCCTCCCATCAGCCCATTAGCTCGGGCCGGGGTTTGTCCATCACTGACCTCCTAGTCCCAGGGGGAGTGATGTTTGGATGAGCAGCGATCCCCTGGGCAGATCGTGTCACTAATGAACCCTGATGGCTATGAGACACCTGAAACCCGGGATCAGGGGGTCACCCCAGAATGATGGCACTCAGAACTTGGTCCGAGGCCAGCAGCGATTAAAAGCAGAGCAGTGTGACAGAGAAGGAGAGCTGCAGTCAAAATGCCTGGCTCTCTAAGTGGCCAAGGGCTGCCGGCCTCGACCTCTGCAACGGGGAGTTCTCCCGCCTCCACCTGTCACCTTAGGAAGAAGGCTCTGTGGTAGAGACGGTGGCAGTGAAAAAGCAGGGATATGAAAGATTATGCTGACAATGCTGGCTGCATCGCTGAGGTCTAGAGAGGAAGGTGCTGGGCCCAACATCATCTAGCTGTGAGTATTCCATTCAGCCAGTCACCCAAACGTGGTGATGCTGTGGGCAGTGAGCACAGCTGTACCCACTAGAGCAGAAAAAACTCTCTTGGAGGATTCCACTGATTTTTTCCTTTTTAGAAAAGCACTCTTTAAGAGGGACCTACTACTTGTGTGAGAACAATGTTTTGCAGTGAATCCCAGTGTTTATGGGGTAACTTTGCTCCCTACCCGCATCCCTATGACCTCACCTCTTTCTCAAACATATCGGTCACTTCTGGACCCTTCTTTCAGCCCTCCTCATCCTCTCTGAAATCTGCCCTGACCATCAGTTCTGACCTTTCCCTCCCGCTGTGACGGATGATGAGAGGCAGGGAAGGTGGGAAGTGGGCAGCAGGAACCTCAGGAGTGCTGCCAGGAGGCTGGGACTCAGTACAGCCCTCAGAGCTTGGTCTCCCTCATCCACAGGGGCCTGCGGCCTCACAGAGGGGCCTCTGTTTGGATCACTTCTAATACCAAGCCCCGAGTCACGCCTGATTGACAGGGCCATCATTGTTTAGAACGGAAAGGTCTCGGTCCCTAGGGAGGGAAACTGAACAACATAGGCTCATCTCCCGGCTACTTAATCCTAAACAAAGACAAACCTTGTTAAGTCAAGTGCAGTGTTTGGAGAGGTTATCTACCTCAGTGCAGCTGCCCAAAGTTGCAGCTCCACCCTAGCCCGTGTGGCTCTGTTGATTGGGCATCATCATGTGCGCCAAGAGGTTGCCAGTTTGATTCCCAGTCAAGACACATACCCAGGATTTGGGCTCCATCCATGGTAAGGGGTGTGCAGGAGGCAGCTAATGTCTCTCTCTCTCTCTCTCTCTCTCTCTCTCTCTCTCTCTCTCTCTCTCTCAAATATATATATATATATATATATATATATATATATATATATATATTTTTTTTTTTTTTTTTTAAATAAAAAATAAAATTGCTGTCCCACTGCTTGCCTAGGGTCAGCCAAGTCAGGGGAAAAGCTTTTCCCTGAGGCAGCTTTCAGACTTTTCCAGGAAGCTCTTGGGGTGCAGCTCTTACTCTGACTGGTCAGTGACTAAGGCACAGTCTCCCTCCAGCTTCATTTTCTTAGTCATGCAATAAGCAAATGCTTCTTTTATGTCTGGGTTAGTGGATCTCAAACTCTGTAGTGCATCAGAATCATCTGCACAGATAACCCTACTCTGTGCAAGAAACAAAATCACTATCTCGACAAGATAGCTGCACCATCATGTTCATTGTGGCACTATTTCCAGTCACCAAGATATATATAATATATATATATATTTTAGAGGCCCAGTGCTTGAAATCCATGCATGGGTAAGGGTCCCTAGTGGCTACAGGCTGCCTACTACCTCTGCTGCAGGCCAGAATGGGGCTGGCCCGGGGAAGGGGCTGCTGGGGGTTGACTGGCTGGCCCCACCCACAGATTGAACTCCTGGTTGAACAATTTGCATATTAGGCCTTTATTATATAGGATTATTCAGCCACAAAGAAAGAAAAATCTATATTTTGAGACAACATGGATAAAACATGAGGCCATTATGCCAAGTGAAATAAGAGAGAGAAAGGCAAATACTGTATGATCTCACTTATCTGTAGACTCTTGAAAAAACTGAATTCATAGATACAGAGAGCAGATTTGTGGTTGCCAGAGTGGGGGATGGGAAAATGGGTGAAGGTGGTCAAAAGGTACAAACTTCCAGCTATAAGATAATTAAGTTCTGGGAATGGAATATACAGCCTGGGGACTGCATATTTGAAAGCGTCTAAGAGAGTAGACTTTAAAAGATCTCATCACACACAAAGTTGTAACTGTGAGGTGATGGGTGTGTTAACTTACCTTGTTGGGGTAATCATTTTGCAATATACACAAAGGTCAAGTCATTGTGTTGTATAGCTTAACCTTACACATTGTTATATGTCCATTTTGCATCCATAAAGCTGGAGACGGGGGAGACCATCTGATTGTTGGGCTCCACCCATGAGCCTCTGATTCCGCAGGTCTGTGGCGGAGCCTGAGAATGTGCATTCCTAACAAGTTCCCAGCTAGAACTGATGCTACAGGCCTGGTGCTCACACCTTGAGAACCACCGATACAGAAGCTGAGCCCTAAAGATTTAAATGCAGGTGTGTCTTAGTTTGGTTTCTCTCAGGAGCTGAAGATGAGGCAAAGATCCCTGGGCAGAAGGTTTAGTTGGAAGATGATCCCAGGGAACTCTGGGAGGGGAATGGGGAGATGAGAGAGAAGGAAAGAAGGAAAATAAAGGTCATGTCAGTGACCTCCTAATACCATCTGAGGCAAAACTCCACCAGGGTTGCCTGGGACATGGTGTGGAACATGCCTCTGAATCTCCCAACTGGCAACCTGGGTGTCACCCTGTCCGCCATTGTCTGTGGGCTTTACCTGCCCAGCATTGGGGTCCAGGCAGGCAGGTGTGGGTCAGAGGACGGCAGCAAAGGTCAAGAGTTGGTGCCTGGCCCTAACCGGTTTGGCTCAGTGGATAGAGCGTCAACTTGTAGACTCAAGGGTCGCAGGTTCGATTTCGATCAAGGGTCAAGGGCATGTACCTTGGTTTTGGGCACATCCCCAGTGGGGGGTGTGCAGGAGGCAGCTGATTGATGTTTTTCTCTCATAGATGTTTCTGACTCTCTCTCCTTCTCCCTTCCTCTCTGTAAAAAATCAATAAAATACATTAAAAAAAAAAAAGAGTTGGTGCCTGAGTGTGGTCAGGGGGGCCTGGAACCAGAAGGGCCTCAGGCAGGTCACTGACAGGCATTGCCACTCGGGCCTGCTAGTAACATATGCCATTTGGGGAAATCACTTATGTACACAGTAATTCCTAATAATTTCAGACAGAGAATATTAAAATTTCAGAACGAATTGCCATGTCAAAACTTTCCTGTATGGTTGGGAACATAGGGCCAGGTTTTGTTTTTTGGGCCCAACCACTTTAATTCTCTAGGAAAGAAAGCCACCTTCCTTTCGCTCCAGACTTTTCCATTAGCGACTGGCCACCATGGAAACAGGACACCTGTTTCCAAAATTAGGACAGAAACCATGGAGTCTGCCCAACACGCCTCCCCCCCCCCTCCCCCCATGCACATCACCACCTACCTCCACAGTCATTACCACCATCACCAATGTGTGAACACATGTATAATACACACACACACACACACACACACACACACACACACACACGGGCACCCACACAGGGACTGGGCTTGCTAAGCTACTCTCTCTTCTCTTTCTCCAGTGGCCGGCTCCATGGCTGGTCAGATTTCTCCCACTATGGCTGTCCCCTCACCCAGGGAGAGTGGCCTCCGTGCAGTCCCAGCTTGCTCCTCTTCCCTGTTGCCCACCTTGGTGCACACCTGGTTTGAGTGCGCTGAGGCACTCAGAAGACCGTCATAGACTGAACTCAATGTGATCAGGCTTCTGAGCTGAAGGCTGTATGACTTCAGACAGGTTACATGGCCTCTTAAGCCTCAACTTTCTCATCAGTAAAAGTGGGAGAATATGCATTCTGTCTCTACGGAATTGTTGCAAGAATTAAATGCCTTAGATGTGTTGTTCACCAATTATTAGTTCCTAAAACATTGAGTTGGATTTCACAGAGTTGTTGTAAGAATTAAATAAAACTGTATGTCTATAAAGTGACCAGTGCCATTCTCAGCATCCAGCAGGCCCTTTGGAAACAGTGGACATTATAAATAATCACTACCCTGTGGGCGTAGCTGTGAAACGAGTATCTGCCCACACGTTCTGTTAAATTCAATGCTGGAGGCTTCTGATCCTAAAGCGGCCTGCCCTCTTAGAGCTTACCCAGTCCTCCAAGCCAGGGCTGGTTCTTCCCGTCGCCCAGTGAACGTGGGCAGTATTGGGTGGCCTCTTGGTGGTGGGCAGGGGCCTCCCAGCACCCTCTTCACTGCCATCTCCTGCCTGAAGATAGCGATTCCTTGCTCCTAGTAAATATGCTTTGCTTTATGAACACACATTATAGCGCGCCGTGCTGAGTTAAATAAACATTTCACTGTCTTTGCAGACCATGAAATTACTCAAATTTTAATCTGTTATATAACAAAGGGAGGCTTTTCCTTTAATAGGTTCCACAGAAATAAGTAATTTATGAACATATTTTCGAACTGTTTGAAGGCAGATGAAAGAGTAAAATGACATGTTAGGAAAGAACACTCGTCCAAGTCCCGGTTTGGGGACTCGGGGCAGGAGGACTCACAGTCCCCCCCACAGGTTGGATCTGGAATTAGACTCCCCTGGGGGTGGCAGCTTCCTGGCCTGAGAGACACAAGAATTCCTCCTGCATCCATAAAAGGCCAGCTGCACCAAAATAGGCACCTACAAATAAATATTTCTAATCCCTTTCCCAACACCAAATTAGCACTTCCTGTAACCACATCATAAAATCCAGACAGACAAGAGGTTATTGTTTTCCTTCTGTATCTCACCATGTGGCAAAAACATGACCAGAATCTGCTGAATTGCTTGATGTGATGCAAGAAGTACTTACATGTGTGTCTACAGAGCAGCCATGGAGGGGATGCGGGAGGTATTTAGGCTTCCCTGACTCCTGTAAAGTACTGTGCTGATGGCTTGACAGTGCTTGTTCAAGGTATTCATTGCCAAAGGGAATCAAATCTATTTTAAAGTATGATTTACAAATATGGCATATCATATCATAATGATACTGTCTGATGATTTTGTACCTATCTCTGCAGTCATCACCCAATCAATATTTAGGATATGTCTACCATCTCAGAAAATTCTTTTAGATCTCTTTCCTGTCAATAACACCCCTCCACCCTCCCAAGTAACCATTATTTTGCCATCTATCACTGATATTATTGAACTTTGAGATTATATAGTATTCTCATACGTCTGGTTTCTTCTGTTTAACATAACATTTTTTCAGATTCATTCATATTATTGCATGTATCAGTAATTCCTTCTTTTTTATAGTGGGGTAGTATTCCATTGTATGGGGTATACCATGATTTGTTTACCCATTCACAACTTCATAGACATTTGATCTTTTAAGTTTTGGCTATTATGAATAAAACAGATGTGAACTTTCTTGTACAAGTGTTTCTTTGGGACATACACCCTCATTTCTCTTGAATACATATCTATATAAGTATTATTACTGGGTCATATGGTTAAGTGTATGATTAACTTTATTAGAAACTGCCCAAGAGTTTTCCAAAATGGTTATAACATTCTACACCCCACCAACAATGCATGATATTCTAATTGTTCCACATCTTCATCAAGTCCAGCTCTTAAAAGTCAGGTAATATTCTATTTCCTGTGTCTACTCCCCCTGCTTGTAGAAAACGTTTGTCATTTTTGGAAGGCCTCCCACAAGCCTATTAAACATACTTACTTTAACTATTACAACAACTTTCCCAAGCAGGTATTTTTATTTTTCCATGCACAGATGAAAAGAGTGAAATAAATACATTCTCACAGCTAAGATGGTGCCACACCAAGATTCAGCTTGTGCTCCTGGCTCTGGGGGCCGCCGAGGGGAGAGGCAGCAGGAGCCTCAAAGAGCACCTCTCCCTTCCTGCTGAACTTGGGGCTCGGGGTGAGGGCTGAGGCCCAAGGCCTCATGTTTACAAAGTGGTATAGTCTCATGTCTCTCTGTTGTCAGATATCTCTTTGTTGTCAGATGTCAACCTTCTTCTTGCAGGTCTTCAAGACAAGTTAACCTAAAGGTAGGTTGTCTTGAAGACCTGCAAAAAAAAAAACAAAACAAAAAAAACAAATGCCACCACTATGTTGCTTATGTATTTTTAACGTGTGTGAACACAGATTTCAGTTTCTAATATCACACTGAAATTGGTTTTGCCACTGTGGGAGATAATTTTTTAAAAAGTGATATTGCTGTGTGAAATTACCTTGAAAACTCCCACACTGGACAATCTGAATCAGTGGTCTCCCCATTGCTTAAAAGAACCAGGGTGAGGGCTGTAGGCAGGGGAGGTATGGAAGGCTAACGTTTGCTGAAACCAGTAGTTCTCATCCAGGTCAGTTGGTGGAGTTTGCTTCTCTAAAATGGTGTATTAGTCAGGGTTCTCCAGAGAAACAGAACCAACAGGAGATATAAATGGAGATTTATTATAAGAAATTGCCTCATGGGATTATGGGGGCTGATATTCTGCGCCCACATCTGCTGGCTGCAAACTGGAGCCCAGGAGAGTCATGTACAGTAGTTTATGAAGGCCTGAGAACCAGGGAAGCTGAGGGTGTAAATTCCTGCCCAAGGACAGGAGGAGACCTATGTCCCAGCTCAACAGGCAGGCAGAGAAGGGACTAATTCTCCCTCTTCCACCTTTTGTTCTATTCAGGGACAGGATGATGCCCACCTACTCTGGGGATAGCAATCTGCCCATTGAATACTCAATTCAAATGCTGATCTCAATCAGAAACACCCTCACAGACACACCTAGAAATTGTACTGTTTAACTGTATCTAGGCATCTCTTGGTCCAATTGAGTTGACACATACAATTAACCATCACAAATAAAATCTGCAGCAGGCATGGCCTGAGCAAGCAATGACACAGTTCCAGAACAAATAGAAAGGTCATTTGTTTTTTTGTCAATACAATATACCTACAATTAATTTTTCATTGGGGGGTGGGGGTCTGACTTTTGTTCATCAGCTTCTAGGCAATGGGTGTTTACACATATTCTCTTATTTAATCTCCACCCTGCCCTGTAAGAGAAGAATTTTGTCTTCATTTTTCAGATGAGGAAGTTGAGGCTCAGAGAGGTTAAATAGCTTTTCCATGGTCACACAGCAGGGGCAGAGTTGCAATTTTATTCAGATCTATCTGACTTAGTCCATTATATGATGCTGTCTCTCCCAAACAGAAGTTTTTGTTACACATTCCATAAATTAAGGTTATTTGCCTTAAAAAAATGCATAAATGTTTAACAAGCCAGAATGTCCCCTGATGTACAATATGAATCAATGTTGCGCAAAAATTATACTTAATACTCCCTGGACAACATTTATTATTTTTATGAGGTACTTTCATCTACAAAAGAGCATGAATCTATGGACTCAAAAAACCTGAATAACAGTCCAAGTTTAACTAGAAAATTAACAGCTTTTCACTAAGATTCTAAATGAAAAGCAGAGACTCCAATTGTCTGGGCTCCAACTAATCAAGACCCTCAGACCCCTTTTATACCTGCAACAGCAAACAACGAAAAAGAAACAGACATTTCTAAATCTCAGCTTCCAGAGTGGATCGGGGTTTGTTCCCACCCAGTCCAGCCCCTACATCTACTACATCTCTGAGAATCATCTTTTAATTGGCATTCAGGAATGAGAGCCAAAAGTTACTGTGGAACTCTCTCTCCTCAGAGAAAGAGTCCACTGCGTTCACTCTTCTGTACATTAAAGACCTGAGAATGGAGTAGTTTGTTTTAGAAATGTTTCAGTCACAGTGATCGAAGCTAAAGGACTTCCTACTTAGCCCTCAGTTACCTAGAACATGGAATTAATCAAAATTCCCTGTTGCCTAAGCATTTATCTTAATTAAGGTTTTGCTGTGCTCCCAGACTTTTTTTTTTTTAATTAAATGCATCCTTCTGGTGACACTGACAAGTACAGCAGATGAGGGTGAGAGGGAGGCGGTGGCTTGAGTAGACCTGAGCGATAAACCAAAGGCTCGGCTGGTCAGAGTGGAGGAGAAGTTGGAAGGAAGCCAAATGCAGCCCAATCAGCTTCCCAGAATGAGTCCCCGGCCTCCGCTGGTTATTTCTAAACTGGGGAGACACACATCTTCGCATTTACTTGAGAGAGCATCCTGAATGCACCCTTGGCCAGAGGAGGCGGCAGAGCTGGGCTGCCCCTCCCCCTGCCATGGCCTACCCTCAGGGGAACTTGAAGTCTAATATTTTGTTCCTGAGAGATTGGCTCTGTGGTTTTGCTGTTGCCATTTGCTTTACCATCTGAAGTGCTAAATTTACTCAGTCCTGGTCTGAAAATTGAAGGGGACACTTTGGTTTAAGTCCCCCGAGGAATGAAAGCAGAAAGAAGGAAATGGGAAACGCATTAATCTCACACACCAAAAACAAACACAATCGAGAGAATCCAGGCTGGGCCACGTGTGTGGTTCTGAGAGCCACTGACCGAGCTGTGCCCTTGGAATAATTAACATGTATGACTCACTCATTAGACTTCTTGTGGAAGAGAAGTCGCTCAGGGGCTCAGGCATCTTGGGAAATTCTATCCTGTCTTTCAGGCTACAATAAGTAATTTAGAAGGGTCCTGAATGCTAAGTTACTGAATCTTTTTTTGCAAATTCACCAAAACCTTATCTTCAATATCCACATAGCCTGATCTAATCACTCTTCGAGGCCAATTCAAATGCACTTTCTCCTCTCCCCCACCTCCTGTTAAAAGCAGTTTTTCCACCTGCACCCTCACAGGATAATTTAGCTAGCCCAAGGATTTGCATCCTTTTGCCTGGAGAAACACTTCCTCAGTGGCTCAATGATTTCAATTCTATAAAACAAAATGTGTGTTATTAAAAGACAGCAGCACATCAGGTATTTCTTTAGTAGTAGTAGTAGTAGTAGTAGTAAAAGCAGTAATAGCTACATTTAACTTTATTCTAAAGTCATAGAGGACCAGCTTCAGAAAAACCAGAGGGAAATATTTCTAGAAAACAAAACAGGGTATTCAGTGTATTCAGTACAAAGAGCTGGACCCCCAGAATTACCTGGTCTGGATAATTCTTTAAAAAATGGTTTAGCCAGACCCCTTGTCAAATTCTCCACAAGCCTTTATCCTTTTGTATGTTTCTGCATATTCAGTTGAGTAATTAAGCTTAGCTAAGAAAATAACAGCAGCATGTTTTTAGTTGTTATTTCTAATGACTTTCCTTTATGGCTGTCTACGTTAGAGTTCTTTTCCAAGCACAAAGAAAATAAAACAAAGCAAAGAGAAGCCCGTAAAATTAAACCATGCTGGACATTTCTAGGCCTGAATATGAAAGATTGTTATGTGGTGTTGTTGTTTTAAATATAGTTCACTAGTTTCTAATCTTAATTAATGACTGTAGAAAGCTTCAGGATTTGTTGTTTAGTTTTTCTGGTCACATTGTGCCTGGGGCTTGATTCTCTTACTCAAGCACATAGTTGTTACTATTTATTAATTTTTACTGAACATCGGCAATGCACTTAGATGCCACTAGGAAACCAGAATTAGCTATGGCTGCTCTTCAGTGAATGCGACCTCTGAATGCAAGGGGATTCAACCTGTTTCCAGAAGGCAAGGGAGGCACCATGACATGGGCTGAGGATGGCACAGTGTGCCAAGCTGGCTTTGTGGGTCTTAGGCTATTTCCTGGTCAACCATTTGACTTTGCTTGGTTGTGGAGGAAGGTGTGAAGTAGCAGCTGCAGGGAGGATTGGTGGTGTGGGAATCACTGGAGGCACATTCCCTTAGGCTGAGGAAGGCGTGTTCTCCAACCTCCCTGGGAAATAAGATTGAATCTATGAATTTAGTTGTATTGTACCTTGACCCTGGGTGTGAATGAGTGAATAAGAGAATGCAAAGGGCAAGGAAAAGGAAGTGAGGGCTGAGCCTTTGGCAGCACTCAGAATTGGGGGTGGGGAGGGGAACAAGAAAAGGAGCCCTCAATAGCATGGTTACAATTTGAAGAGATATTAGACAACAGCAAAATGTCTGGGAAGGAGACCTGTTGATTCTTAAAAAGTTTCTTTCTATTGAATTACCATTTTGAGTGAAATTTACAGATCTCAAGTGTACAAGCTCAATGAGCGTTGACAAATGCATATGTGCATGGTGACCCACATTCCTGTCAAGATGTAGAATGCTTCCACCACCCAGAAAGTTCCTTTCTGTCCCTAACTAGCCAATTGCTACTCCCTACACTCTTACCAACCTTGGGACATCACAGTTCTGATTTCTGTCTCTATATCTTAGCTTTCCTTGTTCTTGGACTTTATTCACTTAGGTGTAATCACACCTTATCTACCTTTTGATGTCTGTCTTCAACCACTCAGCATGTTTGTGAGTGCCATTGGTGTCATTATATGTATTGGTCTTTTATATTCTGAGTAGTATTCCACTGTATTGCTTTACTGCACTTTTAGAATCCATTCTTCTTGTAATGGCCATTTTTTCTTCTTCAGTTTTGGCTACTATTAATAAAGCAGCTATGAACATGCTTAAAATACAATTTTATTTCTCTTGAGCAACAGCTAGGAGCAAAATTGCTGGGTATAATATAGTTATATTTTTAGTGTTATAAGAAACTGCCAGAGAGTTTTCCAAACTGGTTGTACCATTTCACATCCGTTGGCAACAGGGAGTTCTAGCTGCTTTGCATCTCTTCTATCCAACTTTCATATGGTCAGTCTTTTACATTTTCATTCCTCTACTGGTGTTGAATATTTTTTTCATGTGCTTATTGGCCATTTCCCTGTCTAATTTTTGTGTGACATTTTTAATTGGTTGGTTTTCTTCATATTATTAAGTTGCAAAAGTTCTCTATGTATTCAGTGTCCTAGACTTTTAGTCAGAAATACCTAATAGGAATATTTTCTGGTAGTTTATGCTTTGTCAATTTATTATCTTCATGATTGTTTCTTGTTAAGCAGAAGTTTTTAATTTTGATGAAGTCCAATTTATCACCTTTTTTCTTCCATAATTAATAATTTTTAGGTCCTACCTAAGAAATCTTTGTTTTTTTCAAGGTCACAAAAATTCTCCAATATGTTTTCTTTTAGAGATTTGTAGACTTATCTTTTATGTCTAGGTCTAATTAATTTCAGGGTATAAGTTACAATTGTGAAATAAGGGTTAAAGTCTACTTCTTTCCCCTATTGATTTCCAGTTGTTCTGACACCACTTGTGAAAAGTTTTCTCCACTGGATTTCTTTGCAGCCTGCTAAGTCCAGCGTTTGACTAGGAAGAAGTCATTGGTAACCTAAAAAAGAAAAAAAAAAAATTGGGGAGTCTGGAGAGATGCCAAGAAAAGGAAATGAAAGAACTTTAACAAGACAGAGCACCAGAAGCCAGATTATAGTCTGAAGAATAGGAAGCAGATACAATGGAGAAATCACAGAGGTATAGATCACATATCTAAAGAACTTTGCTATAAAAAGAAAGGTTAAAATAGGACAACAATTCAAAAATAATTACATCTAGGTCAAGATACCAGATGGATGCTTATTGTCAGGCAATGGGTTAGGGAAACAATAAGGCTAAGGTGGGACTTCCAAGGGCTTTGGCTGGGAAATGGCTCAGATGACCTCACTTTTCCAGGGGCCTTGCCACAGGCATAGAATCTTTTCTGCCATTACACTGACCCCAGGAAATACACATTTATTGTGCAAACATCTGTCCAAAATACAAGACTTTCTTGGTAAAAATATGTATGCATAAGTATGTATGGCTGGGGGCAGAGCCCCCGGGAGAGGTAGTGTCTGTGTCTGTGTCATGTGAAGACGCGGCACACCTCCCTGCACCTAAAGGAACGCTGGGGTGACTTAGTGCCCTCACACATTGCACACGATGGGCAGAGGACATGCCACCTGCTCTTCTATAGGAACGCTGTCCTGAAACATCTGCATGGCTGAGGAGGACAGTGCAACTATTTTCTTCAAACCTTTAACTGTGCTGCAGACTCCAGCTGCTCTCCTGAACCACAAGGGACACTTTAAGGTCCTATTACAATTAGTTCCCCTGAACAGCTACTAGCAAGAAGGAAAGGAATATTTGTGTTTACTGATTACTAACTGTATGCTAGGCAGGACTGTCACATACACTTGTACAGGCTACGCACTGTGAACTGCATAGCACGCTATTCCCACCTTAGCTCAGTGCTGTGCAATGTGGTGGCCTTCGTTTCAAGTGTTGCTCTGTCTTTTGCAAAAGCAAGTTCACTAAACCCTTGCAACCACCCTATGGGATTGGCATTATAATGTCTGTTCTGCTGATGAGAAACCTGAAGCTCAGAGAGGTAAGGCCACTGGCCAATGTCACTCAGGTGGAAAATAGCAGAACTATAATTTGTAGATCTGTTGGTTCCAAAACTTTATGTTTCGATGGCCTTAAAGTGTTGGACTGACAAGGTGCATCTTTAGCAGGAAGAGAAGTAGACTATTTGGGATGGGACAGGTAGCCTTCAGGAAGTGTATGGAATGAAACGGGCCATTGGACTGGAAGACAAAAGGGATAGAGGAATAGGAACTGCCAGGGTGGCTAGAGGGAGATGGAGCGAGATCCTGGGTTGGCAGAGGCTGGAGGAGCAGATGGCCCCGCAGCCCAAGCGCACCCACCATGTGGGAGAGAAAGGAGCCAGCTACAAAATGCTGCCACTGACCCTGCCATGGCTGGCTTGGGAAACCCCAGATTGGCTGAGCTGCTGACCTAGGGAATCTGAGGTAGGGGAAAAGCGGTTGGTCCCACTGCTCAGAAACTGGGGCAGAAATGCTCAGAGATTCTTGGGAACCTAGTGTGTCCTCACCGGAAGGCTACCTGGCTCAGAGGAAAGAAAAAAGGCTTACAGTTTAGAGGTCAAATCCTGATTCACTAGGGGTGAGACTCCAGGAAAGTTATTGAATCTCGCTTTTCATTTGTAAAATAGAATTATAGTATCAACCTGAAAAATTATTCCAGCGGGTAAATGAAGCAATAAACTCCAGTTACTCCATGGCTGAGGGCACATACAATGAAGCCTGGTGATAACAGTCCACATATCAACTCTTTGAAGCTCTTGGGCCGTGCTTCACGACTAGCACTGGGGAAGCTGTGGCGGGTAGGGGGTTGCCTTACTCCACAGCAGGCTCTCACTCTCCTTTACATTTTTTTCTTTGTCTGTTCACTTGACCTCTTTTTTCAGGACACCATGCACGTCAGAACAGCATCTTACAGTGGCCCCAGGGACAAGCAGAGCTGTGTCCCCTGAATTCCTGGCCCGAGAGATTCCAACCATGAGCCCCTGGAAGGGAGAAGTTAGATCTTATTCACTTTTGCATCTTCAAAACCTTGGAAGCTAGAAGCCCCTCCCTAAATGTTGACTGAATGGATGGCCAGTTAGCACACCCACTGGCTTGGCCCCTGCACTAGAGACCTAAGCTGGAGAATTTCTGAGGATGGGAGTGCAGAGGCGTTGCCGGCCAGGATGCTCCCGTGGCTGGGAAACATGCATTACATATGGGCTTCAGGACCAGACTGTCAGTGTGAGCCCACCCTGGTGGGTGCTCTATGTGCACATCGAAACTGTGACCTGGGTGAGCAGATGCCTGGCAGGAGAAGGCTGCCTGTTGTCAGATGGCAGCCATATCCACTGGGCGCCTGGGGCACACATCCCCATTGCACATGAGCGGCTCCGTTGGGCACATGAACAAATCCTCCCTTTTCCTGGGCAGTGAGAGAACAGAGCTAGTGAAAGCGATGGAAAAACAAACAGTGTTGCCCCGTGGAAAATCCTCCCTCTCCTCTCTCCTCATGAAACAGAATGAGACTGGCTCTGCTCTTTCAACTGGATTAATCACTGGCCAGTGCCAAGGTGATTAGTTAAACTCTGAGGGAAGAGGCCAGGTCCACAAGGTGAAACAGTAAAACTTAGGGCATGCCTTCTAAGCAGAAAGGAAGTAAGAAATGAAGAATGCATTCAGATTTCCAGTAAATATAATGCTAAAATATTCAGCCATTTGGATATTGCCATGTTATTGATCCAATTAACCTTGCTTCCAGCAACCAATGGTGTTCAGTGACACTGATGTGTTACAAAGCGATATGGAATATCCCACTGCCGATTATGATCTTAGATAACAGAGAAAATACAGCTCTCGGGTTTCAGAGTTGTGAAAAGAAGTGAAATTCAACTCTCAAGTTATGAGAGCAGTGATAACCTATAATTTGGTTGCAACCAAATGCGATTTTTATTTTTTCAGCAATGTAAGTTTGTCAAAATCATCAGTATGTGGGACTCCAGATACTGATTAGCAGTGATAATAGCAAATGAGTTTTAATGTTCTGCAGTTGAAATGACCCCATTAGTATTGAAATAAAATTGCTACACTTAAGTGGTTTATTGAAAAAATGTTAATTTAAAAATAACATTCACTGAGTTTTATCATGTTTTTTTCTCAATTTCTTTATATAAATAGAGAAACAAATGTTTCTCTTATAGCATTCTGTTTTCTAAAATTTACATTTCTGCTAAAGATAAGAAGTGTAAAGAAAGATTGTATCAAGTACAAGTATTACCAGTTCTACTTTTGCTGTATCTGAACATTTTCAGATGATTTTGTAAACATTTTTATTATTAAAAAAGACACACCAGAGGGAAATTGCCAAAATATCCTGGTAACTTTTAGGTGTTTGGTTTTACTTCAACTTGATGTATCTATGTAATCATCTGTTTATCTATATGACTCTGTATCAGGAACATTTCTCATCACTGACTACACTGGTAACTCTTCTACAAAGATGGCTGAAATTATTGTCAATAGATGCACTCTAAGGCTCATTACAATTCTGGCAAGATAGAACAGAATCCAAAGAAATTCAATTTGGTATTTCTGTTTCAATTAAATGTAATTTAAGTGGAAGTTCATCAGCAATCCGTCAAGCAAAAACAAGGTGAAAACTTTTGAAAATATTTCCAAAATCTTGGAATTTAAACCTTGAGTAAGCAGTTTCCATTTAAATGTTTCCCAAACACTTAAATGGAAAACATTTAAATTTAAACATGAGTAAGCAGTTTCCATTTACATGTTTAATTTTTTTTAGGAAATAAAAAAAAACTATTATATTTGTGTGTAACTTATATTTCAGGCTTAGAAAGAAAATGACAGAGTTCAACTTTTCCTCCACAAAATATTATCCTATAACTTTTAAACCTAACTATTACTACTTATGGACAGTGAGATATATAGCCCTGACATGGCTTATAATTTAAGTATCTGTGAGAGTCAAAATGATTTGAGATCTTGAGATAAATCATTGCAGCTCTGGCTTAGTCGTAAAAGGAACTTATTGAATCAGGTGGTGACCTGAGCCACTGGGTCCAGCTTCGAACGCCAAATGCCAGGTGCCTGTAGGGAGGGGGAGGTGCCAGAGGAAGGACACTCTTTTTCCAGGACATCCAATGGTGAAGACCAGAGCAGGCCCAGGGGAGGATGGGACAGGGGCCAGACCAAGGCTGTCCACTGTCACGGTGACGTTTCTTCACTTGCCTATTCATAACAATACTGTGCCAGGGCCTGCTGTGACATGGCATGTGCTGGCTCCACAGGTGAGCTCTATTGCCCCTTCAGCGGGAGACCTAGCGGCCAAAGCCCAGACTCTGAAAGCCTGGCACATCGCAATGTAAATATGTCCTGAGGACTTCGCTAGGCCTTCTGGGAGGCAGAGAAAAAGAAGAGATTCCTGACCATCAGGAGCTTGCAATCAACTCAGAGCAAGAATGGGAACAAAGGAAATCAGCAACACCAGGTAGCGACAAATGCCTGGGTGACAGTGACACAAAAACCAACCAGAATTAAGAAGAAGAATGCGGGGGAGGAGAGAAAGAAGGAGGAGAAAGCAAAAGATGGATGGAGGGGGGCAAAGAAGGAAAAAATGGTGACATCTGTAACACTCTCAACAATAAAATTGAATTTTTACAAAAAAAAAAAAAAAAAGCAGAAGTTAACCAATAGATGGGGATCTAATGTGTGATAGAAAACTTATCAGGAGGATCAATCTTAAATTATATAAATGTAAAACCACTATGCTCTACAATGAAAACTAATACAACATTCAAGTTAACTGTAATTGGGGGGGGAAAGAAAGAGAAATAATAAAAACTAAATCTTTTCTTTCTCCTTATGTCTATATTCAGCCTATAATTTAGTACCTGACACAGGCAGCATTCTGTAAAAACTGGCTCAGTAACTATAAGAATGAGCCTCGAATGTGGATGCATGGGTGGTTGTGGACTGTGCATGAGGGGTTGGATTTGAAGCGGAATGGGTAGGAATGAGATGGGCACAACTGAAGGAGAATTTCTAAGAGAGGAAAAGCAAGAGGAGATATGAGGTGTGCTAACAGAGCCTCAGAATGATGCTGGAAAGCAGGGTCAGGGCTTGGAGAGGAAGGTGTGGACAGGATCCCGGTAACTCAGGCTGGGGACAGACTGTGGCCAGCATGACCCCTTTGTCACCTTGCTAAATTCCAACCCTCCCTCTGGACTCGCTGTGATCTGTCGCTCTCCCCTCAGCGCTCCCGCTGAGCCCCAGGCTGGGTTTGGTGCCCCTCACACCTTTAGCTTCCTTCCTTCCTGCCCCATCCTATGGCCCTGCCATGGTTTATCCACAGGCTCTTCCCACTCCCGTGAGACTGCACCTCAGTGGGAGGTTCTAATAAATCACTCATCTTCAAAGCCTCCGCACCAACAAATGCCTGTTCAGTGAACTAATGAAAACCAGCGATGGGGTTCCACTGAAACTCTCAAAAGAGAAAGGGTGTGATTGGAACTGTGCTCCCAGAACTTTTACTGAGAGCAGGAGGCAGTTCTTCTGGTATGAGGAGAGCCTTGAATGTTTGTGGAATCACTCATAGCAGAAGCTAGCGTTGAGGTGAGTGTGGAGGGGTGGGGATGAGGCAGAGAGCATGGGCTAGACAGAGCAGAGGAATGGACAGAACTCGGTGACTGAGAGCAAAGAATAGGCCGGTGTAGGAGGCCCAGGCAGACAGCCCAATTGCAGCAGGAGGGAGAGGAGATAGCAAAATTAAGCTAAGAGGAGGCTGAATATTTAGGTGGAAGAAACTAGAAGGGGGAGAAGGCTCAAAGGCTGGAGAGAGCAAGAGGGATCTGAACGGAGCCTGGTGCGATGCACCGTATAGCAGCAGATGCATAAGGAGGGGCAGGCATTCCTGGTTCAGGGACAGGCACAGGGGCCACATGTCCTGCATATGGTCCTGCAGCCAGAGCCTCCAGCGTGCTCCAGCCCTGCCTAGGGAAGCAGCTCAAGTGTCCCCCACTTCAGACATCTACTCACTCAGAAAGGATGGCTGCCTTCCCAGTGCATGGAGAATGGACTGCTTATAATGGCCTCGGCATCTTAACCGGGAACAATAAATAACTGCAATTTCCAAAAGCTTGTTTCTCTTAAGGGAACATACACAGGCATTTGTAAGCCAATGCATCACCAGTTCCCTTTGAGTTTCTGCTGGAAAATGGAGCAGAGAAAACCTGGTGGGTTTATTTTTAGTTCTTGCAGGGATGAATGACCATCTCCTGTGGTTAAACGATTGAGTGTCCCTTTAGGCAGCAACCTACAAAAATCAATCTGTGGTTAGTACAGCTTAGCCTGTTCAAAAGTGATAATTTTAAGGTATATTTCAAGACAGGAGAGCGATGAGCTGGCACCAGGAAAGGCAGCTTGCCCTGACATAGGTGACATCTGTCGGGCCTCTGGGAGAGGCAAGCCTCCTCTATGCACCTCCTCTTATCCATCTGTGAAATGGGACACTACCTCTCCCATGCTCCCCTCCCAAAGGAATTACAATGATGCATAGATCCTAAAAGAGGGTTCTTTCTGTTCAGTCCTTTAAAAAAAAGGGGGGTGGTGTGGGGAATAGAACTGCATAGATTGACATAAAAAGACATCCAGGATGACTGGGAGTACAAACCGAGTTGTAACTGTATATGTATATATACATATGTGATTGCATATGTATATGTACATATGTAACTATATATATATATATGTGCATATATGCACAAATTGTGCATAAAAGTATACACACATTTTGATCCATTTAATGAAATAATGGCAATTATTATGTAGATATTCGTGTGTGTATAAAATCAAGGAAGTCTATGTGAAATAATAACTGGCAATTTCTGGGATGTGTGATTACCAGGAAGATTTGCTTTTATTTCTTATATCTTTTTTACCATTTGCATTTTTACGAGCTTGCATTTCCTTCTCTATCAGAAAAGGTTTCCGTGCCATTATCGGCGAATGAAGACGGCTCCCCGCCTGTGGGAGCCCGTCTTACTCCATCGATCAATGAATGCTCTTCAACACCTGCTTCCCTGTCTCTGGAGAAACTCTGACACAGCCAGGGCTGCGAGACCTTAAATGGCCTTTCCCCCGACAGCTTCTGTTTAATGTTCTCTCCTCTTGTCCTGGGGCTCTAATGCCAACTGGCGATCAGAGACATGCTGCTCTCAGCGCATGCAAGATGCCCTGCACAGCCACCGGCTGTTAACATCTTAAAGCCCATTAAGAGTTTCTCTGACGGAAAATGCCTCCTCGCTAGAAATAAGCAAGTACTTGGTAAAACACCGTTTGCCTAAATATGGCTGAGAGCAAGTTCTGTTATTGTTTTTGTTTTTCATTTAATGGGATTTAAAAAAATAAGATTTAGCACAACATGAGTTTCTCCAAACACAAAATCAAGCACCAGGGCAATGGCAGGTGCAGGGTTGGGTCCTGGGGACCCAGGCTCTGGAGGGCATTGGAGGGCTGGTCGAACTGGCTTGCACTCAGCCTCATGCCCTGTCAGGGCCTATGGCGACTTGGGGTACAACGAGAAGGAGCAGTATGAAATCAGGGAGCTTTTTTGCCAATATCCGCTGACCAAAGTGAAATCAGCTGTGTGGTAACGAGGCTGTAACTTTTAAGATTTGTAGGAGGATGATAAAAACGCACCTTCATGGACATCCAGGACATATGGAGGATGTGCATAAGCAAGTGTTTAGTAAAACACACTTCACCTAAACATGGCTGAGAGCAAGCTCTACATTTGTTCTTCTAAATACGCATTCTCAAAATTCCCTGCCCTGGTCACTAAACTATCTGCATTCAGTTATTAATCTTGATTCACGATGTGCAACCTTACTTCTCTTTCACTTGTTAGTTTCACTCATAAAGGAACGTTGCATCTCACCACATCCATGTCCTCTTAGACTCTAGGAAGTTTCACAGTTCTGTGACATCTTTCTTTGGAAATCCCCAGAACCTTTATAAAGCATTATAAAGAGCTGGTCATCTTCACTGGAACCCCAAGAGAAAAGTTCTATTTCCATGCAAGGTTTAGTGTGAATTATTTATAGAAAGTAATATTTCTACAAAGACATCTTGCTCTGCTGCCATATCTTGTCCCCCAATTTCAAACAGGTAACATTATCAAGGCACAGGATCTCCTGGCCTAGAGCCCCCCAAATGCCTAGGGTCTAAGAGGGTGATGCAGAGGTGATGAGAACAAAAGCTGCCATTGACGAGGCTGGAAAATGAGAGGTGACTCACCACACATCACACAATTAGCTATTAGCAGGCCAGGCCTCAAACCAGCCCTTTCCCTCTCACTCAGAGATGCTTCCACTGCGTTGGACTGGCTGCTTTCCAGGGCTGCAACTTGCTACGATCTCAGGAAATACTGGCATTTATCAAGGCCCTCCTGACACGGAAATATTTTACCCTAAGGACGGATGCTGGCTATGGGAGTTTCAGACACCATGGCCAAGTTACGCAGAGAGTTGCCAGGGCCAGACCTCTTTGCACTCTTCCAAATCCCCGCCTGCAGGGGGTTATTCTGCTTGTGTTGCTTTCCCTTGGAAAACACGTGCTTGCTTTTCAGCTCCGTTAGGCTTGAGTGAGATTCCATACATATGGGCCTTCAGGGTCCTAGAATGCATACTCAGCTTCTTCTGATTAATTGATAAGGGGGTCCCATGCTGTTTATTTGCCTTTACCCTGTATCAGGTACACGTTTTTCCATCATAAAAAACATTCATTCAAAGCAGCGAAGTGTTGGAACTGGCTCCTGCCAGCTCAGGAGTGCCAAATGGGTGCACTCCGTCCCACTTCACTGACTTCGCACTGGTATCTCAGAATTGGACATGGAGAAAATGTTTATGTTGTGGAACTTGATAACTGGCAAATATGAAAATTGGGAATTTTTTTTTGTCCCAGAAAGCCTGGTTACTAGGACACAATTGGTTCCAAGTATGTATTTTTCCACTTTAGCAAGAGACTATTTATTTTGTAAATTATTACCAATTTGCGCTTGATACAAATTGGATGTTTATTGACATGGATGTTTATAAAGGAATGAATGAATAAGTGAGATATTTTTTCCAGATTTAAACAGGGCTCTATGCTAATTTTTGAGACTCAAATGGGCATTAAAATGATGCTAATTTTGGATTTTCCATCTCTTTTTGGGGAGTTTGACCTTGTATTCATCTTGCTCTCTTAAATGCCAATTTGGGATGTAGGAGCTTTTCCATGTTTATCTTTCTAGTGCCCCTTTTTCAGACAAGAGAAAAATGAAACATTCCCTCTGCTCAAATGAGGAAGCATGATTTAATTGTCATGAAAAGCAATTTTGGCTTTATGTACAATATGAAGAAAATCATTTTTATATATTATAGGTTATTTTTACTTTTAAGGAAGCAAATCCCAACTGGAAGAGCTAAACCATCTGACATGGTCTCATTGATATTCTGCCTTTCTGATTACTAGCTCAAGGAGTTTTGAGTTGCTTTTAAAATTGATGTTCAAATTTAATATGATTTTGCTTTGCATCTTGTTCCAGTAAAAGTCTCATATTGGTTTGCTTGTAGGGAGCCAAGAAAAGAAGCAATTTTTACTTTGGAAAATCCTGTGAATATTTATATAGTGGCTCTCAGCTGCAGGGAATTTAAGAAGCTTAGAAGAATTTCACAAAGTTTTTAAAGCAGGGAGTCACTGTAATACCATGAATAGGAATACAGTCGTGTCAAATTTGAAATTGTGTGAGTGCTCACTATTATTCTGTTAGACCTGGACCCACACAGCTTTTTGAATGTTGCTGAAATAACGTGATGTGGTGGTTTCTACTTATTTAAAGTACTAGAGACCTGGTGCACTCTGTGTGGTGAGTCCCTCAGCCTGGCCTGAGCCCTCTTGCAGTCCGGATCCCTTGGGGGATGTCCAACTGATGGCTTAGGCCTGCTCCCCAGGGCCTCGGGACTAAGCTGGCAGTCAGACATCCTTCTGGCGGCCTGGGAGCCCTCGGGGGATGGCCCACTCCCTTCAAGAAGCAGGCCTTATCAGTTAGTTGGATATCCTTAGCTCTTCCTTGGAGGTGGGAGAGGTTCCTGCCACCGCCACTGTGCTGGCCAGCTATGAGCTGGCTCTGGCTGAGCAGAGCTCCCCCTGTGGGAGCACACTGACCACCTGGGGATGGCTTTTTTGTTGAGCATCTGCCCCCTGGTGGGTCAGTGCACATCATAGCGACCAGTTGTTTCCAGGTTGTTCCACCCTTAGGGTCAATTTGCATATTACCCTTTTATTATATAGGATTCTTTTTGAGAATATCTGCACTGGTTTGGTATGTCCATTGAACTTCTATTTTAAAAGACCCAGCATTTTGGTGTTGGCTTTTCATTAACACTTGTCAAAACCAGCAAAAATTATAAACCAGATATCCTTTCTCATGTAACTTAATCTCAAAATTCCATTGTTCTTGGTTGACTCTTACAAAGAGAATATTGATTAAAGGTTTAATTTGATTAAAGAAACAAAAGTTTGCATACTCTATTATTTCATGTATATTAAATTCAAAAACAGGCAAAGCTCATGTCTAGCAGTGTCCATAGTGATCACGCTCTCAGGAGACGGTGACCTCCAGAGCACTGGCAATAACCTGTCTTCGGTTACACAGTGTTTTCACTTTATAAAAATATATCAAAATGTGTGCTTATGATTCAGGCACATTTCTGTATGTAACCGATACTTCAAGACAGAGTTTACTGTTTAAAAAATGGCTGCTCTCTGATTCTCTCTGTGATTTTAAAGAATTTTAGTGTGTACCCAAGTAGATAACAGTGGTTTCCAAGGGGTTGTTAATCAAATGTGGTAGATGGCTGAGCCGCAAATGGAATCCCCAAATAGAACAAGACTTGGTCTTACCAGATGAACTCACTCACCCAACTCTATGAAAGAAAAACATTTCTATCATGAGGACTAGCATTTTTTTCAAAGGACAATTTCATGCTCCCCAGACAAGTAGCTGTTTGTGGATAAGAATCAAGCACCGTCTTTCAGCTCTTGGTAACTGGAAGATACGAAAGACTTTTGGGGTCACAGATAGCTCTGTAACAGCTTCAAAGAATCCTTTGCTGGAGTCTCTTCACCCTATCCTCACATCTCTTGGGAAAGCTGAGCTAATTACACGTGGCCAGCTAGCATTTAGTCAATAAATAGCTTGGCTCAGCAGACAGTTAATGCAATGCCAGATCAATAGGGCCTCCGAAAATTATTTCTTTACTTCCTTCGATGGCACATAGAAGTTCATGAAGGACAGACCGTCAGCCTTCAGTCCAGGAGGCACATGGCTTTTCATTATCCTGACACGAGATGTTGAGAGGGAGCCAATGTAAGCAGTTCTAAGCTCCTTATAGATGTGATGTCAGATTTTCATTTTGAAAGGGAATCGGATCTAAGAAGATTTTGCAAGAAAAGCTCAGTCTTCCCAAACGAAGCACTTTCTTTTCTTGGAGAGAGCCATTAGAGATGGAAACCACGCTGTCACTTAAGGGGACCAACAGGAATGGCAGTTCGTTGGCGGTGATAAGTAGTTATCTTTCATAATCTCACACAATAAAGGACAAATTGAAAGACTATTGAGAGATAGGAGGAGACACTTTGGAGGAAAGATATTCAAATTTTTCTTTATGTGACCTTCTACTAATTCACATGGAATGCTATTTGATTTCAAGTTTATGGCTATATTACAGTGAAAATGAAGCTCTTTTCAGAATCGTATGATCTAAGGCCTCACAGTGCCCATGTTCACCTCGACCTGGCTGCCAGGGCTTTGAACCTTGGGAAAGCAATGACGCAGATACTAAGTGGGGAACAATATACTTCCTGACATTAATAACCCTCCAGCCAGATGGAAGTATGATGGCTAGCTTGATTTTTGAGAAGTGAGGGCAAGATAGAGTAAAATCATAGATGTTCAGAGTTCTTGCATTTCTATGATTAACTTCAAACTGATAACTGAAGTATATTTGTTTGTTTGTTTGTTTCAAATGTGGGTTGCAAACTCCTGTTCTGAATGTCAGTTGGGGAAAGACGTCCATACCTCAGGAGCAGTTCATGCTCTACTTCTTTCCGCGGGCCTTCCCGCCTCCTGGCAGCATGTTTCCCTAGGGGTAAGCAATCTGGAAGCAGGGGATGGCTTGTTTGCTGCTTCTTTTAGGAAAACAAGAAGACTTCAGAATTCCTTACCTCTGAAGGCAAAAATGAGTTCAATGACAATGGATCAATTCCAGGAAAACAAAAGGACAGATCTATCATTTCATCCAAATTTCCCATGCATGCTCGCTGTCCCCTACCCCCTCACATTCTCTGAACAATCATAATGGAATGTTGGCTCACTTGGACCGAATTCTCAGCATTTCCCATTTGTTTGCTTTTCCCAAATGACTAAAGGCACTGTGATGGTATGTTCCACCTTAGGGGTGGTCTTTGGTGTTGACTGATGAGTTTGCAGGTATGTGCAGTCACTGAACAACTGACCGCACCATTGTCAGGGAAGCAGATGTCCATGGGAACGAGGCCTCTGTGTGAGGGCTCCTGCTCAACCCTACCTGTTGGTTTTCATTTTTCATGGTTTTGACAGCTTTCTCTCTGTGCCCTTCTTCTGTATTTCATAGATATCTCGGTGACAGCAAGGGTCATGTTCCTGCGCCCATGCTTTTCTCTCTGCCCCAACTACTCTCTCTCTCTAATATCCTCTAGCTAGTTCTTTGTTAAGTCCAGTTCTCAGCTTACCTACCACCTTCTTTTGAAGCCTGTCCTGATCTCTCTGTGGGAAATGGATGTCAAAGAATCCTGTTACCTTGTCAAACTCTCTCTTGGTTTTTCCTTCACAATGCAAATTCTAGTTGTCTTTTTATTTAATTCTGTTAGTCTCATTCCCTCACTGGCACGGAAGAACTCCGAAGCCTCAGACTCTGCCTATTTGTTCACCATCCCATTCTGAGGCCTGGTGTGGTGCCTGCTATGTGGCTGACACTCGGGAAAGGTTGATAGATGCTTACTTTTCCTCTAAGTCTACATGAAGGCTGTACTTTCAGGTCAAACCAGTACCATCAGACCACCACACCAGACATAGGCTGGCCAACAAGTATTTGACAGACTTTGGAGGCTCTTTTCAAAATAATTGTTTGTATGGGTAACATCAACTTTAATAATTTCTTAAGGTGATTAAATATGAACCTAAACGAACCACACCAAAACTTCCTTCAGATTTTATCTCCAGGAGGAGCTAATTCTGCTATGAATACCCTATTGTTCTACTGTTATTTAATTTGGGTTTTACATTCATGAAAAAATAGCTTTGGATAGATTAAGCAAAATTAATGAGTTTTTATAACTAATGTTCCTCCTATTAAGAGGGCTGGCCAGACAAGAGTGAGGCAGTTATGTACCTTTTCTGCACCTAATTTCTACCTTTCCCTCCCCAGTAGCTCCCATTTCTACTTCCATTAGGTGCTTAGACCTGTTTTGATATTCTTCCTCTCTTAACACAAAAATTAGTCTTTGAATCCTTTATTCACTCCACAGAATGCATAACTTAAAAAAAATCATTATTCCTTCTAAGGATGTTTATAATATTAGAATCGAAGTGACATAATGCATTACATAGTCCAACCACCTTGTTTTTGTCCTCATTTGCATTTTTACATACAAATATGATGACATCACTCTCTCATGCAGCCTCTTCTCCTTCCAGAATCCTCAGCACTGAAGAGCAGGGTCTTGGGACCTGCCTGACCCCCATGCTGTCTGTACTGACCCCTCTTCTATCTGGGCCAAGCTCGCACTTGCCTCTGCTGGTTGCAGACATCTCCTTTCCTGTAGCACACTCATGCATGCTTCCTGCCTCCTGCTTCACTCCTATGTTTTCATTGCCAATGTACTTGTATGTTTCTCCTGGGACTGTGAGCAGATTCTCATCTTGCAACCTGTATCACCAGCCCAGCCCAGGCAGGGCCTGGCCCAGGGTAAGTACAGAGTCAACAAAGTAGATGAAGGACACTAAAGAGCTGGCGTGCTAAGGGTAGAATTTCAGGGATCAACCAACAGAACAATATTATTTAAGGATTGAGATGTTGTTTTTCCCACAAATGTACCTCCCAAGCAGTCAATGCTTTTTAACCTGCCAATGCTTTAAAAAAAAAAAAAATATATATATATATATATATATATATATATATATATATATATATATATATATATGATTGATTTTTTACAGAGAGGAAAGGAGAGAGATAGTTAGAAACATCGATGAGAGAGAAACATCCACCAGCTGCCTCCTGCGGGGATGTGCCGGCAACCAATGCACATGCCCTTGACCGGAATAGAACCCGGGACCTTTCAGTCCACAGGCTTACGCTCTATCCACTGAGCCAAACCGGTTTTGGCCTGCTAATGCTTTTTTTTGCCACCAAAAAGAACTGTCCCTTGCCCTGGCCAGTGTGGCTCAGTTGGTTGGGCATCATTCATGCACCAAAAGGTTGCCACTTTGATTCCCAGTCAGAGGATATACCCAGGTTGTGGGCTTGATCCCTGATAGGTGGTGTGGAGGAGAAAGCCTATTGATAGTTTGCTCTTACATTGACGTTTCTCTCTCTCTCTCTCTCTCTCTCTCTCTCTCTCTCTCTCTCTCTCTCTCTCTCTCTCTCTCTTTCTCTCTCTTTCTCTCTCTCTCTCTCTGCCTCTCTCTCTAAAAATCAACAATAGATATAGATTTTAAAACTGTCCCTTGTTTAGTAAATGACACACACACTTGTAGGGTATTGGCTAAGATTGGTTCATCAATCAATAACTATATTATCACCTGCTATATACACCACTAAGTGCTATTGTACAGAGTTGGGCAGTCTTTCTGGCCTGCCCCCACGAGACTGCCCTGACATCATCGCTTCATGCACACTCTGTGCTCTTGGCTGAATGAAAAAATCTGTCTAGCCCAGGTTGACTCTCTGTCCCCTACCCTGTCCTAACGTCTGCAAGCAACGCTGACCACAGTACACCTCTGCTGTATCGACAATCTCCTCCTCTGTTGTTATACCTCCAGACACTTTCCTGTTGGACTTCAATGAGCAAGCAGATGAACTGGAAGTATTAGGAGAGGATGGATGGGAGCTTTGCCATGTTTGTAGTCCAGGGACAGGAACAGCACCGTGGTCTGTAAAAGCATCAGAGCCGGGCAGTTAAAATGGCAGCTCTGCAGCCTTCTGTGATCCCAGACACAGCAAACAACCTTTCCTCTGCTGGGAGGATGGGGCTGACGACTCACTGAGGAGGCAGTGCAGCGGGAGTGAGTGGGCCTGGTCCGAGGTAAGTGCTCTGCCATTGTTTATTTCCATCCCTAAAGGAGACACTTAGCATGAGAGCCATGAGTTCCCGGGTTAGACTGGTCCAGGTGCCAGGGCCATTTAGCAGTGGACTGAACTTATTTTTTCTAAGTCTCTCCTTTTATTCTTTTCCTTCACTGAGATAACAGTAGCCTTCTATAACTTAAGTCTCTACTCACAAAACCTCAAAATCCTCCTGGAAAACCTGTAAGGTGTCTGTACCTACCTGCTAAGAGTGTGTGGTTTCTCCGAGCTACATTTCTAAGAACTAGCAAGAGTCTACTCCTAAGTTATCTGAACTGTTGGGTTTCCGACTGTATGCTCTTCAGGGCATGAATGCAGCCTTTTTACCTTGTTATTGTTGTTAGTCAGCTGAACTTCCATTGTTATGAAGCTTAGACATCCATGACACTTTATGAATAATGAACAATGGCTGTAACCTTGCCAGAGCTGGCAACCTAATCAGTCCAGCTTGGATAGAGGTGTGTGTGTGTGTGTGTGTGTGTGTGTGTGTGTGTGTGTGTGTGTGTGAGAGAGAGAGAGAGAGAGAGAGAGAGAGAGAGAGGGAGAGGGAGAGAGAGCCCTAGCCAGTTTGGCTTAGTGGATAGAGTGTCACCTTGTGGACTGAAGGGTCCTGGGTTCAATTTTGGTCAAGGGCACGTACCTCAGTTGCAGGCTCTTCCCAGGATTCTCTCACATCAATACTTCTCTTTGTCTTACCCTCTCTCTTCACTCTTTCTAAAAATCATTGGCAAAATTTCTTCAAGTGAAGATTAATAAATAAAAATTTTAAAAAAAGGAAAGAAAATGAGGGGAGGGATATGGGGGGGGTGGTGACAAGCAAGTGAGTATATGTGTGAGAATGTGTGAGCATGTGTATGGGAGCCTGTGAGTGTGAGTGTGGGTGTGCATGGAGCTCTTAACAATAGCTCTAGGGACTGAGCTATCCTATATAATAAAGGGGTCATATGTAAATAGGCCAAAAGGCAGAAAGACCGGTTGCTATGATGCACACTGACCACCAGAGGGAAGATGCTCAATGCAGGAGTGACTCTCAGCCACAAGCCGAGCAAAGGTGTCAGGAATCTCTCCTGCCTCCACAGCAGTGCTAAGGATGTCCAGGGGGGACCGGGCCTAAGCCATCAGTTGGACATCCCCAGAGGGCTCCCAGACTGCTAAAAGGTGCAGGCTGGGCTGAGGAAACCCTCTCCTTCCACCTCCCCACTGTCCAGTGCATGAATGTCATGCACTATGTCTCTAGTATATTTATAATTGTGAAGAATTCATCTAATCTCCTTTGGATTCTCATAGAACTGGTCACCAAGTTCTTAAAAACATATTTGTCCATTGTGAAACTTGTAGTTCCTATCATCACTGTCTTTTGTTTTGTTTTTAATCCTATCTTTCTAGGTGTGAGAGGTATATATATTTAATTTATATATATATAAATCAGAAAGGAAGGGAGAGGAAGAGAGAGATGGAAACATCAATGATGAGACTCATCAAACAGCTACCTCCTGCATACCCCCCGCTGGGGATGAGTCTGCAACCAGGGCACGTGCCCTGACCAGGAATTGAACCTTTACCTCCTGATTCATAGGCCGACACTTAACCACTGAGCCACGCTGCTTGGGCCTAGGTGCAAAAGTTTTGCCCTGAAGCTGCTCATGCTCACTCCCCTCCCCAAATTCTCATCAGAGGATTCAGCAAGATGTTTAGCCACTAGTCCAAGAGTCTTTGCTTCTGGGGAAGCCTCAGCAGCCCCCCATCCTTCATGGCCTTGAAAAGGGAGATGAGGGAGAACGTTGTCACTGGGTTGGGGAAAAGCTACTCTGTGCCAGGTGGTGTGGCCAAAACCAAAACTCCATGATCTCATTTATCCCTCACAACAACAGTAGGAGAATGTACAGCTGCTTTGCCCCTTTAAGAAATAGGGAAGTAAGGCTCTGAGACTTACTGAGCTGGCGCAGGGCTATAAGACAAGCTGTAGCTGGGCAGACTCCAGCCACCGTTGACTCAGTCCCAGATATTTATAGTCTGGAGGGAGCGGGAAGGGGAAGATCAGGACTCAAGTTGTAAAGAAACTCAGCATCCAGACTTGCTTCTCCGAGGTGGAAACGAAAGCCCAGACTGATGACTCTGCAAAGCTGTGCATTTCTGAGGGCAGAGCTAGGCTGACGATGCAAGTGTCCAATCTCCCAGGCCAGTGCGTGCAACAGTTAAAACCCTGTGTGCTCACTCTTGGGCACTGAAGATTTGCCGTGATTAAGAGCTGTGATTTGAGTCTACTGCTTTTGATTTTTCTGCTGATCTTTGTCACCTGGAGTGCGACACTTCTGGTCAGGGAAGAAGAAACACGTTAAACAGGATGACTTGCTTTGAGGTACCAACCTGAGCAGAAAGCTCTGCACCACATCGCAAAGTCCATTTTTCGGAACATTTGTTTTCTTGTCTTAAACGCGTAGAAGTGTTTTCTTTCCAAAGGAAACTCTAGGTTTAGTGAAGTATAGAAGAGATTAAATTTGTGGCAAAAACAATAGTGACAATAGTAGCAATAACAATGAAATGGTTTATTTAGCTTATCAAGGATGGAGAATGATAAGGAGGGTCACAGTCTCTAAACAGCTAGTCACCAGAGAGTTGTATGTTGGACACAGCCTAGTTCCTCCTTCAAGCTCTGTAGCTTCAGGAGAGAAAAAAATATGTAAAAATCTCCATCTACACGTCTAAGAGTCCTTAAGACAATAACAGCTTCTATTGGGGCTGAAGGAAGGAAAAAATCCTCCAGAGTAGGTCTCTCTGTCTTTCCAGTGACCCAGCATTTAGAGCAGGCAAACTCACTGGACACTGGATAGAAGAGGATGTCCTTATTCTATATGGTTTATATTATAAATATATTTCATTGCATTGTCATATTTTAAGAATCAAGGGGAAACTTATAAATGAAGACCAGCTGTCTTCTCCCTTCCTCCCATGAAAGTTGAGTTTTCAGCCAATTATCTTTGCTCCATGAGTTTTCCAACTTCCAAAAAATTTTAAACTGTACTCTGCTATCACCTTTGTTCTTACACTTTCACCTCCTCTCCCATTAAAAAAATGTTCACTGTCATTATAATAGACTTTTAGGAAGAAGTGGACCTAATGTACATTTCAATATGCCATGAAGTGGACTTAATGTACATTTCAACATGCCACATTCAACTGGATTTATCCCCACTTGACTCAAAGAGATGAACTTACATAAGGCCATATAACTCAGTATGTGGCACTGCTGGAATTTCAACTCAGATAGAGGAAATCAGGACTTATATTGCCTATGGTACCTGGTTAGAGGAAGATAGGTATGGAAAAAGATCATGAAAGTGCTGCTATGAAACATAAAATAGAGATGAGGGAACAGCAGCATTTAGTGTCCTTGAACAATAATTTTCCCTTCTTCCCTTCACCTGTTTCTCTTTCCATCTTTCCTTTCTCTGCCACATTTTCCCCTCCATGATCATGTATGGAGACTACCATGGATTTAGAGTGAGGCTAAATTCTGAAGTCACAGTGGTTCCTAAAACAGAGTTATGCTGCCTGTCTTTAGGGAGCTCACAATTTAATGGAATTAAACAATACAGTGCAGCGAGCTCAGAACACAAAGGAGAGACATGGGCACTTGGCTGAATTCTGAATGACAAAAAATTGGCTTTTCCAACCACTAGAGTCTCTTGTTCTTTGATCCATTTGTCCTTCATGTCAGTACCATCTTTGTCATCACAATCATCATTATTAACATAACTCTTCATAGAAATTCTACTATGTGCTGGATACCATAGTAGATGTTGTATATAACTTACTTAATTTAATTCTCACAACAATCCAGCAAGGCAATTATTACCAGCTGGAGAAAACTGAAACTTAGGTTAGCTCACCCGAAATCAACAGTAAGCAAGGCTTCCTGGTCTGCCCACCTCCTAGGACTTTTTAGAAGTCTCTTCTGCCGAAACCAGTTTGGCTCAGTGGATAGAGCATCAGCCTATGGAAAGAGAGGTTCCAGTGTGTGGGGGGGGGGGGTTTGCAGGAGGCAGCTGATTGTATTTCTCTCTCATTGATGTTTCTAACTATCTTTTTCACCCTTCCTCTCTGAAAAAAAAATCAATATATATATATATATATATATATATATATATATATATATATATATATATATATTTAAAAAGAAGTCTCTTCTATGGGCCCCCCTAGTACCCAATAAAGATATTTATCATTATGCTTAGCCATCATACTTGAAACATTTTTAAATGTATATACATTTCTAGATTGTGTGCTCCCAGGAACTATTTCTTATTTATCTCTGTATGCCTAATACCTAACTCAGTACCTAGCTCAGGATTTAAACTCATTATTAAAAAAATATTGTTTACATAGGCAAAGGCAGGATTCAAATCCCGATTTTTCTAATTATAAAGCTCATGCTTTCCATTGTGTGACATTGTCCTTCAATTCACACTTTCTCTCTCCGGTGTTCCCTATCCCCCTTATTAGCAGAGGTTCACCTTTTTCTCACTCTTCCCTCTTCCCCCAAAATGCTGAATCCCTGCTGACAATCATTTCCCTCTTTCTGGGAAGACTTGTGATTAAACCAAAAACCATAGACACATGTTTTTCAAAACCAAATAAATGCCTTTTGGGAAAATCCCTCATAGCCTTCAAATGTAGTCACAGCACAAATGTTAGCATCAAGACAAACCCTTTGTTATAAATATTTACTACATTATGGGCAGAGACTTAGGGTTCCATCTGTTCCGTGGGATTTTCATTTTAGTCGAATCTTGTGAAACCAGATCCGCAAATCATTGTTCTTATTGGCCATGCATGGAGATATCTGCTTAAACAGAACCCTATGTTCAAATGGCATCCGTTCCGAACCCTTAGTTTGTCTATTCGGAGCCACAGAAGGCCACAGAGATAAGCGATGGTGGGAACCTGACTCGTCGACAGTGAATCAAGAGGTCTTTCCTGGAACACTCCTGATGGTTCGCAGGAGCTTGACACCCAGGTGAGAACAGCAGATGGAACTGGTGCCGGTTTGAAGGCACTGCTACTCCTTCCAGTTCTTTGTCAACTTTTTTTTCTTTGCCAGGTCACGTATGGAGGCCGAGTAGAAGAGGAACTGATCTGGAACCTGGGGACACGGAGAGGGCTGCGTTAGATTCAGGCTGTGTGCTGGGAAACTATGACCGTGGCTATTTTGCAGCATCTGAATTCTAAACCTCTATTTCCTCATCTGTAAAATAAGACTAGCGGTGTTATAAAGACTAAATGAAAGAACACATGCAAACATTAGCATTCCTCTGTCAGACCATGGTTAGGCAATTCCTCTTCATTTTCCTTGAAAGGCGATAAAAAAATTTGCATGCAGAGATGACACCCACACCCCCTACGCCCACGATATCCTGAATCAGTGAGAGATCTGGGCACCTGTAAACCTTAAACATACCCAGGTGAAATCTATGTGGAGAACCATGGCCTAAAGCAGGGGTCTTCAAACTACGGCCCGCAGGCCACATGCGGCCCGCAGAGGAGTCTGATCCGGCCCGCCAGGTTTTTTGGGCAGTGAGCGCAGCCGAGGTGTTACAGTAGGAATTAGTAGTTCATATAGTCCGGCCCTCCAGCTCTCTGAGGGACCGTGATCTGGCCCCCACTTTAAAAAGTTTGAGGACCCCTGGCCTAAAGTGAGGCAGGGATTCAGTTTTCTAAGTTGAGATAAAAATGTTTTGCTTGCAATCTGGAATTGTTCAGAATGTAGCAAGCAATATCCCTCTCTACTTGTAAAGCATTTTACAATAATTATGTTTACTTGCTCTATATCCTTGAGGACAAGTTTGGGTTTAGGAGCTGTACTTTCTCCTTGAGGACACAGAGGCAAAAAAGATTAGCTCAGAATGCCAACAGCAGCTATAGGATTGGAATCCACAACATTTATCATCTGCAATAGCTGAATGCCACAGTCCTTACTCAAGCAGAATGTCTACTGACAATCAGAATAATTGACTGCCCTGAAAACTCTGTCAAATCAGGCTCATAAATTGTTGTAATAGAATAATGTGAGTTGGCCACACTAAAAAGCAAATATTAATCTTATGATTTGTATTTAAGAATAAGCTGGAAATCTCAATTATTTATGGGCATTTTCAAGGGCTAGTTCTTAAACTTAGATTTCTAGTGGGAATAGAGACAAACTCTATGGATAAGCAAAAGAAAATTGTATCAAATATAGGTTTTGAGGTACAAAAATAAGGAGACCCTAACAAGAGATCTTGGGAAGTCACAAGAATTTTATTCAAATAATAGTTAAAGCCTGCTTTAGTAGCTGACCAGGAAGCTCTTTCCCCAAGCTGCCAATGTTATTCTGACTCAATGAAAGTTTGGCATTTCACGTTTTGTTTTCAGAACTGCTTTATGTAAAAAAACCCAGATTAGACAAACAACAATAGACCAATTATCTCCACACTATCATCGGCTGGGAATTTTGTTTGAATGTAATTTTCTGTCTAGTCTTCTGTCAAATGGATGAAAAGCATGAAGACAATGTCAAACATTGTACAAAAACCATTTGCTTGAGGTTATGAAGTAGCTACAAGAATCCAAATAATAACATTTTCCTGTAGCACGATTATCTTTCAAAGTTACTTTTGTACCATTCTTCCTCAGTTCTGTATAAAGGGATAAAGAATATAGTGTCCACCACTCTGGTGCTCCAACTGTCATTTTTGCCTGGAAATATCATAAACTGTGCCATAATATAGAGGCATTTAATTAGAGTGCTTTACCACATTGTAGCTCACCAATGAGGTTTGCATTCAGTATGTTTCACACAGCTGAGCTTTAGAAATGTGGAGATTTGTTTACCACTAGATATCCACGGGCCACTGCAGCTGCGCAGCCCTCTGAGTGTGGTTTGCATATGTAGCTCAGTGACTCCTCAGAAGCAAGATACAGTCACAGAAACGGCAGCAAAGGAAAATACCCAGCCATGAAAGTGGAACCCCGAATGCACCCAGAACAAGCCTAAAGGAAAGCAGGCAGTGGGCCAAACGCAAAGTGGGCCCAAGGCCTTAGGTGAACGTTGTGGGTCCTCATGTCTTACGTTGAGTTGTTGGGGACTCCATGTACATTGGGGAAACTCCAGGAGTATTTTTCACAGAGTGATCCCCCACCAGCCTCAAGCACAGGCACGAATGCATAGGGAGGCCACGGGAAGGCTCAAGCTGCCCAATTCCAGCTTCGTTCCCATCTGTTCCCATGGCAATCCCCTCCCCTCCCATCTGACATGAAATTCCCAGTATCAAGGTTCTCCCGTAGCATCAATAGGACAGGGAAGACCACTGTCACCAGAAGGAAAATGTTGCCTGAGAGGGACATAAGCAGCCCCTGAATTTCCCTCTGTTGTTGTTTTTTTAAAGTATATTTCTACTCTTATCACAAAAAAACAAAACAAGTTTTTTTTTTTATAATTTGGATGGCAGATAAGAAAAAACAATTTGGAAATATTTAAAAACAGAAAAAAGAAGGCATGAGAATCTCATTAATTTCACAACCCAGGTATAAGCTTTGTCAGCCCCATGACCAATGTCCTCTCAGTCCTTATTCTTTGAAAGAACAAACTTCTACACACACACACACACACACACACACACACACACACACATATATATATATATATATATATATAATTATAATAATAATTACTATTATTTCTTTAGGATATAACCTTATATGAAATTTCACTGCTTCAGATGCTATGCATGTTTTAAATATTTTAATAAACATTACAAAGTTATCATCCAGAAAACTTTTATGTTTGCATCAGAAGAACACGAAAGTGACCATTTCCTAACACACTTGCTTACAGGAAATATTATATTTAACTTGCTAATTCAAAAGATGGAAGTCATTTCATCGTTGTTTAAATTCACTTTACTTTAACACCCCCTTGAATTTTCACTTCCACTTTCTATTCCCTGGGGGTTGATCCTCAAGAAACTCACTGAACATCCCCCTTTTTTGTCAGGGCCAACTTTTCAAAAAGGATGTTACTGCATAATGAAGTTGAAATGAAAAGAAATAATTATAGAAAATTAAAATAGCATAAAAGTCCATAAATGTATGAAGACTAAGCTAAGGATCTTAGAAATATTTAAGATCAGAAAAAGAACTTTTCAAAAATCTGTATCCATCATGCCTCAATTGTTTCCTTCAAAGAAAATACAATTGCTCAAAGTGAATTCATGTTGCTGATCCACATATTGCAAGCTCTTAGAAGATGCCCTCTAAATTATATTGTTTCTCTATTTTCTGGGTCAAAATGTTGAAAATTTGTTCTGAATACAAATTCTCAAATGTGGGTCTTGATAGTTACACACGTTAGTAGAACTTTTAAGTTATACTTTGTTCCATATTTATCAAATTGGCTTTGTTTCAGAAGAATAATTTTACAAGGAAGTTTGTAGAAATTTGTCATGTGTATAGTGAAATCCCAGAAATTCCATGTCTTGAAGGAAAAGGCCAGAGTCAATATCAGAATATATGGCTTATTAAGTAAGAGAGAGAGCTGTACTTGTAAGGCACATTCTTCATGGTCAAAATAAACCTGATCTTGCATAGGGTTTGGGGAGGATGGAGTCCAGGAATTGGTGCACTTTCACTAGTGGTAGTGTTTAGGGATTGATTGACCTCTGTGTGGAAGCAAAGCTACTGGGATGAGAATCTTGCTGACAGGTTGACTTTCAGATGCATAGGGCTGTCACCAGCTGACTGGTTGACTTTCAAACGTGTGAGCTGTCACTAACTGGCTGACTTTCAAAAGCAAGTCTAAGGAAGGAGTTGTCATTGATCAAGTGGGTTCTGGTGAGTGAGTGTTCATGGCTTCCAACAACCGCCAAAGACAATCAGTCTTTTTCTTTCTTGAATTTGAAGGACAGGAACATTTTATTCTCACTAGGTTGTCTTACCTTTAAGATTTAAGCCCTTTTCAATAATAATATGCAGTTCTGTAAAAATGGACAAACTAGAGACTCAACTAAATGACCAGAGTCTTTAAGTTCTGGTATTTGAGTTTCAACTACTTGTAAAGCATTTTGTAATAACCTTCAGATTAATGTCTAAGAGTAGTATCAAAGAGTAATAAAGAGTAATAAAATTAGATAGTGTTTTGGAATTATATGTTGACTTTTATTTTCTTACAGGGGAGAGAAACGGAAGCCCAGAGATACATTTCTAAAAGATGAATCTTTCCCTGGTTTCCTACCCACTAATTGGCAATGTATATTGGTTAGACACCAGTATCCTTTGATGAGAAGCTGCTCAATAAACAGAAAAAAAACCTATAGTAATAATTTATTTATTCAAAGTAGTTATACACATTAGTTAATGCAGTATAAGCTAAATAGAAAATGCACTATCAACATAATATTACATATACCTTGATCTTCTATGCAAATAATTTTTTCCTGTTTTGTTCTTATTTTCTATGAGAATGGAGAAGTATAGAAGAGAAGAAAGAAATTTAGACAGAAATTTGGAGGAAGAAGATGAGACCAAAGAAAGAAGAACTGGAATGAGAGATAAAGGAAAATGTGAAGATGCAAGCAGCCCAAATAGTCCATAAAATAAAATTTTGGTATGATACATAAAGCCATTTGTTTATTTTTTTCAGAGGGATACAGATCAACTGGGGGTAAAGGCAATGGGGTTTGGCATAGGGATAACCTTAAACAAAAGTTGATAGTTTTACCACTTCATCCGAGGAGGCGCCTGTTATGCTCCTACAGTCAACAACAAAGTAAACAATAGACAAACTTAGTGGTAGTTTCCCATTAAAAATACAGCTCACATCTTTTCATTACTCTGCATCTTTACCATTAACTCTCCCTTAGTCCATGTCTATAGCCTCTGCAATGGTCTCCATTTTTTCACTCCTGCCATCTTCCACATAGCAACCAGTTATCTTTTAAAAAGACACATCTGATTAACTCACTCTGCTCCAAAGGCTTCCTATTACTCTTGGTATAAAATCCAAAAGTTTTAAAATGCCTAATAAGTAAATTGGGTATATAATTTATCATCCAAACTGGATTTTATCGATGCCAACAGGCAAACACTGGGGCTATCTGGGGCAAACTGGGGCATTTGGTCACCCTCCCTCTGGGCCTTTCTTTATCTTGCTTATCTTTGTACTTTTGCTTTTTCTCCCTTCTTACCCCCCCTTTCCCCCCCTCCAAACCAGGCTCCAACAACATTGGCCTTCTTTCTGTTCCTAAAATGCACAGTTCTTTCTCACTGAAAAGCATCAGCATGTTTTGTTCTCTCTGCCTGGGACACTCATGTTCCTACTGGCCAGCATCTACTTTCCTTCAGGTCACAGCTCTTAATCCAGGTCATAGCTTTCAATCCACAGAATAAACTTCCTTCACTGCCCAATTTAACTCAGGTGCCCCTGTTATAAAGCATGAGCCCTGAGCTGAGCCCTTTATGTTTTCTTTACATTAGTTTCACAACTAGTAATTTTGTATGTATTTTTGTTGTTGTTTGTTTAATGTCCATCTTCCTCTTTAGATTGCGTGTTCCCAATGGCACATACTATAACTCTGTATTCAAATTTTTAGCAGTGTGCAAGTTACCTAGCAAGCACATAAGAAATATCTGTTAAGTGATTTATTAAGTAAATATATGGATGGATGGTTAACCTGTTAACCGAGCGGGACTTATAAATACATCAAATGTAAACAATATCTGGAACAAGGAGGACATATGTATAGGTCCTTGAAATATATGTTGCTCCCTGAAACGGAGAGTATATATTTTTTGTAATCTTTATAATTGTTTGTAAAATTTATAATTTTTTAATTCGATGTTTCCATTTTTTGTTGGTATTCTTTTCTATTTGTTTGTAATTTTGTATTTTCCTTTGTGCTTTATATATAAATAAACGAAAAAATATATATTTCATTTATTTTAATTAAGTATATAAAAATAATAATATGAAATTACGTCCACTGGGTGTGACGTACTGACACGTCCTAGTGAAAGAGTATGCACCCATCGAACTCCCCAGTTAACAGGTTAAGAAGGTGGTTATCCACATGTATAGGGTGAGGCCAACACAAATACTTTACATTAGATTTCTGCTGGACCTGTTAAAAAGACTTCAGACTTTCCCAAATAATATGCATCAGTCAGCTTAAGCTCTGTTATGCTACAGTAACAAACATCCTCCGACTCTCACCAGCTGGCGACAGTAAAGGTTTATTTCGTGCTCGCATTCCATGTTCATTCCAGGTCAGCTAAATATCTTCTTCATCTGGGACCCAGGCTGTTGTAACAGTCCTTATTCCAACCACACTTGTCTCAGAGTGAAGTGAGAGAGTGGCAGAGCTATGAGATGGCCTTTTAAGCTTCTGCTGAGAGGAGCACACTTTACTTCTGCTTCCATTTAATTGGTCAAAGCAGGTAAGATAATATCAGTGGGGCAGAGATCTTTAATTCTTTTATAGGGAGACATCCATAGAAAAGGGATATATAGGACAGAAATTGCTGTTTTGGAATATAGTATTATCTATTACATAATGTATAGGTGTTTAGTACTCTTGGTAGATAAACTAAAGATAGTATTTTTGCTTGCCATCATGTTGCCCCTCCCGTGGGATTTTATTTCCTTTTACCCATGCCCAGCCCTTTGATTCATGTTGTGTTGCTTTAAGACATGATTTGATGTCTTTTTCACTTGCAGGAGTTCTCATAATATAAAGCTAGGCTTTTCTATGGAGGAGAGAAATAAATGCGAATGGAAAGAAAACCCAGTCCTCTGTTTCTAGGAGAGGAGGTCTGTATTTAATAACTTCCACAGGCCATTAATATCTCATTTCTTAGAAGAAAATTAACATGTTCGACTAGATGGGTTTCACTCACTCTCCTGACTCCTAATTCTGCTGAAACAAAACTCTAATAAGGAATTAAAGCAAGACCTCCTGGGAAAACCTCCTCCTCTCCTCCTGTGTGAGCGAAATGGATGAAAATCCTGAAGAATTAAGAAGTAGACGAGAACACAGAACTTAGACAATAATTCAATTAATTATTTTTGTCAGAAGGGTACCTAACATTTTTAGACACAGTCTGATCTTCTCTCTAGAAATGAAATGATATTTAAGGGGGAAAAGTGTGTGACTAAAAATGGAATGGAATGTGGCTGAGACAAAGCTTGGGACAGAAGGAGGGGCCCCTTTTAAAATGTGTATGGGCAGCAAATGTGCAAAATAAAGATTTTTTTTTTTTCCTTCTGGCAAGTAAGGCTTTGATCCTATAACCTTCATACATATTTAACAACAGTTGACTTCAATTGCTTCCAAATACCTTCAACCCCATTTAACTTACCTCTATTTTTTCCAAAAACATAAAGTCAGAGTTAAAACTAGAAGAACATAAGTGAGAGCAAAATAGGCTGAAAAGGCAGTAATCGTGTAATAGCAATTCAACAAGCAGTGCAGGTCCACAGCTATGATCACCCAGGGAAATCTTGGAGGAGAGGAACGTCTATCAATCTTCTGGATGTGCCGGCGCTTTGCCTTGTCTGGCTTGTGAAACAGTGGACTCTTTCTGAAGCTGTAGAGAAAGATGGGTCAGATGTGTCTGTCTTTTATTAAATTTTCTGTTCAGGGCTTTATCAGTGGGATGTCTACTACCAGAGAATTAAGTTGCATTTTCAAGGGAAACTAGCAGGAGGGCGGTTATTTCTGAGACCAGTAACACCCACCAGTGAGCCGTGGTGTCAGACATCACAGAATGTCAAGCCTGTAGTTCAATTATTGCCATTAGCCAGTAGCTCAGATAAACAAGAGATCAAAGCCAATATTCATCTCATTTTAAATGTCTTCATTAAGACCGTTCTCTTGCTGAATCCGTTGGTACAAACTAGCTAAGTGACAAAAAATACGAAAAAGCTAGGTAGGAGCAAGAGTCAGAACAATTGAACAAAGCAGTTACAGGCGGATGCCATGCTGACTCATGCTGGCTTTAAGTGGCCAGCTTTACTGCAATGTCTTCATCAGCTTTTTAGGACTCAAGTAAGTTTCATTTTTGTAAGCAGCCCAGTGTCTCAGACTTCACACGATTTCTCCCTGCTACTTGCTTGATTCTGTCGGGGAAAATTCCTTCACATATAGTTGTTGAAGTTTAGAGGTGAAACTAGGTTTTTAAAGTCATATTTAATTGGATTTTACCACTTTATCTGCTTAAACATAGTAGCAGAGTTACTTATAACTACTATAAGATATAATTCTTTCTCCCAATTGCTTTTTCTCCCCTGAAACTCCTGAATCCAGCTATCATATTTTTAGTCTTTACGTAGGCTATTCTTGTTTCCACTTTTTAGAAAATAATATCAGCTTTTTTGCCAGATAAACTTAAACTTTTCTACCCTTTTGTACACTCTCCAAACCCATTCACTACTATTGTATCTAGGAAAGACACAATAATATTATTCCATTTTTCTGAATCTCTTTGTAGTTTATATATTACTTGTATTTTAAAATCCAAGTCAATGATATGTCTCTCTGTCACTGAGGAGGTATTATCCTGTAGTGGTTTATAGCAAGAGCTGGCAATTTTTTTCCTGTAATGGGCCAGATTGTAAATATTTTAGGCAGTGCAGGCCATACGGGTAACTTCTCCACTCTGCTATTATAATATGAAAACAGTCATAGGCATGTAATCCAATGTGCATATCTGTGTTCCAATAAAACTTTATTTACAAAAGCAGGAAGCTAATGAGATTTGGCCTATGGTGACCCTTGGTGCAGAGCATCAACTTTGGAGCCATACTTCCTCACTTATTGGCTCCGTGCCTTGGCAAGTCACCAACCCCCTTGTGCCTTAGTCCTCTCATCTTCATGGGAACAATAGTAACAGTTGTTTAGTCTTGTGAGAGACTGTAGGCTGATGACCCTGTTATGCTGTGCCCAGATTCCTGACCCACAGAAACTGCAGGATAATAACATGTGTGTTATTTTTAAGCTGTTAAATTTGTGGTAATATTGTTATGCAGAAATATTTAACACAATATTAAAGCTATATTGGATTATAACAGCAATTATTGAAGAAAATTATAATGGTTTCTTATCATTGATTGGTTTGTGAATCACCAGAAATATTTATGAATTGATTTTTTAATGGCATAGTGCTAGTCAATCTGGTTCTCTGCCAACAATATGGTAATTAATAATCTACAAAAGCACTTGCATAACCCAGCCTTTTTGGAAATTCAGTTCTCAAGTAGAATTCTAAATTTAGAGACAGTACCAGAGCATGAATAAATTCAAAAAGCTTGTGAAAGAAAAAAACACAACTAAGAAAAACTGAAGTTTGAAATATCCCAACTGCTCTGAGATTGGTTGGCTTATGACACAGAAGCAAGAGTTAGTCTTGGTTTGAAAAGTAGACAAATGGTAGCTGTGCTTATTGTGATTCCATACTATTCCTCCAATTTCATTTAAACATGACCTCATACAGAGCTGTGGTCAGTGATTGGTTTGGCAGGGAACATCTAGAATAACAATAACCTTCAGAATTAGTATCCTTGGCCTAACAGCTTTCTATATTGTGCAGTGCTTACCCATTGAGGGAAATAGAGCCTAGGTAACTAAGGCATGATAAGCCATATTTTATTTTTCCTGTAAATTAAAATGGGCATGTGTAATCACGATTTGAATGGACCTAATCACTTTCTCCTACACCAGGGAGTATAAATGTGCTTTGCTAGTCCAGAGATAGATCTAACAAGTCAGATTTCCCATACTTGCCACTGCTTTGCCCCACTTTTATAACCTAAGAAATGACAGGGTCATGTTTAAATGAAACCAGAGAAATGGTATGGATTTAGGATTTAAGCACATTATAACATGTGTTTGTCAGCGTATTGGGAATGGACCACAAGAGGAGGGGATGAGATAACATGAGAATGATGGGAATTCTTGAAATCCTGACCCCATCACATATCATTGGAGTGTAAAAATTTGGGCCCATCTCAAAAATTGACTGATTTTATGAGAATGCCTGGTATTTTCAAATCCAGGACAATAAAACCCTACTAGATAGTTGGACAGTCCAATGGAGGTGAAGAATGGGGTTTTCTTCTCTCCATCCTTAGAATCTTGGAGGATACACCCCTAAGAAAGGGGGAATGGAGGTTATGACAAAAGAATAGCCTAAAACCACTCAAGGCTCTGTGGAAGTTTTATTACTGAACCTTCCTCTTGTTGACAGATAGCAGACACATTGCTGTGCAGTCAGGAGAATGACTTCCCTCATAGTCAAAGGTCACAGAATAAAGCTGTTAGAAAAGCTTTTTCATGAAGTCAGTTTTATGGGTTTAGGGTTCTGTTTAACCAATTAAAAGCTTCAAATCTTCAGAAAAATACCTAGCTTGTGTTTCATACTCACATTAATTTCATTAGTATATAGTTGGTAGGTTGTTTCTTCTTCCATAAGAATCATCCTATATGCCCAATATGCTAAGTGCCAGGTTGACTAATTGGCCACTCAACCAATCAAAGCATAATATGCTAATGATATGCTAAGGCCACTCAATGCTTGCTATGACATGCACTGACCACTAGGGGAAAGACAGTTGACTGGTCAGCCAGTCGCTATGACATGCATTGACCACCAGGGGGTGGATGCTCTGACTGGTAGGTTATCTTGCTGCTGGGGTCTGGCAGATCAGTTCTGAGTGAGAAGACATGCCCTGGAGCCCTCCTGCTGGCTAACCTTCCACATTCCTCCCTGCTCCAATCATGCACCGTGCACCAGTGGGGTCCCTCTGCCTGGCCTGTGCCTCTTGCAATCTGGGACCCCTCAGGTGATGTTGGAGACATGGTTTCGTTCTGATCCCGCAGGCCAGGCCAAGGAGCCCCACTAGTGCATGAATTCATGCACTGGGCCTCTAGTTTACAGTAATAATCCATGGAGTCATCACATCTAGACTATTAAAACTCACTCTCCCTACCTCTAACAGCATGAATATTGCAGTAGTTGAATACTGTGCCACTCTGAATAAATTTGGCAGCTTGTCCTGCTCAAACTCACTGTTTGCTGCATTGGTTTCCCGATTCTTTCCAGATTCAGCAAAGAGTTCCAAGGCTCAGAGCACTGGGCTGATGAGTGGAGTTCAGTGACTTCTGCAACTACCTTTCCTCTGCCATCTCTGTATGAACTAGCCTGGAAAGGCACACTTACCTGGGAACTCTGCTGCACCCAGAATCCCACTATCAGATACAGCTGGGCTCCCAGCCTCCTTGTTGCAAAAATAAATTATGCTGGCCATTTGGCTCAAGGCATCTCTGCTGATGGTGATCTCATTATGTTCCTAGCAGCCCTTTTGAAAGGGTGTGCTGCTCTCCTTGCAGTGTGGAGCTTAGCCTGAAAACACTCTCAGATTAGAGGTGCATCTATACGAGATTTACTGTGTGTGTATATGTGAGAACACAGTTATAAATTCTGCTTTTTGTGCGTGCAATGGGTTGTACCTTTTTTAAAAAACAGTAATTACATTAAGCCAGTTCCTGAAACCATAGCACCATAAAGTGCTTTAATCTAGCACATTGGCTTTACTGCTCTCATAATCAATCCCAAAGGTCAGAGCTGTGGTGTGTTATTGCCCCAAGAAGCTCCTCCCTTTTCTGCACAAGCTAGTCATTACTTTAGGGCACAAGACATTGTTTTCAATGCCTAGTTACCCCTGATCCATCACAAACTACCTTAAGCTACTCAACAGGCTGCTTGTCTTCTCAAGTCTCACCTACCTGCTCCCCCAGGATCCACTTCTCTCCTGTCTCTCACCTGGAAGCCTCAGCGGGTAAGAACTGTCTTCCCACCAATAATCCAACGAAGTGAGTGCAATTAAAATGAGAACTTTAGCAGCATCCCATACCCCAGTTAACAGCAGCTCAAGAGTAAGAATGAGCAGAGTGCAAGCTGGTTAGGGAAGCATGCGCAACATGCCAGCAACTCAACACCATTTCACTTATATCCGCTAGGGATTCCAAGAAGCCGCCCACCAACATGCCAGTTGTCCTGCTATAATTAGAAGAGGGTTCTATTTTCCAGTTTGAATTGGAAATAAAAGGCTGATATTTTCTCTTGCATCCCCGAATGATGTTTAAACAAAACACATTTTCTTCCTTTCCCATAGCAAAATAATAGTCTCCTTGAACGCTTCCTCTTCCCTTTCGGCAGAGTTCTAAAATAAGTTGTTATGCTGCCCCTGACGCTGAAACATTTTCACATTGGCATTTTCTGGTCTGTTCCCACGTGGACCAAGTGGGCTTCCAAAGGCCCGAGTTCCAGTCACAGGAGTATTAGAGGTGGTTCATGGTGTATAGCAGTGAGCAACCTGTGCTGAACACCTCCTGATCCCTACATGCAGGGAAAAGTCATGTTGACAGCTGGAAAATAGAGATTCTGTTTCTTTGATCCTTCCAAGATCTTCCTCCTCTCAGAAAGATGTCTTGGGTGAAGCTAGAATCACCGGGGGCCCCATGTTAGTATTTTTTATAGCATAATGGTTTTAGAAGACCCCTTCCTGTCCTTCAGAGCACCTTCACCCTTTCACACCAAAGCAGGTGCACATCCTGCAGTGACCTCCTCTGACCTTTTCAGTCTGGGACAGGTTCCTGCCTGTTCTCCCATAAGACTGCTTTCTCCTATGGCTGCATCAACCTCACTGTAGGATCATGGTCTGCTCCTGGCTCTGTCACCTCCAACTTCCAACTGACTGGAAGCTCCTAGAAGCAAGGATCATCCATGTCTTATTCCTTTTTGTATCCTAGTGCCTGGCACAGGGCGTGGCACATAGTAGATACGCAATAGATTTTGAATGAATTAATAAATACATGACAGCAAAGAATATAAAAAGTAAACTGCTTTTCTGGTGAAAGTAAAAGTTACAGAATAACTCCCCTCCCCCCTCTGAGGCAACCCTGACATGCACAGACTCTGGAGTCCTATTCTAGGAATGGAAATGGGCACATTCCTCTCATGGTTGCTCTGGACCAAGCCTGAGCAGTCCCTACACACACTAAGGTCATGGGCAGAAGTAAAATGTTGCAGTACTGACCCCAGTACTTCCAGTCGAGAAGGCTAGAATTTCCAGTTTCCTGTGATCCATACCTCAATTCTTCACACATTCCATGGAGATAATAATTCTTTCCACCCTTTACCACTGATGAGTTTTGGGAGTGAATAAGGTTTCAGAAAAATAAGAGAATTTTATTTTCTTGAATACTATCTGAGGAAGAGAGACACTTAATTATTCTTCTCAATTTTATTATTACTCTGGGAAACTGTTATCCCTATTTCTTTATTTTTTTAATCCTCACCTGAGGATATTTTCCCATTGCTTTTTATTTTATTATTTAAAAAAAATAATGTGTTATTGTTGAAATATTACATATGTCCTCCAACTATCCTTCACCCCTCAGACCCAGGTTCTCACACCCTATTGTCTGTGTCCATGGGCAATGCATATATCCATACAAGTTCCTTTGTTAATTACCTCCCACCCTCCCCCACTCTCTCTGGGTCCCATTGATTTTTTAAAAAAGTGGAAGGGATGGGGAGAGAAGGAGAGAGAGAAACATTAGTGTGAGACAGACACATCAATTGGTTGCCTCACATACCCACCTCGACCAGGGCTGGGGATTGAGCCTGCAACTGAGGTAAGAGCCCTCGACTGGAATAGAACATGGGACCCTTCAGTCCACAAGCCAATGCTCTATCCATTGAACCACCAGCTAGGACTGTTACCCCTATTTCTATATTCCTTTCCACAAGCTAAGGCACACCCTTAGTGTTTCCACAAGCAGGAGGGGCAAGTCCCCAGGCAGGCAAGTTCCTCAGACAAGAAGCTGCACAGAGACTTTCCCATTTGTAGGAAGGCTGCCTCCAGCTGGGAACTGCTCTCCATACCGGCCCAGGACACTGACTGAGAGGGACCTCACAGGTAAACTTACAAGGATTTCAACACAGGAATTTCCCAGGCATATGCTTTAACCCATCATAGTCTCTGAGTTTCATGTTGAAGCTTTGCACAAATGTCTGGTATCCTATATAATAAAAGGTTAATATGCAAATTGATCAAATAGCAGAATGGCCAGTTGTTGTGATGTGCACTGACCATGAGAGGGCAGATGCTCAACAAAGGAGCTGCCCCCTGGTGGTCAGTGTGCTCTCACAGGGGCAGTGCAGCTCAGCCAGAAGCCAGGCTCATAGCTGGCAAGCACAGTGATGGTGGTGGGAGACTCTCCCGCTTCTGAGGCAGCACTAAGGAACACAGGCCTCTGGCTGAGCGGTGCTCCAAAAGGGGAGCAGGCCTAAGCCAGCAGGCAGACATCCCCCAAGAGGTCCCAGACTGTGAGAAGGTGCAGGCTGGGCTGAGGGACTCCCTCCCCACTCCCAATGCACGAATGTCATGCACTGGACCTCTAGTATGACATAAAAGGTTGTCCCATATACACAAAATAGGTCACTGAAAAGCTTAGTTGAAAGTCCCAAATGGGTGGGGCTGGATGGTGGTGGGTCTCTGTAAGATGATCCACCTGAGCCATTGTATGACCATGTGCATGTCAACGTGCTGGGGGCGCAGGTAGAGGAGTCATCTATGCACTCAGATGTCTTCCATGGACATGATGATGATGGTAAGTTCACTGGCTGGTTCCAGTCGTGATCAATTCAGAGTGTCATTCATATATCATTCATTTACCATAATATAGTAAACCCCAATACTCACTATGCCAATTGTTGAACAACAAGAAGACAAAATAAGTAAAATTTCCCATAATGAGTCAGCATTCCCTCTGAGCCACACATGGTACTCCATGTTTTATGTGCTGACCTCATTTCATACTAACCACCTGGGGGCAGGGCCATAGAGGAGGAAATGAGACTGGCCGCAGTTTGTATGGATGGGGAGACACCTGGTGTAGGCAGCCCTCTGCTGCCCACTGCACACATAGGAGACTGTCTGCTCCCTTCTGGCATTCTTCCCCAGCCCTTTCTGACTCACAGCTATTCCCTGGCTTTCTTCTCCCCTCCAGAAGATTCCATTGAGGGAAGAAAATTATACTCTTGGGGCCAGAGAATGATAAACAAGAATGCAGGAGAAGCTTTGTCATTAAAGTATTAAGTTTCACATGGATTTGATCCCTATGCTAATACAGCTATTCAGGACTCGGTAGGCTAAGCTCCTAAAACCACCCTCCTCTCTGCTTGAGTGCTTCACCCTCCCCAGAGGATATGCCACTCACTGGTCACCAGTTTCCATTTGAAAGATAGAGTATTAGAGGTTTAAAAACCCCTGATACTCAGATCTGTCAACACGTCATAACTTTTAAGGCTAGCAGTGGAGGATTCACAGAATTAGTGTTTTTCACTTTCATGAGTGGAGATGTTTGTCTTGAGAATTGATTTGTCACTGCCCAGTTTTAACTTTCTGACCAGAAAATACTGATAATGTCCTTTTTAAAATTGAAGGCCAGTCAGAAAGCAGTAAGTGGCAGGACCATTTTGTGGGAAAGGCACCTGTCTCCAGGGACCTTATGTCTTGGACCTCCTGCTCGGAGGAATTTACAGAGGCTGTCTTCCCCTTATAACTGACCCCCCTGTTTGCTTTCATGGAGCTTGATTTACAGGGGGTGGTGAATGAGGGCGATGGCTTTGCATTCTAGCGTAGGGCAGGTTCAGAATGAAGAATGGCTTTAGGATAAAATATCAGGACTTAGAAAAAGAGGGTTTCAGGTTAGATCTGTCATGTGATTGTGCAGCTATGCAGTCTCTTGGAGGGACTGTGTTACTCTGCAGGTTAGTGTGCTGGTAAAAAAAGAAAAAGGAAAGGGGAAGGAAGGAAAGGAGAAAGGAACGGAGGTAGGAAGAAAAGAGGGAAGGAAATAAATAGGATAATATTTATTTGAAAATAGCACCCAAGCCACTCTTACCATAACTCTTAAACAATTAGCCAACTCCATGAACACCTAACTGAACAAAATAAAATGAATAATGATGAAAATGGCATTTTCTGTAGAAGTCAAAGGCTAGAAATTCATTCACAAGATTTAAAACAGAAAGGCTTTCACCTTGGAAATTGGTAAGCTCCTCTCTCATGCAGCTTTTGGTATAGGAAAAAAATTAGGCTACCGCAAAATTGTCTAACCTAGATTCAGGAATTCATGACATCCAACACCGAAAACAGATTTGCTGGTACCCACACCTGGAGGGAAAACCATGGACCTGATATCAGGAGAGATAATTGGGTATTGTGGTCAAGTATCAGTATTTGCACCTGTTTTTCTTAAAAGTTTCTGTTTACTCTCAGAAAATGAATGTGAAATAGATAACATTTTTATTATGCTTTATATTTTTAAGATGTAATCAATGAGTAAATGTGGCTCAGACTATTCCAAAGCTACCCAGGACCAGTATTCTACTTCCCCATCTACTTCTGTTTTCATTTGCTACCCAAATTAGGCTGTTTTTTGTTTGTTTGTTTGTTTGTTTGTTTGTTTTCAAGTATTTTTTTTCCTTTGGTGATTACTTGCTATCTTTTTCATATAATATATATAAAATCAGATTCGGTACCTAACCTTGTCCTAAAATTGCAGTGTGTTTAAACAATCCAACATTTTCTCATTTGACTAAAAAAAATTAAAAAAAAATGCTAGTAGACTATCTGTTTATCTTTATGTGTTGCCTACTCCTGTGTGCAGAGAGAAGCAGTTCATGCCTTTCTTCTGATTTTCTCCAGCACAATCCAGGAAACCTTGGACACACCCAGGAAGACAGAATTGCTGCCTGCGATTGTGAAGACAAAGCTACCCTTTGGGCAGTCCCTGGGAGCACCTGGCCAGCTTCTCATCCACCTGCAATCCTTACAACAATCCCAAAGATGGATAATATGCTTAGTGGATGAGGTTCAGAGATAGGTTGAGTTACTTGCTCTACCACATACCTGGGAGGAAATCAGATCTCAAATTTGAACACAGGCTGGCCAGTTACCAAAGTGAGGTCTTTGCACTCCATACTGCTTCTCCTTCAAGGAGCAGGATAGTGTTGAAAGTGTAGGGTTACATGTCAGAGCTGGGCATGGATCTTCTTGGAGATTACAGTCTAAAAGGAATAAATGATAATAGTAGAAATAATATATCTGTCATCTCTGTGCAAGACAGAGAGGTGAGACCAGAATAGTAGGAGCTCAATTTTGTAAAAACATTTAGTAATTACAGAAAGGAGGGGAAAAATGCAATCCAAAACTGAACAGAACACTAAAACACTGGCAAGTCTTATAGTCTTCTAGGGAGATAGCTGTGCCCCTAACTAACTCTATTTAAATTAAAGTAGTGCTTCTCAGCCTTTGGGTCCGAGGTTCTGAAGGTGTGATGAGGTAAAACCTCGGATCCAGAGATTAGGCCAATCTCATCCCTTATACCCATACTTACACCAAGGAGCTTGTCATTGCTGAGAGCTGCTCCCCTTCAAGCCTCTGTACCTCCTATTTCCCAATCATGCCAGCATCACCCCCATACCTGCTCTTCTAGAGAGAGGCCACCAGTGCCCATGCTCTCCTTTAACACACCCCTCCCCCACTGCAGCCTCTTTCTTCCTAACACAACATGGAGTCTCCCATGGTCTAGGAGCATTCTACATACCTTGGTACCCCTCTTCTTCTCTTGATCTGCCCAACTATAAATCCATTCCATAAATTGTCTACTAATACACCAGGCTGCCAGTGCTCCTGGAGAAAATTTCTCAACCTGTTGTTGGTGACACTATAAATCCTTGCTCTCCTATCTTGGTCCAGTCTTGAATGCAGAGAAACTATTTGTTTGTCAACTACCATTTTAATCTGTTTTCACTCTCCTCTAACTCCCTGGCCATTCCTACCCCTTTTGACACACTCAGACTCAGCAAATTGCTGCCTCTTACTTTAGCAAGAAAATGAAGACAATGGACAGCTTTCTATTTATATTGTAACCTACACTTCATTCTTTCCTTTTGTTTTCAGATAAAGGGATACTTCCTTTTCAGTTCAAGCTCAATCCCTCTGCCCAAACTTGGTTCACTATTGTCTCTCCAAAAGTTTACTTACTCTGCTTCGTATTTTAAATTTTTTTCTCTCTCCTGCTAACTCTTGCTTCACAAATATTTTTGAGTCAGTTTCTCCAGAGGGTAAGAACATCAGGATCAGGGGCTTTAATTCATTCACCTTTGATGCCATCAGCATTGAACACATAGCAAGCAGTACACATTTTTTGGGGGTTGGATCTCTTATATATCCACATATATTATTCATACCCTGAAATTTACATCCTAATTAATAACTCACCTTTGGCTAAGGACCCATTAACACGGAAAGATTTTAGCAAATTCATTCATTATTTATTATTTCCAATTTTATTTGTTCATCTGGACTGAGGTTACCTTAGTTTACACAATCATTTCTACTTGTCAGTGAATGATAATGAGTTTGAATTCCACATGCATGTGCAAATTACACTTTAAATAATTATTAATATTAGTAATCATGCATGTCTTTTACTCCTAGAAAAGACCTGTGCTAATTAATACTATTTTTCAGACAATAGCTATTAGGAGGTAAAAATTTATCAGGGTAACTTCTGGTAAGAATCATTTGGCACCTACGCTACCAATGTGCATTTGACTTTGGGAGCGGTAAGAGCAGAAAGAGTGGACACAAGCCAGAACTTGGACAGTACAGGAGTTTGTCAAAGGGAAAATAAAGTTACTTCAAAGATGAGTTTTGAATTACAGTTTAAAGTAGACACTCAGAGCCACAGGCCTGATACCCAGGGACCAGACCATGCCAAAAGGTTATGAGCTTCTCCTCAGGGAGGTTTACCACTACTCCAAGAGATGGCCACACTCATTTATTTGAGTCCCAAGAGTGTCTTCCTTTACAAACTCTGATTATTGATCAGCATCCAACATATATGACTCCATACCTGTGAATAAAAAAAGAAGCTTCCCATACCTTCTTCTAGCACCACAGGGCCAGGCTACATGCTCTCTGCCTCTACCTGAGACTCAGATCTAGGGGCACCTGGGGGGAGGGGGGCATGCACTCCTGGGTTCAGAACAGAGGAGTTTCCTTCATTCCACTCTAGACTGAGCCAGGGTCTGCAGTCCGGCTCCTCATTTCTAAAACAATGTCTCGCCCCTTTTCCTCAATTAAAGTCATTGGGTCCTTTCTTATTTTCTGTGTCTTCAGAGTAGAATCCACATTTTCTGGGCACCAGGGTTCTGCTTTGTTTTTATCAGTGTTCGAGGGCGTCCATGTCTCCTGGCCTTTCCTCTGGGCTAGGCAAGGCCCACTTGTTGCAGACCTGCCAGAGGTAGATGCCAAATGCCTGCTGTCAAATTCCCTCTCACCTGCCAAAGTGCCACCTGCAGCCCCCAGGCCTTCCTGTTTCAGGCAGCCCATCTGCCATCAGCCCCCCTCTTGCTCCCAATTTCTATCCATCCCTGCTGCCCCTCTCACCTGGGATGGGACCTCTCATAGAGGCCCTCTGGTTTCTGGGCTCCTTGAGGGTCTGTATGAGTCTCCTGTTTGTGTTTTTTAAAGTTTATTTTATTATTGATATTATTACAGGTGTCTCCTATTTCTCTCTTTTTGCCTCCCTCCACCCAACCCCTGACGCACCCCAGGCTTTCCCCTTGCTATTGTTTATGTCAGTGGGTTATGTATTCATGCATATATGTTCTTTAGTTAATCTTTTCCCGTCTCCTCTCTCCCAATTTTCCTCCCTCACCCCCCCAGATCTGTTATTCTGTTCCATGCATCCATACTTCTGAACTTATTTTGTTCATTAGTTTATTTTGTTCTTTAGATTTATCTTATAAATGAGATCATGTGATATTTATCTTTCTCTAGCTAGCTTATTTTGCTTAGCGTATTAATCTCCAGGTCTAGCCATGATGTCTCAAATGGTAAAAGATCCTTCTTTTTATAGCTGCATAGTTTTCCATTGTGTGAACGTACCGAATCTTTTTTATCCATTCACCTATTGATGGGCACTTGGGCTGTTTCCAGATCTCAGCTATTGTAAATAATGCTGCTATGAACATAGGGGTGCATATATTCATTCTGATTGGTATTTCAGGATTCTTAGGATATACTCCCAGAAGTGGGGTCGCTGGTCAAATTGCAGTTTCATTTTTAATTTTTTAAGGAACCTCCATACTATCTTCCACAGTGGCTGCACCAGTCGGCATTCTCACCAGCAGTGCACTGGGGTTCCCTTTTCTCCACATCCTCACCAGCATTTGTTTGTTGATTTGTTGATGGTAGCCATTCTGGCAGGTGTGAGGTGATACCTAATTGTAGCTTTAATTTGCATCTTTTTTATGATAAATGATGTTGAGCTTTTTTTTTTTTTTCATGTTTTTATTGCAAATCTGTATGTCCTCTTTGGAGAAATGTCCATTCAGGTCTTTTACCCATTTTTTTTAATTGAATTGTTTGTCTTTCTGGTGTTGAGGTGTATGAGATCACTCCCTTTGCATTTTGTTGATGGTTTCTTTTGCTGTGCAGAGGCTTTTTAGTTTGAGGTAGTCCCATTTGTGAATTTTTTCCCTTTGTTTCACTTACCTTAGGTGATGTATTCATAAAAATACTATTATGTGAGATGTCTGATATTTACTGCTTATGTTTCCTTCTAGGATTTTATGGTTTAATGGCTTACATTTAAGTTGTGTTTTTTTTTTCCATTTTGAGTTTATCCTTGTATATGGTGTAAGTTGGTGGTCTAGTTTCATATTTTTGTATATGCCTGTCCAATTTTCCCAACACCATTTATTAAAAAGACTCTATTCCACTGTATGCTCTTGTCTTCTTTGCCAAATATTAATTTTGCCATATAGGCATAGGTCAATTTCTGCCATCTCTGTTCTGTTCCATATGTCTATATGCCAGTTCTTGTACCACTACCAGGCTGTTTTGATTACAGTGGCTTTGTAGTATAGTTTGCTAACCGGTATTATGATCCCTCCAACTTTGTTCTTCTTTCTCAGAATCTGTCTTGCTTTGAATTAAGTTCTCACATTTAGTGAATCTGGGAAGAAAGGTGGTTATTAGCATATCAAACATTCACTGTATGCCATTGTTTTCAATAACCATTCTGGGATGTTGAACCTGGCCAGGCTCTAAAGCCCCATGAAAAGATGCACATGGGATGAGGATGATGAAATCAATATGATCTATCAGCTCTGAGGCTCCTTCCTCCCCTTTAGTACCTATGAACTTTCAGAAAAAGGAAACCTGCCTTCCTGGATGCTGAGAATATGCTGAAAAAAGACTAGTTGTGTGGCTGTCTGTTATTTCCCCTTCAATCATCACAGTTATTTCTCCTCCAGCTAATGAGGTCAAAGTTGTAATTGAGTGAAGGCTTGTTCTGCTTACCGCACAACAGCCAATAAGTCAAGTGACAAGGAATTGGGGCAAGGAAAGGAACTTTATTCAGAAATCCAGCCAGCCTAGAAGATGGCCGACTAGCGTCCTAAAAAAACCACCTTGAGAAAGAAGGAATTCAGGCTTCTTTTATGTCAGGGTAAGGGGTTTGAAGTCTGAGGTGATTGATAACTACAGACATCTCTGGATGTCAGCAAGGTCCAAGGGGAATGGTGAAACTTCAAACAATGGTTGCTGTGGTCTTGGTAAGAGGTTTCTACAAATAGTTCGATAAATAGTAATTAATTTTTTACATTTCTTCCTTATCTCCTTGGCAAGGTAGTTTCAAGTAGAGAGGTTGTTTCCATACTTATACTTTCTAGGTTAGGTTAGATTCTTTCAATGATTAGCATATCTGTGCCCAGGACTAAGCAGAAGTTGCTGACTGACATTTCAGGTTCAAGCAAGATGGAATCAGAAAGACTGATTATTTTATTCTACTGCAGTGTTATGGCTCAAAAAAAAAAACAAAAAACAAAAAAACAAAAAAACAAAAAAAAAACTAGTTGAAAACAAGAAATCAGAAAGAGCTTTTTTAATTTTATTTTATCTAAGGACCTTTATCTTCTGGTTTTAAGTGGAGAAAGCCTATTTTACAAAATATGCAATGTCATGAGCTGTTCTTTACATGCATGCTGGGGTAGAAAGGGAAGGGGCAGAGTTTGAGTGAGAGAGAAGAACAGATTATCTTTCTTTGGGACTCAGGAAACAAAAGACCCTTTTTCAGCAGAAAATAAGTAGAGGTCTCTGCTGAGGTTGTGCCATTGGCAAGAAGTGTTTCTAAAGTTCTTCTCTTGGGCCACCAGGTAGAACACAGTCTGCAGCAGTTTTTTCCACAGGCTCCTGACATCTCACATCTGTAGCCTCAGAATCGTGGACCATGTCTCCACATCCTAACACAAGTGTGGGAAATGCCATTTTGTAATGATGGCTTTTTCATACTCTTGAAACTTCTGATCACATATTTTTATACCTTGATTCAGTCTCTGCTCCTACACTCCCTACTTTGGAAAGCTGAGTTTCTAACCTCCCAGTCAGTTCTTCCCAACCTAGGAATTTCAGAAGCCATCTCAGGAGGTTCATTTACCGCAAAGATCTGGTTCCTGCTGTGATGCTGATAAAGCAGGCCGATTTCCCTACCTTTTAATAAAGTCATCAGCAGAAACAAGTGGGCCTCCAAGGAGAGTACAGCAAGGCATTTATCCTCGGTGGGACAAGGGTTCTCTTCTCCATAATTGACAGAAAATAGAACTAATGTCTAATTAAGAGGTTGACACAGCTTTAAATATATCCTCTTGCTTGGGAATCTAATGCCTTGAATCCTAGTTTAGCAGAGCTCTGATTGGGTACATTTCCTGATCCAATCCATCAACGGAAGGATATGATGAATCTAAAAAGGCTGAGATCTCAAAGTTTAGGATGGAAGAAAGTGAGATGGACAAGAGGAGAGTCTTGATTATGTCGTATAGTGAGTTCCAGGCAGTGGTGTAAGCTGACAGGCTGGGGCAGGGGATGGAGAGGCTGGGCAGAGAGGTAACAGAGGCTGGACTTCAGTTCCCAAAAAGATGGGTAGGAGCAAGACTTAGAGAAAAAGAACCTTCCACACATTTCAGAGGCTAAGACAGACATCATTACTAGCTAAGCAGAAGCTAGTCACAAAGAAGGGGCAGTGGCGGGGGTGGGGTGGGGGGAGCAAAAGCCTGATTTCAGGAACTACAGAACAAGGTCAAGGGCAGAAGGCATAGCACATGCTAACTGCCCACCACACCGGACACACACACTCTGACCAGTGATCAAGGTGAGGGAACCAGCCACATAACAGCTCGGAGCTGTGCTTTCTCTCTAGTCCACAGCACAGCCCTAGCTCAGACCGTCCCTGCCCCTGGCTTGAATCACTGGAATGAAGTCAGCTTGCTCACTCTCCCTCTAGAGAGGCCTCCTCTCTCATGCAGTCTCTCCATGGCAGCCTAGAGGAGATTTTAAAAATGCAAGTTATTTTGCTGCTGTAAATCCTTCAATAGCTCCACATCGCCCCGAGGTGTAAACCCAACTCCATCATGCTCCCCCTTCCACACCCCCCCTCTCCCCCGTATTCTGCCCATCCTGTTGCATCTCTCTTCTCCACCTTAATATCTTTCTTCAGTCAGAGTCATCTCTTAGGACCTTGGAAGCTTTTGCTTTCTTTCTTGCTCACAAGACTACATATGCGTAGATTGGACCTTTTCAATTGCAACTCTTGGTATGGTTAATCTCTACCTCAGCTTTAGATTTAAATTTAGCATTCCCTTACTCCAGGAAGCCTTCTCTGATCTCCCAATCAGAAATAGTTTTGTTTTTTTAAATTTTTAAAAAACTTTTTCTTAAGGTATTATATGTGTACATATCTTACCATTGCCCCCCTTCCCCAATATCAATGAGAGAGAATCATTGATTGGCTGCCTCCTGCACATCCCCCACTGAGGATCGAGCCCACAACTTGGGCATGTGCCCTTGTTCGGAATCGAACCCGGGACCCCACAGTCAACAGGCCAACGCTCAATCCACTGAGCCAACACAGAAATAGTGAGATAAGTTAGCTTGAGACGTAGATAGATAGGGCAGGGGGCCAATGGAAAACAAAGGCAGGGGCAGGCATGGCAGTTTGACCAAGCCTAATCACAGGAACCTACCAAGAAGAAATAATAAAATGTTTCTGGACTCAAAGTGGGAGGCACGGGAAACCAAGGGAGGACCTGCAACAATAAGGTGTACTGACACATCGAAGAAGAGAAGGTTCAGCATAGGAACAGAGGAAGAACACAGAAACAGGGGAAGTTCAGGTCCATTGCTGGGCAAGAACAATGAGGGAATCAATCAGGTAGCTACACAGGTAGACATAGAGTGGACTTGTAGCAACTATATACCCCTGGACTATACATCTTCAACGGGCAGCCCATTATTGAGCCCCTTCCTTGTGCGGGGAGTCTGAATCTGCTTGTAATAAATTTTCCATACTTTTACTTAAATCTTCTGGTCTGCAGAGCTCATTCTGTGGTGTTGCAAGACACAACCCTGGGAAAACACCTCAGCTCACTGTATGGCTATCACTAGGTGCCCCTACTTTTTGTCTTTAGATAATCCTACACCCCTCCTGCCACAGTACTGATCACATTCTATTGTAAGTCTGTTAAGTTTCTTCCACCACCAGGCCATATAATCTTGCTACTCAAAGTGTGGTCCATGAACTACCAGCATTGACAGCATGTGTTAGAAATGCAAGATCTCAGGCCCCAGCCAAGACCTACTGCATCAGAATTGGCCTTCTGATTGGTTAATACATGCATGAAGATTAGAAACAACAACAGTAAAAATGCATGAAAATCTGGGGAGCATAGCTCTTCACCGTGAGGGCAGCCACTTCTCATGCTTGTTCCCTCTGCTCTTGGAAGTGACTACAAGAGGGCCACACAATACATCTTTCTTGAAGAGATCGATAAGCTAATGAAGAAGAAGGTGTTGGTTCTGAAATCACCCTAAGGTTCTTACTTCCCCATGGCTGGGAGCCAAGATTAGCCTCGAGCAGGTAACTGAAGGAGTTTACATTGGGGGTGGAGCTCATGTGGCATGTGGATCCCACATGGGATGTGGAGCTGGAGCCTGTCTCTCCATGGATTCACTGCATGGGTGGCTGCACTATGGCTTAGCGGGGAGGGGGTCCTGGTTTTGTCTGTGCCTTGTAGGCTGAGTAACACTGGACAAATCTCTTAACTTCTCTGGGTCTCATTTATTCATCTATAAACCGGGCAGATAAAAATGTGTCTTTCCTTCCTATTGAAGTCTTAAGAGGATTAATTGAGACAACATATGAGGAGAGACTTTGTAAACAGGAATCAATTATACACCAGCAAGGAATCCTTGCTTGATCTTCCCTTTAATCCTGTCCTCCAGCCCTGTCCCAGCTCTACACCATAATCACCCAGCGGTGTGGAGAGCAGGGCTCAGTGGATGGGGCCAGTGCTGGCTGTCAGAGCCTGCCTTCAAAGTCACTGCCAAAGCCAACAGCTTCTCAGGAGACCTGTGCCAGGTGCAGGGATGCTGGTGGGCCCACCGTGGCCTGGCCTCTCTCGGTATTTATTTTATTCCAACCATTCAATTGGGATAATGAGCAGCAAGAAATCCATCAGTCCCACATCAGCCCTGCAATCCTGACCCCATTTAACAAGTGTGATGATACTTAGCATATCAGCCTGTTTGCTTTCTTTCCAGCAAATAGTCAAACATGATTAAACTCTCTCATTTCCATATTAATAGCACACCCGTGTGTGAAGAATGTGGGGAAACTCATTTCTGGAAATCTCGCTTTTGATTTAAAAATTTCCAGTGTTGCAGTGAACAGCAACACACTGATGTTCAAGAATGCTCCCTCCTGTCGGGGAGCTCAGAGGAGCGGTTGTGATCAACAACTTAGTCACAGAATGCCTTCTTCCCCATCAGCTTCTAAAGATTGTAACTGAACCCTGCTTCCAGCTGTCCTCTTCCTTCTGGGAGTAGAGGCCTCCTGAGATCTGGGTAAGATCCCTCCTGCTACCAAGAAATGTGACAATCACATTACTACACCCTCTTCTAGAATCTTCCGGTTGGATAGTTCCATCTCCTTCATTTTTTCTCAGGTTTGGGGCTGAGACCAGTTTGCAGACAATGAATGGAGAGAAATATGGGTGCAGTTGAGTTCCAGACCTCCCCTAGACACATCTTGCAGGCTTCACACTTGCGGGTCACACCGTCTTCCTCACGGAGACACGCCTGCTCTGAAGCCCCTCCTCACCCTCTTGTGAGACTGCCTAGAGGTGGGTACTGCCGCTGGTGCTGGGGACAGCAGGGAAGGTCCTGGGTCTTAGCTCCTTCATGGACAAGCCTTCTCAAATGGAGTGAGTAGCTTACTTAATAGTGTTTCTTCAATTGCCAAACTAGGAATAATAATAATATTAGCATTGATCTGCCTCATAAGGTTGTTATGAAGAATTTTAAATATAGAGCATTGTGCTTAGTGCCTAGAATACTTGTAGCAGAATAAAAGTTGACTATTGTTATTCTGTTGTTATTGTTTTAGTATCACTAGTCATCGTTCCTCCCAGCATCCATCAATGGCAGTGAGCAGAGAAGAGTGCCTGGCTAGGACTCATCCGACTTGGTCCCTCAGCAACCAAGTGGGAAGAAAGGAAATCCATATGAAAGGAGGCGGGCTTCTCCCTCTGCTTATGCACTATGTGCCAGGGACAAGGGGATGCACCTTTTAGCCCAACTTGGTCTCCCACTATTTGGGCGAGTGCTCAGTTTCTTAAAAAGCTCTCAAACTTGGGGATTTCTCAGAGCTTGCTTCAAGTTCCTGCTCTTCTTGAACTGGGTGCAGTGAAAGACAGTTTATTGGTGGAGGGCTTCACAGGGCGCTGTACCCTGGGGAGGACATGAAGAGCCAAACCAAGGTTAAGTGACTTAAGACCAGAATTCTGGTCTTCGGGGTCCAGACAAGTTGCTTTACCTCTTTTGAGGTCCCATGGTCTCTCAAAAGACATGGAAGCCTGTTGGCTGAGATAAGCCACGCTCCCGCAGGGGCAGGGTCCAGATTGACTTCTGTCCGGCCATCTCTCAGGTGGCTTTTCTGCCCAGATTGCAGAGCCTCGTTCCCTATGAGATGTGTAGTCATGGCTTTCCCCACGCCTGGTGTCTGACCCTGCGCTTGGAGCTATCAAACTTAATTCTCTGTCTGATTCTGCCGTCTGCGTTCTAGCGTGTGTGCTCCAGACAATACATGACCCTTGCTCTGCACATCATCCTAACCTAAACAATGTGTGCTTTTTTTCACAAAGCACAGCGCAGTGAAAGGCCCTTTCTGGATTTGAACTGGGAGTAAAGAGCATGAAGGGAGGAAGGGGAGAGAGGACCCCGTCTCTCCTCTCTGCTCTTGCATTGATTCTGGCCACGTTGATTTCCAGATGGATTACCCTGGGGGCACCTGCCTGCCCGAGTCCATGGGCCAAGGCTCATGGGACCCCCTAGCGGTCACCAGGGAGCTGCTTTCTACAGCGTCCCAGTTTCATCCCCGGCACAGGCTCACAGATCCCTCTGTCTCCGAATATTTTCCCGGGAAACACCATATGTGTGAACTAAGTTTATAAAGCAGTATATTTAAGAATACATTTCAAGATGCTATTTCTCAGCAGCCTATGAATCACTTCAACTCATTTGCAAAATAAACTGTTTGCCAGAGGAAATTCGTTTTTGATGACCATAGAGAGAATGAAAGTCGAAATAATGGGGCTTTTCCCTCCTGATAGTCATGAGCTATTCTGCCCGGGGGCATAGGAATGGATAGGGTATGGCTTATTAAATGCAAACTCATGAGTAAGAAAAATGTACATCACATGTAAGTACAGGGGATCAGACTCTAGTTTTCAGAGCTGCATGGCATTTTGTCAAACAAGTTGGACTTTATTTATTTATTTATTTATTTATTTATTTATTTATTTTGCCAGGAGTGAAAAGATGCATATTATAATTAAAAAAAAAAATCTCACAGAGTTGCTCTATGCTTTTTTTAATTATTTCTTTCTTTATTTATTTAATTTTATTTTTCCATCACCTTTTATCCCCTCCATGCCTTCTTCCACTTCCACCCATTCCCCTCCACCCCCACAATCATCACACTGTTGTCCATGTCCAGGAGTTCTCTCTCTCTCTCTCTCTCTCTCTCTCTCTCTCTCTCTCTCTCTCTCTCTCTCTCTCTCTTTTTCTCTCTCAATCGCTCTACCACCCCGCCCCCCAGCTGTCTGCCTGCTTTCATAGGAGTCTGTCTTTATGAGTATCTGTGCCTTGATTTACTTTATGAGTATCTCACCACCTGATACTAAGAGGCATGTCTGAACGATCCTTCCTGGGGGGAATGTTAGATGAGAGTCTGCTACTGATACGGTATGTGGGGTATGTGGTCTGTGTCGGGGTGATGGGTGGAGAGAGTGCATGTGCAATGAAGAGCCAGACGCCATGCCTGTTGGCGACTCTCAGATGCCTTGTTTTTATTTGATCGTCGCTAGATGCCTTGTTGTGGCTCTGTGATTGTCAGCCACTTTGTGCCTCTCCCATTCCCCATGTTCAGCCTGTTGTTTTTCTATCCCCATCTAGAGAAGGGAAGCAGGGCCAGCTAATGATGATAAAGGATGTGGATTGAAAGCAATCAGCACTGCTTCATCAGGAGCGGAGCTAGGATGTGGGCCATGCCCGCTGATCAGAGTCCTTTGAGTGGATTCCCTCACTGCTGCAGGGCACCTCCCACACTGTGCCTGGGAACGGTCAGGTGAAAGGCCGCAGGTCACCGACAGGTGAGCCCGGGAACTGACTGATTCAAGATGGATTGCAGCGGGATCAGGAAACTGCAGGAAGGCGCTTGTTCACCTGCTGCGGTAATTGTGCAAATTGTGGTGGCTTCTCTTTTCTAGCACGATTTCTTTGATCAATTCCAGGTAAGGGCGCGTTTCTAAAATCAATCCTGATTGGGCCACTGTGGATCAAACCAGTTGAGCTGAGTGATCCGTATATGAACCCTGTGTGAGCCTTGAGCTTTATGAATGCTAGAAATGGGGTTTATATGCAGGCACAGAAGGGAAATGGATTCAAAAGCAGGTCCCAGGTGCGTGCTGAATAGAATCCAGTTGCTTCTGGCTTCCTGCTGACCACAAAGTAAGAAACATCTTGGCCCAGGCTCGTCTGGTTCCTTACGGCTTAGAGAGTTGAAGGCAAGCGGGTTTTGGTTTGACTTAATGCCAGCAGGCATGCTTAGCTGGTGCACGGTGTGAAACAAATTTCTTTAAAAGTGTAAACACTGAAACGGCAGGCGCCAAATCCTGTTTGGTGCTTAAGGAATAGCCACAAATTATTTTATTGATTTTTAAATTTGTTTACTTGCTGGGCCTTTAGCTTTTCCTCAAGGCAGGCCCTGGGCAGAGTGTTCCAGGCAGAAAGGGGAGGTCCTGGGGGGTTCCCTGGGCAGCAGTTTCCTGCAAACTTGGAGCTTGGAGCTTGGAGCTTGGGGTAGACCCAATCAGTAGCTTGACACTGTTAAAGGCACTGTCCTTGTTGGCATGATGGTTTGCATGACACTATGTGTATGTCCATGCCCGGCCATGTTCATGCATGCACCACATGACAGAGTGTGTTTATATATACCTATGATATAGCACTTGACACACAGGAAGTGCTGGAATTCCACAGTGCTATCCCTGAGGCTGAATTTCCTTCATCTTTTTAAAAAATATATTGCTTTATTGATTTCAGAGAGGAAGGAAGAAGTAGAGAGAGTTAGAAACATCAGTGATGAGAGAATCATTGATCAGCTGTCTCCTGCATGCCCCCCCCCCTTCGGATCGAGACTGCAACCCGGGCATGTGCCCTTGACCAGAATCAAACCCCAGAACCTTCAGCCCACAGGCTGACATTCTATCCACTGAGCCAAACTGGCCAGGGCTCCTTCATCTTTTTTGTTGTTGTTGATCCTCCTCCAAGGATATTTTTCCCATTGATTTTTAGGGAGAGAGAAGGAGAGAGGGAAAGACAGAGAGAAACATCAATGGGAGAGAAACATAGTAATTGGTTGGCTACCTCACACACTCTGAGCAGAGCTTGGGCTGGGGAGGAGTCTGCAACCAAGATACGTGCCCTTGATCTGACTTGAACCCGGGACTTTTTGGTCTGCTCTACCCACTGAGCAAAACTGGCTAGAGCCCTTCATCTTTTTTATATCCCAGTGGCTAAGATAGCGAATACCCTCAAGGAGTTACAGAGATAATAGCAACTTGGAAGAAAGAAGCCCTGAGTGATAGCCCTAAATTAACTCCATGCCAAACTAAAACCCCTACACAAACATAATCAATGAGCAATGAGAGGGATACTCTAAAAAAGGACCTGTTATGAGTTAAATGCAAATGTGCACCAATAACATCATTTGCCTTCTGATCCAGTGTAATATGAAGTACACAATATCTCTTTCCAAGCAACCTGAATTTAATTAACTTTTAGATATAATTTCACAGGAAATTCAGAGAATAAAAGAATAAGGTAAATGACACCAGAAAAGAAAGAATGATACAAACCAGACTGTGGGACACTCCCGGGTTCAAGTCAGATCCAGGGCATGTGGCCCAGCCTCTAGGATAAGAGATTTAAATTAGAAGCTTAAATAATATTCTCAAAAAATGAGGAGGGAAATGTTCTTGATTCTGAAAAAGACTTAAGAGACATAACACCCAAATGTAGTGTGTACTCCTTTATGTGGGAACCTCATTTGGAAAAGAAAAAGCCATGAAAGATACTGGGGCTAATTGGTCAAAGTGAAGCCTGAACTAGAAATTAAACAATCTATAACAATAAAGTGTAATATGCTAATTAGACCAGACGTCCTTCTGGATGTCCTTCCTTCTAGACAAAGCCATAGTGAGAGGGATAGGGGGAGGGGGTGGCAGATGTGGTGGGCGGGGGCTAGGGCCAAGGCCCTTGCACAAATTTCATGCATTGGGCCTCTAGTTAGATATAAAAAAGCAACTGTTGGATCTAGATGGTGGGTACTCATATTAACAGTCTTTCTATTTTTCTGTGTGATCTTGGGGTTCTAGTTCACAGTAGAGGAGCCTTGAAGTCAAAGACCCTGAATATCGCAATTATAATTTTGTGTGGATTCATCAGGTTTGCCTCCAGGCCGCAGAACAAAAACCAACTCTCTCCTATGAGAAATGGAAACATATTTCAGTGTTTCCATTGAAGCCTAGTTTGCTTTTGCATCAAGCGTCATCTGCAGTAGCAACTGATCTGCTCTCATATGTCCCCATGTGCTCATAAGAGTCGATTAATAGTAACATTGTTTGCAAGGAAATATTCTTGCTTCAATTCTTATTCAACTTACATTGAAATAGCAGTAGTGAACACATTGGAGAACTACTAAGATATTAGCAGGGAATCGTTTAAGATGTTGTGTATAAGTATCCACCATGAGGACTTTGGGGCACAGAGAGAATGGTAGCATCAATTTTGATTAAGCCAAAATCAGATGGGGATGGGGGATGGGGGGTGGGGAGGGCAAAGATGACCATTTGTGGCATGGAGAGAAGGTGGGGGAGCATCTCTAAAATAAGATTGTAGAAAGAGATTAGGAGTTGTCATGTTACCGAGTGTTTCTCTCCCAAAGAGAATATTTGCATTTATGATATTTCTGTCTTAAGATGAATTTAATTTCAGGCTAATTGAGTCAGATTACAAATCAAATCTATTTAATGTAAACAGAAATCCAGTTAGGCTTCAACCTTTCCACCTGAGTGACTCTGCTAATTAAATTCCAGATCTCTCTCTCTCTCTCTCTCTCTCTCTCTCTCTCTCTCTCTCTCTCTGACTTTCTCCCTAGTCAGACTGCCTGTGGTCAGTTCACCTCATGATTTTCAAAGATGGAGATCAGCCCTGACAGAGAGCCTGACAACACCAGGCAACCCTAGATGCTCCAGTTTAGAGGATCAACACCTCAAAGGCCACCATTCACTCCCTTAACTTGATCTGCACCGGGGCCAATACAATAACACACATTGAGAAATACTTTTTCAACTAATTACAGGCTTCATGTCATTTTTTTTGGAATGTGAATTAATTTTTATAATACCCATTTCAATGTACAGAGCATCTTGCTAACTATATCATTGATCCTTACATTAAAATTACCTTCTGAGTTAACTCTGAAACTCTAGGAAGAGCTTGTAGATTAATAAAAACTGATGTGATTATTATTGAAGTTCAAGGAGGTTAAAGAAGCCTATTTAAAAATCACAAAGCCAGCTAGTGGTAATGCCACAAACATACATATGATGGCATTTGTCACTTAGGATGCCATGGTTTGTTTGTTTGTTTTTTAACTACTCCACTTCAAAGATTGAATACTGCTAGCACTCATCATAAATCTTAAGAGAATCTGATCTTGTAGTTGAAATTTTGAACCTAAATAATGGATGAAGAGAGTGTCTGAGAGGTGGTAGAGTCCTCTTGGGTGTTACAGTATTCTGTTAATTCCATCTCAGGATGCCCAATGTGCACATGGGAAGCAAAGTGTCACCCCTAGAAAAGGAATGTGTCTGTGTTCATTCCTGAACAGCCTCTCCCTTGGCACCCTGACTCGCCCTGATGCTTGCCTTTGGTGTGTGCCTTGGTGAAGATATGGTAGACTTGACTCATGTCCACGTGTGCAGACCACACAACAAAAAATGCTCAGCACAGATTTCTGTCCCAGTATAATCTCTCTACAACACACTTCTCCACATGATGTTTCAATGGCTTTCCTGCTAACTGGGCCACCCGGCCAGGGGTAAGTCTACATTGTTTTAAACCATTGAGTTTGTGGCAATTGGTTACAGCAACAACAGGAAACTAATAATTTTTGAAGAAAAGTTAGTTGAGTGAAAAAGAAATAAGTGACTGTAAATGAAAGAATGAATAAGTTCAAGAGTTTCTGAATTATACTATTTTCTTGCTTCTCGTGGCTAACCACAAAGGGACATATCACAGCTAATGGCATTGTTTAATGTGCTTCAGTATTTTAAGGGGATCTAATTAAAATGCAAAGGTTTTACCTGGGGTTCTGGGAAGGTGGTGAACCGATCTCCCCACATCCATCAACTGCCATTGCAGAGAGGGTAAGACTTGAGAAAATATAAGGGAGACAGGACTTTGTGGGATAAAGGGTTTGAAGAGCCTGGTTAATTGGGTCCCTGTAAGTCAGCAGAGGGAAGTCTTGGATAGTCAGAGGGCTTTCCAACTGTGATATCCTGGTAGCCCAGCCTGACCTGGGAAGGGGACCATGGGCAGGATAGAGAAGGACAATAATCATCAAAATTGTACCGCACCTCCCCAAGAACTGGCAGGATTTTTGCAGAGTCTCTTATTTCTGTCTAAAGACAAATTCTTATCCTTTTCAGGACAAAAGCTCAGGATAAAAGTATTTCTATTCAATATATGAGTAGAAATAGTTTTACTTCCCAGTGACTGACATGTCCTCTTTTAACTTTAATTAGAAACAAAACTGAATAAAATACTTGACTTTGACATATTGTAGTGATTTTAAAATAACTTTTCAACTCCAGTACCAAAAACACGAAACAGTAATTGAAAAGGCTGTTAGCATGGCCCTCCCACCACCACGAGGGCACAGGGAAAGGCTAAATTAATCAAAATGGTAATCATGCCACAAATCAATTACTACTTAGGGTTATTTCTACTGAAGTTGAACATAAAAATCTTCACATAGCCTATACTACAATCTAATTGTGGTCTTTCTTTAAAAATAAACCATCCCTGTCCTGGCTGGGTGGCTCGTTTGGTTGGAATGTCATCCTGTACACCAAAAAAGTTGTGGGCTCGATTCCCAGACAGGGCACAAGTCTAGTTTACAGTTCAGGGCCTGGTCAGGGTGCAGAAAAGAGGCAACAGATTGATTTTCCTCTCTTTCTCTCAAATCAATAAACATATCCTTGGGTGAGAATTAAAAAAACACCCATTCCTTATAAGACACACACTCACACACATCTTGTCATGAGCTATTAGCCAAGAGGCAATCATCTCCCCCATTTTCTCAAATAGCATGCATCATTCATACAGAGCCAGAGAATAATTTGAATGAAATTGAATGAGATTTTTCTTAGCTTCAAATGAATTGGAGTGAGATGTAATAATGCTTTCTATTTTTTCCTATCCTACAAGCTCAGTACTTACCTTAAAAAAAAAACCACACACACACAAACAAAAAGCTCTTCATAGTGTTTCAGATTTAAATACATTATATTCAATCAGTTTCTAAATTTTAATTACTTCTGATTCTTTTAACTGTTCAGAAAGGCTTCCAGAGATTTTCAGATCTCCCAGTCAACTGAAATCAAGCCCACAAGCATCAGCAAAAGCAGAATGTTGCCTGGCCTTCTCCAAAGGATCTTTTGGTCTCCAGGTCCCCATGTTGGAACTGCATCTCCCTGTCAAACTAAAAGATTAAAAATCAAATATTTCAATCAAATAAAATTACTTTAATAAAACATCTCCTGAGAAAGAAAGAGAAGAGAGAATACTTGAGTACAAGCAAACCTTGACACATAGATATAATTTTACACTAGACTAGAACCATGTTTTACTTGCTACTATAATTTATTTTTGCCAAGACAAATAAATAAATAAATAAATAAATAAATAAATAAATAAATAAATAAATAAAATGCTTTGGGGAAGAATAAACAAGAACATTCTAAATTAAGTTGCACAAATTTTTTTTTTTTACACTTTTTACTCAAGTGCCTATATGCATTTTCCATTGTCTCTCATATTACCGATGGAGTTGTAGCTCGTTGTTTTATTTTCCATGCCTTTTCAGATACAGATGTATGGTTGAAAATTGCAGCTCCTGTTTTCTTAACTCTGAGTGTTTGATTCTATGCCTCTTGAATTTCCTCATCTCACAGGTCTTGCTCAGTTCCCCAATTCCTGCTTAGTTTTACCTATAAATTCATAACTATGAGCTTATTCTCATTGGGAAAGTTACACATACTTTATCTGTATAATAAATTATGAAAAGTTTGCTCATAGCCTGGTATTTTTTTTTTAAACTACTGGTTTGTCTAACAACAACAAAATGACATCATAGATAATTCTTAAGCAAATGGAAATGATCCTCCTTTAAGATCACAGGTTCAAGAGGACTGAGGGAGGACAATACGCTTAGAAAATCTACTTTACCAGAAGTTCTAGAATTATTTATTTTAAATAAAAATAATACAATATTAGGCAGAAAGTTTTAGCTCTGACAAAGCCCATTAAAGAAATTTGTCATCACTTATCTTCTCTTGAATGTTTCTACAAGGGACCTCTGACCAGTGTTTTAGTCAAAGCATATGTTGGCAGCCATCTGCACAGTAGTGCCAAATATAAATTTCAAGGGGAAGAAAGAAAGCCACATTTGGAAAATAACTCATCTACAGACTTTAAATATTTTAGAGCAGATTGTGTCTCTAGATTCTGAGTAAGTTGTGAAACTCAGAAGCTCTGTCAATAAGTAATGTTGAGACTTTTACCTCTATTTTCTGAGTTTCTGTGTCTATCATTTTAAGTCTTCTCATCTATACTAATAAAAGAGTAAGATACAAATTGATCATACCTTTGCAATGCCCACCAGTCAATCAGGACTGAGTATGCAAATTAATCCAACAAAGATGTCGTGTTAATTTGCATAAGCACACGCTGAGCAGCCTGGCATTCTGCCCTGCCCCAGTGGCTCGAGGCCTCTGGGCAGCATGGGAAGGCGGAAAGGCAGCTCCAGCTGGAGTGAAGGTGGTGTCAGCAGCCAGGGGAAGGAAAGCCCGTTCTTCCATGAATCTTCATGCATTAGGCCTCTAGTTGATTTATAAAATTGAGATAAGCCCTGACTAGGTGATTCAGTTGATTAGAATTATGCACCATGCACCAAAAGGTTGTGAGTTAGATTTGAGTTCAGGGCACATATCTAGGCACAGGTTCCATCCCCAGTGTGCTTTTCTCTTTTCTTCTACTTGTAGAATTTCCACTCAGCCAGCCTTTCTGTGGTCCTGGATGATGTCCATTTTGTCTTTAGTTGTAGTTTTGAAATGGTTGTGTGAGGCAGCAAGTTCAGGTGTTTACCTATGCCGACATCTTGATTTCTTCCCATAAGTCCTATAGCTTTTAGCATGTACTTTTTCAGAACATAAGGCTTTTCAGGACCACAAATAGAATATTAAATTAGATAGTTAATAAAACAATTATGTTAATAAAGTAATGATTAATAAGACTAAAATTAGCACTATTATGTAGCTTACTAGAGCTATAGAAAAATTCTTATCAAATCTATGATAATGACTTGAGAGTAGAAGATGAAGAACCCATGAATGGAGGTGGAATTGATGAAATAGAAGTTGTGAGGGCCTAATAAATGTGCCTTGTAAAACTGTGTTAAAAGCCTTCCCTGAATTTGTCAAACCATCACCTGCAGCAGCTTAGCTAGACCAGCTCGAAGTGCTAAAGCTTTGGAGATTACAAAGTCTTAATTGGGGCAGAAAACCTTCAGGTATTTTGCTGATAAAACAAATTCCTCCATGTCAGCTTAAATTAAACAATTCTGCTTTCCTTGAGCATATTTTGAACACTGTTTTTCTTTCCACATGCTTCCCTTTGGGGATCTTCACTTAACTCCAGTTTTGCTAAGCTGTTTGCATTCTGTTCACTAGGGACACCTGTTCAGTCCCCTGGAAAAAGCTCAGTTGAATGTTCTCCTGGGAGGCTATGGAGGAGGGAAAGGATGGCAGTGCTAGTAGAATGAGGAAAGAGCTTGCAGAGAGGGTCCCTGGAGTTTGCCCCAAATCCTGACAGAAGCTTTGCCATGCATATCCCTTCCATCTATGAATGAAGCAAAACTGCAACTCCCTAAAGCTAAAGGTAGAGGAGATACAAGTGATGGCTGTTCTTAACCTGTGTAGTAAATACTAGTTTTCTGTGTTTTCTAACCCATGTATCAGGGGGTCAGGTTAAAGGAAGTCCATTTTGGGGGTGTCACTAGCAGTTTAGTAGTTTGCTGAATGGATAACTTATCTGAATGGATAATTTATCTAAACTTAGCTGAATAGAGAATTTATCCTTGGACCAACATGTAAGAGAATGTTAATATTTAACCCTGTGTAAGCTTCTAGTAGTTGATTTGGCTAAATCAAGAATTAAATGAAAAACTGAAAATGCTCTTCTCAAATGAGTAAAGGTCTGGAAATTAAAGGCACAAATCTGGTGAACTGGTGTGGTGTCTGCAAAGTCGTCGGAAAAGAACTTACTAATTAAATAATGAAATTGGGATCTTAATGATGAAGGAAAGTTATTTTGTTTACTTTTTTCTTTCTTTTTTTCTTTCTTCCTCCCTTCCTTCCTTCCTTCCTTCCTTCCTTCCTTCCTTCCTCCCTTCCTTCCTCTCCTTCCTTCCTTCCTCCCTCCCTCCCTCCCTCCCTCCCTCCCTCCCTCCCTCCCTCCCTCCCTCCCTCCCTCCCTCCCTCCCTTTCTTTCTTTCTTTCTTTCTTTCTTTCTTTCTTTCTTTCTTTCTTTCTTTCTTTCTTTCTTTCTTTCTTTCTTTCCTTCTTTCTTTCCACAATGGTGTTTATATAAATTATGGAATCCTGTGCTAGTGTGGTGGAGTGGTTATTGTAGGTTTGGAGAAAACCTACAATATTTATTGTAGGTAAGGACTTCTGACTTAATTAAAATGTCCACTTTAAGTAAGTATTCCAGTTCCTGTGGTAATGACAGCCAAGGGTTCATTAGCTGGAAGTAAACTGTCTGACAATGATCAGATTAACAGTTAACCTTGAGAGACCTAAGGTTATGCAAAAGGCTCTGCACTCAGCTTGGATGGGGCAGAGTCTCAGGGTGGAGCAATCAGCAATGGCTTCCCCTAAGCCCTTCCCTAAAAGGCCCCTGGGTCTCAGTGTCCCATGGTAACCACTGCAAGCACCTCTGAGAGAAAGCTGCCCTCGAGTTTTGCCCGCAGCTAGACATTCCAGTTTCTCCCCATATGAGTCTGGGTCCCCAGAGTCTCATCCAGAACTGGAGTTCAGAGCTTTTGTCTCCATCCCTATTGAGAAAGCCAGCCACATACTCAGTTGCTAGCCCTCTTCGAGCATGTGCCTCCATATTTCTGCCTTCACGTCCGCAGCTCCTATGAGTCTCAGTGTGCTTTTCTCTTTCCTTCTAGTTGTAGAAAGTCCACTCAGCCAGCCTTCCTGTGGTTCTTGATGATGTCCATTTTCTCTTTTAGTTCTAGTTTTGAAATTGTTGTGCTAGGCAGCAGTTTAGGTGTTTACCTATGCCGCCATCTTGGTTTCTTTGCTTTAGTTCCTATCTTAAAATTTTTTTTTTTATTTTTATTGATTTCAGAGAGGAAGGGAGAGGGAGAGAAAGAATCATTAATCAGCTGCTTCCTGCACACCCCCTACAGGGGATTGAGTCTGCAACCCAAGCATGTGCCCTTGACCAAATAAAAATTGGGACCCTTTAGTACACAGGCTGATGCTCTATCCACTGAGCAAAGCCAGCTAGGGCTGAGTTTGAGTCTTGTGTGAAATTACTGACAAGTAGAGAAGTCTATGTAACAGTTCTGGTTAATGGTACTTTATCAATTCTTCCTGAAACTCCTTCCTGACAGTGAATGTTTCCCCCTAGAATGCTTGAAAAAAAAAACAAACAAACAAACAAAAAAAACAAACTTAAATTGTTGACCAATTATTTTATAAACAACAAATTGTTCAATTTTAGATCCATAGATTTTGTCTTTGAAAAGAGCTCTGATTATCCAGGAGGCAAACCCCTGGACCATGCTCCTGAGTTTAATTGAGCTGCTTTAATTCAAGGCTACTTTATCTAGACATTTTAAGAGTCTAGGAAGGCTTGTTGATTATTTTCTTTTAGATTATGCCATATATGTGAAAAATCACTGAGCAATAAATTCCGGAAAATCTCATTTGCCAAAGGAAAATAAAGCAGCAACATTTATCTTGTATTCCAGGCAAGAATCAGAAAAGCAGCAAGTAACTTGGTAGAGTTGAAAAACCATTATTTACAGCATTGTTATGTTAATTGATTTTTTCTGGATCTGAACTATTCCACTTTTAAATAGTTAGGATAGTATGGGGGTAGGGTAAATGCCCTAATTGAGATTTGAACTCTTTGAATGTTGTTGTTACCTATTTTAAATTATATATGTTAAAGTTTTTATATTTATGTAGTTTTAAAATAGTTTAAACTTATTTAAAAATTTACATATCTAAATTTTAATATATAAATTTAAAAACATTTTATTGTGGTAAAAAATATATAACATAAAATTTACCATTTCAACCATTTTTAAGTATACAATTCAGTAGTATGATGTATTACCATAGTTATGCAACCATCACCACTATTCACTTCCAGAATTTTCATCTTTCCAAATTGAAACTCTCCACCCATTAAACAATAGATCCCCATTCCCTCCTTCCCACAGCCCCTGGCAACCACCATTCTATTTTCTGTTTTTAAGCATGCGATTACTCTAAATATCTCATGTAAGTGGAATTCATACAATATTTTGTTTTGTTTTGTTTTTTGGTGACTGGCTTCCTTCACTTAGCATGATGTCCTCATGGTTGATCCATGTTGTAGCATGTATCAGAATTTTCTTCCATTTAAGGCTGAATAATACTCTAGGGCATGTAGAGAACACATTTTGTTTATACATTTACCTATCAACAGACATTTAGGTTGCTTCTAGCCTTTGGCTACTGCGAATAATACTGCTACAGACATTGTTATACAAATATCATTTCAAGTCTTTGAATGTTGTTTTATTTAGGGACTAGAGGCCCAGTGCACAAAATTCATGCATGGGGGGGGGGGGTTGTCCCTCAGCCTGGCTTGCACCCAATCCAATCTAGAACCCCTCGAGGGATGTCTGACTGCTGGTTTAGGCTTGATCCTGCAGGGGCTGCTGGCTCCTAACCACTTGCCTTCCTGGCTGTCTGATTGCCCCTAACCACTCTGCCTGCCAGCCTGGGCACCCCCTAACCACTTCCCTACCAGCCTGATTGATGCCTAACTGCTCCCAAGACAGTCTGATCACTTTCAACTGTCCTCCCCTGCAGGCCATCTTGTGACGACGTTGGGGCAGCCAACTTGTGACAATGTGGAGTGGCCATCTTGTGGTGGACATCTTGTGATGATGTGGGAGCAGCCATCTTGTGATGACATGGGGGTGGCCATCTTGTGATAATGTTGGGGCGGCTATCTTGTTATACAAGGGTGTGAGGGTCAATTTGCATATTGGTTCTTTATTATATAGGATTATTAAGCATTGGTGCATGATTCAGTATCATAAAAACAGAATAATTTAGAAGTAATTATCAGGCTTCTTACCTATAACAAGCATATATTATTACTTTTAATATATCTCTACTGGCTAAATAAATAAGTCTCCACAAACTATTCTACCTTTTCCTCAGACTATAATCCCAAACTAATGAATGGTCTTACTTGGGGAATATAGACACACATTTCCTTAATTGGAACCATTAGGGCATCCTTCTAGAAAACCAGTTTGAGTATCATTTTATTAATTTTATTTTCAGTTAAGCATGGATCAAGAGGAGAATGATGACCAGCTTTTCTTTATGGATACTGACAGGAAATTTTTTTGATTATAACTGGCCATTTCTGTGCTAACCCTCTCTCATTTCTTCTTTGGTCATCATTTTGGTTTAAAACCTGCTACAAAACCAAAATCTTTTGATTAGAGGGGAAAAGCCATTAAGTTTGCCAATAGATAAGGAAGATTTTTTTTTTTTCTATAATTGTGACTAAAATTCCAAACCCATGTAAAAGTTCTGTCATTTCTGCAAAATGATTTCAGCTCACATTTGGAAAAGAATAAATATTACATAATGTGGTGCATTTACAAGATACATGAGCAAAGTATAACTAACTGGAACAAATTTATAAGGACTATCAAACCACAAGCTGAGCACACTTTGAAATTACCTTGGTACTAAGAAAAGAAACCATTAAGGCTAATATGTAGAATATAGATTTTCAATAAGGTAGGACCAATTATCTCTCAATTTTAAATAACACATTCTGTGTAAAATAATAATTGCTTATAACAATAATCCAAAAAATTCCCTGTCATCCAAAGGCCTCAATGAAATTTATAATTTTAATGATTCCTTTAAGCATTAAAAAGTTGATTTCTGATTGTTATGATGTCATTGCACAATTAGCCTTTTAAATGTCATATAAATCAGGCAGGAAAAAAATAATATTAACTTACATTTAAACTGTAATTTATATATTTGTATTAATATCTTTATTGAGATATAACTCACACACCATACTATTTGCTCAAAGTGTAAAATTCAATCATTTTTTGCATATTCACAAATTTACGCAACCATCACCAAAGTCAATTTTAGAACATTTTTCTCACCTCAGTAAGAAACTGTACCCTTTAGCTGTCACCTTCCCCAACCCTCTCCTAAAACCCCTCAGCCCTAATCTGCTTTCTGTCTCTGTAGTGTTCCTTATTATGTACTTTCATGTGAATGAAAGTACATAATATGCAGTCTTTTGTTCCTGGATTCTTTTAGTCAGTATAATGTTTTCAGGGTTCATCCGTGTTGTAGCATGGATCAGTGTGATTGCTTTTTTTATGACCAAACTAGAGGCCCAGTGCATGAAATTCATGCACAGGGAGGGAGGTCCAGCCTGTACCATCTCTGGTGAGATTGGGCCTAAATGGGCAATCAGACATCCCTCTCAATTCAGGACTGTTGGCTCCCAACCATTCACCTGCCTGCCTGCCTAATTGCCCCTAACCATTTTAACCTGTCAGCCTGATCACCCCCTAACCACTTCCCTGCCAGCCTGATCAACACCTAACTGCTCCCCTGTTGGCCAGATTGCCCCTAACTGCCCTCCCCTGCCTGCTCGGTTGCCCCTAACTGTCCTCTCTTGCAGGCCTGGTCACCCCAACTGCCCTCCCCTACAGGCCTGCTCACCCACAACTGCCCTCCCCTGCTGGCCATCTGTGGTGGCCATCTTGTGTCCACATGGGGGCGGTCATCATTGACCACATAGAGGTGGCCACCTTGTGTCTTGGAATGATGGACAATTTGAATGAACATTGTTGTAAAAATATAATGCCTATATAATAGCTCTTTATTATATAGGATAATATTCCATTGTATGTATATATCACATTTTGTTTATCTGTTGGACATTTGGGTTGTTTCCAGATTTTGGATATTATAAGTAATGCTGCTATCAGGATCTGTGTACAAGTTTTTGTATAGAGTATGTTTCAATTTCTCTTGGATATACATCTAGTAATAGAATTGCTTGGTCATATGGAAACTCCATTTTTAATCATTTGAAGAACAGCCAGATTGTTTTCCAAATGGCTGCACCATTTTACAATCCCCACCAGTAGTGTATGAGGGTTCTGATTTCTTCACTTCTCACCAAACTAGTTATTAGCTGACTTTTAGATCCTAGTCATCCTGGTGAGTTTAAAGGAGTCTCATTGTGGTTTTGACTTGCATTTCCTTCATGACTAGTGATGTCAAGAATCTTTTCAGGTGCTTATTGACTATTGGCATATCTTTCTTGAAAATATACATATTCTAGTCCTTTGTTGATTTTTAGATTGGGATAATTGTCTTTTTATTATTGAGTTGTAAGAGTTTTTTGTTTGTTTGTTTGTTTGTTTTTTAAATCTATTTTACATACAAGTGCCTTATCAGATATATGGCAAATATTTCTCCCACTCACAAATATTTCACTTTCTGGATGGTTTCCTTTGAAACACAAAAGTTTTTAATGTTAATAAAATAAATTTATATTTTCTTTTTTGCTCATGATATTTTCTTTTCTTGCTTGGGTGAGCCAGAAGATCACGTCCTTGCAACAAGAGTCGCAAGAGAGCAAACTCCTCTGTTTGGGAGTTTAAGTGTTTCAAATCTTCCCACATTTGTAGTAGCCATGCTTATTCTGGCCAATGGCCTGTTCCCAGGTGTGACTGACAGACAAGTACCTTTCCTATGTCATCCAGACTTTACTGGGTAAGTGTGTACTATTTGGTCATTCCTTTGCTCCTTTATAGTTAGTCATAACTAGGTTATTACAACAGTATCAATACCTTTCAATCTAACAATTTGATGCAAGAAAGTTTCTATATGCTGGGAAATGAAAGAATCCTATGGGACAGGAAATGGTAATGGTGAAGAGATAGAAAAAGATAGACCCAGACTACTATGCCTCATGATAGCTGGCACACAATAATAAGTAAATTGCTTACTGGTATGCTTAGGATGTTATAGCCAGGCAATGAAAATGAGGTAACATTAAGGAAAATTATTTCCCAAATAGTAGAGGTTCAAATTGGTCATTGTGACCCATTTCTTATCCTAATAATAATAAATTACTACTACCTTTGTCATTTATGGAACACTTATTACAGGCTAGGCAGTATACTGATATATGTATAGCATGTGTATTAGATATGCATTGAGGTGTGTGTGTGTGTGAGTATATGTGTAATATATATATATATATTGCTATAAGAAAACGGATAAAATTCTCCATGAAGATAGAGCTGAACAAACCTCTCTTTTGCATTGCTCTGGGACACCCAGAATGCCAGATCTTAGAAATATTGGGGGTAAGCCACCCTTCACAAGGCAACTGAATTCTCACTAAGGGTGCCATGAGCAGGACGATGCTAAGGCTTTTTTAACTGGCTCTGTAGACCAGAGAGCAAGAGCAGAGGTGATCTCTGGTCCTACTGAGATCATTTGTGAGTTTCTGTGATTTATTATCCTGAGATGTACTAAAATTGATAGTGACCATAGATTCTAAGCCAAAAATCAGAGCATATTGTCTGACAGACTTTTTTTTTCTGATTTGAAGATTAATTTAAAAGGAAAGGTTATTATAAAATCTGACAATGAAGGAATCACTTCTCATTGAAAAGAACATTATGTAAAGTAGGGATTACTGATTCTGAAAGGGTTATCTTTAGATTTCCTGCTTCAGAATCCACCTCAGATTAAATGCAGATTCTTTGGCCCTCCTGAATCAGAACATGCCAGAATGTTTGGGAATCTTCATTTTAACACAATTCAAGTTTTTTGCATATGAAAGTTTGAGAAGCACTGATTTAGGATTATTTTCAGATTTGTTGCTATAATTTAATTCAACTTTCAAGCTATCTATTTATATGTGCTCATTCTGTGTAATAAGAAGTGGTCCCAATCTCTGAGTACTCAAGGAAAGGTGGTTTTAAAACTGTTCTGTCCTATATAATTAAAGCCTAATATGCTGTATTTGGTTGTCCATTTAACCAATCAAAGGGTAATATGCAAATGATATGTTAAGGCCACTCAACAACTTGCTATGATGTGCACTGACCACCAGGGGGCAGATACTCTAACCAGTAGGTTAGCTTGTTGTTTGTTGTTGGGGTTCAGCTGATCAGGACTGAGCAAGATGAGCCAGACATGCCCTGGAGCCCTCCTGTGTCCCCTTCTCAGCTGGCCAACCTCCTGTGTCCATCCCAAACCCTTATTGTGCACCAGTGGGTTCCTTGGCCTTCCCTGCACCCTCTCACAATCTGGACCCCTGGGAGATGTTAGAGAGTCGGTTTTGGCCCCATCCCGCAGGCCAGGCCGAAGGACCCCACTGGTGCACAAATTCTAGTACATTATAAGACCAAAATTATAAATTAAATTATGTCCTTCTTAAACTTTTCTGCTTTACCTTTTTAACTAGAAGTGGTTTCTTTGGTTGCTTTTAAATGTAAGTGGCTGACAAATTCTCTACCACAGAATTCAACCGTAATTTCTACAAGCAATGTTGGATTTGACACTTCTTTAGAGGACATGGTGGTTGGTGCAAAATCTAATCTAATGGACAGGCACATTAAATCTCAACAGATCCAGTTCAATATTCTTTCAGGGGAGCTGGCGTGGAGCCTAAAATTGCTTAGCAATCTCTAAGAGGAGAAAGGTTTGTACTGGAAATGTTGTAATGTCCTATGATTATTCCAGGATGTCTTATTTACTATTACTCACTCATCTGCCATTATGATCCTAATGTTTTAAACAAATTTGCATATTAGGTAATGGGAGAGAGTATGCATGTGGGAGGACTGGAATTTAATTTTCATGATCGAATAGAGAAGTTAGTGCTCTAACCTTCTGCCCTGTTTACTAAAATTGAATGGCAAGAGGCCATCCAAATTTATGGAAAAGGTCTCATGACTTGGCAAGAACTTTGAGTTTGACCTGATGGAGAAAGTGAAGTCCTGAGTTGTAAGAGAAATTGGATGAGAATTGTTGGAGCATTCACTAGGGAAGTGATATGCATAGAAGCAAGGTGTGTGCCATAAACTGAGTGGCTCACACAATAGAAATTTGTCTCACAGTTGTTGTTTTTTATTTTATTTTATTGTTAACCCTCACCTGAGGATATTTTTTTTCATTGAGTGAAAGGAAGGAAAAGAGGGAGGGAGGAAGAGAGAGAGGATGGGAGGAAAGAGAGAAGTGTGAGAGAGATGAGAGAGAGAGAGAGAGAGAGAGAGAGAGAGAGAGAGAGGCACAGAGAGAGAGAGAGAGAGAGGCACAGAGAGAGAGAGAGAGGCACAGAGAGAAATAGAGAGAGGTGAGAGAGACCTATGGATGTGACCTATATAATAAAAGTCTAATATGCTGTATCTGGTTGTCTGTCATAGTAATCACACTGAGTTCTTTTCGTCCCAAATTTCATCTTTTTTTTTTTTTAACTTATTCAAAGATGAGCTTGAAACAATGTTTTCATGCTCCTTTTAGTTTACTCCCTCTGTTCGCAGGATTTCAAAAAGCTAAATATCGATTATGCAACTAGCCTGAATGGTTTCAGAAAACATCCATTCCCCCAAACATCCATCCCCCCAAACCTGCAACCCAGGTAGGTGCCCTTGGCCAGAAATCAAACCTGCAACTTTCTTGGGCATTGGGTGATGCTCCAACCAACTGAGCCACACCTGCCAGGACAGTTGCACAGTTTTCAAGGTTAAATGTCTAAGATCAAGGTATTGGCAGGGCCATGTTCTCTCTGAAGGTATTAGGAAATATCTGTGCCAGGCCCATATCCTAGCTTCTGTTAGTTCCTTGGCTAGCAGCAGTATAACTCTGATCTTCACATAGTATTCCCTACTGTGTGCCTATTTCTCTGTGTCTAAGTTTGCCCTTTTTACGAGGGTACCAAGTCATATTGTATGAGGCCTCATCTTAATTAATTACATATGAAATGACCCTTTTTCTAAATAAGGTCACATTCTGAGGTCCTGGGAATTAGGACTTCAAAATATGAATTTTGGAGAAGCACAATTAAACCCATGAGAATCTGTGAACTAAATAGTCCAGTAAGAAAGGATGGGGATAGTATATTAATGGTGAAAATTTTCTTTACATTTCTGCAGTGCTATCCCAGGGCTCCTATTCCTATCTTTTTGAGAGAAGAAATAAATATTCAATATTGGAGTAGAAACGCCTAATTTCATATCTTGTGGGAGAGAGCAGAAAACTGAAGTCTTCAGAGTTAAAGCAAAATGTTCAGAGTCAAATAGCATAGCAGCAAATCAAAAGCTTGAACCCAAGTCTCCTTATTTCTTAGATTCTGTGCCTTGTGTGTAGCTTCCTGTGAACAGCTTTGCCCTTGACACCAAACATTGGCTATCATGCTCTGCCTGTTACATTCAAGGCCCAACCCATCCTGGAAGTGAAATTGGGCATCTCTTAAGTTGCCCCTTTCCAGTATCCTTTGCATTGACCTTACAACTCTCCAAGGGCACAGACCAAAGTTTCATGCTGCAGTTTGGACAGTGCCCTGTGCTTTATGCACTGCTTCTTTGCTTCTCCCTCTCTCCGGCACAAGTTTCCTGTACCGTTGTCTCCGAGCCCAGCAAGGCTCCAAGGTGATGATCAAAAACATGTTACCTAATTTGTTTCTAAATAGATGATAGGACTGGTAATAAACCAGTCCTCTACTCCCTCTCCCTTTCCCAGGAGTCTTAGGGTTTTCTAAGTGTCTATTTTTTGAGAATTAAATAAGATGTATCATTTCTGTGGTTCATTTTGGCCAGTTGAAGGGCCCAGAGTCATTAGGTAAAATGTGGTCATTATAGTATTCTTCAAACTGCCAAGTGTCAGTCACCATATTATTGTTTATTCTTGAGGCTGTGGCATCTTGGGTGGACTATGACTAATTTAACCCATCAAGGAGTAAAGAGCTTCTATGGCAATTGGCATGCTGTTCAGCTTCAGTGCTTGTCTTGAGCTGTCTGGACAAACTACAGTATACACAATCACACTGAGTTCTTTTCGTCCCAAATTTCATCTTTTTTTTTTTTTAACTTATTCAAAGATGAGCTTGAAACAATGTTTTCATGCTCCTTTAGTTTACTCCCTCTGTGTGCAGGATTTCAAAAAGCTAAATATTGATTATGCAACTAGCCTGGATGGTTTCAGAAAACATCCATTCCCCCAAACCAGCTTTTACCTTCAGTTGTTTTTTGATAGAGTAAAACTGCATCAGTTTCACTCTATCAAAATTTATAATTGGAAAATGGCATGAAGCTAATTACAGAAAGGCTTTTCAATTTCAGTAGTCAATTAACAGCCAACTGTATGAAGACCACAATAATTACTTAGTTCTACAAGCATTGCACTACGAGTCTGATTTCAATACATTTAGATTTTTAAAGAGAATCTTATTAGCATTATTGTTAAAATTAATTTGATATTCAAGGGATGCATGAATTTACTTTGAATGTTTGATTATAAATTAATGCTTATCAAATTAACATTGATTTTCCTTATAATCTAGGACCATCATACAGGACTCCCCCCCCCCCTCCCGCCCCCTTCTCCTTCTTCTTCTTCTTCTTGCATGAATTCCTGTTGTGGTTGTCATTAGATTCAGGTAAAAGACATCACAAGGAACACCAGCTCCTGTGGACCCTATTAAAAATATTCTTTCCTGATACTTGCGGGAGCTCTGTGCAAGTCTTGGAGATCTATCTTAGTCTCTTAGGTGAGGAAGTTGTTTCCTCTGTTCTGACCAAAAAAGAAAGGAAGGGCTAACATAGGCTCTTGAAGTTGGTCCTGGAAGTGGTTTGAAAGTCAAGCTTATAATTTACTTTCATATTATAATTTTATGCTGCTAAACACAGAGATCCTGAGTGTACAGTTAGATGAATATGACAAATGTATAACCAACATTTGAATTAAGATATCCATTTTTATCACTCTAGAAAGTCATATGACATTTTACAACAGTATCTTGATAAGTGTCTCTCTCCATGCTGACCCACGGTAGCCCAGATTGCGTGAGAGTTGGCAGGTATCCTCACCTTGCCTCCTTCTCTTTGGTGTTTGGAAGAACGGGAAAGGCAGAGTCTAGTATTGATTGATATACTCACTGGTAGCCCTTGGACCCCTCAGGTATTTGCTGGGACCCTGGCTTTGGTATCTATGAAACCAGGTCTTAACTCTTGGCTCTGCTTCCACTTAAGAGTTATTGAAAATATCAGAGCTTTAGTTTCCTTATCTGTAAGCTGAGGATGCTAAAACCTATCTCATACAATTGTTATAAAGATTAACTAAAATAAATAAAAGCACCTGACATTCAGAACATGCTCAGCTGATATTCCATTCATCCTCTGGTTAAATCCTAGGTGCTGGGTCTTTTCTCTCTTTCTCCTCCATTGCAAACAGGCAATCAAAAGGGTACATTTTAGTCTTTTTGGACACTGCACTTGATGAATACATTACTTTTCTAATCAGAAAAATTAATCCTGGCTAATGCATTAGTAAACTTGAATAATTTAGAGCATTTCCCCTCCCAGGTATCATATTTGCATTTTAATTTAAGCCTTTAGGAGATGTTGTTTTAACACAAGTGACGGGCTTTAAGCTGAAAAAGTCAGGAGAATTGGGATGGTATAATATTTGGGCCAGGGAATTGTATTTCTCTCCAAATTTCAGCAGACATGAATTTGCCTGGGTCCACAACTGCCTCTGTTAAACGGAGGTGATTTTTTTCTCAGGAAAAGATTATATACACAGGTTGCAGGCAAATTTTGAACCAGCTGCTTTAAATAGAGTCACGCATTAAAATCGGTGTCTGAAATCTACCGTGTTTCCCGGAAAATAAGACAACCTCCGAAAATAAGACCTACTTACAGGTTTCCTTCTGAGTGAAATATAAGGCATCCCCCCGACTATAAGGCCCCCCCTAGGCTAAACATGAGAGATTTGGTCCACTGATTCTGAAAGAAATGGAGTCACAAGAAATTCACCAGGAAATTCAGGAATTGGATTGTTATGATGATGTTCCAGAAGATGATGACATGATTGTCATTGAATAAATGAGTAAATTCTTGATACTGTAGGATTCACAGTTTGTCTGGTTTGTGTTGACAACTACTGTACTACCCGTACCATATACAGGTAATAAATTTCCTTTATTTTCATTTAACAATAAATGTGTACCGTATTCTTCTTCATGGAAAAATAAGACATCCCCTGAAAATAAGACCTAGCGCATCTTTGGGAGCAAAAATTAATATAAGACACTGTCTTGTTTTCAGGGAAACAGGGTATGAAGCACTGTTGCAAGGGGTCCACCTTCGCACAGTTGGGATGACTGTTGTTGCTTAGCAGAGGAGAAGCAGAGATGTGAAATTCCACACTGGGGCCACTCCCTGAACTCCTCTGGGGAAAACCACCCTGTGGTTTCTGCTGGAAGCACAAAGAGTATACCAGGGAAGGCAGCTGATTAGCTTCCCATTTAAACATATTTAAACTAGAAGCCCAGTGCGTGAAATTGTGTGGCTCCGCCCACCCACCTGCCTCCCTACCACACTGGTAGTCCCTCCACCCCCACTCATCTGGCTGTGCTAGCCTCGCTGTACCCACCTGCCTGCCACCCTGCCCATCCACCAGCCACCAGGCACCCAGGACCTGGGCTGCTTCTCTCTGGCCACTGCCACCACCCACCAGGTTTCCAGTGATTCCCCATTCGGCCATTGGTCATTACGGTGTTACAGCCACAGGCCTTTTATAATATAGATTCTGGTTCCCCAATGAGTGTCTTTATTTATTTTTATTTTTTAAAATATATTTTATTGATTTTTTTACAGAGAGGAAGAGAGAGGGATAGAGAGTTAGAAACATTGATGAGAGGAATCGAACCCGGGACCTTTCAGTCCGCAGGCTGATGCTCTATCCACTGAGCCAAACTGGTTTTGGCTCCAATGAGTGTCTTTAAAACATCCCAGATGAGCAGTGTGGGGCTGCCCCTCTTTTTCCTTACCCTTTCAACCCCTGATCTGATGAGGCAGTGGCTATGCCTTTATAAAAAAGTATTTCTCAGCTACAGGTTACATTCCATATTATTTTGTTTTAGTTTCAGGTGTACAGCATCGTGGTTAGACAACCATATACTTTACAAACTGATCCACCAAAATTTCAAGGACCCACCTGGCACCATACATAGTTATTACAATATTATTGACTATATTCCCTATGCTGTACTTACACCCCCGAGACTATTTTGTAACTACCCATTTGTACTTTTTAATTCCTTTCTCTTTTTCACCCAGTCCCTCAACGTATCTCCTCTCTGAGTCATTAGTCTGTTCTCCATATTTATGTTCTTCCTGTTCATGTTTTATAGAAATAGGGTGCTAGCCTAAGAACCTCCCATGTATCAGTGACTATTTGGAGTGGGGTTCTGACTTTTTTTTGAAACTCAAAAATTGAACTGGAATGTGTGGTGTTCCTCTGGGCAGGATGATTCCTGGGTCCTTGTTCAGTGGAGTTGAAGAATGGAACCACAGACAATAGGTGGTATAGGAAATATGGAGATTTATTGAGAAACAAGCACAGACTCCTACATGGGGAAGGAGAGAGAGTCCCCCTAGTCCCTTTTTCTTCTGTGGTGTATAAAGGCTGCAGTTCTTTGTGCTCTGACATCCCCTCTGATTGGTCATTATCCCCTCTGATTTTGTCATTATAGCAAGTTCAGAGCTCAAACCTCACGTGAGGGACATGAGGTCCCCTTTTTCTCCCTTATTGTTTTCCTGTTCTCTCTGAGCTTTTCTCTTCCCTCTCTGCACAAGGGGATCCCGTCCCTTCATTCTGTAAATGTGTACCTTCTGCAGCTCCCAGCTCCCTTATTCTATGGAAATGTACCTTCTGCAGCTCTGTAACCATGTGCTTTTTCCATGGATCCCTTAATTCCTAAAATGTCCTAAACCTGCCTATTTTACCCCTAAAAACTCCTTTCACTATCATGGATTCTCAAGCCCGTATTACCCCCATTATCATTTCTCAGCTCAAGCTGATGGTGATGATGGTTACATAAAAGTGGGAACTCTTACAGCTGTACACAAATTTTGTTGCAGATGTGTTTTCCAAGCTACAACTGTTTCAATAAGTAATTTGAAGAAATACATTTTGGTATAACCCTCTTCTCCCCTTCATTTTTGTCATGATATTTGGAACCCAATTTAACAAGAATTCTCACAATCAGAATATCTGTCAGGGAGCTTTATGTATGTGTGATCGTGGGTACAAGTGAAGTATAGTATACAAAGTAAGAAACCCCAGATACTTAGTATTATTAAGTCTTTGGGTCCAAATTGCTTTATGCCTGTTTATTCAGCAGTAAGTTGTCAAAAGAATATATGATGGTACCTTCAGCATATAGAAAAATAGTTAGACCAATGAATTGGGGACTGAGGGTTACAGTGCTCAGCAAAACATTCTGTTCCCTTGGCCATTCATTTAGCTTACAAAGAGCTGCCCAATGGAGACTTCTTAATATTTTCATTACTCTACCTGCCATTTACCATCCGTCATCAATGTCAGTGGCATTAGTGAATTAAGCAACAAGATGGGAAGTAAAGAAACCCATCCAGCATCAGTAAAGGAAAATATGTCAAAGCAGATTTTTCCTTCCTAATGTGACTGAAGGCTCTATTTTATTGGTGTTGAAAGAGGAAGAATGGTGATCAATGAATTTGATTAATATGAGAAAAACTAATGACCAATGAGTAATCAATTTTGCAGGTTTAAAAAAAATCATCTTAGAGCAATGATGTGAGTGGACTCTTCAATGTATATTACTAAAACATAAGCTTGGGGATTTGAACAATATTTATTTTGAGACAAAATATTAAGAAGAAAAAAAAAGTGTCCATGAGATTTTGAAGCTTCCATTTGAAATAGGCCATTAAATGTTTCAGAGATAACCAGCTGTGTGAACTGATCCTTTTTAAAGTTCAATCCTCTTGGCTAATTTTGCTAAGTCATCTTCAGGTCTTTGCACTGTCTAAGTGGGTTGTGAAATAATTCTGAGCATCTAAATAGTTAAGCTACTCAGCACAGGCAGGCCAGAGGCCCCATGTTGACCCAATGCTAGTACCCCAATTATAGAAGATAAATGAGAAGTGCTTTTGTACCTATCTGTCCTTGCTTTCCACAGAGTGAACTTTAAATCAAAATTTTAGCTTTCTGTCACTTGAGAGAGTAATGAGAAGGGCTCTTTCAGGTGGAAGGAGAGCTATGATTAAAGCTTGTGAAGGGTTGAGAAGAGATAGGTGGCAAATGTGTTGTTGTTAGTGTCTTTGTTTTTCTTCAAACAGTGCCAGGGATTTGGAATAGATTGCATCAGTTGGGACAGAGAAAAGCAGTATGATATGCTTAGGGAAAATGAGGGGTATATGCTTGATAATGAATAGTTTTCCTCCATTCATAAGTTAATTTGGTGGGCAATTCTTTGCCACTACAAAGCATCAGGAGAAAAAAATATAAGTGGAACTCAATACATTTAAACAATACTAGATAAAATACATTGCTACATTCAAAAGAATCTACCAGAACATGAACTAAAGAACATCAAGCTGAGAAAGTAAAACCAGGCCTCTTTTTGGGGGTCAGAGGCCAGGGCTCCTCTCTAGACTTCAGGCCTCTGGTGGTATTGGTCCCATTCAGTGTGCTGGGTGTTCCTAGAGACTCTTTTTAAAAAATATATATTTTATTGATATTTTACAGAGAGGAAGGAAGAAGGATAGAGAGTTAGAAACATCGATGGGAGAGAACCATCGATCAGCCGCCTCCTGCACACTCCCTACTGGGGATGTGCTCGCAACCAAGGTACATGTCCTTGACCAGAATCAAACCTGGGACCTTTCAGACCACAGGCTGATGCTCTGAGCCAAACCAGTTTCGGCCCTAGAGACTCTTAAATGAGGTGCTCAGGGGTCAAAGAGGCAAAAGATGATTGAGCTTCAAATACCAAACATTTGCACCTCAGGAAACCTAGACTGGACTCCTTTCTGATCTGTCTCTGGTGGAAATGAAGTGGGAGAGGAGTTATGCTTTAGAGCAAAGACTCCTCATCAATTCCTGATGTTTTTAAAGAAAGTAAGCTTTGCTGGGACTTACTATGCTCCTGACCCTGAGCATTTTTTATTAAAACATATAAAGATTAGAATTCATGACTATCAGCCTGTCCCAATGACTATGTGTTTATAGGCATGAGTTTTTAAACTTGGAAGGACTATAGTGTTCTTTTACATTGATACTTTCCCTCTCCCCCATAGATTCATATATAGAGTATCTTATTTCAGTCTTTAAAACACATATTTTAAAGGATACAGGTAAAACTCTTCAGGGGTTAATGTGAAACTGAATGTGTTAGATGATTAGTGAATTCTTTATGAACCAAGGTGATCTGAAAGGAAGGTTGTATGTACCATTCATAGTGCGTATGGTCCAAAAGTGCCCAGCAGGGGAAGTGTGTGGCCTGAAAGCCATCCAAACCTCAACTGGCCACACCATGTGCCAGGGAGAAGGGGCATCTGTTTGCTGTTTTCCCACTCAGGAGATACAATTCAATAAATGCATGGGACATGCAGGGGGAGGCCTGGCTGAGAAGCCCCTGTTGTCAAAAAAAAAAAGACGGTACCCTCACTGAGGATGAAATGGAAGGGAGACCGAAAGCATCTCAGTCCTATATGGGTTTATGCAATTCACTGAGTAACTGTTGTTCATAAAGACTTTGAGTGCCTCCTGAGGACCAGGCACTAGATTGGGTGCTTGGGAAACCACAAGGCCTTTCTACTCTGCAGACAGCAGTCACATGAACAAAAGAAGTGATGCCGAAACTGGTTTGGCTCAGTGGATAGAGCGTTGGCCTGTGGACTCAAGGGTCCCAGGTTCGATTCTGCTCAAGGGCATGTGCCTTGGTTGCGGGCACACCTCCAGTAGGGGGTGTGCAAGAGGAAGCTGGTCGATGATTCTCTCTCATCGATGTTTCTAACTCCCTATCCCTCTCTCTTCCTCTCTGTAAAAAATCAATAAAATAAAATATATTTTTAAAAAAAGAAGTGATGCCACATAATTAGTGCTGTGGCAAAGTTTATAGAAAACACTAACTCAAAGCCCAGACCACTCAACAGTGTAATTAGGGGTGGGTGGAGAAAGGTAGGTCTCCTTCAAAACCCTGTTCTCTGTCATCACATCAAGAACTATGTGAATGATTGTTCAGGATTCTGCTCCCAGAAATCCTACTCCTCTTGTACTCCTCTATTCCTTCTTCATTGGGTGTTTTCCCTCTTACTCCCTGCTCCAAAACCCCAAGTAAAGAACCTTGTCCAGTCTTTCGAGCCCCGTCAAAGGGTATCTGTTTAGGGCCCTACTCTTTAATGCCACCTAAAGGAGAGATGAGCCAATTCAACAAATGAGTCTCTCCTAACATAATAAAGGGTGATTTTATTTTATCCATTCTGTTTCTGGGGTAACATGCATTTTAATGGGGCTCTCACCTAACCTAAGAGATTCACGAAGGGGTTTCAAACTGGCAGGGAAGGTGTTTGGTAGCAGTTGTTTCTCTGAAATCATCTTAAACATCAGGATATAAGCAGATGCTTTGTCAATCAAAGTTTTGAAAAGTTTATCCCAAGCCAGGGGAAAAAAAAAAGTTACAATTTAAAACTACAGAGTTCATTCACTCATTAGCATAGTTTTTTTGATTCCTCAAAAGAATTACTGAGAAGGTCTTTGATGTATCAAATACTAAGCCTTTCATGTATCAAATGCTATATGCCTGCAGGGATTAGTTCTGATTAGAAAATTCTAGTCTCTGGTCTATTTCCGGTCTTTAACAACTTCTGCATCCTTTCACTTGTAGGCAGGTGGCAGCTGGCATCTGTGGAGAAAGCACCAGTGTTGGTGGCACACTGTATATCTACCCATCCAAGATGTTGTTTACAATATTACAACTGGGTGCCTTCATGAATTCCTTAAGGGTGTGCTCTGAGTCCCAGAAACCTTAGTGAGCTATTGTTTTCCTTTGTCTCCCCAGAAGGAAGGACAGTCTGGTAGCCTGCAGCTACCTAATGGCTCTTCTTTTGTATGCATCTTTCCCTAGGGCTATTTTGGCCTGGGGACAGAGCAAAACTAAAGTGAAAGGACTTTAGTCAGTCCTGGTTCATCTATGATCTTAAAAACTCTTAAGTTCTTTTTGGTGGCCTACCCTTATGTATTATTCATTCTGAAGAAAAAAAAGAAAAGGTATCTTTATAGGGAACAGAAGGGCACTGTCGATTTCCCCAGTGTTTTTGGAGAAATATTAACTGAGATGCTGCTGACTGTGGATATTTATACTCCCCTCCCCTCTTCTCTTCTCCTCTATTCTCTCCTACTCCCCTTCCTTTTCATCCCCTCCCCTACTCTCCTTTCCCCTATACTCCTCTCCTACTCCCTTCTTCTCTCCCCAATCCTCCTTATTGAAACCCCTGTAGGTGGCGGCCATCCCTCAGAGCCTCCATCCATGGAGAAAGCCAAAGCCAGAGGAATCCCAGTTGTGGGCCATCTTCTATGAAGCCTTTTTTAATACACCGGCGGACTCAGGGAACAGCCTTCCAAATCTGAGTGAAGGAACACACCTGGGGCTTCCCTTTACATCTCCCTCCCTGTGGTCTTTGTCCCACAAACACAGATTATGCTTCCGGTCCTTTTCTCAGGCCTTGCAAGAAGGCCCCCAGGAGTTGGGGGGTCTCCAGGCCATATGTGATGGTCTGGTCTGGCGCCAGCATTAATAACCCTCCCTCCTGGGCAGTGCACTGTTCATAGAAACAGGTTCTGCAAGACCAGTATGTGGGAAGGAGAGAGGGAGTTAATTATAGGTTATCAGGAATGCACACTGAGCTTCTGGCTTGGATCCAGATCACTAGCCCCAAATAGCAGGGCTCCATTGGGATTAGTTCTTTTTAGCTTTCTCAAGGGGCACATACCTAGGTTTGGGTTCGATCCCCAGTCCAGGCCTGTATGGAAGACAACCAATCAATGTTTCCCTCTCCCTTCCTTCCTCTCTCTAAAAAAAATAAAAAATAAAAATAAAAAAACCAATAAACATCCTTGGGTGAGGCTTGAAAAATAAAGTTGACATGTTGGTGCCTGGTGTCTTCAAAGTCATCTCATTTATGAGAAACAGCACAGTGAAATTTTTGCCCTGCACCTGCCGCCATGCCATTAAGAAATGCCTGACTGTCACAGATGGAAACAAGCATCCTAGGAATGGCCCTAAAAGCAAAAGAATGGGGAAGAGCCAACCAGTGAGTCCCCCGGTCCTCTGCCTGACTGAGGCCCTTCCCCATTTGGGAGGGAATGGGTAATAGTCACATCTTGTGGAACTGCGTTTACCAATGCTCCACAAGTGCTTTATTTATAGGGTGCCAAGGTTTGTGTCCTAATGCCCCAGGATTCAAAGGATCTGGCCAGCGAGAAATGGGTGAGAATTCATCCCCACCACTTCTTAGCATCCTGGAGCAGTGGTCAGCAAACCATGGCTCACGAGCCACAGGTGGCTCTTTGGCCCCTTGAGTGTGGCTCTTCCACAAAATATCACCAGGGGTGGAGCATATACAGTGCTATTGAAACTTCATGGCCCATGCACAGAAGTAGGTTTTCAGCACTCAAAAGAAATTTCAAACATTATACAGTTGATATTTGGCTCTGTTGACTAATGAGTTTGCCGTCTGCTGACCTACAGCAAACTCCTTAAACTCTCTGAGCCTCCGTCATAAAGGTTGTTGTGAAAACTAAATTTGAATATGCTAGTTCTTAAAAGTTCAACAGGCTCCTAACTCCCACTGACTGCCCAGTGCATGCCTTTGATGATTATGACATTAACACTGGAGGGAGAGAGCCACACTGGCCTCCCCAGGAAAGTGTGGAGTGATGGGAATAAGCCCAGGCTGCAGGGTGAGGTGGCTATGGTCTGGAACTTGATCCAGACCATAGGCATAGATCTATCCTATGCCTATGGTCTGGAACTTGATCCAGACCATAGGCATAGATCTATCCTTTCCCCTAAGCCCCAAGATGTACCCATAATTAAAAGGCCCAGAGGCAAACCTCATTATCAAAGTAATAGAATGATGTGAAAAGCCTTTTTGAAATTGTTAGGGAGTAAAATAAGGGTTCCTTTAAAAAAAAAAAAAAAAAAAGACACAATTTCTTTTTCAACCACAGATGACCCAGTTAACTCATAAATTTCCCAGACCTTGTTGATGGTCAGACAGCAGCCGGGTAAACTGGGCTGTGCTGGAGGCTCTGTGCCTGCATTCCTCAGCACCCAGGGCTGTCAGGCACGGGGACCCAGCTCCTTGGCCTCTCCAGGAGCTGTTGCCTGTGTGGAGGCCACAAAGGGATGGCTGTACCCAGAGCTGTGGGGGGGCCCCTGCCTAAGCAGCCCCCGGGGTTTCTGAGAATGAAAACTGCTAGGAAAGTGCCTCCTTGAAAAATAGAATAGAGTTTCCATGCTCACAGCCTCTATCTGGCTTGTTCATAGCTTACCCAATGGTAACTCGGAGCAGGGCAACAGGACGAGTGACTCTAACTTACCTTAGAGCAAATCCCCGGTTACCAGCCAATGGTTCAAGCCTGGGCTATTGAAAGAATACGGAGGCCAGGCCCCAGCTGGCCTGCTTAACACAGCACTCAGGTTGGGGCCTCAGGTTGTCTCAGGTGAGCAGCCTGTTTTCAGGCTGGGAACCACTGGGGTAAGTAGTGAGATTGTCCCGTTTTCAGCGTTGAATGGGCCACGTCCACACCACGCAAGCAGAGGATCGCTCCGTTGCTTTTCATTGCTGCCTTCTAAAGAACAAGTCGAGAAACACTGCAACAGCTCAGCAGCTGGACACGTTTCCTGAGTGATGAGATTGCTCCTGGGAGAGCAGGGTCAGCAGAGAGTGAGTTTCTGGCTCTTTTGCTTGGTGAAACACTGCAGTGAGCACATTCCTAGTGAAGGAGGGTCCTCATGTCAGCTCCCCTGGTGTAAACACTGCAAATATCAGAGCTCAATTGGGTTAAGGATCCTTCATCAGCTGTGAGCTCAAAGGTTTGCCTGCATCCCTTCACAGCCACCTGCCTAAATGAAAAGTTGCCATGTGAGACCTGCCCTTTGAGTTAAACCACAGTCTCATTCTTCTTAGCTGATGTGTCACTTGTGATGGTCTGTTCTATGCAGGCGAACCCTAACAGGAGCCCCTGTTTCTACAATTCCAATTTGCCTAGGAAGTTTGGTGTCTTGGACAGACTCTGTCTTTAATCACCAGATAATTTAGGTAACAGATACAGTTCTATAGAAATCACTGTCTTCTGAAAGTGGCCCTTAAACAGAAGTGTTCTTATTAAGGACCAATAAAACACTCGGCTAAAGTATAAACGAGACTCCACTTGAGATTTGTGGTAACCAGTGACCTTTTCTAACCTATAGCCCATGCAGCAATAGTCTCTAAATTTGAGCATTTGACCCAGCAGTCATTATCACTTTTTCAAATCTGTGGAATCAGAGTATATAGGCCTTCAAATCCTTCTGGCTCAGCCTCCTAGTTTTACCCCCAAAGGAGTACAATCTCCAAGAGTTTGTCAGTGGTTAAAACACAAGTGCTGCCTGGCTGATGTTGTTCAGTGGTTGAGCATTGACCTATGAACCAGAAGGTCACGGTTCCATTGTGGGCCGGGGCACATGCCCAGGGTTGCAGTCTCAATCCATGGTGGGGGACATTCAGGAGGCAGCTAATCAACAATTCTCTCTCATTATTGATGTTTCTATCTTCCTATCCCTCTCCCTTCCTCTCTGAAATCAATAAAAATATATTAAAAAATAAAACACAAGTGCCTATGCTTTACACATCTTAGTTTCTGATTCCTAATGGAGTGTTTTTTTCTATGACACCATAAGGCTTCCAATCTGATGTCTGAATCTAATGAAATGAAAATACTTGTCATCATTGTCTGTTAGTCAGGATAGAGTAGGACAGGCTCCTGTAACAAAACTTGTCAAAGCTCAGCGGCTTACACCACAATGATTTTTCAATCATTTCCCGAGTGAGCAATTGATAGCTCGCTCCAGAAACGTGGAGATGCAGCCATGTGGATATGGAGTGTTTGTCCCAATGTTGGTACATTCTAAATGTCAATCTGGAAGCGACACTCATCACTTCTGCTCTCATTCCAATGGGAAGAAGTGTATGTGGGCCCTGAATTCAAGTGGTCTGGGATCTGTGGTCTTCTGTGTCCTGGGGAGAAGTGAGGAACTGATGTGGGTGGGATCTATAGGCTGCTGTTTTTAAGGAGTATTTGGAGCACTGGCTCTGTGTTATGTACTGCACTAGTCGCAAAGAATACTAAGAGAAGTCCCTCTGCTGGAGGATGCATACACTCTGGGAAATACAGGGGTTTAGAAAGGAGAAAAGAGTTGGACTTGTAGGTAGATCAGTTACAACATGACAAATGCCATAATAAAATAATTACTAGAGTATTGTGGCCTTCAACATGGGAATAAAATGATGGGAGAACTGAGAGAGGTCTAGGTCTTGAATTAGAATAGTATATTTTCCTTATGGACACACTGTAGTCTCATCCTATATACCATATTTTCCGGCATATAAGACAACCCCCTAATTTTACAGTTAAAACATAGGTTTTAGCAGTGTTCTAGTAAAAAGCCTGCTCAGATTGGCCAGAGTCTGAGAGGCAGTCTATTAAAAAAAGAACTGGTGTTGCCTCGGAAGTGGGGGGTAGTCTTATACAGCGAATATAGGCCTAAACCTATGTTTTAACTGTAAAATTAGGGGGTCGTCTTATACGCTGGGAAATACGGTAATAAAAAACTGATATGCAAATTGACAGAATGGCGGAATGACTTGCCGTTATGATGTGCACTGACCATCTGTGGAAAGACGTTCATGCAGAACCTGCCCCCTGGTGGTCAGTGCACTCCTACAGGGGTAGCACCACTCAGCAAGAAGCCCTGAGCCAGGCTCATGGCTGGCGAGCACAGTGGCAGTGGCGGGAGCATCTCCCGCCTCCCTGGTAGCACTAAGGATGTCCGACTACTGGCTTAGGCCTATGTTGCCAGTTGTACATCTCCTGAGGGCTCCCAGACTGCAAGATGGTGTAGGCTGGGCTGAGGTACTCGAATTTCGTACACCAGGCCTCTAGTGTGAAATAATTCCTTTGCCTTTGTGAATATTCTGTTGAGGTTAGTTTTAATTCTGGAAGCTTCCTGGCAAAGATAGCTTACTCAATGCAAGAAAGAGACTTCAAATTTCTATGAATACACGAGCAAAGTTGTCCCATCAGAGCTGGCCGGAGACCAGGCAGGTACCAATGGAAAGTGTGCGAAGGTGGCTACATTTTAAACATAAAATCGGAACCTGGGGCTCTCTAAGAAGCCACCATTGACCTGCTGTAGGTAGAAATTTCATATTGGTTAGGAGGAGGCATTTTTTTTTTTTCTCAGAAAAACATTTTGTTGTGCCTTTTTTAATCCCTTTTTTTTTTTTTTTTTTTTTTTTTTTTTTTTTTTTTTTTTTTTAAGCTGGCTTGTGGGGTAGAATTTCTGGTTTTGAACCTAGAGGTCCATTCTGCTGCACCCATCCCATCCCATGCATTTGCATACACAGCCGAGGAACCTGTTTCTCTGTTTCTGTGTCCCACGAAACTGCTGCCTAGGCAGCCAGTTTGCTGCTTCTCCTGGCAGTGGCCTCTGCGTCCTAGCCACAGGCTAGGTTCTCCCCCGACCGAGTTTCCCAAGAAAAGCACACAGATGCTCAAAGTTGCCATCTGAAGAAGCGGTTGCTGAGGAGCAGCAGAACTCCTGTGAGCAGAGGTCCCTGAACTGGTGCTGATCTTGGGGAAGGTATAATAGATGGCGATGCTAGGTGAGGAAGTGTAAAGTAGGAATGCATAAACGGGGTACCCAGCATGTGCTATGGACTTAAAGGGATAACCTGCTTTTCCCACACGATAAGGCAAGGAGACATGGTATCAGAGGAGATGTGTCATAACAAAGTCACTCTATGGGACACTATGGGTACTAAGTAGAGCAATGCTAATTTTGACTTTTCAGTGTGCAATAATCAAAGGGCCCTTTCAATACCTTTGACTATTCAATTGCTAATCATGTTGCCTTTGCCTACATGTTTGGAAAAGGGGCGATCGCACAGTCCCGCACCCCATTTCAGTAGCCGTTTGTAAATGGCTTGTTTACCCGGAGTGGAGGCGAGAGCTTTTCATGGAGCGGCGTAGACATTGCAGGCAGCAAAGCTTCATTTCCCACCTGACAATCCTCGAGCTCTGCAGAGCAGCTTGTGCACAGGAATGATAATCACGTTGATTGAATCATTATGACTGCGCTCCTTTTCAGCTGCTCTGATTTATTCTTTTGAGAATTACAGGATGGGCAGTGCCATAGAGAGAAAGTGCCAGTAGGAGCTGTGCTTCGAGACGCTGTTCCAGATAGTATTAAGTTTCTGGAATTATTAACTCTCTGAAGCCCTGCCCCACTCTCACTGAACCTGTGAGCCTGGATGACTGACATGAAGGATGAAGCCTGGGATCCTGGAAAAAGCTCTCCCGGCTCTTGTGGGAATGAAACCCTGACATTCGTCTCAGGAGCAGCCGGCTTTCAGTAGCAGAGCTCAATGTCATGCCTGGCCCATGATCCTTTCTTATATGACTAGGATGTAATAAATAATTTTTAATGGAGCCTTCTTAAAGCCATGGGTTCACCAGCTTGTCCAGGTTTGCCCAGGACTAGATCCTGGACACCCTTCGGTTTGGGACATACTGTGATGGTGGGTCCTTCTCCTAAAGGCACTTCCCTGGGATCCACTACGAATCTTTGTTCGTCCTGTAGTCTGGATTTCTTGTTACATCAATATTCTATTGTTAGTTATCTGCATTATCAGAGTGGCTCCAGGGCACACATTTAGCTGAAGGGAGGGGTGAGAGGGTAGTTGGGAGGGTGGGATAAGAGATAAAGAAAGCAGGAAGATTAATGTCCTATCAAGGTTGGACTATAGGGCTTCTTTCATTTACACTATAAATATTGTATGAAATGTGGATATAACCTTTACTGCAGCATGACCTGGGATTTGGCTGTTTTTATGGCTCATGATTAAAGTTAGAAACAAGTCTCTGATTTGATTACTATCCCTGCCCCCACTACAGACCCTTGCCCTTCACATTTGTAAGAATGCCATTTTATTTATGCAATCAATCTAACTTAAACACCAAAATATGTGGATCAAATGTATAAAATGTATAAAAAGAAACATTTTGTTTATTTTCTTACCCCAAATTATTTATAATCTTAGGTATTGACTTTGATAAGCACTGCAGGGAAAAGAAAGCATTGAGACTTGCAAATTCTGTCTTCTTTAAAAAAGTGTTATTATCTATATTTGGTAAAATCCATTGAAATTCTGTTGAGGTTGCATAAGAAAATAGATGTGTTTTTAATGACTAGCTTGTTGCTATTGCAAATAGCTAAATATAGTTGGCTAAAAAGCAAATTGAACTTTAAGGAGCAGAATTTAATCTATTGGTGTTTGCCTCCTGGTCTATCCTAGTCAGTAATTTAATTATTTGTGAAACTTTTAAACTCAATTGACTCCCATGGAATTTATCCAATTTGAGGGTTACATTCATTTTAAAAATATGTATTTATTTATTTCAGAGAGGAAAGGAGAAGGAGAAAGAAATAGAAACATCAATGATGAGAAAGAATCATTGATAGGCTGCCTCCTGCACACCCCAAACCCCTCTAAGGATCGAACTCACTACCTGGGGCATGTATCCTGACTGGGAATCATAGGTCAATACCCAATCAATGAGCAACACTGCCTGCGGGGGTGTTACATTCATTTCATTTTTTGGCCCTGATGAAATTAGCAACTTGGCTTTATTCAATCATTAAGAACTAACTCTATTGAAAATGCCAGTGTTCAACGTTTAATGTCTTTAAATATATCAATTAAAAAATTCCAGAACGTTTAGCCTGCCTGTTATGTGGAAGTACCTCAGGTTCAAATTGGGGCACAATTGGGCATCTTTTTAGCTCTTTATATGCATTTATTCAATGGGAATTTAAAAATTCAACTGTGATGAATAGGGCCAAACATTTAAAGAATCTAATATAAATAACATCAGAGGGTGAACCCCCATCAATCAGCAAGTCTGATGTTAAAAATATGTATAAAATATTCCTCCAGCTATTAGATGCCACCTACTGGTTGTAATTACTGTTAGACACAACTGGCCATCCTTTCAATGCAGAGAGAGAATGGTCAGGACATCTATTGCTAAAATTCAAATACTGTTCCATGGCTTTCATGGAGTTTATTTTGTGCAAATATTCACTGGCCAAGCAAAGCTACATTTTTGAAATTCAGAGTGCATTTAGAACAAAGCTGCTGTGAACTTAAAGGCTTGCTTAGATGTATTTGTATTTGTCATTTTGGTATCCCAGGAGTATCTGTGTGGTTGGACCATCCCACTGCTATCGATTCTGTAACCTGGCTTCTTTGTAGATGTATTATCATGTACAGTCATCGGGATATAGTTCTTTTTACCATAGTACCTTAGTATATTTTGCAAAATCAGTTAGATCCCAGCTGTTTTCCAAATAGATTGTGGCAATGGGCCAACTACGATGGCTCATATGCTATTGATTAACACACGCCAGCTCTGCCCGCATTTCTATTTTTAAGAATGGTTAGTACTGGTAACTATTCTAAAGAAAGCCAAATATATATGTGTTTCACATCTGTAAATTCTAGTTTTGGAGTATGAATGAAAGAGTTAAAGTTTCCCGAGTCTCTTAAATTCGAGGGAAAAACCCACATAGCAAATTCTGCTAATGTTTTAGGACAAGAGTTGGCTAAATTACAGCCTTCAAACCAACTCCAACCTGCGTCCTGTTCCTATAAATACAGTGATTAGAACACAGCCACGCCCATTTGTTTGTACATCACCCAAGGCTCCTCCTGCACTGCAAGGCAGAACTGAGTCATTGAGACAGATACCATATGGCCCCCAACTCCTATAATATTTACTACTAGGTTTTTACCTAACATATGCCCACTCCTGTTCTAGAAACTTAGATTCTTTATTTCCTTAAGGCTGTGTTTTATTTAAAGTTATAGATCAGCATCTTTGCTTCAGTCAGCATCAATTTTGCAACAGCCAGAGCTTGCCCGTGAGAGAGACCATTCCACCAAGAGAGACGACAAGGGCCACTTCTCTTAGCAGATGCACAGTCAGCCTCCCAGCTGGGTCAGCCGGGCTGGCCTGCCCTTGGGCTCCCAGTGAATCCCACGGGGTTCTCTAGGGCACAGCAAGGCAGCTTTGTTCCTGATCAGAGCAGAGGAGACTTCTCTTTCACCTTTTGGATTCCAGTTGCTAAAATACTTGTAGGAGAGGTAATGAAATTGAATGTAATGTTTATTGAACTAGAACTCCAGAGAAGCTTTGGAGGTACATGTTTTGTAATAGAGTTGGTGAGATGTCAGCAGCTTTGATTGGTGCATAGTGTGACCACTTACAAAAAAACTTCACATGGTCCAAGGCAAGGAGGAACCAAGAAGGGAAAAAGTCAGAAATATATGAAAAGCAAAAGCCCTCTTGTCTTAAAAAAAAAAAAAAAAAAAAGTAAAAGAAAGAAAGGCAAAAAGGCCAACTGAAAGAATTTGGGAAAATGATATTTTCATATACTATTGTATTGTGGCAAGAGATTAAGAAAAACCCCAGAGATTAAGAAAAACCCCAAAGGTGATTTTTCAAATGCCACACTTATTGATATACTTAAGACCCTTATTTTTGTAAAAATTACCTTTGTTGCTGATAGTAATGGAAAAATGTGGGGAGTGGCTACAATATTTGGACAGGTTTAAGCCTGAGACTAATAAGAGGGCACAGTCCTCTCATGGCAAAGCCACATGCAAGCCCCAGCACAATTATAGCCAAAGGCTACAGTTGTAAGCTTGACCTTATGGTCTGAACCTGTGGTCCCATGGGGCTGAGTGATATGGGCTGTGGGAGGTGCAGCAAGTAAACAAAGCTTGATCAGGTGCATGTAATTGAGTAGATTTGAAACCCATGAGAATATTGTAAACATCTTGACCACACCCTTACTTTTCCTTGTGGAATCTTACATAATAATAGAGAAACATGTAAATTGACCCTACCTTTGCTACGCCCACAGCCAATCAGGTGAGTATGCAAATTAACCCAACAAAGATGGTGGTTAATTTGCATACACACTTGGATCTGGGAACCTCCTTCGTACCCAGGTCACTCCCAGCTGGCCATCGGAGGAGAGGGGGTGCCTTCCCAAGCCTAAAGCCTGGGGAAGAGGCTTTAGGCTTGGGCAGGGGCCAAGCCTGGGATTTGAGGAAAGGGGGGGAAAAAATCAATGGAAACATATCCTCAGGTGAGGATAAAAAGAAAAAAGAAAGAAAGAAATGTCATATCCCAGTGTTTCCCAACCTTCTCTCATGATGAGAATCACCTGGTGGAGTTGTTAAAACACAGATTCCTGAATCCCAACTAAGAAGTGCTAAACTAGAATTTTTGGGAACATATAGGTAAAATTGTATACTTAACTAGTGCTCTAACACAGATGTTATATACAGAGCACTAAGTTAGGTATGCAATTTTACCTATATGTTCTCAAAAATTCTAGTTTAGCACTTCTTAGTTGGGATTCAGGAATCTGTGTTTTAACAACTCCACCAGGTGATTCTCATCATGAGAGAAGGTTGGGAAACACTGTCATATCCTATAAAAGACACATCTTGAAAATGCCTAAAGAAAGTTGTCATTTTTTTTCATGGTGAAGGGATTGGAGTCCATGTTGATGAAAATACTTTGGTGGTAGTAACAGCAGGGTGATGGGGCTGGCACCTTCCCCTGATCATCCCAGTCGCCTCCTGCAAAGGGAGGCTAGACTGTGGCTTAGGTCCGCTTCCCCTGGAAAGCAGGCCTAAGCTATCAGTAGGACATTCTCTAAGGGCTCCCGTATGTGAGAGGGGGCAGGCTGAGCTGAGGGACCCCTCCCCAGTGCACAAATTTCATGCACCAGGCCCCTAGTCTGACTATAAAATAAAGACTCAGTTTCTAGGCTATAGCACTGTTTCTTCATCAGAGAAGCAGCATCCCACCTAGCCCCAGCTTTATTCTCTTGTCTGTCTTCTCCATCCTTCACTGCCCCCTCTTAGGTTCACCCATGGCCATGCCAGCTTGGCACAGAAAAACATAGCATTTATATAATTTTTTTTCTAGGTATTTTTAGAGGCATTATTATTATCTATCCTCAAAAAAGTTCTATGGTAGAGGGGAGTGTGTGGGGGTGGGAGAGGGTACAGGGGGATAAATGGCAATGGGAAAAATAAAATAAATAATAAAATATATAAATTAAAATGAGAGAGAGAGAGAGAGAGAGAGAGAGAGAGAGAGAGAGAGAAAGAAAGAGAGAGAGAGAGAACTATTATTTATTTTTAATTTCAATGAGAAAGAAGATTCGGAACAGAAATGTGTCACAACTGAAAACAAGGGTGTTTGATGACAGCTGTTTCCTGGCTGCGTGAGGCTGTGGTAAATTATCTCTTGGGGTAAGAATTCTTTAAGCTTCAAGTTCTCTCAGCTGAAAAGTGAAGACAAAATCGAGCTTGTCACAAGGAATACATAAGATGATGTGTGTAAGCATCTCGCACGGTGGTGGGCCTCCCCTCGTGCCCGGTAAACTTGAGCCCTGGGTGGGTTACTCGATGTGCAGGCCCAGGCTGCTGTCCTCAGGAAGCTTGCTTGCAAGGTTGGCCCTTGGCCTTGGAACCTGATTGGTAAACAGCTCCTGACAATGTTAAAAAACTTCCTCACTGACAAGAGTGGCTCACTAGGCCTCAGCTGCTTGTACAAATAATGTGAATTTGTATGGGTCACCTGCTTTCTTTCTGGGAGACTGGAATTTCGGGTTGTATTAAGCATAGGGTGCCTACGGGACCAGCTCCCAATGAAATCCTTACACTTTCTAATGAGCACTTTGCATTCTCTAACTCCCTTGGGCAGAAACAGCACAGGCTTGTCTCTGGAGAAAAGAGCAAGCTCAAGGGTGCCCCCTCATAGGAGGGAGAAGGTGGGAGCTGTCTTTTCTTTTATGATCAGGCCTTATCTCTTTACTACAAGTCATCTTAGCCCTCAGTATAGCTATATGCTGATTCTCCTGTGTCTTTCTAGTGACTCTCATAACATAGGGGTGGCCTTAGGGACCCCTGCCACATCTCTATCATTTCTTTATATTGTAATGCTAATTTGATTAGGCTAGCCCACTGTTCCCAACCTTGACTATAATCATATAATTATAACTTGGTAAAGGTGGTGTCTTCTGGGTTTCTCCACTGTGGAGTTATCTATTTTTTTTTTTTTCTCTTTGTAGTTAACAAATTCCCTGGGGGGAAACACTGAGACTATGCAAATACATTATTTTTCCTCAAACACTTATGCACTAATTTTAGCAACCATTGGTAGATCTTGCCTGCAACAATTCTGACTGGTGTTCTGAGGATAATTTTTCATTTCTCTTATTTTTTCTACACTTATTAATTGAAATTCTGTAAGAAAGAGCTGTCTCTCCTCCCCCATTTATTTATTCAATTATTTATTATGCCAGTATATACTCATGAATATTTATTTTGTCCTATGAGCATCTAATGCTGTCAGTATTTATTTATTTATTTATTTGCTCAAATTATTCCTGCTTTGACCACCAGGAGCTTTTTTATGCTGGTGCCTATGCCTTTTGACATATCCCCATCCTCTCTTGAGTACTTCTTTTCATAAGATGCTCCCGTTTTATTGGGTATTTACCTGCCCCATCTCTAGAGTCAATCTGTTTTTGCAAGAAACCCTGCTCCCTTTTATTGGAGATTGAAATTGAAAAACCAAGCTCCGGGCTCAGAGTGTGCTCACTGCTGCTGCAGTGCCATTGTTTCCAGTCCTCTCAGTGGAGAGTGTGGAAATAGATGTATATATACTAACCCAAGCAAACACACCTCTCTCTGTAATTTCCAAATCTGTATGTCAAACACACACACACACACACACACACACACACACACACACCATACCCATGCCTCCCATTCTAATCAAAGCCATTATTTCGACATTTCAACATCTGGGCCCCCTGGGTGTGCTTCTACTGACTTTTTTCTATTTTTTTGATCATGCGTCACATTATTTTTGCTCCATTTTGAGCTTTATAATATTGGCTTTTATTTGGATACTTTTAAATAGAAAAATGGTTGAGACAGAAGCAAATGTCATTTTCTTCATAAAAAGGTGTTGCTCCTTGAGTGGGGCGGCTAGAGGGAGGGGAGGAGGCTGATCTAGTCTGATGTGCTCTGATGTTCCACTAACTATTGAGATTGCAAGCATGCCAAAGCACAGCAGCCAGCGATGGGGTATCATTCAGAGCTGGATGCACATACACAAGTAGAGAGCTGCCTCTTTGTCTGAAAGTCATCTAGACCAGTGTTTCCCAACCTTCTCTCATGATGAGAATCACCTGGTGGAGTTGTTAAAACACAGATTCCTGAATCCCAACTAAGAAGTGCTAAACTAGAATTTTTGGGAACATATAGGTAAAATTGTATACTTAACTAGTGCTCTAAGACAGATTTTATATACAGAGCACTAAGTTAGGTATGCAATTTTACCTATATGTTCTCAAAAATTCTAGTTTAGCACTTCTTAGTTGGGATTCAGGAATCTGTGTTTTAACAACTCCACCAGGTGATTCTCATCATGAGAGAAGGTTGGGAAACACTGATCTAGACTACAAATCATGGGTAGAAATCTATTTAAAACAATATAATAAATAAAATTAATGAACATTTGCAATATTATAATCTACAGACAATCAGAAGGAAAAAGTTGTTAACTAGATATGATGAATATATCTATACTTAATATCTATATAACTAGATACTTATAAGAAAGTATCCACAATTTGCCCACATAAAGTGTTTGAGATAGATGTAGATATTATTTTCAGAAGTTGGCAAGAGTTCATTTAATCCACATATAAAATTTTAAAATAATCAATTTTTTCTCTTGTAGCTTTAAAAGTTGCTTCTTAGAGATTATGTAATAAACCATGAATGTTATCATTCCAAGATTTCTTAACTTTCAGGGAAAATAGAAAAGTCATATATTATAATAATATACATTATAGAGTAAAATCATATAAATATGACTGTACATATGAGTGACTTGAAGGCATGGTAATTATAGCTTTGGGGGTAAAAGGATCTGTGAATTAAAATATGACAAATACCAGGTGCATGTGAAATAATGTTTAAACAAAATTTCTGAGTGAAGATTTTTTATTGCTTTACAAATCATTTTCCTTAGAGCATTGAAGCTTAAAACCAGTCAGGATGTGTAGACCAGCAGATGGCACTCACAGGAAAACCAACAGTCCCTGAGATTTTTTTTTAAACTCTAGAAGGGGAAATTGCAAAGTGAATGCAAAAATAGGTGAAAAATCAATAGTTCCATTACATATGTAAGAGCAAAGAGACAGATTTTGGAAAAGGCAGTATAAGGCTTATGATATAGCCTACATTCCCTCTCACTTATTGAACAAGTGAGTTTTGAAAATCTTGAAGACTGTTTCTCCTCCAAAATATGTTGTCTCATGCGACCACGACAACGATTATTTCAAGATGCTCTCCTCTCGTAGTAATCGTTCAAAGAGGAGATGCAGCAGGTGGGTAACTGCTCAGAAGACACCAAGGGGCTGCCTTTTGCAAGGAGCAGTCTGTGGCTCCCCGAGTGTGGCTCCCACCTGTGCACTTTCCCTCCTGGAGGGACAAACACCTGCTAAGGCAGAAGCAGCGCTGACTGTTGAGCGAAGGTGTCCTCTGCTAAGGTTTCACGGCAGAATGTCAGCAAGAAAATGCAGAGGCAAACGCATTCAGCATGGTCAGACATTCGCATGCCTCTCCCTCCAGGTGTCTCTGAAAGCACCCCATTTTAATTACCTTGTGCTCAGGGTGGAAATAAAATGGGGAACAAAAACATCTTTTTGGACAAAAGCACAAGAAATGGTTTTATCTTGGCAGGCATCAAAAGCTCGAGATACATTATTTTTTGCCACTTCCAGTTTTTTTTTTTTTCCCCAAGATGAGTTCTCTATTATGTGCAGGGCTTACAGAGGAACAATAAGAGTCTTCAATAATTCATGTCTGAGAGGAGTGAAAATAGAGGGGCACACCTTATTATGTGGACATCAAATAGATTACTTAGTCTACCGCCTAGAAAACAGTCCAGACCAGCCTCATTTCTACTGAAAAGGCACGTTCTCTGTTCTCTTCCCTCCCCCGCCCCTCGGGCCCCCCCCCCCGTCCCCCCCCCGTCCCCCCCCCCCCCCCCCCCCCCCCCCGGCTCCATTTCAGAAATGTCTGATATTGGAGGGCCTAAGAATCTTGAACCAGAAGCCCTTTCCATTCCTAAGGGTTTGTTCTCCTTTGGAATGTAAGCTTAAATCTAGATAGAATTTTGTCAGCTAGCAAGAGGAGAGAGGGAGGGGAAGAAAGAGAAGGAAACGAAGCTGGAGAGCCTAAGGACCATCTTCCGCTCACGCCAAGTGGGAGTTTTGAAGGGACCGACCTGGCAGGGGCTGTGGCCCCAGGAGCAGTGGTGTGAGCGGCGTCGGCTCTGCTGCTGGAAACAGCTTTAAAGTGTGTGCAGCTTCCTCTCTGCCACATTCTGTCACTTGAATCTGAAATGGCAGCTGTGTCAAAACAAGTTTGCATTGTGGAGACCTAATTCCAATTTAAAAAATGCTGACTCAGAAGCCTACGTCACTCAGCAACAATCAACTATATTTGTCCATTTCTTTGGGAAGAGAATATCAGATCCAGGATATCCAGTGAAAAAAAATATATAATTGATTAAACAAACAAACAAACAAACAAACAAATAAACAAACATCTAGACACTTCAGAATAGCAGAAAGGGAAGACTTTAGAGAAGCCAGAGAGAAAATGTAAACCTTAGACCCACAAAGAACTGGCTATTAGATGAATTCTGACTTCTCAAGCACAGCAAAGGAAGCCAGAGAGTGTGACGTGATAGCTTAGGAGTGGGGAAAACTGACCATCCGGAATTCAACAGGACAAGAGAACATTTTTCAAGGATAAAGGCAAAATAAAAGCCAACATAAACCAAAACTGATAGTTTCTCAGATTCACTAGCCACAACCCTCCCTAAAATAAATACTGAAAAATAATGCAATTAAGAAGATTTAAAAAATTCTGGACATACATTGTTTATAACAAAAACATAAGAATGCAAAGATTGACAGATAATAGAAAAAGATATACCAAATGTTGATTGGCCAAAAATACACATTTTAATTAAATATACCAGAAGGGTGTTGACATAGCTAGTGAATATCTACAAAAGACTTCAAAAAGCACTACTAGTGGTAAAAGCTCATGTCCAACTGATAAGAAGTTCAATTCATCAGGAAGGAATGAAATGTCAAAATTGTAACAGCATGATTTAATTTAAAAATAGAACTGCAGCGAGAAAACAAACACATGTAGATTTGAACACATCCCTCTTAGAAATTAATAGTTCAAGCAGACAAAACTGAATAATGACAGAAGGTTTAAAAAGCATTATTAACAAGGCTAGATCCCTGCAATATTGTATGCAAGGATTAAAGAATGCACATTCTCCCAAACACATGGGAACATTTTCAAAAATTGATTACCCAGACACCATAACTACCTCAACAGAAACAAAGGCCTGACATCACAGAACCCATATTTTCTGACCAAAAATACAATTAAGAGTAAAAACAAAACTAAAAGAACTCCATGTTTAGAAATTTTTATTTTATTTAAAAAAATCTTTATTGTTGAAAATATTACACATATCCCCTTTTTCTCCCCACTGACCCCTTCTAGCCCAACCCCTATCCACCCACCCCAGGCTTTCACCACCCTATGTCCATGGATCATGCATGTATACATACAAGTTCTTTGGCTGATCACTTTCCACCTACCCATACTCCCCACCTTCCCTCTGAGATTTCACACTCTGTTCTATGCCTCCATGTCTCTGGATCTATTTTGTTCATCAGTTTATTTTGTTCATTAGTTCATGTTTAGAAATTTAAAAACTTCTAGATAACTCACAGGTCAAAGGAGAACCAAAAATACTATGTCCAAAAGAGTGAAATGCTGTGAAACTAATATGGAAATGTATAACATTTAATGCGTTCATTTAAAATAGGGGTGTCGAACTCAATCAGAGAAGGGGCCAACAACTAAAATCCAGCCTAAATCGCGGGCCGAATGGTTTACTGAACAGTCATAAACTGACAATGTCATAAACTGACAGCGGAGTGCAGTGATGACAGCGCGGTGCGGGCCACATTGCAAGGCCTGGCGGGCTGCATTTGGCCCGCGGCCCTTGTGTTTGACATATGTGATTTAAAAGGAAAGGGATAAAAATTAAGGCACTAAGCATCCAGCATAAGAAACAAACAAATCCCCAGCAAAGTAATCCCAAAGGGAAGTAGAATGAAGGAAAGTAATTTTAGAAATAGAAGCCACCATTAATGAAATAAAAAACAAACATAAAAAAGAGAAACAATGTAAAAAATGGTTTCTTTGAAAAATATGAATAAAACAGACAAGCCTCTGAGGTAGTTAATCAAGGAGATAGAGAGAAGACAAGAGATATTGGAATGAAAGGAGGACTCAACTATAGATGCTTCCAAGATTTAATAGGTAGGAATGAACTATGACCAATTATAAGCTCATTAATTTGAAAATTTAGATGGAATTTAGTCATTTAAAAAATACAACCTAACCACAGGGACTCTAGAAGAAATAGAAAATCTGAATATCCTCTTAATTACTAATGAAATGCAATCAGTAGACAGGAATCATCTTACAATGAAACTTTCAGCACATTTGACATTACAGGTAAAACAGGGACATTAATTCCAAGTTCACACAAACTCTTGTAGAGAACAAAAGTTAGTGTAATCTTGACACTCAAACCTAATGAGGAAAAAAAAAGATTTTAAAAAGTCTTAAACAAATCTTAGCAAACTGATTGAACAGTGCAATAATAATAATAATAATAATAATAATAATAATAATAATATATCATGTCCTAGATGGGTTTATCTCAGGAATAAAAGGTTATTTTAACTTTAGAAAATAATTCATTGCAATCTTCTAAATTTTTTTTAAAAAAAATCCTATCACCATCTCAACAGAGAAAAGGCAGAAAAAATAAATAAAGGCCTCTCTTTCCATGATAAAAAGTTCTACAAAAGTGACCTGGTCTCGGAGTTTGATTCAGTCCAGGACACATACCTGTGCTGCAGGTTAGATCTCAGGCTCTGGCCCCAGATGAGGTGCACCAATCGATGTGTCTCCCTCACATCGATGTTTCTCTCTCTCCTTCTCCTCCCTTCCTCATGATAAATATGAATGGTGCCAGATGAATACTGGAAACATCAGGGGGAACACTTTATAAAGTATATGATTATCTGTCCACCATGTTATACACTTGAAACAAATGCAAAGTAATATTGAAAAAATAAAGATAAAATAACATATTTCCATATAACTTAATTGAAAAAAAAAAGAAGCAACAATAAAGAATGGACAATACATATTTTATACTTAGAAATATAAAGTAAAATGTTGATGTCTAATTTTGGTTCCACTACTTAGAGGAATTACCAAATATCTATAACATCAATTTCCTTATCTATAAGAAGAGAATAATACCTACTTTACAGGGTTATTGTGAATGTAAAATGAGATTATTAATGTCAAGTACTTCACACACAGTTTTTGGCATGTAGCAAGTACTTAGTAAATATTACATATGTTATTACTATTACATATGAAATATCATTTAATTGTATAAGCAATTAAAATGATATTAAATTAAATTTATTTTCATCAAAATGCATTCATAGGATATGAATTAAAAAGTTAACAAGACAGCATATACAGCCTACGTCTATTTTTGTAGAGAACAAAATTTATCAAGAAATTCTGAGAATATATACATAAATGGTTAACATTGAGGAGTGCAGGTTATTTACTTCTTCTGTTGTTGTTTTTTTCCTGTATATATGTATCTTCTCATTTTTCTTCAATAGCTCTGCCCTGCCAGATGGAATGTTTTTCTTAGGAACCGTGCAGTGCCCCGGAGGACAGCAGAGGGCGCTGACGCTCCTGAGTTCCTCCTGGAGCTAAAACTGACCATGGAACCCACAGTGAGCTGTCCAGGGGCTGAAGAAGGCAAGCGCCCCAGTCCGCAGGCAGAAAAAATAATTTCCTGCCCCCACAACAGACAAATACCTGCACATTAGGAGCTACTGGTGCCAGGATCCCACCCCAGATAATTTTTATCAGACTCTCTAGATTATGATATATTATTATTAATTATTATTTATTCACTGCTCAATTCAGTTTGGTAATTCTAATGTGCAGCCAGGGTTGAGAATCTCAGATGCATAAGGAAACAAAGCAATTTAGACGCATGAAGATCGGGAGGCGGTATGCCTGCTGCTCTCATTCCTTCAAAGATGCTGTCCAGCTGCCGCAGTGGGTCCTGGCCTGTCTCTGCTCCACATCAGTGAACCTCCTTCCCCCCTTTCCCAGCCCCCCTCCTCGGCATTCTCTGGTAAAGAAGTAGGCTGCCTGGTCTCTTCCATCAGGTGGGAGCATAGAACATGTGTGTGTGTGTGTGTGTGTGTGTGTGTGTGCCTGTGTGTGTGCTGTGGTGGTGGTTGTGGGGGGGGGGGGGCTGGAGGGTCCACGCTCTCCACGGACTACAGTCCATCTGATTCCTTCAGATGTTTGACAGGAGTTTATTATGAGATGTTCCATCCCATGAGGTTTCCTTATTCCATAATGACCCCTCCCCCAAAATAGTCCGGTTAATGATGAAGCTGCCAACAAACCCCACGTCGCCCAACAGAGAGCAGTGCCTGGACCTTGGGGTGCGCGACCCTGCACTCTGAGTTCTCGTGCTCCACACTTTGGGGCAGGCAGGGGGCTTCGAGGGCTTGGCTGCTCAGGAAGCAGGAAGTGGGGAGAAGTCAGACTGAAGCTAGAGAGCCAGCGTCACCAGCCCCCCTGGCTGTCACCCCTGCCCCACAGAGTAGGGAAGACCGACTGCGCCTGTGCGTAGCTCCTCTTCAGCCACAAAGGCCCTCGTGCTGCATCCTGTCTGGTTCGGTGGGGGCTGGCGTCTCGCTGGGTGTGAGTAACTACAGAGGACTAATGTCCTAAGGAATGCACCCCTCCCTTCTCCTGGGGCTGGGGAGTAGAATCACAACCTCTCCTGGGTTTCCCAGAGAACCACAAACGGAGTGCAAAAAAGAAAACAACCCCCACAGGATGGTTTAACAGGGACTCTCATATCTGTACTATTATTTCCCCCATCCTCTTCTCTTCCCCTCCACATGCCTGACGAAGAGTAAGAAGGGGAAGCAGATCCCGGCGGTGCTTGGGGTTGTGTCACAGGAGGAAAAGGAACAATAGGTTTAGGTGCATTTTCTGGAAGCAGGCCCATTAGAAAGGTTTGTCGGACCATCAGGTGGAGAACACTTGGGAAAATAAACACTATCCAGACCCAAATTAGTTATCATCGAGTCCTTGCAGCTACCTGAGGCTGCATGGCACCCGGCCTGAACCTTAGTCACGGGGGACCGCTGTGCACTATTTCTCCCCATGCTGGGCGGTGGTTGGGGTTCATCTGCTGACCTTGCCCGGCAGCAGAGGCCCCTGGGTCTCTCTAGCTGCTTGATCTTTCCTTTGGGGCTTCTTCCTGGCAGGATGGCCGGAGGGCAGTGTCCCGAGATGATCTGGTAGGTGGTCTCTGGGAACACAGGCAGAACCCAAAGACTGCGTGAGACCTCAGCTCTGGGCCTGAACATCACTTCCTCCGCTTACTGAGGCAAGGCAAGGCCCAGGTGGGGAAATGGACGCCCTCTCCTCATGGGAGAGGTGGCAAACATCTGTGGTCATATTTAATACATCATGGCATTTCTCACACAGGCACCGGCTGATATTTTGGGGAAATGAATTCTTTGTTGAAAGGGGCAGGGAGAGGGGAGAGGCTGTCCTGTGCATTATAGGATGTTCAGCAGCATCCTCGTCTCTACCCACTAGATGCCAGTAGCACACTCCCACTGAAAATGTTTCTGCACATTGCCAAATGCCCCTGAAGGGGGACAAAATCACCTCCATTGGGGAGCCAGTAATCTGCTCCAAGAGTTGATTGCTTTAAAGATGGGTTTTCTGTCACTTGGTATCAGTACCTACTTTTTAGAGAACAGTGCTGACTCAGATCTGCTTGTATACAGGAACATCCCCATCCAGAGAGACTCCTTTGGCGGAATGCTAAGTTCGCAGGCCAGTCTGAGTGTGTTCAGGGGCCCTCTGCTGAGCAATAGGAAGCTCATCATCCCATGTGACACTCATAAGCTTTAGGAAGCAATCAGCGTCGCTGCTTCCGTTCCCCACAGTTACACGCACTCACCTTTAGCGGGATCCATAAGCCAGGACTAGCCAGTGATGGCCACCTCAAAAGAAAGGGGAAAAGCCCTAGGTAGTTTGGCTCAGTGGATAGAGTGCTGGCCTGCAGACCAAAGATGTCCTGGGTTCGGTTCTGGTCAAGGGCACATACCTTGGTTGCAGGCTCCTCCCCAGCTCAGGCCCTGGTCCGGGGCTGCTGCAGGAGGCAACTAATCCATGTGCTTCTCTCACATCATGTCTCTCCGCCTTTCCCTCTCTCTTCCATTCCCCCTGAACATCAATGGAAAAATACCCTCGAATGAGGATTAACTAACAAAAACAAAAAAAGGTTAGGGAAATGAGTTCAGTGTGCGGATGGGAATGGAAGAGGAGGCATTCTACAGTTCACTGGGACCTGAGTTTCTTTAATTCTGTTCACACACATAATAGAAACATCTACCACCTGTGTCATTCCCACATCACACTGTTTGGGGGTGATATTTGTGGAGTTATATTCTTATGGCTGCTCTTATCCCAACAGTCATTTTTTCCCTAAACAATGATTCATTTTCAGGTTTTTCCTATATTTTATTCTTCCTTTGCCCCAACTATCAGAGCTGCTGGAATCATTACAAAGTAATAGGAAATCTCAATATCGCCAAATGCTAGATGCTTTTTGGTTTGAAAGTGGCGTGCATGTCTGTGCTCTAACAACCCAGGCTTCTCTCAGCTCCTCGGGCTGTTTGTGCTGATGATAATCTCAGCTGAGAGGTGTTGCTGACACCATTATTTCTTGAAAGAGATGGAAGGACCGGCATCTTTATGTTCTGAAAGCAGCCCATTTTGTCATCCCGGTCCTTTGATGTTGCCAAGAGTCACTGAACTGTGAGAAGCTGACGGGAAATTCATATTTCACAGGAAAAAAAAAATAGTTTTGCTCAATAAAGAAGGAACATACTATTGGGGTAGAACGTTCTGCTTATGGGACTGATCATGTGGAGAGTCAGTGTGAAAACCGCCATGGAGACTCTGCTAAAGGGTTTTGTCCCATGGTGAAGCCCTTTCGCTGCTTACCTTGCAGATAAAGGACTCCACAAAGTGATTTTTCTTTGGAAAAGAACCTGATTTGGGGGAAGTGGAGCCAGGTGGCACGCGAACAGCTCCAGCACTGCCTTCACAGGTTTGATGCATTGCAGCCAGATTTTAATTGGAACTTACACATGAAAAAAGAGACTCTTTAGACTGTCTATAAATAATCACAACACAGCGGAACTGTAGCAGCTATGGAAATAGTTACAGCAAATAGGAACGTCCTTGGGAAAGCTGCAAAGCCTTTTTCTTTTCCTTCTTTTCTCTTTACCCCTCCTCAGCCCTTCTTGTTGGTTCCTATCCCTGCTTCCTGGTACCCAGAATTACCCCCTGAACTAGGTTTGCCATTGTGTCTACGCATGATTTGCTCACTTCTGTTTTTTTCGACATGGGGCCGTGGTATAATTTCCCTTGGTTTCCAAATTCCTGGCGTATCTGATTTAAAACTGGATTTTCAGTAACGTGTTGGGTCAGTCCTTCAGTCCTCTGAGACAAGAGCACTGTATTGAAATCACAAAACAGGTACCTTTTCCCTTCTCCGGGGTTGTGCACTATGTCCACATGCCATTTACCCCAACTGCAAGCCCTTGAGGTCAGCACTCACATTAGATCTTGGGGTTAAGACTGTCTCTTTAAGAGCCACCTGTGTCTTGTAACACTTGGAGAACCTGCCAATGGGAATAAGTTGATTGAAAGTAATTTAACACTTAAAGATACCCGGACAGAGCTGGGGCCCTAGTCTCTAAGCAAAGCATGGACTTCAGTTTTTGGTTCCTTGCTCTAAGAATGGTTAAGGAGTCTAATATTTCACCAGATGAGGCCATTTCACCAGAACCTGCACATTAGGGTGCTCAGACCAACTAGGAGCCCCCAACATTGAGGCAAGAGAGCAGCTGTATGAGAAGGTACTGAAGGTTGTGTATGCACATCCTTGCCTCTATTTTTAAGGGGTTACAGAGGCCAAGATACTCACCCTGACAACCCAAACTTTTGAGCTATATAACCCCCCCCCTCACCCCCACAACATAACAAAGATAGAGAAAGCATTTAGGTGGACCCAGAGAGAGAGAGAGAGAGAGAGAGAGAGAGGCACACTTCCTGGGTAATAAACAACTAGCAACAAGCATTTTGCATTCTGTTTACTGGGATTAGCAGTTTTCTGGTAAAACAATACTTCTCATTAGTGAGTGGTATGGGAACAGACATTCTGCGCTTAGAGCAATGCAAACCTAACTCAACAGCATATAAAAATAATTATAAACCGTGACTAATGGGATTTATACAGGAATTTATATAAGGAGAAACAATAATGACTATCTAAATTTATTCAGACAAAGAATTTACAAAATTCAACATCCTTTTATGATAAAAGCACTGAACAAACTATGAGTAGAAAGAAAATAGCTCAACATAATGAAAGCCATGTATGAAAAACCCATGGTGAATCTCATACTCAATGGTGAAATACTACAAAATGTTTTCCCTAAGATCAGAAACTAGGCAAGGATGCCAGCTTTTACCACTTCTAGTTAATGTAGTATTGGAAGTCCTAGCCCAAGCAACTAGGCAAGAAAACAAAATAAAATTCAAATTGCAGGTAATATTATCTTACACGTTAAAAAAAAACACCCTAAAACTTCATAAAGACGATCAAATAAATGAAATCAGCAAAGAAGTAAAATACACAAATATCAGTTACATTTTCTTTCTGTACCTAAAAGTCAAACAACCTGGAAAGAACATAATAGAAACAATTCCATTTATAATAGCACAAAAATAGAATGAAGTACTTAGGAATTAACAAAAGAGATGAGAACCCATAAAATGAAAACTACAAGATTTTGCTGAAAGGCAGCAGTACTAGGATAGCCCGCTCCAGAGTGTCCTGGAAGACTGCTGCAGGAAGGAAAGCCTCTGTGGGCAGAGTACACGAGGCTGTTTATTTTGTCTGGGAGGAGGAATGCTCAGAAGAATGTCTCCGCATTTATTCAGAGCTTAAGTGTTAGGGGCCTTAGAAAGAACACGATTAGAGAACTGGTGACAGGCGGCTGGTATACAGGAAGGTATAGGGAAAATGGTATATGGATAGCACCATGGAATGAGTACAGAAGGTAAAGATATTTGTGTCCCATATTCATGCCCACCAAAGAACAGTCTTAAAAGAGGAGGAATGTAATAAGCAGGTAGACAAGATCACTCATTTTGTAAATGTTAGCCATACCCTTTCCCCTGCCCACCCCCATTGTTGTCTAGTGGGCTTAGGAGCAAAGTAATTATGACAGCGGATACAACAATGAGCCCCCCAAATGGGTGGGAGGTTGATTAAATTACCGTAGATCGCTTCACCATGCTTTATACTCATGGGAATAGACACTTACCTAGGATGTGGAATTGCCTTCCCTGTTGGAACTGCTTCTGACAAAATCACCACCTGTGGGCTTTCAGAATGCCTTTATTATCATGATGGTATTCCATAGTTTTGAGTCTGACAATACTTAGTGTAACTAAGTTTACAGTAAATGTGATGTAGCAATGGGATCAGGCACTGCAAATCCCCAGTTTTAATTAATTAAACAGCTGGCCTGATAAACAGTGAAACGGTCCTTTGAAGGCCACACTGCTCTGCAACACTTTGCGGAGCTGGAGCAATATTCTCTAGAATGTGTTCTATTCAGAGTCAGCAAACAACATATGCCAATGTTTCTCCCATAGCCGTGATTCACGTGTCCGATAATCAAGGGATGGGAAGAGGCATAGTTCTCTTACTGTTATCCCCGATGACTTACCAGTGAAATTTCCACTTCCAAGAGGCTGTGACTTTGGGCTCTGCGGATGTAGAGATCTTATTCTCCCTAGGAAAGAATGTTTCCACCAAGGGACACAGCATTCCATCAGGCTGAAAGTGGAGATTGCCTTGTGGTCTCCTAAGACTCTTTGTGCCAGTGAGCCCACAGACAAAGGGGAGTGACTGTGTTCACGGATGTGATTAATTCTGACTGTCAGAGGAAATAAGTTTGCTACTACACAATGGGGGAAAGAGATGGTCCGGAATACAGGAGATCCTGATGGTGCCTGTTGTTCCATGTTCTATAATGAAACACCACAGCCACTTGACAGTCAGGAAGGCTCCTGGCATAGACTTTTCAGAAATGAAGGTTTGGGTCACCACCAGGAGGGAAATCACAACCAGCCATTGGCTGAAGATGAAGGGAAAAGATGAACACTTTTTTTTCTTTGTTCCCCACTCCACATCTTTAATCTCATTTAAGATATGTTAATAGTAGTTAACCTTATTATACCTCAATGTTTAAGCTTCAGGATGGCAGAAGGTTGCATGTGACGTCACTAGAAGAGGAATGACCATGGTTAAAAAGTGATTGTCTTTTGGAGAGAGGGGATTAGTGTGTTTTCCATTATGTGGGAGATACTTGGATCTTGTTAGGTAGAGGCATGATTTTCTTATGTCTTTATCTGAAAGTTAAATATGGTTAAAAGTTACAGATGCCAAGTTGACAGCAGATGGACTCTGCTGTTTTTTTTAGCTGTGTCAATTTAGCTAGGTTGGGTCTATTTTTTCTCAGAATGCGGTGCCCTGTATGGCTCTGAGTTAAAATTGGCCAAAAGCCCAATTGGAAAAAGGAGGAAGCAAAGCAACAGTGATTACTCCTGGTAGGGGCACAGCTTGCCTCTGCTCTCCTCCACCCCATGTCCAGCTCTCCTTCCTGACTCATGACCCAGGCCCACCTCCAGAGCCTGGTGGCAGACCCACCAACGTGGTGGTGCACAGAAGCCGGAGTCTGTGATCTGGAGTCCTGCCCTGGTGGCTGGACATGTTTGGCTTCTCGGATTGGTGCCTCCTTCTCTGAGACTCCAGATTCCTTCCTGGACCTTCACTTTCCCCCAGCTACACCTACAGCAGTGCAAGGTTCCACTCCTGTACTAAAGCCCATCCCCCACATCCCAAGATCTTGGATCTTGACTTATTTAAATGCTATGTCAAACCAAAGGAAGGAATTTTAAGTAGTGAGTGATTGAAGGAAGAGTGCCTTCTCCTAGTAACCTAGATAACTGCTATGATTTTAGTGCCATTAATGGCTAGTAATAATAATAACTGTCATTTATTGAGCACCTACTATATGCCAGGCACAGGGCTTTGCATATCTTATACCTTTATTCCTCACGAAAACCTTTTGAGGTAGATACAAATATACTATTTGGCAAGTGAGAATATGTTTAGGGCTAGCTCAGACCTGACAATGCATGTTCTTAACAATTACAGTATACATATAAAATGCCTCCACTTGTCACACATTAAAATTATTTATTCACTTATTAGTGTCCATCACTAGAATATGTTTCAAGGTTAAGAAGCACATCCTTTTAATATCTTTATTCTTAAACCCCAAAGTCTGAAAATTAGAAGGTTTATGATAAATGTTTGCTGAACAAATGGACACAGTGAAGGAGCAGTGGTAGGACACATGGCCAGCATTAGGACTTTTGGCCAAGAAAATTGGCATTAACTCTTGCAATGGACATCAGTTTACATTTCCAGGACGTACACCTAGCTACATAAAAGAATTCAGAAGCAATGCAGAGTGAGCTTATGCTATTGATAGGAATAATGGTGAGAGAAAATAAGGTTTATCATTTAGATGAACTCACATGCTGATTGGGAGATAGAGAGAGGGGCAGCCTGAAGGCCCTCATAGAAAAAACACATAATACCTTGAAACGTGGCATTTGTTTTTACTTTAAGGAGCACATATACCTATTCAACAGTAGGGGGAGCAAGATGTAGGGAAATGATATTTTAGAACATTAAGAAAGTGATTTTACACAAAGCAGCCTGAAAACGGGGTGTTGCTATATTTTAAGTACTGACTTCTATTTGAAATGATTTTGAAATTGCTTACTGGAGCTGTGGCATCTTAGTGCGCAGCTCAGGGAAGGTTCGGCAATGATCAATAAGGAAAAATCATAGTTGATTGTTTTTAACCTGCATTAACTTATTTGTCCTTTGACAGTGGTAAAATTCCCACCAAATTCATGCTAATTAGACCCAGGCTTGAACCCTTTTTGGTGGTCTATTGAAGTGAAAATTTTGTTTAAATGATACTATTCAAACACTTTCCAGGTATAATATAGTAATAATGTAAAATTTGCAGTACTTAGGATTATGTGTTTGCTTGTTTTGTGAACAAGGCCTATAATTTTGCCTTGAAATTCAAGAAGAAATTCAAATGCTGGTTCTTTGAAGACTAGAGAAAATCAAGGTCACTTCAAGGGTTTGGCAGACAGTTCTACGAACGAATGTGGATGGAATTGCCTTTTGAGAAGAGTCTTTGAATACTCTCCATAAAAAATATTTCCTTTAAAATACCTGTAACTGGCATCAGAACAAACAAGCTTTCAAAATTATTCTGACCATCTCTGAGTTTTTAAATTAGAGTTGAGGGGAAAAACAGTCTGCATTGTCAAACTGAGCAACTTAGTTGCATAATGAATTATTCCTATTTTATTTTAATTTAATTATGCAAATTTGGTCTGAAATGAATTCCAGTGCCTGTAAAGTTGACATTTGTTTGGTTCATTTTGCTTTCAGAGCATTTTCTTTTTTCCTAGTCTCAGTAAGCCCACCTGGCAAGGCCCAGGGCTCTGAAGCACTCAGGTCTTTACTTAAGCTTATACTATTGATAATAGTAGGCATAACAGTAATATAAACTATTTGATATGGAAACCAAAATACAATACAAACACTGACCATGGAAATCTTCATTTCCTCTGTCAGTATAAATATGAGCAAGTTTGCTCCTAAGCCTGGACAACAATAAAATTTTATGATACTGAAACTAAGTTTTGGTGTTTGTTGATTTTCTTAAGGTTGCAAATTGTCATAAGCATATGATCTACTTTGAAGCAAGAGTTTCCTTACTATGCTATGCTTTCTTAATGCTGTGCTGTTTTTGATCACAAACCTCAAAGTAAAGCTGCAAAGATGATCTTGCTTTATGTTTCAGCAGGCTCACTGATGCACATGTGTGCACACACACTAAAACACCTGTGAGATCTTTGGTCAGTAACTTTTCACCACAAAATCCTAGGTACCCTTCCACCAAATACTTTTATCATCAATCCCAATTTTTATTTCAACAGCCGGGTTCCCAAGTCTGTAATTCCAGTTTAAGATAGGGAATTCAATTCAAGGCACTCATATCAGTTTCAGCACATGATGGGGAAAATGTTCCAGATTTTAAGAAGGCCTTCAGCTCAACTCAGCAGTCTCCCCTTCTGCCTTTAAGGTTGCACGGAGTGCTTATATGTCTAAAGACACAATGGCTGGATTATTCATTCTGAGACCCAAACCTAATACCTTACTGCTTTCTTCTGTGAAGTAAGCATGCAAAATGATGTTGGACAAAAAAGAAAGAAGCATTCAAGTGTAGGTCTCTATTGCTGTTGACGTTGGTCTTCATCACGTGCATGAATGAACTCAGAGAAGAGCGAGGCAGAACTGTGGCACTTCTGGGGCCCCGTAGTTTTCAGTGGGTAGAGAAAGTTCTGCATTCAGCACCAGCTCTGGGGGTTCTAATTCAAAACGCCCTATTAGAATTGGAACTTACTATTTTCTTCAATGTGGGAATATGGCTAAATAATTATCCGTCTCGACTACTGTGTAAACCAGTTTAATGAGCATTTCTCAAGCATGTCACATTCATACAACCGCTAAATAATTTTTCTAAAATAATGTTGCATTAGAAATTGCCACATATCAACTTGGGTTAGTTTTACTCAAGGCCCTAATCATGCCTGAAATAAGTTTTTTCTTTTCATGTCACTTTACTTATTTATTTATTTTACTATAATTTGGTACTTCCATTGAAGATGATTCATACTTACGGGCTGGCCAGATGCTCTGTTTAGTTTATTTGTAAGTGTCAGATTTAATTGCCACTGACAAAATCAAAGCTGGCATTTTTTTTTAAAGCAGTTATAGCATCATTAAGTTCCCTTTCCGTTCACTTGAACACAAAATAAACCTTGGAAAACATTCATTCCCATATCTTAACTTAGAATATACTGTAAAAATACAAACAAGTTTTTAGTGTGTAACATTTAAAGATTTAAGGATTGAGGAAGTTGCAAGCATGCAATTTAATTGTGTTTGGCTCTTGAAACATGTTCAAGAAGATATCATTCAATTTACTCTCTACTTGAGAAGATATTTAAATTTTTGAGGCAAATAATTACTATATTATTAATAAAGTATTCAAATTACTTTGGGTCTCCATTAACCCTATCATCATCAACATCATCAATACATTATTTTTTTTCTAAAGTAATCCTGAGCAAAACTAATAACTCAAGAAATGCTCTCAGGCATGAGGCTGAAATGAAGTTAGGAACAGAAATGGAAGAAATTATACAATCAAATGCACAAACACTGAAGCAATATTTTGTGCTCCAAACACATTTGGATGTGTGATTATATATGCAGAAGGATTAGCATTTAGGTCACTAAATTAGACTTTTGAATTTTCTTGCTCTCTCATGGATTCTACTTGTTTCCTGACACCATTTACCATGTCATACCACCCATAGCACTTTATCTATCAGTATTTTCAAATTTTAAGCTGCTTACCAATAAATGTATCTCTATAGAAAGATTTATTTAGTGGCTGTGGTAATAAAACTGCAATTGATAATCTGCTGAACTTTATCTGAAAGGAAAGTGCTTTTGCAAAATTCTCACATTCGTGGATTAAAAAAAGAATAAACACATTTTATATTTTTGCCTTGACTGTGTAGATGCATTAAAACAATTTTGAGGAAATAAAAATGTGAGGAATTCAAGGAAACAGAATGTTACTATTTTTGTACTTTAATATTTGTTTTGAAGAGTAGATCTTGGGGAGGGGGGGCAGGCTTTTTTTTACTTTGTACCTTTGTATGTAAAAGAAGTGTAGCCTGCATTTACACAATGCCCAACAAATATTCTAGCTGAATCTGGTTTCAGTGAATATCCCTGAATGACTGGCTATTTAAAAATTAAAAAGCATAGTCAGTCCTTGAAGAATACTTTTACATTTCTCATATATTTGCAACTACTGTATTTTCCGGTGTATAAGATGACCCCCGATTATTGATTATCAGTTGACTTTTTTTCGTTTCAAAAGTCGTCTCATACGCCGGAAAATACGGTAAGTAACCCTTTTGCGATGAACATGGATGTGATAAAAAAAAAAAAATAGGAACGGGATGCTTTATAAACAAAGATACATTATTTCTGCTCAGATATCAATGATGTTACAAATGGATGTAGAAATACATTCTATATTTTGTAAAAATGCCCTGCATCCTGATAAAATAGCCCTCAATTTTATGCTGTTTCCAATCCTCACAGCAGGGGAATTATCACATTATCCAACATGCTGGCACAGGATTGCTGAGTGACAGATTTCTTACTTAGTTTTATCCCTTCATACCACATATAGAGATGAGATGCTTATTTTAAAGCAATATATAATTCAGCAAAAAATCATTCTTGCTCATAAAGCTAGATTATTACTTAGAAGTGTACTGATACTACTCAATTAAGACGTTTTCTTAGTTGAGGTCAGTTGTAAAAGGGGTGTTATTAAATATCTAACGGTAGAGGATATATATATTTTAGTATTTTAATGCCCAAATCATTTAAATCTTAATTCCAAAGATGCATCTATTACTAATAAGAGAAGATATCTACTGATCGACAAATAGATGACAACTATTTTTGTTTCATTTTTTAATTTTTCAAAATAAACAGTTCACTTTATCTGAAATTGTGGGGATGTTAGAGAAAAGACAAATATAAGTTGTCTTATGACGATCTAGCTGATTAAATTGTGTTTTGCCTCCTTGCAGTTGCTTATGCTGGCTTTTCTTCTGACATACCTTTCCCACGTTTTTGGACCCAGCTGACATTTTCTTCATTTTTCAAGCTTCAGCTGCAGGGACCATATCATAACTCTTTCATAATTCTTACAATGTTGAAATTATTGTTTATGTGCCTGTGTTGACAACAATACTACTGCAAGACCCTGCGGTCTGGAATTGTTCATAGTTTAATCCCTCCCACTTAGCACAGTGCCTACCTGGCTCACAACAGGCAGTTAAAATATATCTTGAACTGATCCACAAATAAATGATCTTTTTTACCAAAAGAGCAGCAGCTTCACCAAAAATGTTCACTCATACAGGTGAAATTATTTTCTTTTAAGTTCCATTTATAAATAAATGGAGTAATAAGACAATTATTCAAAACAACAACAGCAAAAAGCAATGGCCAAAGACCCACACTGAGACAGAGTAGTTTTTTTGGCCTGTCCTTCAAATGACTAATTTATGAATAATCACTTGTGTATTTTCTTCCTTTCAAAGTATAGCCATAGTGTAAACATACCTGAGTTTCTCAATCTAAAAGCAATTCTTTACAACTTTTCCCATAAGATTCTTTTACATGATTTAAACATTATTGGATGGTTAACAATTCCTAGTATCAAGTGAATTTGTGTCAATAATATATTGTTAGGTTAAATTTTTTAAGTGTTGAAAAAGTTGCAAATCAATGTCCAACAATACATTTGCTGAAAGGATGTTTTCTAAGGAATAAAAGTTACTATAATGTTTCATTGTATGACACTTGTCTACCGGAGTAACCTCATGCTGACTGTGAAACTAAAGCTTTCCTAACAACTCCAGCCTAACTACCTTTTACCTCTTTCTGAGGGATTTTCTGTTTCTTCCACCTGTGGGTCTGTGGACTCTGTTTCTCCCTTGTGATTGGCAGTCAGCCTTGCTGCCTTCAGGAGAACCTGGGACAGTGGGGCTCAGGAAAACCACTAAAGCAGTCCAGGTTACTGAGACAGACATACTTTGTGATGCTCCTGGTGAATTTGTGTAAGCTTTCTGAGTCTGCTAACCATACACCATGACCAGAAAAAAACTTAGTAATGAATCAGCCAAACACCCTGTTCGTCACGCAGGGCCATACCATAGGCAAGCACTGTGGATGGAGTAAGGATGGGGAGCCATTTTACAGTTGAATAAATAGAGTTTCAGATGGTAGAAACCCTGAAGCGTTTTATCTCGGGGTGAAGGCTGAAACCCCAGGATGGCAGCCATTTATACTCACTCCTTCTCTGGTTCATGCCCAGAGGGACTCACACTACGAGCCCAGCGCTTTTCTGGCATTAGAAATAGATGGCACCCACAAAGTAAATGGCTCATGGGGTGTTCGGAAAGTGGCAGGAAGTTGTTGACTAATGCTGTTGGTGCAAATGGACTCCTCAACTTGTGGTGACTTTAATACAAAACTCAGATAACTTCCCTGGCCATTGAAAGTCATTCATTTTGAAGAATACTTAGAATGCTCTCCAGAGTTAGTCATTCAAAAACAGTCTACATATTTATCCAATGATTTTTAGCCAAAACAATTAAAAATAAACAAATGAACAGTCTGGGTCTATAGAATACAAACTCCACGAATATAAATTCTATTCTTTATTTGACTGTAAAATTATTTCGATATCTTGACAAAAATACTTTTCTGATCAAAATACAAATGCATATATGTAGTTTGTCCTGATTCTATGTTGGTGGAGGTTTTTTTTTCTTTTCTAAGTTTTCTAACTCAAAAGTTTTTTTCAAAACTGAATTTTTAAAAAGAACCCAGAATGACTAAAGAGAACATTAATAGAAAAAGTTTGGTCTAGATAATTTAAATAAATCTTCACGCACTTGCTCCTCACTTCAGGCCCTAACAAAGTCTTTCTCCCTGATGGCTCCTCTGACAGGACAGGGCTGAGACCCAGGGCTTAGCTTGGCCTTTCCCATGTGACCAGCCTCTGTCAGTGGAAATGGCCAAATACAGCCAACTAGGCCAGCTCAGGCAATCGTTCGTTGTTTTATAATATTTTGACCATGGGGCCATGAGGAGCGTACATCTAGCTCTCATTAGTTCCATGGTCTATTTGGGGGCATTTTAGTGGCTTGTCCTCACGTTTAAAGGTTTTTTATTTTATTTTATTTCTAATATACTTACATTATAAAGACTTTAGTGCAGCACTTTTACTAACAACTGATTGATTAGTAAACTTAGCCTACTAATTACTTTTCTGTATTTGCCTTAGTAATAGTAGTTATCATTTACTGAAGGCTTATTTGTGCCAGGAGTTGTTCTAAGTTGAGTGTATTAGTTTGCTGCATTTAAATCACTGATTCCATGAGCCCGATGCTATTACTAATATCCATTTAACGAATGTGGAAATGCATATACAGTGGCATCTGAGTTAGGCTTTGAGCCATATGCTATGTTGCCTCACACTTTAGATTTTTAAACCTAACATTATTCTGTTAATAAAAAGGAAGGCCATATGTAATGATTTGGTTTAGCAATTGATTTTATTTTCAATAAAACTAAAAAAATAATTTTTTTTTATAACACTATCATGTGCCAAGCTGTTGTAAGCATACTACACAGGTATTAATTCGCTTAATCTTTGCTCTAGTGCTGTGAGGTAGGTACCATTATTATTCCCATTGTATGGGAAAGCAAATGAAGACATTGAGAGGTTGAGTAACTTGCTCATGGCCACCCAGCTAGTATGATAGAAAATTTTTTTTTGGTGGTGATGGTGGTGGTGGTGATGTTGCTGGGGTGGGGTGGGGTGGAGGGGTTATGTAACTGCCAAGTTGGAATTATTTTAAGATTATAGTCCTGCCATTGCCTTTTGCTTTTAAACAAATTACTCCATCTTTCTAATTTTTAGCCAACTCATTTACAAGTAATGGTTGGCAGTGGGAAGATTCTATGATCTCTAAAGTCCCTTCTGATATTTCCTCTTGATTTGGTACAACAAACCCTGCAAAGTCACATGAAAAAAAGTCGTTTATGTCAGTCTGAAGACTTACCCCAGCTTTTAGACTCACTGTACGTTCTAACACTTTCTGCATATCTTCAAGAATGGTTTCAGGAAAAGGATCTAGCAGTAAGCTAAGAATGTAGACAATATTTTGTTGACCTTCAGAAGTGCCAATTTCAGCTCTGCATCTGCCAATAGATCCAGATAATCCTCCACACTATAATTCCTGGCTCCACCACTCACCAGCTGTGTAACCTGGGCAAGTATTCCATTGTTCTGACCTGAGCATCTTTCTCTGCACAATGGGGATAATAATAATCCTACCCCAACAGAATCACTGTGAGAAGGAATCAAAATAATATGTGTAAAGAATGTGCAACAGAGGTTGGCCCATGGGATGTAGTGAGCAAAAATTTAGTATTATTATTGCAGAAGACCTGTTTTTCCTAAGAAGGGGACAGTTGTGAATTCCACCTATTGTCATAGTTGTAGAGGATCCTTCTGGGATCTGATGAAAGCCCAGACTTCAAGATTTGAAAAATTGGGCTCAACCTTTGTATCTTCAGGAGCAAAAAAAAAAAAATCCACTTAAATTGCTCAATGGTTAAGATAGATGTGACTTGACACTGAACTATTGTATATTAGTTTGGTGAAGTTAGTTAATTTCAGAGGGCCTGTGTATATAAGATCAATAAGAACTAGACGTTTTTATTTATCCTGATTAAATTAACTAGGCAATAAGTATCATTAAGTTTAGTCAGTTGGACTGGATTTTCTAAAGCTTGTAAAGAATGGATTTAATCTGTCTCCCCCTCTTTAGTTAAAGAGGTAGTGGTTTTATTATTTGCAAAATGTGTTACAGTATATTTTCTGAGGACTGAAGACTATATTTCACTATATTTTACTAGAATTTGTTTTTTTTCCTTTTAAACAACTCACCAATACAGTATATTAATTTACCCAGTATATTAATTTACTGTAATCACCAGTACAGTATATTAATTTAAACAACTCATCATATAATATATAAGTTACCCAGTATGCAAGGTAATAGAGAAGAAAGCCTAAGGAAATTTGAAATTTGTGTGTGTGTGTGTGTGTGTGTGTGTGAGAAAACATGTGAGACTTGAAATTTAACACTACCCGGAGGTCTGATTACCCTTGCTTGTCACTTTTACTAGCGGAAACTCACTTTTGCTATATAGAAGTGCCAAATAAATTCATCCACAGTTTTAATGCTAATAAGCTTAATACAGATTCAATCTGGGAATAAACTAGGTCCTTTAAAATTGATTACAGAATATTACAATAAATAATAGTTTATTAAGTATATTCACTGCAAAGTTGTGTGTACAAATATGATATGATTATATCCTGGACAAAACAAATACCCTGAATTTAGGTAAAGCTTTCAGAGCCGAAGGCTTTCATAGAGATTACATCATCCACCAGAGACCCAGAGGGGGTAAGAGATTTGGCTAAGGTTATGGAGAATAAGGGGATAGTCTAGATTTTAGCAGAGGCTTTCTTGAGCTCAACTTGAGGGATGTCCCACTCTTCGATTGCATGCGTTCAGACAACATATTATAATCGTAATAACAATAACCACCACTTATTAAGTACATACTCTGAGCCAAGTATTCTGCTCAGCTCTGTACTTACAACTCTTTGTCCCCCGCCTCATAGCTCTATGAGATATGTCCAGTTTCTTCCATTTTATGGATAAATGACTGAGACTCAGCACGGTGACTTTCAAAGCGACGCAGCTAGCCAATGACGAAAGCTGGGGGCCAGTCTCACACCCCTGGGGACCAACATGACCACATCTTTGACTGAATTTTCCTTTAAAATCAGTATTTTAATCTCTTGCAATGAGAGCTTTGGCTGTGTGCAACCGCAGAACTTGTATCCAGGGGCCGAAAAACAATGACACCATTCCTAATAATAGCTCATATTCTTAAAAATTAACTCACTGGCTTTTAATAAAATTAAGTGTAAAAAACCTACCACATTATTCAAACATTATCTTTTAGTCTATGTAGACCATGGGATTCAAGAATATGAACTTGGCCCTGGCTGGTGTACTCAATGGTTAGAGCATCAGATGGGTCTCAGGTTCAATTCCCAGTCAAAACATGCCTGGGTTTTGGTTGGATCCCTGCCTTGGTCAGGGAGTGTATGGGAGGCAATCAATTGATGTATCTCTCACATTGGTGTCTCTCTATCTCTCTCTCTCTCATTCTCTTTCCTCACCCCTTCCTTCCTTCCCTTCCATTCTCTCTAAAAATCAATGGAAAAATATCCTCAAGTGAGGATTAACAACAATGAGATTATGAACTTTTAGTCAACTCCAAGAGTATGAAACAGGATATTAAGCCTGGTACTTTGTAAATTAATACTTTGAGGTAAACTTGAAGCATTATTAATAATTACTTTGTATTTAACGCTTAATTCTATTTGAAAGAGAAACTCCTAAATGGTCAACACCATCTCTATGTAACTGGAAATTATTTGAGCGATGATGGCGCTGAGCACTTTGGGGACAATAACTACAATCATAGTAGCTGTATCTTAGCAAAATATTTTAGATTTATTAGTCAAACTGTTAAATGTTTGTGTTTGCATTAGTTCCAAGGCAAAATGAGGCGATATTGTATTTGTTTGTTTGGAAACTTTTTTTTTTTATTAAAAAAGATTTTTAATAGTAATGCTATTTTCAATACAGGTGTGATGGTACTCAATGAAGTATCGTGTACTATTTGATATAGTGAATTTCGGAATGTAACAGTCCAACTAGAAGCTGGCCCCCTCCCTCGCCATTAGCAACCCTGGTAGCAAAATGTAAATATCCTTTTAAAAAATAGAGAGGCCTTTGGGCAGTTGGGTGAGCAGAGTGGGGTGGGGGAAGGACAGTGCTCTTTCCTGACATACTCATGCTGTTGGCTTTGACTTCATCTAGTCATGTCCATTCTGAATCAGACCCTCCTCTATGATCCGCAAAAGCGCAGGAGAAAAAAAAGCTTGTCATTCACAAGCGGCTAAGGACAACACCAGCAGCAGAATACAGGGTGAGGGGAATCAGGGACTCAAAAAAGAAGTTAAAGTGCACAGTTACTGTAAAAAATATATTATTTTGACCCTAAGAAAATTAAGAGCATTTTATCTAGTGAACTAGATCGCTGACCTTTTAATACATTTGGTTTTCATGGAACATACAATCACCATCGGCCATAGGAGACTAGTTTGCTTTAAAAAAAAAAAATTGCTTGGAGTATCTAAGGAATCTGTGAACACCATTCCAGGATGACATTCTGCAGCTCTTTGGGAGATCTCCTCCGGTAGATCCACAAGGAAAGGCGGTGAGTCCATCTTCTCACTCCTTCCCCAGCTAATCGCCAGTGCTTTCCAGTTCTCTGACCTCTACCCCCGTGGCCTGAGACCCGGAAACCTTGCAAAGTTTCTCAGTAAACTGCTTTTGCCCTGCCAGCGGGGGCTGGTCTCTGGACGGCCCTGGGCTGGCGCCATCCCGGAGGGTCTCTGTTGGGCTCTGCTCCTCAGGGCCCGGGCTGGCGTTGGCCTCACAGTCTGGACTTTTCCTGGCTCCTGCGTCTACCACGGACTCCAAGGAGGTGCCGGCTTCGCGCAGGGGCGTGTAGCCCTGCTGGCTGCAGGATAGGTCCTCGGACTGGGAGCTGGGCGAGCCCAGCCCGGCAGGGGGCGAGCCCTCCAGGTCCAAAGGGGGCGAAGGGGCGGCATCCAGGTCCTCGCTGTGCGGTGCGGGCGGGGGCTCCGGGGACAGGGGTGCCCGGCGGTCGGGGAGCCCGCTGGTGCTGCGGCGCCGCGGGGCCACCTGCCTGCCGGTCCTGGGCAGCGGCCCGCCCTGCGCCCCGGGCTCCTGCAGCCGCCGCCTGGGCGCCCAGCGGGCACCCCCCGGGCCGCCGCGGAGGTCGTCGGTCAAGCTCAGGTCAAGTTCGCCCCGCGGGATCTCCCCGGAGCCGCGCTCCCCGGGAGCTCTGTGCCAGCTGCAGCTCGCGCCCTCGGGGTCCCCGTCCCCGTCGCGGTCCCCTTGCAAGGGCAGCAGCGCGAAGGCGCTCAGCGAGGAGTCCAGGAGGGAGCTGGCGGTGCTCTGGCGGCCCCAGCTCCCGCGGGGGCTGCAGGGGCCAGGGGTGCTGCAGCTGCTGCCGGCGGCCGCGGTGGCGGTGGCGGCGGCGGCCACGGCGGCGGTGGCGGCCCGGCGCCGGCCGCCCCCTCCGGAGCGCTCCCGGTAGATGCTGTACACCGCCTCCGCCAGGCTCGGGGGCTCCCGCGGGCAGCGGGGGGACGCGGGGTCCCCGGCCCGGCGGTCCGCGGGGTGCGGCCACGAGCCCCGGGCCAGCATCGCCGCCGCCCCGAAGGCGTCCCCGGCGCCCGCGATGCAGCTCCCGGGGTTCAGCTCCAAGCCCCGCGCCTGCACGCAGCCCAGGAAGCCATTGAGGGGGGCGGCCCCGGGGGGCGCCGCGGCGGCCAGGTCCTTGGCGCGCAGGCTGTGCACGTCGATGACCGTGGAGTAGAGGTCCCGCAGGTTGATGACTTTGGTCTTCTTGTCGCGGTTCTCGTGCAGCACGGCGTTGGCGCAGATGAAGAGGAAGATGCCGATGCCCATGATGAGGGGCCCCAGGACCTTGAGCTTGTCCGAGTTCAGGTAGCCGGAGAAGACGCGGAAGAAGAACCCCACCGACGTGGAGGAGGGCGGGGACGGGGCGGCGCCCGCGGAGGAACTGGCGTTGCGGCCCCTCCCCGGCCCCAGGGGGCCCTGGGCCCGGCTTTTGCCGCCGCTGCCGCGGCTGCTGTTATTGGCCGCGGTGGGGGCACCGCGGTGGCCGCTGCTGGCGGGGGGCAGCTGCCTGCCCCCCTCCCGACCGGCCCCGTTGGCCTTGGGCCAGTAACCCACCACGGCCATGGCGATGCCCACCAGCAGCACCAGGATCCCGCACAGGGCGATGAGCCCCGAGATGGAGCATAGCTTGAGCTTGCCCTTCACCACCACCACGTCGTTCTTGCGCCTCCTCTGGACTTTGCGCTTGCGCTTGGGCGCCTGGCCCGGAGGGCGCAGGGGGTCCTGCTTCCGGGCGGAGATCCTCAGCAGGCCGCCGGTGGCGATCATGGCGCGCGGGGAGCGTGCGGGGCTGGCCCGGGGGGCGGAGGCCGGTGCAGGGAGGGCGCCAGCTGCCCGCTAGCTGCTCCGCCACCTCCTCCTGCTGCAAAGCAGAGGACAACAGTCAGGTGATGGGGCTTGGCTGCAGCAACATGACCCGCGCTGCAACTGTCCCGCTCCCCCCAGCCCTCCACAGGTGTGCCTCCTCTTCCCCTACCCCCTACCCCTCCCCCACACACCAAGGGGAGTGCGGCCTGCGGCCTAGAGAGACCAGGGTGGGGTAGATGGACTAGGGCAGTGGTCAGCAATCTCATTAGTCAACAGAGCCAAATATCAACAGTACAACGATTGAAATTTCTTTTGAGAGCCAAATTTTTTATAGTTAAACTTCTTCTAAGGCCACTTCTTCAAGATAGACTATTCCAGGCCATGGTATTTTGTGGAAGAGCCAAAGAGCCGAATGTGGCTTGCGAGAGACCTTTCTCTGCCTAGGGAAAGGCAGAGTTGTTGCAAAAATTGATAGAAGGCGATCAAACAGTTTGAGAGAAGGCTTCTCTCCCCCTCCCCACTCCTCCATTCACATACACTCTATGGCTAACATCCCAGCTTCTTCATTTCAAACTCTCCTGGCTGGCAGCCCACAGAGCTCTGACCATTAGGAGACACCAAATGTGGGGACTCAAAGTAGCAGCTGAGGACTTTCCAGGCAAAAGCCATCCTATTGGAATCAGAAGATTCCCAAGGGATTTGCCACAGGAATTTAAACTCTCGACCTAAGCCAGTCATTCCTCAAGGTGCAGTCAACAGTCGCTAAAACAGTCCCCCAAGTAACTATGGCATACAAAGGGAACTCATTTCGCTGGGTGAAGGTTAAAGGTCATACATATGCTGGCAGCTTGTTCACCTCAGGGAATGAACAGAGAGCCCATTGCTGGCAGAACACCCGAGAGAGGGCCCAACGCTCTGACAAATATCTGCACAAAGACGTCTTCCCCCTAAGACTGTTCCCACAGCTACAGGCGAGCAGATCCCTTTCGGAGCCTTTTCATCATCTCTTTCCTGCAACATCTGGACAGCTTCTTGGAGGGGAATACTCAGTTTTAGGTAACCGGTTATGTAACGCGGCTCTTCCTCCGGCCTTCCTCTCCTCCCTCCGAGGAGCTCCCAGACAGGTACCATAGGCTAGATGGCTTCAGGAGATCTGAGAGGTCCCCAGACCCTCCAAGAGAAAGGTCTCTTTTTCCTGTGGGAAAATTACCACCTTAAAAAAAAAAAGTCTGCCTTAACCCGCTTTCTGACCCCTTATTAATGTGTCAACACTTCTCAGAATCCCAAAATTCAAATGAGTAGGCAATTAACTGGGCACAGTGTAATAATGATGATTTGTAAAATGACATCTCCCCAACTGAGAACACATTCTCTTCATCTTTTTTTCTCATGAGGTCATTTTTTTTTTTTTTTTTTTTTTTTTAAAGAAGGAGGGCGACAGCCATCAGAGAGTGAAGTATCCTCCAGGACGTTTAGTTGTTGATAATAGAGCTGAGGTTCTGTAAATGCAGACGTGCCTTTGTGGCTATCTGTTAGTTTCCAAAAATGAAAGGCTTAGGTATCACCCACACGCCTTTTGGCATTTTATCCTTTATAAAATAATTCATGTGTCAGAATAAATTACCCTTTGAAAATGTGGGCTGGCTTAGGTAGGATTTCGCTTTTAATTGGTGCCTGGGTGAAGAGCTTTGGCCCTCAATTCCCTCCATCATATCAATCTAGGCAGGATCTTTTCTCCACCAGAGGGAAAGCAAATGGTAATCAGCTCTTTGCAATGTTTGCAAGTCCACATCTCCTTAGAATTTAGTTGGTTTTCAGGAAGGAGAAAGACTAGGTAGGTTAGAGAGGGGTAAGTAGAGAGAATACATCTATTATAATTTTTGTTTTAAGAAACTGCACAAGCACAGACTGTTACTTACACACACACACACACACACACACACACACACACACAACCCAGGGTAGCTTATTGTCCATCTAACCCCCCCCCCCCCCCCCCCCCCAATAAGCACGTTGTGACACAGAGACTGCTGTTTTAAGTGACCCTAGATCTAGCATCGTATCTGGAGATCTGTGCTTATTTTAAGGATTTAGGAGCCAGACATTTTAGAAACAAAACCGGACTGGGCCGGCAGGTGACTCTCCCAGATGAGAGAAGGGCTAGCATCTTGTTGGGCACAGATAAGACGCACCAGGCTGCTGCGTGCCCTGGGGAGGGAAGCCCCCGCAATGAATTTCTCCTCGTGGCTCTGGGTAGAATGTAAGGAAGACTGGAATTGGTCTCAGTCATCCTTCACAGAAGACCTTTCAGATTAGTTTAATAACTAGCTACGAACTCCCTGGTTTATTTTTCCTCCGCTCTGTTGAAAGCTGAGCGTCTTTCTAATGTATCACCACTAAGCATAGTGGTCAGATGGGAGGGAAGATCACCTCTGAGGCTCTTCCTCCCCCACCCCCCACCCCCCGCCCCAGCCCCACTTCCTTCCCCAAAACAGAAAGAGGGAAAACTAACTTAACAATCTAGGTTGGCTACCCTCGAAATTTCCTGCCCGGTGCTGGTCTTTCTATGGTTAAGGAATGGATGATGGAAGGATGGGGTGGGGGGGGAGTCTAAAAATACAACTGCTTCCAGGAGACACATTCAAGTTCTGGGCTCATGATGGATTGCGCCCCACTCTTCGGGAGAGGCTCAGAGCCCACAGGCGGGGAGCGCCCTGCCCCGGCCCGGACTCAGCCCAGGTCCCGGACCCCCGCGCCCTCCCTGGCAGGACCCGCAGAGAGCCCCTCGCCCCGCTCCCCGTCTGCCTGTGTGTGTTGGAGTCACAGGAGAGCAGCTGGGAGTCCGCCTCCGGCAGGAGGGCCGGCGGGAGCGGGGAGAGGGCGATCTGCACGGGCTTTTGTGGGCAGCGCATCCCGCACGGCCCGCCCGGGAGGACAGGACGGCGGGCTCTCCCGTCCGGGGACCCGGTGGGAAGGGGCAGCTTGCGGGGGGCAGGGGGCAGATAGAATTGCTCAAAATGGCAGCACCAGAAGCCAACAATATCGCTCACTACTTACCCAGGGAGCCCGGGGCAGCTCAGGGCCGGCGATGGAGCGCTCGGGCGACACAAAGGCAGCATGGAGAAACTTTTTCCGCCCGAGCCGGCCGCGGGGCGCGGGGATGGCGGCGCCGCGGGCCCGGCCTCCGAGCGCGCGCGGCTCAGCAGCCCCGCGGGGGCCGGCGCCCGCCCCAGGCGCGCAGCCCGCTTGGGCGCCCCGGCGGGAGCCATTTCCAAGAGTTTCCAAGAAGTGTCAGGTCCTCCTGCCGCCGCATGCCGCCGGCGAGCCGCCTTCCCCGCCGCCGCCCCGCCGCCCCGCCGCCGGCGCCTCTTTGTGTGGCCGCGGCGGGCGCGCCGGGCTCCGCCGGGTGGAGTGGAGCCCGGGGCGGGCGGCGCGCGGCTCGGGGCGGCCGGACCGGTGGCTGTTGCTAAGAGACCGGAGCCATGACACAGGGAAATCGCTGCAGGATGGCAGTCGGTAGCTGCCCGATTCCGCACGCCGGGGGCGCCCCCGCCCCCGCCCCGCCCTTCGCCTCCTCCTGGGCGCCCCCCTCCGCACCCCCCCACTTCCCCGTCCTCCCTCCCTTCGCACCCGTGCGCACCCGCTTCCTCTCCGGCCGCCGCGCGTCCCCTCGGAGAACCGCTTCCCCGAGGACTGGGAGGCGCGAGGGCTCCCAGAGGAGGGGTCCCCGGGGGTCGGAGGATGCGTGTCCGGAGGGAGGATCAGGCGCCTGGGGAGCCTTGGCCTCGGCCTTCCCCGCCCCCGGGCGCCAGGGGACCCGCCTCCTGTCTCCGCTGGGAGCTTTGTTCCTTTTCTCCCAACTACCTGTCTGAGCAGCGGGCCGGGAGGGCCCAGAGGAAGGGCCGCCGGGGCCGCCGCTCCGCTCCGGAGGGTCCTCCCATCAGCATCCGAGGGAGGGATGCTCTAGGTGACAGAGGGGGTGGCTCCCCGTCTCCTCCCCCCTTCTTCTCCCTTCTGTGGCGTCTACTCTAGGAGGCGGACGAACCCATGGGGGAGTTTGCGGTGTGGACACTCAACGACCACAGTAAGTTGTCCCCCAGCAAAAACTCGGGGCCGGAGTGGAGTGGCGCCGGTCCAGCTGATCGGGGTGCACGCAGCCCGGGACTGCGCCTCTCGGTCCTTGCGCTTCAGGGAAGCCAAGGCTTTGTGACCGCCCTCCCCCCTGGACCTCAGCTTCTCCCGGGTAGCCTGCAGCTGGGGCACCTCGGAGATTAGAATCTGTTCCGGGCTCTTCCTGGGGCGGCCCCTCCTGCTCCTGTCAGCAAGCATGAAAAGGAAAACCTTAATTCTGCAAGGATCAGGGTGAGCATCAAAGAGGGGGTGTGGGGGTGGGGAGGGTATCCACACTCCCTATGTCATTTGGAGAGAGGAAGAGAGAGGTGCTTTCCCGGGCTCCTCCCTGGCCTCTCAACTGTAAAGTAAAAAATGATGGAAAAGAGAATTTCAAAGTGGAATTTCCCCATGTAGCTATTGAGAAAGTAAGAAAGCTTTCAATCAGCTACTGAAACGAGGCAGCCAGGATTCAGGAAGAAAGCGACCGAAGGGCAGATGAGACAAGTGCCGCCTGAACTTGGGGTTCCAGACATAAATATTTCGGTGTATGTGTGCGTGGGGCTGTCTGGTGTATGTTCTGAGTTTCGCTGTTTAAGGGGCCACAGGACCCCCGCAGAAGGAGGGCTTTATGCCCACAGTTCCAGTTACAAGGTACATCCTCCAAGTACACAGAATTCACCCGTGTGTAAGGCTAAAGCGTACACTTTTCAAAACGAGCAGCAAAAGCACAAACATTTACAGGTTGAAACAGATAAAAGCCGACAATGATATAGGAGGTGGTGCTAGAAGGATTGGGGAGACAAGAGGGATGGAGGATAAAAATTTCCCCAAAGGAACCCCTGTACCTGCCTGTTTGGAAGTGATCTCTGTCACCTTTCCCAAGCCAGTCATGAATCAGGATGAGGATCACGGAGTTCTGGACCCACCTCCGTCCTGTCTATCCCTACTCGCGTGCAGAAGGCCAGAAAGCAAGCTGCAAGGAAGGGAGTTTTAAATCCCACGTTGGACTGCTTCCTTTTAGGAAAATCACTGCAAAGGAGAAACAACTGGGTCTAATTTTCATTTTTAAAGTTGTTTTTTTATTTGTTTGTGTTGTGTGGTTTTTGTTTGTTTGTTGTTTTTTGCTCAGAGCTGCTTCCGGATTTCTTGAATCCAAATAATAGTCTGGTGTTTTGTACAAAGATGGGATGTGAGAGCTCATCTCATCACACAGCTGCCTGTCAGGGGCTTTGGGTGGCAACTTCTGTCCTTTGTGGGCCTCTGTCTGCCGAGCTGTATACACTGGAATAATACTGCAGAACTTCATTAGGATTTTAGGTAGGTTAAGCCACTGATGGTTTAACATTTCTGCATAAATTATAACCATTATTTGCACATCTGAAACTCATTGGAGGGATTTGGAGAAGAGAAGAATTCTTTTCTAGACAAACAAGCTTTGGGACAGAGCTATTTTTTCTCCTATGTTGATGACTACAATAAGATTTATGCTTTATTAATCAAAGGCTTCCTTTCAAACTGAGCTCTTTGGAACTTCGAACGGCTCTATTTAACCCAAGTGTTAGCGCCTTCGGTAATTTTCTTTGTCTTCAGCTCAGGGTATCAGAGAAAAATCAGATGGATCACGTGTGTTTCCAGTGGAGTCCTTGATGCCCTCTGTAATAACATAGTATCAACATACATTCCCAGGGGGTTCCAAGTTATATACAGTTCTTTTCAGAGGAACAATGATGCTTTTGGCCTTCCTGGAGTTATTTTTCCTTCTAGTTTCACTGGCTGTTCTGTTTAGATGGTTTCTGAGATTATGGGACACCCATTTTCATCCCACTGAGGATCAAAGGGCTAAGGCTACCTCGTCACGATAATTCACTAGTGTCTCAGGAACTGGGAGTTCAGCACAGCATTCCCTGGAGCTCAGCACAGCATTCCAAATGTCCTAGCAGGAGAATAATGAAGGCCTTGGGTAGGGGGGTGGGGGGGAGCAGAGGGAGGAGAGGGAGAGAAGAGGCAAAAGATTAGCCAGTTTAGTTGGATTAAACTCTGACCTGAAACCTTTCATTTGCTCTTCCTTATGTAATTTATCAGTTTCATAATTTATTCACAACCCATGTACTTGCCCTGATCATTTCATCACCTTGTTTGGCTCTCCAGCCTGTGTGCCCCAGGGCTGCGCAGGAGGAGACGGTGGCTGCTACGGGCCCACTCAGGCCCCTCTTGGTCTCCAAGAGCGTGCAGTGGGAAAGGGATCAACAGCTCAGCAACTCCTCCCTCTCCACATGCTCTGCTCTCAGATGGTCTGGGCTGCAGAAACAAGAAACAGTAGTTTAGCGTAGTGGGTTCTGGAACCGGTTTGTACCCTTCACTTAATTTAAGTAAATAAATGACTTAAGCTCACCTGCCTTAGTGTCCCCATCTGTAATGGAATAATGACACTAATGCCTACCTCAGAGCATTGCTGTGAGGAATAAAAGAGTTTAGTTCATGTGATGTAGCTCATTAAAGGTAGCTGTCATCCTTAGTCCTAAAATCTTTTCCCAGCTTGTAACCCTCACTCTCCCGCTCTGTTCACACTCTCCAGGATCTTTGTGGGACCATAGCTGCACTTGTCCTCTCTGAAATGAGGTTACAGGGTCAGCTGCTCTGATTGAACTGTGCCTGTCCACATGCCACATGCTACTTCACTCATTTTGCAATTAGGGCAAAGCCCTTTCATTTTAGTTTGCTGGAGAATCCATATTTCAAAGTCATGTTACTCTTTAGTCAAATTAAAAGTTTGCAAAAGCAAACAAACACCCTTACTCACCACCCCACCCCCCCCCCAAAAAAAAAAAAAAATCAAGAGGTTCTTCTTTAGCCTGGAAGTTTGAGAATTTCATAGCAAGGACTCTTGCCAGAAGCTAATTCCAGCATGTCAGCAGGGCTGAATCATTTGGAGATGGCTGAGGGCATTTCCCCAAACTGAAAAGGATGCATAAAATGATTGCTTGCTGCCAGACAGCTAAGGGCATCTTAATCTACATGTTATTGCCTTTTACTGGCCAAACAACTGAACAGCCATAGGCAAATTCTTCCAACCTGACAATGAATTGTGTATACAAAATCTTACTCTTTTATGTGTATATCTCCACCTTGCCTTAAGACAAATTGTGTTAATAAAAAGCAAGGGGTCCTGAGACAAGGAGAACTTAGTTCCTTTAGCTAAGTCTTCTCTGATTCCCAGAATGCCTTCCAAAATTGTTTCATCTCTGGGTTCTTGATTAATTTATGCAACAGCACCTTCTCCAGGATCATGAACCCTTCTAGATGCCAGATCCAGACCTCCAGCATTAGACTCTCAAGCCTTCTTATGGCATCTTTACAACAGAAATAGGGAACCATCACTCCAAGGTTGAAAACAGGATACAAAATATCTCACTTCTCTTTCCTTGTTCCTTCTTTATACCCCTACAACAACAACAACAACAAAAAAAAAAAAAAAAAAAAAAAAAAAAAAGACAATATGACAAAAACTTGGCAAAAGAAAACAAAAACTAAGCACTAGATACAGCAAATAAAATATTGGCACATACACTGAAAAATGATTGTTCTCTACCAGAAATTCAGATTTTCCTGGGCATCCTGTCTTTTATCTGCATCCTCACCACAAAATACTGTACCTTGGTAGTCTCACAATTTTTCATGGCCCATGTAAAGGATAAAATAACCTGATCAGAAAGAAAGTAGGAAATGCACTAGTGAATTAAGGCTCCATTATATTGTATTTCTTTTGGAACAGAATAGGCAGGAAAAGAAAACATTGAACAGAGTCTGGATGGAGCAATAGAATTTAGGAGTCCAGCAATGGTACTTCCACAGCTGAGCCATGCTGGCTTTGGGGTTTCTCATTGTCAGAGGTTACATGGTTGGTGTTTCCAGCTCTTCCCCATGGAACACTGCCATGCCAGAGGGTATGTGCTTGCTGTGCTCCCCTTCCTGTAGCCCCACAAATGAACCTGTAAGAGGTACAACTCAGCATTATTTTCAAGAACCTCAGTTTGGAAATTAGCGGTAAACTCATGCTAGTGTCATGGTCATGATCAAGCCTTTTCCTTATATTTCTCAAAGGTTTCAAAGAGTTGAAGGCCAAATGCTTCTACCACAAGGGAAAGGAAATGATGAAATGTCTAAAGAGCCTTCCTCAGAGTGGGGCTTCTACCTGTGCTCCAGATAAATGGCATGTAGCAATGACAGCCTTCACCTCTGCCTCCAGCCTCACTCCTTCTTAATATAACAAATCACTGGGCTGCCAATTAGAGACCAGCGGTTGTTTTCTCTAATAAGCAGATTTGTTTGTGTACATCCAGTTTTCCCTTTTAGCTCTCATTTTTTCTACCATTTTCCATGCACACCATCAAAGCTAGATTGTGTGCCTCAAATAATTGAGGTCTGAGAGGAGACACTAGGGTCCCTGGGCAGGCCTGAAAGCAGATCTGGCCGAGCTTGGACAGGGCTTTGCAGAGGGGGCTCCATTAATGGAAGAGCCAAGAAGAGACACACAGCTAAATTTGCTTCGTGTTTCCAGAACATATCCTAAATGTCCACACTTCGGTCACTCCTATTACTTCTTACAATGCACAGGCACTGCAGACAGATGACTTGTCCTACTGAGAACTAATAGGGACTCACATATCTGATCTCCTTTCAGAATTAATTGTGATGTGAGCTGCTGTGAGTACCCAGTAGGAAAGAACAAACACACAGGCAAGGAACTGGTTTTTCAAAACTGTAGAAACAAAAGATTCCACAATGAGTGTTTGGGTGGCAGGTCTCTGATTCATCTAATAAGCATTTTCTTAAGCACTGCTTGTAAGAACATCTCTTTGATTCTTTTTTTAAAAAATATATTTTTATTGATTTTTTACAGAGAGGAAGGGAGAGAGATAGAGAGCTAGAAATGTCGATGAGAGAGAAACTCCGACCAGCTGCCTCTTGCACACCCCCTACCAGGGATGTGCCCGCAACTAAGGTACATGCCCTTGACAGGAATCGAACCTGGGACCTTTCAGTCCGCAGACCGATGCTCTATCCACTAAGCCAAACCAGTTTCGGCATCTTTTTGATTCTTGCATTTATTCACTCAACAAATATTTATTGAGCATCTACTATGTGATAGTTACCATTTTAGGCACTGGAGATAGAGTGGTGAACAGTGTAAACAAAGTCCCTCTCTCTTGAGGGGACAGATAATAATCAAGAAAACATCAAAATTTGATAAGTGATATGAAGAAATTAAAAGAGGGTGCTTTCACTGGTCAGAGGGGGCAGCAGAAAGGGGTAATTTAGATTGGGTATTTAAGGACGGTGTCACCAAAGCTTGACATATGCACTGAGAATTAAAAGCTGAAAAGGAGCTGACCATTTGAAAGTATTCCTAGGGGCAGAAAAGAATGAAGGGACATGGACTTATTAGCCTATAATTAGTTAGATTTAACAAAGTCTAACTAAGATTAGTGGCCAGTACAAGGCAGAAGGATAAATCTCTAGGTGCTAGAGGACTTCAGAATAAAATGGCCAGTGGGGAGAAAAACTACAGTTGACCCTTGAACAAATAAGAGATGAGAGGTGCTGACTACCACCAGAGTCGAAATTCTCCTATAATTTAAGTCATATCTCCACATACATGGGTTCCTAGTGGCCAGTTGGTTCAACCTTGAACAACCCAGCTTTGAGCTGCAAAGGTCAATTGAAAAAAATTGGACTATAAGTGGATCAGCACAATTCAAATCCGTGTTGTTTAAGGTCAGCTGTTACAGAATACTTTGTGGATATGGATCTCAGCCTTGACTCGGCATAGATTTGGAAAGTGGAGTGCAGGCATAGAATTGGGCGTGGGAACCGAAATGATGTGGACATAATCTCTCTGATGGGTGTAAGAGGCCCAGGGAGTAGGGAGCCAAGATTGCCAGTCACGGAGGTGTTAAGATGCTGAGAATGGGAAGGGCCTTCAGCGTGTGGTCTGTGGACCAGATCAGCAGCACCAGCAGCACCTGGGAGCCTGTTAGTAATGCTGAATCTTGGGCTCCGACCCAAACCTGTTGGTTCAGAGTCTGCATTTTAACAAGATGCCCAGATGATCTGTGAGCATGTTAAATTTTGAGAACCATGCTCCAATTCAGTACTCTCATTTTGGGGATGAGGGAATATAATTTACCTGATGCCCTTTGTTTGTACGAGCATGCACAAAAGAGAGAGGAATCTGCTTTTTCCCCCCTTTAAATATATTGATTTTTTACAGAGAGGAAGGGAGAGGGATAGAGAGTTGGAAACATCGATGAGAGAGAAACATAGATCAGTGGCCTCCTGCACACCCCCTACTGGGGATGTGCCCTCAACCAAGGTACATGCCCTTGACGGGAATTGAATCTGGGACCTTGCAGTCTGCAGGCCTACGCTCTATCCACTGAGCCAAACCAGTTTTGGTGAGAAATCTGCTTTAATTGTTGTTTCAAATAGTGAACATAGAAGTATATAACATCTGTGGCCACAAATGTGTTTTGTTTTTTTCCATAGCGCAGCAGCATGGATTTTAGTTCAAATAGAAGAGGAAGGTGAAAACGTGGGTCCTTTTGCGGTTGATGCATCTGTCCAGGAATTGGGTTTGGTGGATTTGAGGTCTGAGTGCAGTGTTCTAAAAGATCAAACTTACCCTACTCTTGAGTTAGATTCAGATCATTTATACTCAAGTAACTTGGTCCCTTCTAGACATGTGATACTGAGCAAGTTATCTGCCTGCATGCAGTTGTTCTATTTATAAAGGATGATTTGTAATTCCTCTCTGTCAAGGTAGTTGTGAGGAAGAAATAAGATCATCATCCGGGGCTGCTGATGGGATAGTTGTGGGTACCCCATCAACACCACTACCCAAAAATTATACCTAAACGGACTTGTAGAAATAAAGACTGAGTACTTGCAATGTTCTTCATCCCTTGTCACTGTTCCTAAGCCTGTTGTATAACTTTCGAAGCCCCTGCTGCAGGTGTTGCTTGGGATATAAGCATTGCGGCCTGTACAGCATTATTCAGATGCTAGTGGTTGAGGTGACGATGGTGAATATTTATAGAGCACTCATTATGTGCCTTGGGCTGGGTATTGGAGATGCACAGGAAGGCTAAAGCTACCTGTGAAGTTTGTGTCAGATCCCAGAGACAGGGAATCTCCCCGAATGGCTTTGTAGTTCTGAATGAGTCCCAGCTAGGTAGCAGCGGCTTTCTGATCTCCACTCCCTCACTTCCTTATCTCTGAGTTGTGCTCTGAAGGAGGCTTGGGTTTCCTCAGTCTCATGCCATTGTGACGATCATGTCAGACCCACAATTTGCTCCACCATTTAGGAATTCAGGTGTGTGGTGTGTGAGGGGGCTCACACAACCTCACAATGTTTTGGAATCCCCAATGCTGAGTGATTGACTATATAACTATGTAATTTTAAGGTCTGGGCCTCAAGGTTGTTAGGAGCCAAAGGACCACAAGGAGGAACTAAATTTCACATTTGAAGGGGGTGCTGCCCAATCATTTTTCATTATACAAACCTTTCAAATGACCCCCTAGTAACATCTGTAATACATTTATATTCTTTGAGGGTATAAATGGTCACTGCAAAAGAGAAAACTGCCTCCCCCAAATTACCATCACAAAGCACATAAATGTCTAGTAGGTAAATCAACACTGATAGCATACTTTCACCCAATGAAACTCTTCTGATTGTTTTAGAGCCACAGAAGATATGTTAAATGATTACAATGGGCTCCAAGTAACATTAATCTAATATTTTCCTAAAGGGAAAAAGCACACAGCATTTCCACACTAAATTTAATTTTGGATTTCTATAAAATCTTACTGACAACAACCTCAGCTGGCTTCTTTATACAGGAGCAGATTGAAATATCATTACATCAGAAAAGCAGTACAGATTTTTTTTTTTTCCAGAGAGAAAGATGCAAACATCACTTCTTGACAGGTAAAGTGGTTACAGAGCATCTTATAGAGGTAAGATATTGGTGTGGCATACTAGAAAAAATGATATACAGAAAAAGCAGAGATAATGTTTCAAAATATTCCTGATTTTATTATTCTTTGAAACACCTCCAAAGATCAGGGTTTGGCTACAGAAAAATCTGAAGGGCTGGGAGTTTTACAGCAAATGGTGTAAGAGCTTAACATATGCACCTCATAAAGTGAAGCTGTGTCACAGTTCCTTTAAATTCCCCCCAATCACTTATAATGCCTGGCTTTTGATGACATTAATATTAATGGAATGATAGACAAATTATACTTTCTGAAAATTGGATATCAATCAATGCTACAGCTCCACTCTTTTTTTCTTTGCCAAGGAAATGATGCTTTTCCCATTTACAGAGATAAATATATTATGATCAAGGCTGAGAATCCACACCCAAGGGAGGAGAATTAGGAAAGATGAAATTTGTAGCAGTCGGTTTAAGAGCTTACACATCAGGGTGTCTATTTAATGGCTCACTTTAGAAGTGCTAGAAATCAGAGACTATCTGCAGCTTTATTTTACAGAGGAATTTCTCCAGGCATCTGCTAAAGCTGAGGGCACAGGTGAGGAGTGCTGGTCTGGTGGGGCAAAGCAGTCATGTTTCTCAAATGGAAGGCAGTTATGAGACCCCAGGACTCCATCAATAGAATTCACTCTCTGATTTTCTGGCCCATTTCTACTGGCATGGAGAGACATCAAAAAGCCAGCCAGTGTCTCTTTCTCTGAGCCAGACAGGCTCTAACCCATGTCAGATGAGAGTCTTGGTACTCTTTTCCCGGGTGATGCTTCACCTCACAAGTGAGGTGGAGACTGAAAATGTCCTATTTGTTCAAAGGATATGGAAAGTCACACTAGATAAGCTGATTCCCTTTTTGTTTATGCAGCCACGAAAACCTCAAGGGCACATTGCATAACCTCTTGGGCACAATACATATTAATGTCCTATTTAAATGATGCACTGTGTTGAATAGTTGGTATTGAATCATGTGATTTGAAGAAAAGTACAAATGACATTTAAAGATTCCTTCCTGTCTTTTGGGCCCTACTGTTCTCACTTAAAACTGTAGGAACTGGGGACAGGTCATTTATATAATGTTTGTTAGAACGCTTTGCTTTCTCCTTCTCTTATGTGATTAGAAACATCGGTTTATACAAAACACAGTGAAATAACAATGTCCCAAAGCATAGAGAAACTACTGGATTTTGGTCTTATAACTGTCTAAACTTTGCCTTACCTTGGATTAGTGATTCTTTTTTTTTTCTTCTACTTTTTTAAAAAGTATATTTTATTGATTTTTTACAGAGAGGAAGGGAGAGAGATAGAGAGCTAGAAACATCGATAAGAGGGAAACATCGACCAGCTGCCTCTTGCACACCCCCTACCGGGGATGTGCCCGCAACCAGGTACATGCCCTTGACCGGAATCCAACCTGGGACCTTTCAGTCTGCAGGCCTATGCTCTACCACTGAGCCAAACCGGTTTCAGCTGGATTAGTGATTCTTAAGCTTCTTCAGGAGGTGGGACTTTGAAAATCTCAGAGCTCTTCTTGGAACATTTTGAGATATCGGAACTTACATTCCTGTATGGTTTGGATCGAATCACAAACCATCTAACATTAGATTCTTACATAGAAATATACTATCAAATATTTAAGGAATCCTTATGGAAGAACACCTTGAAACTATGAATCTTTGTCTAAGTTTCTCCCCACAAATTGGAAAAGAACACAATCGTTTGTTTAAGCCTAGTTATGGAACACCAGTATTCTTCAAGAATGTAGTTTTAAAAATAATGTTTAATAAGGCACCAATTCCACCAAACAAATATTCTATATTTTAATTAATCACAACTTTATTGTAGCCATTCAAGGTGTTTCCATTTTTTTCTTATTAAAAATGCTTCACTAAATAATTTTGTTCACTTAAAAAAAGAATATGATTTTTAAAACATGGTCTTAGCTATCTGACGGTTAGGTAGCTAAGAATGTCTGTCTTCCCCCATTATTTTTGATTTTGCCACTTAACATACTGGCCTCCAGGATCACACCTGCCTGCTCTCTGGCTCTCTGTGTCTGATCTCTTTCAGCAATGCTGCTCTTGCTGCTTTTCAGGTTTCTCTAGCTCATTAGCCACCTTGTCTCTCTGGACAATACCCCAGAGGTATTAGTGGCACTTGTCCCAGTAGAATCACATTTTTCCCCCTAGAGCAACTTCTTTTATCTAAGCAAACCTTTTGCTTTCATTTATCTCTCTGTATGGGTGTCTATGACTCCTCCTCATTTTGTCTCACCTTTAGTTAAGGCTGTGTTTACTCCCTTCTCCTCCTCATTAGTGAACTCACAGAAGTTCAGGGTCACCAGGGAATTTCCTTCTGGTTATTTGTATTCAAGCCCTCACTATCCTCAAAGGCATAAGTACCTCACAGCGGCCTGTTTTGTTTTAAGTCAGAGAAGGGTTCAATCCCACTTTGAGTTTGTTTTTGAAGAAACACTTTATGAACTATTTTTTTCCTCACATAAATCAGGTAATAAGCTCACGCCAAATTCAAACGCCCCTCTGGCCTTTTATCGGCTTTGTATCAAAAGTGTTCATTTAATAGACGAACAGTTTTTCATCATAGTATCTCTGTATGAAGTTGATAATGATGGATTGGTTATTGCAAAATTCTGTAGGAGGCTTTTCAGGGGCTTCTTTTTCTCTCTTCCTCCCTCCCCTTCCCCTCCCCACTGTCCAAAGAGGATCAGGCTGAGGGTCAGCAGCCCTGTGCCTCTGGAGGGAAGCTCCTCTTCCTTAGCCAGAGTTCCTCCCTCACTACACAGCCTCTCTGGGCTTTCCTTCCCTTCTTCTCAGGGGCCCCAGGAGTGCCACTTGCCTTCTCCTCTTAGGAGCTACCACCACCATCTCCTCCTTTGGGTTTTTCTTTCCCCAATCACCTTCTCAGAGTAGGATGTCACTTTTTGCCTACCACCATTCTCATACCCTTCCAACAAATGCACCAACAGTTTTCAGAATTTTGCCGTCAATCATATGGGCCAATAGCCTGCATTATTTGTATATGATACCTAAGGAATTTGCAGGGATTACAGAATCTTACAATCTGATGACATAGTAAATGGGAGTCTCATCGGATTTATTGCAGGTTATTTTATTTCTGAGAATGGCTCACCCTCTTACCCTACAATTAGCAATGACTACACAGGTCTTTGTTATGACTCCTCTTCCCAGCATGGTGGGTCTGCAGAGTCTCAGGTGCATGCTAGTCTCAAAAAGGTGGCTCATTTGCATTTCCCAGATATTGCAGGTTAGAAAGATGGTCCTGTCCTCAGACCTGGATCACAACCTTACATCTTAAACAAAGTAACCAAAATATATATTTGCTAATAAAGTAAAATGTAAAATTATAAAATGGAGAGAATAAAACAGAAAAATTCCTGTGGGAAAGATTTTGTCTTGGTGAGAAGTTCTTAAAAATGCACAATCTAGCCCGGCTGGTATGGCTCAGTGGTTGAGGGTAGACTTATGAACTGGGAGGTCATGTTTCAATTCCTGGTCAGGGCACATCCCCAGTGGGGATGGGGGGAGGGACATGCATGAGGCAGCAGATCAATGATTCTCTCCATCATTCATGTTTTTCCCTTTCTCTCCCTCTCCCTTCCTCTCTGAAATCAATAAAAATATATTTTAAAAAATGCACAATCCACACAAGAAAAAAATCAATAAATTGGACATCATCAAAATGGAAAACTTTTTCTCTGTGAAAAAAAAAATGATCCTGTTAAGAGAATGAAAATAAAAGCTACAGGCTGTGAGAAAATACTTGTAAACCACATATATGACAAAGGACTCATGGCTCGAATGCATAAAGAACTATTAAAATTCAACAGTTAAAAAAACATTCCTATTGAAAAATGGGCAATAGTCAAGAAGAGGCATTTCCCCAAAGTGATGTAAGGATGTTCCTAACTATTCATTAGGAAAATGCAAATTAAGAACATTTTAATTTTATCCCCTCTATGCCCTCTTCCACTTCTACCCACCATAATGCAAAGCACAATAAAACATGCCCATCCTCAACAATAAAAGGAACAAACTATTCAAAGACACAACATATTGAATGAGTCAAAGGCATTAGGTTGGGTGAAAAAAAACACACCAAAAAACAATCTCAAAGGTTCATATTATATAATTCCATCAATGTAACACTCTCTAAATGCCAAAATTATCGAGCTGGAGAACAGATAAGTGATTGGTAGGGGTTCCGAGGGTGGTCTAGGTTCAGCATGGTGGGGAGGAGGGAGCTAGGTTTAACTATAAAGTGGTAGAACAAGGAAGACCTTTGTGGTATAAGAATAATTTTTGTAATTTGGTTACAATGGTGGTTACAGAAATCCACATGTGATAAAATGGCACGCGCACATTGTAGCAATGTCACGTTCCTGATTTTGGTCCGGTACTCCAATTGTATAAGATGCCACCATTGGGCAACAGTGGGTGAAAGGTTCGTGGGACCTCCCTGTACTATCTTTGCAACTTTAATTTTAATTTATTTAAAAATTAAAAGTTTAAAAGTTGATAATGAAAAAGAGTCTACTGGTACAAATTTCAAATAATAATTAGAGTAAATCATTAAAGTTCTAATTTTAAAAGTATAAATAGTCTAAAAATATATAGATGGGCAAATCAATGAAAAAAGATTTCAACATGTCAAAGGTGATTTTTTTTTTTTTTTTTTTCTTGCTGAAACCGGTTTGGCTCAGTGGATAGAGTGTTGGCCTGCAGACTGAAAGGTCCCAGGTTCGATTCCGGTCAAGGGCATGTACCTTGGTTGTGGGCACATCCCCAGTAGGGGGTGTGCAAGAGGCAGCTGATCGATGATTCTCTCTCATCGATGTTTCTAACTCTCTACCCCTTTCTCTTCCTATCTGTAAAAAAAAAAAAAAAAAATCAACAAAATATATTTTTTTTAAAAAAGATGATCATTTTTTGTCAGAGGTCAATATTTTTTTAAGTAAATCTTGCTAGTTTAGATATTCAGTTAATGAAATAAATAAATTAGGGCCCTGCTTTTCATTATACTCCAGAATGAATTCCAGACAAAAATGGCTAATTTCACTAATAATGAAAGAATAGCAAGTGTAAGAACAAAATGTGTATTTCAATACAATTATTCACCTGTCAAAATGTCAAAAGAGAACAATTTTTTCAAAAGATAATATTCTCTGTTAGTCAGAAACTACAATAGGAAAATGTATTTGCATGTAGTGTAATATCTTTTTTTGTGTAATATCTTTTAAAATCTGTGTACGCTTTGATTGAGCAATTCCACTTTTAGAGATTTAACTTACTAATGATAATAATGCCAAAACAACTGCGACAGTAATAGCTCATATATACAGTATACAAGGCATGTATTACGTCACATAATCCTTTTATTACAGTCCCGAGGTAGGTTTTGCAGATAAGAAAACTGAGGTTCCTAAAAGTGAAATCATTTACTCAAGGTCACACAGCAATGATTGCTAAAGCCAGGATTTGAACACACCAGTCAAGCTCCAGAGAACATGCTATTGAGTACTAAAGTATACTCCCTCTCTTCCTATAAAAATTATTAGAAATACATGCAAAAAAAAGTACATGTCCTGACCTGGTGGCTCAGTTGGTTGAAGTGTCAGGCCATACACCAAAAAAGGTTGTGGGTTTGATCCCCAGTTGGGTGTGTACGGAAAGGTAGCTTATCAATATTTCTCTCTCTCTCTCTCTCTCTCTCTCTCTCTCTCTCTCTAACCATCTCTCTCCATCTCTCTCTCTCCTCTTCCTCTTCCTCTCCCTCTCTTTAAATCTAAATCAATAAAAATATACCCTCAGGTGAGGATTGAAAGAAATTCAGTACATGTATGTTCATCAATGTTTGCTTTAAAATGGTGAAAACTAGCCCAACTTCAACATTGGAAAGTAGAGACTTGTTTTGATAATGTAAGGGCATCCATCACCGTGTGGAAAATCAGCATCCATCCATAATGCTGCTGGGAGTTAGGGCTGGCGAACTGTTCTGTCCAGGCCAGATAGTAACTATTTGAAGTCATGTCAGCCATGGTCTCCGTTGGAGCCCTTGGGTCCTCTGCTGAGAGCAAAGCATCGGAGACAGTGAGTGAGCAGAGGAAGTGGCTGTGCTTCACTGACACTTTCCTTGTGAAATAGGCAGTGGGCGGGCCCTCCCCTGCAGGTTATAGTTTGCTGACTTCTGCTGTAGAGCCTACATGACAGGTTTGATATGAGCTGTTCATGATATAGTAAGTGAAAAAGGCAGGTGAGGATTTTTTTAAAAGTATGTATTTAAAGTTCAAATACAAGTGACTTTGGAACTCCATAGAGGTGTATACTAGACACTGCTGTTTGGCTCTTCAAAGGTGTAGAAAACTCGTTTTCCTGTCTTACTCTGGCAGTTGGGAAGCCAGTGTTTACCATCCCACTTTGCAGCATGGAGCGACTTTGGGACCCAGTTCTGGCCACAGGAGTTAAGGAGAAGCCTGTGAAGGATGGTTTGTGAGAAAGCTTTTATGTTACTGATGAGAGGGCACCTACATGCCTGGGGATCATGTGCAACTGCTCAGGAGAGCGGGGTATGAAAAATGCCTTAGTCGTGCCCCGGTGCTGCCCTGCCAATGGCCGGTATCAGAGGAAAACAAAAGACAAAAACCTCCTGATGTGATTAAGCCGTTGTTAGTTGGGTGATCCAAAAGCATTACTAATTCATACAAAATGGAAAGGAAGTTCTACATTCCCAGTTTTGCCTTGAGAAGTGCTGACTTCTCAAAACTCCAGTTTTCTCTTTGACAGAGGCTCAAGCAAGGAGAGTAGAGAAACATAGCAAAAACCTCGTGGCACTTAGATATTCAGTAGTGGCACTTCATAGGAAATGTGTTTCCACTTATTTTCTTTGCATATTTTTCTTTTTTTTGTGAAACATTTCCACAGTTGCCATGGATACATTTTTTGTAATTACAGTTAAATACACACACACACACACACACACACACACACACACAAGACCTGGTACATGAATTCATGCACCAGTGGCATCCCTTGGCCTGGCCTGTGGGATTGGGCCAAAACTAGCTCTCCAGCATCCCCCAAGGGCTCCAGATTGCAAGAGGGCACAGGCCAGGCTGAGGGACCTCACTAGTGCATGATCAGGCCCAGGGAGGAATGTGGGAGGTTGGCCAGCTGGGGAGGGACCGCAGGAAGACTTCAGGGTATGTCCGGCCTGTCTCGCTCAGTCCCAATTGGCTGGACCCCAGCAACAAGCTAACCTACTGGTTGGAGTGTCTGCCCCCTGGTGGTCAGTGCACATCATAGTGAGTGGTTGAGTGGCCTTAGCATATCATTTGCATATTACATTTTGATTGGTTGAACAAATAACTGGATGACTGGACACTTAGCATATTAGGCTCTTATATCGGATACATACACATGTACATATACACACAGAATGGGGCAAAAGTAAGTTTACAGTTGTGAATATGCATAACAGTTTATTCTTGTATTATTATTTATTAATTATTATTTTCCATACAAACAATTGTAAACCTACTTTTGCCCCACTGTGTGTGTGTGTGTGTGTGTGTGTGTATGTGCATGTATTCCAATGAAGAAATTCTTGAAGTAACTATAAGATATGAAATGCCAACCCCATTTTCAGGTGATAAAATGGACATATTATAGAAATGCAGCATCCTGAACCCCAATGAAAGTTCCTGGCAAGATCTATCACACACTTTCCATCCAGTGAATGGATTATGGGCAAGAGGCAAGTACACAAAAATGAATTAGAAATATTAGACAGCATCCATTAAACAAAGAGCTCATAAAAGTAGAAGCATTTGAAGGAGGTTCTAACTCTTGAATAAATGCAGGAACATGCCATTTTTCTGGCTGTAAAACTCAATATTGTAAAGAAGCCAATTATTCCCTTAGCACAATGCAATTCCAATAAAATTCTGACAGATTTTTTTTTTCCTTTTCACATATCAGATTGGTAGTATCCAGGGGTTAGAGATCGTGGGAGTGGGGATGAGTGTGGCTACAAAGCAGCATAGAGGAAGCTCTGGTAGATGGAGTTAAGCATCTTGATTGTGACAGTGGTTACATGAAGTTACACATGTGATAAAATTGCATACAGCTACACACACACACACACACACACACACACGTACTTTTATAACTGGTGAACTTAAATAAGCTCTGTGGTTGTACCAATGTTAGTCTCCTGGTTTTGATGTCATAATACACTGATACAAGATGTTAACATTGGGAGAAGATGGTGAAGTGTTCACAGAATTTCTTTATACATTTCTTTAGAAAAAAGAGTTTCTTTAAAACCTGAAAAAAAAAAAAAAAAAAAGAAATGGAGGCACATGAAACTTTGTTGTATAGCCAAAGTCCTTTTAGGAGACCCCGCTAGCGGGTCATGACTCACAGGTTGAGAACCATTGCAGCAGAGCCTAAGACCATAAGAAAACACAGTTATTTATATTACGATTCATTAACAGTAGCAAAATTACAGTTATGAAGTAGCAACGAAAATAATTTTATGGTTGGGGGTCACCACAACATGAGGAACTGTATTAAAGGGTTGTGGCATCAGAAAGGTTGAGAACCACTGTTCTAGAAGTTAGTTCTAAGAAGTGCCTCTGTCACTACATGAAAGCAAGTTATGAAGCAATAGAGGACAAAAGCATCACTTATTGGTCAATGGTCAATGCTTTGCTTACCTGAGGCTCAGCTAGGAGAGTCTCAGAACCATTTACCATCTGAAAGAATTGGCCTCAATAAGTTAACATCTAAATGCCACCTGGAGTATTTCTAGGGCTAAGTAAGGTATTTTTTTTTTTTTTTAATTATTGGCTTCATAAGGAATGAATAAAAGATCAAAAACACACAACACTCAAACAATCCAAGTACCAAGCACAACTTGAAGTGGGGATTAGAAATACTCAGCAGTGTCATCTATTAAGGTAAACGTTTTTGAGACAGTTATGGATTCATCCCCACATACATTTTATCTGCATATTTTTAAAAAGCCTTTTATGGTCCTCTTCTATGGAATTCTTTTTACAAGATTTGCTTTGTTCCCATAATCAATGCTTTTTCCTGTAGTTTCCTTCTATGCTCCAGTGCAAATGAAAACAAGCTATCCTCTTAGGACTTTGGTTTTTTAAGTCGATGCAGAGCTGAATATTTGCCTCAGGATACACTTCCTAAAGTCTTCACCCCCTCCGTTTGCTCTCCTTTAAAAGTGCCTTCACTCAGTCCACCAACATTGTGTGCTTACCTGGGTGTCTGTATCCTTCCTTTGCATCCATTGCACTGGAGCTAAGCCTGAATAAGATTCGAACACAGAGTACATTGAGTTCCTTACATTTAAGGTGAAAACTTAAAAATAAAAGATCTCAGGGCATTCTCACATCTACAGCCTTCCTGGGTTTATCCCATAACTCTCAAACAGGAAAGTTTAAATCCCACCTTTTATTCACTTGGGTGCGGCTCTTTATGACTTCCTAGGTGTCATCCGGCTAATATGATTAGTTAACTGACATTAAGAGGAAACCGCTGGAACCAGTGCTCCTAGACCACATGTGTCAAACACAAGGCCCGCGGGCCAAATCCAGCCGGCCAGGCCTTGCAATGTGGCCCGCACCGCGCTGTCATCACTGCACTCCGCTGTCAGTTTATGACATTGTCAGTTTATGACTGTTCAGTAAACCGCGATTTAGGCTGGATTTTAGATTTTGGCCCCTTCTCTGATTGAGTTCGACACCCCTATCCTAGACGGTTTACCGGGGCCCTCCTGGAGAGGACACCCCTCCCTCTTCTTCTTTTGAGGTCTTACCCCCAACGCAACTTAACTGATCTGAATTTCCAGTGGTGGGTACAGATGCGGTTGGGCTGCTGGGGAATTTATTTTAAAGGTTTGCAGAGGCAACCTGGGTATAAATACCTATCTGGATTTTTAGCAAAACAAAATTTAGTATGCCTAAAAGGCGCCAGATGACAATGAAGCTGTCTGTTGAGCCACAGGAGAGATATTGCATGAATAATGGGTTCTCTATACTCTTTTTGTCACTGTAAACATCACCTTGTCCATTTATTAGGACAATAATATCTAATAATAATTCTCAGCATTTGACTACCGCAGACAAATAAACATACAAAACTAAGTTTATTTTCAAGACAATCCTGTCAGTGGGTTTGATTTGTTATTTCCATTGTACAAATAGAGAAATTGAGGCAGTGTTTTAGAGAGAAAAAGATTAATCAGAGTGAGAATTAACCCCGGAGACAGTCTCTATATTTTTCCCCTCTAAGTTTGTTACAAAAATATTATTTACGCATTGTGTGAAATGATTATAGCACCAAGACCACCAATTCAATCAAGAAACAGCTCCTATATTATATCTCCATTTAGTTTTCATTGGGAAGAGGTAGGTCGGAGATAGCAATTGAAAATGTGAAAAGTCACAACTCTCACTTCCAATCTCTAGAGCTCCTGACTGAGAACAGAGTGTCTGAGAGTTTATCCATCTGGTGTAGAGTGTAAATGCTTTCTCCTCACTGACTTGGAGCCTCTGCTTAGAAATCTGGGAGCTGACGTGCCATGTTTCTTAAACGAGTTAATACCCAAAAGGTTATTTTAAATATATGCCCAAACTAATTAAAATAATGGCAATGGGAAAGTAGGGTTGAAGACCAGGATTGAGAAATGACTGTTACCATGGCAATAACAGTGTGGGCGGGGCTAATTCTGGCCCAATGTGAGGTGCATCGCAATTACCTAATGGACTTGTTAACTCACAGGCTATTGCCCCACCTCCAGATTTTCTAATTCAGTAGGTCCGAAGTGGAACCTTATAATTTGCATTTCTAATAAGTACCTAGGTCCAGCCGAAGAGCCACATCTGTGTGGCCACCTGTTTTTGTAAGGCCTGAAGCTAATAATAGTTTAAATGGAAGAACCTTTGCAATTGATCCCATGATAGGAAACACTAACTTTGAGCTGCAATGAAGTGAAATGCTATCCCTAACAAAAAGAATTATATTCTTATTAGTACATTTGTATTAAAGAAAAGTATGCTCTTACTAGAGGCCCGGTGCAGGAAATTTGTGCACTTGAGGGGATCGGGGAGGGGGAAGGAGAGAAGTCCCTCAGCCCAGCCTGCATCCTCTCACAGTTCGAGAGTCCTTAGGAGATGTCTGATTGATGGCTTAGGGGGAGCAGGCCTAAGTTGATAGTTGGACACTTTTAGTGCTGCTGTGGAGGTGGGAGAGGCTCCCACCACTGTCACTGCACTCACCAGCCATGAGCCCAGCTGGCTTCTGGCTGAGTGGTGCTCCCCCTGTGGGAGCACACTGACCACTAGGAGGCAGCTCCTGCATTGAGTGTCTGTCCCCCTGTTGGTAAGTGTACATCATAGCAACCAATTGTTCCACCCTTTGGTCAATTTGCATATTAGCCTTTTATTATATAGGATAGTTTGAATTTCATCAAAATTACTGGAATTTTCATTTACTCTCTTGCTATATAAATACCCACAAAATATCCTCAGTCTTGCCTGTTGGCCCATAAAGCTTAAAATATTTACTCTCTCACCCTTCACAGAAAACATTGGCAGACCCTTGGGCTAGTGGATGCTGCTGATCTGGGAATGGCTTTGAAAACCAATGCTCTAAACTGTCTTTATTACATTCTTTTTCTGCTCCCTGGCTCAGCTGGTCTGGGTCTATTACACAGTGTTGAGACTAACTCCTCACTGTTTATCATTCTACTTCAGGAAGGGAATCTGTGTTGTGGAACAGAATGTGGGAAATGGCTTAGCATGTGTTTAGAAGTGTAGGGAAAGGGATTAAAAAATATGGTGATTATTCTTTAGCAAAATTTTAAGAGAGTTGAAAATAATTTTGGATGTTGTGCCACCTCTCTGTGTAAGCTCTAGTCGCCCTGCCTTCCCAGTGCTTAGCATTCGGAGGGCCTCTGACTATTCAGTGTTGCCAAGTTGTGCTCTCCACACAGACCTTCCCCAGCACACCTGCAGCTCAATGATCACCTCCCAAGCTAAGTGGTGGGTAAGTAATCTGAAGAGTAAATCCTCAGAATGTAAAGTCTATGACTCACTTCAAGTATTTATGGCATGCATGCTTGCTTCCTTTGTCACTTACTATTGAATTGTGTGATGCAATATTTGGAAGTTACTACACTGAGAAATAACACTTTAAAAATATTATGTTTTTTTCCTACCATTCTCTAATTTTGCTTTCAATAGCAGATTCTTTTTTGTTTTTAATTCTCACCCAAGGATTTTTTTCCTATTGATTTTTAGAGAGAGTGGGAGAGAGAAAGAGAGAGAGAGGAAGAGAGAGAGAGAGAGAGAGAGAGAGAGAGAGAGAGACATGAATATGAGGAGAGACACATCAACTGGTTGCCTTCTGAATGCACCACCACTGGGTCAGGGATCAAACCTATAACCTAGGTACATGCTCTTGACCCGGAGGTGTGTGGGCTGATGTTCTAACCACTTAGCAACCCCATCCTTTTTCCTTTTTATATTTGTATCCACAATTTGGAACCCCCTGGCTATTTTGGAAGCTGGAGGAGAGAGCAGTGTAGTGCTGTGGTGAAGAGTTCTAGGGTCAGCAGGCCTAAAGTTGAGTTCTCACTTCAACACTAACACAGCGTGAGCTCTGGCACAATGTGCAACCCTCTTCACACCATCTCACACGTGCAATGCCGTGATGCCTAACAGCTATAAGAGGTGACTGCAAGGATTAAAATAGTTAATGTGCAGAGCTCATAGAATATGCCTGGCACATGGCTTAGCGAGAACTCTGTACATTGTGGCTTTGCTGTATTTAATATAAAATACTCTATTAACCAGAAGTAAATCCCTTATGTATCTGTGCTCCCCATTACACCCACCCTTCATCCATTCACATAATAAATATTTCTGAAGTCTTATTAGAAGCCAAGCACATGGCTGGATTGGAGGATACAGTGTTAACAGCCAGATGAAGGCCCAGCCCCCTCAGAGATTCGTTCTTGTGGATTGTGAGCTCCGGAAAAGAGGGATCCTGTCCCTGTATCTTTGTCTAGAGCCAACCACAGCGCTTAACCAAGAGAGATGCTTTAAAAGTGTTTATTAAAAATGACTGCCTAATGGGCACTTCTGAAAAATGAAAAGTCAGCGGTGGTTACATTTCCTCCCAGCTGTTCCTGGGACGGGCCACCGCTTCCAGCAGCATCTCTGAGCTATGCTGCGGGGCAGAGATCAGAGCTGGCCTCCGGAGTTGTGGAGTGGCCTTGGCTGGCTTCTGCCCTCTGAACGCTCTTCCCTGTGAGCACAGGAAAGCAATGGCCCCCGAGAGATGGCGGTCATTCAGACAGTGATCTTCTACTTCACTTCAGTCTGTGATTCCGTGCTCTGGCCAGGTGGTGGGTTGTTTTCCTACACAACGATGTTCCCCTCACAGCCATGCTATTCCGAACAAACTTCAGCTGCCAGTGAGCACCGGAGTAGGAGACATAACACGATGCTGATGCTGCTGTGCAGACTGAGAGGCAGAGAAGCTTTCAGATTATACAGCAATTAATTAAAGAGCAATCAGGAAAACAGTCCTGCTAATTCACTCCAAGCAGCTACTTGCTGTTACTTTATTATTTGGGGTAATATTCATGATTATTGTTTGATTTGTTTTTAATAAGGATGTACAGTTTTATGTAATCCTTTTGTAAATGAGAAGCAGTTAGATGTTCAGGTGCTTTGAAATACTTCTTTATTCAATTACCCAACTTTTAGGAGAATTCTTTTATGCAGTTAACCCAGAGTTTTACCACAGACATGTCCATTCTGTGTTGCATGTGAGTGTAACTGTAAATCTACCTGATTTCAATGTGAAACATCAGGGCAAAGGGTATATTGCTATGTCTGTATGAGTCTAACTAATGCTGATGGGCCCATAGGTCCTAATAGGAAAATTCCTTAGTGAACAAATGGAAATTGAGTATTGGGGCTATTATACAAAATGTTATACAGCTGTGTTCTTCATCTCTAGGCACTTTTACTTTTGTTTGGAAAATAAGACAGCATAACATGGTAACTAACAACATAAGGCAATAAATAATGAGTGTCAAATGATAAAATAGAAAAGAATTGCTGTCAAAAGCCACAGGAGACAGTGGCCTCTCTGGTCACACTTGGTTGTGATAGCCTTGCCCACTTACTTTTGTCCATGTCATGAAAGTTCACTTGGCTAGACAATAGGACATAGGCTGACTGTATCCCCCTGCTATTCACAGTGTGATCTGAGAGCCAGCTGCTGCGTCAGGAATTCCAGGGAACTTGTTACTAATGCAGCATCTCTAGCACCGCCCCAAACTGACTCATCAGAAACCCCATTTCAACGTGACCCAGTGGTCCATAGAATGTCCAGGGCTGAGAAGCACTGGTCTTGCAATGGGTAAGTAGCTTTTTTTCTCCCTGAGGGAAAAATTAGACTTATGCTTGCTAATCCCATTCTCTTTCTAATCTACACTAATAAAAGAGAAACATGCTAATTGACTCTACCTTCTAGATGCCAATCAGGAGTGAGTATGCAAATTGACCCACACTGCCTAACGGGTTAATTTGCATACACAGGCCCCCAGCCGTGGGGGGCAGGGCATTCCACACCATCCCAGCTGCTCTGGGCCTCTGGGCAGTGTGGGAAGGCAGAAAGTTGGCTCCGGGCCAGAGCGGAAAGGCAGCTCCAGCCAGAGTGAAGGGTGAAGGCAGCCAGGGGAAGGAAGGCCCATTCTTGCATGAATCCTTGTGCATCAGGCCTCTAGGAGAAAATAAAGAAATGAAAGGAGACCATTCAACACTTGGTAATTTCTTGGAGTTACACTCTAAGTACTCTACATATAGGTACCCAATGATGGTTTGGGGTATTTATTTATGCTGGTGACTTACAGACTATGAGGTCCCAAAATCAGATAGATTCTTAACACTCAGGGCTATTTCCTCATCAAGGAGCAACCTGAGTCACCCCAAGAAGTGGGATATGTTTGTTAGGAACGCCCACGAGCAAAGAGTGTTACCTGGAAGGAGGAACTCGAACATGAGATAGTGCTACAGCAAATACAAGTTTGTCTCTGGTTCCTCCTGTGTCCAACAGCCTACTTGAGTGTCTAACAGGCTTCTTCATAATAAACATCCAAAAGAGAATTCTTAATTTTCTCCCACAAACCTGTTTCCCCCTTGATAGTCTTCTTCTTGATAAAAATGGCATTCTCATCCATCCAGTTTATAAGCCAAAAAAGAAGGAGCAATCATTCTGAACTCCAGTGTTCCTCCCACCACATGTAATCCAGGAGCATCTCTACCTTTAGAACAGGCTCTTGGCCATGTTCTCTGCAGCTCATCTCCATGGGCACCAGCAGTTGTCTTGCTGGGGGAGGTGGGGGATCTATGCTGGTTACCTAAGTGGTCTTCCTGCTTCCACTCCTGCTCTCATCCATCCAGTCTCCATATAGCAGGCAATGTGATCATAGGAAAATGTCATTTCTTCATCTCATTCATCTGCCTGACGCTTTAATGATTTGCTGTTTATTTTAAAATAAAACTGAAACCAACGGGCCCCTATCACCCTCTATCCTCCAGCCAAACTGACCTTTGAATCATTATTTCAACGTGCTTGGCTCCTTTCTACCTCAGGTTCTTCGCATTGGTTCTCTCTGCCTAGAACAGTCTGCCTAATGCTTCACATGGATGCCTGCTGATCTTTCAGAGCTGGGTAACCGCCCTGCCTTCCAGGTTCTCCCTGATGTTCAACTGCACAACAACCTCAGCCCTGTTTATTTCATGGCCTAATGGCAATCTTCAATTACATTTTTTATTATTTTTGTTTTGCTTACATAACAGAGTCACATTTGGCCAGTGTGGTGAGCTGAAAAACACGCCTCCAAGATGTTTTACCCACTCCCTTTCAAAACCTGTGATAATGTTACCTTACAAAGCAGATGTGATTAAATTAAGGACATTGCCAAGGGGAGACTATCCTGGATTATCTGCATGCGCTCAATGTCATCCCAAGGGTCCTTGGAAAGGTCAGAGAAGGAGCAGTGATGACAAAAGCAGAGTGTGGGACTCAGAGGGGATATTCGAAGTGCCTTGCTGTGACTTTAAAGACAGAAGAAAGCTCCGAGCCAAGGAAAGCAGCAACTTCCAGAAGCCAGAAAAGGCAAGGCAACAGAGCCTCCTCTGGAGCCTCCCGAAGGGACCAGCTTGGCCCGTTTTGCACCTCCGGTTTCCAGAACTGTAGGGTAATAAATGTATGTTCTAAGCCAATGGGTTTCAGCAGCAATAGGAGACTAATGCAGTGAGCGTGGTGGTAAAGATATATTTCTTCTTAGCTTGCTTTTTCATTTGTAAAGTAAAGCTAGTGTTCTGACTTCATCTGCATGGTCCTGAGAGAGGTCATAAAAGTCATAGCACTTCAACTCAAAACATAGCAGCCTAATTTCCTCACCCAGAATCCCTCCCTCTCTATTCCACGTGCAATGCTCACATCTTTGTTAGCTGGCCACCAGCCTGAAGTAGATTAAATATAACAAATAATGAATGGTTGGAGCAAAAATAAAGACAGTTACAATATGTGATAATGAATGCCTTACTGTCAGAAAAAAAAAAATAAAAACACACACACACAGGTTACCATTTAGTGGTAACCAGATGCTCAGGGATGCGAGGGCTCCTGGAGGTATTGCTCATTTACATCACAACATGGTCCTCACCACAGGTGGGAAAGGATCATCATACATAATGTAAGGAGGAGTGCTCAACATCTACGAGAGAGAGCCATCAAAATTAGTTAAAGAAAAATGATGCGATGCTTCAAGGTAGACAGCTATCTGGAAAAGTTTCTCCTTTAATGATGTCAAGTTGTGTGGTATTTCTGTGCATGCTTATTCCTCTCATAACGATCACCCTCTGACGTCACTTTCTAGAAGGTAACAATGGACCTCTCTATGGGACTTGGTTCCTGCATCCTTTCCGGGAGATGTGTGAAGTGATGGATGGGCTTTTGATTGGTTAGAAAAGGCTGTTTCTGCCTTCTTACCATCCCCGGGGAATAGCTGTCGGTTGAAAGAGGAATTCTCAGCAAGCTTCTGAGCTAAATGCTTACAATACAATTATACAGAGCCATGGCTGACATTTAAGCATATTTTTATCTTTTATTTTCACCCTCCTGTAAGCATTAACTAATTAAGCCTCATCAGGCACCGATGGAAAAGGCATTACCTCTAGAACTCTGCAGCTGAAAATAGTTCATGTGATACTTCAGGAAGTTCACCTAATGAAGTAAAGGAGGAAATGTGCCTCCCACTATGCCTACAGTGATACATATATTTTTTCAATTACAGGTGACATTCAATATTATACCAGTTTCAGGCACACAGCAAAGGGGTTAGACATTTATATAACTTATGGAGGGATCCCAACCTGGCACTGTATTCTACTGCAATATTTGAAAACACTGGCTCTCAAGAGGAACCTGGTGTTATTGAAAGGGACCTGTGTTTCCATACATATAACCCATAACATCAAATGGATCCTGGCTGTTGCCATATAAGTCGTATCATTTTGGTACATACATGGTGCCGGGCTTGTGTGGTACATATATGCATGGCATGTGTTCCCATTCTGCCCTCTTCTCTCCTGGGATGCTCCTGCTCTAAGCCACGCCCCGACATTTCTCCTCTGGCTTCCGGCAGTAGCCTCCTATGGATCTGCTCTCTCTCTGCCACTACCATTTTCTCTTTATCACAGCTGAGGAAATCCTGCAAAAGCTGAAACAAGATCAATGCAATTTCCCTGCTCACTTCCCTCCATGACTGCATTTACAATCAAGGCCAGGTGCTTACCTTGGTTTCAAAGCTTGTTTTCAAAGCCTGTGGTGTCTGGCTCTGAGAGCCTCTTGAAGACTGACCCTTGCTCATTACACCCAGCCACATTGGCCTTTCTCTCCTTTGAACATCCCAGGCCCATTTGCACCTCCAGACCTTTGCACTTGCTGATCCTCTGATCTTCCCAGGAGAGCTTTTCCATGTCTCAGCTCAGCTGTCACCTCCTCAGAGAGGCCTCTTAACAACCCAATCTACAGAGACTGGGTCCTAATGCAACTGACACTGTGAGTAACAAAATGCATATTAATTTGAAAATGTGCTAAGGGCACACTAGGTTTTGGTCATTTGGAATTTTCCCCCCAATTAACAGTGATTCATAAAAGTGTTTGACATTAACATTTGATTTTGATACTTGAAGTTGCACAAAAGAAAAATTTCAGCATGAAAGAAAAAAATAGCCATTAACTGGGGGCACTTGATTTATTTTTTAAAAAGCTACTGCACAATAAAAGTGAAACCATGAGTATATGCTAAAATAGTCATTAAACACATATATTTAGAACATTCCTCAAAACTAACTACATACTGACTTTAATGCTGTAATGATGTAAACACCTAGTTTGGAGTTAGGCATTGACTGATGGTAGTTCTTTGCCCCTAAAATACCAGAGAAGCTGTTTTTCTAAGCTTCTCACAGCCACATGAGTCTGCATTTACTCCTCCAGACTTAAGAAAGCTTCGTGACAACACAACCAAGACCGATTAAAAGAGAAAATTATTATCAGTCTTACTGCCGGCAAGTCAACCCCTGTCACTCAACATATGAGAGAGAACGTATCCTTCTCTAAAAGTTCCACTTGGTGAGCAAATACGTTTATTTGTTATATCAATAAAATGTGAGGCTGAAGCCTTATATACTGCAAACATATTTGATAACCTCTAACAGAAAGTAAAAAAGACGTAGAATGCAAAAAAAAGAAAAAGATTCAAAAAACCAAAATGTAAGAAAAATATGTACTGTGTGATGGGAGACGGATGTGTATACCCACCTACCTTTCTGAGGGCCAGTTCTTTGGGACTCCAGCTGCTGCCCTCTACCCAGCACAGCCTGCATTTGGGGGCAGGGCCTGGAGAGGCCAACTGCTCAGCTGGGAGGAGAATGCCATGGGGGCCCAGGAAGGCCAGGGCTGGAGGGAGGAGAGGAGGCTGGGGCTGCCTGGGGAAAGCACCAGTGAAAACTCCTTCGGAGGTTAGGGAAGCAAAGGATGGCCAAAGAATATGTAAGGACAGAACTGTGTACTGGGAGATGCAACGTCCTGTGAAATACTCTGGATGTGTGACCTTTTCTCATGATCCCCCAACCTTCAGGAAAGCCAGCTTTGCATATTGGTGTGTGTGAGTGTGTGTGTGTGTGTGTGTGTGTGTGTGTGTGTATGTGAGTGTGTGTGAGAGTGTTGTGTGAGTGTGTGTGTGTGCATGAGTGTGTGTGATAGTGTGTGTGCATGAGTGTGTGTGTGCATGAGTGTGTATGAGAGAGTGTATGTGCACGTGTGTGTGTGCATGAGTGCATGAGTATGTGTTCGCGAGTGTGTGTGCGTGTGTGTGAGTGAGTGTGTATGTGTGCATGTGTATGCGTGAGTGTGTGAGAGTGTGTCTGTGAGTGTGTGTGTGAGTGTGTATGTGTGTGTGTGCGTGTGTGCGTTGAGGAAGAAGCTGACTCTCACATCTGGTTAGCAAGAAGAGTGAAAAGTGCCCAGGAGAACAAGGGCCTTTCAGGGATCCACAGTTTTGTCCCTCCTCGGGGAGCTCAGCCCAATCTGACGGAGTTCCTGAGAGGCTGGAAAGCCTCAGGGACATGGTCACATCTGGGTTACAACTCTTTGGGAGCACCCGGGAGTTTGTGGGTGGAAAACTGGTTTTAGTGAAGGGCTCACTTTACTGTGCTCCCATAATACGAGTTGCTGGTGCTTCGCTGACAGCAATGTACTGGGAAGGCATGGTTTTCTCTTGTTATACAGGTTTTTACTTGGGAGAAGAGACTTTTTAATACACCAGTACAGAAACTGTTTTCATTATAGCTTTACAAAATTCCTACCTGTGCACTTGTTCTGGATCATAGAAACAGGAATGTAATTTCACTGAAGAAAATCCCCTAGGGTGTGATAAGATAAAGCTTCCATAAACATTTGAGAAATGACAGCAAGTGCTGAACAGAGAGGGGTTAGTCTTTCAAGAAGTTATTGGAATTCTCCATACTGTGCTAAACTCAACACGGCCTACAAGGCAGCCATCACGGATATGAAGTCATCATATTTTAAATTTAATGTTATTTATTTCTCAGAGCACACTTGTATAGTTTTGAAAATGTAAAATCATTTTGAAGTAATCCGCTTCAGGATTCTTCCCTGGGGCAGCACCAGGAAACACGAGAGCTCACTGCAAAGAAGTGGGAGAGGGACTCTGTTCCGGGCCGTAGTCGGAGTTTCTCCTCTGGAAGCTGTTGTGGTTCTTGTTGAAGCCAGACTGTTAGGTTGAGGCTTGTACTATCTCCAGTTCTCCAGGACTTTATTTCATATGCATTTCATATATTTTAAGCGTGCCCTTTGAGCACATCATCAAATGTTATATTAGAATCCCAATCTCCTGATAAAAGAAAAGAAGGTTTCAGTTTTGTGTCTGGGAAGATATGACTCAGTGACTTGGAGAGAAATCTGTGCAGACAAACACGGTTAAGAAGGAGCAGGCTGTAGTTGCGTCTCCTTTCCTCCAGGGAGAAACCCTTCCACTTCCTGCCGTCTGCAATGACAGATGAATCTGTACAACGTCTGGAAAATCTGTAGAAATATGCAGTCCGCAAGGTAGTGTTAAAAGGGACCACTGTTTATATGGAGAAGGAAGGTTACATGTTTGTTGGAGTTTGAAATGAGTCATCGTTATCTACCAACATTGAAAGTTAGAGAATGCTGTTGCCTTATTGAACCTGACAGTGTAGCTTTCTGAAAAGATGCAGTTAGCAAGGTAGCACAGAGGTGGTGGTGAGTACAGTGCTCTAGGGGAAAGTAAAAGGAAACAGCAATGAGACTCCCTCTGCCCCTCTCTACACACCCAACCATCCTCCCTTCTTCCCTCCCTCACTCATCTCTACATCCCCCTTCCCTTCCTCATGTCTTTCCATTACCCCTAATTAATTACACACACACACACACACACACACACACACACACACACACACCTGCATTTGTACGACCTAGGAAACCTCAAGCCAGAGATTTCTTATAAGTTTTATTCACATGGAAACTCTCTGTCTAGTACCCATGGAGCCACAGGCTATAAAGTATGGGGGAAAGGGATGTGAAACTCATTCTAATGACGTGTCACTCTCGGGCGGAGCAGGTAATCGGTTTCTCAGGGATAGAACTGCGTTTCTCTGGGAAGCATCTTGCAATGTGTCACACAAACAGCTTGTCCCTGGTTTGGAAAGGCTGGCTGTGACGGGCCCAGGGCTGGAATTAACATGCTTTCAGGCTTCATACTCACCGACATTACTCAAGATCCTGCATTTCTTTCCTTGCAAAGACTTCGGAGTGGCTTTAAAAGGGACCGTGGCTGATGTGGAAAATGAAGCCCACATGTTTGTTGGAGTTTGAAATAAATCATTGTTATCTATCAACATCGAAAATTATGGCATGTTGCTGTTTTATTGAACCTGATAGTGCAATAAAAATGAAAACACAACCCTGGATGGACGGCTCAGCTGGTTAGAGTGGTTTTCTTGTATACCAAAAGGTTGCAGGTTCAATTCCCAGTCAGGGCACATACCTGGGTTTCAGGTAGAAGGCAATCAATTGATATTTTTCTCTCACATCAATATTTCTCTATTTCTCTCCTCCCCCCATTCTTCGCCCCCCGATTTCTCTCCCTCTCCTCTCTGTCTCTAAAATCAATAGACATATCATTGGGTGAAGATTAAAAAAAAATGAAAAAGCAAGTTATTATTTGCATCATTGGCGTATGGTCAATCTAATATGTATTAGATTGCCACTAATAAATGCTTTTGGGCTTCAGATATTGATAAAGATAATTTGCATTTACTGAAATCCTATTATGTGTCAGATACTGTACTTGAATTTGGTATACTTGATATCATAAAACCATTGCATGCTCTCTTTAGGATTATAGGCTGCCTTCAATAGCAGCTTAAGGAAGCTAAGTAAGTGGCCCTAGCCAATCTGCTCATAGACATCCAAGCAGGTGGGTTTGCCTCATAATCTGCTCTTTGATGTCTTCCCCTTGAGGAAAGAAGGAATGCTGATGAGAAATTGTGGAACAGTCAAGACATTCACCACCAACCAGGGGATGAGGTGGGAGTAGTATTTGTTTTGCTGTTGATAAAGAACTGGCTTAATAGGAAATAAAAAAGTAAAAAAAATATAGTTGCTTCTCCAGATGGAAAATTTTTATGAGTTTATTTAATAGTTTATAAGTGAATGGATTGGAGAGAACCCAGTGAAATCTACAAAATTAAAGATGGAAGTGAAATTTCAAACTGACAGGGATAAACTGTAGTAAGATCTCATGAGGTTTCTTGTGTGGGTAGAGAAAGAGAAAATGAGCTCTAGCGTGGGCAAGTGTAAGGTGATATTCTTAGGGAAAACAATATGAGCTTTGCTTATGCCACCTCATGGTTTCAATACAAGGAAAGGAGCTTGAAATCAATATAAACAGTATAAAATACATAATTGTTCATGCTTTATTTTTACTTATTATTTTTTTAAATGATGTTTTATCCATTATTTTTTTTTTACCTTCATAAAGAAACGGGTAAAAATCAATTGTTAATTACTCCCTCTTATGGAGCAATTTGAGACCGAGGTTGCTTCAGTGATTTCCCTATGTTATTCTGGTAGTTAACAAAATAATTGCAGCTAGAAACCAGTACCACCGAACCCAACCCACACCCCCCTGTGTGTTCTTGTCTAGGGTCATAAGGCCAGGAACAGGAGACATTTTCTTATCCTTACCATGGCTTAAGGTCGAGAGCTCTGGCGCTGGAGTCAGACATGCCTAGATTCTAATCCCATTTTGCTACTTGCTAGACTCCAGTCACAGAACAGGTTGTTTAAACTCTAGAGAATGTTGATTCCTTTCTTCTGTAAAATGGAGATACAGAATGGCAACTGCCTCATGGAAGCATTTTAAGAATTAAGTTCAGTAAGTTCTGAAAATATTTAGCCAAATGCCTGTACATAAGTACTTAATGAATGTTCCTTTCTATTATTAACTAGAGGCCCAGCATGCAAAATCACTGGAGACCCAGATCCACTGGGCCGGAGGGACCCCAGGCCTCACTACGAGGTGCTGCAGGACCCGCCTTTGCTGCACAGCTCTGACCCGTTGTTTGGCTGTTAGGGCGTCATGACCACAGGCCTTTTATAATATAGGATGGACAGGAGGGTACAGTAAATTCACACTTTGAAGTAATAACATGCTCCAAGCATATAACAATTATTGATAAAAAAAAAAAAAGTGAGCAATCACGGCTGGCTTAACACTCAATATACTAGTAAACTTTCACCTAGACAAGAAATGGAATAGCAATACAAAGCCGTTTAATAAGCTCGAGATGTGGGCCTGCTGGTCTCTGGCTGGAAGCAGGCAGGGACCGGGCAGTTTGGCTTCCAGAGGAGCGAGAAAAGGAAAGCTTTCCACTGGAGGTGGGGCCTCTACCAGGTTTGGTGCTTGAAGCGTGGGGCTGAGGCAGAGCTAAGCCATCCTTTATAAGAAGAAGCTGTAAAAAACTACTGCCCCCAAAGGAAGTTCTAAACCAAGGGAGAGTAAGACACAGTGGGGCAACAAGGAGCCTCATGAAACTGCCTGTTGGTTGAGAGTGAGGCTGAGCGCATCTCACTGGAAAAGAAGGCTGAATGATGATATAAGGCCTGGCCCTGGGCAGTGGGCGCAGGCAGGTGGACCAGGGTAGCACCCAAACATATGGACTGGGAGTTGGAACACAAAAGAAGGGAGAAATAAAGCCAGAACAAACAAACACTTCAAAATGATCCTGCAAATCTATTGGCTTCAAAAGCTTTTTCGGTTTGTGAAGAAACCCACAAAGACATTTGATGCTAAGAAAGAAAGCAAAATCAATAAGTAATATGAATTTAGTTCCGGAGTTAAAGCAGGCTATTGGTCTGAGAAACAGACTAACATTAGGTATGTTTAGAATGCTCAAAGTGTTAAGTAGAGGAATATTGTTTATAATAAGAAACTTAAACATGTGAAACAAAATCAGGCAGAAATACAAAAGCATGTGTACATATGGCTAAAAATCAATTCAAAACTTTAGAAAGAAAAGGTGTTATTAAAATTAAGCATTTAATAAGTAATTTGAACCATAAACTGGACACAAAGAGAGACTAAGGGACTGGAGGATAGTGCTGACGAATTATCCTGGAATGCCAGAGTTCAGATAAACAGTGGTTAAATTGACAGATCTAATGGCTAAGTTCAAGGCTGGAGCATTCTTTGATTTAATGGAATTGAATAAAACTAAAGCCCATGGACATAGTTTTATAAGTGCTAATCATGCTTTTCTCTGAGCCCTAATATTTATATTTAAAATTTGTTACATCTTTGTTACATCTTTGCTATCTAATTATACATTTTGTAGCTGTTAGGTTCTTAATAACTATCCCTTAAATTCTATTTGTTCCTTTCTGTCATGCTTTAAAAATAATTCGTAGTGCCCCCCACCTTCCTCTGCATTTTGCAAACTTGCTTTAGACTCCGTGGAGTACTGGAGCTGCCTGTACTGGCTTGGAAGAGCTGCTTCTGCACATTTCTCCCCAATTCCACAGTTAGTTACGTCACGTTGGTAGATTGAAACCCACCATGATGAGAGCACTTACACCACGGAAAATGGCGCACACTCTGGGCCTGGGTGTTTTTGGTTTCCTGAAACCAGTTGTTAAAGGGTTACCAGCATTCTACTGCTCGGAGTTCCTCGCCCACAGTTCATTTCCTATCAGACAAACTTCCAAAGCCTAAGGCAGGGTCCTCTGAGAGGCTGTTCTGCTGGGAAATTTGATGGAAAGTACTGACAATTACTGAGACTAATTTGGCTGGAAAATAATGACACCAATTGCACATGGTGGCTTATAGGCATTTGTGATTCTCTTAGCATAACCCTGAGTACTGAGCTTTTGCTTTCAAGGTTAATATGAACATTGTTATGTATATATATTTTTAATCCTAAGAAAAATGTGTCCTTTTGCTGAAGTTCTCAATTCTCTCATATTGTAAAGTATTGGTTCCTTGCCGTACCAAATTATAATAATTCTTGCTTTCCCTGTCAATCAAAGAATAAAGTACTTAATGAGTATTTATCAGATGTAAGACACAGTGATAAGCAATATGCTATATACAGAGAATAATTGCAGAGCCTCAAATTATTATCTTTAAGAAGTGTATAATTTAGAGAGAGACACAGACATGCACACCTGAGAAGTTATATAAGGAAATTTTCATAACACTGTATAATTTGAATGTATCCAGAAAGTTTTCATCTTAAGGTCAGTCTGAGGACATTATTACATCACACACACACACACACACACACACACACGCACGCACACACACAACCCTGTTGAAGGTTCTTATTAAAGGCTTTTGAGGGTGGATGCCAGAAAACACGAGTGGAAATTACATCTCACATCCTAAAGTAAAATTTTATAAACATCTCCTTGGAGTGCCAAAACAGGTTTCGCTCAGTGGATAGAGCGTCGGCCTGCGGACTGAAGGGTCCCAGGTTTGATTCCGGGCAAGGGCATGTGCCTTGGTTGCCGGCCCATCCCAGGTGGGGGGAGGGGGAGTGCAGGAGGCAGCTGATAGATGTTTCTCTCATCGATGTTTCTGACTCTCTATCCCTCTCTCTTCCTCTCTGTAAAAATCAATTTAAAAAATCCTCTTAGAGCATTTTTTGTCTTTTCCCAATTTATTACTTCCATAGCTTCCATCCATGCCTCTCCTCATCCTTTCCCTCTCTGCCCCCTTGCATCCTCCTCTCTGAGGCTCCGTGCTGATGGTGCTCTCCCATCTCTCCAGGTTCTCCCGAGTCTGGTCAAACAAAGAATGGGAAGGAGAAAGAGTTTGTAAATTCCCATGATTTTATGTGCTCTAGTCACAAATAAAACTATTCAAAAGTATAAGGAATATTTGAAACCAGAGGTAAAGAGTTGGAAGCTTTAAATTCAGGGGGAATTGAAAAGACACAAAGAGCATTTGGGGGTGGGAGCGTTTTAAGGAGACAGAGCAGGGAGGAGAAGGTCTTAGGATAGAGAGACGGACTGGCCAGTGGGTGCTTCACTCACTTATTATATCGGAAGGCTCAGAGGTGAGCTTATGGTCACCCCGTGCTGCAGGTGTATGCAGATAACCATCTCTTGCTTAACTTATGATCATCAAAGTGAGCCTTAGTCCATGACCACTGTGTCCTCTCCCCAAAGAGGAGGAGACCGAGTAAAGGACAGACAGACTTTAAGGACATCCCCAAGTCAATATAGAAGTAGGGTCATAACTCAGATATCTGGATCCTAAGCAGGGACCCAGCTGCCATTGCATTTAGTGGAAGCATTTTTTCAAATAGTTCTAGGAGGACAATGTATTTGGAGGAGAGACAAGCATGGGTTTCCTTGGCTGTTCACAGTTTTATGCATGAACCTTAACAATGGGTGGGAGAGTGGCACTGCCAGGCTCTCAGGTCCCAAAGGTCAGCTGCCACACCCACTGCCACTGTTTGTATTCCTTGTGCCAACCATCTAGAGGGATTTTTAGAACCGTTCTTCCTCTTCTTATCAATGCAGACTCAAATGACAGGTGCAGGAGGCAATTCAGCAGTAGAGTCTATTGTTGGCAACTTTGCATAGTTTCTGGCTTGAGAATCCTCAGCCTCCTCCTCCTCCAACCTGGCTGATAAGTACAGGAGTCTTGCTCTGCCATTATGAGTCATTATCCAGACCCAAAGTCACTCCAGTGATTCTCACACTTGTCTGTGTTTCTGTGGCGATAGAGCTGTCAGCTTGGGACACAGGGAGTCCGAAGTATTAGGGAATCACAGTATGAAGTCATTAAGTTAACCGGCAATCTGATTCCTTCACGTTCAGGCCTGAACATCTCTGATAATCTAAATGGCTTCTTTCCTGCTAACAATCAGCCAGCAAGTGCGCTCACTCTCTGACAGTATCAAAGGCACTGAATCATTCGACCGAATCTCATCAGGGATCCAGGAATGTTTGGCTCATCTGGGTTCTTGACAACTTCTCCCCTCATCCACCAGAGCTCTGTCTGGCCACGTGACCCTGAGGAATTTATTCACTACCTCCTGAACTTCAGTTTTGTAAGGTTTTAGTTGAGTTAAGGTTATAGTCCATGTCTCCTCAGACAGTTCTGAGCACCCAGATTAGCCAGTACTTATGAAATTTTTCTTTTATTGATACCTTTTGTCCAATATTTCATATCTTATTCATTATTAATAACACTAGAGGCCTGGTGCACAAAATTCGTGCACAGTGGTGGGGGTTGTCCCTCAGCCTAGCCTGCACCCTCTCCAATCTGGGACCCCTCAGAGGATGTGTGACTGCCAGGTTAGGCCCAATTTCACAGGGGCTGCTGGCTCCTAACTACTCTGCCTGCCAGCCTGATAGTCCCCTAACTGCTCTCCTGCCAGCATAATCGCCCCCAACTGCCTTCCCCTGCAGGGCTGAGGGGACTGGGGGATTGAGGCTGCACGAGGCAGGGTTGAGGGGACAGGGCACCGCCATTTTGTGGCTATGGGCACTGCCATCTTCTGAGGGCATGACAGACAATTAGCATATTCCCTCTTTATTGGCTGTGAGTGCCACCATCTTGTGAGGGCATGATGGTCAATTATCATATCCCCTCTTTATTAGATAGGATAATGACATTATTATGTTATTCATTTTGATGTCATATTTATATATTATAGCCTCTTTGCAGTTCTATTTGAAGTAAATATGTTTTCCAAGGGTTAATTTTATTACTGCTTTTAAGTTATAATACTGTTTTTATTTTTATTTTATAAAACTTTCCAGTGGAGTTTTGAATTTCAACAGAACAGTGAGCAGCTAAGTGTCAAGACGGGGTCACCTGGGGAGCAGTGCACACCGCTTGATGCTGGGTGTACAGGACACTGTTGGCAATGCCTCGCTGGCTTGACAAACCAGCTTTTCCAGGCAGGCAGGAAGAAGCCACGCTGAGCCCCACCGACCACTGCAAACCATCCCAGCGTTGGCTTTTGCGCCGCCTGCACCCTGGACGCGGCTGGAGCAGTGGGTGCCTGTGGGACAGGCAGGCGGCTTGCTGCCTGCGTGACCTTGAGCAGATGAAATAACCTTCCTGTGCCAGTTTTTTCCTCTGGGAAATGAGGATAGCAAAAGTAAAAGTACCCACTATGCAGAGCTGCTGTGAGAATGAAGGAATTCAATGAGTAGAAAGGGCTACATTTATTATTATTATTATTATTATTAATGATTATTATTACCAGCAGCAGCAGTGGTGGCAGTTACCAAGTCCACTGCTCCTTCCTGAGGGGTCTCCATGAGAAGGCAAGGACTCTCTGAAACTCCAGGTCACATCTCTGTCTTCCTGACTGTGCATCATGTAGCCCGACCTTTCTGGAGAAGTCTCCTGGTGCCAGGCCTGAGACAGATGGTGACTCTCTCCATACATAGACGGGGACTCTGCTATTTTTGCTTTCCTGAAGGGACAGAGATCGCCCTCGCCGCAGTGCAGGGATGATGTCCAGCTCCGAGGAGAACAGCCTGGCGGCTGAGCAGAGGAGCTGGTGTTCAGGAGAGGAAGCTTTGTCAGCTTTCTGTTTGCAGGAGAGGGAACCGGGAAGGCAGGGAAGAGGGGAGGGAAAGGGACTCAGTGTTTCTCCTTCCACCTTGAGAAGCTGACCTCACTGACCCACACACAGTCTGGCCCGGTGGCCTTTCAGTGCAGCCCTGCTATGGACATTTGGTCCCTGTAACTTTAAACAAGTATTTCCAAGGAACAAGGTGACTTTGTCTCCCCCCTCCTCCCCCCCCCACACACACCCATTCTTCCTCTTCTACCATGCGAGCTGGGAGGTGAGCGGGATTCGGAGAAAAGAGCATTGTTCTTAACCCTGTTTCACCGCTCTAAGACTGAGAAGGAAAATAGGGAAAGGAAAACAGGAATTACTGTCTCCTCTGGTTTTTCTTTTAAAATATAAAAGTAACCCTGAAACTATTATATGATGAAGACCAGCGGTCGGCAACCAGTGAACCTCGGACCACTGGTGGTCCATGAGGTCCGAAAGGTTGGCGACCACTGATCCAGATGACAGACACCACATAATTTATTTCTTCCCACATGAAAATCCTATTAATAAAGAGCTAATATGCTAATTAGACCGAACAGCAGAACAACTGTCCGGACGACCTTCTAGATGAAGCTGGGCTGTGAGGGCCGAGCCCCTTGCACAAATTTTGTGCATTGGGCCTCTAGTTTTAAATAAAAGATCTGTTTTTTCTAATCTCTAGCAGCAGTGAACTGTTGTCATTCCTGAAAATAGGAAGAGCAGGACCAAAAGGGTTAATCTGCCTGACTTTGCCTTTTCAAGGTTGACTGTCAAGTTCTTGGCTCTCTATCCAGAGTATAGCTTAGGGCATTGCTGCCCAACAGAATTTTCTGCAAGGGTGGAAGTGATGAATAAGATGTGCTGAGTGTATGGCAGCCACTAGCATGGGTAGCTCTTGAGCACTGCAAGTGGAGTTACTGTGATTGTGGGACTGGGTTATTTAATTTAAAGTTAACTCATTAAATGAAAATGAATGTAAGACTTTTAGATTTTTAGCTAATTAAACTTAAATAGCCACTGTACTGGATGAGGGTGGGAGCAATGTCATAACAACTGCAAGTGGCACCCACAAATGCTGGTTGAATGCGTATTATCCACCCAAGAGGGGAAACGGACTCAAAATTCTGAGGAGCAATTTTTGTCTTCCACAGAAACCTCGGAAGAAGAAAATATTCAAAATTTATGTTTTTTTAATATTTGGGATGACAATTTTGCTTCATTTTTCTGCCATGAGAATAGTGGTCTTCTTTCTTAAATAGGAAAGAAGTCAAAGACCACATTAGAACACAAAAGTATGTTATCTCCTGGCATAAGTAATATTTCTACCTAGAAACCCTTCCTTCAAGTCCCAATTCCAGGGTAGGATAATTTATTCTAGGATGGTCAGACCTCCAGTATGAGAGCATTAGGAATGAGCACTGGAGTGGTCATAAGGCTGCTGCCAGTGGCCAGAGAGCCTGAGGGAAATGTGCAGATGGCCAAGGACAGCAACTGCAGCAATGATATCTCTCAGGTCAAGGATAGCAGGTCCTTATGACATAAAGCTGGAGCATGAAGTAGGTGCAAAGTGTGGTCAGAGAACCCCTGAAACCAACAAACAAGAATAGGGTCAACCCAAGGACAGTGAGGACAAGTACGAAGGACTCACACTTGGGTTTGGACCCAGAAGATCACATCCCTACTGTGGAGGGACTGTTAATCATACTTGAACACCTACTATGCGTGGGGGATGTTGCACACATTATTAAGACTATAAGGCAGGTGATATTATTCTCATCTCATGAATGAAGAATTAACTTAGAGTGATGGAAACAATACTCCCCTGACTCAGCTCCCTACTCCTTTTTGAGCTTCCTTTTGAAATCTTTTTTCTCTACTGGATCTATAAATGTTGGAATTCAGGGTGCCCTTCTCTTCTCATCCTTTACTCACTCAGCACAGTGTTAACTACTCTCCGGGGACCTCACAATTTCCTCTCCAGCCTGAATCTCTCCTATTCAAGGAATGAAAACCTTAACCAGAAGAATGGACAAGGAAGGAATCCACAGACATTAATATTACATTGCTGATTTCTCAATTAGAAAAGCAGGAGAACAGATAATGATTTATAGAACTGCTTCTAATTTAACCAATTAGATGAAAATTGATAAACAATTAACTAGCTCAATAACAAAAATGGGAGAAAACATAAAATTAAAAATAAGAAAATAATGTAAGAAACCACTTTGCTCAAAGCTATGTCGGCCCTTCTGAAAACCTAAATGAAAAATAAAAAATGTCAGGAAAATATTTATTATAAAATTTTTCACTATAAGAGACTATAATAACTGGGGTTACCAGTCTTAGCAAATAGAAAAATAGGATCTCACTTAAATTTGAATTTCAGGTAAATAAGAATTATTTTTAGTATCTCCCATTAAATATTTGGGATACTTATACTAAAATATCACTGGTTGTTTTTCTGAAATTTAGTTTTAAAATTTAAATGTCCTGTATTTTATCTGACAGCTCTGCTAAAACCAATAAATTATCTTGGAGATATGTGAAGAACTTGTCAAAGGCTGGAAAAGCATCATGGTAAGATGTTTTCAGGTGAATGGTAAGAACTGAATTCAAAGGATATTTTAAATTCTCCTTAAACTATTCCAAAGTATAAAAAATTAACACTCCTAAATTATTTTTATTAAGTTGAAATACCCTGAAATTAAAATCTGATGATAGTAAAAAACAACAGTTGTGGACACATCTGTTAGGAATATCCATGACCAAACCTTATTAGTGACATTAGCAGATATAGGTGAATGATATTTTTCCTTAAAATTGACTGACTTTTAATGATAAAAGTAACTGAAGAAATTTATAAAAAATGATTTTACCAAGTTTTCTGTATTTTTTCCTTTTTAACATGCTTATTTATATTATGTACATAATTCTAAGTTATGTCATTTATATAATAGATATTACTTTCTGGAATAATCTGGAATTAAAACTCATTATTTTGAAAGCCCTTGTAATGCTATTAGATAAGAGAAAAATATGAGGCATCAATCCTTCAACCGAGGACACAAAATTATGACTATTTTTAGACAATGTACTTGTCTACATAGAAAATGAAAAAGAATCAATGTGAGGGAATTTCATTAGCAACAGATAATTCAGTTAAGTGGACTGGTTTCAAAATTCTTATCCACATTCAGTAGCATTTCAATAAACAAACAGTATTTAGCTATCTATACTAATAAAAGGGTAATATGCTAATTAGACTGGGAGACCTTCTGGATGTCCTTATGAACAAAACCATGGTGGCAGGGCTGAGACAGAGGCAGTTAGGGGTGATCACATTAGGAGGGAAGGGCATTTGGGGGTGATCAGCCCAGAGAAGGGAGGTTGGGGGGAGCAGGCCAGTAGGGAGGACAGTTGAGGGAGAGCAGGCCAGGGGCGGGGGCAGTTGGGGGTGATCAGGTTGGCAGGGGGGGTGTAGTTGGTGGTGAGAAGGCTGGAGGGGGGGCAGTTGGGGATGAGCAGGCTGGTAGGCAGGTGAGCAGTTAGGAGCCAGCAGTCCCAGATTGTGAGAGGGATGTCTGACTGCCTGTTTAGGCCAGATCCCTGTGGGCCTTAACTGGCAGTTGGACATCCCCCAAGGGGTCGCAGATTGTAAAGAGTGCAGGCAGGGCTGAAGGATGCGGCCCCCCCTCATGCATGAATTTCATGCACTGAGCCACTAGTTCAATATAATAAGACAAAATCTCTCATTTATAATAGTAAAAACTAGAACACTTCCTGGCCTGTGTGGCAGGATTTGTTGGAGCATCATCCTGTACACTGAAAGGTGGTGGTCAGGGCACGTACCCAGGTTTGATCCTAGTCAGGGTGCATGCAGAATGTAGCAGATGAATGTTTCTCTCTCCCTCCCTCTCTCTAAACAAACAAACAAACAAAACAAAACAAAAAAACACAAAAAACATCTAGGTATATAAAAGACCTAGGCTTTTTTCAAACTAACACTTTCTTGAAGGACATAAAATTGGATAAATGAAAAGACCTATCATATTCCTCTTAGGAAGATTCAATCTTGTAAACACATCTATTTACCATAAATTCATGCATAGATCCAATGTCATCTTCAGTATACCAACAGTAACTTTCATAACTTGGCAACATAATATTAATATTATCTGGAAACATAAACTATATTGATTCCTGCCTAACACTTTGGGGGAAGATACTCATGATACTGTTTACCATGTTTCCCTCTACAAAACAGAAGTGAGGGATAAGGATTTGAGCCAGTGACTTACTTTTTATTTTATAACCAACTATCCTATTTAAATTTTCACTAGGTGCACATATTACTTATGTGATTAAAATAGCAGTTGTTTATTTTAAAAGAACATTTCCAGTTACGTAAAGTAGTGAAGGCTAACTCTCCTGGCTCTGTAGACTCACTCAGGAAGCTCTGACAGCACACAGTGCTCAGACGTCACCTCCGATTTGTGCGCACTTGGTCTGGGGTAGGACCCAGGCTCTGGTATTTTTAAAAAAGCTCCAAATGAGCCTCATGTGTAGTCAGGGCTCAGAGTCCCTGGGATTAGGACCAGCATGCAATGCAGCTATGTGCATGTATGTACCAAGTTGTGATCCAAGGCATATCTCTTTCTGTGGGACGCAATAAAAACCATGATCCAACAATTCAAGTTATGTTCTATTTTTATTTTCAGATCTTTCTCAAAGTTGAGAAAGCTATGAAGTTGCTTCTGATGATGGGTGTGTGTAATGACTTATTGTCTACAGAAGATGGAAAATGAAGGCAAAAAGGATTTTTGGGAACATTTTTTTTAACCAGCTCAATACTATTAAAAAATAGAGTATGTAATATTGAGTTTAAGGTTTTTTAATCAGTGAGTCCTTTTTTATTTATTTCCTTCTGAAGGAAGATATTACAATCATCCGCACATAATATAGATTAAATTGTGAAACAAGTTTCTGTCAGTCCCAGTTTTCTAAGAGTGAGCACAAATTTCAAATGACTCTTCAAGTTTCAGACAGCTACCCAGACATTCAAATCCAGATTTTGAATAACTGCTGTGGACTCTTCAGTTTAAGAGAGCTTTCCCAGAGCTAAATGAATAAATAGCACTTTTCTTAAAACTGTGCATCTAGAAGTCTTTCCACCTTTTTATCAGACATGTTTCATCATTCAGTATGGCACTAACAAATCACATTATTAACCTTTTGCTGTGAGAATTATTAGTTGAATAATTTTTTTTTGCATGGCAGGATTACCAAGCATAGAGATGTGAAAAATATTCATATTTAAAATTCTTATATATGTCTAATAAATATTAGAAAATGACTGAGCTAAAATTAATGTACCTGGCAGTGTTTACAATTACCTGCCTGATGATAATTTTACTTAATCACATTAGAAGTATCTTTGATTACTTTGGGTTAATGCTATTTAGAATCTGGAGGTAAAAAGAAGTCCAGACATTTCCAGGTAACAGATTTTTAAATTGCTAACATCAAATTGGTTCTCAAAATAATATTCCCACTTTTGAGCCAGCCAGTTTGCAACATGTACTGAGAGGCACCTCTGTGTTAAGGATTGCTCTAGGTCCCTGTAGACCATCTCTGCAGCTTACGATGGCAGAGCAAGATCTAGAAAGAATCCCAGCAACACCTGTGCAGGAATGTGTCATGTGAATCACACCTACATGCCAGGAGATTCCCTCCATTGGTACCACCTGACCAAATCTACGCGATTAGTAAACCAGCAAGGTCACGTTTCCATTACCTGAGACCCGAGACTTTTGTCCCCTTATCTCCTCCTATTCATCTTCGTATTTTTATGCTTATGGTTTATTCTCTGTCTCCACCACTTGAGTTTAAGCTCTACAAAAAGATATTTTTATTTCTTTATCCACAGGCGCATTCTAAATACCTGGCACATACTGGGCTCTCAATAAATATTTGTTGAATGAATAGATTTCTAATTTTCAAATGGACAACAATAAGGATATTTGCTCTGGTGAATTTGCTGATTCATTTGAAGAAAATTCCCAAACCAATATGGATGCGTATCTGTGATATATTTCCTTCTACTCATAGAATTAACTTTCCCAGCCTAAAAGGCACAGGGGGGGGGGGGGGGGGAATCTATTCCTAAAAAGAAAATTAAATGAAAAGAGTAAAAAATGTCAGCTATTTGTTCTGGAGGATAACTTTAAAAATCGGTTGAAAGTGAAAGAAAAAGAATCCATCACCAACATCAAGTAACCTGTCTGTGTTTTCTTTTAATAAACTGATTTTTGACTGGCTTAACTTTCTTTTTTGTTGGAGAGGCCAGGCCAAATGAAATTCGAATTGGTTCTCTTTGGTCAGAACAAAACTAAACAAAGCCAAGTCCTCATTGCCTTGCAAAGCCAAGTGTCAGAGCATTCCCTCACCTCCAATCATGGGACAGTTTATAGAGAAGCAGCCGCCTCCGCGGAAGCTCCCCTTAACTAGTTGACAAAGAATCTCAGGCATCTTGGAGAACCGATCCTGTGAACACTTTTTATTTCTTTATTTTTTTAAAAAATGAGACTTTTCCTACTAAGAGACCTTTGAGACCCAGCATTACACAGTAAAATACAGGCTCCTGTGTTTCCAAACAGTCCCTGTGGTATTTAATACAATTGCCATCAGTTGCAGTCCAAGGATGGAGAAAATGCACTGTGGGAACACCTGGATATAACCAGGGATTTCTCAGCACTTCATGCTCTTCCTGCATCAATTTGCCTTGATATCTATGTTCCTCAAGCAAAGGGAAAACAATCTAATTTCAAATTGAAGTAAATGGGGGAATTGATGGGTGTTGCCTTGCAGGTAAAACTGCACACTGATCTGATCCCAAGAAATAGAACTATTTGGAGGAGCAATTCTTAATATTTTAAACTTAGTCTCATTTCTGCACCTTTTGCTTTCCATTATTTATTTAATGGTGGTTCTTTTTTTTCTTTTAACCCCACAAATCCTTTTGTCTCACTTTTCTTCATCTCTATGTAATTCCTATCACCAAACAGCAAACAGTGATTTGGATAGCAAAGCTTTGTCCCTCATACTCTGCGGTCTATATGGGAAGGACCAGGCCATGGTCACCGTGCCCAGGTCCTCTGCTCTCATCATTTAAGAGCAGCTGAGTCTTCATGGCTACTGTTTGGTTCTCTGGACTTCCTGGGCATCCCAGCCTGGGAATTTGGGTACCGGACATTCAGGAGCTTCCTCCAGCCCGCAGGTCCCAGGCCAGCCAAGGTGGTTGCCAGTGGGGACCCTACCAATCACCCAGCCGGTCACCCCACAGATTGGCCCTGACCGCCAGCCAGGCCTAGGGACCCTACCGATGCACAAATTTCATGCACCAGGCCTCTAGTTTATTTATAAGAGAGAATATTAAGAATATATTCATAGGAACACTTCACATGCAAGAGTATATTTTTCAGTCCTGGGAGTTATAGAGACAAACTGAACGTTCTTTAAAATGATATGAAGCAAAACATAATACAATCAAAACTCAATACTTCAAAAAAAAAATGAGTAAATGTGGCAAGTTGTCTGTTTGCTGGGTAGTGAAGAAATATCTTCTAGATTAGGCACTGAGTAGGCACAGGCCTTGGGATTCAAGCCTGGGCCCCACTGCAAAAAGTACTTTCCCCTGCACTTCCAGCTTCCCACCCTCACTCAGCAGATGGGGATTCCACAGACAAAGGTGACTTGACCACGAGATCCCAGGGGTGTTTGGGAGTTGGCACTCAGCCAGGGAAAGATGTCACAACCCATGGCCCACGTTAACAAGGAGATGGCTCCTGCACTGTCATTCCTGGAATGTGTTCAGGATGTGGGTTATATAAGGTCAGCACCTAATCACAGAGGGAGAAAACAGATGTTTAGAGCTGTGGAGGTTAGATTTTTCTTGGAATGCACTTGTTGTTGGAAATGAGAGAAGTTTATTTCTGCAAAAATTATCTGAAATTACAGGCATTTAAATACTGTGGCCTCAGAAGTTTTCAGCTCCTTTAGAATTCTTGCTAATAGATGACTTTCCAGTATCATGATGTGTACTTAACATGTGTTGTACAAATGATATTTTGGGGAAACTGTTTCTAATAACCTAGAAGTTTGTTTTGCTTTGTCCCTCATGTTCATAGAGGAAAAGAGGAGAAGAAGAAAAGGCTGAGGCTGGTACCTAGAAGCTGCCAAGGCCTTCACATCATCTGGGCATTTCAGGATGCTGCCTGAGGGTGGTAGGGGTCCTCCTGGCAGAGCGAAAGATTTTAAATCATGATGGCTCAGCCTTTCTAGCGAGCCCGGGGAGAGGAAAAGGACCTGGTTAGCATGGACTTTGGGTATGGGAGAGCTGAATCAGGGCAACCAAGGCCCCAAGTGCTCCTGGGCCCCTCACACATAGCCACACTAAGAAGAGTGGGCTCCTGGGGTTAGGTTTGATGAAAACTCACTGGGTTTGCATGTGGGAATTTTCTGAAAGAATGTTCAAGAAAAGGACTGTTGTTGCTGTTTCTTCCTGACACTTATTTAACAGCTACATTAGGTGTCAGGCACCGTACACATGTGTTTTCGGTTACATTGACGTGCATTAATTGTACATGGCAAAATACAATTTAAAAAACCCCTTGGGGTAGGAATTATTTTCTTTTACAGATAAGTTATACTTGTTTAGGAAGTTGCAGAACTGAGATTTGGATTAGTTTGATTGGTTTGTTTTATCCACTGATGCAACAAATGACTTACCATGTGCTGATTAAATGCTAAATGCTTAAGAGATGACAAGAAGGTCATGGTCTTTGTCCTCACAGACCTGTGGACTAGTGGGGAGAGAGAAGCAAGTAATAACAATGAGGAGTGAGGAGCAATGTGATGGGGAGGCTCAGCTGCTGTGGGGCCGTCAGTGGGAACCTACAGTCAAGATGTAAGAAAGTCTGTGAAGAAGGGGAGAGGGAATGGGAGAGACCACTCAGAGGGATCAGCATATACCAAGAGAAAGGTAGAGGCAGGACGTGGCCAGCTGTGAATGCCTTCAGGTGCTGGGGCCACAGAAGGAGCTCTTGTCTCTATGTTCAGCGATGTCCTGTGGGCCAGAAATTGACACGGTTTCATTTTCCTGGCTTGAGCAGCTATTGTGATGATGGTATTGTCCACTAACATGAGGAATACTCGGGTGGGGCCATCTGAGTTGCCTTTTGAGTATGTCCAGGTTGAGGTATTGGGTGACAAAATGAGGCAGTCCAGAGAGCAGGTAGACACTGGATCATACTTTCTCTCTAATCACATTATCTTCTAGGAACCCAATAGTTCAGCCTTAATTTGGCTCCATATTATCTGTTCTGTATTGGGTCCTTCTGTTGAAATGACAGGTATTAAATATACAAAACCAAACCTCATGTTTTCCATGAGCCTCTACAATGAGAAATTTTGAGTTTTTAAAATTAAACTTTCAAGTTATTAACAGCTAAAAATATGTCCCTAAGGAAACATATCCCAATTACTCAAAAATGGCAACCCCTTGGCTGGCTAAAGCATGCGGCAAGACCTTTATCCATCCAAGGCTGTAAGACAGCAGCCTCCAGGTATGGCCTGGAAAAGGTTATATCAACAGATTCAGGCAGAGAGGTGAAGGTTTCATTTTATCCATTTATTATCATTTAAAATATATTAAAATTTGAACATAGAGAAGCAAGAATTTTAATTGGACATGGCAGTGTACAGAATAAAACAAAACAAAGGTCCACAGAAACAAAAACTTACATCTACCAATAATTTATTAAAATTCCATTTGAGTGAGGATCTAAAGAAATGTAATATTTGCAACACCTCTTAGAAAACATTTTTTCAGCGACCTACAATTGGAGAAACTCTTCTTAAACCATAAGACTCTAAATAAAGCAAATGAGTATGGTCTGACCACTTCTCTCCTCTGCCACTAAGAAAGCCAGTGGCACTCCACTCCCAGGGGGGCCTCTGCAGCTCTGACTATAGGTGTGTGTCAGCGTCAGCGAAGAGTTGCTGTGTTTAAAACAGTGGGACTGGGTCCCCGTGGGTAACTTAAGTCTCAGGTACACTAACACAAAACAAATAAAGTCTGATAAATCAGAAGTGTTCAAACAAATAATAGATAGCAAGAGCCCTCATCAGAGGTCCCCCCTCCCTCCTAGTGGCCTGACCTTATAAAGGTGCACCCAAGGCCCACATGTACCACACTCCTCATCGCACATCAGCCAGACTGCAGGGCAAACTGGTTCTCCTGAGGCCCCTCAGAGGGGCAGCCGGGAGGCCTTAGGTGCAGGTGGGCATCTGGCCCACTAGCTAATGCCGGTGTCAGGACAAGCCTCCCTGCGGCCTCACACACAGCTGTAGGGACTGCTGGTGGGGGATCTGCAGGAGGGCCTCCCCAGCTTCTGCTCAGTGTGGGTGCTGTTTTCATGCTACTCCTTGGAGCCCAACCAAGAAATGGTTAATGGAACAAAAAAAGAATTAACAAATCATGAAAACATGTGCTTATTATTATTATTTTTTAAGACACACATTCCTGAGTAAAGTACACAAAATCTCATGAAATCTGTTTAAAGCACCAGCCTCTGTCTCTCAGATTCACTGCACCCAGATGGCAAGCCCGAGCCAAGCTCAGACGTTCTGGTGAAAACAGGGAATGGCTTCTTTAATGGCAAGGGAGATGAATAAAGGTGTATGTGTGGGTTTCTTTGGTCTGTTTGGGGCAAGACATCAGAGCTGAAAGGACCTGCTGAAGGTAAAAACATTCACAGACCTGGGCCTCTGTGTCACCACACTGGCCAGTCATCAAAACCCTCTACACGTATAAGCCACAGCCAGTTAAAAGGCCCAGATTAAATATGGATATGACCCTGGGGACATTAAAATCAATCAGCGTGGGCCACCTTTATCGCTGAAAGATCTGGGCCACAGTGCAGCGGCCCAGGTGGTGCGTTTAGCCCCTGACTCCTGGGCCGGAGACAGCCTCTCCCTCAGTGAGGTCCTGGGAATTCCTGAACAGGAGGACAGAATGATAGATCTTCAGCGCCGGGCCCAGTTTGATCTTCAGCACCGTGACGATGTCTGTCTGCGACAGGAGCAGGAAGGCTTTGCCATCAATCTGCTGCATGTGGATACATAGACAGGAGTGAAAGGAAAGCCTGTCACCCTGGTGTCTCCGGGGCTGAGCTGCTCTAGCTGACCCCGAGGCCTCCCTGCTGAGCTCAGAGCGGGGAGAGGGATGGCAGCCCTCACAAGCCTAGTCCCCGCCATCGCTCAGCTCATTTCTCCCAGGACTCTGAAGCGAAGTCCAATGAAAAAGGTGTTCACTCTGCTAAATATGAATTCAGTATACACTAACTGCTCCCAAGCTAAATTTCTATTGTTACATATAACATAGCTTGGCCTGAATTTGTATCAAGAGCCTTAAAAATAACCCACTTTCATCCACCACGTAAAACTCCAGGAATATTCCCTGAGAGAACAATGGGCAGTGCCTGCACCCTACTGTTATTTGTAATAATGAATTATTGAAAACAGCCCAGCATCTCAGAAATAGTAGAAGTAAATAAATCCCGGTCTCACATAGGATGCAGTACTAGGCAGTTACCAAAATTCATGTCTCAAAGAAACAATGACTTGGGAAATTTTTCATGAACTATTAACATAAAACACGATATGATGATACAGAAAGATCTGTTTCACTTGTAACATTAAGTGTGCATGACCGCCATGTATACATGTCCAGAGTTAAACTACTTAAAATCTTGGTACCAAATGTTAAGGAAGTTACCTTTGGCTGGTGAAATAGTGGTTGGTTTATATTTTCTCATTTTAACTATTCTGTATTTTATTTTTTTCAATGGTAAATGCTATAATAAACAGAAATACATATAAAATAAATGTTTTATTCAGTAGCTTTAAAGCATGCTGTGGTCTGAGATGTCAAAGCTTTTCTGAGATTCACATGATGGCAAGTGTCCTCTGTGCAGGCTGTCTCCCCTCAGCTATCAGAGGCCCCAGTATGGCCTCAGAGGCAGTGGTTTGCCCACACCCAGCTAACCCAGTTACACGGGCTGCTCAGAGTGAGTCCTGGCCCCAGACACAAAAGGACAGCCTGAAATGGTTTTCTATGGTAACACCTTCCCATGAAGCCAGCTGAGTGGCTCCACCTTTTGTAATTAATGATACGAACCCTAGGTATTAATGTCTCACAGAGGAAGATGGGATTGCCCAGGGACCTCTGGTGAGGGTTAAAGTTCTAAGAGCTTTGAAAAGCTTCCTGTGTATGGAGAACTGTCCACCTGAAGAACGGAGCACCTGCCCCACAGGGTAGGAAGTAGAGAGAAGCGCTCTCCATGCCCTGTCCTGGGCTGGGCTCCAGCATTTCCAAGCAACAGCTCCTGGCCAAATAGTCACTTGTTCTGAGTATCAGGTAATGATGGTGATGGTGATAATAACAGCTATATCCAAATCTCTTCTATGTGCTTGATCTTCTAACAACCCCATAAGGTGGGTAAGAAAAGCTAGCTAATGAGCCTAATGACTTGCCTGAGGTCACACAGTTGAGAGAGAGAGAGAGAGAGAGAGAGAGAGAGAGAGAGAGAGAGAATAAGAGAGAGAGAGAGAGAGAATATGAAGATGTTGGGCTTCCCGGCAGGGCTCCTTGGCCTCCAGAGAAGACCTGCTGGTCTAACCACCACCCCTTATTAAGCCCCAACTGTGGGGCAAGAGCGGGCTGGGTCCTGTAAACATCCTGGTCCTCATCCTTAAAGGGCCGCTTCAGGACTCTGTGTTTGCAGAGGGGGTGAGTGATGTGCTCACGATGACACTGCTGGTCAAAGCCCCAAGCCCAAATGACCTGACCTGCAGACTTGTGGGCATGGTGGGCCTTGGGTGTTGTTCAATGCAGAGAGTGGCCCGTTAAGTGTGAGGCTGGGCCACCTATGCCTATGCTGTGCTGGGCTGAGGCAGAACCAGGTGTCCATTGGCAGCTGCCCGGACTGAGACTCTAGTGGCCCTGATGCTGAGTTTCCTAAAAATACAGGGCTCACTGGGCTCTGAGGCGTCCAGGACCCCAAACTCAAGGAGTGCTTCCCCTGAGCCATGCGGGCTCTGATGTCTCAAGAGAGAGTGTGTGTGTTGCACCTCAGAGTCCCCAGGAATAGTGCTCTTGGAGAATTCTATAGCAATGCTGGAGGCTCTGGAACCTGGTGGATATGGGCTGCACCCTGACTGCTTTCCTCCCTGCGCCTTGGGTTCTGCACTGGTGAGCTGCCCTGTAGAGCTGTGAGGACCCCAGGAGGACAGCTGCTGCTCAGGGAGGGCACAGGGCCAGACACAGACAAGCCCCCGATGCACAATAGCTAGCATTGCTACCTACACTACTGCTCTGCAGCTGGCCTGGTCTCTCCAGGGGCCCTGGAGCTATGGATAGCAATTCCAGGACAAATGGTAAGCAGTTGGTATATTCGGACTGAGAAGGAGGAAGAGACTCCCTACAGAAAGATTTCGTGGCTTCTCTGAATTCCTTCTGAAACAGGCCAAGCACAAAACACACAGGATGGTCACTCACTCAAGAGCAGACCAGCCCCTCACTCCGGGGGCAGGCACATGTGGGATCCCTCCCTGCCCTGGGGTAGCCTAGAGCCGCAGTGCAGAGGCTTCTGGACTCGAGTATCAACCCCGTGCTCAAGTAGCCCACCGGCTCCGCAGGCTGTGAGCCCAGCACCACAGCAGACACCCCAAGCCAGACAGGCTGCCTGCACAGCTGCGGCTCTTTCCCGCCGGGACCCCCATCGCCAGCCTCCCAAACTGCTCTCATTTCCACAGAAGGAAATGGAAACAAGGCCCTCTGGGTCTAGAAGCATAAAACAGATATATAATTGGACATTTCTTACCTCTTCCTTGAAGCACTTTGCATGCTCTTCACAGCCCAGGAGAGACTGTACGAACTCAGTCACCTGCAGCCAGGAAGAAAGCCAGACTTGAAACATAACCTGAGGTCATTTCTTGGGTGATAGAAATTCAACATTGGATGAAAATATACTTCAAATCCCTAAAACACTTGAAATTTAAATAATAACTATCAAGCCACATTAGCTTAGCTCCTCATATATCCTCAGATTTCCAGGCAGACATATGTGATGGCAGTGACAGTCTCCATCTGTGAGGGAATTTGGCATTCTAGAACCTTCTCCCATCTGCCCCTCCCACCCACCCTGTGGGGTAAGAGAGGGCAGGGGTGAGGGGCCTGGGCATGACACTTATCACAGCGGCCGTCAGAGAGGGGGATGCATCCAGCTGTCTCTTGGCAGACCGGAGGCCCAGGCCGTCTCATCCACCCGAGGGCCCACTTCCTCCCCAGGTGCGAGCCAACAACAGGGACTTGGGATCTATGCGAAGTGAATTCCCATGTAATACCTGAAACAGAAGCCGGAGGGGCCCAGTAACTTACTCAGGGTCATGCATGGCTGGTAAGTGCCAAAGATGGTTTTGGAGCTCCTGTTTTCTGATCCTTAACCCAGAGTTCTGGAAAATCAGTTTATTTGGTTCAATTTCCCAGCCTTACCTTTTCCTCCCTCTCCATCCATATGGCCTGAATTCCTTTTAATAAGACCTGGCTGTAAGCTCAGGAAGCCACTGAGTGTTCCCAAGCGATACTTTTGGGGGGTGATTGAGCAAACGTAATAAAGTATAGACCCCTGACAACCAGAATGACAACTGGGTGTGGCCACTCCTGGCACCTGCTGGAGCAGGGGGGCGAAGGCGAGCAGGAAAGCAAGGGCAAGTGAATCCAGGGAGGAGATGCTCCTAGGAGGAGCTGTCTCGCTGGTCTTGGCTTTATCTTTCTTTCTGGCTGGCTGCCCCTGGTGTGGATGAGCAGTGTGCATGCACACATGTCTCTCCTGTGTCTCGTGAGGAAGGCTCAGGAGAAAGGCTGGGCGTGCAGGGCTGTGCCGCGTGCTCTACAGTCTGACTCTGGGAGCACCTGCTTGCAGTTGGCACCCAGTAAGGTGTTCGTGGATCTTGGCCCCTCCCACACTGTGACGAGAACAGCAGCACCAGGATGGATTACCTCCAGCTTTCAGAGTGGCTGGGCCAACGCCACAAGGCGAACCTGACACCTGATGCCTGTGTCTGCATATAGAGCTGTCCCATCCACTCACATTCCATTTTGTCTGTGTAATAGGAATGTTCCAGAACATTTTTTAGGAGCAATCAGCATGTTGATGTCTACTTTCCTCACCTCTGATGCCACACGTATATTTTATGAGTTATTTACAAGCATCCCAAAGTGTTGAATGATAATTTAAAAAAAAAATCATCACAACCAGTCATTATGCTGCCACACAATGGCATCTTAAGCCTTAGGGCACTAGGAAGATATCAGTGGCCTCAACCTGGCTGCCTCCACTACTGCACCCAAGCGCCGAGGCTCTGGCAGTCCAGGCACCGAGCCCAGGTTGCTGCCAAGTTAGTACAGTTTGTGTTTGCTGGGTGGACTGGAAGCATGGAGCATGTGTTTGATATCTTCAGGGATCTGAGGGGAGCCCTGGCATACCGATGGTCACAGGGGCAGGTGACGGCAGGGCTTACAGTTTCTGGGGCTCAGGACACTGAGAGACGGTCCTTTCACCCCCTAGGCTGCTCTTCTGGCCCAGTCTGCCCCAGCCCCAGCTTCCTGTGAGGTTTCTGTGGGTGCTGGTAAGGCTGAGTGGAGCCCATGTGGAGCCTGAACTTCCAATGAGTTTAAGATTCGACTAGTGGCAGCAGGTAGCCAGAAAATGGCTAGTCAAGGACAACTTCCTAGTCACATGTGCATGGGCCAAGGTGCTAAAATCCATGAGAGGTGTGAGCTATGGGCTTCTAGAAGGGAGAGATGGTGTCTTGGGTGGAAACTCAGCAAACATAGCACAGAGAGGTGGTAGCTGAGCTGGCATGCTGGGTGCACGGTATTTCCACAGGGGTGACTCTGGGGGAGGGAAGGGACCTTGGCACTGAGCATCCCAGGACCAGGGCCACAGCAGGCACATGGCCTGCATGTCACTGAAGCAGAGTCGTTTGGCTATAGCTGAGAGCAGAGGGAAGAGACGGACAGGCAGAGAGGAGGCAGGGTTCCACACTGACCACACATTGGCTACAGGCAGAGTGAAGTTTGGAGATGTGGCCTCTTTAGGAACTTCTGCTCCCAGCTTGTGGCTGCATGTTATTGATGGCTTGGATAGGTTAATATGCCCTTTTTGGAGCAAACAAATGAAAAACAGGATCACATTCCTTCTTCTCAGTATTAGCCAAGAAATCACTGTCTATGGCAAGGCAGATTGGATTGTAAGTGGGCATAAATAATGTGTTAAACCAAAGAGCAAACACATCAGAGCTGCTGGCAAGGTGGCCCTGAGCTGGTATCAGTGCCCCTCTCTGTCCTGCCTCCTGCTCCATTTGGTCTGTCTTCCTCAGGCAGCAGGGCAGTGACACCTATTTGCTTTACCACATGCCTGAAATTCTGTCTTTTTCTAGAGAGATTGATTCTATTCAATCTGTTTTTCTTTTTCCAAAGTGAAGAACAAGTTCTATGAAATCTTTTGAGGCAGACTTTTCTAGCCACAATTTTTAAATATCCAAAGGCCGGGATCATTATTCAGGATCATTATTCAGTATTGTTAGTATTTAGTGCCCTAAGAAATTATACTTAACCTTTAATAGAAAGCCCATTTTGCTAAAATTTCTAAATGTAAACTGGTGAACTTCAATATACCCTGGGGTAGCATCAGAGTGTTTCCCCTCATTCTCTCAACAACTTTTCTTCTCTTCGTCAAGTTTTTGGTAGATGTGGGCAACGGCTCAGATGGATGGAAGTGACCTCCGAGGAAGAGGGAATGGCCCTCCATTTGCACTGGCCACAGTGGCTGGGTGGACCTGCCCACTTTCCCAGGAAAGGGCCACTCTGTTGGTGCTGATGTGGGTGACCCCGGCCGTGGGCTCAGGAAGCACACCTATGTGGAGGCTGACACGGTGGCTCCCTGAGTACCTGAGAGCATGCACCCCACGGCTAAAGGTCCAGCTGTTTTGGAAGGATGCTGAGTGAGTTCCCGCTCAGGATGACACAGCAGTTTGGAGAAGACTAAGAAGGATGAGTCTGCAGGCTCCTAGATGAGCCCATCACTGTGCCCAGCCATCTTCCCGCGACCTACTTTCCCTGGCGTCCTCCTGGAGCTCAGCAGGTCTTGTTCTCTTCATTATTGGGGATTCGGCTCCCCTAAATCTTTCCTAATGGAGGTGTTTGCTGTTTTGCTGAGTCTGTAACTGTGTACTTGACTGTACTGGCTCCAAGTCCACTGGGGACCATGTTTCCAGTCTGGGTCTCATTTTTTAACAGTGGAGTTGGTTATTCCCTCCCCCCACCCGTTTTTTAGTGCTGGTAGTATGAGGCTGCTATGCTTAGTTAGCAATACCCTGAATTTTTCAGAACACTCCCTCCTATGTAAAGATTGCTTTTAAGGCGACTGCCATCTTGTAAAATTAATTGGGCATTAAGGGAGCACTTACTTGAGAGGCTGGCGTGATTTATGTGTGCTGTTTTGTAAAGCATTTTTGAAAATAAGAAATACAACTATCCATATGTGACCCAAACATACCTGAGTCATACTTGTGGCTCTGATGTACATATAACAAGTTGCATCCAGCCCCTGTGTGCCCACAGACCCCTGGCTGGAGGGTATTGTGTAATGTTTACTTCCCATCACTCACTCACTCACTCACACACACATTTGCCAGACATCTACATTAGAGCAAGACATTTTGCTATAAAGATGATTTACTCCCTACTCTTAAACACTATATTCTTCTATAGAATATTTCAATGACCCAGATTAATAAATATACTTCACACTGATCTTGACCTCAGAGTGTACACACACACCCACCAGTTTCTAATAAAGGTTTCACAGAACAACAGCCTTTCCTACAATTATGCACTTTCATCCAGCCCTGTCTTTCATTTAGAACCACTACGTTGACTTCAAAGCCCACCTGTGCTTTGACAAACACTGCTCCACCAGAAACAGCCACAGCGACAAGACAAAGGAGTGAAGAGCCAGCTCCCGTGCTCTGGAAAATGTGAGGAGGCCCTGCCTGGGCTGGCTTCTCTCCTCAGGGACACAGAGCAGAGCAGAGGTCTCCCTCCCCGGCCAGGAAAGAGGACAAAGGGGATGCTCTTGTGCTGCTTCACCTTCTAGCGCGGGCAGCGCTCCCTTAAGGCTCACTGAATGGCTCTTAACACAGAGGCACAAGTCCATTTTCAACATGCCCTGTGGTTCCTCTCCAAAGGGAACAGAGCCCCCAAACACCCCTCCTCCCAAAGGCCCCTGGCCCTGAACTGCCTTTTCCAAGTCCTCACTACCCTGCATGCCTTTTATTTTTAAATCCTCACCCAAGGATATGTTTTTATTTATTTATTTTATTTATTTATTTTTTAAAATATATATTTTATTGATTTTTTACAGGGACAGAGATAGTTAGAAACATCGATGAGAGCAAATCATCAATCAGCTGCCTCTTGCACCCCTCCCACTGGGGATGTGCCCACAACCAAGGTATATGCCCTTGACCAGAATCGAACCTGGGACCCTTCAGTCCCCAAGCCGACAATCTATCCATTGAGCCAAACTGGTTTCGGCAAGGATATGTTTTTATTGATTTTAGAGAGAAAGGAAGGGAGAGTGAGAAACTGGGAGAGTGAGAGTGAGACTGGGAGAGAATAAGATACCCCTTGCTTCCTGCATGTGCCCTGACCAGAAATTGAACCCACAATCTTTGCAGGTGCCCTGTCTGAGAATCAAACCTGCAACCTTCTGATTTACGGGAGGACACTCCCCCCAATCGAGCCACCTGGCCAGGCCCCTGCATGCCATTTTAATGTGGTGTATGTAACAGTTGTAAACTCGGTTGTTGGTGCTCTCTGGAATGGCCCCTAAGTGAACTCCCTTGTGAGGGCTGCTTTATTGTCAATGAGGCACACGGAACCATCACAAAGCCCACACTTTCAGCCCACCCAAGATTCTTCTTGAGGACCTAGTTTGGTGCCAGAAAATGCGCTATGGAGTGTGAGGATGGTGAAATAAATTTAGGACGTGGTCCTAAAGAGAATCTGGTTAGGAAGATATCAAGACTGCGCTCTATAAAGTAGAAAACTTCCCCAGCAGTTTTCTCCGGGAAGCATCCCCTAGGGAAGCCATGGCGAGGAAGCCCCAGAGCACGTTGTAAAGATAGGCTCTCTTATGGCTGCTTTGTTTTTAATCTAGAAAGACTCTAAGGGCTCTTCCAGAGAGACGGGCTGGGCTCCATGTGTACCACTAAGGACACAGGAGTGGGGATCTCATCCCTCATTATCCCTGTGGCACCCTCCACGAGTCTCTTCCTTTTGAGACCTTTAATCTAGGGAGACTTGCCCTTGGACCATCTACTTCCCCTTAATCACCCTCTCATCTCTCACTTTGTTCAGGGCCAGACTTGAAACTTGCTAGATGAGGCCCCTGCAAATTCCATACTCACTGTTTAATGTTCCAAAAACAGTGATTCCTATTCTTTTTGGATGATGGTGCCCTTTGAAAAGCTAATAAAACTTTTATTAATTTGGGCACTCATCTTAAGGGAAAAAAATACACATGTACACAATTTTTCCAAATCCCCTGAGCCCAATCCAACATTCCCAGCTTTTGAACCCTCTCTGCAACACTTTTCTTTCACAACTGCCCTCTTCCCTTCAAAGTGCCCCCTGCACTTTCTAACCTGGTCCTGTGGACCCCATCCTGCAGCTCTGTGTGATCGCCTCCTTGGTGAGCACTTGCTGCCATCTCCTACTTCTGCCCATTGGAATCCTTGTTCCATACCCACTGGGAAGCTCACTAACTCAACGTGTCCCATACTGAATTCATCATCTTATCCTCCCTCCAAAACACATTGATTGGTTGCCTCCTGCATGCACCCAGACCAGGGCCTAGGTCGGGGAGGAGCCTACAACTGACGTACATGCCCTTGACCAGAATCGAACCTAGAACTCTTCAGTGCCCGGGCCGACACTATATCCACTGATACAGAGCCAGACTTTGCATACTCTTGAAGCAGCAGGACCACTTTTAGTCAAAGCAGCTAGAGCTGTTCCCTTCTTCTTGGAATGGGAACTGGAATGGTTTCTCTTCTTTATCCACTTAGCTATATCTCACTTTGGGATTCAAAATCTAGCTCAGGTTGCCTTTGTCATGCAAGATTCATTCAACAAACTTTTACAGTATTATTTACTAAGTGCTAGGTGTAGCAAGAGGTTCTCAAGACATATGTGGAGTGAGAGAAGTCAGGTGTCTCCTCACTTGCTCGTGGGTCAAGCACATTGTAGGGGCAAACAGAGGCTCAGATGAAATGGGAGCACAGAGAGGAAGTCTGACCCAGTCCAGAGGCTTCTGCAGGAAGTGAGCACTGAGCTGTTGGCTGCAGTGGCAGCAGGCAGAGGGGTAGCGGAATCCAGTATGAGAACAACCATGCAGGGGCTGGGGAGGAGCAAGATTCAGTAGCCCAGACTGGGAGGAGCATGTGGGTCAGCGTGGAAGGTCAGACTGAAAATGCAGGCAAGGACAGCCCATGCTGAGGATGTGGTTGGGGAGCCAGGGACTGGTTTAAGTTGGGCGGAGACACACCTAGAATTCTCCCTTCTCTGCCACATTCACTATCCTCCGGATGCAGTGGCTCTGCACACACAGGTGGGGCTGGGGCTGGATCTGGGTGGCTGCCCTCCCACCTCTTCCTGAGCAGGACAGTGACGGCATGAGGGACCAGGAGCTCAGCCATTCTCAGTCTTTAAAAAGGTAAAACTTCAGATAATAGCCCGAAAGGCAGGAATGAATAACTTGCCATTGTGTTCACAGTTGACCTCCCCATTTTGCTCAATGTGTTTCAAGGGCAAAACCGCACATGATTTGATTATAGATACAATAGATTTTAATTCAGTTGGCATGGTCATGAAGCTGACGCATGCTTTGTAAACTGGTAAAAATTCATAAACAGGGGGTAGAGGGCCAGACTTTGCATACTCTTGAAGCAGCAGAATCATGTTTAGTCATTTCCCCAAACACCCAGCCAGCTCCTGATTCAGTCCACTGGCTGTTACCAGGATCATCGGAGCTTTTTGGCAGGAGTGGGAAGAGAGGCAGGCAGGTGGGGGTGTGTGGGTTGGGGGGGGCAGATGCCAGCTCTCAGCTCCAGGTGGAGGAAGGCTGGGCAGGGATGCTGGGCGGGAGGAACCCACCAGGTGGCTGGTGTGAGGTGCCTGGGAAAGGAGGGGGGAGGGCTCCTTCATCCCTTTACCTGTGGGTGGCCCTCCACCCGCTGCTTGTCCAAGGCTGGAAAGGAAGGCTTAAACCAAGATTAGTGGGATTGATGCAGAAAGGGCTCAGTGGACATTCTGTGACTAATTTAAGACCTGCTCTAATCTTGTCCTTCATTTGAGGTTTTTCATTCATTTAAGAAAAGCAATTAAGGCCTGACTAATGAAAACAATACCTTTATCAAAAGCAATGCCAGTCCAGGACATCTTCCTCAAAAGATGGCTGCTTTTAAATGTAAAACATCACTACAGCATTGCAGTAAGCAGTGGGACTTCCCGGGTCCTTATTAAAAACCAGCAGTGTAAGGTGTGTTTATGCTAAAATGAGGCCTGTGATTCTTTTTGCTGCAGCATCTTATGCAATGTTGTGATCTAATTTACTTTCAACTTTGTGACTTGGATGGACACATGGGCAGCAGGGAGCTAGCTGCTCAGCAGTGAGAACCCGGGTTCTCGGGGCCTGTGGGCACCAGCAGGGGCAGCCCAGCAGGGCACAGGCCACCCTGGCTGGGGGCTCTCAGCGTGCTGCTCGGGACAGGAGCTGCCAGCACACACTGCTGTGATGCTTATACAGGTGGGCTCAGCCATTCTCAGTCTTTAAAAAGGTAAAACTTCAGATGAATAGCCCGATGAAGTAGACAGGAGCTGCCAGCACACACTGCTGTGATGCTTATACAGGTGGGCTTCCTTCCTCACACTGCACCTCAGAGTGGGACCAGGGGCTTAGCCCTCTGCAGAATGAGTCCAAGGCCTGTAGTGCTAGGATATGGATGACGGGGAGAGGAGGGCAATATTTACTGGGCTTCCCAAATTCCCTCAAAATCATGGCTGCCTTCTCCTGCAAATATGGGTCTTAATCTTGAAATAGTGAAGCTCTTAGCAGCTGGGCATGTCCATCCCATAGTCCCAGGGCAGTTCTACTACTCACCTGGTCCACGGTCCAGCGAGCCACCTCACTGGCCTGGATGTCAGCCACGCCCGGAAGCAGCTTGCGGTGCTGCTCCCTGTCCAGGGAGAGGTCCCGGAAAGGGTGGGTGGACACGGAGGTCGTGAAGGACTGGCGCAGGGCCTGCTGCGTATGCTCCGCCGAGTACTCTAAGAGAGGCAGGTAGGGAAGCAGACAGGGTTTGTCAGCCTCTTGTCACAGAGTCACAGAGGCCTGGGGTCAGGTTAGAGGAAGTAGACACAGGGGCGAGCTTGGTCTGTAGCCACACAGCACCTCTGCCAGGGGTGCTGGACACAGCCAACGCCACCTCTCTACTGGACCCTGAAGACTGTGGCTAAGCAAGTTCGGGTCATCTCCATGACACACGCTGATGCCAATGAAGGGCTGGCATGTCACTACCACTGGCCTTCTCTCCCCAAATGAGGGGTCAGGAAGCACAGTGCCTCGCTGCTGTAACACAGCGAATGGGCACACCGTGATGTGCCCACACACACAGAGAGGCTGCTTCCTGGAAGCCGCTTCACCTGTCTCCAAAGGAAGGAACCGGCTCCACATCTGGGCCCACAGGCCCCCTGTGGGTCCCTGAACATGGAATGCAGCTCAGAGTCTCCCTGAGAACCTGGATGGCAGCTGCTACCATGGCTCCCAGCCTCAACGACTTCACGGGGACTTGCAGAGAGCAGCCACAGCTGGCTGTGACTGCCGCGCATGGGCATTCTCTTTTAGGAGCAAAGCTGTGAATGGGTCCATGGCATGAGGAGCAGGGGCGGCCGCCTGCCCAAGACTGGCTGCTGCCGCAGAAGAGACTTCCCTTTGCCTCATACATCTCCCCAGCCTTTCTGAACTCATTTTCCACCTTCAAGGGTGACTTTACTCTTACTTTATTTCCAACATGTCAGTGGAGCCATGATCAATGCCTTTTTTATTTTGCTTTTATGTACAAATAGGTAAGGAGCAAAAACTCTATAGCAATTTTAGAGAAAACGGATGCCTTTATGACAGCTTTTAAGATACTCTCCTTGCACATTACCAAAATAAAGTTGCTGATATTTTAAGACTTTGAAGAGAAAGACCACAGGAGGAAACGCTGTAAGCCCTTGCTAAGCCCGTCTTTCCTAGTGTAAATGGAAGGTTAAGTAGGCAATGGCCACGTAATTTAAAATCTATTATGATGATTTGTGTTTTATTACAGGAGTCGAAAAAGCTATTATGCAAGAATTCCAACTCAAATTAATTAACAGTTTGTAGCAGGTGAGGCTGACCTGCACTTTGCATGGTACCTGACAGTCCTCGGCGCGGTTCTAAGCCATAGAGGAGCCCGCACACCCTCACTGGCCTCAGGCTCTGACATCTTGCATATTTACCAGTGCTTGCTGTCTACACAGATAGAGACAGCAGAATTGCAGCTTCCTTCCACACTCTTATGTTCCAGTTGTAAGCAGCAGCAGCAGCAGCAGCAGCAAATTTGTCTCTAAATGCTGATTGTCCAACACTGACCTTTTTAGTATGTAAATAGGTTATCTCCCTTCTTGTAGTGTAGTTCAGCCAACAAAGTAAGGCTGCAGGTTCTAAAGGGAAACTTCACATCTTCAAAAAGCCAATATGTTGACAAATGTGAATGTTCTTTAATGAAGCTGTCAGGTCGGACAAGGAGCACGTACAAAACAAGCTCTGAAAACCCAGGGAGGGGCGCCACAGTGCAAGCCTGCAGGCCCAGCTACACAGAGGCACCGAGGGCTTTCCTGGAAAAGCAGGAGTTAAAGGTGTGCACTTAGGGATTAAGGCCTGAGCAAAGCCGGGTTTTATTCTGGAAAAGAATCACTACATGAATCAATCAGTTGTTCTTGCTGAAAAACATGGACTTAAAAGAAAAACAAATCACATATGTATCTCTAACTCATGCCCTTTGTAAAAACAACCACATATAGTTTCCAAAAGGTGTAGGGCTTTTAAAGGACAGGGTTAATGAATCTTGTGCTGTGGAGGTACAGAGAAGTGGAGTGGTGATCATCAGATTCCTATAATTCACAAGTAAATGCTGAAGGTATGCGGCATGACCATTATGCTTCCAGGCAATAAAAATTTCCACACCAACTTCCTTGGCTGCTGAGACAGCCACCTGGAAAAACACTGAGCTCTGGAAGACGGGGACTTCAATCAGTGCAAGTAGCACCATAACCTCCAGGTTACAACTGTGTCGGGAGCTCTAGCTCATAGAAAGCACAGACCCTAGGCTGGCTCTGTGCTCCCTATGGCTTTTGAATTCTGTTAACTGTGTCCTTATTCAATAAAACTATCTTTTTGAATGTAAGCGAGATCTTCTCAAAGGATGAAGAGAACTTAGTGGGGAACAGGCCCTTTATGCCACAGGCAGTGGGGAAATGTCTGCAACCACGGGCTAGGCTGCCAATCCCCTGCCTGGTGCCAAGTTCTCTGTGCCTGTTCACCTGTAGTCTCAGGGCATGCTGAACATGAAAATTGTTTTTATTAATATCAATTTTACTATATCAACTTTGTATCTTGAGATAAGAGCCTGGAAGTTGAGTTTTCCTGCTCAGAAAGACTTGAGTTAGGTTAGAGAGCATCCCTGAGTGGGGTGTCTGGATGCCAGTCTGCCATCTCAAAGACATGACTGGGCTGACAATACCTACCAGCAGGACTGGTGGGAGGAGGGAGAATGTACAAAAAGGCTTATTTAGTGTGGTGCCAGCAAACTGCAACCACTCAAATGGCAGATGCTACTCTAAACTAGACTGTAGGTTCCTAGAGGTCAGGACTGATGTTCTATGAGTGAAAGTTGCATAATTAGAAATTAATACAAATGCAAGACTAGTTTTCCAATAGTAACACAAGAGAGGGAATATATTTTTTAGTGTTTCAGGGTGGTTACTGTGCCATCTTTGTATCATTTACTAGGTCTAATTACTTCCAAAGATGGTGGTTTTGGGGTGAAATCTTCAGGTTTAGCTGAAAGAATGCTAGGACAGGCTTGCCTCTGAGGACTATATCACCAGAGGAAGGGGAGGACCAGGTCAGTTGCTAAATTTCCCCCAAAAAAACAGAAACAGGATGTGGGGGTGGAGAGACACATGGTGATCCTGTAAGATGGATGCCCACTCCCGAGAATACTGTTATGAAAATCTCATCTTTGCCATGTTTTTCTTTCCTGGTTCATAATTTAAAAGTTTTACAGAATTCAGGAATGCATGTGGGATTTCTGTACTCACAAAGAGAGAAACTGGCTTAAGACAAATGTGTGCAACATCTGATTTCGGATTTCGGGTTTTGAGCTAACCTTTACTCTCTTTATGGACACTACAGAATACAACTCAAAGCTGTTTTTCCTCCAAAAGAAAGATGGTGGAAATGACACAAAAGAAAGATAAAGACTGGTTCTAAGCAATAAGATTAGTGTTTCCATAATAAACAGTAGTTTTTAAAATAATAATAGACCATGTTTCAAAGGTAACATTTAAGACTGCCAAAAGTCAGTATTTATCTCTGTTGCAGAATTTGCCAAAGTAAATGCCTTAGATAGTAACAATTAGTTTTAGAATCTCAAAATTGTTGAAAGACAGATAAATAATATCCTATCTAATAAAAGAACAATATGCAAATTAACCACCACTCCACCCCCCCACACAAGCCATGCCCACCAGCCAATCAGGAGTGAGTATGCAAATTAACCCTAACCAATATGGCTGCAACCATGGAGCAAGCAGGGGGCTTGGGTTTCCCCAGTAATGGAGGAAGCCAAGCTTTCCACACACCCTGGTGGGCCGAGGCCTCCATTCAAGGCTACAAAGTTTCAATTATAGAAGATAAATAAATCCCAGATACCAGGGTCTCTTCCTGAGTCACTAGCGGAGGGGGGGAGGCATGGCCAGCCTGCAAACCACCACAGGTCCCTCGCCGCCCAGGCAGCCCCACACCCCAAGGGAACCCCACCCTGTTCTGGGACACCCTTAAGGGCAAACTAGCTGGCCCCACCTGTACACCAGACCTCTATCCTATATAATAAAAGAATAATATGCAAATTTATTGTCACTCGAACACACAAGATGGCTGCCCCCATATGGTCAAAGATTCTGCCCCCATGTGGACACAAGATGGCCACCACAAGATGGCCAGCACAGGAGGGCAGTTGGAGGGACCAGACCTGCAAAGGAAGGCAGTTGTGGGCAATCAGGCCTGCAGGAGAGGGCAGTTAGGGGTGACTAAGCCTCCGGGGGAGGGCAATTAGGGGCAAATAGGCTGGCAGGGGAGCAGTTAGGCATCAATCAGGCTGGCAGGTAAGTTTTTAGGGGGTTATCAAGCTGTCAGGCAGAAGTGCTTAGGGGTAATCAAGAAAGCAGGCAGGCAAGAATTGGGAGCCAGCAGTCCAGGATTGTGAGAGGGATGTCCTAGATTGGAGAGGGTGCAGGCTGGGTTTAGGACATGCGCCGCCCCCCTCCCCCACCATGAACAAATTTCGTGCTTCACAATTCCACAGATTTAAAAAGTATTTGGCTAGTAAAAGTCTTTAATTCACATGAAAATAAATGTAAGTAGGCCCCTGATTTCTTCTCTGCTTCCTTACTTGTCTTTCCCACTCCTGCTCTACAAATCCTTTAAGGAAATGTTCTTTTAAAATATGGCTTTTTCTTCACAAAAATTCAAAAAACAAAACTAAAGCAAGTGAGTTATAAATGGTAACCAGAGACTTCATGACTGGGCCTCAACTAAAAATGGAGACCCATTTCACAAGAAACCTTTCAATGAAAGGGGTGGTGATTCTACTGTTCTCAGCTCCAAAAATAAGAAAGGGGAGAATAAGAATGCACTCAGTTCTGATGTCCAGTTGTGTTATTTTTCTTGCTTGCTGCGCAGTCTGTGACAGTCCCTGACTGGCTTTCATCACTTTCCCAGCATGCACTGGGAAGTCACCTGTTGGGGATACTCGATCCAGTAATGACTTCTGCTGGAGAAGCAAGGAAATGACTTTGCACCTGGAAATGATTTTTCTTCCCAGGACCGCCTGTTTTCAAGGTCTTCACACTAACACGGTTGGTGTCATTTCTATGCTGCATCTTCTTCTCTTGGTTTGGGTGGGTCTGGACAAGTCCATCTTCATTTCCTTCTTACCTCCTATGTTCTTCAAAACCAAAGTGGAAGATAGCGAGTAGTGCAAACAAGATGGGAAGACAAGTCTGTATGGCTCTGCCAACAGCCTACACAGTGTTAATGCAGAGTGGCTCTCACACTGTGCCAGTCTTACTTGCTAAGTCACACTAGACCATGTAAGTAGGGTGACTTGTGTGCTGTACTATGTTCTGTTTTATCATAGCTGTATTGTTCAGAATTCAAAATTTACATCTATAGAGTACTCTGTGATTGTAACTGTTAAATACCCCTCATCACAAGCCTGTTCTTCCTGATTTTATGTAAACGTGGGAGATGGAAGCACAGAAAAGACAGAGGTTTCCTAGGGACTTCCCAGGGGGCTATGAAGAGAATCACAAGTTGAATGCAGGACACTGAATATTCTAGATCTTTACACTGTCCAACACAGTAGCCATCAGCCATGCATAGCTATGGAGCACCTGCAATGTAAATAGTGCAAATTGAGATGGGCTGGAGGTGTAAAATATGTCCTGAATGTTGATGAGTTAAAAAAAAATTCAATAGTTTTAAAAAAATCTTGAATTATATGTTAAAATGGTAATTTGGATATATTAGATTAAATAAAATATCATTACATTTAATTTTGCCTATTTGCTTTTATTATTTTAAATGTGGCAACTAAAATATTTTACATTCTATATGTGACTAGTGTTCTGTTTCTACTGGGCAGCAGGGCCCAGAAGAGTGCCGGGCCCTGGCCTCTCTCAGTGGTTGGTTAGGTGGACTCATTCAAGTAATGATGACGTGGCTTTGGTGGCCTGCATTACACACAGCCCCAGCCTCCCTCCGAGTGGGAGAAGCCAGGAGGCCTGATGCCTGCACAGTCCTTTGGGGAGAGTGAGTCTGGGTGCAGACAAATTACCTGAGCCCTTGGTTCAGCCCCACAGTTTGTGCCAGGAGAGCCAATTAGTTTGTTTGGCACACACCTGCTGTTCTGAGAATGTCTGTGGAGTAATGACCATGATTGACTGAATGAATGCATGTATCAGGAGAGTAAGCACTGCCTTTGATTGCTACAAAGCAAAAATGACTTTCAAAATTATACTTGGAACCATTCAGATTTAGAGTCACTGTCTCTAAAAGTGTCGCTTCACAACCTCAAATCCCTAAATAAAAAGGGGTTTGTGGCAACTCAGCTTCTCTCTCTTCACCAGGGTTTGGGTACTGGGGGAGGAGTTAAGGAATAAGAGATTTAAAGTTTCAAGACTCCCTGCTGCCATTTTCCAAGCAATCCTTTTCAATCATCAAGAAAAAGCCCAGCCTCCTTTTGAGCTTTATGATTCATTACCTCTTCTCAGGCACGGCCCTCCCGCTCAGCGGTGTCGCTCCGTGAGGAATGACTGAGCCAGCTCAGGCCTCCTCTGACTCCAGGACTGCCTCCCCTCAGGGTGCTGTGCTGTCACAGCCCTAGGCGCCTTTCCCTTCTCCTCCTGCCTGCTGCCCACAGTCCTGTGTTTGAAGACTGAGAAGTCAGCTCCTCACTCCTCACAGGCAGCATCTGGCCCCACAGCTGCTGCTGGTCTTCCTGTTGCAGGAGCCTCTCCTCACAGCTCCTACTTAGAGGGCAATGCTCCTGTAGGAAGCAGACTGCTCCATCTCCCCTGCATCCTTGTTCCCACCCTGGAACCCAAGCCTGCTCCTCTCTCTCAGGCTGCCCCTCTCCTCTGCTCCGCAGGGCGGGCGCTCCTCTGCTGGCCCGGGCATAGCCTTCCTGGCTTCCCTTGCCAGCTGCCTCCACAGAAGAGCTTCAAGTCCCAAACACAACAGGATAAGGATGGGGGGAGTCATTTAGTGATCAGGGGAAATGGCAAAAGCACACCCTAGCATGGGACTCAGTCTCCTGCTCCCTGCAGCAGGTTAGCCCTCAGTGTTTAACTCCTGAGGGCAGGGTTTTTGCACCTTTTTTATCCTAATATTTCAGCAAATATCCTTTTTAAGGAGTCCTTAAACCCAAGCACCTATCCATCAGGTTCCCAAACCCAGAAGCTCAGGGTTCCCTGGCGCAGAGGCCCGCTGGCCTCATCATGGCCACAGTCTTCTCACAGCTGTTTGGAGTGAGCTGTGCTTCCTCACCCCAGTTCCTGTGGAACCCCCTCTCTCCCCACTTGTCCCCTTGCTACCCTATATTGACACTGTGTCTACTCTGCAGTCTCTCTTAGTGGAGTATACATTCAAGGGCAGTCATTCCCGAGTCCTCCTCACATCCCGTCCCCTGGGGCAGCACAGGCCTGCCACTGGCACGACACAGCGCAGGCGCTCACTGCCTGATGGCTGAGCCATCTGCGGAGCTGGACTGCAGAGACAGCTAATGTGGTGGCAAATGCTGGAGCAGTCTGTGCCAGTGAAAACAATGAGTGCCCATGCTGTGGGCCCTGCTTGCCAAATACATTTATTACTGAAAAGGCTGGGGATTGTTTGTGACATGGAATCTACTCGATTTGATACTCCTGTTTTCATTTTAACAAAAATGCAGAAAAACCCATATTAACTTTTTATATATTAGTCAACCAAAAAATACTTTGAGTGCAGAATGTTTTCTGATGGCTAAAGGTAACCTAGTTTAATATCTGCTTCACACAGCTCGAGACATCATTAATTACCTTCTTTTGATTAAATACCACAACCAATCACCCAGCATGCATTTGTAATCCTCTGCAAGACCATTTTCTTCACTCATAAAAGTGAAGCCACAATTGCTCAAAGAGTGGAGTCAACTTGTCCGAGGATGGAGCCGCTCTTCTCAAAGCGGCACTCTCTCTGGTTACTTCCTCTCCCACCTCTCCACGTGTTGTTACATGAAGACAAGATTGACATTCACAAACTGACAGGCCCTGCCATCTTTATGCACGTGTCATACGACAGTGCATGAAGAAACAGTTTAATTCTCTATAAGTTCCAACATTTGGATGGTGGTACTGGACTGAAAGGAGCAATACGTCTTTGAGCAAATGGATTTGGAAACAAACCCTTTGAGTTGTGGGCAGTGTGTGGGCACCCAGGGTGACTGGTGCAGGAGCCAAGGCCTGTCTTGACTGGCTCAGCCATTAATGTGGAGAGCAGGAGTGGCAAATGAACCACTGTATTTTCCGGCGTATAACACAACACTGTGTTCTAGTAAAAAGCCTGCTCAGATTGACCAGAGTCAGAGAGGCGGTCTATTAAAAAAGAACTGGTGTTGCCTCGGAAGTGGGGGGTAGTCTTATACAGCGAATATAGGCCTAAACCTATGTTTTAACTGTAAAATTAGGGGGCCGTTTTATAAGCTGGAAAATACGGTAATAAAAGTTAAAACGCTTAAAACCTTACGCAGCCTACCTCTGGGGGAACAGACACCATATGTTATTTATCTTTGAGGCCCTCACTCCCCACACAGCAGCTGGTACACAGGAAGTGTTCACAGCTGTTTGCTGATAAGTAACAGGGCAGGTATAAATCCTGGGAAGCGGACAGAGAATGTATCCCTCCTGACAGATGGGGATGGAAGGCCTAACACTTCCCTCTGTGCCATTAGTACCCGCCCCACCGCACTTGCCTTCTTTTTCTCTATACTGCCCTGCTCACACTCTTTGAGCAGAGCTTGTGGGTACTCCACCCATTCAGAGAAACCCAAGACTCCAGTTTCCTAGGCTCACCGGGAGGCACAGCCAGCCCAGGCCACAGCACTGCACCTGCCCGCCTGGAGCACTCAATCACAGTAGCAAAATCTCAGATGGAATATACACGCTGAAGCCAGTACTACAGGGGGCTCCCAAAAGCTCGCCAGCAGCTGGGAACCAAGTGGACACACCTGTGCCAGACCCCTCTCACTGTTTCTTTTCCTTCTCCACATGGCGTCAGCAGGGGTGGTTCTGTCCGCCCCTTTCCAGATAATGCAGTGCTCTCAGAGACACTGTGCCTTGGCAACATAACTCGGCAAGGGCAAGGGGAAGGGCTGGTGGCTGACCCAGAGGACACCACACTGGGGACACCCCTTTCCTCTAATCCTTGGAGAGTGGCTTCTCTCTGTCACTGCCTTACATGGGGGTAGGAGCCGCCTCTTCTTGAATAAGAAAAGCCTCTACATTGCAATACTAAGACCATTCTGGTCCAGACAGGTCCTCAGAAGGATCGGCAGATTTATCTCATAATAAATATTGTGAGATAATGTTTCAGGGGTTCTACTTGGGACCCACAGGGACTTGATCAAAGATGGACTTGGAGCCCTGGAAAGAAGGCACCTGCACCCCGCCTGCAGGGGTAAACAAGCAGCAGCCCCAGCCTGTGAGCAGGGCCTGGGCACGCGGTGCTGCTGTCTCTGGTACTGAAAGCTGCTTCCTTCCCTGGCAAGGAGCTCAGCACAGACCCTGGCACTAAGGCAGTGCCAAGGGCTCTCCTCATGGAGGTGCTGACGTGCTCACAGAACTAGAGAAATCAGCCTGTACCTTGGGGTGCTCTGAGGTACGTGTCCAGGAAGCCAGCTTGTTTTCACAGGGCTGTGCACTCCCTCAGCCCTAGCGGAGCTATTCCCACTTGAGAGAGGTGTGGGGTCTCTTCTGGCTCAGGGCAGCCCTGCAGGCACCCATCCCACTCCAGGAGAAGCTGGACTGAGTGGAAGCTATCTGGTCCCTCAGGAATTCAAACTGAGCCCAAACCCTTTCTGTCAGGCATCAATCACATCCTTCACTTGTGGTCCTTTCTTTTATTCAAAATGCTAAATTACACCAACATTTACTAGTAAGACAATTGGCTAGATAAAACATGCAATGTCGCCATACTCTTGGTTACGTGATTCAAGTCTCCTCACAATCTAGGGTGAAGCCTTCAGAGCTATTCTCTTGAATCATCTATTTGCTCTCCTATAACATACATCACTTGATGCCAATATGCACAAATAATGTATCCGACCTCTTCCAGTTTATTAGCTTTCAAGAAAACAAAGCTTTTGTTGTTCTCAGTGTGTGTGTATGCTGAGAAAAAAAGCTCCAAACTTATTTAAATGGCATGAACAAGTACACAGCCTGAATTAAAAACAAATTACTAAGCAGAGATAATGAAGGAATCACAGCCACTCCACTCCTCATTTCAGCCTTCTTTTGAAAACTGGGAATGTGGCTGACGGAAATATCAACTCTCACCACAGCACACTGTGCAGCCCTCTCCCTAGCAGGCCACCCAGGCCCCCTTCACCTTGTATTCTTCTTTCACATTTTCCCACATGCCCTTGATAGCCTGCCTGGAACAATCTATTCTTTTCATTTAGCCAGTGGGTTCTCTGCTCAGTGCAGAGCTGACTGCCTAGATCCGCTGAGCTGAGGATAGTCAGAGGTTGTTTATTGATGATAAGTGTTACCGAGGAGCCAAGAACATTGAATTAGTCTGATGTAGGATCCCTGTAGCCTGAGATGCACATCCTTCCATCAGAATTCTGTGAAGCATGGAACTAAAGGAACCACCAACAGGACAATTCAGGAACCGCCTGCCTATATCATGGAAAATGCCCAGCACACAATTCATCTGCATGCTTTTCAAAAACACAGATTGGAAAATAGGCTCTGTGCCATTTTGGAAACTAACCAGGATAAAGCAAAGCTCGGAAAAATTAAGTTTATGATCCTCTCATACTTACAGAATACATTTGGTTCAGATGCTAATTTCATACTATCATGATACCTTACAAAAATGACAGTCCAATTTCCATTTTTAAAAAATGCGAGAGATTGTATCAAAGCTGGTGGTATAAGAGATAGTATTATTTATCCGGGAGTTAATAAATTGACTATTATTTCTCATTCATGTGACTATATCAAAAGATGCAAAATTTGGAAATTATACTTTTATGAGTATTAGTAAATATAACTAGTAAATATTTCCAGGTAACTTGCAACTAAGTGCTTCAATCCTATCACATAAAAAATTCAAGTAACATTAAGGGGAATGGAGGGAATGTGCTGAAGGATGGATCACCTCAGCAGAAGGAATTTCCTTCGGTCTTTTCCTTCTGCACCAGGAGAGCAATAGGACAAGCTCACAGGTCTTTGCTCTTTGAGCCTCTTTGAGAACAACAAAGGTTCTCAGGTCAGAAGGAAACACAGTCTTGTGTGAGTTGAGGCCTTTATTCTAACATGAAGGGAATGCCTTCCTTGTAACGACCTGGTAAACCTCTTTCTTGAATGATACTTGTAATAAAACCCTGCTTTACACCTCCATTGAAAATAACCACTGATTTGGAATCAGTAATTTTCTCTAAAAGCAGCCTACTTTCACCAGAAGAAATTGTGCAAGGTGTCCCTAAAATGAGGTCATGTCTAGGGACTGATGCTGAAGGATTTTTCAGTCATAGGATGGCTGTGAGTTAGAGAATTAATGTGGCAACACTGACCCTCAGCACAACAACAAAACCCTGCTCTTGATTGTCAACTTTATAGGAAAGCTGCTAATATCAGTGTGTTTGAGTGGGTGAGTGGGTGGGTGGGAATTAAAAAAAAAAACTGTTAGAAGAGGATTGTCACGAAGCCAGTGTTTGAAGTCTGCCTCAGGTGAGCTGTCACACACTCTCAAAATCCTGTTTGCTGTAATGGGTAATGTTTAGAAATATTCTGCAGAGCTTCCAATAAACCATTTGAAAGAGAAAACACAGAACAAGACTGAATGGTGATGGGATACAATGGCAGTAATAAGAAATGTGTCTGAAATAAACGAGAAACAGCTAGTGTCTGAGGCCAGATGACCCCTGTGATTTCCACAATAACCTGTGAATTTTCAGAGAATGGGACTTCCCTCACTTTCCAGTGAAGCTGCATTGTATCAAATTTTCTTCTACCCTGGAAATAGCAAGATCATCTGAAACTCACTTTAGAGGCCATGCAAATTTATTATGACACTAGAGGCCCGGTACATGAAAATTAATGCACTGGAGCGGGGGATCTTTCAGCCTGGCCTGTCCCCTCTTACAGTCTGGGAGCCCTGAGTGGTGGGAGGTGACCCAGAGATCAGGGGAAGGCGATGCCCCCATCACACCTCTGCTGCTGCCACTGCCAACAGCATAAGCCTCGGCTGGCCCTGGTTACCTGAACCTTGGGTGACCCAGGGTAGCTGGGCAGCTGATATTCGAGGCTTGCCTGTGCCTTGGGCTCGCCCTGGGTGGCTGGGGGGCTGAGGGGACTGGGTGCTGCCATCTTTGAGGATATGAAAGTCAATTAGCATATTTCCCTCTTATTGGCTATGGGCACTGCCATATTTATGAGGGTGTAATGGTCAATTAGCATATTCCCTCTTTATTTGGTAGGACTAATGGCCTGGTGCACAAACTTCATGCATGGGATTGTGTCTCTCAGCCTGGCTTGCACCCTCTACAATCAGGGATCTCTTGCAGGATGTCCTATGCTGGTTTATAGGGATTGGGCCTAAATCGGCAGTCAGACATCCCTCTCACAATCTGGGACTGCTGGCTCCTAGCCGATCACCTGCCTGCCTGCCTGATTTTCCCTAACCACTCTGCCTGCCAGCCTGCTCACCTCCAACTACCCTCCCACCAGCCTGATCACCACCAACTGCCCCCTGTGACAGTGTGCTCACCTCCAACTTCCTCCCCTGGTGGCCTGATTACCCAATCTACCCCCCTGCTGGCCTGACCAGCCCAAACTGTCCCCCCACTGTCCTATCACCCTCAACTGACCCCCACTGATGGCCTGCTTGCCCCCAACTGGCCCCCTGCTAGTCTGCTCACCCTCAACTGCCCCCTCCCCCCCAGCCTAATCACCCTAATGGCCCTTCTACTGGCCTGATCACCCACAACTGCCTTCCCCTCTTGGCCTCTGACTGCTTCTACCACGGCCCTGCCACCATGGCTTTGTCCAGAAGAACGCCCAGAAAATCTCCTGGAAGGTCTCCCAGTCTAATTAACATATTACCCTTTTATTAGTATAGATAGAGGCCTGGTGCAAAGGTGGGGGCTGGCTGGTTTGCCCTGAAGAGTGTCCTGGATCAGGGTGGGGGTTCCCTTGGGGCATGGGGCAGCCTGAGCAAGGGGCCTGTGGTTGTTTGCAGGCCATCCACTCCTCCATTGGGGGAGGGTCCCCACTCAGGGGGCATAGCTAGCCTGGGTGAGGGACTGAGGGCTGTTTTCAGGCTGGCCATGTCCCCCAGTAAGGACCCTTACCCCATAGGAGTGTGGCCAGCCTGAGTAAGGGGCTGAAGGCCATTTTCAGGCTGGCCAAGCCACCCGGTGATCCAGGCTTGCAGCCCCTCCTTGATTGGAGGCCAGGGAAGGTGGGAAGCTTGGCTTTTTCTGTTGCTGGGGAAACCCAAGCCTCCTGCTCCATGGCCGCTGCCATATTTGTTGGGTTAATTTGCATACCCATTCCTGATTGGCTGATGGGCATAGCAGAGGGATGGTCAATTTGCATGTTTCTCTTTCATTAGTGTAGATACCAGTGTACTTCTTTGGGGGAAATGCAAGGAAAATGATTGTGGCTACATTTCTGAAGTATGATGGTACTGCTAAACCTTTACTACAACTGATTTTAGAACCCTCCCCACCATACATCTATTGTTACGACTTTTATATACCACCTAAAATTTGTTTCTCTCAGTCATTTTAATGGATTTGTCTTTTTAGAGGTTTCCACTGTTATGCAAAATTGAAGATGATGAGAGATGAATATACATCCAAAGAAAATGTTACACATAATTATGTGACTATAGCAATGCAAGAAATTCTTGACATAATTGAATATTTGGCAAAAAACGCATTTCAAAATATTTCTCAGATAATTTTATATCAGATTTTGAGCAAAAAAAGGGGAGACTTTCAGAGTAGTCCCTTAATCCTAATTTAATTTATTATTCTATAAAAGATACCTATTGCTGCTTACATTCCCATTTCTTTCTTGGTGAGAAATTTAATTGATAAGCTGTAATAAGTTGCTTTCAGAGTCAGTCTTAACCTTCTTTCTGAATTTTTTGTTTTACAATTTATTTTGGTTTCCTTGAATCTTGGCTGATGATCTATGTGTCTTTAGAAGTTTTCTCAGAGGGAAAAAATTATAGGTGTAGATTTTTGGTCAAAATAGTATCAGTCAAGTCTAGGTCAGGAAAAGGAAAACTGCTGTGTGGGCCTCAAAAACTGCTTCCTTAATGATTAGGGAAACATTCTCAACGTTTCCTTACTGGGAGCTTCAGATAATAGCACTTTGGGAGGGAGGAACAATTTAATGAAAGCTTTCACCTGCTGGCTGCTACTAAGCAGCCTATTTATAAACTGCTCTGAAATTTAAGTAAAAAGCTCTTATCTACTAAAAGTTCAAAAGAGAGAGCAAGACAAACGAGTGAAGACACAAAGGAGAAACACAAGCTGGGACGGAAGTACACAATGGAGTGAACCAAAGGCAATAATGTAAAAGACGATACTAGGGAATCAGCTGGAAACCACAAGACAGATCTTAGTTGAGGCTGACCTGAAATAGCACTGGAGGAAAGATAACATTAAGAATGTATTATTAGCCCATTGGGTAAATTGCTCTGCTTTTTCTATTCCCAATTACTATGAAATGTAGTCCTCTTTCCCTTGCTTTCTCAAGATGAGCCCATCTTATGAGGCCCAGAACTCATGCTGTACTTACTATGTGCCAGGCACTGTTTTGAGCATTTTAAGTGAGGGAAATGAGGGAGGTAAAGAAGAGAGAGAAAGAAGGGAAAGAGAGAGGAAGAGGGAGAAGGAGAGGGAGAGGGAGAGGGAGGGAGAGGGAGAGGAAGAGAGTGAGAATTTGCCTAAGAAATCTTATAGAAAGATTTCTAACATGGGACTCATGTTAGGCTGAATGGATTATTCTTGGTCTGTGCTCTTGACCACTACATTATAGTGCTTTTATTAAGGAAGTTATAGGTATTTAAATTATTAATAATATAGTCAACGTACAGGCAAAACATGCTGCTCTGGAGATGAGGTTTAGGTAAATAACATGCTGGCAGAGTTATTTACCAACTGGGAGGGAAGGGTCAGGCCTTGAGGTATGTATGATATCTATGGGGTGGAGTTTAGAGCAAAGACTAGGACACAGAACACAGAGAGCAGGCTATGTAATAAGCGGTTTGGGTGTGAGGGCACTACAGATGCACAGCAGGAGATAGGCTAATATGGTGGACAAATTTTTCAGTAAGGGGCTAGGGATGGATGGTATGGGTCAGAGTGGGACATAGTGTTGGACTAAATCTGAGCGTGCATAGCGAGGACCTTCAATAAACAAGGGGTACAATAATGTAGTCTTGATTTAGGTCTGCAACTAATAGTAACCTGTGGTCAAAGAGAACAGCCAATCTACAAAGACTGTACAGGTGAGTTACCTGAGGATAAATGAAGAAGGTGCTGAGAGAGGGTGAAAGAGAGGCATGCCTTTATTAGTCCATAGCCTGCTTCCCTCAGACTATGGACTGGTGAATATATATACTAGAGGCCTGGTGTACAGAATTTGTGCATTGGGGGGTGGGGAGAGAGAGATTGTTCATAGCCTGGCCTGCACCCTCTCCAATCTGGGACCCCTTGGGGGATGTCTTACTGCCAGTTTAAACCAGCAGTCGGTCATCCCTCTCACAATCCAGGACTGCTGGCTCCTAACTGCTTGCCTGCCTGCCTGCCTGATTGCCTGCCAGCCTGATCGCCCCCTAACTGCTCCCCTGCCAGCCTTATTGATGCCCAACTGCTTCCCTGAGGGCCTGATCAATCCCAACTGCCCTCCCCTGCAGGCCTGGTCACCCCCAATTGCCTTTTCCTGCAGGCCTGATCTCACCCCCAACTGGGCTCCCCTGCAGGCCTGATCTTGCCCCTATCTGCCCACCCCTGCCAGCCTAGTTGGCCCCAACTGCCCTCCCCTGCAAGACTAATCACCCCTAACTGCTCTCTCCTGCCAGCCGTCTTGTGGTGACCATATTATGTTGGCCATCTTGTGACAGCCATCCTGTAATGATGTCATGGCAGTCATCTTGTGATGATGTTGTGTGACGCCACTTAGGCTTTTATTATAGAATGAGGAAACCTTTCACCTGTAAAGTCTTTTATAGGTTCAGTGCAATTCATAGTCCATAGCATTTGAGCTCCACAACAATATTGTAAGATACCATTGTTCCAGAACTACAGGCTGCCCAGGATCCCTCAGATTTATCAGTTACAGAGCTAGCAAATGGCAGAGGTGGGAGTCAAATCAGCACCGACTTCTATTTCTCTGTCTTTCCATTAACGTACTGTGGTTTTCTTATCTCTATCTGTCTATGTCAGTGGTCACATGCAATGCCATAACATGAGGTAACATCAAATAAACCTAATGGGAAGTTTCATCTCCCTGCATCGCCTCTGGCAGCTAAGTTTTTTCCTTTGCCTAAACTTGAATATGTGCCCTTAAGAAAGATTTCAAAATAAGCATCTTTAAATTCTGCTAAAAGCCAAATGAAAAGTTCTGTGCCAGAGAGCCTATCCCCAACTGGGGAACTGCCCAAGTATGCTTCTGCCTTCGTGACTAGCAGGGTGCGGTGGAGAGCGCCTTGGATTTGGGCAGCTGACCCAGACCCAGTCAAACTCCACTGTGCTTTCACTATGTAAACTTCATCTAGATGTCAAACTTTTCAGAACCTCAGTTTTTCAACTGGAAAATGGAGTTGGTAACAGGATTGTTAAGGGAATTAAATCACTTGTATGGGATAGCACTATATATGTGTTAGGAATTATCTCCTTTTTTGTTTTTTGTTTTCTACCTTCCCTTCCAGGCCAGGAGGTAGGTAGCTCCCAAATGAATAAGCAAGTAGTGCTTCCTCTCATAAGTGGGAAGGTTGGAACTGTCTGCTTATATGCCTTTGAGAGCTTGGGCTTCGCTGAGGCCCGTGAGTCTGGCTGGCAGGCTCCAGGGAGTCACACCTCGAGGGGTTCCTTGCAGAGTAGAGGCTTCTGGGGGGAAGGGTCTGCATGGCCCTCATGTTGAACCCTTTTTCAACCTTTCTTGACCTCTCTGGGGAAGAGAAAAGGTGCTAAGAAGTGAGAAGCAGAATGAAGGGGGAAGAGCGTGTGTGTATGTGTGGAGGGCTTACTTCTCAGAAGTAGAATGAAATTTAAGCCTTAACAAATTTACATTATTCTTAACAAGTCTCCACTGCCCTGCTTCCCTCAAGCCCTGACTGTAGGCAAACCCCAGGAGTTTGGAAATGTAATAAGAAGCACTGCAATGCGGCTTAGCAGCAAGTGGACATACTAACTAGAAGCAAGCAATATTTTAGGTCTTACTATTTAGGTCTATCTTTAGCATCAAACCACAATGGGCAACACGATTAATGAAATCCCAAACCTCACCCTGGGCATTACTTTCAACTCCCTCCTCTGCTCTACCTTTAACGGTGATCATAATAAATGACCTAAGCTCAGACTGCTTTTGGTAAAATTTCACCCGACACAAAAGACATTACTGAAAGTAGGATAGTGGAAAGGTGAGAAACAAATTCAGAAATAATTCTAAAAGAGTTTGGGATGTGAGGATTTAGCCAAGTGAACTGATAAACGAGGCCATTTAAATATAATTATGCCAATATTTTCTCTGGCAAGAGATTGCTTGTTAGATTTGCATTCAGTTTCATTTTAGGATTTAATTGGTTGTTTTAAAAAAAAAACTGGAGGAAAATTTTCCATTAGCTGTATGTTACTCAGACTCAAATTCAAAGGCACATTACAATATATAATTAAACATAATTACATTAAACTATTACACCACTGTAAGCTATTAGAAATAATAAAATTTCTTGCATAAAGTCATCACATGAATTACTCTGGTGATTGTCAGACCCTTAATCAAGAGAATCTGCCCGAAACAGCAGGATTTCACTTACCAGAACACTGCAGCAAAGGGCAAGAATCTGTAAGACATGCAAGACCTGACTATTTAGTCAGGGTCACTGACCTCTTTTCCTTTAGGTTGTGATTAAAAATGACAGCAGCTAACACAACAATAGCTGTCCAGTGTGAATGAATAAAAACCATTTTTTAACTTGGTGGTGTGCCGCAGAATGTTAGTAAGTAGTTTATGTGTGCCATGAGATGAGGAAGGCTGAGCATTGCTACTGTAGTGCATCAGCAAATCTACGGATCTGGGAGGGGGAAGGTCCCATTAAAGCTGAGCATTAGAGGACGTTATCTGCTAATGATGTCCTTGTAAGAACAATTCTGAGGCATAAACAGCTGAATTCCAATGGTAATAAACATTCTTGTAAAGTAATTCAAGTATTATAGAGTTTTAGTAGATGAGATAATAGACAAGGTAATGAAAGTAATTCTATAATATAATTGAGGGGCTCTGTATGATATATTCACAGTGCTTACTGGTGTCTTCCAAATTTTTGTTTTTGTAATAGGGAGCGTAAATTATATTTAGCTCAAGTTAACATTTTTTTAAATCCTTAAAAAAAACAAACCTGGTTTCTAAAAAATCATTTTAAAATAATCTTGCTTATAATATTCATTTTTCTACAGATGAGAAAGGCAAATGTTAGGTCAGTACATAAAATTATCATACATCTTGAATCACCAATGTCCAGAGTAATGAAACTTCAATTTAAATCCTATCAATTTATGTATGTATACATATGCATATACATATATATATGTGTGAATATGCATATATATGTGTGTGTGTATTTGTAGGGGTTCACAAAAGTAGGTTTACAGCTGTGAGTATGCAAAACACAGAATTTATTCTCTTATTATTTATTAATTATTGTATTATTTTCCATAGGAACAACTGTATACCTACTTTTTCCCACTACTGTATGTGTATGTGTATGTATGTATCTATGTATGTATGTATATGAACATACATACATCTTTTTTTTTTCTTGATGATTCTGGCTAATACTTTATTACTTTTGCTTATCTTTTCATAGAATCATCTCTTAGCTGCATATTTTCTATCTTGTTTTGTCTGTGTTTAATTAATTTTCCTCTGATCTTTATGATTTCCTCCCTTTTTCTAACTTTGAGCTTTGTTGTTCTTTTCCTAGTTCTTTTCAGTGCAAGTTTAGATTGTCTATTTAAGAATTTTCTAGTTTCTTGAGATAGGCATGAGTCATTATAAACTTTCCTTTTGGATCTGCTTTTGCTGAGTTCCATTTGGAAAGTTGTATTTCCATTTTAATTTGTCAAAAGATATTTTATTTCTTCTTTGATTTATTTGTTTTTCAGTAGCATGTTGTTTAGCTTCCACATTTGTGGGGTGTGTTTTTGTTTGTTTGTTTTTACAGTCTATTAGTCTTCAGGTCATTCTCGTAGTCGTTCTATTTGTAGTTGTAGTTTTGTGTTTCCATTGGGAGGAAGTAAGCCCTGGATCTTCATACTTAACCATTTTGACTGCCCCTCCTTTCTCTGTGAACCTTAAAGCCCAGTTTCTCATATTCTGCTATGCAATGCAGATCATGTGGATATCTTGTTAATGCAGAATGGATGCTTAGGAGCTGAGATTCTACAGATATTACAAACTCTCAGATTATGCTAATATGACTCATCTAAGAACCATACTCTGAGAAGTAAAGCCTTAAATCACATAGGCTAGCCATAATCACATGACTTATCAAACAATAAGATTACTTGTTCCCTGAGGGCAGCACCCTTTTTTCACTATGCCCACACATATAAGGTGCTCAATAAATTCTTGCCACATGACTGAGTGAATAATAAATTTGGATAGTTCCTACTACAGGGCAAGTAAAGTGCTGGGCAGATGTTGCTGGAAGTGTGTGTGTGTGTGTGTGTGTGTGTGTGTGTGTGTGTGTGTGTTTATGGTAGCATGAGGAGACAAGGCAAGTAAAGATTGTACAGTCCAGTTGGGGAGAAATTACAACCATCCAGACAGGTGGAAGGGAGTTCAGCTTGCAGTTTCTAACATGGGAGCCAGCAGAGACAGCACCTGAAAGATAAAGGGGAGCTGGAGGCTGAAGCTTCTGAATGTCAGCCAGAGGCATGAAAGACTTTTAAAATGGGAAGTAAGAGGATCAAGGAGAGATCTTAAGAAGATTATTTTGATAGTGATTCAATGGAGGGTTACTAGGAAGAGACCCTTAGATTAGAAACCAAGCTATTATGGTAGAAAAGTTACTTATCCTGCTGGTTGCTGTGCCATCAATTTTCTATTCCTGCTACAAAAAATAAATCTTCTAAAATGTCAACTGCTTTGTAACACTGCTATTGCTTAAATGCCTGGTTATAGATTCCAGAGAATCTCTTACCCAAAGAAATCTATGTCTCCTTACAGGAAATAAACCTAAAGAAAAAAATAGTACAAAAAAAAAAAAAAGGCAATGTTTGGCTGCTATTAATTCACATGAGACTTCAGGATACATTGCTACTATCTTATAGAAAGAATGCATCTTATCTTTAGCAAACTTGAGCAATTTTATCTACAAACAAATGAAATTTAGTCTCAAAGCCAGAATTAGCTGTTTATAAAAAAGGGCTGCTGTGAAGAAAATAAATGTGTCCAACTCCCTACATCCTATCATTAACTTTATGTGCATAAGATATAGTAATTTATCACATTTATTAAATGTAAATGAGCTCACGTAGAACTATGAACATTATAAACTAGAGCTCTTGCCTTTAGCAGGATATACAACTTTCACAGAACCACAGCTTTTTGGAGATAGAAGAAACTAATGTACTACTTAGTCTGCCCCACTCATTTCACTGTAATGAAAGCCTTATAACACTATCCCTATTTTTTCTTTGCTCAAATAAAGTACCCCTTGTTGTTTTTTCACAACAATGAATACTTCTGACATAGCAACTATTTCATTTTGTCTGAAACATATTGTTGTGGAAAGAGCAGGAATAGCTTTTAGAGTCAGAGAGCTCTGGGTTCTAATTCCAGATATTCTAGAGTCAAGTTGTGTGACCTTGGGCAAGATACCTAACCTCTGTGAACCTCACACTTCTTCCTCTATAAAATGTCATTTCTTCTGAGACACCAAAGATAGTCATCAGCTCAACCTAGAGAGCTGAGTTCTGAAAATCCAGTAGATCCCTTGAGAATTCCTAAGTTTTACTTTTCTTTTTTTTTTTTTCAATGAATGAAGATGGACTACTATTGTACTTTTCTGTTCCAGTGTCCACCAGTGGTTCCTTTTTACATGATAGTAGCATGAAGGGTGATAGTGAAGATTAGATGAAATACATGTATAAAATACATGGCACCTAGGATAGAATAGTATTTTCTTTCTCCATAATTCATTTTTTTATATGTCCCTACTTTTCTGACCTCATCTCATACCTCTCTCCACCTTGTTCCCATATTCCGGCCACAGAAGGCCTTCTTTCCATCCCTTGAATGTGTTTACTGTTTTTTTCCTCTTGGAATGCTCCCTACTCTTCTCAGTGTTAAACTGACCCTTAGGAGGCCAGATGCAACGGAATTTCCATAGACAGGCCCTATTTGACTCCCAAATATAATTTAGGTTCTTCTCAACTCTACATTACTTTTATTCTTTTTTATATTTTATCCTTTTTATTTTTAAACTCATACTCTATGCTTAAATATGTATGTTTCTGTCTGTATCTCCTTTTACTGTACACCATTGCTTAGCCCAGTGCCTTGCACATAGTAGGGGTTTAATAAATACATATTGAATGAGTGAATGGATATTAAGATATTTTAGGGTAAAGTCTATTTCTTATTTGGTTCCCAAGATGTACAGGACTTTTTAGTTTAGTTAATAGACATTTAAAAGTTCTGTTGGTTGACTTCAAACGACTCCACACAAGTCACACTATTAGTAATTTGATATTTATATCTTTTGTGTACACTAGAGCTGCTCATTCTTTTTACCTGCTTAGTTATTGTCATACTTATACTACTATAACTAGAGTGGGAAAAGAGGAAGAAAATATAGGTAAGACGAGGACAAATTCACAGCTAGCAGTGTCAAAAATTGTTCTAACAAATTTTAAGTAGTAAGGAATTACAAAAATGCCCTTTTCTTAGCTAGCCTACTTTTAAAATCTCTAATAAAATATTAATATATCAACTTTAGCAAATTAGAATTTTTGGACCTACTTAGCTGTAAAATATTATGTTTTCTGAAAAAATCATGACTAGCTCTCTCAAACTGAGCTGGGACTGGCCACCCTGAGAGATGGGAAGGTGGGCATCCTTTAAAAAAATTAATTTTAGAGAGGAAGGGAGAAGGAGAGAGATAGAAACATCAATGATGAGAGAGAATCATTGATCCCCATACTGGGGATCAAGCCTGTAACCCAGGCATGTGCCCTTGGCCAGAATCAAACCTGGGACCTTCCAGTCCACAGGCTTACACTCTATCCATTGAGCTAAACCAGCTAGGGCAGACGGTGGGCATCCTTGACTTGCTTTTTCCCATGGCATTGGTGGGATACTTTCTCATACTTATATTCCTTTTTCTCCCTCCTATCCAGGGGCTCCTGGGATCTAGACTTTATCAAGAATGCATGTATTCATTCAAAGCTATGCCAGATGCTAAGAAAAAATAAATAAACCAGACTAATTTCTCACACTTGAAATTAATGGTCCAACAGGAAAGGCAGGACTGCAAATAATTAGTTGAGACAAATGCAATAAATGCAATGACAGAGTCATGTGCTGAGTTCAGGGATGGAGCAAAGAGGGAATGATGGTGGGTCATGAAAGGAGATACTCAAATTCTGTCTTATGGAGAACAGAAGCTCCCGGGTGGGACGGGGAGGGGGTTTCCAGGCAGAAGAATGAACATGTGGTCTATTGAGGAGATATGGACTTGGGTGGTATATTTGAGGAGCCACCATAAGTTGATATGATAAGAGTGAACTCTGATGTGCAGGAAGACATGAGACATGAGGCTGAAGAGCAAGGTATGTGCAGACCACAAGATCCCCTAAGCCACAGTGAGCACTGTGAACACTTCCCTGAAGCTCTTGGGAAGCCATGACAGAGCTTTATGCATGGAGAGCTCCATCAGATTTAGGTTCTGAAAAGGTCACTCTGGGACAGGGTACGGGTAGATGGACTGGGAAACAAAGCAGATGAGCGTTTTAGGTAGCCCAATGTGTCTGAAAGTCCTGAGAAAGGTGCTCTGGGAGCCTCTGGGCCTTGTTTTCTCTCCCTCCTTCTCCCCCGACCCCACCTCTTTCTCCCTCTCCTTCTCTTTCTCTTTAAAACATGTTTTTATTGATTTCAGAGAAAAAGGGAGAGAGAGACAGAAACATCAATGATGAGAATCATTGATCACTGCCTCCTGTAAGCTCCACACTGGGGATCAAGTCCGCAACCTGGGCATATGCAGTGACTGGGAATCGAACCGTGACCTCTTGGTTCACAGGTCAACACTCAGTCACTGAACCATGCCAACTGGACAGGGCCTTGTTCCCTTTACTGTGCTTCACATCAAAGTTGTTTTAGAGCATTTGTGATGTGTTAGGAAGATCCCATGCAACTGTTCTATTTCCCATACTACATCATCTCCATATAAAGCTCTCACTAGAGACTTCTAGGTCTCCAAGCAATGATTTGTAAATCGAGTGAATGCTCTAGATAAATATGGGGACAACTCAGCCCAGGGAAAAGGACTTGGGAGCACCACATGCTGACTTCACAGAGCCCATGGCAGGTCTCTGCGAACTGAACTAACTAGAGATTAGGACATTCCACTGAATTTGAAAGAAAATATGCACACTGTCACAGGTAGGGAAATAGCTTATGCTATTTCACCCTTTATTTCCAAACTTTTTTTTTTCTTCATATTTTCCCCATAGTGAAATGATAAGCTATCCTGGATAAGCTCTTTGAGAGCATTTAATATTTGTGTTTTTTTGATTTTCAATTTTCTTAGGATTAGGCATAATCAGAGCTGTTAATTTACACCAAATGAGTTTTACCATTTGTAGGTCACCAAAGAAAAAATTCCACTGAGAGACTCTTCAAACAAACATTTCACAAAATCATGCATTACAATAATAACTATACAGTTCTTTTGGTTATTTTAAGCTCTGCAGTAAAAATAATTAAAAAATTGAATTGTGATTATAGCCATTCTTTCTACAAGGACACAATGTGAATAAATTCTGCTTTTCCCCAGTAGTTTTATTCAAATAGCCCAATAATAGAATTTTTAATAATTCAAAAACACTTATGTATGCTTCTAACTAAATAAAATTCTTATTGGTAATTAAAAATTACCTTTTTGCAATAAGTTCTAGATTTTTACCTGTTAGTGAAGCTAAGTGAGTGAATAAAGCAATGAGCCAGGAGCTATAAAAAACCATGGACCTAAAAGACATTCCTAAAGCTTCTAAGTGCCCGCAAGCAGCCTAGGTTACTGGGAGGAGAATCACTGGGCTCCAGTTCCAGGTTCATGACTCTTCCTCTTCCAGGAACATTTCCCACCGTCTCCTTCCCTCCCTGGTCCACAGAAATTCTTCTCCTGAGTTCTATGCACTGATGGGGGCCCCCCTGTTCCAAGTTTGCTCTGCCATGGAGTCCTCTCCAGGCCATGCTGGGCCACCTCTCTTTCTAGCAAGAGCTGTGAGCTTCATGGAGTTTGGGCTTGTGTCCATCTGGTTTACTGCTTAGCTTAAAGGAAGCACTCAAAAAAGATCTTCTCTGGACTCTCTAAGACACCTTAGAAAATGTTTTTACTTGTATTTAACAGTACATGGCACTGAATCCCTCCCATACCCAAATATCAATTTATCAAAATGATCAACTCCATTTACAGGGGAGAAATGGAGACAGAAAGGGGTTAAGTAATGTGTCCAAGGTTACAGTTAGTTAGGAGGAGGAGCCAGGCAGTGTGGACTCTAACTTAGTGTGGGCGTCCATTCCACTGAGCTGGCCTCTTGGAGGGAAAGGGACCTGCAGTTTCTCTTGATGTGGGAGCTAACTCCTGTGGGTCACCTCTAGCAATAGCATCGCCCCCATGAGGTAAATTGCTTCGCCAAAGCCTGGCTACATCTGCCATTTGGGCTTTCCTCGGGTTGAAGTAAAATAGTGTCCTTACACTTCCATCCATTAGGCCCAGCTCCGCTCTCAGAAATTGCCTTGAAATAGTGCATTTTCTCTTCCACATAGAAAATCATGATCTTACTGTACATTTCTATGTCACAGCTTTATAGGCCTTTACAAACAGCTCACAACTCAGCCCCCCCCTCCCCCCACTCTGAGATAAGCCTCCCTTTCATCATCCTGATTTAGTGAGATGGTTATTATTAGAAGAGGCATTGAGAAATGTGGTTTTTCAAAAATATATTTAAGGCTAATTTTCAAAATGGTAGGAAAATAGTTACATGGAGAATACCAGCTAGAGAACTGGCTGTATCCAGACAGCTATGGGTTTGATGCATGGCTGACAGTACCCATCTGTACTCCCTACAGGGTGACCATGCCACACTGGGATGTGCAGGGCAAAGAAGCAATCAGGACTTCTCAAATAAAACAGCAGCAGGCTCCTGGATTTGATTAAATCCAGCGTTTCACCTTTGTGTGTTCCCCCAGGCTCCAGCCTTATGGCCATGTGGAATGAATACTAAAGGCCAAACCTGAGACTTGGTTTTTTAAAAAAATTCCACATAATGCAGAGAGGATATGTTTGAAGTTATTTACAGGATGGGTTTTCTTATTTCTAAAACTAAGAAAAATAGAAACTCAGAATTCAGCCAAGGTGAAGATAAAGGAAACGTATTCTTAAATAATCTGGATGTGTAGCTAGCTTTGCTTTTTTAACATGACATATTGGGATAAATTCCAAATGAATACAAGATTTAATGTAAAAAAAATAAAAACCCATGAAAGTACTAGAAGAAAACATAACAGGGTCTTCTCATGGAACGGAGAAAGCTTTCTAACTATGTTATAAAATCCAAAAGAAAACAATTTATAAAGAGGCAAGACAAACCAAAACCAACCAACCAAATAATCACAATACCTATAAGTCAAAAGCCAAAACACAAAATGGGAACAAATATTTGCAATTTATATCATAGAGAAAGGGCTAATTCCCTAAGACACAAAGAGCTCATTGAAACGGTAAGAAAAAGACTAGCATGGCAACAGCAAAATTGGCAAAGTTCATAGAAAGGAAAACAAATGACCCTTAAACTATGAAAAGTTGCTCAACCTAGTGAACTCATAACTAAAAATGCAAATTAAAATTATACTGAGATAGAATTTTTCAATTATTACGTTGGCAAACAACTCTAAATGCTGACAACACACTTTATTGGTATTAGGAAACAGGCAATCCCAAACATTGCTGGAGAGAGTGTAAATCAATATATTTGTATGTTGGGCAATATATTATTAAGTGACAAATGTATATTCCCTTTCATTCAGTCATTTCACTTTTGAGAACTTATCCTGTAGACATACCAGTGTATAGGGAAAATGACATGTGCATGGTTATTCACGACAGCACTGTAACAACAAAAGACTGGAAATGTGCTGAATGACCACAATAGAGAACTGGCTATGTAATGGTGCATCATTCAAAGCAACACTACCAACAGCTGTAAACCTCCTCTCTAGATACTAAGAAGCAGCTCCTTATAAACAAATAGGGACAATCCCAGGATATAGTATTAAGTAAACAAAATTCCAGGGAGAACAATGCATATAGAATACCAGTGGAAAGCCTGGCCATTGTGGTTCAGTGGTTGAACATTAACCTAGGAACCAGAAGGTCATGGTTGGATTCTAGGTCCGGGCTTGAATTGTGGGTTCAATGCTTGAATTGTGGGTTCAATGCTTGAATTGTGGGTTCAATCCCTAGTGTGGGGCATGCAGGAGGCAGCTGATCAATGATTCTCTCTCATCATTGATGTCTCTCTCTCTCTCTCTATCTCTCTCCTCTCCCTCTCCCTTCCTCTCTGAAATAATTAAAAATATTTTTTATATATTTTATTGATTTTTTTTTTTAAAGAGAAGAAGGGAGAGGGATAGAGAGTTAGAAACATCCATCAGCCGCCTCCAGCACATTCCCCACTGGGTATGTGCTCACAACCAAGGTACATGCCCTCGACTGGAATTGAACCTGGGACCCCTGAGTCTGTAGGCTGACGCTCTATCCATTGAGCCAAACCAGTTTGGGCATTAAAAATATTAAAAAAAAGAAAAAAAAGAAAATAAAAAGTAAATGAGAATAAGAAAATATATTTATATTTGCTTATGTATACATAAAAATACTCTAGAGACTTACAAAAGTCTAGTAATAGTGATGTCTGTGTGGGGGGGGAGAGAATACTGTGTAGGTGGAGTGGGTGAAAGACTTTTCACTGTTCACTTTTTTATACATATATTATCTAATCAAAAGTTAAATTAAAAAGACAAAAATGTTAACATAGAAATGTTTTGTGTCTTGCTTTACTATAAAATCTGTAAAATGTGGTTCTTTACCTTATTTTTTGATTTATGGAAAAAGAAAAAAAAAAGACACCACAAGGGAACATGATCCTTTTCTGTCAGTGGGTGAAGGGTCACGGGAGCTATCTTGCAGCATGAGGATGGAAAGCCTGTCCCACCTGATGTGCTGGGGACACTGCTCCTCTCTGTAACCATGTGCCACTCTCCCTGCCAGCAGGGCTGTGGCTTTGCCCTAGGTTTGTTTCTGGTATATCAAGGGCAGGGGCACCTGGAGGAGGGTCCATCTGTATCTGGCACAGACATGACAGATAATGAAAGGATGAAAATGGGGCAAATTTCTATCCAAGGAACTCTGTATAAATTCCACAACTAGGTACTTTTGTTACAGTTTGGCCTTTCTTTTTACCAATGTGTTTATAAAACCTGAAGTTTGCTAACTCTAAGGAGCAGGCACCAGTAGTCTGTGTATTCTCTGATGGACACAAACCATTCAGAGAAACAAGACTCTCTCCTAGTTCTGCAGACCTCCCTCAGGAATCTATTTCAGGGTTTAACGGCTCTCAGGGGGCCTGCAATTCCTTCTTGCACAGCCATAAACATTAGTGATTGTTTTCAGCCCAAGTCCTAGGGAAGGGATGGCACCCTGGGATGGCATTCAGGTGTGGCAGGCACAGGGACCTGGGAGAGCTTGGGAGAGATTCTCTGGTTACTGAAAGGCCATTGAGCAGTCAGCGCCTAGAGGTCTAGGGTGACATAAAAGGAACGGTAGCTGAGTGGGTTCAGGGATTGAAGCCTTGGGCTGTCAGTAACAGTGAGTGTTTAGAGGAGCAATAACCAGCCCAGGAGGAGGCCAGCCCCCAGTTTCCAAGAGGAAGAGGATGGACTGGGTGAAGAACTTTGGATCAGGGCCAAATAGAGCTCCCCACGAGCCTCCGAATTTCCCTGTATCCACCAGGCCTCTCTAACTCACTACACTGTAACTCTGGTATTTCCAAAGTACATAGAGAAGTCAAGGTTCTTGAAGTCAGTTTAATTACAAAGTATGCAAGGATTCTTAGCACATCCTCCATCTTTATTGTTTAAACTTATTTAATTTACTTCTACTCTTAACTAAAACTAAGAACAAAGTTGCCTACCATCTCTTATAAGACTTGGCCATGGCACTAAGAATCATATTTTAGTTAGATTTTTATTCAAGAATTTAAAAACGCACTTCAGCCTCCTTTTATAATCCTTATGTGTAGCTCTTCAGAATCTGTATTTGCCTTCTCTGTGCTCATATTTTCCATCTCTTTTGAATTGTAGTTATGATTAGCTATTCAACAAGATTTTTTTAAAGATAGTAAATTGAAGGTAATACATTTCTGATTAAGAACCCTCTACTCTCTCTTTCTTTATAAGACAGGCATTAAAACTTAAAAGCCAGAACATGGAATGAGATGTGCCAATGAAAATGCCACCAAGTGAGAGTTTAGTTGTTCAAATGTTGCTAATCTAATAAGAAACAGAGGATGAATGTGGAGTGTCTGATATGATGTTTTATGCCTTTGAAATGTCCTCCAAATTTCACATAAAATCGCTTGTGATTCATTTTATCAGTAATGACTCAAATCTCTTAAAAGAAATCAAATCTGGACAAGTCTAATTGGGAAGAGACCTCTCTGAAGCCAGTGAAAATGGTGTCTGCAGTCAAAGTCACATGTGTTGTGAGGTCTTCATAGAGAAGGCAAATACAGATTCTGAAGAGCTACACATAAGGATTATAAAAGGAGGCTGAAGTGCGTTTTTAAATTTGTCCCTAGCAAGACAAATTGGGTTTCAATCTTTAACTTTTATCAGTGTTTGCCTAGATTTTGAAAGCTGAGGGAAATATTCTCCCTCCTCCCCTCCCATTAACCCATCTGTCTCTTTTTATTTGTATAATATATTTCCCCCTGAATAATTCTGTTGTGTTTTGTTTTTGTTTTTTTTAAGAAAAAAATGGAATTTAAGTAAATGGAAACATTTTCATCACAAAAGGAAACTTCAGATGTTCCCTTTAGATTCATACCAACAGGACCTCCCAACCCATACAAATTCAATAAAAATTAGTCTGAGGTGAGGCATGAAAGCAACAAGACCATTTCTCTAAGGCTCCTTCACTTCAGAATCTCATCTGTCAGTGACTAGTGACTGATCCCAGAGGACAGAAGGAAGGAGTACTTCTGCAAACCTGCTAATGGTGGTCTCCTTACTCCAAATGAAGAGAGCAGGCTGGTTAATTATTTTTCTAAGTACCAGCATGGGAAGGGTTGACAATTATGCAGGCTCCGTTGTTGTTACTATTGCTGACAGAAGAATTTATCAAGTTATGGTGTCTCATTGAGGGAACTAAAAGTACATTACCAGTAAGAAATGACTTCTGAAGAAGACTTAATTACTACTATATGTGTTTTTAATGTTGGTTGAAAATATGCTAGAAGACAAGCGAAAGTGGCATGTGACAAGTCCTCATTTAGTATGTCAGCCATAAGTGCATTTTTAGAAAGACATAAAAAACAAGAGGTAGAAGCAGATTCTCTTGGCATTTCAAAACAATTGCTGTATTTACAGATGGGGTCAAAATTTCTGCAGACTGATACCTAACAAAGATAGTTCTTATAATTTCAAATGAAAATTAGGAGGGGACATGTGACAAGCCAGTGTGTAAAGACATCGATCTGGTTGTGTGTTCTGACTGATCCACATCTAAATTGTTCTTTAATCCATTTCCATTCCTGGTCGCTGAGGCTTTTTAACTTTATACTTAATTTATTCAAAATGAACCATATCTCCCTCTTCTCCTCTGGCCATTTTTTAATTTCCCCTTGTGAAGGTGGCAACATATTAATACCCCTGCCACACTCTACCATCTTCACTGAGCAAGTGCTCATCAGCTATGTTGACTGTTCAACTTAAACACAGTAGCTTTTAGAAAGACAATTGAGCTCTTAGACAGAGAGAACAGAGGCTAACCTATCTCCCTATGCTCATAATTTCTCCTGGTACACAGTACATAGTACCAAATAAGAGACTTTTTGGCTAAAGGAGAATGCTAAAGGGACTTTTTCTTTTTTCAGTCAAGGAAAGACCATTGTTCCCTGTTTAAAGAATGGCCTGGGCAGCTTTTTAATTCCTATTACTGGACAACTTTGCTTCTGGATAGGAACCTCCTTTTTTGTCTGTTGGCCTGAAGTACATTAAAATCAAATTTTCCTTGAAAACAGAATATTTTGGTCACTATCCATATGTGCAGGCTGACATTTCAGGTGCTAGCTTAGACACCCGCTCAGCAGTGTTGAATAACTAACATCTATACACTAGATACAAGTTAGAGGGAAGACAGACTCACAATGTTGTGATCATCCTCTATAATAAAAGGCTAATATGCAAATTGTTCCCTTTGGAGTTCAACTAATCAGGAGTTTGACCACTCATTGCCACTCACTATGTCATGTGCTAATCACCAGGGGGTGGATCTGAACAAAGGAAGACCCTGGATGGCAGCCGGGGAGGGGGAGGAGGTGGCCCCAATCAGCCCTGATTGCTAGCCAGGCTTGGGGACCCTACCCATGCACAAATTTCCTCTAGTAAAAGAATAAAGATGAAGGGTTGAGGGACAGCTATCCTGAAGAGCTGTCTGGAAAGGACACAGCAAGGGCACGGGGAAATTTCAAACATTTATTGCCTCTCAATGAAAGAAAGGCCAAAAAGTAGGAGGGATCTCAATACCAGATTTCAAGCTGTATTACAAAGCCATTGTCCTCAAAACAGCATGGTACTGGCACAAGAACAGACATGTAGATCAATGGATTAGAATAGAGAATCCAGATATCGACCCAAACCACTATGTTCAATTAATATTTGACAAAGGAGACATGAACATACAATGGAGTCAAGACAGTCTCTTCAATAAATGGTGTTGGGAAAATTGGACAGATACATGCAAAAAAAAAAAAAAAAAAAAAAAAAAAAGAAACTAGACCAACAACTTACACCATACACAAAAATAAACTAAAAATGGATAAAGGACTTAAACATAAGAGGAGAAACCATAAAAATACTAGAGGTATCCACAGGCAGCAAAATCTCAGACATATGCCCAAAGAACACTGATACTGCCTCTAGGGCAATGGAAGCTAAAGAGAAAATAAACAAATGAGGCTACATAAAAAAAAAAAAAAAAAAAAAAAAAAAAGCTTTTTTATAGCAAAAGAAACTATCAACAAAACAACAAGAAATCCCACTGTATGGGAGAACATATTTGCAAATGTTATCAATGATAAAGGTTTAATCTCCAACATCTAAGGCAGCTTATACAACTTAATAAAATAAAGGTAAATGATCCAATAAAGAAATGGGCAACAGACATAAATAGAATCTTTTAAAAAGAAGAAAGAAGGAAGGCCAAGAGACACATGAAAACATGCTCAAAGTCACTAATTATCCTGAGAGATGCAAATCAAAATGACAATGCAGTACCATCTCACACCTGTCAGAATGGCTATCATCACAAATTAACCAAGGACAAGTGTTGGCGAGGTTGCGGAGAAAAAGGAACACTCGTGCACTGCTGATGGGAATGAAGACTGGTGCAATCACTGTGGAGAACAGTATGGAGTTTCCTCAAAAAACTGAAAATGGAACTCCCAGTTGACCCCGTAATCCCACTCCTAGGAATATATCCTAAGAAACTAGAAACACAAATCAAAAAGGATATATGCACCCCTATGTTCCAGCAGCACAATTTATAATAGCTAAGATTTGGAAACAGCCTAGGTGCCCATCAGCAGATGACTGGATCAGAAAACTATGGTACATCTGCACAATGGAAAACTATGTTGCCATTAAAAAAGAAGAAATTCTTACAATTTGCAGAAACCTGGATAGAATTGGAGAACATTATGCTAGGTGAAATAAATGCAGTCAATGAAAGAAAAATACCTACCACATGATCTCACTCATTTATGGATAATAAAAAACATTATAAACTGTTGAACAAAAAGACAGACACAGAGACAGTAAAGCATTGAACAGAATGTCAAATTACAGTGGGAAGTTTAGGGAGAAGTGAGGGAGATATCAACTTGTATGCATGCATATAAGCATAACCAATGGCCACAAAACTCTGGGAGGTGAGAGCACGCATAGGAGTAAGATGGGGGGGCAATGGTAATATATGTACACATATAATACCTTAATAAAAATGAAAAATAAAAGTAAATATATAAAAAAGAAAAAGAAAAAGAAAGAAGGCAAGGAGTAGAAAAGAAAACCTCAAGAAATAAGGCAAATTGTCAGAAAGGTAATAAAAAAATAATTGCAGGTTTCAATCCCCTGACATAGAAAATAAGTTTTAAAAAGATATACAAGCAACTGATTTTGAAGTCAGTTTTCTCTTTTTGTTAGTGGCAATGACATGCAAACACTAAAAGCCCTGGCTTTTCTCACCTTGAACTCTCTGTAAAAATCCCTGAGAATATGTGTAATCTTTCAGGGATCTATGCACTTTGTTAGTCATGCTGCAGCACACTCTCCATGCAGGCTCATCCCTCTTGTCCCACCTCTAGTCCACTCTCTCAGCACTGGACTCCTCCCCTCCCATCTGCCCATCCTACAGCAGTCATGGCTGCCCAGTCCATCAGGCCTGACAGATCAGAGTGACCTAGTGGATCACTCATACACATGCTCACTCTTCTAAGGGAAACCAGATCACAAACCTTCTGCAGCCACTTCCCATGGGCCCCTGCAGGTTCAATTCAGATGCTAGGAGCAAATGTCCTAGTTTGGACTGACTTTTAATGAGTACCTAGAGGTAGGTGCTGGCAGGCAAACACCTGCCCTTTGGCAACAGGAGGCAGCTTTTTAAACGTTCAACATAATAGTGAAGGAAAAATTCATTTGCTCCTTTTCTGTGCCAGCTCCCTCTCCTCCTAGCTTCTTACACTGTCTTATTCATCTACTTTCTCAGCTATAATTGGCTGGAACACCAGTCTTGTGCTAACTCAGAATAGAATGTTTAAAACCTTAAAGTGAAATATTGTATCTCCTTCCTTATTCCATGATGATAAATATCTGCATTCCTTTTCTGACCCTTATCCTCTCAAGAAATGAATGGATCCCTGTCCTGCTGGCTTCCTCTGCTTTTCACTCTACCCCTGCCTTTCCCAGCTCCAGCCCAGCCCTCGCTGGCAAACACCTTGTTTGGTCCTAAAACCTTCCTGATCTGTCAAGCTTCCCCATCCTCTGAAGTTGAAATACCACAAGTCTTCCCACATCTGTAATTTCATATTCCATTCCATGTTTTTTATTAGTCTTCCTCTCCCACTCTAAGCGCATGAGGCAGTCATAGCTTTCATGTTTGTCCACCATTCAATTCCTAGTATCGAGCACATATTAGACAGAGTATAGTAGACATCCATGAATATTTGCTAAATGACTGATCGAATAAAAGGGATTAACATTTTATATATGTATGATTACTCTGTTTTCTAACAACCAGCCTGAGGGCAGGCAGCCTGGGGAAGTGGTCTGTGGGATCCTGTGAATAGATTCTCTTTTAGTCACAGTTGCAAATCCAGTGTGACCTTACGCCACAGTATTCATTATTTTGGGCCTCAATTTTCTCTTTAGTAAATGAATTTTAATATTTTGTCTCATATGGGAGTATTGACTCATCTGAGACTGTTAGTGTGACAAAACTGATTTTTAAATGTGCTGTATAAAAATATGGATACACACATATAATGCATTTTTAAAATAAAATGCTTTGTGGTGCTTTATCATCTTTTATAATTGCACACATAATTACTGAAACCCCTGGAATTTCCACAGAAGCTACCTTTTTAGGAAGCAAATTATCCATTCATCCACCCATCCTCCAGGAAAATTGTTCGTGAGCACAAATGACACAAGCAACTACAATACAGTCTGATGTGGTCCATGAGAGAAGAAGTGGAGGCCACAATGATAGCAGGAAAGGGTGCCCTGGCCAGAGGTCAGCAAGGCCGCCAGGCAAGTAAAGTCATAACTGAGCTCTAACACTAGGTTAGTAGGTGTTAGCAGGTGAAGGGAGTGCATGCATGGGGTGGTGGTGGGGTGGACACAGTAAAGGCAGAGGCCTACTGGTGAGAGAAGTAGAGAGGCATCTGACAACAGAGGGGCTGCTGTGACAGAGTATTGAGGAGGGGAAAGAGAGCAAGGACATGGCAAAGGGGAGAGGGAAAGGCTAGGAGAGAATGGATGATGAAGGGTTTTGTTAAGACAACTTGACTTTATATGAAAAGCAATGAGGGAACTTTGAAGAGCTTCAAGAAGAAACATTACATGATTACATTTGACTTGCAAAAATATGACTTTGGTTTGCAGTGTAAGGACTGGATTACAGGGGGCAATGGTGGAAACAGGATGAACACTAGGTGGTCCTTGCAGTAATCAGGCTTGGATTCTGGAGTCACAGTAGAAATGGAGACAAGTGGGCGGATATACTAAATGACTGAGTAAGACTCAATAGGACTCAAAAACAATAGGATGGTGTTGGTAAAATTGATATTTTCTGACTTTGACTTCATTTTGTGGAAGGGCTACTTCTGACTGACACAGAGGCTGGAAAAGGAGACGCAGTGACAATGTGTGTGTGTGTGTGTGTGTGGGGGGGGGGGGCTTGGGCATATGCATACGGAGTGTCCAGCAAGCTGTTAAGTTTCTGCGTCTGAGAGAGATGTGGATTGGAGATGCAGGTAGATTTCAAAGTGTTCAACATATAGACTGCTCACGGAAGCCATGGAGTAGATGATACTCCCCAGAGGGAATGTAGAAAGAAAGGCTAGGACCCTGAGGAACTTCAACTTTAATAAGAGGCAGAAGAAATGAATCTGTAAGGAAGTCCAAGGAGCGGCTGGTGATGGTGATGTGGTGAAGCCAGGTGCTGGTGAAACTGCCAAGCAGGGGGGGGGAAAGGGGGGAAGGGTTATCAATTATGCTGGGTGCCACCCAGAGCTAAAATCTAATGCAAGATGCCTTTCTAAACACTGTGCCCAAAACATGGAACTTGGATTTCTATATCCCTGGAGAGATGGGGCACCCTCAATGCCTCCCTTTATGCTATGTCCTCTGGGAGTCTTCCTTGACCTCTCTAGGCAGAAGTGATCACCATCTCCAAATACAGGGTGGGGCAAAAATAGGTTTACAATGGTTCCTATGGAAAGTAATACAATAATTAATGAGTGATAATAATACAAGAATAAACTGTTTCATGTACTCACAGCTATAAACCTACTTCTGCCCGGCCTGTATTTATTGAGAAGCTACTGTTTACCTTGAACATTGGAAATTAGAAAACACATAAAGTATGGTCTTTGAGAGTATTTATGTAAAAATAACTCCTCACTGAGAGTCCTTTGAATGTTATATGAGTACTCCTCTGGGGCTGTCAAGAGAGACCTCACTGAAAGGAGGGTTTGACAGTCTCTTTTCTGCCAAGGGCCATTTAGATATCTATGATTCACTCAATATAAATTTATGTTGCTATGAAAAACTTTTAGATTTATTGAATTTCAAGTCCTACCTGCAGTTGCTTTGGCAGGTCCAGACCAAATGACTTCAAGGGCCTTATATGGCCCATGGGCTGGACATTCTCCACCCCTGGCTCAGAAGAATAGAGGAAGATTATCTGGATGCAATAGTGTGGACATGGGATTAAGCACAATTAATCTGAAGAGCAAGGAACAGATCATGTGGTTAAAGAGGACTCTCCTGAGGGAACAGCAGAAGAAATGGCTGGAGCATCTCAAGGATCCAGGTAGAGGTGGTTTTTGAAAGACAGCTGGGATTATGGACTTCTTGCCCAGATAATGGAAGCCAACTATAATTGCTACTCTCTGGATACCATTCAATTCTTTTCTGTGTAATGTTATCCATGTGATTATGACTCTAATTTCTCTTAAAGCATTTTTCAAGTAAGGGCTTTGTCTTTTTAATCTTTGATTGTTCCACAGGTTCTTGTTCAGTGCCTCTAACTCCAGTATTTTCTATGTGGATAAAATTTCAAAGATAATGTTGTGGCCTATGAAGGCCAGACATGAAGCCAATAGCTCAGCTAGAACCAGGGTGGTAACACCCACTGTCCTCTGGGCAAAGAGCCACAGAAATGGGTTTCTTCAGGGCCAGTGGGGTGTCTGAGGCCTCCCCCTGTCTCAGGAGCTGACATCTTATTGGCTTTGAATTGGGCTTCTTGTACTCTATCAGCATCCAACAAATATGGACTGAATATTTAGTAAGGACAGGAACAGTATGATGTAATGGGGAAAATGGTGGCTATGAATGACAGTTTCTGTCCACAAGTTGCTTTTAGGGTATAGTGGGCGTGGCCAACAAGTAAACAGGCAATTTTACTGTGATGGCCAACAAGTAAACAGGCAATTTTACTGCACCAGCTATCATACCTGTGTTAGGTGCAGTGGGAGGCCCCCAACTCTGCTTTAGACAGATCAAGAAAGTGTTCCTAGTGAATATAACAACTGAAAGAAAGGGGCAGCTAGTCTCAGGGGATGTGCAGCCCCTGGAGAGTACAGACCTGCTGGCTAGTGTGCAAAGGGTGTGGAGCTAGAGAGACGGGCTGAGTGGGGATCTTCATGGACTCTGATTTTCTCCAGGCAGTACTGAGGCACTGCATGGATCAGGTGGCAAAGGGCTCATCGGAGTTGGTGTCAGGGGGGGCGGGGGGTGAAGCCCACAGACTTCATGGGGTACATGGTATCAGGTGCATACACACTCTAAACAGAATTCTAGTCCTGAGCATTCTAGAAATTGGGCAAAAAAAAAAAAAAAAAAAAAAAACAACTATAAGCACCTGTTGTCATCCGAAGACTGCACTCATTCCTACAACAGAAAAGTATTTTAAAAACTGGTTTTGAAAGAAACATGTGCAGTGAATTTAAACACAGCTCTGGGTGGGCTGGTGATGGAACACTTCTGGGGAAGTGACAGTGTGAGCGATGCTGGCCAACAATGGATGAGGGTGAGGGCAAACAATCTACTCTTGACCCTGATACAGAGGCGCAGAACAGCAGCTCTGAAATTTTGTTTACTTTTTCTAGATTTTACAAAATGATAAATACATGTCATGTCAGCAAACACTAGGGCCTATTAATACACACTTTCTGAATTGTGTTAGGTGTGGAATTTAGGGCAGCAACACAAAGATAAAGACAACCTGGTCCTTGCCCCATATAGACCCTGCACAACAGCTCCTGCTACCATGCGGAGGGGTAAACAGTGCGGAGGTAAACATATGTGCAAAGAGCCAAGGGCTGTGGGAGTGGAGGAGCCATTAATGCTGAGTACTGGAACAGGGGAAGGCTGTGCGGAAGAAAGCTTACAGCAGAGAGTTTCCAAAGACTGACTCAGAATTGACTGAAGAGCTTCAAAAAATGCTCCATCCGTCATGGACTCCATCCCAGCCCCACTGAATGGGAGTCTCTGGGATGGGAGTGCTGTGAACAGGACTTTTTCAAATACTTCAGGGTCTTTATTTGCACATTCAGGTTTAAGAGCCACCATTTTAAGAGCTGAGTAGGATTTCAGTAGATGGGAAAAGGGAATTAGGGTATAGTCACTCAAAGATGATGCAGATATAGAAGGGACTGATATGGATTAAGTCCTGGATTCAGAGAGGCAAAGGCAGATAGAAAGTTGGAGTGAAAGCTGGTTTTAAAGACCCTTGACTACCTTGCATGGTGAAGTGATTCCAACCTTAATTGCATTTCCAAATTGCTGGCAGGAGTGAAAAATATACATGTCTGGTTTCTTTTCTAGAATTTCCAAATTTTGCATGTGCATTTAAAAAAGGCTACAAAGGTTATTCTGGCTTACAGCAGGGGTGAGTAGCACTGCACAGGCTCTATAGAGCCACAGGAGGCTCTGAAGTAAAGATCAAACCCAGGCCCTTCTGTTTTCCACAGACAGCCAAATCCATGTCTTGACACAGAACACTGGCAGATTCTAGAGTGGCAATTATCAATGACTATTTATAGAGATTTCAGTGGTATCTACTATACCTACAAGTGATAGGTATTTCATGTGTGATGAGCATGCAATGTGATTCTTAATAAGTGCTGAAACAAGAAAAAGCTCTACCATTGCTTTTCGCCCTGAATTCTGAGGCAAAATGGAATTTGTTCTTCCTGTAAACATACCACCTCTAAGCATTTAACTAGAAAAATGAATTCTTAGATAATGGGATAATTTTTTAGAGAACTTCAAACCAATGGCATGCCAGCACTCCAAAAGAGTTAAGGTTTAGAAAAACATCTGAGAGCAAAGGTTCTGATTAGCAAAGCTAAAGAGATCACTGCAAGGATTCTAGTAAACTGCCTTAACCTATGCAAGTTAACTCACGATTTAATCTTATCTCAGGGACCCCAAACAAAGTGAATTCAACGTGTTGTCTTCTTAAAGTGATGTGAAAGTGGCTAGTAGATTTCACAATTTCATGATATTCTCTCTTAGAAAGTAGTCAGATATTTTAGGTCAACAACAACATAAAGAATATACTTTTGGACCCATCTCTTTCTCCAATGAAAGAAAATGTAATACATAGATAGAATTATATTTCATAACACATGTCTTTAAATGTATTTGTACTGTTACACAGACAGCCACAGACTTTATACTTTTAAAGAAACCCTAAATATACGAGGCTGGGGAGGTTGAGGTCCAGGGAAGAGGAACTTATGTAACATTATGCAGAACTGAAATCGTGGGTGAATAAAGGTGACTCAGTGCTAGTAAATTACTCTATGCATGAAAGCACACACAAAAATGATTCCCTGGGGTTGTATTAAAATTTGTTTTCTAGTATAAAGGCTGCTCCTTTGGTTTTTAATAGTTTATTATAGTTTAATGGAGGCAAATGATAAATTATATATTAGGCCTTAGTTCAGCAACTTTCCTCATGTAGACCCAGGCTGAAGTTGTAATTTTAGTCACATTCAATAAGTAGATTATTTTTCCTCATTCATTTTCAGGTATATTCACTCAAGAAGCATTAAATAAACACATTTAAATTAATTTAAGTAATAAAATAGCTGCTATCTACTGAGCACCAATTAGATGCCATGCTTTATATATGTCATTTAAATCTTACCATTTAATAGTCCCTATAGTTTTGTAAAGTTAGGTATTATTATTATTTTAATGTATTTTTATTTATTTCAGAGAGGAAAGGAGAAGGAGAGAGAGATAAAAATATTAATGATGAGAAAGAATCATTGACTGGCTGCCTCCTGCATGCTTCCCTACTGGGGATTGAGCCCACAACCTGAGCATGTACCTTGACTGAGAATCCAACCATGACCCCCTAGTTCAGAGGTTGAAACTCAACCACAGAGCCACACTGGCTGAGCTGAAATTAGCTGTAATTGTTTTCACTTTTCTACAGAGGAAATTTGGATTCAGAGAAAATAGAAATTTATCCAAGATGAAAAGGCTAATTAGTAGCAGAGCTAAGTCCAAAGCTGAAGCATCTTATGCTGGCTACTTTCAGTTTTTATTTTATTTTCAAAACAATTTTGTTGCTTGATTTTAGAGAGTGTAAAAGGGGAGACAGAGAGATATTTATTGTTCCACTTATTTATGCATTCATTAGTTGATTCTTGTATGTGTCTGACTTGGGATCTAACCCACACCCCTGGCATACCTGCACAACAGTCTAACCAACTAAGCTATCCAACAGGGCTCTTAGTTTTTACAAACCAATTCAAGTCTTCCAAAGAAGTTAGTCTTTCCCTTTTCTGTGATAATTTGGATGATGTATAGTTTCTATTTACTGTAGCTGTTACATGTTGTTTATTTATAAGCTTTTCCTCTTTACAAAATGATAAGTTCCTTAAAGGCAGAAGGCTTAACTCCTTGTCTAGCTATGCAACCCCAGGGAGCACCATTTATTCACTCATTCCCAAATGCCTACTGTGTGCTTTACACTAAATTAGAACTGAACATATAGTAATGAAGGAACCATTCTAGGGGAGAAATGGACAGCTAAATACGCAATAAAAATGAGAATATAATAATGCTATAATAGGAAAAGTACAGGAATTATATGGTTTATAAGATTAAAATGCAGGGCTCCCTACTTTATTGGAGTGAAGGAAGAAGAGAAGGGAGCTAGTGGTGGTAGTTACTAAAGAGTGAGGATGTCTAGGTTGAAGTGACAGGGTTGATACTAATTTAACAAGGTATTTGGGTGGAGGTGAGAAGAAGGAGATGGTTCTGGGGAGAGAAACAGTATGTGCAAAGGCAAGAGGTGAGAGCAAAAATGAGAGTGCCAGTGGTGGGAAGAGAGGGCTGGAGACATGAGCAAGGACCAGGCCATGAAAATCTTTGAAAGCTTATTAGAAAGGTTATTGGAAAGGTTATTGGAAGGGCCACATGAAACTGGCAATCCCTTCAAGTCATCCTCTACAGTATTCAGGGCTCTGCTCTCCAATTCCTGCTCTCTGTCCTACTACAAACTCGCATCCCCTCTTGACTGAACCACCATAAAAACCTCAAACCATGTGTCATTGTTTCTGGTCTGTCTCCCACCCATAAATCCTCCACAATCCTTCAAAACCATAAACCTGATCATGCATCTCCTGGGCAAGTTTATAAACTTTCAGTGATTTTTGAGTTTATGAACTATCAATAGGTTAGAGTTAAAGCTCTTTAGCATTACCCAAAAGACATTTAAAAATCCATCTTTACAGCCTCAGCATCCAGTGTGCCAGGTACTTTGCATGGATTGTTACATCTAATCCCAACAACACTTCAGTAAGGTAGGTACCATAACTTTTTGTTGTTTTGCAGAAGTTAATGTGGCAAGGAGTTGAAGTGATTTGGCTTAGGATCACAGGGCTACAGTGAGTCAGGAGTCAATCCCAGAGTATGCATATTTCACAACGTTTTACTATTTTTAACTTTTCGAAAGTCAACAAGTATCACTGAGCATACCTGGACCTTCTGTTGGGACAGCACAGCTATCACTGTGAGGCAGTTGCACATAGCAGTGACTCCTGAGACATTTGCTTGGTTTGACTATCACTGCCTTCACCTCTGGCCTGGTGATCATGCCTAAATTTCTGAATCCCTCAGTCCTCCAGTTACTCTCTGGCAAAACCAGATCCTGTGGGATATTCTGAGGACTCGGAGAGATTATAGAAGTGAAAGCCTTAGGATGGCAGCCTCGTAAGTGGTCAAGGCTTGATAGAGATAAAGTCACTTCCTGGACCCTGGTCCTGCTCCTTCCCGGGTTGCTGGCAAAGGTGTGGCTCTACTAAGAGTTTAAAAGAAATCATTTATGTGGCTAGCCATGCTGACTTCTGTGGGAGAGAATACATGAAGCAATTGCTCTTATTAGCTTTGGGGATGACAATAAAAATGGAAAAAGATGATTAAAGTGGAAAATGGTCTTCGCATCTGAGTGCAGTGATTCAAGATGTGCAGAAATAGAAAAAGAAAGCTCTATTTTTAATAGTCCTTAAGCCTCAAATGGAAAAGACAGTAAAAATCTACAGAAAGTGTTAGCTTTCCTTTCCTTTTGATATGATAGAATAGAGAAGATCCCAGTGTAAAATGTAGAAATAAATTGCTGATAGAATGTGAAATAATTTAGCTTTTTAAGAAATGGGGAAGTAAATTAATTAGGATTAAATAATTCAATGTGCTACAAACATTAAGTACCATTCCCCCCCTCACCCCCCAAATGTTATGCAGGACATTGTGGGAAATACTTAAAAATGGGGAGAGTGTTATAATCTACTACAGTTGCTTGGAAGAAATATTTAAAGTGATTTTAACTGAAAATCATCTTATTAATAAAAGGCTAATATGCAAATCTACCAAATGTCCGAATGACCAGTCGCTATGATATGCACTGATCACCAGGGGGCAGACACTCAATGCAGGAGCTTCCCCCTGGTGGTCAGTGTGTACCCACAAGGGGAGCACCACTCAGTCAGAAACCAGGGGGCTCATGGCTGATGAGCACAGTAGTGGTGGCAGGAGCCTCTCCTGGATGTCCCTCAGTTAGATATCCCCCTAAGGGCTCCTGGGCTGCAAGGGGGTGCAGACCAGGCTGAGGGACCCCCCTGAGTGCATGAATTTCGTACACCAGGCCTCTAGTTTTCATAGAAGATGATAATGAAGTGTTTGCCAAGTGCTTGACTGTACCTTCACATTGCATCTCACCTGGTCAGAGGCCATATGAGGGAGTGTTATTCCTTATTTACCACATGGAAAATGAGGCTCAGAGAATCCAAGAAACTTGCCCAAGTTTTTGCTGTTTAAAAGTAGCAGATGTATGATTTGCGGCCACAGTGCTTTCCGTTCCTATGCAATGCCAGTGCAAATACATATCTACTATTAAGAAGTCTGCTAGTCTCATTTTAAACACTTACCAGTGTAGTTTATTTGTATTTTATTATCCACATTGGAAAAAGCCATATTAAGCTTAAAAATAAACGTATGGATAAATTGTCCATAAATCAACATTTTCTTAATAGAATGCTATTTTTTGTTGCTACATACTATAGACTTTTCAGAAATTAACTCCTCAACTACTCAATTATATAAAAATAACAATTGGTATTACTCTCTATAAGTTCCTGCTGATTTCTTATTTGACAACACTCTTGCAAACTTCCCTGATTTATTGATTTTGAAGTTTGGATGATTATCTATTGGAATTCCTTACAATGGGGTATATTATGCATTATTAATATAGTGTTGATCACAAAGCAGTTAGGGAGTCCTAAGTTTCTCTCTCCTATCATTTCACAAACCCTGACTGAGGACCTAGCAATTTCCTGCTATTTTTATATCACAAATATAGCATTTACATAAGTGGCTTTTCAGGGCACAAAATACTAAATAAATCTGGCATTGTTATTTCAGAATATATTTCAGAATATTGTCTTGCTCAATTACAGTCAGTAAGTCCAGAGAGACAAAATAACACAAACCGCCTACCTTTCCCCTATCATGTACACTGGCTGAAAGGTGCCATACATAAATAGCACTTCTGCTAATTAATTAGTGCTGGCCATAGTTGTTTTTACTAAACTAAGAAATGAAACCAAATAGTGCAATTTGCATTTTTTTGTGCTACTCTAGTTAAAATTAAAAAGGCCAGGATAAACTCAGTGGAAGACTGTTGCTTAAAATTATTTTCCCCCCCTAAGTATTTAAATAATCAGGTATTTAAAAAGCCATCATATTCAGTTTGGTTGTTGGTTTTACATGATAGGGTGGCTAATTAAAACTACAGCACATCGCGGTACATTCTAACATACAGTTTATGATTGTAAAAATGTCACATACTTGAAAATAAAGTTCAGTTACACCTCCCACTTTTAGCCAAATAATCACAGAAGGTGTTTAAAAATAATTCCATATGAGCCTAACCAATGGACACAGACAACAGGGGGGTAAGGGCATAAGTGTGTGTGTGTGGGGGGGGGCGGGTAATGGGGAGATAAGGACACATATGTAATACCTTAATCAATAAAGAAAAAAGATTAAAATTCCCATTCCTGCCGAAACCGGTTTGGCTCAGTGGTAGAGCGTCGGTCTGCAGACTGAAAGGTCCCAGGTTCGATTCCGGTCAAGGGCATGTACATTGGTTGCGGGTACATTCCCGGTAGGGGGTGTGCAGGAAGCAGCTGGTCAATGTTTCTCTCTCATCGACATTTCTAGCTCTCTATCTCTCTCCCTTCCTCTCTGTAAAAAATCAATAAAATATATATATTTTTAAAAATTCCCATGCCTCTCTTCCAAGCAGTTTCTTTCCTTGTCCCTGCTTACTCATGATTGCCCATCAATAGCACCTTTCTTCCTCTGGGTGGCCATACTTATGGGATCCCTCCAAATGCCTCAGCAATGTTACACTTTTGTAGAGGGCATCAGAAAACAAAAATCCTGGCTTGAGTCTGGTAAAAACAAAATAACACAACATCCTGGGACAATGACATTCCAGACCTGGACTATCCAGCTCGGCATCACTGGATATCTGCAGCTCTGGCATTCCAGTAAAAAATGAAAAACAAGTCCACTGTACCACACTGCTCCTTGTTTAAGTAAAGAACGGAGTAGCTGTGCATCTCCTTGGAGGGGTCTTTAAATTCAGAACTGGCATCCACTGGTCCAAGTCCCCCCCTCCCCAAAGCCCCTACCCATTTAATGGAACCCAAGTTGCATCTGGTCTTTTCAGAATAAACCATCACTTTAAGACAAATCTAAATCTTTCCATTCTGTCAATGTATGATTAGCCCATTTGTGTATGCATACATTCCAGTTTCTCCCATTTCTAAAAGCACTGGCATACCCCCTCTCCCACACCTTTACTATATGTAGTTTCATAGTGCCCATTGGGACTGTTAGGACTTCTCTGTATTTTAAAGTGTTGGTGGATATTTTGCCTTTCATCTATCCAATGTTTGGTAGGACAACGATGATTGGTTACCCAGTATCACTTAAATTACGTCAGCTATAGATAGTAAGCACAAATTCAGTAAGTTCACAGACTCATCACACATTACTGACTTCTTTCACAAGCTTTTCCTTTCATTGACATTTCTGCAACAGACTTCTTTCTAGTCTTAAAAGTGGAGATAGGATATAGGACATCATTAAAAGTATAGCTAGCACAAGAGACAGATACTAGTGTGCTAGATTACAGGAAGGAAAAGATGATATCAATAATTTAAAGGAAAAGTTGGTTGATGCACCTTTTGACTATTATTTCAAACAGGGTTTACTTTTCTTAGTCACATTATTTTATAAACCTTCACAATGTTTCTCAATGCCATTGTCTCATCCTGGGGAGGCTTATTTGTATTTATATTCCTTGATATTCCCAATTTGCAATGACTTTAGCAAGAGGCAAGAGATAATCCTTATCAACTTTCTGAGAAGGTGGGAGACAAATTGCAGTGGGGGGGGTAGTCTGATGGACTTAGGGTAAGCTAGAGGTAGCAGCTGACTAAAAACCCATATCTGTGGGTTCCTATCCCAGCTGCTCCTTTGATCTGCTGAAGGATAATGGAAGAAGTCATGAAAACCTGTCCAGCTTCCTCATCTAAAATTCCATATTGAGATCAGAATAACCTCAGTGTGTAGTAATATCAACGCAAAGTGCTAATTGGTGAGGCCTCACAATAATGACTGCCTGGTATGATTACAAATATAAGTGATAGAATATCTTATATGAACTAATATTAAATATTAATTGAATATTTATTAATGTTCACATCCAAAATTTGAAAATATCAAAGCAGAATGGTTAAATGATTTGCCAACGGTTGTAAAACAAACTGATTTTTGAGCTGAGTTTAAATCCATAACTTCTTGCATTAATTTTCCTCCCCCTATTTAATTACATGTAATTATGATAAAAGTAAGATTACTAATACTCTCTCACCCTGGAATCTTAACTGCCTGCATGCCCCACAGTAAATAATGTGCCTGCTGGTGAACCAAAGAAGCACAACATTACTGGAGACCGCTGGGTGAAATTACAGGTTCCTCACAGGATGACCAATTTTCAGATAAAGAGACTATAGTAAAACATGCTCAGCATTACAGTAATACCCCATAGATTTTAAACTAGGTAATTTTAAACTTCTGCAATTTTAGCATTTTTTTTCTCTGAATGTTAAACAGAATTTTTTAAAAAAATATATTTTATTGATTTTTATACAGAGAGAAAGGGAGAGAGATAGAGAGTTAGAAACATCGATGAGAGTCATCGATCAGCTGCCTCTTGCACACCCCCTACTGGGGATATGCCCGTAACCAAGGTACATGCCCTTGACCGGAATCGAACCCGGGACCCTTCAGTCCCCAAGCCGACGCTCTATCCATTGAGCCAAACCGGTCCAGGCTGAATGTTAAACAGAATTTAAAGTGAAACCAATAAAAGTTTGAATCACTAAAGTTGTTGCCGCATTCCACCCCAATATTCTTTAGTAATATACAAATATGAGAAGTAATTTATTATAATTTCTTTAAGGATGAGACTAATGAAACAAAATTAAAATAGAAGCAAAGGTAGCATTGCCCGGCCAGCATGGCTCAGTGGTTGAACATTGACCTATGATCCAGGAGATCACAGTTCAGTTGCGGGTCAGGGAACATGCCTGGGTTGTGGGCTCGATCACACATCCACAGGCAGGAGAAATAATACTTTGGAACAAATTAGGGTAAGTAGATAAGGAAAGAGTTGGAAGTATCTGTGCAATGTTCTGGTTCAGTGACTTAGAGTGGAGAAGGACAAGGACAATGAGTCTATTTATTGCATCTGTCTCTTGGGCCAGCTAGTTGGCTGCCTCTCCCAGGTTGACAAACCACACCAAAACACATGTAAAACACCTTAAAAATAACTGGTGACCTTGTTCCTAGGGCACTGCCCAGGCAGTGGGGCTCCACAGCATTGGCCATTCTAGAAATAACACAATGATGCCACTGCCAGGGAGAAATACTGCCATTAGAGATGATATGGGCATGAACTTACCAGGTAGTTTCCATTGTCTATTTTCACTATACTTAACTTAATATATATACACTGTATTTTCCGGTGTATAAGACAACCCCCTAATTTTACAGTTAAAACATAGGTTTAGGCCTATATTCGCTGTATAAGACTACCCCCCACTTCTGAGGCAACACCAGTTCTTTTTTTAATAGACCGCCTCTCTAACTCAGCCAATCCAAGCAGGCTTTTTATGCATGCAAATTACACGTTTTAATTTGTACCCGAAGCTACACTGTGTTCTAGTAAAAAGCCTGCTCAGATTGGCCAGAGTCAGAGAGACAGTCTATTAAAAAAAGAACTGGTGTTGCCTCAGAAGTGGGGGGTAGTCTTATACAGCGAATATAGGCCTAAACCTATGTTTTAACTGTAAAATTAGGGGGTTGTCTTATACATCGGAAAATACGGTAGTATATAAACATCTATACTAATAAAAGGGTGATATGCTAATTAGACTGGGAGACCTTCTGGGAGACCTTCCAGATGTTCTTCCAGAAAATTTATGGTGGCGGGGCCAAGGTAGAAGCGGTTAGGGGTGATCAGTCTGGTGGGGGGAGAGGGGGTCAGGGGCAAGCAGGCCAGGGAGGGAGGGCAGTTGGGGGCCAGCAGGCTAGCAGGGGGGGTAGTTGGAGTTAATCAGACTGGCAGTGGGGAGCAGTTAGGGAAGATCAAGCCTGTAGGGTGGGACAGTTGGGGGCAAGCAGGCTGGTGGGGGAGGGGGGGCAGTTAGGGATGATCACGCTGGCAGGCAGGCAGGTGGTTAGGAGCCAGTGGTCCCAACTGTGAGAGGGATGTCCAACTGCCGATTTAGGCCCACTTGGGGGTCCCATATTGGAGATGGTGCAGCTGGGCTGAGGGACACCTCCCATCCCGTACATGAATTTTGTGCATTGGGCCACTAGTACAATACATAAAAAATATATGTATACATACTGTCTGTCATATGTATGTCAGCTTCAGCAGAATAAGCATCATCTAAAAATTATTGTCATTGAGTCAAAGTTAGATATTTTCTGAAGAGCACTAGTAAGGGATAACTGCCTTTGATTTTAGATAACACTTGGAGTAGGCAAGATTTTGAATATGTTGGCCTGCAAGTCCTCTAATGATTGCTTTAAGAAAAATCCCTATAAGAATGCAGTAAAAGAACATTAATATTGACATATGGCACTACTTCTCTAAAGCAGAGCGAGAACGCTTTGCCAGTTCATTACCCTTTGATGAAAATACACACATTTTTCATTTGAGTCCATGACCACCAATAAATGTGGTGGGAGCTGGCCAGTCCATCTCTCATTTTGTCTCAAACTGGCACTCAGAAAGGTGCTTCTCGTGGAGCTTTAATGCAGGTTGGAGATCACAGCCTCTGCTGCCAAACTACTTTACCCCACCATGCTGCCTTCATGGCAATGACCAAGTGCTAGTGTTGTTGCCTGTTAACAATTTGTTAGCTAGGGGGCCTTGGGAAGGTACTTAAACTCTATGTATTGCATTTTCTCTATAATTAATAATAATAATAATTATATTATTGAGAAAAATACCTGGAGCCTGCCTAGCACATAGTGATCACTCCTCACTTTCACCTAATCTTCTTTCCATTTTTAAGTGGTTCATCAGAAGAGTAACTTTTGCCCAGAAAGATCACAGAATTGGCTTTGCTTCCAATTACCTAACTTGCTTTTTTGCAGCTTGTCTTGACAACAGATTTGCCTGTGTGTTGAATTTACATCCCCCAGAAGACACACTTAGGGTCTTAATAAGTCCCCAGAGCACCTGCTGGCCAATAATCCAGCCAGTGGACTGCCATACTGCAGCTTGGCAAGCTTTGCATCTTTCCTTTATCCATCATCCTGATTATTTCATTATCCTGAAAAGGAGGGAGTAAAAACAATAGAAACTTTCATCTTGTGTTATGAAAGTGGTCTCAGGAAAATAATATTGCACAATAACCCTAACTTGTAATTGTACCAAACACCAATGTAATTTTATGTTCTGTATGTGTTAATATTTTTTTTTAATTGGTCAAGATGTTAGCTAGCAAAATGTTGTCAAAAAACATAGGCATGAGTTTAGGGACACAGTAAATAAAGTATTTTTAGTACTGAAAACAATTAATTACAGCACTCATGTCACTTAATTTGGTAAAATAATTTCTTCTAAGAGACCAAACTTTGAGAACAGGAGTGCATTGCAAAGCTCATAGACAGGACATTATTTAATAAACTAGGAGCCCAGCGCCTGACTCAAAATTGTGTTGCGCTGCCCACCCTCGAGTCTGGCCCTGCCTCGCTCCCTGGGCCCTGCAGCAGCTGTGGCTACTGCTGGTCCAGTCCTGCCTCCCTTTCCGCTCTTTTTTTTTTTTTAAATATATTTTATTGATTTTGTACAGAGAGGAAGGGAGAGAGTTAGAGAGCTAGAAACATCGATGAGAGAGAGTCATCAATCAGCTGCCTCTTGCACATCCCCTACTGGGGATATGCCCGCAACCAAGGTACATGCCCCTGACTGGAATCGAACCCGGGACTCTTCAGTCCTTAAGCCGACGCTCTATCCATTGAGCCAAACCGGTTTCGGCCCTCTCCGCTCTTGAAGCAGCTGCGGCCTCTGCTGATCAGGCCCTCCCCCAGTGCAGGTGCACGGAGGCCCCTGCCACCTGGCCCCTGATGCTGCCTGCACAACCTCCTTCTGTCCGGTCAACCCATTTTGGCGTCCCAGTTAATTAGCATGTTTCTCTATTATACAGTATATACATGAGTGGCCAGATTATTATGATCTCTGAACTCATAATAATCTGGCCATTCACAGTGTATATCCTATATAACAAAATGCTAATATGCAAATTGTCTCCTTGACTGGGAGTTCGACCAGCAGGCAGACTGGCCAACCACCCATGTCCCCTCCCCTTGGCCAGGCTGGCCGGACCCCACCCATCCACCCATGCACAAACTCATGCACCAGGCCTCTAAAAAAAAAATACACATATATACATATATATATACATACACACACACACACACACACACACACACACACACACCCCCTGTTTCCCCGAAAATAAGACAGTGTCTTATATTAGTTTTTTCTCCCAAAGATGCACTAGGTCTTATTTTCAGGGAATGTCTTATTTTTCCATGAAGAAGAATACAGTACACATTTATTGTTAAATGAAAATAAAGGAAATTTATTGCCTGTATATAGCACGTTAGTACGGTAGTTGTCAACACAAACCAGACAAACTGTGAATCCTACAGTATCAAGAATTTACTCATTTATTCTATGACAATCATGTCATCATCTTCTGGAACATCATCATAGCAATCCAATTCCTGACTTTCCTGGTGAATTTCTTGTGACACCATTTCTTTCAGAATCAGTGGACCAAATCTCTCATGTTTAGCAATAGCATTCTGAGACAGAGCCTGGGGGGCTTTATTTTCGGGAGGATGCCTTATATTTCACTCAGAAGGAAACCTGTAAGTAGGTCTTATTTTCGGAGGATGTTTTATTTTTGGGGAAACACAGTATATATATATATATATATATATATATATATATATATATATATATATACATATATATATATACATACATACACATACATACATATACATTCAGAGATCAGAGATCATAATAATCTGGCCACTCAGTGTACAGATGTTATAGAAAGTAACACAATAGTCAGAGGTCAAAAGAAGGGCTCAAAGTTAATTCTCTATGTTCTTTTCCTCTAGATAAAGAACTCTGCATAATCTAACTTCTCACCAAATCCTACTTTCCCAAATACTTCCCATAGTATATCAGAGAAATTCTTTAGCAACATATAAAATCCTGGAAAACCTAGTCGCAGCCATTTCCTTTAGGCAGAAACTGCAAAAACTAGCTAGTCTCACCGCTCTGAAAAGCAATTAACCTTGGCATTTTCAACATGATAAAAATATTAATAATGTCACTGAAATTTTTATAATTTAAGAGCAAAGTTTCTCAGTCATTATAAATGGTGACACTCTATTATTAATATCTATGCACATTAATTTCTAAATATCTAATTTCAAGCAACTCAACAAAATGAAGGCCTAATATTTTCCAGAATGCAAATGTAATCTGACTCCAGTGTGCTCAGCGGCTCTCAGATTTGTTATTTGAATAAGATCCACGTTGTCCCCAGTAGCTCCATGGGCTCATACTGTGCAATGTAGAACTTCCATTTTTTAATGGATTTCTTTTTCTCATGGTGCAATGGGTTTGAAATGAGCTTTAGAAAGAGGGAGAGAGAGGAAAGGAAAGGATTTTTTTTCTCCCAGTAGGCAATCTGCTCATAAGGGGGAAAATTTTAAAACAAATTTTGTTGTGGAATATGTATTTATTTGCTCTCAAATTCTCAATATTCTACATATTAAAGAATCTTGTCTATGTGACGCCAGCACAGCTGGTAGTTATTTGGTCTCCATGGATGCTGTGATACTTGTTCTCCTGCAGCAGGTCTCCCGGGGAAGGAGATGTGGAAGGCGGTGGTGGCAGGAGCCCTGCTTTTGATCTGGGGACTCTTTCTCGCCTGCCACAGAGTGAAGGTGTCCTTTGTGGAACTCCTTGTGCTCTATTCCTGTGGCATCTTCAATATACACCAGTCAGCACAATGCACAGCCCACTTGAGCAATTTGGTTGTCAGTGTAGAAGAATTCTGATAAAAATCTTAATGGCCCTGGAGCAGTGAGATGCCACTGAGGCCATCCGTCTCAGCATTGCATTTTTAAGAATTGTGTAGAAATCCTGGTGCATGTTCTTGGTAGGATAGATTCAGTAGATGAATGCAGCTGTTTCTTAAAAATTCCGGTAGAGGATTGAATTTATTCTGTAACTTTGATGGAGACACTAACTCTCATCCTGGGGAGCAGTGCATCTTCCTGTACAGTAGTCACCCCTTATCTGGGTTTCAATTTCTGTGCTTTCAGTTACTCCTGGCAACAGCAGTCCAAAAATATTAAATGAAAAATTCTAAAATAAACAATTCATAAGTTTTAAATTGGACGCCATTCTGACTAGCATGAAATCTCACACCATCTACTCCATCCCTCTCAGAATGTGACTCATCCCTTTGTCCATCTCCTCCATGCTGTGCCCGCTGCCCAACCATTAGTCACTAAGTAGCACTGTCTCAGTACCGCGGTGCCTATGTTCAGGTAACCCTTTTTTTACTTAATGATGATCCCAAAGTGAAAGAACAGTGATACTAGCAAATTGGATATGCCAAAGAGAAGCTGTAAAGTGCTTCCTTTAAGTGAAAAGGTGAGCACAGTTCAAAAAGAAATTTTGAAAAGAACACATTCCTATCCTTTGCTGCAGTATACTGTTGTGATTGTTCTATTTTATTATTAATTACTACTAGCACTGTGCATGAATCCATGTGCAGTAGCCTCTCCACGCCCACTGCCCAGAGGCTCTCTGCAGCCCAGGGTGACAACACAAGTGTTCCGCACCCCAGCCTGACCAGAGGCCCATCTGTGGCCTGGTGCAGAATGCTTGGCTCATCACCAGGGCGACAAAGCAAGCATTTTGCCAGGCTGCTCATGCTGCCCGCTCTCAGCAACCACCCCCCTTGAGATTGGGGAACTCTGGTGGACTGAGAGGAATGGATGCCACCATCTTGTGGCTAATGGCACTGACATCTTTGTGATGAAGTGATGATTAATTTGAATATTACCTTTTTATTAGATAGGACTCTTATTAATCTCTCACTGTGCCTAATGTATAAAATAAACTTCATCATAGGCATCTACACTAATAAAAGAGAAATATGCATATTGATCATGCCTCCATGACACCCACCAGCCAATCAGGAATGAATTTGCAACTTAACCCAACAAAGATGGTGGGTTAATTTGCATACACAGGCACAAAGTAAAGACTGAAGGCTCTGGCCTGAGTGAAGACTGAATACTGAATGCGACTGAAGACTGAAGAGGATTGGCTTCTCCCCTGCAGCCGGAATGAAGGCCTGGGTTCTGGGTGCCAGAGGAAAACTGGTGCTGGTAGCCAGGGGAAGGAAGGCCTATTGCATGAATCTTCATGCAACAGGCCTCTAGTGTTAAGAAAAAACATAGTCTATATAAGATTTGTACTATCTGTTATTTCCGGGGTCCACTGGAGGTCTTGCAAAGTATTCCCCCAGATAAGATGGTACCACTGTATTTTGCTGGGAGTGAATGACTCGATATTTGTGCTTATGAAAGGTGTCCCATGGGGTTCCACACCATAGTTTTCATTATATTACATTAAAAGTTCCTGGCTTTGCAGGGTAGGTGTTAACAGTGTGGACAATTAAGAGCAGCAGCTGAGGCTATGGAAACAGATATAATAGAAATACAAGTTGGCTACTCTCTCTCATTAAACATTGATGGTATATATTTGACCACTGAACTCTGTGCTTGATTACAGATGGACTTATTTTGTGGTTTCTCAAATACCATAGTGTTCAATGTCTATTTTGGAGTTACTTGGAAAGCAATTGTAAGTAATTTCAAAAGTTTACTAAGAACTTAGAGAAATACCCGGCTATGACTAAAACATTGCTTTTTAAGTCAGTTTTACAAACATGTTTTCTTTTAAAAATGATAAATATAGATAGATACCGAGAACATGGTATTGATCAGAAATTCCTATAAACTGGCACTATCCCAAAATCAATAGGATTAAAAATAATGTTAAATGATGGCTCAGAAGTGTATGAAGTCTCTGGAGTGCTTTCTGAATCATAAAGCAATAAAATATGTTTAGCATATTTTCAGTATCAAATTAATTTCAATATTCAGAATGTGGCAGTTGACACATAGCTAACTTTCAATTAATTAATATATTGGGTTACACTAAGAATGAATCATGCCTCCACCTTGCCAGATGCTCGTCACAATGAACAATAGGGCGTATGGCACTTTATATGCCTATTGTGGAGCAACAAACATCAATTTCCACACATTAAAAAAACAATGGCAAAAGTAAACAAGGTAGAATAGCTTTATTTGACCTTTGCAGCTGAAAGGGCACTGGGTTTACAATAGTCATACACATTTTTTTCACATCTAACCTTGTGAGGTAAAAAAGCATCTCAATTTGCAAATAGCTGACTCTTCCCTTACTTTGCCAATAGAGGAGAATTTTCTGTTTCAAGATTCAGTGAGCAAGTAGGCTAATGGGTATAAAGAATTCTGACATCATTAGTTTTTAGAGAAAGAACAATTCAACAAACTGGAAAACATACTGCAATGGCCCAAAGTTGGGCTATGCAAATTCGATGCCACAGAGATGCACACTAAATGTCCAGGCAGAAGCCACTGAAATTTCAGAAGAAAATAAAAATCTGTCCTTTTACACTCCCTAAACAAATTTAATATCTGGAGGAACGATTCCAATGTTTGAACATGCAATTGTCACCCTGTCCTTTTTAATTATGTCTTCCTATTTATAAGTGGTATAAAGGGATCTTTTATATATTTACAGCTAGTGTTAGCTCTTTAAAATATACTATGCTGAGATAGTTAAGACGATCTATAATTTGTTTATGTGTATTCATGTAAAACTGCTTGCATAACTGAAATATAAATTTGATAAGGCAACAACACTGTAGAGAAAGGGGCAAGGAACATGGTTCCACAAATGCTATAAAATTCGTTCAGTACTGAATGTCCCCTGCAGAACTGGCACAAGCCAGGCCCAGAGGATGCAAAAATAAGCAAAGATTCCCAGCCTCTGACAAGTTCGAAGTGCAGCAGGCATGTTAAGGCCTGCACGATAAGGGCAGATGAGCTCAGTATTATGTGAGAAGTGACTGGAGGAGGCGCGGCATGCAAATGCCCCTGCAAAGTCTGACTAACCTGGTCCACCTAGGCCAGTCCTTCACAGACCTCTTGCCTGTCTGACAGGACTTTGGCAAGGCACCACCTAATTTCTTCTATAAAATATGTTTTCTTTGACTTTTTTATTTTTTAAGACAGAGAGGAAGGGGAAGGGAGAGAGAAACATCAACGCGAAAGAGCCTTCTGCACACACACACACACACACACACACACACAAACACAAACAAACACAAACCCCTGTGACTATAACCGAACACCCCTTGGTGCATGGGACAATGCAACGCCCAACCATTGAGACACACTGGCCAGGGCAACACTGCCTCCCTTCTGATGCTGCTCTTAAAGTCCCCACTCTCCCTGCCTTGGAGAAAAAGGCTCTCAGTGCTGTCCTGTGTGTGCCCATTCTTAGCCCAACTTTCCCACTAAAACCTCTCGAACTCCATCTTTACAACATCATGTGTCTTGGAGTGAGAAGTAATGGGCTGAGGCACCTGACTCAGCCTGCATCTTCATGGTCTTTGTGGCGAACACACTGCCTCATTCATCACTGTTGCTCCAGCTCCCTCACAGTTGGAGGCAGTACAGGGAGGTGGCCCAGGGTATGGACTCTGAAGAAAGATCTGGGTTCAAACCTTAGCTCCATCATTGTTAGGTATGAGCCCAAGGGTACATGATTCAATTCCTGTACCTTAGCTTCCGCTCATCTGTACAACGGGGCATCCCCAACACAGGATTAAGGTGATTATACCTGAGAATCCAGGTAAATGATTTAGTATACGCAGTACTCATATTGTAAGCTAATCCAAACAATCAGCAAACTTCCTTCTTTCCCCCCATATCCTTCTGCCCCTGCCCTTCCCCAATGCACTTCTCCTCGCCCTTCAGAGGTGGGCCCTGTGTCACTTCCTAGAGGAGCCCTCGCTGGCCTGCTGGCCTCCCATTCTGCTCTTCCCTGGCACTCATCTAGCTGCAACCTTACATGGTTTTATGCCACTCACTCTCCCTGGCCCGTGAGCTCCATGGCAACTATGACAGCTCTGCTCTGTTCCCTGAGGTTTCTGCAGGCCCAGAATAATGCTGGGCATGCACAAAGATGGCATTCAATGACGAAATGAACAAACAAATGGTGTGGCACCACAGAACATTTCTGTGGAAATGCCTCAAGGCCCCTGCTTACGGAGACAGCCCCAAGTGGGTGGCTTCAGCCTCTTTCCACTCCCAGCAGCTCAGCTTTTCAATGTGTACTTCTAGGCCATCCCTCTGCCCACAGGACTCCATTGGAAGACAGTTAAATATAGTTTAAAAGCTATTTGTTTTCAATATTCCTTCCAAGGACTTATATCTTGTACCTCAGGAGTCTATGAGACAATATGACCAGATACTTTTGCATTGTCTGTTTTTGAAGAAGCAGCTCAAATCACAAATCTCTCCTATTGATAGTGAACAGTTACTTCACCTAGATATAGATACGAAAGAAACAATTTTAAATACTGCAACTTTTCTAAGAAATTTTCTAGAGGTAGTTAAAGAGGTGCTGACCTTTGGTGGAATGGAGCTCTAATATTTTGGCATTCAATCCAAGATTAATTTCTATTGATTAGTGACATCTGGTAATATTATGTTCCTCTCACCCACACCTTTCAGATTACTAGGCTTCACACTTGCTAAGCACTGCGCAGAGATATAGGATCCGAAGCAACTCAATTCATATTGTGCCACGGCCCACAAGACCATCACTTGAGCAGCTATTCTTGAAAGTAAGGTGTTCAAGAAGGAGAATTTTTTTTTTCGGGGAAGAAGGTGATTTAGAAAGATTTTTCAGAAAACATTCTTAATTACTAAAACTAAACAGTAACAATACAACACTTAAACAAGGGTTGCTTTGAAAACTTCTTATTCCTTAATACCTATGTTCACAGAAGCGCCCCCCCCCTTCAAAAAAATTATGTAACCTAATAAGAAATAGCCTCTGATTCAGCCCAATGCAGCCCATCACCTGGTAGGTGTTGAGGGGACATATCACAGAAATAGTGGCCGCATCCAGATTCTCAGACACTCAGGGAAGGACCCTTCCACTGTATAATAGAATGTGTGTGTGCATCACAGATGACTAAACCATTACCCCCAGACTCTGTGTACGGCAACTTTGGCTTTTTTAAATATTCCAACATAAACTGTGCCAGTAATTGCTTCTGCAACTGTCCAGAGGAGATTATCTGAAGGTGCTTTTATCAGCAAGGCTGAAAACACCTTGGTATTTCAGGAAAGCAGTAATTTCCTCTATTTTTGTATTAAAGCATGGTTTGGGGCAGATATGTCCATAATTCTTTAAAATAAAAAAAAGATTCTAGCTGTAAAATTCATTAATGGTAAGACAGCAATTCTGTCACTGGCTAGGAGGACTTTCCGGCCAAGCAGAAAGGCACTCTTCTTAACAAAAGAGAGCCTGTCATCACACAGAATAAGGTCAGAGACACTGACATGGCTCCTGATTCCAGACTTCCTATTCAACACAGAGCAAAATTAGTAACATTTCTGCACAAGTTTGCTTTCATGTTTAAATGAGAACTCAGCAGGGGTCAGAGAGAAAGCAAGTCACACAGCATCCCAAGCTCCCCCACCACCACAGGGGCCCAGTGGTGCTGAGGCACCCCACCTAGTCAGAAGCTTACATTTCAGGTGCATTAATTCATCTCTGATGAGTTTACAGGGAAATGTTTGAGAATTGGTCATACCTTCCTATATGTGCTTTTTAAATGCCCTTTCATATTAATCCTCTCCTTTGATCCACTCAACTCTCACTTTTAGAAGTAGAGAAATGGTCTCCAGTCTAAATGGCTGAGCCCCATCAGGCAGTGAGTTTGTGGTTCGGCTTAAAGCCAGCTCTCCTTCAAATGGTACCTCAACTAAACCACAGTTCCGTGAGTGTATCATGATCAAACAGTGTTTTAAAGGGAAAGAGTTTTGAATTTGCGAGGAAAATCTAAGCTGTATCTCTAAGCTATCCCAGCTGTGTGACCTTGGACAAGTCACCTATCCTGCAACTCAATCACCTCAACAAGAAAATGGTAACCACAATCATTTGCAGGAAAATTGGGCCAATAAACATAAATCTGCTTTATAATATGCAAAGTGCTAGATGAATATGTTATTATCATTATCACTATCCTAAGAGCACATTAATAAAATAGGCATTATGTGGTGCTATTGCTAAGAAATGCTTTTTAAAAACAATGTCCTTTTCCAAGTTATGGAATAGAAACTAGGCAACATATATAAATGTAAACCTACCACCACTGAAGATTTCTTTAAAGCAGTGGTTCTCAACCTTCCTAATGCCATGACCCATTAATACAGTTCCTCATGTTGTGGTGACCCCAACCATACAATTATTTTTGTTACTACTTCATAACTGTAATTTTGCTACTGTTATGAATCATAATGTAAATATCTGTGTTTTCTAATGGTCTAGGCTCTACAGCAGCGGCTCTCAACCTGTAGGTCGCCAGCAGGGTCCTCTAAGACCATCGGAAAACAGATCTTTACATTATGATTCATAACAGTAGCAAAATTACAGTTATGAAGTAGCAACAAAAATAATTGTATGGTTGGGGGTCACCACAACATGAGGAACTGCATTAAAGGGCCGCGGCATTAGAAAGGTTGATAACCACTGCTTTAAAGCCTCATTTTCCTAAAGGCAAATAAGAGAAAAAGTGTCATCATAGTGGCTACATCTAGCATAAGTCAGGACTCTTCCATATCTTTTTTAGTTTAGTTTCTAGTTTCCTTAAATACTTGTTATTCTGTTATTTATTGCCTCATAATTACTTTATAATCTAATTTTCTGCATATTAAAATCACTGGCAGTCAAAATTTGAAGGAAAATGGCATCATCTAAAATTATTTTTAAAAGAAAAGTAAATCAAAGAAGAAAAGCATAACAAAACATGAGTGAGGCATAACAAAACATAAGTGAGAGAGAACCATGTAAATAATAGAAGAAACTGTTGTCTTGTTAATAAATAAAGTCTACAACAAAAATGATACTCATGTACCCCACAAGGCAGTGGTAACTATGGCAACAAGAAGAGATGTAAAGTACTCAGAGTCAGTCAATCCAATACCTAACTAATATACTAAGTATATTTCATGTATATTTTCATATGAGACTGAATTATTTTATGCCCCTTATTAACATAAAATTACTCACTTTAATAGCTACTCCTTTAATTTATAAAGAGATGAAAAGTTCTGGGTCTCCCAACTTATGTACTAAATAAACATAACTTTTAAACACATAACCCGTGAACCAGAGTCAGCAACAACTCTTATTTTCTACCTCCAAGTAATGATTTTTAAGTCCAAATAATTTTAGTTCAGAAATCTAACAGGACAACTGTCCAATGACATAGCAAAGAATAATTTACATATATTTAAGACATCAAATCCTAATTATTTAGACATACAGTGTTTGATATTACTATTTAAAAGTCTCTCTCTTCAATAATGGAATGTCAAAATAGCAGTGCTGTCTGGGTAGATAAACCCAGGCAATCTTTGGCTATAGGCCTCTTAAGAAAGCAAAATCCACTGCCTCATTCCATCACTCATTCCAACCCTTTGAACCTGCACTCTTATCCAGCCCTTTTGCTGGATCCTTTAGAACAATCCCTGAGCTCTTCTGCATTCACTATACCCTTATGGGGTATAAATCCCAAGTTCAGGAAACTTTTCTAATAAAATAGGCATGTTCCATCCAAGGAGACTGAGTATCAGGGCAGTTTTTCTGTGTGTTTTTTCCACGTCCTCGGTACCTATTATCAAGGCAAAAAGGTGCCTCACACCACTGACCTGCTGGAGAGAAGCAGGGGCTCCCTCCCTTTGGTCCCGGAGGTAGAAGTTCTCTGCTAAAGTCAAAGACATTTCCCTTTAGCACTAACATTGGAGACAAGAAAGAGAGGCCTGGCAACACCCTGGGAGAAATGTATAAAGGAGATAATGCTTTATTTGGGGTGCCTTCCACTCTCCTACAGTCACCCAGCTCTTCCGAGTTCACAGAACTAAGAAAGGACATGTCCGCATCCCTCAGCTCTGAAGTTATTAGAATTTCCTAGGACGTTCCCTGGGATGATGAACCTAGACTCTAAGAACCTAGGAATCCTGTTTGGTCCTGGGAAATGAGTGTTGTGCAGAGCTGGAACTCAAAGCTGTAAATCTATTCCTGAACGAAGATGCTTCTCTGCTTGCTTCTGGTGGTCCACTCTCCTACAGCTCTGAACAGGGAGCAAGTGAGAACCCATAGCAGTGCTGGTGTCTGGTCACTATCCCGTGACAATGCTGAAGGGACCAGCTATGCGTGTGGACTGCAGGGGTCTGTTGGATAAAGCTGCATTCTGAGACAGCCAGAGACGGGGTCACTGTGGGCAGGAGGATGTGTCAGAGGCAGATTCCAGGTCGAGAGGGTTATTTTTGGAATACTCTGAGGAAGCGGATGGCGTGGCTGCCCACACTGCACCAGAGCTTGGTGCTGCGGGATATAGTTTTCAGAGTTGTCAGTCCCTCAAGCCTCATCACTAAAAATAAGTATCTACTTATTAAAGCAGATTTGTTTTTATTCAGACTTTTGTATTTTTGCACTATTGCTTTGCTCCAGAATTGATTTTTTCAAAATATTTTGTCTACAACGTTTATAATTCTGCAAAATCCATAAACTATAATCTATGCCTTGATTCTAAGAAAACTGGCTTTCTCACTTTTCCGGTACTTGCAGAAAAAAGAGTTACATTAAAAGAAGGGCAATGGAAAATATAGAAGAGATTAAACACTAAGCTGAAAACAACACTCACCACATCCTAGAAAGGCAGTTAGAGGCAGCCAGACCCTCCCCTCACTCCCAAGAACTCTCCTCTTGCCCAGAGCCTTGTGTGCGCTGTGTGGCAGCTCCCAGCAGGTTGTGGGTGTAGGTGTTTCAGAGCATCTGGCGGTGAAACAAACTAGTCATTCAAATCTCAGCATCTCCATAATTTATAACTCGACACCCCTAATCACAGCTGGTCTGTAACTTGGGATACAGTTCTCCTTTTTTTTTTTTTTTTTTTTTTTTTTAAGCAAAATAAAGTTAACTCCCCTTTTTAATGAGAAATGTTTGTTATATTCTATTCTATCTTGAAAACTCTTACTATTAACTTTCTAACTGACACCTAAAGAAAACAGCAGAGTGCCTGCACGAAGGTATGGTATGAATAGATGCCCTCTCTATCGTTAATAAGAACTGGCAAGTCACTTAGTTGTCTTACAGCAGTACAAATGTTATCTTGCTGTTGACATTTTTCTACACTACAATGGAGGATATTCATTATGGACTCTTATTAGGTTATCAGTCTCCTCTTGCTTAATTGTCAGAATACCCTCCTTGAGTTAATTGTGGGTACCAAGCTCCTGCCCTTAGAGTCATCTTAGACCAATGCAAGTAATTTCCTTCATCTTCCCAAGAGCTCCTGTTTGTCCCTGTCCCTCTACATGGCCCACATTACCACACCAAATACTACTGAGTTGCTACAAAGATGCTTTAAAAATTATTGTTTTATTTTTTAGGGCAGTTTTAGGTTTACAGAAGACTTGAGCAGACAGTGTGAAGGGCTCCCACATACCCCCTCACTCTACTCCTTAACCTCCCCAACAGTTTTCCTTATTAATATCTTGCATTAATGTGGTTCATTTGCCACAAGTTATAAACAACTATTGGCATATTATTATGATGAACTAAAGTCTATAGCTGACATTAGGATTTAGTCTCTGTGTTATATTGTTCTAGGGGTTCTGACAAATGTATAATGCCAGAGCTTCCGTTTCCTCTAGGGTACTCTTACTTTCCCCTGTTGTTTTGGGGTTTCTTAAAGAAAGCCCTTAGAAACTCATTCTTAAATAGAGCCTATGTCTCTGTTGCAATATGCTATGATCATATTAGAGCCCTATTGAAGTGGAGGTCAAGGTATTGGTGAGGGGGAGTGTTCTTGAGTTTTATGATTAAAACCAGTTAGTTTTTTAATGGGCTGGAGTCTCGGGACTGTGACCTTCAGAAAAGTCTTGTGGCCTTTTCCGCTTCCTTCCCTAGTGTAAGACAAATGGCTCGAGGGAACTAGAGCTGTCTGCCTTTCCCCTAGTAAAGCAGTTTCCCTGAAGGCAGGACCTCAGGTCTCTGATGTATCTAAGAATTGTTGCTCAGTTTGTTAGCATTTTTCCTGTTGTGAGGATGAGAGTGATGACTTACAAACTCTTCCCATGTCAGAATCATGACCAACAATCTGCTTTTAACTGTGATGATTCTCATGAACAAACAATGCCAGGAAGAAGCCTGCACAGAGCCAATAATGAACTCTCAGAATGAAAATCTACCCAGAGCAATCTATAGACTCAATGCAATTGCTATTAAATAACATGGGCACATTTCACAAATACTCCAAAAATTTATATGGAACCAAGAAAGACCCCAAATAGCCACAGCAATCTTGAGAAAGAAGTATGAAGTAGGAGGGATCACAATGCCAGAAATGCAATAATGAGAATAAGCAAACCATGATTAGGATGGATCATACATAATGTTAGCAAAAGAAGTCAGACACAAAAGGATACATACTGTATGGTTTCATTTATCAAATGTTCAGAACAAGGACAGAGTAAAATCTGATAGTGACGGAAATCAGAAGAATGATTATCATGGCAGGAGTGGGAAAGAGCATGGCATGAGGTGGGAATCGAGTTAGCTTCTATTTCATGACCCAAGTGGTGATTAAATGGGTGTGTCCTCTTGTGTACTTGACTACAATTTTCACTTCAAAGAATCTAGCAGTATATATGCACCGACTTAGAAAGGTAATCATAATATGCTATATCAGCAAGTAGAAAAATAAAATGAATTCTAGATATCCAATATAATATAATTGTATATTGGTAGAAAAGATAAATAGGTAAGTTATTATATCCAAAATAAATCTATAAATCATTTATTAACAATGCTTATCTCTTGCATTTTTGCTTTATGGAATTTTTGGATTTTTAAGGAAGTTAGCTATTAGTTACATACTTGAATAAAAAAATGTCCAGAAGTAATAAAGAAATAGTTTTCTAGTTAAACATTCCACACTTCCACATGTGTACCCCTGGATTGGCACACTATGATACCCCTGACAGCATATTGTCTGTGCTACCAAGTAGCTGTGCCTTAGCTGCTCTGGTTCTAGCATTCTCTCAGGGACAGAAGGTGAACAGGTCCTCTACACATAATGTCAATGCACTTTCATTAGCCTCACTCAACTTATGTTCAAAGGAACTTCTGTGTAGGTCCCTGTGGAACACTCATCAAGCAAAGGTAAAAACCCCAAAGGCCACTGCACAGACACCCAACTCAATTCCAGAGAATGGACATGTGGTATAGCCACTCATGACAACCACTTGTTCATGCACTATTTACTTAAGAAAAGGCACAAAGGATCACTACCATTTGCCATGTCTTAGGTGTGACACTCAATAAGCTTGCCTGCAAACCTTTAGTTAGACACACCTCAATTACTTCTGTTAATTTCACTACTAAATGGCCTTTTAGATAATCATTTTTCTCAACCAATTTATGTTATAAACTAGAGGCTTGGTGCACAAATTTGTGCAGAGGTGGGATCCCTCGGCCTGTCCAGCAATTGGAGATGATAGGGGCCGCAAGAGGTTGGCCAGTGTGGGGAGGGACTATGGGAGGTTGGCTGGCCTTGGGAGGTTGGCTGTGGGAGCACACTGACCACCAGGGAACAGCTCCTGCATTGAGAGTCTGCCCTCTGTTGGTCTGTGTGCATCATAGAGACTGGTCAACCCGTCGTTTAGTCAGTTGCTTAGGCTTTTATATACATAGATTAATTAAAACTTTCTTTCACCTAGTTTTAACATGAATATGTTATGAGAACAAAAATGTTGAATCTCTAAAAAGTATATTTTTAAAATATTTAAAAAATGGTAGCATTTAAAAAACATTTTTAATATATCAGAATAAAACTATTTAGGCATTAAAGATGTTTCCAAGTAAAAACTGAAAACATACCCAACATATGAAAAACATAAGCTACCTATGTTGTGTACACATGTGTACACAATCTATAAAAATCAAAGTTATACTATTTTCCCTCATGGGAAAAATAGAGAACACATTTTAGCCATTTTCCTTAAAACAACAACAACAATAACAACAAAAATATATTCAAATCAATGTCCAGATCAAAAAATAAACACACACAAAACGAAGGCAAATATTTAGAAATTATGCTTAGATTTATAGAATTACAAAAAATAAAAGGAAAATATTAAATAATCACTTAATATCACAACAGTAATAGATTCTTTTTATTTTGTTCCATGCAGGTATGAACCAGAGAAAATGAACTTGTAAAATAATGAGGATTAGTCCAATATAAGGAATAACCAGTTTGTGTGACAAAAGGCTAGAATAGAAAGCAGGTGCTAAATGAATCCTGTCCATTTTCATGGAATAGAATGGAGTCCGGAAGGCATTTTCTCAACAGAGAGGGTTATGGACCCCAGTAGCTAGCTATGGGCTCTGTATCAGGCAGGGTGTATTCCTGCACCTCCTATGTCATTATTGCCCCAAATCTGTGAGTAGAGACCTACTTCATGAGGCCTCTGAAATGTTTAGAGAACACAGTGGATGCACAAATAAATAAATGCATATGGTTATAAATGATGTAGAAAAGAACAAGTGGATACTAAACATCTTTCCCATTATGCAAAGCATTTTGCTAGTGATCTTTTCTATTTTTACAAATGTGCTCCTCATTATTACTTTTTACTATGTGAACTACAAAATTGTGTATCTATTTAACAGGAACATATACATAATTATTCTGTGGAGATGTTTTCAAAAGTGTTAAAATATAAATTAACACACTGACACTTTTTTTAGGGCTCCATGTGCCATTCTAAAACATGTTTACAGAATGGATTAGAACATTTGTATGAGGCAGTTTCTGAAGAATCAGTTATTTATTTTATTTTTTGTAAAGTGCTCTTCAGAACCACTTATGTCACAGAGAACCCTCTGGTTATGGAGAAATGTGTCGGTGCACAAGGAAACCCAAATAACTTCACTGCCCTCCACTTTCTGAGAAGATTCCTTCCTCCCTTGGAGCCGAGTTCCCAGCCACAAGCTGAGCTTGGGTCCCCCTGAAATGAGCAGGTGAGCTCTGCTCATAGAAGTCACAGCCCTTTTGTTCAATGACTGCCGAGCACCCTGTTTTTCTCTAAGAAAAGTAGAACAGGTTATTGCATTGGAGATGAAGTGCAGTGTTACTAATTTGGGCTAATTTGTTACACTTTTGGCCAAGTCAGAAGAAAACTCACTGTCTTTTTCTAAAAGATAAATAGATCTCCTACCATGTTTTGGGAGATACAAACATAAGGAACTACTATGGCTAAAGACAAAATTATACTAATTAATTACAAATGCTTCAGTCTGACCAAGTGAAAATTATTGCACTAAATTAACACAAACACAGGATAATTTATTCCTTAGCTTGCTAAAATAGAACTTCAAAATTATAGATGAGATTTTGCCTTAATTGGAAAAAAACATAATTCAGTGAAAACATGTAGTTCTTTTTTCTATACTCAGATTTAAATAATTAAACTTTTTCCCAATAACCTTCTTGCCTATGCTACTAATGAAGTACATTTCATGGTTCCCCCAACTTATAAAAGTGCACTGAGCCATTTCTGGCTTCCCTCCATGCCCTCTGCAGATGGCAGAAAAAGATTCTACCACTGAGACTTTTACTTCCAAAAGCTTAGATTTGTCCTATCATGAGTGAGTACCATAGAAATCAGAGTCTAGTCCTCTCACTTTAAAAATGAGAAAATTAAGATTCAGCGTAGTGAATAGCAGAAATTATTCATACGGTCGGGACTAGACCACAAGTCTCTTGACTTCCAGGCAGGTTCTCCCCACCATTCCCTAGTGGAATATTAAAACCAACCAACAAACAAATAAGACATCTTCACAACAAAAATTATATTCTATGGTTTTGCTAGTGTTTTTACCTCTGAAGAGATTATCCGAGTGATTATCTTCTTTTTCTTTGATTTTCAAACACTTTGCCTGCTGTACATGTCTGTACAAAGAACAGAAATAAAACCTGGATTCATTATCCTGTGAGGCAGGAATAACTCATGACAGCAGCACACATTTAAATAGAAGCCACAGGGTAAACAATAGAGAACTAGTAGGCATTTTGCTCCACAGACACTTCGTCAGATTCCCGCCCCCCCCCCCCCAATTTAATATTTAAAAAATACATTTTTGTTCAGAAACTCTAAGTTTGACATCAAGACTTAAAGGTCTCCCTCCTCCATTATTGCCAAATGTTTTTACAATTCTCTGGAGAATAATCTCTTCAGATTCTGAGAAGAAGCTACTAGGGAGAATAGGTGGGTAAATAATAATTGCTACTGATGATTTTAGAGCTTATTTTAATCAGAAGATTATATACATTGTGCCTGAATAACTGTATAAAGTAATTTGCTCATATTGCTGAATGTCAGAGAATTAATTAACTTTTAAATGTTCCAGTATGCTGTAAGGACTAATTTTGTAACTCGAATGGAACTTTATAAAAATTTGAGGCTCAGAGTTTGTAATTAATGTGGTAGTTTCTAAAATGAAACTTTTCCAGTGTTGCTAATTACCTAATAATTAATTTTAGGTAGACAGAACTTGAGGTAGTTGATCAATTCATCTGTAATATTTATGATTTTAATGAAAATGATAATAGCTTGCTTTGCAAAAGTATTTTGTAATTGCAATTGGATAGCAGCTCTCTCATTTTATCCTCAGGGATAAGCCTTTGAGGTAGACATGCAAACACTGTTTCAATTTATGATTTAAACGAGGAATCTCATTCAGTTACTCAAACCTTACAGATAATATAAGTGACTTGTACAACAATTGAGGTAATTTTATCTATAGGTTCTATAAATATATTTATCATGGTAGAAATACATTAAACTTATCAGTGAGATTTTTTTTTAAATAATTAAGGCTGTTCCCCTCTCCTGCACCCCCCCCCCCTAAAAACACATACCAAGAAACTGAGAAAGAATTTCTACTAAAATACCATTTTTGGACCTGGAAAGCTACTGTGGAGCACAGTAACGCCAGGTAGTTAGCCAACTGTGGTGCAATGCAAAGACTAGACCCTTAGTGTAGGAAAACCTAGCTGCATGGCTTAGCACCTGTGTCCTAAGCTTGTGACTCAGGTGCATATTTAAACTCTAAAGGTCTCAGATTCCCAATTTTAAAAATGGGTACAGTACAATTTCACTAATTGCTCTGAACAATTTGTGAAAAAATATTATAAAAAGTATACAAACTCTTAGGCATTGTGGACATGCATAAAATATGTGGAATATTTTCATTAATTCAATGTTTATAATTTCATTATATTTTCTCTACACATATCACCAGGATTTGTTTGTTTGCATTCTTATGGAGAGAGTATAAACTATAGAAAGAGGGTCTGAACATGAGCAGTGAGCATCTGGCGGAGAGCTAGTCAACATGGAATGCTGAAGGCACATCGTAGCTGCAGAGTAGTAAGCTTCTTCTGGGAAGCTCATATGCCCGACATAAATTTGATGGGGCTTTTTAAAAATAATGTAAAAATAAATCCACTAAATTTATTGAGTGGCTTTTTATAAACTTGGCAGATACTGCAATTAATCACAAATACATTTTGTTATAGTTTTCCTTTCAAAATTATTACATCACTAGGGAGATACATCAAGGCAAACCCTGTGAACAGTTCAGATTCTGTTACATTTCCTGAGGGAGAGAGTACTTCCAAGGGCTCTAGATTTCACTGAACTTCATTTCATTCTCACAAACTCTATATGTAGGTATAGGACCTTTGTTATTAATAAAGAAATTGAGGCTCAGAGATATTAAACCACTTGCTCATCTGGGGCACACAGTGAGATGAGGGTTGGAGCCGGGACATAAACTCAAGCCTTCAAACTCCAAATCCAGTTTCCTTCAGGGAACACAACATCTCCCATTACTCTGCAGGGGTCTTCAAACTATGGCCCGCGGGCCACATGCGGCCCGCAGAGGAGTCTGATCCGGCCCGCCAGGTTTTTTGGGCAGTGAGCGCAGCCGAGGTGTTACAGTAGGAATCAGTAGTTCATATAGTCCGGCCCTCCAGCTCTCTGAGGGACCGTGATCTGGCCCCCACTTTAAAAGTTTGAGGACCCCTGCTCTAGGGTATGCTGAGCACTGGCAGAAGGCTTTGAGATGTCACATGCGGCCCAAAAGAAAAGGAGAATAATAACAATGCCCCTGGCAGCTGAGGGAGGATGCCACTTGGCACTGGGCGAGTGGGGCTGTTCTGCAGAGGACTCAGCTGTGGCTGGTCCTGAACGAACGGGGTGTGGATGACTGATGGGCTTGGAAAGGTCTGGGGAATTAGGCTGAAATAGAATGGGCATAAGCAAGATGGGAGGGAGAAGCGTTCTGGGGAAGGGAATAAGCTAGTCAACTTACTTGGATGAAGCATCTATGCTGTGCAAGGAAAGAAAAGATCAAAAGAATAAGCTGGAGCCAAGCTGTGGAGAGGCCTGCGAGCGGTTCTCAAGTGTTTGCGCTCCATCCTGACGGCAGTGGGAAAGGTACTGAAGTGTCGCATCATAAAGAGCCTACTGCGTACCACCAGGTTAAATGTTTGGGGGTGATTAGGCCAGTAAGGTGTCAAAGATGCATATTTGTTTGTATTTCAGCTAAAGAGGTAATACCACTGAAATTTGCACATATTAGTATTTCCAAAATAATTCTTGAAGCCTGGCTTGTATAGTTCATATAGTTATCAGAGCTCCAGGCCCTCTAAACAATCTTCAAAATCTTTACTAATAGTACTGCCGTTGCTGCAGCAAGTCAAACTACTTGTCTGTCTATCCTGATGCATTCTCATAAAGGAGTGAGTGTATAAGACTTAGAGGATTACTGCTACCATTATCCAATAATCTCTGATATTCACTGTTTTTCCTCTTGCCTTTTCCTTAGGATTTTGCTACTTTCAGTTGAAAAAGGGAACTGCATATTCTCCGACATTCTTTCTATGCTTCCACTACTTTTTCCTCCAGTTTTAAATTTATTTTTTATTTAATTTTGCAATTTTTTTTTTACTGATTAAGGTGTTACATATGTGTCCTTATCCCCCCATTGTCCCCCTCATTTCCTTCTCATGCCCTAGCCCCCTGGTGTCTGTGTCCATTGGTGAGGCTTATATGCATGCATACAAGTCCTTTGGTTGATCTCTCTCCCTTACACCCACCCTCCCCTACTTTTCCTCTGAGGTTTGACAGTCTGATCAATGCTTCCCTGTCTCTGGATCTCTTTTTGTTCATCAGTTTATGTTCTTCATTATATCCCACAAATGAGTGAGATCATGTGATACTAATCTTTCTCTGACTGGCTTATTTCACTTAGCATAATGCTCTCCAGCTCCATCCATGCTGTAAGAACTCCTTCTTTTTTTACCGCAGTTAATGACTACCATTTCTGTGTTCAAATGCTAGGCCCTGAACCAGAGGCCTAACCTGTAGTAGGTACTATGGATCTTATGCTTATGTGTTGAAAATGAAAAGAGAGTAAGTGGCTGGCCCAAAATCACATTGTAAGCAGACGAACAGAGTGCAAACAGAACAGCCAGAATTTGAATGTAACTCAGTTTAACTGTAGCTAGACACCTTCTAGAGCAGGAGTTGGCAAACGTTAGCCCACAGTCAGATCCTGGCCACTGGCTGCTTAGTAAGTGGAGTTTGACCAGAGCACAGCCATGTTCATCCATTTATTCACTGTCCACGAACGCTTTCAATTGGTAACTGCAGCAGAAATCTTACTGCCAGCAGAGTCTAACAGACTTATCATCTGCCCTTTACAGAAAATGTTTCTGACCCCTGTTCTAGAATAAAGGAAAAGGTCTCTAGGGCCAGAATATACACACCACATGGGACTGTTTTACACTGCTATCTTTTCCCAAAATTGCCTTGATAACTGTATTTAGTTATAAGAGGGCTTTAAAGGCAAATATTGGGCCCTGACTGTCTTTTATTTTTAGACAAATTGTCCAAGTCCAATCAACAGTTTTTGAGCTTTTCCTACATGCAGGCCTTGTATTCAACCAAGATGGTGCCTGCTGCCCAGAAACTGACCATCTAACAGAGAATGCAGCTCTGCATGCTGCAAACTCTCACATGAAGTAGACTGAGAAAGGGCTACAATAGAGAAATGAAGAAATCACTATGGGATCACAAAGTAGGAGGGGGATTTTCTGCTTCAAGATCAGAGAGATCAGAAAAACCTCAGGAGGAGATGAATTTGAGCTAAACCTCAAAACAAATTTTATTAAGGGAAGTTCTGAGAGGGACATGGCAAAGGCATAGACATATGGAGGATAGGGAGGGGGAAAAATTAGTCATGGAGCATGATATGTGAGGTGGATGTGCAGGCTGGGGTAAATTATGAGGACTGCAAATGCTTCCCATCGATATGCATACTCTATGCATGCTTCTGTGATGTATATTTGTATGTGTGAATTTATTTATAGTCAAGCAAAATGAATCAAGGACCTGTAAGATGCTAACAATGCAAAAGAAGGATTCATATAATATGTTTAGTTTGTAAATAAAAGTAATTAAAATTTATAAACATTGTATTATAAAGTATCAATAAATAACACACACATGAAAATATTTATGCAGCATTACTTATAAGTGGAAAATACTGGAAACAACCTGAATACCTATCAGTAAGGAAATGAGTGAAATAGTTAAGGCATGTCCACACTGTGGAATATGATACAACTATTAAAGATAATGCACTGAATCCAATTGTGTTCATATGGCAGATTATCCATGATGTATTGTTAATTGAGTAAAACATACTTTTTAGCTAATATCTTTTATCTTCAGATTTTCTTTGAGGCAACAAACAATGCTTTTCATGGCAAATTTATTTTTTTCTTTGTGGGTACTTAGTTGTCTCTGTTTTTACAACAATTCCATATAAAAATTAAAGTCCAAGACCAGATGATTTTTCTTTTGATGATAAGCATTGGTTTACTCAAGCTGCTTTGCTCAGTCTGCTATTATTTACTTGGGATAAAATATGCGTGTATTTTGTGGAAGCCTCAGAAATTAGTGTCCCCATGTTCACCTTTCAGGAATGCAGCACCTTTCCCAATATTTTCCATGATTATACCGAAATCTATAGTAGATACAAGCTAACTTTCATAAAACCTTAGCAAAAAATTAATGTGATTAAAAAAGAGTGTGTATCTGGATATCTATATACTTACATTAACACAGAACAGGTGTAGAAGACAACATGACAATCTATTCAAACACCCACACCAGAATGCAGCATCAAAGTTCAGAAGTGGGGAATGAGAATTTATTATTTTTTAAACTTTCATATTGCCTGAATTATTGCTAGGAATTTTGTTATATTCTTTTTGAAATATATTTTATTGATTTTTTTACAGAGAGGAAGGGAGAGGGATAGAGAGTTAGAAACATGGATGAGAGAAACATCAATCAGCTGCCTCCTGCACACCCCCTACTGGGGCTGTGCCCGCAACCAAGGTGCATGCCTTTGACCAAAATCGGACCTGGGACCTTTCAGTCCGAAGTCTGACACTCTATCCACTGAGCCAAACCAGTTTCAGTGGAATTTTGTCATATTCTTATAAGCCTTTAACTTATACTGTTTGATAGGAAAAGGTATGGGTTTTATTAATGTTTTCAATGCTTAATTTTTCTACTTTTATTACTATACATTTTCTCATTTTCCTATAATACACAAGCATTGCTTTGCTTATGGAGAAAACATGTTAATGTCCTCATTTTATTATTTACAATGAATGGGAGATAATTATTTTAAAGCTAGATTAAGCACGTAGATGAGAAAAAAATACCCACTGGTGCTTGGGCAACAACTTTATTTTTCCTGTGGTGCAAGAACACCAATGTTTGCTTTATGCAAAGAACCATGAGCATTTTAGCACACACTGTTCTACAGCAGAAGATGCGATTTAATTACTAAGAGCCTGGGCCAAGTCAGGATTCCAGAAATCCAGAGATTCACAATAAATTATAAAATGCCTTAAGAGTACCAGATCAGAAAAGTATTTGTAAAGGTCGTTTTAAGGTATACATTAATTATTTTATAAAATTTTAGCAAAACAGTAACTTTGTTGAGGAAACACAAGACTACAATGAAGTGCCAAAGGAACCAAGATGAGTTGAGCCAATGAGGGACAGGGCCTTTCACGTCCTTACATTTTCTGTCTGCACTCCTGTGTGATCTTGACACACATCATTTCATTTCAATTTTGAAAATATTCAATAGAATACTACTCCCTTTTTTTAAGGCTTGGATCTGCTTATGGTCCACAGGATGCCAATATGGGTAATGGCTGAAAGCATTTCAAGTGTTACCCTTTTACTTCTTTCATGGCACCCATCACGATCTGTGATTTTTCTCTTCATTTATGGTTTACTTTTGTTTTACTCTTCCATCTCCTCTACCTGAAATATACTCCCTGCTGAGATGGGACTGTTTGTTCAGCTCCATATCCCCAGCCTTTAACAGACCATACATATTTGCTGAATGAATGAGTGCTGATGCAATGAGTGAATCTGCATGCCCACTGCCAAGGCTGCAGGGACTAGAGTCATCTTGCTTGAGAACAAATCTTCATTCTGCCACTTCCTAGCTGGTGTGACTTTCTTATCACTAAGTAAAGGCTGAAAAGGACCAGGATGGACCAGGATTTTAGTCTGTTATGTTCACTGCTGTATCACTAGGGCTTAACGTATACTGGCATGTTGCAATTAATGACAATGTCAACAGGAAAATAAATTCTTTGGCTTTGATATCCTGATTTCTATGTTGAAAAAGTTGGATTAGATCATCATTTGAGTCCTGCCCCATTGTACGATGCAGGATTGACACATCTGAAGTGTGGCCTGGGCGGGAGCTGGTGTGGAAGGCCTGCAGGCTTCCTGTGCAGCCACAATCCTCCACAGGCGCAGAAGGAACTGGTGTCTTGGTGCTTTGCTCACTGCTCAACTGATAAGGATCTAATGTAGTTCCAGATGCTGAGTAATATTTCAAATAATTAAAGATCTAACTTTCTATGTTTGATGTAAAGATGTGTGGTATATATACACAACTAGAACTAGTAGAATTGCAAGACTTTAAAATCAACAATTTTTATAAAAATGAAAAGAAGATATGGAACTATTTCAATAATCTCTACTATGTGCCAGGTCCAATTATATAGCTATAACTATGTTTATCTATATATCTACAGTCATAATGTAGGCCTCATATTTTATCTTCATTTACAGGTAAATAAATTGCGGTTCTAAGAGGTAATGTTTATATCTGAATCAGTCAACTTAGACTTGCTAAGTCCTATAATGGAAATTAATGAAGAAAAAAAAACACCCAAAAATATAATGAAAACTGGTTCCTAACCCTTTAGCAGCCTCCAATATTTTTGAAAAAATAAGGCACACATAACACAAATATTAAAAAGGCACATGCAGACTCACATGCATAAGCTAAGAACAAGGAAGGGGATCATCTCTTATTTGATCCATATCCCTGGGCCTAGGACAGTCCCCGGCACATAGTGTTGCTCAAAATCTACTTAATTTGCCGAGTGCTTATTAAGTGCCTGGCATTATATTAAGCATCAGAAATATAGAGACATGTAAAACACAATATCTAACCTTAAAAAGCTTGTATGGGTTGGAACTGCTATAGAAAACTTAAAGACAGAGATGAGCCTTGGAGAAGGGAGAAGATGCAGGCATGGATAAACAAAATAAGAAGAATGGAAATTAAAACAATATGGCAGATGATGACAAGGGATGAGTGAGTCACTGGGTAGACTTTATCCCCTAAAGCAGAGAATTTACGTGGGAAGGAGTGAGAGAAAAGACTGACTGATTAAATAAAATTTATTTAATAACTTGGAAAGTTAATATGGGAACAATCAACTAACAGTATTTTAATTCTGAGAATGGACTTCAGAGGAGGTATTTATGTTGTAGTTAATTTGAGTAGTGGAAATAAACTAGTTGGCTCATGGCAGTGCAATGTATTATGAGGATCATTAGGGGTTATTCCACTAAATGTCATTCTGTGATTACCATAACTTTCCCCAACCATTTTCATTATCAGTACAGGCCTTAGGGAAGTGCATAAAATTTATTTTATAGCAGACATTAGGAAACACAAAGTGAGCTTTATTAGGCAGTTTCTTGGATCTTCTTAATAGCAATGATTGAATATGACAGGTATTTTAACTAATGGTAGTTCTAACAATTGTGTGAATTAAAACATATGAAACACTGCTCTGGGAGGCAAAATAAGTTATTAAAGAATACTTAGGTGGGTTGGAAATGCCAGAAAGAAAATGTCCTGCGCTGGCCTGAAGAAGCTAGCTAACAGAATACAGGGAGAGGTAGGGGAGTTGCATTTCAAGTAATTTTCTTTAAGATAAAACTGCTTCAGTAAGTATAATTGTATTCCCTTGTTGTAGATAGAATAGTTTAGTATATTACAATGAAATGTGTTCAAGGTTATCTACACTAATAAAAGAGAAACAAGCAAATTGACCATACTTCCACTATATCCACAAGCCACGCCCAGTAGCCAATCAGGAGCGAGGATGCAAATTAAACCAACCAAGATAGCTGTGACCACAGAGCAAGCAGCAGGTTTGGGTTTCCCTAGCAATGGAGAAAGCCAAGATTCCCACCTGCTCTGGCTGGACCTGGCCTCTGCTCAAGGCTACAAAGTTTTGATTATAGAAGATAAATAAATCCCAACAAAAATGGTGGCAGCCATGGAGCTGGAGAGAGTAGGAGGCTTGATTTGCTCCTGGTGATGGAAGAAGGCAAGCTTCCTGGAAGGCCCTGGCCTCCACTCAAGGCTAAAAAGTTTCAATTATAGAATATAAATAAATCCCAGATAACAGAGCCTCCCACTTGGGTCACCAGGGGTGTGTGGCCGGCCAGCAAACCACCACAGGCCCCTCATCCAGGCCACCCCATGCCCCAAGGGAACTTCCACCCTGATCCAGGAAACCCTTCAGAGCAAACCAGCTGGTCCCCACCCATGCACCAGGTCTCTATCCTATCTAATAAAAGAGTAATATGCAGATTGACCATCACTCCAACACACAAGATGGCTGCCCCCATGTGGTCAAAGATCCTGCCCCTATGTGGCAGGGGAGGGACCAGGCCTGCAAGGAAGATAGTTAGGGGTGACCATGCTGGCAGGGGAGCAGTTAGGCATCAATCAGGCTGGCAGGGGAGTGGTTATGGAGTGATCAGGCTGGCAGGAAGAAGCAGTTAGGGGCAATCAGGAAGGAAGGCAGGCTGGCACTTGGGAGCCAGCAGTCCTGGATTGTGAGAGGAATGCTCCAGAATGGAGAGGGTGCAGGCTGGGATTAGGGTTCTCGCCCCCCCCCCCCCCGCCCCGTGTGTGTGTGTGTGTGTGTGTGTGTGTGTGTGTGTGTGTGTGTGTGTATGTGTATGAATAAAATATATATATATATATATATATATATATATATATATATATATATATGTATAGGTATATGTGTATATATATATATATATATATATATATATATATGAATAAAACATAGTTAAGATTCTTCCCCTTTAATATTCTGTTTTTATAAAATAAGAAATAAATGTATCATGAGATGACCTTGAGAATCCTAGCTAGCAGCTGAGTGTAGTCTACATTTAAACCCAGCCAGGCAATTTCAAAATCTTAAACTGTCATTTCTTTGCCAGCCTTAAGTTAAAACATGTACAGGATTTGGAGTCAGGCAGTTCTGGATTCTAATCCCAACTTTTCTACTGATTATCTGTGTGATCTTGGACATTTTGATTAACCTCTCTAATCTTAAGATGCCTACTTTGTAAAATTAGAATTAGAACCCTTAACCACACAAAAGATGGTTGTGATGATGAAATAAAATGAACAGGATGATGTATATAAATTGTTTAGCACAATGCTTTGTAGCCTAAAGTAAGTGAATTATGTTCATGTTTTTGGTGTTACTATTAATAATTTACTGGACTAGGATTACTCTGAGTTTAATCAAAATACCTATGTTTGGGTCCCAGATCAGCTACAATTAAGGATTTTTACTCCCTCACCTAAATGGCAATACTATGAGGATAGTAATTTCTGCTTTGACTAAATCACAAGACTATAGGATCTCCAAAGTTAATGTATGTGCAAAATATAGACTGTTAAACAAATTAAAGGCTTTTTCCTTCTAGAGTACATACCCAAAGAGAAGACACTCAAGCACAAAGTCATATGCCTCTATTTAATGCACCATGAATACACCATTACTCTGTTAGTACAAGGGAAAAGGAATATCTACATAGTTTTTCAGTAATGGTGACCCATCGTGAATCTACTCTTTAAAGTTGTATTAATATGTAATCCTACTGATATGAAGGGCAATTTTATAAACACCTATTAGTAGATAATCCATTCAAGTTTAAAACTTGACTCTCTACTAAGAAAATATGAACATAAACAGACTATTTCTACTACAAAATTATGGAGACTAAATGTTTACTAATAACTCTTTTCAAAGATTAACATGAGAACAAACATACTTTTAAAAAAAGAAACACAAAACTTGGATGCACTTAGGAAAAGACAAAATCTCTTAAATTGTTGGACAGCATCTAATTGATTTTGGAAGAATGTCAAGAGTTAATTTTACATTTTGCATGTAAATTACACGAAGTCTGGAATTTCTAAGGTGACAAGTGTTGCTTGTATTAGAAAATATAGAAGTCCTGTCCAGAGCTCAGTGATGGTGGATGGATTGGAGGCCAGTGGAAATTATAACTCTAATTTACACTAATTTAGCTCTCATGCTTATGATTGGACATGAACCAAGTAAAAATTATTTCTTACCATGTAGAACAGATGAAATTTAAATATTCTCCCTGACCTGTACCTGATATCTTGGATTAGAGGAAAATCTCAGGAAATTACTACAAGGAATCTGAAGGGGATTAAAATATATTTCATCTTCTTATAATTAGAATACATAGTATTCCTTATTGATGTCCCCGAACTCCCACTGGAATTCTAGACCATGAACAGGGTGTCATGGAGCTGGGAAGTAGTCACAGTGGGCACAACTGCCAATACTTTTTATCTAAACACTGTTATGATGGTTGGTTAAAAGTAAAAGTGGACAGGTTGGGGTGCAATGATAGCTTTGGTCTTGAGATTTGAAAGCAAAAGAAGATTTAAGAACTCAAGACATGCACCTCTATTCCCCTTCCCCATCCAGCTGCTTGCACAGTTCTGTGCATACATAAAATAGGATTTGATAGAAAAGGATCATGTAACTTTTTGCTCAAATATCAGCTAGCCTTCTCCCCTGTTTCTTTCTATCTGTAGTAATTATGTTTATCTGAGCTATTTCAGTGTGAAGCTCCTTTAAAATGATAAAGTGCATAATAATATATTGAAAAGAGCAAATTCCCAAAGGGAGTTCAAGACAGGGGAAGCCATATATATAATATATATATCTGTGCTGAAAGTAAAGTTTAGCTCACTTCGGAGACAATACAACTTTGCAATTATTTTTTTAGAATAGTTCAAAGATCAGTCTCTATGGCTGTTGACATTGAGGATGAATGACTAAAATCTGTACAAGAGAGATTGACTGAGATTTTATTGGGTAAGAAGATAACAGCACAGAATAGCAAGGGTAAAGTCAAATAGATATATGGAAATAAATAAGCATTGTTCCTTGGAAAACAGTTTAAAAAATTCTCCCTTAACTAGAAAATGGGAAGGATGTTCAAGCTCTCAGCTAGAGTTGTAATCAGTGTGGGTGTGAAGCACAGTGAAGAACAACTAGACCTGTGAGGTTTCAACAAGAGGAGTGGATGTGTAACAATAAAAATGCAAAATACAGCAACAGAAATAGAGAGGCACGTATGTCCATAGCACATAGATCATGTGATAGGGGAGCTAATCTGCAGTCATGTGCACAAGGATCAAAATCAAAATAAGCTATTTAATAAAAATGAAATGCCACACAAATTCTGTATAACATTTTCATGAGAAAAAAAAAAAAAAAAACCCACACAAAACCCACAGATAACAGTGTAAAATCCAGTCCAGGGTGTGACAGTATACCCTCCTGATGAACAGGCCTCCCTCGGGAGTAAAGGAGCTCCCTGGTAGGGACTGAGGGTGTAAACGGGCAGAAAGCTGTTTCTGTGCAAACTCTGCTCCCACAGAGAGGCAGGTAAGTGAAAGGAGCGAGGCTGTGGCCGGCTGGAGACACAGCAGCCCTCAGCAGCAGCTCTCTCAGAGCTGGCAGAGGGAGGGTCCAGTGTCACACAAGGGCTTGAACATGACTGCCTTCTGCCTGCAGACGCGTTTGAAAACACCCACTTCCCACTTCTCCTTTCTTGGCTCCATCTCTGTCTGGTTTTCAATAATTTACTTAGTGCTAGATTTTTCTGGGTTTATTCTTCACAGCATGGGGAATCAAGCTCCTTTACAGAGATGATATTTAGAATATTTACTAATTTAGGTTTTAAAAAAGCCAAATAAGATTCTATAGAAAATAATTTTATGTAAATAAACATTGGAACCTGATACTTAAGATGCAAATTTATATTTCAAAACAAAAGGATGATATGTTATAAAAAAATCAAAAGGAAACTATTTAGAGTCAGAAGAAGTCATATCTGAGGTACATCTGGATTAAATATGACAGAGACGAATTAGCAGGTAGGAGAGGAAATCCTGATATGACCTGCTGGGTATAAATTCTAGGCCTTGTGCCAAAAGAATCATCTATGTAAAATGAATCCAAAGAATAAAAAAGTTGTCAAGGTAAAAGAAAACCTTATAGAATTTTGTAAAGGAAATATGTTTTCTATTGCTTATATGTAATATATACTTTCACAAAGAGATACATTCACTAAATGAAATATTTTAAATAAAGATAAAATGAAATATTTTAAATAAATTATATGAGCCAGTGATCATAAAGGAAAGGAAAAATAAATTTTACAAAGAAATGTGATGAATTATTACTATTAACAAAACTGTTCTTTTACTATTCTACATGGTTTACTTCCTGCTTCACATTTTCAAAAGGTTCCTTACCTGGGCTGACTGTTCACCTTTTCATGTTTTCTGTTGAAGTTCAAATTACAGAGATTTTTCAATTTTAAATGTGAAGAGTCTGATTCCAAATTTGCCTGTGTTTTTTCTCTCACAGTATCATGGAGTGTTGTCTCCTTTTTCAAGTTCATGTCCGAATACGGGCAGCCAAAAGCACTGGTTTGTAATAAAATGAGAGCACAGTTTGCAGTGGTAAATCAGTGACCATTGTCTTTGGAACAGACCTACATCTGATATTTAAACACTGAGTAAACATTCTCCTTTCAATGAACATACTGAAATAAGTTTCTTTTCATATTGTCCTTGATAATATAGTGTTTCTGTATAAATAAATGTTAAAAAACAAAAGCATAATATTCTCTTATATTGGGAAATATTTTACCGTTTCCCCGAAAATAAGACAGTGTCTTATATTAATTTTTTCTCCCAAAGTTGCGCTAGGTCTTATTTTCAGAGGATGTCTTATCTTTCCATGCGCTAGGCCTTATTTTTGGAGGATGTCTTATTTTCGGGGAAACACGGTAGTTAACCATAGTATTGTAAGGATATTTTAGAGAGAACTTTCTGCAATGAAAGAAGAAAGACTAACCTAAGGGAGATCGGAAAATGTTTATTTCAGTCACAGCTGAGCTTTCATTAAGATACTATTACTCAAAAGCTTTGCTGTTCATGTAACATATTTTCTCAATTTGAGAATTTTTTAATGATAATTATTATAAATTTTTAAAATTTCAAATCATCACTCCTCCATGATTCGCGCTGCATGGCATTAATGCTCTCTTCCTAAGACTTATATGTCCATAGTGTAGAGTGCTACCATAGACCCTCTTGCTCAGCACTTGCTTAGGTTGAGGGAACTTCTGTTTCCCTTGATCTTTATCCATAAATCAGCTCCTTTGGTCATTTAATCATACACCTATTTCCTAATTTCCTTCTAGACCCTCTTCATCATGTGGGCACTAAAGTATGAAAACTAGAAGGAACTCCCTGAGTGTCATTAGAATAGAATATTTCCCAATTCTGGGAGGCAAGGTGTGTGAGAACATATCTCCAGATTATATGGATCAGAATAAAGCATAAAGTTCAAAAGTACATATTAAATGATAAAAATACACTTTTCAGAAGAAATCCTGGAGAACTTAAAAGAAGATAATGATGGGATACCAGTGAGTGTACAAAAGAGGGGATGAGGGGCTTTTAGATATAAGTGCAGTTTTCCAGCTGGTCGCTGTGAACAGTTTCTGTAGGAAACCCTGGGCTTGCCTGCATTTTCTGCAGAGGGACAGTTATGTTAAAGCAAGCATTGCAAATGCTGGCCTGACTGTGTGGATGCAGACCTTTATATGCCCATGCATAGGAGAGCATGCATAATCTGTAAACCTACACACAGAAAAAGAAAAAAAAATAATTGAAGTAATATTCTTAGGTATGATAAAACCATTTAAAATTTACTTTTAATTTAGTCAAATACTGAGGGAAATGGTTCTGAAGATATACTGTCATTAGAAAATTATTGACATAAGCTGAAATGTCTATGACTAAAAGCTCTGTTGGTCAAGGTAAAATGTCAATTTCTGACTGAGCAGGAAACTGTATATTCAAATTCCACTCATTACAGATGGAGACAAGGATGTGTAAACACTGTAGGCTGAAGTCCTGAGCAGCAAGGTCCTGTGGGAGACTGGTTCTTCAGGCTGAGCAGACCATTTTCCTTCTCTCCTCAGTACCTTTCTTTGTGGTTTTTTGGGAGAGAAAGACAGCAGGAACTGTTAAGTTGACCCATAGGAAACTGCAGTCTTAAAAAGTCAGATAGTCAAATATCAGAAATTTCATATGGTTCAACTGAGTAATTTATTTAAAAATGTCAGCTCCACGCTCATCAATAGCAAGGCAGAGGAACAGAGGGTGAATGCTAAACAAGCAAAAAACTGCTAGACAGTTGCAAACTTTTAAAAGAGGTTTTTTGATGGGTCTAAACTGAGATCCTAGTCGTCCTCTTAATTCATAAGTAGGAGTGACTGTAAATGTGACTGTAATGAAAATAATGTTTTTACTTTTCAGAATATTTAAGTACTAGTAGCCCTGTGCACGAATCCTTCTGCCAGCAGCTCTCTGCAGGGCCTGGCTGCTCCACACCTGCTGCCCAGAGGCTCTCTGAGGCCCAGAGGCCCATTTGCTGCCAGGCGCAGAATGCTTGCCTTGTCACCGGGTGATGAAGCAAGCATTCGCCAGGCTGCTCACACTGCCGGCTCTCAGCGGCTGCCCCCGCAATGACTGGGAGAATCTGGTGGGGTTGAGAGGACTGGGCACCGCCATCTTATGCAAATTAAGATGGGTAATATGCAAATTAATCATCACTCCGTCACACACACACACACACACACTCACACACACACACACACACTCACACACTCACACAATGTCATGCACTGACCACCAGGGGGCAGATGCTCAATGCAAGAGGAGCTGCTGTGAAGTGCACTCGCCATTTAAAAAGAAACAGCACTGTGGACCTGGCACCATCAAACCAACACTCAGCTTCCCCCATATGGGACACAGGCCCCACTACCACCCCTGAACAACTCCCCACCAAATGGTAGCCAATGCTGCTAAGACCCCATGGCTCAAAATGCAGCTCACAGCCCTACCCAACCCAGAAACAGTCGCTGTGGGCATCAGGAAATGATGTCATATAGCAGCTCCTGGTTTTCTCTCCCTAGAGACTGGTCTCTTTGGAATTTCCTTAGCTTAGGAACCCACCTAGTTGTATAGCTAGGTGTGGACATTTTACATTTTAACCAAATATTTGTGAAGCATTTTTCCATGCCTCAGCTCAGTTGATCCTCACCGAAGTCCTAGAGTAGGTACATAGGAGACTCAGTAGAATCCTATTTTCTTTTCATTAGCGGAGAAAAACAGATTTAGAAAGTTTAGAAACTTGACCCAACTGAAAAGAAGTAAGAAATGCTGGAACTTGAAAGTGATTTCAGGTTTTCTCACTGTTAAGAATATAATCAAACTCTGCTGGAGTTAAATATTTTACTTTTTTTTCTCCCTGTGTGATCTATAATAATAATCTGCTTCATGTTGATATTTACTGCTGTGTTGCTGAAAATTATCTGAAAGAGAAGTTGGGCTGGAAAAAGTTTAGCTAAATCAAAAAGCAGATCTAATTAAGCAAGTTTATTCTGTATACTAGTATATAAAAGGCTAAGTTGACTCACATGCACAATACATATAAAGCTCTTGCTCACGCCAATTATGTGTGTGTGTGTTTTGATCTGTCATTGTTGATCATGAATTTGGTTGACACATATATTATATCAATATATAAAGGGCAAATAGTGATATTAAAATATTTTCTGCTAATTAATTTCCTTTCAATGTGCATGAATCAGTGCACTTGGTCACTAGTTTGTATATATTCATCTTGTATACTATATATTTCCTGAAATCAGAGGCCATAATTGTTCATATCAGTGTGAACTGAAAAAAAAATTGGGGCTACCTTATATATCAGCACCTCAGTATATCAGTTTCTAAAGAAATAACAGTCATATATAATAGGCATATGTCATATGTGTAATTTGTCCACTTATGGATGTCACTCGGATTGATGCCAAGCAGGATTTCAGGCATAAAACCCAGAAAAAAGACTTGAATATTGCAATCAGCACAAAAGTTTCTCAATATCTTACCTCACTACCTTAATCAATGTTCCCAAACTCAGCCTAGTGGGATTTTCTCTTTCCAGTGCCTCTTTTTAACTATTCCAGATTGAATCCTTCCTCCTAGAAGCTGCCTCTGTCCTTAAAGAAAGGTTAGTTTAGCATTTTCCACTTTTTGCCATCTCTTCCCATTGTCCAGATGAAACAACAAAGACCCAACTGCAGAGGTGAAGAACATGCCTTTCCGGGAGAAGATTTAGCTTTGATCACAATTTAGTCTACTAGCTCCTGATGTGGTTTTCAAAATATTCATAAATTTGAAACTGATAAAGACTAGAGTGCATGCCAAGAATATGAACCCTGTTGGCACAGAAATAGTAAAGAATTAAATGCATTTTCATTTATTTTGTTTCATTGGAGTCATTTCATTACTGTCTGTTCTAATACCAAAAAGTCAAGTCCAACATGTGGAATTTACTTGGTAGGCATTAGGAGATATCCTTAATTGAGTGTGTACAACATGTTATCTGAAATTTTCTATTATAGGAAATATTTTCAGTAAACTGGGCAGGGAAGGAAAAAAATGCATCATGAGTAAAGATTGAAGTTTGTGTGTTTTCTCTGTGTGTGTGTGTGTGTGTATACTCTTTCCTTGAAAGTATTTTAGTGCATGGTTACTAGAAATTTCCAAGGTATAAATTATTTTGAAGGAATGTTATATATATTGTAGTACTAGAGGCCTAGTGCATGAAATTCAGGCACAAGGGAGGGTCACCTCAGCCCAGGCTGTATCCTCTTCAATCTGAGACCCCTTGAGGGATGTCTGAATGCCAGTTTAGGCCCCATCCCAGGGATTGGGCCTAAACTGGCGGTCAGACATCTCTCTCACAATCCTGGACCACTGGCTCCTAACTGCTCACCTGCCTGCCAGCCTGATCACCCCAAACCACCTCTGCCTGCTGGCCTGATCATCCCTCACTGCATCCCTGCTGGCCTTGTTGCTACTAACTGCCCCCTTGTCAGCCTGATCACCCCCAAGTGCTCGCCTCCACTGGCCTGGTTGACCTCAACTGGCCCCCCTGCCAACCTGGTTATCCCAAGCAGCCTGCTGCTCTGTCGTTTCGTCATCCCTCACTAACACCCCCTCCCCCCAATGCCCTCCCGCCAGCTTGGTCACCCCTGCAGCTTGTTTTGTTGTCTGTTCAGTTGTGATGGTCGCTTAGGCTTTTATATATTGATAGATAGATATTGAGTAGCAAACTAATAGCCTTTAAAATTTTATGCTGAAACCAGCTTAGTGTACTAAGTAAGTAATTTATGTAATCTATGCATGGGGAGGATCTGATTAATAGAATCTGCAGTTTAAAATTTTCAAATAAAGTACTACCTACATAGTTAACATTAAGCAGTAAATTAAACAAAGTAATTAACATGCTATATTTTAAATTCAATAAAAATAAAATTACAGCAACACGTCTGTATTTCTATTATGACAATGGACATTTTTGCAACTTTGTACAACTGTTTTCACCATTTTCATTTTAATATTTTGGTTAAGTGGTATGAACATGCCAGAAATGATTTTATAGCTTAAATTGACAAGTGCATTTTCATTTGGAATATTCTAGTGTGAAATATACTTAATTTCTGCGAAGGCCTTTACAGTACCTTTTCCTTTTTTTTTTTTTTTTTTTTTTTTATAAATCAGCATTGTTTTAAGATAAAATTTTAATGAGATGTATTTTTCTAGATAGTTGTCCAAAGGGCACCTGGAGAGTAAGTGAAGTAAAAAATGCTCCAAGCATAATTTTAAAAATTATCCATAGGCTAGAGGTATACATTTTAGCTATAAATTGTAATGAAATAAATCCATCTTTTTGATGGCTTTAAATTCAATATACTTAATTTCAATAAAATAGCAAAATTTATCTGGATATGCATGAAAATATGTTTAGATATTTATATATTAATATATTCCCATAAACATCTAACTTTTGTGTTAAATGCTAATGTTGACTTAATGTCAACAGGCATTTAGATGTTGTTTTGGGATGTTCTTTCTTAAAGTGATAAATCCATAGTCAACTCAAGGAACCTATGGGCTCCGATTAGGAGTACAGTCTGTGTGATGGAAAAACCAAAATAAAACCAGCCCAGGTCAGACAATAAAGCCTGAGCTAAGTAGTCCCGAACACTAATAGACAAAAGAGGTTTTAAGACATCCTACAGTCCCTTCCTACCAAGTGATATGCTAGGGAGGGTTTTTTGTTTGTTTGTTTATTTTTGGCAATACTATAAAAATATACATTTAGATAAGAGGTGGCCTTTTGTAATTTTACAGTATTCAAATAAAAATTCATCTGCAGGCTCAAATATGTATAGGCAGACTTCCTGTTAAAAAAGTTGATTGTTAATTCTCTACCCTCTAACTTAGTTAACAGACCAAAGGCTATGTACTGCAATTTAGTGTGTGTAAAGCAATATTGTCCTAATTATAAAAAAGAACCAACAATTGGAATCCTTCATTATATTTTGAAGGGAGCTGTTTAAGAACAAGTTTTCCTTTGTTTGTTTTTTAAATAAATAATCCTGAAATATTAAAGATGGCAACATCAGGGTAATCCTCTCTAATAAAAGAGAAACATGCAAATTGACAGTACCTTCGCTACACCCACAAGCCACGCCCACCAATCAGGGTGAGTATGCAAATTAACCCAACCAAGATTGTGGTTAATTTGCATATCCAGGCCAGATTGAAGACTGAAGACAGCATAGAAAGAAACCAAGTGCTGCAGAAGGGAGCGAAGCTGTGGAGAAGCAAGCAAGCAAGGCGATGGAGAAGGCAGGGAAGCAGGCGGAGTGGGGAGAAGGGAGAGAAGCAGGCAGGGCAGCGGAGACTGCAGCAGGAAGTCCTATTGCAGGAATCTTCCTGCAAGGGGCATCTAATTGTGGGATAAAAACAAATATCTCTTTCAAGAAAATATATCAAACTATTTTTCTTAACATAAACTTTTCTAGAACATTATTCAAGTCATTTGCTTTAAATAATTGTTGAGAATCAACAGGTAAAATACTTTATAAAAGTTGATTGAGTTATCTAAAATATACACATTAAAATGTTTATTCTGCTAAATTTAGGTAGTAAAATTATTTTTAAAATTAAAGAGAGCTGTCATCAAAACACTATTTAATTAGTCTAATATTCATAACTAGAGGCCCAGTGCACAAAATACATGCACAGGTAGGGTTCCTAGTCCTGGCTGGTGATCAGGTCCTATTAGGGCCTTCTGGCTGCCAGGCTGGGCCTCCCTTCCCCTGCTTTCAGCTGCTGGCTAGGGCCCTCTTTCATTCCCCACCACCTGCTAGTGGTCAGCACATGTCATAGTGAGTGATCAAACTCCCTGTCTCCCGGTTAACTCCTGAGGGGACACTCTGCATATTAGCCTTTTATATATATAGATATTACCAATAACATTTTATGGATCTATAGTTTTTACTCTTGGAACCCTAATTTAAGTTTTTTTTTTATGTTAAATCATTCAGTTGTCACAATATACTTATAAAATAGGAATTATTAAAATTTGCATTTGACTGAGGTATAGAGAGGTTAAATAAGTCAGTCAGGGTCACATATCTAAGAAATTGTAAAGATGGAATTGAAATCCAGGTAGCCTGACATTGGGGTCCTGGCTTTTAAGTATTATGCCAAACTGCCTCTGTATTTTCTTTGATTACATTAGATAAAATAAAAACAATGAAACATTTGGCATAATGCCTTGCACACACTAGGTACTTTTGTCAAATGGATATGGAAGATATTGGTATATTTACATAATCCCTTTGGCATTGATTACATAGATAGAACAAGCAGGGAAATTAGAATACTTTGAAAGAATTTAAGCTGCTTAATGTTTTTGAATTTCATTCTGAAATTTACCAAGTTGCTACAAAAATAGAACAATGTAAAGAGGAATTCTTTAGAAACAAAGGCACATTCTCTGCATGGAATAAAATGTAATATAAGGAACTGGTTATCTGGATAACTTTTTTTTTTATTGGGACAAGCTGTAATTTATAAAACCCTGAAAAAGAATAAGAAAATAAAGGATAGTCTTGATTTTATACCAAAAAAAAAGATTTTAAAGCTCCATCCTAGAATATTTTCAAATGAGAATTTAAATATTTGATACCCACACATACATACACTGAGGTGGTATCGGCATGGTCAAATGCACCATTCCACCTAACCCTGCTCCACAAGCATCCAAACAGTGTCCTGTTTTATTGGAGGCCAGGAGTAGGAGGCAAAGACTACTGTCTTTTAATTCCTTCCACAGGTATTTACAGCTATATGGGCATTATGACAATCCAAAGTACAGCAGACGCCACCTCAACAGTCTTTATCTCAAAGACCAAAAACCAAACAAATTAAAAATCTAAAAGGCAAAAACAGTGAATGTTGTGGCTTATTGTTATTATGTATATAGTTAATAATGATGTAATCATAACAATTGGAACATTAACTTAATAAACATTAATATGTAACCAGGCATTATGATAAGTGCATATCACATTTATATGTATTATTTCAAAATGTAAATAAAACCTGAAAGGGAATGTTTTCAGGAAACTGTTTTTGCTGTTGCTATTATTATTTCTTAGATTAGGAATCAGGACAGTACAGAGGCAGGTTCTTGAAAGAGGACTGGCCTCAATCAGTCCCAGGGATGTGGACAGAGACAAAAGATCACAGGAGAAGACCAATCAGCAGGAAGGCAAGACTATGGGCAACACTTGTTCATGATTGGGTTGTGTGTGTGTGTGTGTGGGGGGGGGTAGGGGTGCGGGGGGAGGAAAGGAGATCCAAATGTCTGGCTAATAATTTCAACTAATCAGAAATGCAGTAGAGAAAGGTCTGGAAGGTCATTGTAGCACCTCAGGCCTAAGGGCCGGCAAGGCCAGCATTTGGACAGCAGGCATGAGGGTCTGGATAAGAGCAGCAGCAACAGAATTCCTTCCTATACTTTTCTGTATTGTAGAAAAGTAATCAGTGCAACTTAAAGATTACTAAACTCAGGGGTTGTTAAGGAAAAACACTGAAATCTGAACTTGTAAGTGTAGTGATAAAGCTGGGTAAGGTAGGGTTACTGATGAAAGGGTAAGAGAGTAGTTTGTTTCTAACATTGTAAACCGCAGGCCTAGCAGTACAACTCTGGATGCATTCCGCAGGTGAGAGGAGACAGCCACCACTGAGTGAGAAGTCGGAAGGAGGGAAGATGACCTTTAGGGAGCCACCAGCAGTACCCTGTGGCTGAAGCTGAGAACGGAAGCCTTCTCCAAGTCTCAGCCTGCACGCACACTGCTGCTGCTTACATTCCGTGCATCTGAAATGTTCTCTGAAAATCTTAATGTTGCCTGGAAATCTCCAAAGGTTTTGTCTGCACTGCCCACTTCACTGTGTTTACTTCGCCCAGTAACAAATTCTTTTGAGTCACTATTTAACCATTGACTCCTCCCAGCCCCCCAACCTCCCTCCTATAAATAACCTCATGACACGACCAAGGAAAGGACATGATGTGACAGGCTTCCCACCCTTTACCTCACTCATCGGACACTCATGGACTTCTGGTCTGAGCAGGAAGACACTCGGCACTCCTGCAGTGCCACTTGCTTTGCCGTGCACAACAGGAGTGCCACGTGTGGAGGTCCCTGGCTTCCCGTTGTAACAGGATAGGGACGTATCTCCTTTAGGTTAAACTGACACAAGGGCATGTGCTTTAATAACAAAGAACTCTCTGTACAAGAAAGACATCACTGGCATGGTTGGGGGAGATTCCAGGAAGGAGGGAGGACTTGGGTGTGGCACTGAGGGTAATTAATATTCAAAAAGTAGAAAAGTTGTTCTGTCTTGAATTTTATCAATTACCATTAAAAAAATTGCTTGTTCAAAAATGGTTTCAATAGAAATGTTCCAGTTATACGTTTTTTTTTTTGTTGGCAAATCCATCTAGATAAGATGGTATTTTAAGCTTCTAGATATGTTAGTTTTGCAGTCTAAGAAAGCTGAATGAGTCTAATTTGCAGAAGCATGGATTATTCGGGTCCAAAAATGGCTTCTGGTGTGATTTATGGAACTGGATTTTTCAGCTGGAGTCACCGACTGGGAGTCCATTCTTGAGAATTAGTTGAAGTTGAGTCTCAGGGCAGATGGGTTTTCTAGAACATGGGAGTTTGCAGCACTGGCCACTTCCCTTCCCTCCCTCTGCACCTTCTGAGCCTCCTTATTTATGGCACAGTGAGGCTTTCAAGGGACTGAGTCTGTGTCTGTGAAGAGGCTTGAGAAAGGAAACGTGGTGGAGGTAAATCAGCATTTCTTTGTAGTTGACAACATGCAATCTTTTCAACAGTTTTACACACTGGCCTCTCTGATAAACGTTCAATTTCTTTTTAGATCAGTGATGAGCCACTTTTTAAAGTGACACTTGATATGAAATAGGAAATTAACCTATGACTCCACTCTGGAAGTGGCTGCTCTCTCTAACAGTTTTTCTGGGACTTCAAAGCACTCTGCCTGTCCACTCTGTTAGACTTAAAAAATTGTTCAAATCTCCACTTACTCATTAAATTTTATCAGGTTGACAGTGAAATCTTTATAAAAGGTGTTCTGATTTTTTGCAGACTCCAGCTATATGCTTTCTACCCACACTTCTAAAAGGTTTACTTATCTGTTTAGAGTCTTTAGACCATGAAAAATATTGGGGATTTTACTGGCTTAGAACCTAAGCTATTAAAATATGATTTTACTTGTACTTGTTTTAGCTTTCAAACTACATGCTGAAGTTTACAGTTTGAGGAAAGTTATCGTTTTTAAATTATAAAATTTCTAGTATAGAATGTTAGTAAAAGGAAAGATGTCCTACTCCCACTGCAAACCATCAACATTCCTCTATTTTCTTGTGGTTTTATTTTTCATACATGTGCAGGCCTCATTCAAGTGTATCCATGTATGCAGATGGATTTAATCATTATCACACTCATTGTCATGGACCTGAACGTCTCACTTGTAGGATAATTCCCAAATTTTCAGCACACGTGACAGCCCCAAGGGTGACGCAGCGCTGACCTGCCTTCTCCGGAGCACCCTCTGCCTGGCCTCCGTCTCCCAGCTGCACTCTCCTCTCTGCAGGCCTTTTCTGAATGATGAAGCAACATTATTACACAGCCTGTTCTGGGCCATAGTCCTTCTGAGAACCGGTTAAATAGCATGGCTTTCCTGGCAGACAGTGCACACGTGCCAAGGGACATGGGAGGCGGCACCCTCCTCCCCTGAAGCCACAGCCTCCTGGAAGCCAAGGAAACCCTGGTACAGGGGCCTCCACACACAGAAGGCCTCTAACCACAGCTGTCCTGACCTTTCCATTGTCTTTAAAAGCAAGAGAGATTTTCATCAGACTGACCTATGGCCCCTTTCGAATATAATCTTCTTTCATTTAAAAAGAAGAAGAAAAGCAGAGGCCAGGAGGCTTTCCTGGCCCTGAGTCACCTGTCCCCATGGGCACCATGGCCACAGAATCTGTATTTGGGACAAGTCCTCAGTGGCCTTGCGCCCAGTGAATGCAGGTGACCTGTTAGGCACTGGGCAGAGGGGCCAAGCACATCTCATCGTGAATATTTACTGTCAGGTGGAAGAGATAATTTGAAATTAATGAGGAGAAGTATAACTGCTCAGTGTTCACTAAGTCCTTTGCAGCCTGGGAAGGAGTGTTTCTGCTTCCACTGGGAAACTCTTACCCAATTTATGTCAGAGACCCTTATCCAAATTTAATCCGGAGATAGAACAAATAAATGTTACAGTTAAACGTAGGCCTGGAAAGAGTGAGAAAGAGGGAGAGGGAGATAGAGGGAAAAGGAGAAGAGAAGGGGAAGGAGGGATAGGAAAAAGGGGGGAGAGGAAGGGGAGGGGAAGAGGAAAGAGAAGGGGTAAGGGGAGGAGACATAGTTGATAACAATACATCTGTACCACTCATCTGTCTGCACTTATCATTTTGGAAAATAAGAAAAGCTAGGGAGTGTTGTTGCAGCATATGAGCCTTTAGTACAGAACTACAGAGGGACTGGGTGCTGTGTCCAGGAATGAGAAGAGGTACGTGCTAGAAAGATGCCTCAGTGTATTTGTGTACGTTAATCCCCAGGTGCTCTCAGGCTTTCAGGTCAATGACCTTTCTTTCTCCCTCCTCCCCCTCCCTTGGCATTGAACAATAGCCAGACCCAAAAACTAGCCAAACAAAAAGATTGTGTTTTCCAGCTGCAAGGAAAATAAAGAAAATGGGCAAGCAAGGAGAGAGACGGGGCAGGAAAAGAGAATATACAAAAAGATTGAGCTGGAGAAGTAGAAAAAATTAGAAAGTGCTGCAAAGGAGTGAAAGAAGGTGAAAATTCAAATGCTAAAATTTTCTTTTGGGGCTGAAGAAAATGCTCTAAAATCAACTGTGGGGATAGTTACACAACTGCGTTTACTGAAAACCATTGGTGAACTGCATGACATGAATCCTAGTTCACTGAAGCTGTTATGTTTAAAAAGTAAACTCAAATTTGAAGAATTGATATATTAATATTTTAATGCACATCAGCCTCCTGGCCAACTTTATGCACAGCAGAGCTGCTCTGCTGAGAGCCTCCTTCAGGCCCCAGACTCTTGCATGTTGAGGTTCCAGGGCAGATGGCTTTACTGTCACTAGAAATGAAGAATCTGTAGGATGAGGCTGAAAATGCAAAGGAGAGAGATATAGGGGACAAGAAACAGCCTGCTGCCAGGGTCAGCTGATTCCATTTTCTAGTGTTTGAACTAATGAGCATCAGCCCTTTCTTCACAGTTCCTAAACACACTTTTAATTAGGGGAAATTGACAGTTAACTAGTAGAGATGCCCACTTGCTAAACAACATTAATACTCAAATTTCTGGATTATTGCATGCACACACAGGCACACACACCTTAAGCACTAGTATGCAGCCTCATGTCACTGTCAAAACAGTCCTCTTTTGTCTCTAAAAAATATGAACTTAAACATGTTTTTAAAAAGGCACATCTTCCAACCTTAATTATTATTATTATTATTTTTTTTATAACTGAGGGTCCTCTTTTTCTTTTTTTATTGCAATTAGTATGCCTTCCTATAAAGGCTTACTATGTTGGCAACTTCACATTACTAAGCTAGAAGAGTGAATGATTACGGCTTCAGAAGTATTTAGATTGAGTGAATAGCATTTTGTTGGAGTCTGGTGAAGTACACAGATGGTGTGCACATTCTCTTATTACACTTAAGCCTCTCCCTGCTGCGTCCTCTTCTCAGCCGTGTTCCACGCAGACAGAGCTGGTGAATAACTTCTCTCCTTATATGCAGAAATGCCCTTTTTGACATCTCTAAGCCCTATAGATTTCTGAATGAAATTGAGAAAACCACTCTTTTTTCTGAATGTTGAGCAGTACTTAAAATACAGTAAAATGTTAGATTAAAAATATGGCAAGTAACCCTGGCTAGGTGGCTCAGTTAGTGGGGCATTTTCTCCTACATCAAAAGGTTCCTGATCAAGGCTGGGTTTCGGATCCGTCCTGGTCAGGACACACACGGGAGGCAAACCAGTCAACTTTCTCTCACATCGTCGATGTTTCTTCCCCCACCACTTCCTCTCTCCCTAAAAAAATCAGTGAAAACATATCCTCTGGTAAGGATTAAAAACAAAAATATGGCAGGCGTGTACCCTCATTATTTGGAAACTTAAATAAGTACATAGTGTCTAGGTCTTTATAGAGGTATTTATGATAAACAATGATTTGGGGGAAGAATGTTCTCAATTGAATATAAATTAATGAAAAGTAATTTTTAAGATGTATGACTGACAAAATAGCTTCTTTTTTATTTTTAATACATTTAGAAGCAATCAAATTATGCAGCAAATTAAGGGGATAAATTGTCCCTGCTGTCTGAGAATGCACATGGTAAGTGAGGAATCTTTCCATAATGTTTATGCTCTGGGCTTGGTTAGCTCCCTAGCACATCAGAAGAACACAGCCCAGATCATCTGTCCTTCATATTTAATTCAGTTTGTTTGCACACTGCATCCTTTACTCAGTGTTTCCCAAAAAGCAATTTCAGGAAAGATAAAATTATGAGAAAATACTTCTCAGAACTGGATGTGCTGATAAAAAAACAAAGGATATGGATAGGAGTCTTTGGAGAAATAAAAAATACTCTCCTGTTTTGTTCATGTCTAAGTATTATCTGATTAGTATCGGAGGTTAACATATTCATGAAAGGAGATGGGAATTGCCTTCTCTGTTTTCAAAAATCTGAGAGAAGAGAACAAAGACTAAAAAAAAGTATATTCAAGATTGCAAAAAGCTATATTGTATAACCACGAAACCTGATAAAGCTTTGTTGCATTTAAAGTAAAACTATGTGATTGAAGGGATGTGTGGGGAAAGAGCAAATGAAAAGCAAGGATAATTAACTTCATTTATAGAACACGTCACATACAAAGTGCTGAAATAATTAAAATAGCTATTTAATAGTGGCTCTCATAGGTTCCTTGGAGTCCTCTGATTATTACTTTTTTAGTTGGTAAATATAGACAACAGGAATGTAAAAGGATCTCTCAAATATATTCATTGATTCACTTGTTCAATAACACTAAGCCACTGCCTTCCTCAGTTCCACTCCTAGGCAATTTTCTCTTCCTGTCCTACTAATAATGGACAACACAAAGACAATTTGAGTTTATTGTCATAATGATTTTTTCAAAAACTGGATATTTAAAGCCTGGATAAAAGTAAATGTAAAATGGGTGTTTTAAATGGCTCCAATGTACAATTAAGCAAAGCGTGGGGACCCAATGTAATCTGGAATACATTGACATCACTTCTGCAAGGTCCATAGTCTACCTGCTTGGAGATTAAAACCAAATTTGAATGTGAATTCCTCCCTTTCTTTCTGCCCAACCCTTCTTCCTTCCAGAAGTATTAACTGAACACCTACCATATGCCAGAAACTGTTCTAGGCATTGGAGATATTGCAGTAAACAATACCACACACACATGTGCACACCCACACACGCACACACAAAGGGAAATATGTATTTCCAATGATGGCAAAGAAAGTGGTGGGGAGAGAGATGCTGTTCATGTTGTGGGTGTGGCCTCACTAAGGTCACTTTGAAACAACGTGTGAGGGAACAAGTCAAGTCTTTCCTCTGCCCATAAGCTTCCTATCCCTCTTGCCCTTCTCCACACAGTGCATTCACTGACTCCTCTCACCTTACAGTGTGAACATCACCTTCTCTGGGCAGCTTTCTGCAACTGCTCTATTGCAAATTAACCCCTCCCTCCACTGAAACCCTAGGCACTCATTCATATATTTCATATACTCTCAACCTTATTAGACTACAAGCTCCTTGAGAATCTCTATACTCCTTTTATCACATCTTATGGCTTCTGTTATAGTCTTGGACACAGTAATATTCCAACCAATGGCTCTGGAATAAATAGTCAATACTATAGACTAAATGTTTGTATCTCTCCCTACCCCATTCATATGTTGAAATCTTAAATCCCTGAATGATGGTATTAGGAGGTGAGACATTTGGGAGATGCTTAGGTTTTAAGAGTAGAGTCCTTAAGAATGGGATTAATGCAACTGGCAAAGCAAGCACATTATACAGGGACACATGCACAACTGGCAGAACTGAGTAAAACCAAAGAAATTATAGCGAGCAGATGGGATGGCCAGTTGCAGAACTTAATATAATTTATATTATGCTGTGTTGTTTTGGTGTGGTTTCTTCAGTTAATATGATGTTGTGAGATTCTTGTAAATTGTTGTGTCTGACTGTAGTTTTTTTCATTTTCTCTGCTTATATTTTTTTCTTTATATAGGTATTTTAAGAATATGTTTAGGTCTTGTGGGAAAGATGCACTTAGAAAGGAAATACTGACTAATAGACAGTGGGTAACAAGGACCAGGGTGTGGCTCAGAGACCAGCAGGGGACAGGAGACGGGCTCCTCTGTTCTCTGGGAGGGAAAAATTATGGCCAGTTAGTTAATGTTTTTTTTTTTTTTTCCGGTGAAGTAGGAGCTCTCTTCTTGGAGAAGAGAGCAGAAGAGGTATTGTCAGGAAGGAAGAAATTATATGAAATAGCTACTGTTAGGAAAGTTCACAGACTTCCAAGAGATTGTTGAGCCTGGGCAGGGCCTGAATGTAGGCCCCCAGAAGGTCTGGGCATAAAGGGCAGTGGGGATACACCACCTAGAATAGAATTCCTTCTGCAGCCACAGGCATCCTCAGTTTAACAGCAGGGGAGGGAGACAATACTTAGTGTAATGATGAGCTTAAACAACCTATATAAAAACTATGGCTCTGCTACTTACTGGTGGCCAGTAAGATGTCTAATCCTCCCAAACCAACCAGTTTACTCATCTATAAAATAGAGATAATATTTATTTTAAAACATTTGTGGTGATAATTACATACAGCATCATATGTCAAAATCTTGGCATGCAACAGAGACCCAATTTTGAAGTGTCATTAAAAAATGTTCTCAATGGAATAACAATAAAACCACAATGACATTGTTCAAAAGAATATTCTCCATGCCTACATTCTGGACTAGCTGGAGAATGCTGAGTATACTCATGGAAAGAATGCCTAGTATGCTGTATGAGGAACATCAGAAGAGAAAGCTGGCCCTTACATTTACTTTAAAGAGCATCAGTCAGCTAAGAGGAGAGGCAGCTAAGACCTGAATGCCAGATGAAATAGCTGTCCTCTCAGCCTCCCATTTGAGAGGATATGAGGGCATATGCCAGGAAGGTTGGAAAGGTTTAGGACTACAATGGGAGAGGCTCTGGTCACTTCCTCAGCCCCATCTGTCACACTTCATCCCCCATCATCACCACCCAACTCCAAGCTCCAGGTACTTAAAATCAAGTGTAATCACACAAAGAGATGCAGGCATGCATGCATGTATGCACACTTATTCTGTGTCCTGGCCACTCTCTCTTACTGGAGTACTCCTCCTTTTCCCTTTTCCTGTCTAAATCTTACTCATCCTCTGCTCTCTTAGGGATGACAACCCCTTTTCTAGGAAACTCCTTGAAACCCTTAGACTGGATCAAGAACCCACACAGCTTCCCAAACACACCATTTGCCTTTTGATTAATATTATAGGTATTCACCTCCTTCCCTAGACTGTTAGCTTCTAGAAACAGGAATAGATCTTATACCTAGCACAACACTGGGCATATAAAAGGCATTCAATAAATGCTTGCTCATGAAAGGATAAAAACTATATGAAAAAAGAAAGAAACATAAGCTATCCCAAGCGATATATTTTTGTTAATGACAAATTGTTATTTTAATTGATGATGTAAATGCAAAATTTAACTATTTTTAAGTCACACATTTCCAGTGATTTTCTTGAAGCTCCTATCTATCCCATTCAGAAGAAACCATAAGACACATAAAAATCTATTAGCCACTTATGTAGCCTTATTTTTAAACATTGTTAAGTAACAATAGAAGTTACTGATTATAACAAGTGCTTCATTTTTTTAGGGGCTTTCCGCTCACTTTCCTGTATAGAAGAGAAGGACTCAATCATTGGCACAAATGTTCCCATCAAAGTACACTTACACATTAAAATATATATCTGGCATTTTCTAATGAGTCTGGCACAGTTTGTTTTGTTATCAGAACGGCGTCCTTCCATTCAAAGCACCTCCTTTACAAGTCTGATCTGTGATTGTCCTGAAGTCTGTACCTGTCCTGAGTGACATGCAGCCAGCCCATCACCGAATTCCTACCATTTACTAACAGTATTAGTTATAATATATTGATTATATGAAGTCACAGAAAAGGAGAACATTGTTTCTTTTGCCACCAGCAGCTTGCTTGATTTTTTAGAAATATGATAGCTGGGGATATTGTGCTGAAATTCTTAGCACTTATATGTGTGAACAAAAATTTGGGCCTCTTTGGAGCTACTGTTAAAAGAAACCATCAGTACTAAAAGGGTAGAAGCGTGGAAATGCTGACCATATGCTGTTGGCACATAGACGGTATGTGCAGCCACAGAATCTCCTCGTACTCAGGAAATAACACCAGTGTGCTGCTAAAAAGAAAATCGTTTTTAGATCTTTTAAAAATATTTTTTTTCATGCTTGAATTACCAGGAAAGAATTCTTAGATAACATGTGGGTGGCAGGGATGAGAGAGACAGGCTTGTGAGTCTGCGGTTTACTGTTCAGGGAATACTCAAATAGTGGTATAGGCTATTTCATCCTTCTTTCGATTTTTCTCTTCTACTAGAGGCCTGGCGCATGAAATTCGTGCACTGGGTGGGGCAGCATCCCTCAGCCTGGCCTGCGCCCTCTCGCAGTCCAGGAGCACTCAGGGGATACTGTCAGTTTTAAATCCTTAGCTCTGCTGTGGAGGGAGAAGAGGCTCTCACCAAGATACAGTCATGTGGTTTTTTTTTTTTTTTTCATGAAATATAAATTTTACTGCAAGGAATTTAAGGTCAGGTTTAATTATCCTAATATGCCTGTCTAGAAGACCTACAGTCTCATAGAAGGAAAAGCCATTTCTCTACCCACCCAACATCAAGCATTAAGTAAGCAAAAACAGGCTCATAGCTAGAAAATGTACTCCAAAACACAAGGCTGAGAAGCAAGGGCTCCTCATTCCTAATGCAGGGAAGTTGAATCATTTTACTGTGTTCTGTTTGCTAATTTTTAATCCTTAATAGAGACCAGTAAAGCAAATCAAAACCTGAGATGAGTACTGTGGACTAAGAAACCCCAATGGGCTTAAAATCGCATAGGTGGGTTTTGAACCTCACTAAACTGTGTGGCTCAGAGACTATACTCAGGGTAAGCCTTGGAAGCCGGTCGAGATGCCCAGGCGCTGGGTGTTCGTCATTGGCAGCCTTCACACTAGATAAATGTGCTTCCCCTGGAAACAAATGCCTATGGAGAGGAAGAGACTGGAGGGCTTTCTTCCCGCCAGGTGTCATGTCAGACTGCTGCTGCGCTTACCAAACGTAGAGGGTCAGCTTGTAGGAACTTGTGAGTCATGCTGGCTGGGAAGGCTACTTCAATTTCTTTTAACTTTTACATGTTTTACTGAAGCAGACCTTACAGAGTGCGGAGATCATAACTTGCTGTCACAAACTGAAAATACTCTTGTCACAAGCACCAAATCAAGAAACAGAATATTACCCCACAGCCTCTCCAATCCCTCTCCCAGTCACTCTCCCAGGATACCCACAGTTTATGTAGTAGAGTAAATTTTGCCTATTTTTGCACTTACATTAACAAAAATCATTAAGTATTTATTATTTGTGTTTGGCTCAAACCTTTCAGCCAATGCTACATTTGTAAGCTTCATCCATTGTTGCATGTAGAGCCTGTTTCTTCTTGAGGTATAGCTAGCATCCATTGAATGAATATGACACAATTTATCAGCTCACTGCTGATGGGCATTTGGGTTATTGTAAATGTGCTGCTATAAAAATTCTGGTACATATATTTTAGTGGACTTTTGCATACATTTCTGTCGGGCATTTAACTTGGAATGGAATTGCTATATCTTTCTAAGTTAATTTAGATGTTTAATACATAATTTATGCTTACTACGTTCTACAAAAGGCCTCCAAGACTAAAATCCATTACCTGCAGAATTATTGGTTCTCCATTCATACTGGGACCTTTTGCAGCATGTATTATTATAATCAGTCAATGGTATTGTGTCTATTTCAGTAATCAGCATGATCATTTGCAGATACATGGTACCACATTATTTACTTTGCATTATTGCTCTAGAATTTATAATGCAATTCTAAGCCATCCTGCACAGTTATAACTGAGGAATTTGGAAAATTCAGTAATAACAAGCTAGTTCTTATAAACAGGCAATGCACTACTTCCATCTGGCTCCACATAAAGGCAGGCGGGTAAACAATAAATATGACTTATGTGGATACTGATTATATCAGCAGAATCAGTAGAATATGATGCTGTATTATATCATCAAAATGAGAATAATCAAAACCATGGGGTAATAAAATCGTCATACCTAACTTCATATTTTCATATTTCAGATTTCTGATTTGTACATCATTTTTATTTTACTTTGTTTTAAATTTCACCCATTCCTCTACATCTCTCCCCTTTGGAGATGAAAGCTTTTTCTCTATATCTGTTTGTTTTGTATTTTAGATTTCACATCTAACTGAAATCATACGGCTTTGTCTTTCTCAGTCTGACTTATTTCACTCAGCATTATTTGTTAGTTTCTTATTGATAATTCATGTTTTATATGATATACTTTAACAGCTCTACATTCTAAAGTGGAAGCAGATATTTAGGTAGCTTATATCTCTGCTATTTTCTATAAAAAATTATGAGTAATTACTACAGCTGTTTTTAAGAGTCCCTCCCTCTCTCCATCTCTCCATCTCTCCATCTCTCCATCTCTCTGTCTCTCTATTTTGGAGTTCTTTAGAGTCTCCTAATCACCTGCTTATCCAGGAGTAACAGATTTGTATGTCATTTAGTATCAATTTTCCTTTCTGACATATGTACCTGCCAGTAGGAGAAAGAGTACCAGAGGAGTAATTACAAGACATTTACTTCAAAAGCAGTCAAGCTGTTCCATGATGAGAAAATACAATTTGCCCAAGACTTACTTTTTTTATTCATAAAATAAAAAATTTAAAACTTACATTGTAGGGCTGTTCTATGTAAAAATTAAGATAATGCATGTGGAAACATTCTGTAAGTGGTTAAATAATACAAAAATATAGCATATTATGATTGTTATTATGATCTTGTAAAACAGACACTTTCCAAAGGAAAAACATCATAAAAATTTGGTATCAAACTTAGTATACTCTACTATCTGCCTGCAAGTAATTTTTGAAAATTGTCACACATCACTTAACAATGGGGATATATTCTGAGAAATGCATCATTGAGTGATTTCATCATTGTGTGAACACCACAGAGTTGTACTGTACAAACCTACATGACCAGCCTAATACATGATATAGGTTCAACCTTATATAGTAGGTAGAGCCTATTGATACTTGGCATTAAGATTGTACAGGATATTACTTTGCAAAACAACATGAAATATAACCAAGCATAAGAAGGCATGATGCAATGAAAACACAGTAAACATGAGATGAATGAAGTTGCTGCCTGTATAACACAGCATGCTGTTTAACAGCAAACCTCTTTTTTTTTATAAGTAGAAAGGGTACACTCTAAAATAATTATAAAACTATAGTGTAGTGAATATATAAACTGGTAACATAGTTATTTAGTATCATTGTGAAGTGTTCTGCACTGCATATAATGGGACCTGCTATACTTTTACACACTGGCAGGGCAGCAGCTTTGTTTGCACCAGCATGAACTTAGGCATTGTGCTATAACATTACAGCTGCTTTCATGCCACTTGGTGATAGGGATTTTTCAGCTTCATTACAACCTTATGTGACTACTATCCTATATATGGTCCTTTGCTAACAGAAATATTTTTATGTGACACATGCCTGTAAGTTGTATTATCAGCATTATTCTCATTAACAAAAGGCAGACTGGACCTGGCTACATTATCTACTTGGTTTTAAACATCACTTTTTAATATATATTTTTTTCTTTATTGATTAAGGTATTACATATGTGTCCTTATCTCCCCATTGCCCCCTATCCCACTCATACCTTACCCCCGTTTTCTGTGTCCATTGGTTAGGCTTCTATGCATGCATACAAGTCCTTTGGTTGATCTTTCCCCTTACACCTACCCTCTCCGACCTTCTCTCTGAGGTTTGACAGTCTGATTGATGCTTCTCTGTCTTTGAATCTGTTTTTGATAATCAGTTTATGTTGTTCATTATATTTTATAAATGAGTGAGATCATGTGATATTTATCTTTCTCCAACTGGCTTATTTTGCTTATCATAATTCTCTCCAGCTCTATTCATGCTATTGTAAATGGTAGGAGTTCCTTCTTTTTTTACCACAGCATAGTATTCCATTGTGTAGACGTACCACAGTTTCTTAATCCACTCATCTGCTGATGGGCACTTAGGTTGTTTCAAAATCTTAGCTATAATAAATTTTGCTGCTGTGAACATAGGGATGCATATATCCTTTCTGATTGGTGTTTCCAGTTTCTTGGGATATATTCCTAGAAGTGGGATCACTGGGTCAAATGGGAGATCCATTTTTAGTATTTTGAGGAAACTCCATACTGTTCTCCACCAGTCTGCATTCCCACCAGCAGTGCAGGAGGGTTCCTTTTTCTCCACATCCTCTCTAGCACTTGTCATTTGTTGATTTATGATGATAGCCATTCTGACAGGTATGAGATGGTAACTTATTGTTGTTTTATTTGCATCTCTCAGGTGATTAGTGACTTTGAGCATGTCTTCATATGTCTTTTGGCCTTCCTTCTGCCTTCTTTTGAAAAGAATCTATTTAGGTCTATTGTCCATATTTTGATTGGATTGTTTATCTTCCTTTTGTTAAATTGAATGAGTTCCCTGTAATTGTTGGAGATTAAACCCTTATCAGTGGTAACATTGGCAAATACATTTTCCCATACAGTGGCCTTTCTTGTTGTTTTGTTAATGGTTCTTTTGTTGTGCAAAAGCCTTTTATTTTGATGTAGTTTCATTTGTTTATTTTCTCTTTAGTTTCCATTGCCCTAGGAGCTGTATCAGTGGAGAAATTTCTATGACATATGTCTGAGGTTTTGCTGCCTGTGGATTCCTCTAATATTTTTATGGTTTTACATCTTATGCTTAAGTCCTTTATCCATTTTGAGCTTATTTTTGTGTATGGTGTAAGTTGGTGGTCTAGTTTCATTTTTTTTTTTGCATGTATCTGTCCAATTTTCCCAACACCATTTATTGAAGAGACTATCTGGACTCCATTGTATGTTCTTGCTTCCTTTGTCAAATATTAATTGAGCATAGTGGTTTGGGTCAATTTCTTGGTTCTCTATTCTATTCCATTAATTTATATGTCTGTTCTTGTGTTAAACATAACTCTTTAATAATGATGTTTATTTAAAAATTTTAAAAACAGAGTCTCCATAATAATGATGTGCCTAAGCTTAGATTATACATAAGAAAAAAAAAAAAAGATAGAAAGTGACAAACTTCTCAGGCTTAGGAATGTTACCTTTTGGGGAAAATATCCATTTTAATTCACATTACTGAGTTTCCCTGGTTTTAAGATAGCTAGCACAATTTTTTCAACAATTTGAGGAATGCCAGGAAATCACAGCAAGTTAAAAAAAATTTTTTTTCAGTGTCTAGCAGATAATGGGAGAATTGTTAATGTTTATTCTTGAGGTATTTTCAAGAAAGGAATTGTTCCAATCCAGTTCCTTCTACTAGCAAGAGTTTTGCAACTTTGGACCTTACATTTGAAATACAAAAAGTCACTTCTAATTTATATAGAATCCATAATATACAGACACAATGGTCATGAAACTTATCAATCAAATACTACCTCATTAATGTATCCAAAACAATTACAACACAAGGAACTATTGATAATTAATATTTTATTTTCTGACTAGCATACTGGTGCACAAGTTCATGCACCAGTGGGGTCCCTTGGCCTCACCTGTGGGATCAGGCCAAAACTGGCTCTCTGACATTTCCTGAGGAGTCCTGGATTGTGAGAAGGTACAGGCCTGGCTGAGGGACCCTGCTGATGAACAATTGGGGCCACGGGTGTGGGAAGTTGGCTAGCCAGGGAGGGACCATGGGAGGGGTCCAGGGCATGTCCAGCCTGTCTTAGTCCTGATTGGCTGGACCCCAGCAGCAAGCTAGACTACTAGTCAGAGGATCTGCCCCCTGGTGGATGTCATAGCAAGTGGTTGAGGGGCCTTAACATAATTAGCATATTATGCTTTGATTGGTTGAATGGATGAATGGATGACCAGAAACTTGGCATAGTATTAGGCTTTTATTATATAGGATTCTACTCATGGAAAAATATATATTTATAAATCATGAAAAATGAAACAGATCTAAAGTATATTATTTTGTAGAGGAAGTATAAGTGGTGTTTATTTTTGAATACTTAAAATATTACCCAAAATGTTATTGATCGTAGACTAATCTTGTAATACAACAGTATCAATTTTAAAATAATGTACATAGCAATATTTCTATTTTTTATGAGAATAAGTTTTCTTCATTTATATTTTATTTGATTTTACTTTTTAAGGTGATTTAAAATTACATGATATCACCTTTGGTTAATTGCTATACACTGTTCTCACATCAAAGTAAACCAAAGTCATGTATACTTCCATCATAATAAGGTACAGCATATACAGTCTTGGCAATTCTTATAATTTGAAATTTTATACTTAGAATATGTCAAAGAAGAGAGTATCTTTGAAAAAGAACACTGCAGTTGCTATAAAACTAAACATTCCATATGCAATCAATTTTAAAGTTAGGGGGGAAAAAACAGAGAATCCTCACATAATCATTTCCCAGTTCAGCAAATCAAACATATACATTAACCTTCAAGAATTTTATAGTAATGGGTAGAAGTGATTTAAAGATCCATGGCTGATCTTCTCTGTTACTTCATCAAAGCTTTTACTAAATTGGGAAATAAATCATGTCATTTAGAGAATTAAATGTATTATTTAAAGTCATATACTCTTTTTCCTTTTACTTATTAAAGTAAAAATACATCTGCAAGTTTATTTTTAAATTTCCACCCAGTTCAATTTCACTATGTGGTAACATAATGTCAAAGAAAATGACAGGCCAAGTGACAAAGGAATCAGATAAATGTGAACACATGTCATTAAGGAACTCTCTTGGCATGCTAAAAGTTTTAACAGAAAGTGACAATAAATTGAGAAGTACTCTGAATATAAAATGAAAACCCTACCTTTGCGAATCCTTTGTACATAGTATTCAATCTGTCTGTATAAATTCATAAAATTTACAGAGCCAAACTAAACAAAACAGTCATTATGTAAAATTTTAATTTTCTATGTATATCAAGAAGGTGTTTAGGGGAACTCACTTAGGCATGCAATATGGTTCTAGTGGCAAAGGCATCTGAGATATGTTGAACTCTGTATTTAATCTTTTGCGATTTTTAACTCTCTGTGGTCTCAGGCTTGACTGACTACCCAGAAAACCAGAATGCAGTCCAAAGATAAAGATCATGCCCCCAGGAAAAAGATTAATGAATGTATATAGTGTGGATAGCTGCCTGATGTTATCTGTTAATTTAGAAATGCATTGTTCTTTGTTTTTACTATTAACCTTCTATAAAAAAGATATTCTGTCCTGGAAGGGGGTGGACTTATCCAGGCTGCTACCATTGGGAGTGCAGCTGCTTTGTTCATAAATGTAAGCTTCTAATAAAGCTCTTATGAATTTGAATAAGGCTATGTGTCAGTTCTTTGGAATTGACACTAAATTTAGACTTTTGGGGCTTTCCTCCAACAAGGTGCTATTATGCTGAGGTAGGACTTTAGAGAATTAGAAATAAAGTAATATATTCTTAGCTGAATTATTATTTGGGGGTAAACAACGTTTTAAAAATAAGTTAGAGAAAACATAGCAGATTGGAAATGTGAATTCATCCTTTCTCCTCAATAATAGATTCTTTGACTTACTGCTAAAAAATGAATAAACAAATGGAAATGCATAAATGCATAAAGACAAGGCATAAAAAGAAGAAACAATAGCAGATAAAATAATTTAACACAGTTTTGAAACTGGAAAATGGATAAGCTGTGAGTGAAGATTCTGAGAGGGAAGATGCCATAATAAAGACATACCGGGGAAAAATTGGAAGGTCATCTCTGCTGAAAGGAGCTTACTCAGAAGGAGGGGCCCATCAATTGGTGACCAGGGGCTCTCTGGTGTTGGCCAGACCCTTGCCTGACTACAACCCATGAAGCTCACTGACTGTCAGGCCCTAACGTACCAGCTTTCTGGCATCTCACTCTCAAGAGTGAACACAAGCAAACACTGCCAAGATTTAGAAATGCCTTTCATATGGTAGAAGCAAGCTGGCCAACCTAACCAAAAGACAAAAACACAAATACCTGCAGAAAAACTCAATCCAGGAAGCAGGAAAACAAGAGCCTCATAAATTGTCTGAGTTAAGAAAAGACCCACAATTTATCAAATAAGAACAGGATGCAATGGAAATCAAATCAGAGAGTAAGGATCCCTTCTCAAAAACTGAAGAAAACAAACAAACAAATCATAGAACCATTGAAACTACCAATCAAAGGACTGGAAGATAAGGTTGAGGAAATATTCTATAGAAGAAAAGATAAGGAATTTAAAGTGATGAGAGAAAATCCAAGTGTCAGTGCAAAAAAGCAACAGAAAAAATAGAAAAGAGCCTAAAAATACTTCCCAGAAATAAAGGACATAAGTTTCCACATTGAACCAATGAATGAAGGCTCATTTCAGAACACAAGAAAGTCTTGAAAATATCTAACCGGTGAGATTCTCTATCTATTTGGTAGAGGAAGAATAATCCTTTTTTGTGAATTGAAATTTGAAATGCCTTAAATATTCTGATGAAAATGTTTCTATCTATCCACAACTAAACAACTGTGAATCAGGAGAGATAAAAATGTAGTATTTTGCTATACATACATACCCCCCACAAATCCTATTCTGAAAAGCTGGGGAAAAAATAAAGCAGTTAAAAGAAGACTCAGAATCCAAGAAATAAAGGATCTAATAGAAGGGAGGTAAAGGGAATTCCAGGAGGCAGGTAAGTCCTAATAAGATGGCTGTTTATCAAACCCGCAGAGAAACCAATTCAGAATGGGAACTGGGGGCAGGGTATAAGGAGGGGGGGGGGTGCAACGACAGGGCTCCAGGAGAATCACCTGCTTCGGGGTAATGTTGATTAGTGGACAATCAGGTATGACCAAGTGCAGCTGAGATGGGCTTTAGAGGTGAGAGATAACTAAGCAGGAATCTGAACCTGCCCCAGAGTGGGGCAGAGATGGATCAGAGGTCAGATGGAGGAGTTTGTGTTCCAAGGACAAAATGTGATGCAACCAGAGAGTATTCTCTCAAAACCCACCCAAGAAGCAGGAGGAGGGAGGAGGAAACATTATCCTTGAGGAAAGGCTACTTCCAAGGATGACAAGAGCTAGGTCTAGGAAGTCAAGAGCCCACAGGAGTTCCACAGGCTTCTTACTTACCTAACAGGAGCCCTGCTTTATCACAACAAAGGCGAGGGCAGGAGAAGGGCCAAGACCCAAACACAGAGGTGGCACCTCGAGCAGCCCTCTGAATTGTGAGGTCTGGAGATATAATACCTAGTGCCTTCTAGTTCCCTTAAAATGTCCTATTCTTTTCACCATCACATTTGTTCAGTATTTCATCCTTTTTTAAGTGTCATAGAATGCCTTTGTTTAAACTCTTCTTTCTTTTTACATTATAGTTTCTTCAGAAGTTATGAGGTCAACCATTAAAAGCCACTTGGTCAAAAAATAATGTTAGATATTCTCAATATTATTCATAATTATATACTACAAGTGGGAATAGTCAGGCCCCATACTAGATGAGAAAAGTTCAGGGAAGCTGCAGGAATGAAGTGGAAATGTCCATTGTGACTTTGCTCACAATGTTTTCAGAATCCAAGTAGGGAAAGGAGAATGAGCTACACTTGAGAACAGTGTGGGAGGCAAGTCAGCTGTGATGAAATGGAAGAAGAGGCCTTGAGTAAGGTACTGTGGCAATCTTTAGGAGCTGTCCAGCGTGGTAGAGCTATGGGAGAGTAAACTCCACAAAGTGCTAATGGACGGGCCAACTGCAACGTGATGGTCTGGCTAACTTTGAGGATAATGATTTAAGTTGTGAAGAGACACTGAGATGGCCAGTTGTTTCATCTGGAGAAACATGCACTCAAAAATCTATCTACCATGAGAAGGCAGAACATGGTAAACTCCCTTAGGGAACTTGTCTGCTGTCCAGTATGGCAGCCACTAGCCATATGTGGTTATTGAGTACATGAAATGTGCTAAGTGAGGAACTAAGTTTTAATTTTATTTAGTTTTAATTATTGTTTAATTTAAACAGACACATGTGACTAGTGACTACCATATTGGACTTTGCAGTTCTAGATTTCAAAACAAAACACACCCACCCACGTGTGCACGCGTGCGCACACACACACACACACACACACACACGAAAAGCCTGAGGAATGTTATTTGTCGTCACATAACCCATAGTGGTCTGGAAAATGGTTCATTCAAGTCCAAAAGGATCTTCACCTAATATAGACCACCCTCTAATGATGTGATCACTTCCCTCTTTCCCATCCACTACATGTCCTTTACTCTCTCTCCTCCTTCCCTCATAAAACACTACAGCATCTCCACCAGGTCTATCTCACTCTCTTCCATGACTCCTACAATCTAAACAAGTAGCCCAGGTATCTGTAGATCTTCAGTTTATTTGTTATATGTTATATTCTCCTTTTTAAGAGCTAATATTACATTTACATATATAACATTCACATATGCTCTTTGGAAGTGTTTATCGTTATTTCTTACATGAACACTTGTTTTGATTTATTTAGAACTGTTTCAAACACAGGTTTTCAGAACTGCAACCACCTCATCAAACAAGGACGTCTATTTGTTGTACATCTGTTATTCAAACATGTTTTCTTGCTTCACATATAATATGATTTGTTCTTTTCTCTTTATACTTCTCTATATTTTCTTTTAAAAAATTGTTAGGCAAGATATATGTTTGCTGGACAAATTAGATGTCAGCTCTGTTCAGTTTTAATTTATATATTTTGTAACTGGATCACCAATATAAATAATTCATCTACCCATCAATTTACCAATTAACAGGAACGAAATAGGCAGTAATCGCTTATATACATTTATTTGTATGTATTTTTTATTATAAGAAACATATTTTCCATATTGTTATCACATATTTAAAGCACAGCTATATTCTGCAACATAACTTCACATCTATTATTTTCTATTCTAGCAAAGAATTATCTCAACCCCAAATGAATAAAAAAAAATAGAGGAAAAAAATAGGGACAAGATGAGAACAAGAGAGGAAAAACAAGAGGTTCTGGAATTTCTCTAAAGAAAATAAGACACAGCAGCTGTTTGAAGAAAATGCAGTAATGGGGTGGGACCTAGATGGTAAGTATATCCTATGGAGGGTGTGCTTAAGGAATCAGTTAGAGAGAAGAGGAAGTGGGAAATGATGTGGGTCTGGGCAAGGCCTCAGGAGTCCAGGAGGCTCTGGGAAGGCAGAGGTGAGCAGGCAGTAAGAACTGTCAAAGAAGGGCTTTAGGCACAGAGAAGGCAGTATGATAGGGAGTTATCTGGCTAAACGAGAATCATTGATGATGCTACTGATAGCCGATAGCCTGCATAAAGTTTTAATTCATCTCTGAAAAAAATTAAGGAAGAAAATATTTTACCTGTGATGTGCTGAATACCGTGGGCCCCGGATGTGGCCTATTCCTCGGCAGCCTGGAGTAGGACAGACAGCTTGGCCTGGCAGGATTTTCACATCCTTTGCTCCTTCAGGAAGTAAAAGAAACACCCTTAGCAAAGAAGAACTGGAAAGACTAAAATATGTAAATGATATTCATTGAGACTTTACAAATTCAAAATAAGTTATCACAAAAACCATGTATTGGGTACTTGTGATGTTTTATAAAATGACTGAGCAGAAAATATCATTACTGTAACAAATAACACTAATAGCAGCTAATATCAGACGCATAGCAAAATGAATAAACATTAAAAAAATTATTTAAAAAAAAGTTGTAAGAACATCCACTTATCTCTTTCAGAGAATAGTACTGGCAAAAAAAAAATGCAGCCATGAGGTGAGAATGTGAGGGGGTTTGTGGTTTCCCATTATACTACTCCCACTGACCATAGCAAGGCACCCCCAAATGCTAGACAGAAACAGGGTGAGCAATTGTGCATGCCAAAGACAGCGAACAAAACGGGGCCCAACACGTGCTTCCTCAATCAGTTATCACAGCTATTTGAAGAAAGAACTGCCTGGCCCATACCACACACGCCACACTACACAACATACCACACCCACAACACCACACACCACACACACCACATTATACTATATATAATGACTTCAGAGATGAAGTCTGTCAAGCACAAGAAGCACTCCATCTCTAAAGATTATCAGGATTTAACCTTCTTGCTCTGTTCTGAGACTTCCTCAGTCTGCTCTCCCTCATTTTCTCTCTCCCCAACAGAGATATCAGCTCCTAGAATGCTCTACCCGCTACTGTCAGACATCTGGGTCTCACTTCCCTGACAGTCCCACATTCTCCTTCGCTCTCCAAAGCTGTCCTACTTCCACTTCCTGTGCAAGCTCACCATTTCCTGTCCTCATTTCACCATTTCTCTATTCTCACTCTAACTCTGTCTGGCTGCTGCCTGAAGAGAGCACATTCTGAGCTTTCTTCTGGAGAAAATGTTCACTTTCTCAGTCCCATGTGTCTCCGATTGGCAGGGAAGCCAGTGCCCTCTTCTCCTCCCAGCATCTCTCCTGGACCACATTTCTTTCATATTCTTCAATACTTCAGTTTTCTGAGGCTGACTCCATGGGGCTCCCTCATCATTGGCCCTCTCATTGCTCACACATGTCTGCCTGTCAGCCACGCCACTCAGAGAAGACTGCAGCCTTCACTCACTGGGTTCTGTTGTGTCCCAGCTCCAGCAATACCCGAGGCATCTCAATATGCACAGTCATAGCATCCCATATGCTGCCCTCACAGATCATTAACCAACTCATCTCCAGTGGCTTCTTCCCTGGATCCATCTGGGCCAAACACAAGGAAAACCCTCTGGATCTTGTCAGCACTAAAATGACACTGCATATAAAATCACTAAGCAAACAGTCCATCTAACTACAAAATTCTATCCTTCCAGATTGATTGCTCGGGTATCCCACCCAACGCCTGATGATGTTTTCAACATCACTGGAATTCCGAGGCCCCTGATTTCCCTTCTTTTCCCACCATCAGTCATCAGTCCCCACTTATCATAACTCCTTTCCCTCATCTTGGATTCTATCAACTTCTATTGCAAATAACTTAAATTCCCTCCTTCTCTGACCTTATCACAAGTGCCTGGGGGGTGGAAGAAGCCAACCATGGACCAAATGTACTATCCTGCTGCTCTGTGTTTTGTGTAGCTAAGTTCTCCTGGGAAAAATTACACAACAGTGCAGACTGTTACCAAAACTTCTTCCTCTCTTCAATAGCACATGGACTCCTCTAAACTCTCCAAATCTTCCACCAACCTCCACCTTTCAGCTCTCAGAAGCTGAGTTTTCCTGCTACTTCCCCAAGACACCAGGAGATCACTCCCTTGTGTACCATCATTTCCTCCTTCCTTCCCATCACAACAGGGAGAATTCCCTCTCCAATCACCATTTATGTGTGAGACACAGCTACCCCATTCTCCAGGATCTTTTAGGTGATTAGATATTCTAATCACTCCTGGACTTTTGAATCCTTTCTACCAACATTTAAACCTGCTCCAGTTTCTCCAATTACAAAAATAAATGAAGACAAAAACAGAAAATAAAAGCTTAAAACTCTATTTGGAACCCATATTTCCCTTTACTGCTCTCCACTCTTCCCCCCTTCATAGTCAAACTCCTCAGAGAAGTTATCTTTATTTCTTTGCATCTGGCTTCTCAAATCACATCAGTCTATCTTCTGATGTGAGTAATGACCTTTATGCATTAAGCTCAACATACACTGCAGAGTATGCATCACACTCGATGTCTTGGTACTATTAATCACTGTCTCCTTTAAGAATTGTTACTGTCCACTGGCTTTGGTGACATCATACTCTGACAATTTCCCTTTGCCAGCTATTCCTCCTCTAGTTTACCTTAAAATGTCACAGAGCCTCACATTTTGTTCTTGGGCTATCCATTTCAACACTTTATTTATCAACTGTATGCTACAGATGCTCACAGACTATAGCCCCAACATTCTTTATGTTCCAGACCAATACTTCTAACTCCACACATTCAACTCCAATACATCTCCACTGGGATTTCTCAGAGGCATTTAAAACTCAACATGTTCAAAACTGAAGTTGTAATCTTGTTCTCCAACCTTCTTTTCTGCTAGAGTTGCTCATTCCAATAAATCACATCACACTCTATTCCAGAAACCTGGAATAACTCTTAACATCTCCTCTCTCAGTTCACTCTGCCTCAACTTCCAGTCAATACTCAATCTCTTACTTAGTTAGCCTACCAATTTTTCCTCATTACTATCATGACTGACCTAATCCAAGTCATCATCATCTCCTTGAAGGATTTCTGCAGCCATTCTTGACTCATTCCAACCTATTCTCCTACTTACAACCAGAGTGTCATTTTCAAAACTTAAGTCTAATCTGAGCAATAGCTTCTTATGATGTTTGGATTACATCCAAAATCTACATCCTGGTCTACCTGATCTGATTCCCACATACCTCTTCAGCTATATCTCATTTGATTTTCCTCTATATTCAATATTTAGCATCCAAAATGGTCTCTTCCTGCTTCTTAACCTACCAAGTTCTTCCACAATGGAGGGCAGGTGCCTGTTGGGATGACCTTCCTATTTCTAAGCCTCTATAACTCCCATTTATATTTCAGATCACAGTTACATTTGACATCCTCAGGCTGCCTTACCTAGAGTATGTTAGGTTCCCATTTCATATAACATTTACCAAAATACAATGGAATGTTTGTTTAATGTTTATCTCTTTATTAGACTATGAGCTGCATGTCTATGTATATTTCATTCTTATGTGACCAGTACCTAGTCTGACACAAAGTTGGTGGACACATAGTTGGTGCTCAATAAATGCTTATTGAATAAACAGATGAGTATCTCACAGTCCTCCCCTCAAGATGCTCTTAGGTAAGAAAAGAGTTTTACACAAAAACCATAAATTTGGCCCTGGCTGAAGAGCTCAGTTGTTTGGAATGTCTTCCTGTACACCAGAAGGTTGCAGGTTCAATTCCTGATCAGGGCACACACCTAGGTTGAGGGTTTGATCCTCCCAACTTGTGGGAGACAATCAATCAATGTTTCTCTTTCACATTGATGTTTCTCTCTCTCCCTCCCTCTCTCTCTCTTTCTCTCTCTATCAATCAATCAATAAAAACATACCATAGGGTGAGGAATAAAAAAAAAATAACCCAGAAATTTACATTACAGTTTGATTATGTTGCACAAAAATACTGACTGAAGCTGGGTCCCAATGTGTGGTGATATTAGAATAAATATTTATACTTCAAATAAAATTTTATTAAATTTATCAAAAAATAAGAAAGTATGTCTCACACACTTGTGCTCTCAAAATGTCACAAAATACCTTGAGAGGAAATGTAGAAAGAAATAAGACCTACTCAATTCAAATGTGGCTTTTGGAAACAGCTTAAAAAATTACCCCAGCAATTATTAAACAACTCGAGGGAACTGAAGTTTAAAAATTATAAACAAGTCTTTTAAGTAAGAAGTATTCTTATGTTGCTCAGCAAATAAAAGGATCTCTGAGAAAATAAAGGGACACAGGATATAAGAGACTGTTCTCCTAACTGCACCTCACAATATACTACCAAGGCCTGGAATATTAACCCATATAACTTCCAGCAACCAGCCTAGGTGTCACTTTGTGTGGAAAATATTCCAGGAAATTCTCAGTTAATGATACTTAGCATTTTCAGGACTATTTTAATGTACTTGATTAAATTAAGATTTAAAGGGATCTTTTAAATATTTAGCACTCATGGCTGTCATAATTCTCTCCTTGTTAGATCCGTAAGGAGAGAATGACCTCAGTTATTGGGAGAAGTAATATATTAAAAATTACAACAAGGAACATAGCAAAAGAGTTAAGAAAAACATGCAATAAAAATGCGTGGACACGAGCAATTTCCATGGTAAATTCTGTATGATGCTTAATGAACAAGACAGAGAGCCATCTTCAGGAAAAGAAACCTGTACATTCTAGAATCCTTCATATTATTTCCTCTAGAATAAAAGGAACCTATAACAAAACTAATTTCTATTATATGTCTCCAGAAAATAACTGCATTTTCACCAAGAATATCTTATTTGTAACTTGGATATTTAGGGAATTTGGTCTCTAGAAAATATGTTCTCCACTTGAAATCACTCCTTCTGAGAAATTGTCCCTAAACATATTGCCCATTCTTGCCTTCCTTTTACCACCTTTATTGGAAATTATTTTCCTAATTTGTCTGTTTATCACCTGTCTCCCTTCACTAAAGTAAGGGCATCGACCTTATCTAATTTGTTTACCATTGTATCTCAGACCCTACTATAGCAGTGACTAGCACAAAAGAAATATGAACTAAGTATGTTTTAAGAATAAATAAAGAATCATGACGACAACAACAATTAACATCTGTAGGCATTATATTGGTATATCCTAACCAATTTTTGGTGATATAATAACTACTTTATCATCATTTCAGAGCTTAGCTTGCCTAAAATTAATCTGGTTCTCTACATCTAACTATTATGGGCTACTCGCTATATCAGGCAGTTGAATAGCTTCTAATTTATTCCAGTTATTCCATAAAAAAATTTACTCAAGCAGGAGTTAATATAATTGCAGGTAATGATATCTGTTATGCAAGCATAATAAATGACATATTCTAGATGCCAAGACAACAAAGAAATGGAAAATATGCTTGTAAACTGGAAATTATCTGAGTAAGGAATAATGCTTCACACTAATAGGACACTCACTATAGTAAAAGGTCCTTGTGGATCCCCCTTCACACAAACTACACATGCTTTTCTTTCCTAAAGATGACATTGATCTTCTTTGCCCTTCTTCCTACTTTGACCATTGCAGAACTCAGATTTAAGCCTTAATGAGGTGACAAGCACAAGGACAAGAGCAGAAGTCTTGAAGGAAGCAGAGAATAAAGGAAGACTGAGCCTGGATTCAAGGCATGACAGGGGATTCTGCCACATCAGTGTCTTTCACAGACAAAAAAAATAACCTCTTTTTAATTAAACCACTGTGAGTCGATTTTTGTGTCACTTGGAGCTACAAACTCCTTAGGGTAAAACAGCAATTTTATTTGTTTCTTCTTTTGTGAAGTCAAGTAATTGCTCTGAAACAAAAAGTAGAATTGCATGTGGGTACCAGACTTATTGTCAAGTAAACATGATGTAAGATGTCAAGGACAAATAAAAAAAAAAGAGATTGCGCTCTTCTCTAGGAAATGAGAAAGTAAACTGTCCGGTATTTCAAAGTGGCCCAAACAGACAAACATGTGTGGTGTGAATGGAAAGGCTTATTTTACCCACTTACTCCCCCACAGAATGAGCTGGAAGCTGAGATCACCTCCCTCCTTCTGTGTAGGAAGTAGTTTCCTCTTAGAACTGTTATTATATTTGGTGTAGAGCTGACCCAGAGCACAATGACAATACTGACACTAGCTGAAGCACATTAAGATATATACTATGTGAGCTCCAGATTGGTGCTGGTCAGCTTCAGAAAATAAGGATCAAGCAGCAGCAGCAGCAGCATTTTTCTCCTTATTTCAACACTATCCACTCTCTGCAGAAAAAGCATCCAGTTCAACCTGATTCATTTGGAAGGTGTTTTATAGATAAACTAGAGGCTGGTACATGAAAATTTGTGCATCCGGGAGGCAGGTGGTCCCCTCAGCCCAGTCTGCAGCTTCTCACAATCCAGGACCCCTCAGATAGGGTCTCTAGGCTTGGCCTGAGATCAGGGTCTATCAGGGCTTTCCTTCCCGCCCCCCCCCCCCCTGCCCCGATTCAGGCAGCTGGCCCCACCCCCGCCCCTGCCTCTGCTTGCCATCTGTGCAGCGCTGCCCCCCCCTCCCCTGCCACTGGTAGCCTCCCTCTGCAGGTGACAGGTGTGGGGTGTGATAGCTTGGCTGGCCTGGGCCTCCCTCTTCGGGGCAAATGCCGGCTGGCTGCACACCTGCCACAGAGTTGCGACAGGTGGTCTGGGCCTCCCTCTTTTTCTGCTGGGGAGGGGGGGGGATGGGGCCAGCCCTGCGAGGGACTGTCTGCCTACCTGATTGCCCCTAACTGCCGGCCTGCCTAACTGATCACTCCAACCATTTGCCTGCCTATCTGATCACCCCTAACTGCTAGTCTGCCTACCTGATCACCCCTAACTACTCTGCCTGCCTGCCTGATGACTCATAACCACTTGTTTGGGGGCAGGGCCAGCTCTGCAAGGGGCTCTGGTGGTCTGGTCTCTGGTCATTCCCATTGCTATGCTTATGGTGGCTGGACTTTTATTATATAGGATGGCATTAGCATGGGATGATAATATCCACTAGCGGATGTAACAGAAAAGTGGAACAGATTTAAATGTCACTGATCACAGACAAGTTAAAATACTTTAGTCACTATTATTATCTAAATAAATTTGTCACTGAGGGTCATTCACTCATTTATGGAGATATTAAGTGCCTGCTATATGCCAGACAGTATTCCAGATGCTAGGATAAGGCATATACAACAGAAAGGCCTGACCCCTTGGAGTTTACCTTCTGTTGCCAAAGACAGATTCAACTATCAAATGAGAAGTAGACTGTAATGTTAGACAGTGATGGTGGCAGGAAGATATATATAAAGTGGGTGAGGAAGAGAAAGTGACAGGGTGGGAGTGCGATGATACTTAAGGCAGAGCTTGCCCCAGACCTTCTACTGGAAACCAGTAAAGGTCTGGGGCAAGCTCTGCATTGTGGTGGAACTAGAGGTGCCAATGTAGCAATGGCATCCATAACTGGCACTGAAAGCCAAGGACTAGATGAGATCCCATAGTGCGTTAGTGTCCTGGGGAAGAGAAGAAGCCTGAGGACTGAGCCCTGAGAAACACAATATGTAGAGACAAGAAAGCATGAGGAAGGGGCCCAAAAGGAGCAGCTCGGGGAGTAAGAGGACAACCAGGAGAAACACATCGTTCACAGAGGAAGCACGTGAAGCAGGGAGTCAGTGGCTGTGAGCAGGGCTGGGTCTGGAGCAGACAGGAACATGCCTGACTGGAGTTCAAAGGGGAATGCAGAGGTAAGAGGGAATGATAACAAACTATTTTGGTGAGTTTTTTATATGAAGGGTGGTATAAAACTGGGTTTGTAGTCAAGCATATATTGTTACTATTTTTTTGTTTGCATAATAATGGGGGTATTTCAGTTGAAGGAAAATTTGATAACATAGAGATAGGGTGTCATTATAGGAAAAGGTTCTTAAGTGGCCTCACAGGGATAGGCTGGAGGCCAGTGAGGACTGAGTGCTGACAGCAGGGACTCTCCAGCTTCAGTGGCAGGGGCACATGTACTGAGGAGGGTGCGCTGGGAGATCAGGGTTGGGGATGACCAATTTCTTCCTGAGAGCATTTATTTTCTCAGCAAAACAGGCAGCAAGATCTCAGTTGAGACTAAGAATGGAACGAGGGATGCAACAGTATTAAATCTAGAGAAAAAATAAACTGTTCAAATATGCACATGTTCTCATTTCAAATAATTAAGCTTTCATGATCTTTTTTTGAATTGGAGACTTTTGTATTAGTAGCCTGTTTTCTTTTCCACCCCATACCCAGGAAATTTATATTATAGTTTGCTAAGAAGATTTAATGAAATAATTACACTTGACTGTTGGAGAATGCAAATAATAAGCATATCTTTCAAACTAATACTATAGCTTAATCATACTTATTCTCCATCTCCTAATAAAATTGGGGACAATAAATAGCCATTGTGATATAACAATAAATTTCTCAAAAAGGAGAAAAACTAGTGTAACCAAATACCATGTTTGATTGTATTGGGCATCAGACTGTCAGGTTTTATGATATATAAAAAAAATAAAACAATTTTCTGAAATGGAAGTGCAAAAGAATTTTTAAAAGATTACTAAAACTATGGATATTGTACTTGGTGATTCAGAAAAAAACATTAAAGATAACAATGTTAATATTATAATAGGAAGGTAAATTAACTATCCCCCTATCACAGGAAAACATTCAGAAGTGTGCTAGAATCCCAAAGGACCAGTGAATATGAAAACAATACTAATTACACTCCACAGAAAAGAAGCCTGAGGACTGAGCTCTGGGAAACACAATATGTAGAGACAAGAAAGCACGAGAAAGGGGCCCAAAAGGAGCAGCTCTGGGAGTGAGAGGAAAGCCAGGAAAAACACATTGTTGACAGAGGAAGCACATGAAGGCAGGGAGTCAGTGGCTGTGAGCAGGCTGGGTGCCTGGAACAGACGGGAACAGGCCTGGTAAGAAAAGAGGCCAAAAGTAATGGACAGTTTTCTAGAGGCCTCTTCCCCAAATCTGACAGAGCTTCTGAGCAGCGAGGACAGAAAGTGAAACATGGTATATTGGGCTTTGCTCAGTATTTAAAAAAAGACAGCAGAGCAGCTGGCAAAGATTTTCTTAGCAAATATGATAAAATGTATTTATCACATGCTGGGCTTTAAACAGGGAAAGAATAATATGGCGGGTAATTGGATAATTGCACAAGGATCCAAGAACAAGGAGGATCTCATGTGTACTATGGGTACAGTTTCAGGGAAACCATAGGTTTGCTGGAAAATGGGATGATTCAACCTGAGGTATCTGGATGAGACATCCTCTTTCTTGTTGCTGAAAAGTTCTAGGAATAAGACAGTGAGGACTATGTGGATGGTATTAACCAATACATGGCTATAATGACATTAAAACAGAAAGGAAGAAATATAGACTTAATTTGAGATATCTCTCATTCAAACATATCATGCTGGCAATTATAAAGTAAGGAATTTATACCATCAGTTAAGCATAACTATTTAAATAGACAAACTAGGCTCTTTTTATGTTAAAAAATAGAATAGGCATTCATAAATTTCCAACCTGTTTTGTTGCCCAGTTTTTAAACTTTGAAAAAAAAATCAGAAAAATGACACTCTTGATTTATGCATGAAAAAACTGGGAGAGGTCCATGTAGATAAGACAGAAGCACCAGATTTTAAGACTAGAAAAAACTTTAGTTAGGGATTATTGGTTCACTAAAAAAATTTGGTTTACATGTAACTAAATAACACTGAGCTTACATCTAACTGATAAATTTATTGTGAGGATCTGAGGGTAATATGGCATCAAAAAGTAATTAATATAAACACTATTTCACTACACTTTCCTACTACTTTTTTTCATTATTTTTAAGGAAGAAATCAAAACAGATAGACTTTCTTCTAAACCTTAACTTTTAAATAATTTTGTCTCAAAGATAATTTAAAAAATCTAAAATTACTTTCTTTGTTACGAATCTCCTTTAGTTTGTTTTTTATTTAAAACCAAAGGCCCAATGCATGAAATCCATGCAAGGGTCTTGGCCCTCTTAACCCCTGCAGCCTCAGCCACTCCTTGCACCCCTGGCTTTTTCCAGAAGGCTGTTCTGCTATTTTGTATCATTAGCATATTAGCTTTTTATTATATAGAATCACATTTTTTTTAAAAAAATAACTAATTTGTACTGGATTTATGTAAATGGATTATTCCCACCTAATCTAAATGAAAGTGCTGCAAAACCACCCTTCTCCCTTTCTCAATGTTCTCCCTCTCCCTCTCCCTGGTGTCTGTAACTGATGCTTGGATAAAATAAAAGAAGCAGGACCTGTGCAGGAGTTTCTTCCTTGGCGGTTTTGAATCAGTCTGTATTAAGAATTTAGTGAGAAAAACAGGCCTTACTGACTGCAAGTGTCAGTGCTATCCCCGAGGGAGCTCCATGCACAGAGATGCCACAGACTAGATGACCTACATGTTGTCTGGTCAAAACAGTACATAACAATGTCTATCGCAGACATAAAGGCAACCACTCGGAGAAGGATCCCATCACAAGATCCAACCATCCAGATTCTAGCTTGCCTATAGCTCTTTGGTGGCAAAGGTAGCATGGGCCCTAGGGACTGCCATTTCAGTCCAATCCAGAGCAGCAGGGCAATAGCAGACCAGGCTTTGCCAGGTCAGAGGCCATGGACACAGCAGGATCAGGAGAGCCTGAGAATTGACTAGAGAAAGGAGAGAGGTCCCATGACTGGCATACAAAGCAGGAAAGACAGATATATTTAAACATAAATTTTCAGGTCCTACAAAATCAGAATTCTGGAGGTAAGCTTGCAAATCTTATTTCTTAAGTATTCCTCATGCAGGTTGGGAACCACTAACCTAGTCTAGTGGTCGACAAACTGCAGCTTGCGAGCCACATGTGGTTCTTTGGCCCCTTGAGTTTTTAGCAAAGGCCAGCTTAGGAGTACTCTAATCAAGTTAATAACAATGCACCTACCTATATAGTTTAAGTTTAAAAAATTTGACTCTCAAAAGAAATTTCAATCATTGTACTGTTGATGTTTGGCTCTGTTGACTAATGAGTTTGCTGACCACTGACATAGTCCATCCACTTAATTTTGCAAACAAGGAAATTAAGTTTTAGAAGGTTAAATAATCTGTGCCATAGAGAAAACCATATTTCAGTTAATTAGACAAGTACTTAAGGTTCCTAACTTACAGATCTGTACTCTTTCACTCTTCTATGCTGCCCAATAAGCAATATCTATAATAGGATCTTTTATATGTTCATATACACAATTTTATTAATCAATAATTCATAGCTCTAAAGGAGAGCAAGGGTAGATATGAATGTCAATGTAGTCAACTGCATAAAATGAACAGAATTGTCTGGCTGATACAACCATGCTATCAGCAATGGATGTGGTAGGAGCACATGTGGGAGTCAGATACCATCACTACTCTTCTAGTTCTTGTGCTCCTCCCAATGGGAGCAGATTCCTGAGCTCACAATGGTCCTAGTATTTAAAGTAAGATATGGTTTTCATACAGCATGACCTTCAGCTCACCAACATGTCACCTAATGCTGAACAGGTGCTGACTGTTCAGTTCAATAACAGTGGATAACCCCATGTGCTGGTTTTACTAAGACATAGTTTGCAATAACTGTGACTGAAAACATTTTTTTGCCTTACTTGCTTAATTTAGAAGCTAACCCTAGAACAAAATGTGAGTCCACTGTTGCTGAATGTTCCATGGCTGCCTGGCATTGTATAACATTTGGTAAGATATATTAAACAAGCTGCACGTTAAAGAATGAAAACTTGCTTTTTTGTAAATATGATACTATTTTGATTATTATTGCATTGTAGTGTAATCTGAAGCCAGGGGAGATGGATGGATCTATAGAATATCATGCTATGTGAAATAAGTTAGATGGAAAAAAGGCAAGAACCATATAATTTCATTCATATGTGGTATATAAAACTGAAAGCATTAAAGAACAAACAAGATAAGCAAACAAGAAAAACCTCATAGACACAGCCAATAGTTTGGTGGACACCAATGGCAAAAGGTTATTGGGCAAGGTAATAAAGATAAAGAAGGCAAAGTAATAAGCTAGTCAGAGAAAGACAAGTATCACATGATCTCACTCATATGCGTAATCTACTGAACAAAATACACTGATGAACAAAATAGATACAGAGACATAGAAGCATGGGAGAAAGACGGATGAATCTCAGAGAGAAGAGGCAGGAAAAGATTAACCAAAGACCTTGTATGCATATATGCATAACTCATGGACACAGAAAATAGTGCAGGGAAGGCCTGGGGGACAAGAGCATGGTAGAGGGAGGGTCAAAGAGGAGACATCTATAATACTTTCAACAATAAAGATAAATTAAATAAAAGAAGGCAAAATATATGGTGACAGAAGGAGAACTGACTTTGAGTGGTAAATACACAATGCAACATACAGATAATGTATTATAGAACCTGTACCCTTGAAACTTATATAATTTTATTAACTAATGTCATCCAAATAAATTTAACTTAAAAAAATGAAAACTTGCAAATCTGTGTTTATTTTTTAAAATATATTTTTATTTATTTCAGAGAGGAAGGGCTAGGGAAAGAGAGAAATATCAATGATAGAGAATCACTGATCAGTTGCCTCCTGTACACCCCCTAGTCAGGATTGAGCCTGCAACCAGGGCATGTGCTCTGATGGGGAATCCAACCTGGTTCATAGGTTAATGCTCAACCATTTAGCCACACTGGCTGGGTGAAAATTATTTTACCTGTTTTACAATTCCTTAGGTCATAAATGTTTTTAGTGGTCAGGAAAATAGATGAGAAAAGGAGCATTATGAAGAATGTATTATTATTAAAGGGGAAGGTCAGTAATGTATGATGTCTTAGAAGGAAAGGTCAGTAATGCAGAAGGTATGCATTACTAGGATGTAATGCCAGTATGATATGCTATCAGCACTGTGCCTCTGACAATGAATAGATTTCAACTATTTGATGATTATAGAAATAAAATGACATATAGATAATATTTCTGAATGAAGGCTACAAGTAAAATTAGAAATAGTCTAAAGCAATGGTCGGCAAACTCATTAGTCAACAGAGCCAAATATCAACAGTACAATGATTGAAATTTCTTTTGAGAGCCAAATTTTTTAAACCTAAACTTCTTCTAACACCACTTCTTCAAAATAGACTCACCCAGGCCATGGTATTTTGTGGAAGAGCCACACTCAAGGGGCCAAAAAGCTGCATGTGACTCAAGAACTACAGTTTGCTGACCATGGGTTTAAACAATGCTCCAGGGAAGGTGATTTGGAACGGAAGATGTTCAAATATAGCAGTGGGAGGCAATTGGTGGGTCCATGTAGCTCTGACTTTGCATCTACAGCTGCAAGGGTGAGGAGCTCTTAAAGATGTCAACCTGTGAGCAGATCATGAGAAAGATCTATACTCACCAGCGCTGGATGCACAGGTGCAGAGAGCTGCTATCCCAAAGACTTGTGCAAATTATTCTGACATCATTATCTTATGTGTTGAAGTGAAACCCATTGCTTTGCTCAGAAAGAAATTCTAATTTTTACTTTTTGGTTTGAAATAAATGGCAAAGCATGTATGCTGCCATCCACAATCTGGCCAGATGTTACTCATTGACTGGGACAGGATAATAATCTATTTCAGTTTACTGTCAAACTACTGAGTCAGTCCATGACTTTGAGAAGTTAGTGTGTATTTGTTTGAAATGTGTGTAACTTTGCACAGAGCTATATCTTGTTTAGATACAACCTACCAATGTCTGTAATGGGAGGACTAATACTCACCCACCTTGTTACATTTTATCTCCACCGAACAGCAGTGAGCAAAGTCATCTAGCTATGATGGGACATAACCTGTAAAATTGTTCTGAGCTGCCACTAGAATCTCAAAGACCAAGTGTTAGAACCAAGTAAATGAGTTCTGCCTTCACACCTCCAGAAGGCAGAACACAAAGGATAAGACTTCAACAAGGACCATTTAAAACATAATATAATTTAGACTGTAAGTACATTTTAAAATGTATTATTTTTCCTTGATAATCCTAGCATGCAAATCTGTAATTAGGGACTTCTAAAATAGCTAACTTTTTTAAAAAACACAATGCGCTGTAATTGTCTATTAAGTCAATGACTACTTAGGGACTCCTAAAACACTGCTGATTACTTGCTTGCTGTATTTTGGAAGAACAAGTACAAGATTCCTTATGAAATCATCTATAAAACAGAGTGAAATTGAAAATGTGTTGTTACTTAAGTTAATAAACTCCATTTCCCCCCCTCTGAATGACATCTATCCATCATAGTTTTATTCCACATCAAGGCTATAATTGCATTAACTCTTACTTTATAATTTAAGTGAGTTTCCATATCTGATTAAATAAAACTTTCCTAATTCAAGAGGACCCCAAATGGTCATCAAAGAGGGCTTTATTCATTATTCATTTCTTAATGTAGATTAATGAATTTCATCTCATTTAACAGAATAAACAATGCATTAGGCCATATGGTACATTTACAAGTCATTCTGTTATACATCTGTTGTGTAATGAAACAAATGAGATAAAAATTCACTATATCTTTTTATCAAGTTATGGTCTATTTTGCTTGTTTAACAGCTAAATAAATTAGCCTATTCTTAAGGTCTTTAATTAGAAAGGCTATGCATATCACTATTTTACGTATATATAATTTAACTTCATAACTTCACTTAACTTACTTTGTAATCAAGTATCATAATTAGTTTTAAATACAAATAAAAAACAAACTGAAGAAAGGATAATGACCATGTTATTTAGACATGCAAGTCAGCTAGAAAACTTCCTTTTTCTGCCAGTCAACTTTTTATTGATGAAAGGTTCCTTTGTTAGTAATGAGAAGTGTTTGGCCCATGTCTTTAGCTACAACTCAATAATTCACTTCATAAATGTTGTAGGTAAAAGCCCAATGTGGCCACTAGAGATGCATGTTTTGGCATAAGTGATCAACCAATCCTTAGATAGAGAAATGAATATAAAAAATATTTATGGAAGCCAAACACTAGAGAAATAATTACAGATGCAATACTCAGTGACTCTCCATTCAAGAAGCCTACAGTCTCATAAGCACTACTGAAAAAAGCTGAGAAATAGATGATTTAAAGTAATACATATTGTGAGAAAAGAAAGTTGTGAAACGGAATATTATAGTAGTGGTTAGTTTTTGATAATGTGGCCCAGGAAGGCCTTCCTCAGAAGAAACCATTTGAAATGAATTCTAAAGGGTGAGAAAAACCCTCCATTCTATAAAGTGAGAGGGAGTCCCCCACTCTATAGGTGAGAGAGAGTCCCCCACTCTATAGGGTGAGAGAGAGAGTCCCCCACTCTATAGGGTGAGAGAGAGTCCCTCACTCTATAGGGTGAGAAAGAGTCCTCCATCTATAGTGTGAAAGTCCCCCACTCTATAGGCTGAGAGAGAGTCCCTCACTCTATAGGGTGAGAAAGAGTCCTCCATCTATAGTGTGAAAGTCCCCCACTCTATAGGCTGAGAGAGAGTCCCTCACTCAACAGGATAAGAGAGAGTCCCCCATTCTCTAGTGAGAAAGAGTCCCCCACTCTACAAAGTGAGAGAAAGTTCCCCACTCTACAGGGAGAGAAAGAGTAGCCCACTCTATAGGGTGAGAGAGAATCCTCCATTCTGGACGGAGAAGATAGAGGTGCTACCCTTTCTGGAAGCCCAAACTTGGCACTGCCACAGGCTCATACAAGGCTGGAACCTCACACCAGCTGGGTCACCCACTTTTCTGTCTAAGAAAGGGTGACACAGAGGGAAGCCTCATATGATTATAAAAGTATGTACACACTGTAGGGTTCAGGCAAACCAGGAAATATATTCTAACTACACCCTGGACCACCTTTGTCTCCAACAAGCTGGGCAAACTCTGAGTCTCCAGGGACCTAATGAGCTCAGAGGATTGTGTCACTTTTATGTTCGACATCCACATAGTTGGTGTATCCCAAAAATAAAGCACTTTTTCTAGGTTGGTTCACACTTTTTGAGAATATGAATCAAACCCTCTCTCCTACATCTACTTATTTTTATCCTCAGCTGAGAGAGCAGTCTGCTCTTCTCAACTTTGTGGTGGTTGGTATTCATGGCACAAACAGTGAGGTCAGCCTCGTCTGACAACTGGTCACCTTCAGGGGGGCTCTCCCTGAAGGGCTCAGCAGCCCATTATGTCACTCAACACCCCCACCAGCTCTTGTCATTTTATATTTGCTCTTTGTCATTTCAGAAAAAAAAGCAAAACACTTTACACATACCAATGAGAAAAGTCAGTTACCAAGTGGCGCATCCAAGTCTACACTTAATTCAAAAACGGTTCCTGGTTTGGTTTTCTTTTTTGTCTCCAGCTATATCTCCCTTAGAGAATTGGGACCTGTCATAATTTTATTTTATTATTCTATCCCTACCTGAAAACATTAACAAAACATTTCCATGAAGTCAGGTATTTTACTCTTTTTAACTATAATTTCTAAAAGTGTATTTATTAATAAGACAAGGGCTGAAGGAGTAGGTAGGGGGAAATAATATAGACAGATTACATTTATAAGATGCAGGAAGTTAGGAAAATAACAAGCAAATTGGACAAATATTCATGGAGAGCCTATGCTGTGTGAGAGCACAGGCTGAGCCACACAACCCATGGCAGGAAGTGGTAGGTCAACGGCAATGTGAGGTCCCTGTCACCAGGAGCAGTATTCTAGTCATCCTTTTAGTAAGGGAGAAGGATGAAAACATAAACAAATGAGCTTATTATCTCATAGCCTGTGAGAACTGTCATTAAGAAACACAAAGGCAGCTAACAGAGCTAAAGAATGACAGGGCTGCCGCCTTGTAAACAGCTCAACAGAGAAGGCATCTCTGGGAGGGACCCTCCGAACAAGCTTTGGGAGCACAGGTGGCACAGGTTCCAAGTCAAGGACAAGGCAGGAGCAGATGTGGAAGCATGCTGGTATGCTCTGAAGAGCCCTGAGTGAGCAAGGACAAGAATACAAACCCTTGCTAGGGAGCTCCCACAAGTCAGATTGCAGAGGGCCTGGGATTGAGAGGAAGAGCTTTGGAACAAACTCTGTGTGAGCAAAGAACCATTGGAGGGTTCTGGGCACAAGAGTGACCAATAAGTAAGTAAGTAAATAAATAAATAAATAAATAAATAAATAAATAGATAACAGAACAAGGAGAGGACAAAATACTGTAGGATGGTAAGGACAAAGAGAAAATTCATCTCCTCAAGGACATCAGACAAAGTTTTGGAGATCAGGTGACTCTTGACTAGAAATGACTTCACTTTGTTGGCCCAAGAATAGAGGAAGTGAATACACGTCCTACCCAGAGGCATAGCAATCCTCTATATGGTCTGAAAAGCAAGGCAAAAGGGGACCCACAGAAAGTGGACTGCCTAAAACAGGGACAAAGAAATGGTGAATTGTGCTTAACAGATAAGGCTTCTATTAGAACCTGTTAAATCCATTTGATTTGACAACTAGAAAGCTACAAAACAATTCGGAAAGACTAATTTTATTTTGCTGGTGGTATATTTACAATTTTGATATTGTTATCATAAAAATATATATACCCATCCGGCACAGAACTCCCAAAATTCTTGAATTTCCTGTGATGAGAGTAATAAACGTCTTTTGTATGTTAATGAGATGATGACTTTTGGAAAGCTCTTAGGGGTGAGGGCTGGTTGCCTATGGAGCCAACCATGTAATTATAGGGTTGGAAACTTCAGTACCACCCTAGTCCATTAGGGAGGAGAGAGGGGCTGGATACAGTTCAATCTCCAGTGGACAATAATTTAATAAATCATACCTATGTAATAAAGGCTCCATAAAAACCCAAGAGGACAGGCTAGGAGCCCTTCTGGGTTAGTACAACAGAATGTAACCATGTGCCACCATGCTGGGCCATGAGGACAGAACCTCCTTTTTTCAAGACCTCACACTGTATATTACTTCATAACTAGTTTCCTGAATTCTGTGTGCTTCTCAAGAACCTTAATTGAACTCAAAGTAGGGGTCATGGAAACCTATGATGTATAGTTAGTTTTTTATAAGCAAAGTTAACAATTTGAACTTGTGACTGACATCTGAAGTGGGGTCAGTCTTGTGGGACTGAGCCCTCCATCTATGGATCCAATACTATTTTCAGGCAGACAATATCAGAATGAACTGAACTGTAAGGATATCCAATTGGTGTCAGAGAATTGCTTGGTGTGAGGAAAAGACCCACATATGGGATTGGGTACAAATTTGCAGTGATACATTCAGGATTTTTTATTAAAAGTACAGCATAGTTCTTTAGTTCTTAGTTTAATGGGGCTTGTAGGACCTACTTATCCTAAGCTTAAGTCAATAATGCTAAATGTTTTGAACTGTCCTAAGTGTTATTCAATATTTGCTCAGAGATCAGCAACCCTTCATGGATAGTGTGATTATAACAAGTACCTAGGAAAAAGCCATACTGGTGGTATAACTTCTAGGAAATAAAGTCAACTCCCAATTTTCTGAATCAATGAAGAGAAACGGTGGCATGGGAAGCAAATGTTCCTGCACTCTTTATCCAGCCCTGCTATTTACTGTGGGACCACTGTGTCTCTAATAACCAAAAACAGCCATTAAGGCATTTAATGTCACAAGCCTGCAAGTCTCAGAGGTAAAGTGACTTGCACAAAGGCATGGAATCAGTCACAGCAGAACAGAATTTATATCCAAATTTTTCTAACCCCAAAATTGATCATATCCAAGCTTGGTTAATTTCCAAAGCAAGAGCTACTGGCCATCCTCTGCTCAATGGAGTAGGTAATCTGTGGGAGCATAACTAACAATAAAGGAAAATAATGAGCTCTATTTAAAGAAATTTAACATCAAATGTGACTGGGATTACAGTTTCCCAATGATATGACTAAAAAGATTGCCCCCCAAAAATCAAGTAGATGACCAAGGTAAGCATGGCATTTTTGCTTTTTATATCTTTTAAAATATATATTTTTATTGATTTCAGAGAGGAGGGGAGAAGGATAGAGAGATAGAAACATCAATGATGAGAGAGAATCTGACTGGCTGCCTCCTGTATGTCCCCTACTGGGGATCCAGCCTGCAACCCAGGTATGTGCCCTTGACCAGAATCTATCCTGGGAACATTCATTCCACAGGCAGATGCTCTATCCACTAAGCTAAACCAGCTAGGACATTTTTATATCTTTGTAAAGGTACTCATGGAATGCAAAGCATGACAGAAAGATCTTAACAACTTAATAGTACTACATCTTAAGTATTTAATTTGGATTCTAACTGTAGAAAAAGTCCACCATGAAGGGCTATACATTAGAGAAACAAATTATGCCTTCATGGTACAAGATAAGGAAAGTTTCATCTGGCAGAGGAATACAGGGCAACCTGCAGGTGAGCATCTGTGGCTGGGAATGGCAGCTAAGGGGTAATTGTCATCACCTGGCCATACAAACTGGTACTCTTCCCAGATGAATGAGAACATTCAAATTTTTACAGTCAAAAAGGCTTTCACGGTTACCAGTTACTGTTTTGAGAACTTCTATATTAGGCCTCAGTGACTAAATATTATAAAGTATTGAATATTATTATTATTATTATTATGGAGAAAATGAGGTATGATTTCAGCTTTACACAGACTATTATAAGGAAGAAGTGACAAAACAGGAACTTGTTACAACAGTCAATGCTAGACTTTCAAACTTGGTTTTGTTGATAGTAACTAGACTAACCATTTTTTTTTTCTACTTTCCAGTGGGAGAAATTTTCAGTGACAAATAAATTTTGGAGCAGAACTCTGTTTGTGTGTGTAGTTTTGTGTATTTTTGCACGAATGGTATATATTGAACCATCTATGTCTTGAAGTCTAGCTATTTAAAAATGAATAAGACTACTGAAGAATATATGAATAGTTATAAACCATAGGGTTAACTGAACAATCTATAATAAACCATATTAATAATGATTAATCTAAACAAATTTATAACAAAAAAGCAAGCACAGCACTAACATACTATCATGAACAACTGAAGACAGCCAATTACAAGTTATCTTCCCCCCAAATTATAGGGATTCCATTCCCCTGAGTGTGAGTACTGAAAACATAATATTGCTAATACATGAAACTTCAGAAAAAAACTGAAGTAAAATATTTTGGAAACTCCAGTCAGATGGTAATTTCAGCACAATTATGAATATATATTTAATAATTTAATAATTTACAGTTGTATATAAATATGAAAATCTATAGAATATTATGCAATTTGCTGAAAGCAGCTAGCATTAATTGGGCACATACATCAGGTAGTCTTTAACATGCTATGCATATATTTACCCTACCTCATTTTTATAAGTATATGAAATAGACATACTAATATCACCTCCATTTTATAGGTGAGGTACAGAGAGGCACATGCTCAACAAGCAGGAAAACTGCCATTCAAACCCAAGCATTCAGATTCTACATTTCACACTTTTAATAACTAGGCTATGTTGCCTCCAGAACTTGAATTTTTAGATCCATTCTAGGCTATTTAGGATGATCTGTGCAACTAATCCATACACTCATTTCTAACTATGATGAGAGTGCAAATAGTGAAATGGTGTTGGAAGGGAGGAATGCAGGTCAAAGATGGATTCTAGAGAAATTAAAAAAGAGTATCAGCGAAAAGTAATGACTGGTCATATGTGTGGGATGATGAAGGGGTAAGGATTGAAGTGGAGTCCAGAATGAGTTTGAATAAGAATTAGGAGCTTTGGAAGCAAGTAGGAACAACAACAACAAAAAACAAGTTTTTCGTTTGGGATGATATCTATGTTTGAGATAAGCAAATCTGTAGGCTTCAGTATGCTTATGAGACATTCAGGTCAAGAAGTCCATTAAGCAGCTTGGCAAAGGAAGAGGCAATTAGTGAAGAGAGCTATCCCTATGCCTGAAATGCTGATCCATCTCTACCTCTGTTGAAATCATTCCTACATAAGAAATACTGGATATGAGAGACTGAGGTGTGCACGTGGGTATGGGGGAGGGGGAGAACATAAAGTGAGACCATTTACCCGGAATGCTGGGGTGTGAAATTTGGGAAAATACAAAGCAGGGTCAAAGAAACCACGAAGCACAAATGCTTAAACTCTTCTCCCAGTGTGGTACTGAGCTTGACTCCCTGTGCTACACTCTGTGTACAGACTCTGTGCTTTACAAAGCACTGCAACTTACACAAGGACCTGTACTGGGTTGACTTTGTGGCTTTGGAAGAATCTAGCTAATGTAAAAATACTTGCCATATTTTCAGGGACTCTTCTCATTTCTACAAGAAGTTAAAGAATTCTTTAAAAAATGTAGTCCTTTTGACTTTAAGGTTCAAGCATCATTGGGTTCTCTCAATGTAAGATATCTTCATTAACAGAAAACCTTGCTAGCTTCATCCCAAGAAGCCGAAAGGAGAGCAACAGAAGCACCGAGCAAACAAAACACACAACAATACAGCTGCTTGCATGTGTGCCTAAGACTGGCTGTTAGTCATGGCAGCCTATTCAGATTACAAGAATCCTTCAGACAAAAGAATAAGGTATTTTGGCTTGAGGTTCATTAGAATTTAGCGTGGTTAATTACCTCCTTAACTTTAAGTAGCCCAAAAGACAGAAATAGTAAACAGAGCAGTAAAATAGAGGTTGAATAAAATTTTTACAGCTATTTTTAAATGCTGAAATTTAAAATATTGTTTTTTTCTAAAATATTTTGAAATTTATTCTATAAATGAAATTAAGATAGAATTAAAAAAAAAAACACACCCCACACACTTCAGCTAAAAGCAATGGTCAAAATTAGATGGATTTAAGCCTGGCTCAATTTTCTAAATTGAAATATAAAAACATGAAGATTAATTAATTAATTAATTAATTTTCCCAATACACATATTTTTTTTTTATTGAGAGAGGAAAAGAGAGATTAAAAAAGATAGAAATATCAATGATGAGAGAATCATTGATTGGCTGCCTCCTGCACAGCTCACGCCGGAGATTGAGCCTACAACCTGGGAATGTGCCCTGATCAGAAACTGAACCGTGACCTGCTGGCTTATAGGTCGATATTCAGCCACTGAGCCATGCAGGCCAGGCTGGAGATTCTTTTAGATAACACCATAAAAATAATTCTTAATGATTATAATTTTTCATTCATATGAAGCATGAGGTTTAATTGCCAGTAAATGGCTTTCAGTGTAGCTCTAGTGATGACTAATCAATTCACCTATCTATATTTAGCTTTCAAATATTTATAATGACATTAAAAAACACACACAGCATTAAGGTAGGAATTCAGGCTAAGTATTTTAAAAGCAACAACAAGAGAAAATACTCACGATGTGGCACTTCTAGTGGATGCCCTGTTACGTCACACCATCCAATTGGGTGAATGTCAGGGCTGTCTACATCCATCCAAAAGTCATATTTGTGGTCCCAGCCATCAAAATGAACCTGTTGAATAACTAGTATTTAGTAATTAGTTTTACTATCCCCATATCAAAATATTGGAAAAAATATATCCAAAATTGAGAATGAAATTTTATTAAACACACATTACAGCTGAAACTACATTAAAATGTGCTATCACATAGCCTTCTACTCTAGCAGCCAAAGGCTACGGTGCATCTCCCCCTCCCCCCCCCCCCCGAGAATGTAAAGAAATTGATAAACAAAAAATCTATCAGGATTTGAAGAAAAGACCAATCCATTTTACCAATTAAGAAATATTGTAAGCATATTCTCTGTCCTGGTAGCACTGAAAGAACCATATCAACATCATCAATAAGAGTCATCAACTGACGCCAGTATAAGCCGTATGCAGATAGGAGGTGGATAGATTAGAGTAAAAGGAAGCAATGCATTTCAAAATCTTAAAAAATGGAACAATGGAGGCAAAGAGAGTTGATAAAATGTGCTACTGAGGAAGAAGGATTGATAGTTATCTAATAGCTATTATAAAACAATGTGTAAACTTTCAGAAAACCCAAGGAAGAGATTGGGCCCAGGTCCACCAGTCTTTTTGGTTATCACTCTATGCTACTTAACTATAAAATACACGACACATACACATGTGCGCGCATGCACGCACACACACAGACACACACACAACACATACAAACAAGTCTGAGAATAAGATTACAATAAAGTCCAATTTGTGAAAAATACTTTTTTTCCCCACTTTTAAAATATCTTTATTGTTGAGATTATTACAGATGCGCCTCTTTGTTCCTCCCATAGCTCTCCTCCACCACTTCCCACCTCACCCCAGGCCCTCATCACCCTATTGTCTGTGTCCATAGGTAATGCATACATAGATATAACATCTTTCTCTAATCTCTTCTCGCATCCCCCATACCCTCTTCCCTCTGAGAACTTTAAAAGCTATAATATTATAAATACCATTCTTTATCTTATACTAGTGTCCTGGTGCATGGATTCATGCACATTGAAAGGAAATTAATTAGAAGAAATATGTTAATATCCCTATTTCTGTCTTGCTAATGAAAAGAAAATAGTCTCCTATCTACCTATTCCAGGACTTCTGTGAGGATCAAATGAGATGAGGCATGGGAAAACGCTTCACAAACATTTGGTTAAAGTGTAAAATGTTTGCACCTGGTTATAAAGGAAGATGGGTTCCTGGGCTCAAGAAATTCCAAGGAGGCTAATTGCTAGGGACAGGAAGCTGGGCATTGACATAAATATCAATAAATAATGGGTGAAAGATTTATAGAATCTTTGAAAACAGAAGGTTCATAAATGACCAATAAGCACATTTTAAAAATTGTCAGCATCATTATTCATCAGAAAAACCAAGATGAGACACTACTGTACACCCATTCAAATGATGTAAGTGATTGACAGCATCAATTACTGGTGAGGATGTGGAGCTCAAGGGACATTCATACAATGTTGGGAAAGAGTCTATAAAATTACATAACCACTATAGAAAATGTTTTGCTACTTCATTATAAATTTAAATATGTACTAACTCTGTAACTTGTAGCATTCCACCCCAAAGAGATGAAAAAATAAAGCTATGTAAGCAAGAGTTTCTAGCAGTTTCATTCATAATAGACAAACTTCCAAAACAACCAAATACCCAACAACAGGTGACTGAATATCCATTCACAGACAAGTATAGTATATACATAAAATGAATGCTAGTCATCAATTAAAAAAGTTTATAGCCTCATAGGCATGCATTAAACACACCATGTTGGGCAGAAGAGGCAGACACAAAATAATTTATACTCTATGACTCCATTTACATAAAGTTTAACAATAGACACAAAAATCAAACCCATGGCTATGATAACAGAAATAGAACTGATTGCAAAGGAACACAAAGGTATCTTTTGTAGGATGAAAATATTCCAAATCTTAATTTCAAAATTCATACATAAAATCTACATTTTACCATTTGCAACTTATATTTAATTCAGGTTAACTTATTTAAAACACTTCTACATTCAGCTATCATGTGGAGCTTTTCTGATATTGTAGTATGCTTGTTTGCTCTTCCTATCTAGTTTTTAAATTTTTATTTATTATGATTTTTCAGCATTCTAGACATAGCCAAACTGCGTCAAACTACCAGGCAACGAAATATTCCAGTTGTGAAAAGGCAAAATTTACATTCCTTCCTAGAATGATATTAGTTGCTTTGGAATTACCAATAGAAAGAAGTTTATGTAAGTGTGTATAATGAATAGGGTGGAAAAAAATTCTCAAGCTTCAAAATGTTAGCCTATCTAATTTCAATATCCTTTTCTTTTGATTTTGTAATGCAAGTACTTATTTATGTTTCAAAAGCCAGCAAGCAGTCTCTAAGCTCAAACTAGACAGGCCACATGATCCATCTAATTCATCTTCAAGGAGTAGGCCTTTCTGTTTCAGGTATCGGGCCTGCACCTGGGAATCCTGCTGTAAAACTGAGCCTAAAACTGAAAAGTAAAAAAATAACACCATTAAAAAATCTTTCTCGAAAGCTGATACAATGCTTTTAGTACTTTATTCCACATTTTCTATTATATTCATTAATAAATATTCATCTATCCTTTCCAAAGCTGTATATATTTACTTATAGTGAAAGCATGGGAATTAAAAATACCCCCTGTAAATCCAACAATGAGATGCTCCCCTCTCCCATAAAGGCAGTCTAAACTTGGAGAATCTGTACCCAGATGCATCCTTATGAAAGATATTTTTTGATCTTTGAATTTTTATATCTCTGGAGTGAAAATCCAATTTTAAGAATTCTAGCCAGATGGTCAAATTACTAAAGAAGATTGGCATTTTAAGAATATTTACAGAGTCTCTTTTTAAAGCAAAAAATCATTTTGAAAACCAAATCATATCCAATGCTATATTTCATAATATTTATAATTTTTTCGCATATTGGGGTTTGAATATGCTGAGTAAACATATAGATTTTTCTTGCTCAGATTTTGATAAACTGAAACACGAAGGTCAGCTAACAGTCAACTGCTGTCTCAAATTAGTATCTTTAAGTCGGCAGTGATGCTTCCTGAAGGGAGTAATATTATATGCATGAGCTATTAATGTCAGGGAAAATAACTTGAACATTTAAGAACTAGATCAGCATGTATGGTAGAAAGCTACTGGCACACTCCTTAGTGTAAATCCAAAGCTGTCAATCCTCAGGATTGACTGTTTCTTGTTTTGTCTTATTATTTTCCGCTCAGTACCCACACCAGCAACTATCCTGTGAGCTTTGCCTCTTTTCCCAAATCATCTTTGCTGTTTCCATGATTCTTAGCACTGTGGCTTACTCATTGTTAGACCTAAAATACCATGGGTTTGATAAAATGCGTGATGTAATGATTATATCTTGCTGTTCTTTGGGGCAGTTTGAAAATAAGCAGTTATTTATCTAGGAACACTGGAGCTAAATTTAATGCTCAATAACAATTTTATTAGCGTAAGTTATTAGTATGCTTGTTTGCTTCTCCTATATGGCTTTTAAATTTTTAATTTCCATTTTAACAAGTTTAGTAGATGTCCAGATTTTACTGTCACAGACCTCTAATCTATTTTAAAGGCTTATGGTGAAAGCATTATAAGAATATATGATGTTAACTTATTTAGAAAGAGGGCTGATTGTATCTGAACTCTTCAAGCTTTAATTGAATACATTTTCTGTTAACTAAAAGTGGCCTTGAATTTCATTCTCAAAGGATGAATTGAGTCTTTTATATGTTGTTCCAATACCACTAGCTCATAACCATTGGTACTAATAAGACTACAGAAAATATTACTTCCTGTGATGCAGGGCTCTTCTGTGGGATGGTGCTGGGAGGAATGCAGGAATAGTACCGAAACCAGACATCTGTTCCACTACAGGCCTCGCCTTCACAAAACACCACCATGATCCAAGAGCAAGTGTTGCATATGGCAGGGGACTCACTTTTATTGTGTGCTTAACATTCCAGACATAGTTGTAAAATAGATGTATTCTCACTTAATGTCCACAATATGTTGTTTTCATAGATGATGAAAGTAACTTTTAAGGAGATTTGCTGAGATCACACAGCCAGTAAATGGCAAAATCAGATTTAAACTGAAAACAGTTTACTGAGAAAAGGATACAAAAATCTAATTTGTGGGGATATTTGAGACTGCTATACCTAAGAATCTAATATAGCAGAGGTAAATTGCATTTTTAAATATAAAAAGACATTTCCATAATGGAAATAAAATAACATGGAATAACACAGGGCTGCAGTCCAGATTGCCTCTACTTTTGCATATTAAACTTTAATTCCACATTGTGCCAATCCATTTACTTGTCTACCCAGGCAAAAACCAAGGAGAAAACACAATGGAAAGAAATTACAACAAAAAAGTATATACACTTTCAAATTTTACTTTCATATGCTATTTCTGTTTACATATGAAGCTACTGAGATGCATAAGCGTTAAGAAATGTGTTGCTATTTCTAAGTCATTGTGATTTGAAAACCCTCACTCTCTTGGCCCTGAGCCTGTAGTTGTGGACCTGAGGACCCTACACTCTCTCCCACTGCTTCCACACCTACTCTTGGTTGATTGACCAAGATCAACCAAGAGGTTGATCTCAGTTCTCTCTCCCTGCTAACCTCCCCATAAACCCATCTGCTCTTTCAACAAATACAATTGTTTCTATTTTCCTTCTAGTCTACCTTTATGATCAGTATTTTAGAAAAAATATTCTAATCTCTAAGTTGGAAAATTAATAGTATTCACTATAGCTATTTTAAAATTCTTTTCATTTTTTTCTACATCACTGCTCAAATTAATCCAATTTTTTGGGTGTTGTTTTCAAACTTTAGTAAACAAAAATAAATATCAACCATCCCTTGCTATCACCAGGATTCTAATTCTTTGGGGAGGAGGATCAGAAGTGATGTCTGGAAATCACATTTTTTTGAGCCACACATCTTAATATTATTCTGCTGAAGATGATTTTTTGATAAAACTTTTAAAAATGTTTCTTTAGGGTGCTGCCATGGCAACAAGGTTGTTAACTGAAATTGCCATCAAACTTACAATTCTATCTAAAACAATCAAGAAAATCCTAACTTTTTTTCATAGCTCTTTTTTTAATTTTGAAAGACAATGAGTCCAAGGAGAAACCTGGTTGAAAGGCTAATGCAGAGAACATTCAACTCCAAATGTTTCCACTTGTGATAAATATGTTCACACGTTTCCATTTCTCTATTTCTATGGTTATTGGAATAACTAATATAATTAGTTTTCCCATAAGATGTGTTTTACCCATAAAGATCACCATAAGAAATATAAATTCCACATTTCTAACAGAATCCCCAGGGCTTTACTTCTTGTTAAGAAATCCTTAAATATTTCATCAGAGCTAGGCATAATAACAGCCACATGTCTGTGGGTAATATCTTAGGAAGAAAAACCTTCTTCATAACCACCATGAAGACAAACAACCTCAAAATCAGTTTACAGTCATAACTAACAAATATCTTCATTAGCTCTGCCCTAAGATTTATAGCGTTAAGTATGGGAGCAGCACACACTACGCATTCACTGTTATTAAGAAGGCCATGTCCTCTCTGGGTATTCACCAGGCTGCTGTTCTCCCTTTTACAGTGGACGTTGCTTCAACATGCTCTCTCCATTTAGCCTCTCATTCTGAATTTCTGGGCTAGATCCTTCATCAAGCCATCCAGGTTTTGCTACTAAATCGTACATGACTTATAATCATTATTGATAAACCACCAACTCAAAAGAATATGAGCTGCTTATGATAATCAAACATTGGATTTCTAAATAATTGTATGTCATGAAGCATGAGAAAAAGAAGAAAGGCTAATTGTATCTAGAGGGACCACAAAATGGGACATTTTTGAGGATAAAAGAGAGCACTATTAATGATTACACAATTGCAACAGACATAATCCAGGACATGATGTATAATTACTCCTGATAGCTTAAGGATGATCGGTGTAAATAAATCTCCAGCAAACCAATAGCAAAGGGGAAATAGTACACAAATCCAATTATAATGTGAAAAAACCACACCAGTTAATCTAAAGTTCCAAAAATTTCACTTATAGGTATAAATTGTGCAGACATTTATATAGGAATGATGAAAAATACAATGACAACATGATGTAATAACTATATGGGTGGCATCAGCAAAATGGAAATATTCATATAAACATACACATGTATAGATGAAGATCTGGGCTCTATTTCAATAATATCTATGTTTAGTAGATTTCATTTACAAACTGCTTATATTCATATTCTATGAAGTACAGTCAATCATTAAAATAAAATAAAACAAAATAAAATAAATTGCTTTTAAAGAACAAGGAGATAACATTATAAATTAAAAATTCTGTATAAATTTCTCATGTTTACATGCATCATACCCTCTGAAAAGATAATTCATCCTGCTAACTGCAGGGACCGTGTTCATGTATAACTAATTATCTCAACAAGAACAATGCATTCTGAAAATGGATTAAATTTCTCAAGAAAATAAATAATGTCCAAATCAGTGAATAACTTTCAAGCAACCGAGGAAAATGAATGTTTGTAATTAATGTGTTTGTTCATGTTTTCTTATAGTTTTGTTCATAATTCAGTATCAGAAGCCTAAATTACTTCTGGTGAAATAATTGGTAAAAAGCCACAACCTGGCTTCTGCCCTCTAAACCTTGGCATGCCATGCCAGCTAAACACAATGTAAATTAAAAGCATCACACACATCCTACAAAGATCTGTCATTTAGGGCTAGTCTTCTATTTATTTTAGATAAAAGCCTCCAAATCAGGGGTCTTCAAACTACGGCCCGCGGGCCACATGTGGCCCGCAGAGGAGTCTGATCCGGCCCGCCAGGTTTTTTGGGCAGTGAGCGCAGCCGAGGTGTTACAGTAGGAATTAGTAGTTCATATAGTCCGGCCCTCCAGCTCTCTGAGGGACCGTGATCTGGCCCCCACTTTAAAAAGTTTGAGGACCCCTGCTCCAAATCATTATTATTCAATAAGAAACTATTTCTAATGTTTCAGTATCTACCCGGTTTCCCCGAAAATAAGACAGTGTCTTATATTAATTTTTGCTCCCAAAGATGTACTAGGCCTTATTTTCAGGGAATGTCTTATTTTTCCATGAAGAAGAATACGGTACACATTTATTGTTAAATGAAAATAAAGAAAATTTATTACCTATATACAGTATGGTAGTACAGTAGTTGTCAACACAAACCAGACAAACTGAATCCTACAGTATCAAGAATTTACTCATTTATTCAATGACAATCATGTCATCTTCTGGAACATCATCATAACAATCCAATTCCTGAATTTCCTGGTGAATTTCTTGTGACTCCATTTCTTTCAGAATCAGTGAACCAAATCTCTCATGTTTAGCCTAGGGGGGGCCTTATTTTAGAGGGGATGCCTTATATTTCATTCAGAAGGAAACCTGTAAGTAGGTCTTATTTTCGGAGGATGTCTTATTTTTGGGGAAACACGGTATGCTCCTAAATATGTATGCCTTTCCATGTATTCCATACCTTTTCCCTATTTTTACACCTTGAAAGGCTAGGACCTAGAATCTGAAGTTAGCAGCTACTGGACTTCATTCAGATGATACACTAGTCCCACTAACTTCCATGTAGATCATACTCAAAAGTACTAATAATTAACTATATTATCAAGTACATGTATAATTATGTACAAACAAATTTAACATATTTATACATACACATATGTGTACCATATCCTATCTAATAAAGAGGGAATATGCTAATTGACCCTTATGCCATTGCAAAGATGGCGGCACCCACATCCAAAAGATGGTGGCACCCATAGATACAAGATGGTGGTGCCCAGTCCCCTCAGCCCCTGCCTTGCTGTGTGCCTGCCTCTGGAGTTCTCCAGTCCCTTCAGCCCCCCAGCCACCCAGGCTCAGTCCAAGGCACAGGCAAGCCTTGGATTGTGGCTGCTAAGCTGCCCAGGGAAAGCCCAAAGTGCAGGCAAGCCTCACATGGTGGCTGCCTAGCTGCCCAGGGTTGCCTGAGACTCAGGTAACCAAGGCCTGCCAAGGCTTATGCTGCCAGCAGAGGCAGCAGCAGAGGTGTGATGGGGGCGTCATCTTCCCCTAATTGCCGGGACACATCCTACCCCTGAGGGCTCCTAGACTGTGAAAGGAGGCAGGCCGGGCTGAAAGGTCTCTCTTCAGTGCATGAATTTTCATGCACTGGGCTTCTATTATTTACATAATTTATAATATAATAACATGAAAGTTTAATTATTAATCCTATATAATAAAAGCCTAGGTAGCATCATGCCCTTGCACTATACCCTTCCATGAGGTTGTCACAAGATGGCTGCCCTCACATCATCATAATATGGCTGTCACAAGATGGCCAGCAGGGGAGAGCAGTTGTGGGCAATCAGGCTGGCAGGGAGGGCAGTTGGGAGAAACAAGGCCTGCAGGGGAGGGCAGTTGGGAGCAATCAGGCTGGCAGGCAGAAGCAGTTAGGGATAATCAGGCAGGCAGGCAGGCAAGCAGGCAAGCAGTTAGGAGCCAGCAGTCCCATATTGTGAGAGGGGTCCCAAATTGGAGATGGTTCAGGCCAGGCTGAGAGACACTCCCTAATGCATGAATTTTGTGCACCAGGCCTCTACTTAATTAATAATTTAAAACTGCAATAGATGCAATAGATAATATTAGGGAGTATATGATGTTGAACATTAGGGCAGGTCAATTAGAAGCATTACAATTAGAAAATATCTAGAAACTAATTACTACAAAATTATAAAACCGTTTTTTAATCAATTGTGGGTGCAAAGAAGTCTACATGATCTAAATACCAGATAAGGCAGGGCCCCTTCCTAAGTGAACAGAGATCATCAGAACTTCATGGAGAAGCACAGGAACAACCCTGAAGAAGGTGGCAGGATCTGGCTGGAGGAAAAGCACTCATATTTAAATTTAAGGCCAATGGGGACAATCTTGGATGACTTCATCTCAAGATCTTTAACATAGCACCTGCAAATACCCTTTTCGAAAATAAAGACACAATCACAGGTTTTGAAGATTGGGCTGTGGATATATCATTTTGGGGACTACTACTCAACTCACAAAAGTCCCTCCCACTAGCTGCCTCATAGAATAAAAGGCATGGCCTCTTTGGGGGAAAATAATATCTATATTATAGTTTCTACAGTTATTTTATATACAACATCCAGCATATATAAAATTTTATATGGAAAGAAATTGGATAATATAGCTGTAATCAAAAGAAAATATAGCCAAAAGAAGCAAACTAACATAACAGGAATTGAAATTAGCAGTCAAGAATATTAAAGTAATTATTTTAAAAATGTTAAATGAAAATGAAGAAAGATAATCGAAATAGAAAGATGGAGAAATTCAACATAAAAGTATACTATCTAAAAAGAATAAAATGAATATTCTATCATTTAAAATTCCATATTTAAAATTAAAAATTCATTGATGGAGCTTAACAGCAGACTAAAAACAGCAACAGAAATAACAAGATATATGAAATATCAATCATTAGAAATTATTTAAATGAAAGAACAGAAAGATACAATAAAACAAAACAGATCTGGAGATATTTGGGATTCTCTCAGCCTAACACATGTAACTATAATCCTAGAAGGAGAAGAGACAGAAAGTAAGTACTATCAATAATTGAAGAGAGAATGCTTTATATTTTCCCAAAATTTTTGAACATCAACACACATATTTAAGAAAGTGAATAAATTCCAAACATGAAAAGTACAAAATGTGTTTATATTTTAAATACAAAGTAAAAAATACACATCCAGTCAAAATGAAAATGAAATATCTAGAGATTATCAGACTAAATGAAAAGCAAGACCCAAGTATATTTGTTTTTATATCTGTTATATATCTGCTTAAGTCAAGTCTGTAAGGATAAATAGGTTGAAATGAAAATGTTGAATCAAAGAAGTCTGACACCAAAGAGTACAGAGTGTATAATTCCACTTATAAGAAGCAAAAGAACAGGAAAAATTAACCTTGGTAAAACAGAAGTCAGAATAATGGTTACCTCTGGAGAGATATGGAAGCGGTATTGGTATTGATTGAGCTTAACAGAAAGTTTTTGAGTGATTGAAAAGCCCTCTATTTTGACCTTGAGAGTGTCCTGATGAGAGAGAAGAGATGGGTAGATATGTTAAAATTTATTGAGCTGTACACTTAACATGTGTACATTTTACTCTCAATAAATTATCCTTTAGTTAAAAAAAAAAAACAGGCATGAGTTCATAAATATTTAGTCTATTATGGCATGCTTATAATTCTGATAGTAAGGCAGATTCAGAATTGATAGAGCCCTTAAATAATCATTCAGTTACTTAATCAATATACCAACACTAACCGAGTGCTTGCTGTATTCCCAGGGCTATTTGAGGTACTAGGAATATATCAGCTAACAAAAGAGATAGAAAAATCCCTTGCCTTTGAAGTTTACATTCCAGTGGGCATAATCAGATCCTATTAAATAAGTGACTTTTTTAGCAAGTTAAAAGGTGGTAAAATCTAGGAAAAATTGAGCAGAATTAAGGAGATTAAGACTGTGCCAGTCAAGAGTTATTGCAATTTTAAATCAAGAGGCACAGGGAGGCTTAAAAGAGTTAAAGGTGTTAGAAATTTGGATAGCTATATGAGGAAGAATGTTTTGAAGAGAATAGCCAGTGCAGAGATCTGTAGGCAGCAGGCTGACATATTTGAGTACAGCAAGAATTGTGGTTTAATTTAAGCAGGGGGAGCAAGATAGTAAGTAACAAGAGTTCACCTTGGCCGGTGTTGCTCTGTGTTAAAGGGGAGAGTCTTGGGTTCAATTCCAAATCTAGGGCAAGTATCTGGGTTGCAGATTTGATCCCCACCCTGAGCAGGGTGAGTGTTGAAGGCAACCAATCAATGTGTCTTTCTCACATAGACATTTCTCTCTATAAATTAAAAGAAAATGGAAAAAGGATTAAAAAACAACATGTTGGAGTCAGAGAGGTAACATATCAGGTAGGGTCTTATGAACTTTGGCTTTTACTCTTAGGAGAAATAGAGAGGCACCAGAGGGTTTTATGCAGAAGAGTAACCTATCTGACCGTGTCTTACAAGAATCAGTGTGACTGCTGTATTGATACTACGGGGCAGACGGGAGGTGGCCAGGTTGGAAACTGGAAAACCAGTTAGGAAGCTCATGTTATAATTCTGGAGAGAGATAATGGTAGCCTGAACTGGAATGGTATTAGTCTAAGAGTTGAAAAAAACTTGGTTCTATGTATGTTTGAAAGATAGAGCTAAACTATTTACTGTCAGATTTTAATATTGTTATAGGACAAAGAAATAAAAGATAATGCCATGTTTTTTTATTTGAGGAATGGGAAGAATAGAATACATAAGATGGCAAAGACAGTGGGTAGAAAAGTGTTAGAGAAAAAGGTTGGGTATTGAAAGCTGGGACATGTCGAGTCTGAACAATCATTAGCTATCAAGTGGACATGTCAAATAGGTCATTTGATATAGGAATCTGGAGTTCATCAACATAAAGGTAATATTTAAATTCATGACATTTGATTAAATTATAATGGAAGTAAATATAGTTAAAGGAGACAAGATCCAATGAAAAGTCCTGGTGCACACTGACATTAAAGAGTTTGGGATGATGGAAGTAATCAAAAAAAGGAGTCTGAGAAAGAACTGGCAATGATCAGGAGAAAAACTAAAAGACTGTGGTGCCATGGAGGTAAAGAAAGCATTACAGAAGTATAGAGAACCCTGTCAAAGAGGTTTTCTATTCATGGAAATGAACAGAGAAGTAAACTTAGAAAATAATGTTTTTAAGATATTTGTTTGTTGATGGAAATTACATTGTGTAAAGAAAAAAACAGATGATCAAAGAAAAAGGGTTAAGTTGTTGTCATGGTTGAGGAAGCAGGAGGGGGTGGAATTAGACACAAAGGAGGCAGATGCCTTTGATGGAAACATGGAAAATTCATCTATAATTACAGAAAGACAAGTAGGATACATGGGGACAGAAGCAGATGAGTGGGCATATACAGTGCTGGGAATGTGTAGAAGTTCTATTCTGATTGCTTCAGTTTTCTAGGTGAAATAGAAAGTAATACACATCATCAGCTGAGAACAAGAATGAAGCAAATGGAAGGGGAAATTTTAGGAGGGGGAAAAGATGAGACAGTCGTCTGGGAGAACCTGTCAACAGATTAGGGAAACAAGGGTTCCCAGTCAGCATTAAGATTCAGGTAACATGTGAGTTGGTGGTTGTACAGGAAGTCCACTTGGCACATTGTGTATTTCTCCAGCCATGCTTAGCTTCATGAGGAAGCTACAGAGAAGCAGATGATTAGATTTTGCCACAGTTTTGGTTTTCACAAGAAAGTAAGATGAACTGAAGGACAAGGAAGCAAGAAAGTACATGCAGTGATCTGATTATGTCCATAATCTAGGGGCGTCAGGAAAAAGGGGAGACAATAAGAAGGTCAGAGACAGTGAAAAGGTGGTAGGATCAATGAATTACAGGTCCTGAGGGAGTTGAGTGATAGTGAATTCAGTGTTAAATAGTTTGGGTATTTAAGGTAACTACCTAGAAAGATAATGATGTGGTCAGGGATACAAAAATATTATAATTATGAAAGGGTTACATTATGGTCATTAACAATGTTTATCATAATTACTTATAATAAAATATAATAGCACTACAGTAATTATACTAATTATTGTCATTAACAACAATGTGCTAAAGCATGGACTAAACAGCAGTCGCCAACCTTTCGGACCTCATGGACCACCAGTGGTCTGCGGACCACCAGTTGGCGACCGCTGGACTAAAGCATGGACTAAAGTATGACAATGGGGCTCACTGACTGAGGCACAGTCTATGTATACCTATCAAAACCACCAAGAATAAAGACTAAGGTAGTGTTGGTAAGAATGGTCATTAAGTGGCAGCTAAAATAACCCAGGAAGGAGGGGACCTTTGTAGATGACGAACTATCAGTGGGAGTGGTGAACAGGGTTTGATGACCTGAGGTTAAAAGCTGTGAATAATGAGGAGCAAAGAGCTCCATTCTCTCACCTCCAGCTCATGCAGGGACCCCAGATGGAGAGGGCTGCAGAAGAGGCAGCCACATTGTGTTTAAAATAGAAAAGTGAAAGTAATGTTTAGAAAAAAAAAAAAAAAAAAAGACTCCAGTGGGCACAAGGCAATGACTGGGAATAAGGGTGGGGAACAGTTGACCATAAACAGGGGTGAGCAAAAGCAAGGCTGGGAACTTGGGGATTGGTGAGGAATGGGTGCCAGCCTTCTTTCTGGCTCCTTGGATAAAAGTGAAGCAGAGTGGAGACTGATCACACGCCCAGCATGTGGGCCACTCCTGAATGTACTTAAATACTCTGCTCTTTCACAGCACGGAGTCACTGTACAGCCCTAACTCCTGCTACCAGTATTTGGCACAAAGCACAGCAGGGACCATCAAGGACAAAGGAGTCCTCCCACCCTGCAGACGGACAGCAGAGCCCACAGGAGCTCCTGGTGCTCACTGCAGCAAGCTGAGGGCCGAGAGGAAGAAGGTCTGTACCCCATTGAATGTCCTCCCGTCAAGCTTTCCAAAGTTAAGTCCAGAAAAGGGGAAAAAAATGTGAGCCTATTTAAATCCTTCCTCTGGAAAATAATTTAAAGAAATCCTGCAGTTTTAACTTTAAGAATGTTAGGGCAGTGAGTTAAATTCCCAATATAAAGTGATCAGCTTCATGCTTTAATGAAATTCAGAGGCACACTTGCCCACACTGGCATCGAAATAAGTAAACATTCCATAATTGAGCTAAAGAGAGTGACTCAGTGAGGGAATCTGAATGAGCCTGCTCTCCTGTGGGGGTGGGTGACAGGCCCAGCAGCCCACCTGCCTCTGAAGGCTTGCCTCGAGGCCAAACGTATTTGGAACAAATGTCACAGGTAGGCTGCTAAATGCCACCATCATAGTCATCTTTACCATTTCTTTTAAAAATATTTTTTCCAGAAAGTGACAGCTATGGTATGATAGTTATTAGCTTTTTAAAGGCAAGCACAGTGGGAAGTGGCCCATTTAATGAATTATAGCCCATGTGCTGTGCAGCCTAGACTTTACAATTATTCCAGCAAAACCAGAATTTCTAGCAGAAAGGTCTCAATCTGCCCACTAAATGCACTGCAGTCCTTACCTTGGAACTGCAAGTCACTGAGACTGCCTAAAGGTCAGTGAGAACACAGGCCCCGGCATCCCTTCCTTCTTGGGTAAGGACAAGAAATCTGCACTGAAGATGCAACAGATGCAGAGAGCTACAGAGAAGCCCTGATCTCATCTTGCTGCAGAGAGGGACAGAGGAGAGCCCTCCCTACAGACGGGCTGCTCCTCAGAGCACAGGGCAATAGAAACACCTGGGTCCTTTCAAAACAGACTCACTGGAAGCCAAGCTCGCCTCTTGTCAACCAAGTGACCGTGAGTGTGATATTTATGCAGCTTGACCTTTGACGTCCTCACCTACAGAAAGGCGGTAATGATGCCAAAGTTGCCTAAGGGTAAGGTTTCCTAACTATTACTGGTAGCATATGAAATTGCCAAATGTAGAGCGGTATCAGAAAGTAGGGATTGTGGATGATGTTATCATGTAATAATGGGGGGGAAAGAGAGAGAGAAATGTTTGGAAGAGATGGTAACAGTAGGATGGGAACAATATAATTCACCAGGAGACCATAGTCTGAAGTTCCAGTTGATGAGCAATAATTGTGTGTTCTGGCAATGAAGCAAACCCTCTTGAGGTGTGCTAGGCGATCTGGGCCCTCAGTGGTTGTGGTCCCAGGAAGGGAGGCAGGTTCTCACCTGGTCTCAGAATTCCCCTTCACCTGCTGGTGTGGAAGTAAGTCTCCAGTTCCTGTGCACTCCAGATATGGGGCATCAAATATCCCACCCCCTACTAGGAACTGCATAATTGCTTGGTAAAGCTAAGAGCTAATTAATTTGTCAGGGTTTTCTCTTCGGTGTTCGCTTAGAGGAGCTGCGGTGCATCAGGTGACACAATTCCATTTGGGGCACACATACACTGGGATGAGTCAACCTCTTGCCAGTTTCAGACTATATGAGGAGCATAAATACAAATGTATCATACCAAACAGCAAATTCAGAAAAGCATCCCCTAAATTTTTTCAGTTAAAAATGGAAGACATTTTTATTATGAAAATACTAGAGGCCCGATGCATGAAATTCATGCAAGGGGCTTGGCCCTTGCAGCCCCTCATTCTGCTGTTCAGTCTAATTAGCATATCAGCTCTTTATTATACAGGATTATTTTAGGGATAAAATACTCCTGCTCAGTTTAATTTCTGCCTATGCCTACTGCTTATCTGATTGGCCTTATCAGTTATTTCATAAAGTCTGTTTTTTCAGTGCTAGAAAAATGAAATGGAATAACTTCACAAACAAACCTGAAGGATGTAATAATATATTTGGTAGACATGGATGCTCAGCAGATAAGAAGCAGAGTCTGCAAGCTTCCACTCTCTAGGGGACTGCCTGTGTCTTCTTTATTCCATGCCTCATTCACCTCACCCATGCTGTATTTCATTCCCTCTCCCTGGCTCATGCACTTCTCTCCAGTCACCATCCACAGTTACACAGTAACTAGCGACAGCACCTAAGATACACTGGTGATGTCCACTTTACTGATGAACTTTGTTGCTGCCTATTTCTCCCACAAGTGCAAGAAATACTCCCAATTAGTCCCTAACCTAGAATTCTTCTTAAATAAAACCTTGGACTCTTAACTTGACTTTGAATACACATAATCCCTATTCTTAAAATTTGAGCCTTAGGCTGAAATTTTAAATGGATGAGTCACTACAAAAGACAAATAATTTACAAAAATATTTGCTCCTATGGAACTACTGTGTTTCCCCGAAAATAAGACATCCTCCGAAAATAAGACCTAGCGCATGGAAAGATAAGACATCCCCTGAAAAAAAGACCTAGCGCAACTTTGGGAGAAAAAATTAATATAAGACACTGTCTTATTTTTGGGGAAACAGGGTGTCTATCCAAAAGAAAAATTTCAAAGCCTTTTAAGTATCAAATCTTCTCCAGGTGAAAAATACTCAAAGAGGAGATGAGATATTTAAATGCAAAGTCTGAATTTTGTCTCAATAATAAACCCAAGTTAGAGTTTGGTTAAGGTTAGAGTTAGGATTAAGATTAAAGCAACAAAAAATAACCCCAACTATGTCCCTGTGGGGATGAAGAAATTGCTCTGACTTCAGACTTTTATCCTGGAGATTTGGAGACTGACAGAGACAATGTCTAATAATAGGGTGAGTGGTGCTGTAGTGTTGTACAATATTTATCTGACCAGTGAGCTGACTTTCTTCAGAATTCCAGACCTCTACTATAGGCAGCTACACTCAACTCCATTCCAAATCTCCCACCCTCACCCCGAAGGGGACAGTGGGCCACTCAGAGGACTGTAAGTCCTGGCCACTATCATGGGTCTAGGGATTGACTCCTGACCACATCAGAACCCTCCATGACTTCTCTGATTTCTGATGGAGCAGCAGGGAAGACTGTTGCCAGGGGGTTACCATGCTGGAATGGTGTGAGGATGGAACCGCTGGCAGTTTTGACACTTCTAAATGGAGACAGTCCATTTCTCAGGAGGAAAGGTTAATACCTGCACTGGGAAAGAGGTGGAAGACAAGAAAGAGAAAGTTCTAGAGACAAAGATCTAAAGAAAAGGGAGTGAGGAAGCAGGAGGAAGTCTGATAATGCTATTTGAGACCCTGAGTTCAGAGATGCTTGTGGCCAGATCTACATACTATCTCGTATTTCAGTGAGCCCATAAATCCTTTATTTTTACCTATGCTAAATTAGCCCTGAATTTCTCTCACTTGTAAAAGAAGAACCTAAATATTCCTTAAGCAATCCATACAAAATTAAAAGTTCCACCCAAACCAAGCAAGGCCCTGAGTAACTTACAGATAATGCTAGAGAATTGGGCCTCACAATAGCTGTCGAGTGTTAACTTTGGTGCTGAAAGTCCTTTAAAGTACCATTCTTGACAATTTTAACAATACTTCTTTCTTGGTCCCAAGTGGCTGACATTAGCCTTTCTCATGTGTGCTTTGCTTATGCAGCACTAGAATGCAGATGCTTCTGTTGTCCTCTCATACTGGTGACCTGGACCTCCATTTAGGGTAAGTACCAGACCCAACTTTCTACAGATATGAATTTTTCTGCTATCACTGCAACCCTCCGAAGTATTGGAAGGCAAGAAACAAAGTTTCAATGCTGATGAGCCTGCACCAGGAGCATCTACTACCAAGTGCAGGTCAGAGCAGCTCAGGTCTATTTCCTCTGATTTTCCCTTCTCTACTCACCTACTTCCAGTGCCTCTTAATTCAGCCTGTTTCTTTGATGGTCTCTTTTTTCTTGATGCTGCTATGATCTCTCAAGTTAATGTAAGTAGTACTTTCATCTGTCTTTAGTCTGTCTTTTTGGGTAATTTATTGCTGATGAAAAATCATACTATTCATTGTAAATACAACTTGGAAGTAACATAATCCTTGCACCAAAGCTCACCTCATGGCTGCAATCGCTCATACTTGACATGTATGAAGCAGTTACTTAGCTATTTCATCTCCCCACCTGCTAATCTGATATATTCCCTGTTTATAAGACTTTTGATATTTATTAGGGAAAGATAATATATTATTTCAAAACCCAGAAATTCTGCACTATTCTCAATATACTTAACTTACTCTAATCTTTATTGAGATTTCAAGTTTGGTTTCCCCCAACTGCCCTCCCTTGCTGGTCTGGTAATCCCCAACTGCCTTCCCTTGCCAGCCTGGTCACCTCTAACTGCCCTCCCCTTTGGGCCTGGTTGCCCCTAACTGCCCTCCCCTGAAGGCCTAGTCTCTAACTCTCCTCTGCAGGCCTCGTCTCTCCCAACTGCCCTCGTCTGCTGGCCTGATTGCCCACAACTGCCCTCCCCTGCTGACCATCTGGTAGCAACCATCTTGTATCCACATGGGGGTGGCCATCTTTGACCAAATGGGGGCCGCCATCTTGTGTTTTGGAGTGATGGTCAATTTGCATATTACCTCTGTATTATATAGGATTATATAGGATGAGCAGCACAACATGTGTCTCTGGACTCTCATTGTAATACTTGAGCCTAGGGCAACTAGAGAGCCTCGGAGTTTGTGAAAGCAAGACACCAGGCAGGAATGCCAACAGAGTGGGAGGACAGCCCCCTGGCAGGAAGAAGCTGACTCAGAGGCCACCGTGGAATGTCAGAGACAGCAAGGAGTGGTGAACAGAGCATCAGGGAGCATGTACACACGTCAACCTTGCAAGTTTCCCAAAGAAAACTCAGAGCCCCATGGAGTAAAGGCCTTTGTTCTTTCAGGATTCTTGATGCAAATGAGGAATAGTGTGGTGCACAGTGAATGAGAAGATGCGACAATATTTTGTATATTACAATATACATCATTTTAAGGTGTGTGTCAGGGGGTTGTATTTATTAAGATAGGTCGTACTAATACAACAGTGGAGGGACATTTGAATACTGTGGACCCAGACTGTCAGAGGAACTTGTCTTATAGGCTGAGAAGCAGAGAGATTAACTTGGGTTTCTGCACAGAGAGGCCTAAGCTAACTGCAGTGGGACCACCTTCAAAAAGCAATGTGGACCCTTCATACTGCTGGCAGTTTTTGACATTGAAGTTACATTCATTTTAAGAGAAGATTATTATTACTAGAAAATCACTGGCAACCATTACTATTCAGAATTCCAACCATTTATTATCCATTATGTATCCATTATTATTCCACAGTACCACTGTTTGTCATATGTTATTAGCATAATAGTCCCATAATGGGCTTTGCTTCTTTGACACTGTTATAACTGCCATGATTCACAATGTCAATATTCAACAGAGAAAGCATTACATATATTGCAACAATGCATGATTTCGATTATTCCAATATTATAGCATTCTTAGCCAAGCATATAGCTACCATATTGCTTATTAATGGTATATTAGTAATAGAGAAGCACTAATTAAACCAATTTTCCATGTGGTGTTATAAATAGCTATTATTTTTCCAAGAAATATGTAGAGGGCATCTAGTTAATACCAAATAATAATGCATACTTACTTTCATAAGGAATAGGTAATTAATAGTAAATAATAAATTACTAGGAGTAAATAACCTATCTCTACATTTTTTATGGATAGCTCACATTCATTCATTCAACAATAATATTTGGTACCTATAAAATGCCAGGTACTGCTGATAGGTACTGGGATAACAAGAGTACTTGGGTAGTCCAGCCAGCATGGCTCAGTGTTTGAGCATCGACCTATGGAGCAGAAGGTCACAGTTCAATTCCTGGTCAGGGCACATGCCTGGGTTGTGGGCTCAGTCCCCAGTAGGGGGCATGCAGGGAGCAGTCGATCAATAATTCTCTCTCATCACTGATGTTTCTATCTCCCTCTCCCTTCCTCTCTGAAGTGACTAGAAATACATTAAAAAACAAAAAACAAACAAACAAACAAAAACCCAAAAAACAAAAAACAGGGCAGCAGACAAGCAGACCACCTTTCCCTAGTTGTAAACAAGCATTCCTTGTTCATGTTTGTGAACAAATTGGGTGGGGCTTTTGTTAAAATCAGATTCTGACTCAGCAGGTCTGGGGAGAGGCCTGAGAGTCTCCATTTCTCCCAGGTGAAAATGAACCTGCATTCTGCTGCTCTAAAAACCCCTCACCCGTACTAAAACCCCGAACTGCCACACCCAGTCTGCCCTGAAGTCAGGATGTGCAATCTTGCCTGAATAATTGCAGATGTCCCTGTTTTAAGTCTGAGCTTGGACCACCTCCCAGATCATCAACCGGGCAATCACTCTGACCAGTCTGCATCTCTGGACCCATTTTCAGTTCAACCTGACTTTTCCCACATTTGATCCTAGGACCTTGAAACCTGAGCGTATAGAATCTACACAACTCTTCTTTTTCCATCAGCAGGCATTTTCAGTCAAGGGAAGACAATCCCTATGAATATGGCCTGCTGCTATTGCTTTTAAGGACCAGTGCTAGTTCTGTCATGGAAGCAAGGACACATACTCTACATGGAGTTCTGGGGTAGGAGGGGCAAGAAATACACATCTAAGTAGCAATAGCAGGACAAAAGAGTAGATCTCGCTTAAGCTGTGGACCCTAATTTGCTGTTCTCTGTTTCCAACAGCTAAGCCCTGATATTTCCTAGAACCATGCAACTTCCCAAGAGTCCTTTGCTTATACCGTGTTTCCCCGAAAATAAGACATCCTCCGAAAATAAGACCTAGGCAGGGGTCTTCAAACTACGGCCCGCGGGCCACATGCGGCCTGCAGAGGAGTCTGATCCTGCCCGCCAGGTTTTTTGGGCAGTGAGCGCAGCCGAGGTGTTACAGTAGGAATTAGTAGTTCATATAGTCCGGCCCTCCAGCTCTCTGAGGGACCGTGATCTGGCCCCCACTTTAAAAAGTTTGAGGACCCCTAGTGCATGGAAAGATAAGACATTCCCTGAAAATAAGACCTAGCGCAACTTTGGGAGAAAAAATTAATATAAGACACTGTCTTATTTTCGGGGAAACAGGGTAGGTTCAAATACAGATCTTGTAGAGACCACTGCCCAAGGAGCTTCCAATGTAAACCAAAGTTATATACTGTGTGTGTGTATATACACACACATACACACACACACACACACACACACATATACATGATGCATATCCACGTAATAAAACATTAGATTTGTCTCTACATAATAGTAAATAAAGGCATTTGGTGTTTGGAAATGCAAATAAAACAAGGCATGTTATATACTTTTTCAACAGAAGAAAAATTGTTTTTCCTGAAATGCCATCTGCCCCTCAGCTTCCTTACTCACAAAGCTTACTGTACTTTCAACGAGCATTTATAGCACCTGATATTTGTGACATCCTACCTAATAAAAGAATTAACCATTAATCTGCCACACCCATAAGTCACACCCACAAGCCACGCCTACCAGCCTACCAGGAATGAATATGCAAATAAACCCAACCAACATGGCTACAGCCACAGAGAGCAGGAGGGAGGCTTGGGTTTCCTAGGCAATGTAGGAAGCCAAGCTTCCTACCTACCCTTACCAACTAGGCCTCCACTCAAGGATACAAAGTTTCAATTATAGAAGGTAAACAACCAAACAGAAATGGTGGCATCTATGGAGCTGGAAAGAGTGGGCAGAATGCTAGGGTTACCCCCAGCAATGAAGGAAGCCAAGCTTTCCCACACCTTGGCTGGCCCAGGACTCCCCTTAAGGCTACAAAGTTTCAATTATAGAAAATACATAAATCCCAACAGAAATGGCCAGGGCCAGATACTAGATACCCACTTGGGTCACCAGGGGGTGTGGCCAGCCTGCAAACCACCAGAGGCCCCTCACTCAGGCCACCTCAAAGGAACCCTGATCTGGGACATCCCTCTTAGCAAATCATCCAGCCCCACCTGTGTACCAGGCCTCTATCCTATCTAATAAAAGAGTAATATGCAGATTGACCATCATTCCCACACACAAGATGGCTGCCTCCATGTGGTCAAAGATCCTGCCCCCATGTGAACACAAGATGGCCACCATAAGATGGCCAGCAGGGCAGGGCAGATGGGAGGGCAGTTAGGGGTCAGCAGGCCAGCAGAGGAGGGAAGTTGGGTGTGACCAGGCCTGCAGGGAAGAGGAATTGGGGGGAACCCAGGCCTGCAATTGAGATCAGTTGGGGGTGGGGGTGAGGGGGTCAGGCCTGCAGGGGATGGCAGTTAGGGGCAAATAGACTGGCAGAGGAGCAGTTAGGCATCAATCAGGCTGGCAGGGAAGTGGTTAGGGGGTGATCAAGATGGTAGGCAGAAGTGGTTAGGGGCAATCTGGAAGGCAGGCAGGTGAGCAGTTGGGAGCCAGTAGTTCTGAATTCTGAGAGGGATGTCTGACTGCTCACTGAATGGGGCCTAAACGGGCAGTCGGACATCCCTTGAGGGGTCCCAGATTAGAGACGGTGCAGGCTGGGCTCAGGGATACCACCCCCCTCGCCCCATGGACGAATTTTGTGCCCTGGGCCTCTAGTACATTATATGTTGAACTGTAACTTTACCTATCTTCGCAACCAGATTTGAGAGTTTCAAGTCTTAATCTCATCCTAGAACTGACAGTTGTTGGAATGATTTCTTCTCATTCAGTAAACAGAAGCTATTTGTTACATAGTAGGTCTCACCACTTCTGCCTCTTTTTAATAAGTATCTCAACTTTATCTAATACTACTGCAATAGGCAGAATAATGGTTCCCAAAGATGCCCACATCTTAACCCCTGACACCTGTGAAAATGTTACCTTCTATGGCTGGAGGGGTTTCACAGGTGTGATTAAGTAAATGACCTTGAGACAGGGGAGAATATATCCTGGGTTACCTGGCGGGTCCAAGGTTATTATTGTACAATGGTCCTTATAGTGAAAGGCAGGCATGTCAGAGAGAGGTGTGAAGATGCCACACTGCTGGCTCTGAGTCTGGAGAAAGGGGCCATACCTCGAGGAATAGAGGAGACTTCTAGAAGCAGTAAAAGGCTGGGAAACCAATTCTGCTCGAGAGCTCCTGAAAAGGAACACAGCCCTGCTGATACCTTCATTTTAGACCAGTTGACACTTCTGGGCTAAAGAACTGTAACATAACAAATTTATGTTATTTTAAGCCACTAATTGTGTGATGATTTGTTACAGAAGCAAAAGGGAAATAATATAATTACATTTTAGCAATAAATTAATATGATGTAAGGACCTACCCATTCCTTTCTCATTGGAGAATCCCCTCTCCCTGAGTCTACAACCTTTTCCAATATCACAAGAAATGGCATAGACTTCAGAACAGTTTATTCCGGGGTGTTTTCATTCACTTATTAATTTTTGATAGCTATTTTCCAGTGGTAAAAATAGAGTGCCTATAAAGCAATATGTGAGAAAAAGAGATGATGTTCCATATAATTAGCTAAGTATCAGTATTAGTAAGGGCATTTGGAATGTCAAAACTGCAGCTGGTCCGAAACAGTACACGTCTGTGCAAGAAAACAGCAGAGAATGTACATGTCTTTTCAAAGCTAAGACAAATCCAACAGACTCTCTTGTTGGCTCCAAAATAAGACACTGAGTCCATACTTCACTATCTGACTGAAGGTGTTGGAAACCAGAGGCAAGCAAGGGCCAGACTTTCTGAGTAAACATAAAGCTTCAATGAAGTGACAAGAGTAAAGGGATCACATCCACACTCCAAAGTCCTTTAACCCTTGAAACAAAAATGTAATTTAGTGCTTTCATACACATGTCTGTGCATTTTGCAGCAGAGCAATCTGTAGCACTGCTCAGACACTGAAAGAAATACGAACCCTAAAATAAGGGTTACAAATAACTAGTGCTACAACAGCGTCATCTTTTCTTTAAATTTCTTTATTGATTATGGTGTCTCATAATTGTCCTCATCCCCCCATTTCCATCCCAAACCCCTCCCCATGTATGCCCACCCTCTGTTGTCCATGACTTCTGGTTAGGCTTATATGCATGCACACAGTCCTTTGGTTGATATCTCCCCTTTGCCCCTCCCCTCCCCTACCTTCCCTCTGAGCCCCGACAGTCTGATTGCTGCTTCTCTGTCTCCAGGTCTGTTTCTGTTAATCAATTTATGTTGTATGTGTCATCTTTTATTGAAGAAGTTTCTACATAGACAGTGTTCTGCATGGAAAACTGTGAAATGTTCTATTTCTATTCTAGCTAGTGCATGACTAAACCAATGCCTCCAGCCAAATAATCATCTTAGGATCTCATGAGACCAGGCTGGGAGAGGAGGCTGGTGAGGATTACCTAAGGAGTGCCAGCTGTGCCTCCCGACGGGGATACCTGACTCATCGCCAAGGCAGTGGTTCACTGCTGTGCTGTTGGGCCTGTGTTTCTGTTCTGGATCTACTGACTAATAAAAATGAAAAAGGTAAGTCTCTACTTACATTTCTTGGAGAACACACCCCAAAGCCAGAGAAGCCTACTCTGAAAGATTATATGTACATCATTTCAGGGCCTGAGTAAATTCACACAGAAAATCAAATGTACTGTGATAAATACTATGAAAAATGTATATTTTTAAAACATTCTAGAAGCTGTTGATTACATAGTAAGTCTCATTTCTTTGAATAACTAAAACAAAATTAAAATTAAATATAAATGTAGTTTAGTTTAAAAAATTAAATATTAGAAACAATAAAGCAAGGATACAAAACTACATCTGCTAAAGGTAACACTATGTTCATCTTCTAGCCTAATCAGTGTAGTGTATCTATATAAACACGAGTTGGCCTATTATAGCCCACAGGCCACACAGGAGCCTGTCGACTAGTAGGACTATCACAAAGGCTATTGCGTGCTGATTAGAAAGAGTGGCAAGTAAGACTATATATTCCAGATTCTGCCCCATTTTTGGAAATATATTTTATTGATTTTTTACAGAGAGGAAGAGAGAGGGATAAAGTTAGAAACATCGATGCGAGAGAATCATCGATCAACTGCCTCTTGCACACCCCCCACTGGGGATGTGCCCACAACCAAGGTACATGCCCTTGACCAGAATTGAACCTAGGACCTTTCAGTCCGCAGGCCAATGCTCTATCCACTGAGCCAAACCGGTTTCGGCCAGCTTCTGCCCCATTTTTGACAGATAATTAAACTAAGACTCACAGGGTCAAGTGACTTTCTCAAAGTATTGAAACCTGACACAAGTCAATGAAAGCATAGCATTTATGACTTGTGTTTGGACTTACTTTATTTTTCAAACAAATAAAGTCTGGGTTAAAATTCCAAAGAGTTTCTAGTCATATAACTAGTAGAAAACTTATTATGACGATTTTTCTTGGTCATGATGTTCTTATTTCATTTAGAAATGCCACAAATACACTCAGTTAATGCATTAAATATAAAAAGACTTGCTAAAGAGACTCAATTTATTAATGATTCAGTAGAACTTCCTAAAGCATCTATTTGAAATTTATTTATAATTCATTTTACAACTTAGCTGCAGTTCCCACAGGGAAAATATTTATCAAATATTACTATTTTAAGTCCTCCCTTTATATTTATGTGTAGAAGAATACATTTTTTTCCAAGTAAAAGGTAAACTTCCTAAAAGCATTCATCCATCTATTGTAACTTAATGTGCATTTTCTGATAAAGTGACAGTAATGGCTTTCAGATATAACAGAGCACACTGGGCGGCCAAACAAAAGAGTAAGTATTAAATGTACTAGCTGGCTGTAAATTAAACAAAATGCACGCTGAGTCATTATAAATATTTATTAGTGAGTAACCATGGCAATTAATAAACACTGTAATCAACACAAGGGAAAATGGCATTTTAAAAACCTGCCACGGTAAGAAAAATTTCACATGTCACTTACCAATGAAACATACATGACCAAATTAATATTTTTAATGTGAACATCAGAATATCGATCCTGGCTAGTACCAGTTAACTTATAAGAGAAAGAGTATAGAACATCTTGCACCACGTCACCTCTGTTCTACACCCCAACACTGTAATTCATAGTCTCTAATCCCAATGACTCATCACAGGTATAGGATAATTGCTAAAATGAGAGATCACTGGCTTTAAAGTTAAAAATACCTCCGTTTGAACACAGCTCTTTACTACTCATTGCAAAACATTGGTAAAACTACATCAATTACCCAGGCCACCTGTAAAGAAGAAATAACCCTCCCTATATCAAATGTTGTATAGCTAGAGTTATTGTGATGATTATTTGAATAATTATATTGTACACTAAAAACTAATATAATATTAAAAGTCAATTGAATCTCAAAAAAATTAAAAAACAAATTTTGTTAAGAAAAGTTGCAATATATAGCCTATTAGTTAAATATCTAGAACAATATAAACATTTAGTAACTTGTTCTTACTCTACTATTACTACTTCTGTGATTTGAGACTCATACCACCATATCCACTACTGGTACTACATCTACCATGGCAACCTCTAAGTCACTGCCACTGCATCTTGTCCAAGATATTATTAGGAATCAAATGTTAACTGTAATAATTCAGATTCTTTGGATCTAAACTCATAAGGTCTACTCAATTGACTAAAATAAAGAAATAAAAACAGACAATAACAAATGTTCATGAGGATGTGGAGAAATTGGAACCTTCATATACTGCTGGTAGATGTACAATGTACAATGATGCAGTCACTTTGGAAAACATTGTGGTAGTTCCTTCAAATGTTAGTTACTATATAACCCACCAATTCCACTCTTAGATAAATATACAAGAGAAATGAAAATATATGTCCACACAAAAACATATGTTCACCCAAATGTCTATCAGTAGTAAAAACATAAACTAAATGTGGTACATTCTTACAATGAAATACTATCCAAAAAATAAAAAGAATTAAGTACTGATATATTAAAACATGAATGGATCTTGAAAGACACAAGAGGTTCAATATTATATGATTTTATTAATATGAAATGTTTAGAAGGGCAAATCCATAAAGACAGAAAATAGATTAGTGATTCCCAGGGACAAGGTGTTGGTGAACAATGAAGAGTGATTGCTAATGGGTATCAGCTTTCTTTTGCAGAGGAAGAAAATATTCTAAACTTACATAGTTACAATGGTTGCACAATTTTGGGAATATATTCAAAACCAATGAATTTTATGATGTATGAATTATATCTCAAAAAAGTTGTTATACTGAATATATAACTGAAGACTAGTTGGAGAGAAGCCATATAAGCAAGCACAGAGGAGGCCACGTTGAGACTAGGAAATGAGGAGGTACAAGAGGGCTGGCTAGGCACTCCTAGGCAGCAGTTCCAGTTCCAGAGGGATATATCAGCTGTGATAGTTCCCCTTGAAAAGTGTGAGGTCTGAACCCCAAGCAGTGCTCTCCAGCCCAGAGCACCAGAACTGGGAAAGGCACCCACATAACATCTGGCTGTGAAAAGCACTGGGGTTTTTGTCCACCAGAGAGAGATGGCTAGAAATGCAGGAATGCTCTTAAAAGGCCAGATCTAAAATACCCAGTGGCCAGCTTCAGACAACAATAGAGCAGGATCCAATAAGCTTCACAAGCAACATATCCACAGAGAATCCTCAGCAGACACCACACCCTATTTTGGCAAATCCCACTTCATGTGATCAGCACCTGCACAGCAGGTTGCACTCTGTATTGAGGGTTGAATCTCACAGTTAGCTAACCTGAGGGTTTATTCAATGCACAAACAGGCCAATAATTAAAATCAATATTCAATTATTAGAGTGCTCACATAACATGTATAAAAGTCATTCTTAGAACACTCAACTCAGGTGAGCAGAGAGACTACACCACTTGGTCCCACAGGTTATCTACTACATAAGGCCATCTATCAAGACTGGGACTCCTAGCAGATCATAATTCAAAAAGCAAAAGTTAAAGACAAAGATTCATAAAAGCCATAAGAGAAAGGCAATCAGCAACCTATAAGAGAGCTTCCATAAGACTGTCAGCTGATTTCTCAATAGAAACATTTTAGGCCAGAAGGGATTGGCATGAAATACTCAAAGTGATGAAAAGCAAGGACCACCAAGAGTACTTTACTCAACTAGGTTATCATTAAAATTGAAGAAAAAGAAAGTGCTTCTTAGACAAGAAAAAACTAAAGGAGTCTGTTACCACCAAACCAGTATTGTAAGAAATGTTAAAGGGCTTGCTTGAAGAACAAAAAGAAGGAGAAGAAGACAACAACAGAGGAACATAGCTAAAAACTAAAATGGCAAAAAAAATGCATACCTATCAGTAATGGCTTTAAAAGTAAATGGCTAAATACTTCAATCAAAATAAATAAGGTAACTGACTAGATAAGAACACAGACCCATGTGTATCTTTTGTTCAAGAGACACACCTCAGAATAAAAGATACACACAGACTAAAAGTAAAGGGATGGAAAAAGATATTTTATATAAGTGGAAAGCAAAAAAAAAAAGTTGGGGTAGCAATACTTATATATGACAAAACAGACTTCAAAACAAAGGCTATAGTAAGAGACAATGAAGGACACTACACAATAATAAAGGGATCAATCCAATAAGAGGATATAACACTTGTAAACATTTATGCACCCAACATAGGAGCACCTAGATGTGTAAAGCAAATATCAATGGACACAAAAGGAGAGATTTATAGTAATACAGTTATGGCAGGGGATTTTAACACCCCATTGACATCAATGGGTAGAGCTTCCAGAGAGCAAATAAACAAGGAGACAGCAGCCTTAAATAACATACTAGATCAAATGGATTTTTGATATCTTTACATCATTTCACCCCAAGCAGCAGAATATACATTATTTTTAAGTGGCATGGGACATTTTCTAAAATAGACCATATGTTAGGACACGAAACAAGTGTCAATAAATTTTATAAGGTTAAATCATTTCAAGCAACTCCTCTGACCATAATGCTATGAAATCAATCACAAGAAGGAAACAGAAAAACACACAAAGATATGAAGGTTAAGTAACATGTTACTAAACAATGAGATAAAGGAAGAAATCAAAAGTTTCTTGAAAACAAATGAAAATGAGAACACAACAACCTAAAATCTTAGCTTCCTAAACTAAACTAGGAAGAGTCAGAGAATCTAGACAGATTACAACTAAGAAACTGAGGCTGTAATAAAAAACAAAACAAAACAAAAAAAAAGCTCAAAACAAATAAAAGCCCCGAACTAGATGGCTTTACAGAAAATTTTATTAACCATTCAAAGAAGAACTAATACCCATCATTCTATTCCAAACTTTTCCAAATAAGCTGTTATAAAACCAGAACTAATCAAGCATATAAGGGCAACTACATATTTGGAGAACAGAAGAAAGGAATTAAGGCAGTCTTTACTGGAACTGCTAAACTCTGCCAGGAAGTGCCAATACTACACACAAACTTCCAAGCAGGATCAGCAATGCAGTTCAGCACAAAAGATAAAGTAGGTGCAGTTATGAATGAACTCTACTCCCCATCCTACACACCTGCTGTCTCACTCTGAAGTGGGACATTTACAATAAAAATTAGAACATAAGAGTACAAGGGTAGAAGGAATAGGAAAACTAAAAGCTCTAGAATTGAAAACTGTTTGAAAGCCAGGATTTAAAATGTTGTTCTCCCATACATTAGTTTGTGACCTTGAACAAATTACTTAACTTCTCTTGGTTTCACTTTACCTACAAAATGGGTATAATAATAGTATTACATTATTTATGGGGCTATTGGGAAAGCAACTAATGCATTTCTTGTCTCCTCTTTTATTTTTTAAAATCCATTTCAAATACTATTTTTATCATTGACACAAATAATAACACAATATTGTTGGACAGACTGACTCTACTCTCAAGAAACACCGCCATGCTGTGCAATCACATATGCTCAGATTAGCATTCCCCAAGAAAATTCCAAACTCTATGCCTTATGTGATTGTTTTCCTTTACCATCTACTGATGACATGTAGCTACATGAGACTCTTGCAGGAACACATAAAATAAAGGCATCCAGGGAAAGTAGCATAAGGCATTTGCCCTAACTAATAATAGCAGTTATTTAAAAAAAAAGCTTTAAAAATTTAATTTAAAAAAAGTTCTATTTATGAAATAGAACTAATCAAACACATAAGGGAAAGTACATATTTGGGGAATTGCAGAAAGGAATTAAGTTAGTCTTTACTGGATCTACTATGCTAGGTACACTGAAGTACCTCTAAAGAGTTAGGCACAGTTTCAGATATTTTACATGCATCACTTCACTGAATTTTATCAACAAGCTCATGAGGTAGGCATTATTAGCCCCATCACTTTATAGATAAGGAATATTCAAATAAGTTGAGTAACCACCAAGTTAATATCACAGCTAAGTAAGAGTGAGACCTGGAGTTCAAAACCAGATCAGTTTATCCTGTGGCACTTGCCAGTACACTATTATGTTGAATTAGATTTCCAATGGAAGGGTAATTAAGAAAGAAATTAAATATGAGGAAAGGTTATTTCTTTACTAACACAATCAATTCACACAATCAAATAGCAGGATACCAAAATACATTCAATTCATTTATTCCATTCACTTATTCATTAATTCATAAGTATATTAAGCATCTATTATGTGTCAGTGATAAAAATAGTATTTGAAATGGAATTTAAAAAATGAAAGAGGAGACAAGAAATGCATCAGTTGCTTTCCCAATAGCCCCATCCACTCCCTGTACCCTCCTTAAATAAGATTTCAGAGAAGAAAAGCCCGATGCTCATTTTCATTGCCTTTTCCTTTGTGGGAAAACTGATGTTTGGAAGTCTAAGCCATTCTGCTAAATCTTCTCTGCAGTTTGTTTATTAAGAAAATTGCTGTTCCACAGACAATCATTTCTCCTCTTCCTGTGGGGGCAGGACAACCATTTATCCAACTGCAGGACTAGGGAAGGGTGGAGCGTGGAGAGTTCAAGGCAGAGTCTCTTAGAGATGGGCTGTGAGAGGCAGAAGCTGCTTATATTCCACAAGCCCTAAGGCATTTATGTCCACGCAAGGTTGATATATTCTGACAGACCAAATGGTATGTGGAAGCAATTCATTTCACATTTTATGAAACAAAAAAGAACGAAAACTCAGAAAGTCTAAATATCAAATTCAAATAGGAATGCATTGGAATCACTCTCAAAGCCAGTCATGTCTGATCTATGGATTTACCATATCACAGGACACCTCAGCTGGAAATCTCTCTACCCAAAGCATTTTCCTAAAAATGAAGCCAAAGTTTTATTCTCCTACTGTGCTATGAAAGCAGAGCCTCTGTAGCCTGCATGCCAGGACACATGAGAGGAAAAGCCAGTGTAAAAATGTAGTAATTTAAAATGTGTACCTTTAGTCTTTGGTCATCCACAGCTATAATCGTAGCAACTCGAATTAACCTGGGGTTTCGTTTATCCACAACTTCAAGTTTCATATTAGGCAGAAAACCATGAGGCGACCGCTGTAACATTACAAGTGCAATAAGCCATGCAAGTTTCAACTATTCAGTTATGCTATTAAAATTTTCCTTAAATATTATTGTTCTAGTTTTATATTCAATTTTTAGTACAGTTGGAATTTAGTTTTAAAAGAACATAGGACTTTATGCATATTATTTTATCTAGTTTCATAAAAACCTGTGAGAATAGAAATAACTTTTGGTCATTTTCAAGACAGTTAAAAAGACAAATAATTCATTAATGACCACACCATGGTTCTAAACGGATCTTATTACAGTTTATCTATTGGTTTACTCTTTTTTTCTTCTGAAATTAACCTTGTAAAACAAGGGCGCATGCTCGGGTTGCAGGCTCGATCCCCATGTTTCTATCTCACTCTCCTCTACCTTCCTCTCTGAAATCAATATGAAACAGCATTTTTGTTTTAAACCCCTTTTGATCCCTAGAAAACTTTCAGTAAATAGAATCATATGTAGAAACTCGCTATATAAAATTCGGATTAAAGACGAGTTAGGGAACCTGGAGCACACCATTAGGGTTGAAAGGGAACAACGTTTGAAAACTACTGGTGTAGAATATAAATATTTCTAACTATACTATCTTTTATGAAGTAATTTATACTTTGTTCAATCCTGAAATAAATTCAAATTTGACCTTTAAAAAATTGGTATTCAACAAATGCTAAAATCACTATTTCCCTCAAATTGGATAAAACTGTAATGCTCAGACTACAAACAATTCCCTATTTTACTAAGGCGCCATTGACACTGAAACCATCTCCAAGGCATGAAAGTTGTAGACTTATAGAACCAGAAATGAAGGACTTGTTCATCAGAGGTTGATGAACTTTTTAATATTACTAATGTGGGATTCCTAATATTACTAATGTGGCTTTCAATATTACTAATGTGGGATTCCTGTGTTTTGCAAGTTGGGAAATTATCACCTATATTTATGCACAGGAACAACAGTGAATGAGTTGCCTGCCTTGTATTTTTAAATAAAAGCAAGGCAGATTGGTCATGAAATGAAAATAACACTTGAGTTTAAAAGGGATAAACTAGAATAACTTAAAACTGCCAAATAAAGGCATGACTCAACATGGACATTATTTCAAGTTGAGAATGTATATGGATACAAACTTACCATTTTAAATACTTTGGCAGGAACAGCACTAGTTTGAGTAGCTTCTAGATATTCTGTCCAGGAAAATTTTTCTGGATCTGGATAACCTGAAAAATACATATAAATATCTAAAGGTTACTCATTGATATTTCGACTCCCTTATACTATAAGACATTTGATAATAATTATACCTCTGTTATTTGAATGCTCACAATTTAGCCTCTATGCTAAAAACATCACATGTATTACCTAACATAAGCCTATGAGAAGCTCTGATAGGGCTTTTTTGACTCACTAAGGTGCAAGAGCATTCATTACTGGTTCATTCATTCACTCAACAAGGATAAGCAGGTTGGCCAAGATCAAATGGTGATATGAATACTTGGCAGAGCCAGCTCATATTCAGATAAGTCTCCTCAGAAATTAAAAAACAAAAAACAAAAAACAAAAAACCTCACAATCAGAGTCTGATGTCAAACCATGAACTTAAAATAGGATCTCTCCAAAAATGCTGCATCTATTAGGTTTTGTAATTATAATTTACCTGGTTTGCTATTATCACTTTGATTTGAAAATATATCTTGGTAAAACATGGTATAAAGCACTCTATGTTTTTAAAAATTTCCTTCTAATTGGGTTTTCTGTTTCTCTATATTTGTGTTATCTTCTTCCTAATTAGATTTGCCAGAGGACTGTCAAACTTGTGTGGGGTTTTTTTTTTTTTTCCTTTCAAGAAATAAGTACTTAGATTTTTTTCATCAGCTCTATTATTTTCTTTTGTCTCTTCTAATTATCTCATTTGCTGCCTTTATTATTACCCTTTCCTTCCTCTTATTTCCCTGAGGTTTATTTTATACTAGTCTTACCATATTGAATTATAAAATAATTTTTCTTTTTCTTTTTTAATAATAGGAACAGTAAAGACTATGTACTAGTCACCATTGTCCTTGAATATAGCTTTAGACCTCTAGACAAACCTTCACAAATTCTTTATTTTTCTTTTACTTTCTGAAAACTAATTATATTTACAACAGAATGTCATATTTGTTACTTGGTCAGCACTCAGGTCTGAAAGAACATGGAGAACTCTTTGATCTACAGTATGAACTATCATTATCTCAGGCACTTGTCAAAGAGCTCATTTTGTAACTGATTATTTTAAAATAAGGTTGAAATGAAGAATATTCAGATAGACTAAGGAAACATAGTCTCTTTTATGTCTAGTGAAATAACCAAAAAACAACCAACCTGTGCTACATGGCTGAGCTCTGAACAGAAAAGCCCATGGTACCTATACTACCTAATATAACCCAACATTTGGTAACTGGCAGGCATTGCATTGAGTATTCTTTTTCTGTCTCTCTTTCTCAATAGCCAATATTATAGAAAAACACACAGGTTATTTTGCTTCTAATTTTCTCTCAATTTCACTAACTACATAACATTCCACTGAGTAATTGATCCTCGTGTTGGTCCTTTTTGTTCTTTGTTATTTCCTCAATTCCTACCTGTGCCTCACACTTAGTGGGCACTTACTAATATCTGTTCAATTAATTAATTAGTAATTTATAATTTTCTTTGAATTCCTACATTGCTTATGTCAATAGAATTTATTGGAAATAGCATAATGCCATTTAACATGTAATAATTATTTGTGTTCTTAAAAAACCTTAATGGTTTATGTTATAATTAAATAAAATAGTTATACTATAAATTTTGCTAATATAATTTTAGCTTTGCAAGATAATTAAGTAAAGTTAAATTGTCAAAACATTAAATCACTGAAATATTTCTGTGTGCTCATCAAACATCTAGAATGTTTTATGATCAAGTCCAGCCAATTCATGATTCTAGAAACCAATTGCTGTTATTACTACAAAATGTTCCATTAGTCCCCAAAATATTAATTATTATAGCTTTATTCTGTGAAAATAAACTTACATTTCACACTCATTCACAACAAGTCTGATTGGTAGACTTACAATTTAAAAATGAGGAAATAAGCATATACCTCTGTTCCCTTCTAAATTCCACAGAAATATAATATCAATACAGGCATTTTTAAGAAATTGTTTTTTCAATAGAAAAAATGCTGAATTGTGACACAACACATCATGGAATATTATGTGTTTATAAATAATTAGAACTATACTAAGTGAGTTAAAAGAGATGTGTTATAAGACATAATTGAGCAAGAAAAAAATGAGATAGAAAAATATGTATATAATATAATCCCATTTTTATAGCACAAACAGATTTTAAAAGAACATTAGCATGTGGGAATATGAATGTGTATGTGTGCATGTACTTGCAATTGTATAGGAATTAGCAAAATATTTATAGCATTAATGTCTAATGGTTCAAACATGTTCCTTTTTCTCTTGGGAAAAGAGCTGAGCTACATTTCCTGGACTGTTATTCCATGAAATGAGTAGAGTAGAAATGATGCAATAAGCCACTTCAAGTTTGGCCACTAAAGCTCTCTCCTGTGCCAACAACAGTTCTTTTGCAGCCTCAGACTTCATTGAAAGATTCACAAGGACCTGAAAGAGACTCATTCCCAGAATAATTGCATAGAGCAGAACTAACCCTTATCGACCATAATTGCCCTACTACAGGAGCAAGAAATTGATTCTTAAATCTTAGATTCTCTAAAATTTTGGAGCAATTTGATATGCTCATTAGCTCATGGTAATTAATATTTGAAAGAATTCACCAAGTTCAAGGATTTTATTTGTTAGAAGATTTATTATGACCAATTCAATATAAAGTATTTTATTTGAAATATTTTTAAAAAGAAATGCGATTTATTATATAGTTTTATATACAAGGACTTGTGGATAAAACGTAAGCAAAATAAACACAGTCCATGTAACACAATAGTCACAGAAAATTTTGCCTATAATTTGAGAAATCTGGTATTCTTTCATTTTAATTTTTTTACTTTTAAACATTTTAATATTGTTGTTAGAAGAAATAAACTTTATAGAGGGTAATATGAAAATATTTATCAAATGCTTCAATTTTTTTCTATACTCTCTAATCCAATAATTCCACTTACATCTACAAGGAAATAGCAAACATATGTAACCATTTCTTTAAAAGGATGTCTTCCAACATTATTTAAAAACTGGAAAAATGTTAATGTTAAATATAAAGAAAAACCCTAAATAAAATGTGTTGTCTTCATAATATAAAGAAGTATGCAGTCATTGGTAGCTAGGTTCATAAAGACTACTTAAAGAAAATTATATTTTCAAGTAAAATGGGGTAAAGGGCTATCAAAGCAGTATGAACACTAAAATAACAATTCTAATTTTTAAACATAAAGTCAAGTAAAGAGACAAAAGTATTGAAAAAATGAGAATAACAATGATAAACTCTAATGGTGGGATTAACATTTTAATTTATTCATTATAACATTTCATATTTAGACATTTCTATAGTTTTATAATAACAAAATTACACAATTTTTATTTTAAAGAAGTTTAATTATAAGATGTGCAATGCTTCACTTCGTTGGTGATTATGTATAAGAATCCAATGGTAAAACAAAATTTAATTCACAAAGAGTAGAATTTAATTGACTGAACACTCTTTATAGCAAAAGAGAATGCTATCCTTTTACAGTGTGACTATAAAATGTGTTGGGAATTTACTCTGTGTGAGATGCCTTGGGGAAACAGTGATATGATTTGCAATCAAGTTAAACAAGAGAACGAATAATGATACTCTGCAGCGGCAGGATCGCTCACTGATGGAATCACAGTAATACACTATGGGGACTATGGTGTAGAATGTCTACCTGAGGCACAGACACATAACATAAAACAATATTGCACATTGTATCAAATGGCTATAAAAACTGTCTCACACTTAGCAAAATATGCAAGTGTGAGACAGTTTAATTGTTTTCTCACTTTGAGTGTCGTTTTGTTATCACATTAAAATGCATTTACTGTAGAACATGATATTTACAAGAAGAGTCTTATAATGTCAATAACTAAATTTATTTCCTTGGCCCATCAACTTGCAGAGCCCTCCAGACCACAAGAAATTCTGATTAAAGAGCCTATTCATGTCTTCTTATTCAGTCACTTGCCGAATCAAGTAAGCAGCAATTCCAAGTAGTTTACCTCTTCTTAGCCCCATTGCCCCAGCCCTGGTGAATGCTATACTCCTATTTTCAGATATCATGAATCTCTCTAGTGGTCTCTTACTCCCCTTTCTCATCTGGCCTACTGCTGCCAAACAAATGCTCCCTAACCATGGTTACAGCAGAGATTTCACTATCCCTCCTCATTCTCACTTTTAAAGATCCTTCATAAAATCCCCTTCCTACTAATTCCTTATCAATGCTCCAAAACAAAAATGAAACCCATTTTGATTTTATGTATATGTACTGTCACCTTGCTTTTGTATACACTGTTCCTTCTACCTAATATCCTCTTCCACCCTATATCTCAGTTAAAATTTTTCAGATCCTTCAAAGACTAAGAAAACACCACTGGGCCTCTAGTAATATTATAATAAATATGTATGGTGTCAGATGGGTAGTAGACTTATTGGGGTAATCCCTTGTTATATAAATGTCCAATCACTATGTTGGACATCTGAGGCTAATATAATATTCATGTTAACTGTAATTGAAAAATAAATAATTATTTAAATTATTTAAAATATAAAAAATTAAAACATGTAAAGAAGACAATCTATATGGGAGAAACATTTGAAAATCACTTATACAATATAAATTTAGTAACCAGAATATATAAAAACTTTTACAATAATAATTAAGAATAATAAATGAATATAATGCTTAAATAATAAACAATAAAAACAGCACTCAATTTTAAAAATGAGCAAAGGACTTAAATAGATAATTCTAGCAAGAAGATGCACAAATGGCCAATAACCACATGAAAAGATGTTAACATCACTGGTCATTAGAGAAAAGTAAATCAAAAGCAAATAGATATACTATTATACACCCAGTAGGATGTTCTTAATCAAGAAAACAGAAAATAATGAGTATTGATAAATATGTTAAGAAATAAGAACCGTTATACATTGCTAGTGGGAATGTAAAATGGCACAGATACTTGGGAAAACAGTGTGTTAGCTCCTCAATATAGTAAACACAGACTTATCACATGACCCAGCAATTCCACTCATAGGTTTATGCCCGAGAAATGAAGACATGTCTACACAGAAAACTGTACTAAAATGTATAAGAACACTCTAGTTAGTAAAAAGAATACTAAAAAGTATGTAAGGTTTAGAGGTAGCTTAACTGTGAGATTCTAATTCAAACACTGCATGTCAGATAAAATCTCCTAAAAATTTTTAGAACTGTTAGAGAAGATAATTTGCTCCTCGAGTGAAAAATGTGCATTATTAAATTAGTCAATGGTTTAAACCATCATTCAGATTTTAGATGGTAACAATATTTAAATAAACAATTAATTCTATTAAAAACTACAAGCCTGGATTGAATTCTTCTGTCATTTTATTGACTTTAGGGAGGAAATAGTCTCCTACTCACATTCAATCAGGGCCTTAAGAGTGGGCCTCACCTGGGGTATGGCAGGTGTGTTCCCCTCAGTCCTTAATGCATGTTAACAATGGAATGATCTGGACCTTTAATCTTTAATGTGTTGCACAGACTGTTCCTAGACTCACTCAGCACCAAGAGATGAGTTATGGACTTAAACACTGAATCCATGGTGAAGTCTAGTGTGAGCAAGTGGCAAGCAGCATGGAAGTGATTTTTTTGGAGGAAAATGGAAGGGTGTGTGCTGCATCTGCAGGCATGCCAACTCCAACCTCACATTCTGAGATATGACCAACAGTTCACTTCATCTTAAAGAACACTGTATAAAGTTAGCCTTAGCCAGTTTCACAGAAAAATAGGACAAGCAACTCTAAAGTTATCTGTGCATCAAAATCAGAGTTTGAGAAGATACTACAATATATGTTATTTTATAAAACCTTTAAAGACTAATTTAATATTTTAATAGGGTGTGGTTTTTGTTTGGCTTGTTGATTGTCTTTAATTCTTGAACTCTTTTCACTGAATTAAAACAATTGTTGAAAAATCCTAGCATTTTCCTATATTTAAGAGAGGGGGGGATAGATTTAAAAACAGCAAGATCCAGAATCATTCAAATTTAAAGGTAAGCATCTGCTTCATTCTGACACATTCCTTACTCTATATTTTTATTGAAAGAAAATAGGTTTCTCCTAGAACACTTGTTTTAAAAATGTTAAGATTACACAACCACTATATCTACTTCACTTTAAAATTAAACACACAGATGTATCTTTGAAATATCATTCTGAGTGAAGTAGGTCAGACGGAGAAGGTCAGAAGTCATATGATTTCACTAAGATGCTGAATATAAAACTGAAAGCAACAGGTGAATGAGCAGAACAAAAAGACAAATGGAAAAACATGGACACAGACATCAGTGTGGTGGTTCCCAGAAGAAAGTGTGGGTAGTAAAAGGTAAATGAGTCAAATATATAGTAATGGAAGGGGACTTGACTTTAGGTGGTAAACATGATGTAATATACAGATGATGTGCTTTAGAATTAAACATTTGAAACTTATATAATGTTATTAACCAATATCACCCCTATAAATCTAATTAAAAAATTTTGGACTTGAAATGGCAAATCTCTAAAGAATGTTTCTTAATAGTCCTGTAATGAGAAAAAATATAACAACTAGAGAGTCCTTATTTCAGTATTGTCATTAAGTTGGCTTCGTACAGGGGTCGGACAAGTCACTGTTAATTATCACTTCTTAGATTTCTGGATTTCTTATATTCAACTCCAAAGCTATGTATATTTAATAATCTAAGGTTCAATTAATAAATTAACATAAGTTATGAGATAAATTATGTAGCTAGAAATAGCTTGTTTTAAATGTTGATCTATAACAATAGCACTCATTTTGTTAGATTAAAAAATTTAGCAACTTTTTTAATGTCTAATTTGCCTTTATAAAACACTCTATTTTCATTATGGGGAAGAATGTGCAGATTTTAGACTTTTGGGTTACTTGGTGGTCAACAGAACCTTGCACAGTATTTTCATCATACACCTTTTATTTGAATGTAGTTTATATAAATGAAAACATTAATGATCATTGCCACTCACACAGAATGACTTAACAGCACGCAGCATGTCTACTCACCATGCGGTGCTATCAGAGTTCTTCCATTCTCCTGACACCAACCAACAGGCTGGACATAAGGACTATTTATATCACACCTGCAAAAACAGGATTCTATTTAGATCCCCTATTAATTAAGGCCAGACAAATAACCCAAGAGTAATGAACATTCTGGATATTGAGAGATATCATTGAAAATATTACTTCATAGCTAAAGCATTAGTTTATAGCCTAAGAGAATTAGAAGTAAGCAATTTTAGTACTATATTTTGTAAATTGACTGACCAAACTTCTCTTTTACATAACTTTCTTGAAATTTAAAACTATAAAATAAAAAGTATTTGACTAAGACATGAACTGCCAGTAACTTCCCCAAAGAGTCAACATTTTAATAAACCTCTTCTACCACCTTCTTGCTAGCACCAAGAAAAAATAGTAATAGGCCAGTCCAAACTTATGGACAGCCCAATCAGACTCCACATGAGTACACATTTTTTGTCTTCCTTTCAAAGAATTCAGACTTCACCCCCTAAGACACAGACAACAATTGATCTTTAATTCTTAGTTCAAGGAAGGAATCAGAGAATGACAGCCTGAGGCAGGGACTTGCGGGTTATTCAGGATATACTATGAAGAAATGCTACTAAAAGTATTTTGCCATGCCCTCTTCCATATGTCAGATTTTTGCTTGGAAAACCCTAACTCATGCAGTGTTAATTTAATGGCACTGTAGAATTTTCTCTGCTCCCATGGGCTTTCAAATCATTCATTCCATCCTCCCTGAATCTTCCCTTTGAAAAATATGACAGGGCGAGTTCAACATTTTCCAGGAAAAAAAAATACTGCAAGTTCTTATCTTCCTCTTCATGAAAATGCTTCCCTTATAAACTAGACAAAATACAGCAAAGTGCCCTGAACTGGTCATATTATTTTGGATGGGGCCTCATTAGGCAACTTCTCAGAAGGAAATGTTTCTTGGGCTCAAATTTAACAATTTGTGTGGTAGTGGATTCCTGTTCATAACTTCAATAACAGTAAGAACAGCGACAATACTGGAATGAAAATAAATTTTTAACACAAAACACAAACACACAAAAATAAAACACACAATGGTGTCTCACCAATAGTCGTAACTATTATCCCAATTGTCAAAATGCACTAGCAAGCGATCTTCAACAATATCTGCTATGGTTGCCACACACACCAGTGAAGGGTTCTTCCTGTCGACAGCCTCCAGCTTCATTCCCACCTGAAATTCTTTAGGCATTGGCCCGTTCTAACACAGCGCCAGAAAGAAGAGGCACAAAAAGAAACAGGACACCGAACAGGACAGAGAATGGTCAAAACGACTATGATTTTTAGCATTAGAAAAGTCTACAGGGTCTTAACACTTACTCTCCTGAACAAAGCCAGCAAATGCCAGTGAAAATAGGCCAACAAACTGTTAGGAAGTTTATATTCAGAACAAAGATTTTTGTCCAGGTAGGCTTATTTCCCTTATCAGGATCATTTTCTTTCTTCTTCAATTCTTACAGTAATTTGTATGAATTTTAAAATATGATGTTTACTTAATATAGTAGTATCAAAATATTTCCTCAGCTCCAGAGGCTTTTGAATAGTTTCCAAATAACACTCTTAAGCACCAAAATTATTTACTTTGATCAGATCTTAAATTAGTGGCTTTTTCAATATTTAAGGAACACATATAGTAACCCACAAATAAAATTATAGTTGAATATCCAAATGCTCTTTATTATCAGCACATATTTTTAGTATTAAAACATACTAAAGACTATGATTTACAAAATATTAAAATGACAAACCCACTTTCTTAAAACTATAATTAGCCAGCCCTGAGAATTAGAAAGTATACCTACTGTATCTGGGAACTAGAAGAGGGTTTTCCTACTTCTTTACTATATATACTGACCCCTGAGCTTTGTTTTCTTCAAGCACATTACATTTTTCAAAGCAATTTCATATTTTTTTCCTTGATACATTCTATGAACCATATAGAGAAACTGCATAACACTGATCTCAAGATCAGGACACTGAAGCTTGGAAAAACTGGGTAGGTGCCTACACAGGGACACAGCCCACAGGCGGCAAGACTCTAGGCTTCCCACCCCTTTCCTTGATGTGTGGCTTCATTGCTGGGCCCATGGGCTCAGAGAAGGTAGGCTGCGACTTATCCTCATTCTCTCATTAAGACTTGGTAGGTTGCTAAGGATACACATGGTATGAGTATACTCTACTCAAATTCTCATACACTCCTTGTGAATCTGTATATAAAGTGTCACCCTCATTGTCATTATACATAAATCCAACTAGGATGGGTACATTCAGTGTCTATCTGGGGCAATTACTTGTCTCAAAACATCAAAACTAACTTTAAATGTCTAACTCACAAAAAGCACAGAAAAGAACAAAAACAATTCTAAAAGGCATTTTAAATTTAGAAGGCTTTAAATACAAAGTTTTCAACTCTTTACATCTAATCAAAGTATTTAATTATATTTTTAAAGGGGATAAAATATATTGATATGCCTATAAGAAACCGACATATTAAGTGGAAAGGGTCAAGAGGAAGCCAAGAATTCTTTAAAAGTTAAAGTAAAACAGAATACATACTGGATATTTAAAAATTTAAGCTAAAAAAAAAACTAATTTATAATGATGGAGAAAATACTTACAGAACTTCTGTTTCTGAATAATTTCTTGGGAGCATTTTGGAATTTGCAGACCTTCAAATAATTCATCCAAACAAATTTATCTTTTCTATAACCTAAAAAAAGTATGGATTATTCAAGATGCCCACAAATGTAACCATGTGCATACTAAATATATAATTCTTATTCAGTCTTCTTCCAGAAATTAAATTTCCTTTAGCAGAACACAAAATATTTAAATTAAAATTTCTAGGTTATTTCAATATTGTTGATTTTTGTTTGTCATTTCTACTACTTTCTTCTTAAATTTAAATTCTTTATTGTTTAAAGTATTATATATGTCTCCTTTTCCCCCCATTGATCTCTCCTCTGCCATGCCCTCACCCCCTTGTGGGGTAAGAGATCTATCAATGTTTTTTCATGTATAAACTTCAAAACTGCTGAGTGTGATTTCCTATCTAAAATTTTTAAAAATCCATTAAGATATAGAATTGGTACCCTGGTTGCTTGGTGGATGTCTCATATCCCCTTAGGACTTTCCAAAATGTTTAAAGGAAGGAGACAAAAGTTCCTGAGTTCATCATCACTCCAGAAGAAGCCAGGTCATGAAAGCCACCAGATGTCCTGGTGGTGCAATAATCCAGGTGCCAGACACTTGGTGTAAATTACAGAAATACCTTCACAATCCAAAGACCACCCAGCTTTCTGATCCATAGCTTTGTAGGTTTCCCCTAAAAAAATGCATCCTCCTCCCATCCTTGTGCCAGGATGCTGGCCCAAAGAAAACGGGTTCTAGATCAGTATTATATTTAGAATAAAAGTCAGACTCATCGCACAGCCTTCAAGGCCAGGCTGCATCTCCTTTTCTCCTGGGTCGAGGCCTTTGCTGCTCTGTTCTAGCCACATTCATCTCCTTGTCATTCCTCAAGCATACTGGCCCCAGGCATTTACTCTTGCTTCTATCTCCAACAAGTGCCCTTATCCAGGCAGCCACATTGTTTTCCCTCTTATCAGCCATTTATCTGTCAGACGCCACCTTCTCAGCCTTTTCTTCATCACACTAAGTCAGAGTATCCCTGTGATGCTCTCTGACCTCCAACCCCTTCACTGCCTGACACTAAATCTTTGTCTTTGTTTATATTATTCTTCCCCTCTAGAATGAAAACCTCATAAAGGCAAAGACTGTTTATGTTATGTAGTGCTATCTCTCCAGTGCCTGCACAGAGTAAGACCTCCATCAATACCTACCAAATGAATGAGTCTGCGGCCCGATACCAGCTTCCGCAAAATCCAGTAATCTTAAGGGATTTTGCCATTAGTCTGAGGGACAGATCCCAGAGGGGACCCTAAATTGGTTACTAAGAATAAAATGACTATATACTAACTCCAGAAGTTTCCAGGGTCATAAAGTCATCTCAAATCGAAGAAAGAGAAATTTGCATGCAACAAAATGAGCCCACTGGCATCTCAACTGGTCAAATCCTCACCTCCTTAGCACATAGCAAATAAAAATGGCTTCCGTCACATTTGCCAGTCTTCTCTTTTGGTATAAAACAACAACAAAATCAAGTTGTTGGCCCAAAGAAAACAGGTTCAATAAATATTTTTGGATCAGTTAAATATTTTGTCTTTCATATTTCCCTGTATCCTGTGATTTCTGTTGGAAACAATGTCAGTGAATCAAGTTTCTCACTGCACAATATCATTAACTGAGATTTCATTTTTTAGATATTTCATTTTAATCACAATTAAAGCATTAGTTTCTTCATTCCTCATAAGGTTTAATAAAATTTATGTAAAATAAAATGCTATCATAAAATTTTAATTCTGTTACCTAGTTGCTTTATCAGAATCTTTGACTCAAGCAGTTATTAATGCTTTTAAAAAAAATTCTAAGAATCATATCCTTAGAGAATTATACCTTTTTGATGACCAAACTTTCATTTTGGAAACCAAATCACACCAGGCTCTCATCATTCTTTCACAAAATGTTGTTAAAATAAAGCTGAAATAACCACTCACTCTCTTTCCATCCTTGCTTACCCTTAGGGATATGCAATTCATGTTTGGTCTTTTCACACCACCCTATTGGATGAATGTCAGGGGAACCAGCATTGGCCCAAAAATCATAGAAGCTTAAATAACCATCAAAATGAAGCCTTAGACGGTAACCACACACCTGCAAAATGGAATGTTTGCAATCATTGATTGTGTCATGTATTTGAAGTATACAAAACATTAGAAAAATATTCTTATATTCTTTCATTGCTATCAACATATGTGAACCAATCCTTCCATCTAAATGTGTTTGTATTATAGAACAAATTTATAGACAACATCTAAATAAGACAAAATGCTAACAAAATAGTCAAGTATTTAGAATTTTTTTCTGCAAAAGAATTCTCAATCTAGGAATATGAGCTCAATTTACATATCTATTCACCAATGAGTTTATTTATTAACTCAATATATGTCAAATATTCCTTTCAGAAACCCCATCACCTACCGTCTGGATTGGAGTCATATCCCAAGACAGAATAAGGTACATTACAAAGCAAAAGCCAAATGGATGTGACCTTATTTTAAACTCTAACATATAAATCCAGCATACTCAATAAAGGAAATAATAAAAAAGTCTGAGAAATACATTCTGTAGACAGGCTGTATAAGTTTAATAGTTAAAATTAATTAGTAAATTAAGTGAACAATGTTTTCTATGTTTGATGCTATTAAAAATATACAGCTCTTTTATTAACTTAGTAATATAAAATGTTTGGTAAATATGACATTTTATAAGCCATTTACTTTCATCAATGGCTCTTTATATAATTTTCACAAAATGCATATATTTATGGGAAATTCATAATTCATATGCATGAATATTTTTCATATGCATTTCTCATTAGTTTAGCTAAAACTTTAATAATTTTGTCTCCTTTAATAGATGAAAGCAACATAGTGGGATTCACTGATCATTATCAACCTCAGGTGAAAACTATTTATCAATTAAATCAAGAGTACCTGCTAAAGATGAAGAACTTACTGAAAAAACTAATCTTCAGAGGGAAAAATCATTAAGAAATATATTTCACCCATCACTGACTAAAATAAAACCATAATGTACTGGAGCCTGTTTAGAACAGAAAGTACCCAATTCATTATTCTCTAGAAAATTCTCTTCTGTCACTTCATTGTGCATTTAGCTCAAGACAATAACACCATCTCTTACCTCAGCTACAGAAAGCACACAAAATACAGATGGATGTCGGGGGTCAATGCCTTCTAATCTCATTCCAACCTGAAAACCATTTTCGTATTCTGGAAAGGATTGGTCCTGTAAGATTTCATGATATAACATTAGCCACTGAAATACATTCACAATTTGATATTAAAATACTTGGTATGGCTATATATACAATCAAGAACTTACTTTACTATCTGGAAGCTCAGTACTAGAGCTAAAGCTAGAAAGATGCTCTTACATACTTGACTTGAAGGACAGTTTAATCAGAGTTATGTGCTTTGCAATAGCTCATCTACAAAGCTTATGCCCTATGAATTCCCCATTTATTCCTTTTCCTCATTTTACATTAATTATTTAAATGAGCTATTCCTGTACTCTGGAAATAATCCTTTGTTGATTATAATATAACCTATTCCCAGTCTGTGACTTGGCTCTTCACTTTGTTTATGATGATTTTGTTGTGGAGAATTTTTTAAAATTTTAATGTAGTAAAATATATCAATTATTTCCTATACCATTTATACATTTATCCTATGAAATACCCAGCAACCCTGAACTGACACAGATATTCTCCTAGTGTTCTTTAAAATTTTTTTTCTTCATGTTTAAATCTACAATGCAACTAGAATTGACTTTTTCTAGGTGTAAAGTAGGGGTCTATATTTTCATATTGAAGACAACATTCTCCATAGCATTTCTTTATCTTTTATAACATTGAAATTTTTAAAGACCATAGTCTTTCCCCGTCTTCGTTTTATTAAAATAGAAAGTTTCTCATTTTGGATTTGTCTGATGTTTCCTTCTGATTAGATTCAGGTATACATTCTTTTGCCATTATACTACATGGGTGATGATGTTTGTGTCCTTCTTAGGATATCACATCTGCAGCCCCATGATGATCATGCGTCTCCTCATTGCTGATGTTAATTTTGATCACACAACTACTGTATTGTCCAGTTCCTTCACTATACAATCACATAAACATGCACACATATATGTAAATCTATGTACACATATGTATTTTTAGAAAAACAAATTCAGCCAAAATTGGTTTTGCTCAGTAGATAGAGCATCAGCCTGCAGACTGAAGGGTCCCAGGTTCGATTCCGGTCAATGCATGTACCTTGGTTGTAGGCACATCCCCAGAAGGGGGTGTGCAAGAGGCAGCTGATCGATGATTCTCTCTCATCAATGTTTCTAACTATCTCTCTCCCTTCCTCTCTGTAAAAAATCAATAAAATATATTTTATAAAAAAGAAAAAGAAAAACAAATTCATCTAATTCCAATATGTCCCAAAGGGCTTGCTCTGCCTTTTTCTATCCATATTTGTATTTCCCCTCTAACAAGGTCAACACACTTACTCCTATCCTAAATCCTATAGTATACTTATTATAGTTTCAGAATTGTTTTACCCACACTATTGCAATAAATAAGCCTACAAAAAGAGCTCACGATTTGTTTGCAATTTTCCCTCTCTACTCTTTTACAAATAACAAATGAAGTCTATTCTTTTTATTTCTTCCTTCAATAAAGTTATGATATTCATTTGAAATAAAATGGAATTCATTTGTTTCAATTCATAATGAATTATTTTTACATTTTAATATGTAGAATATTAACATGCTTCTGAAACTTAAAACTATAGAAAAAGGTACTCAAAAAGTATTTCTACTCCCATATCCTATTTACTCCATTCCACCTCTTGTGCATAACCAGTCTTGCTGATTTCCTGGGTATCCGCTAGTAAAAATAAGCAGCTATTTTTTCTTCATTTTCTCTTCTATCCTATAAAAGACAGCATACTATTCATGCTGTTTTCTTCCAAATGTCCCAAAACCACCCTATGTCAGGCCACAACTGTTGTTCACATTTTTTTTTTTTTTTTTTTTTTACAGCTGCATTGTACTCCACTGAGGGTGGGCACCAAGTTTATTCACCCCTTTTCTATACTTGGGCGTATGCATTTTCATAGGGAGATGAAATTGTTTTAAAATATTTATGAACTGGCTTGTAAAATGTCGTTAAAAACTTTCTTACATTCACAGATTATGTTAGAAGCGTCCAAGAAAAAAACTTAAAAGATGACAAAACCCAAAAATGAAATGGCAAGAATGAATGATTTCTCAGGAACATTTTATTTCTACAAAAATAAATGTCATGTGTGTGTTTAACTCTCCCAGCCTTCTCACATCTACTATGTTTTCCAGCAGATTGTAATTAACAAGTTTTGTGTGACTACCTCCTGTCACTGCTTTGAATTTCTCAGTTAACTTCAAGAGCACCACACAAATATGTATACACACACACAACACTGATAAGAAAGCAAAAGGGAAAGAGAAACTCCAAGGGGAGTATATTAGTAATGTTGAAGGAAAATTTAAGAAGCTGTAGAAATTGAGAGAACATTTTCATATTCTGACAAAACTGATGCAAAATGGAGCCAGAATTATATTAGCAGACTATACCTTCTCATTACATCTGAATGATAAATTCAAAACACTGGCAACAATTCATAGCAGGGAGTTAGAATGATCAACATTAGTCTTGTCAGCTTTTCCAAATGGTTTTTCAATTGAGCATTTGGAAATCCTAAATAATGTTGTAAGGAACACTATATGGATAGGGCAGAGCATTATTTTGGGGTTTCAAATAAAAAAGAAAACATTCATTTAGGCAACATTTAGTGAGAAATATCACTGCCTTCATCCATCTCTTTTGTGTTGAATGGTTTATTCATAGGCAATTTAATGTGTGTATTTTTTTTTTCCATTCTTACAGCTTATTATCCTACCTAATAAAGGAGTAATATGAAAATTAATCTTTGCTCTGCTACACTCACCAGCCAGGCCCACCAGCCAATCAGAGTGAGTATGCAAATATACCCAACCAAGATGGCTACAGCCACAGATAGCAGGAGGGAGGCTTAGGTTTTCCAGGCAATGGAGGAAGCCAAACTTTCTGCCTGCCCTTGCTGGCATAGGCCTCCACTCCAGGCTACAAAGTATCAATTATAGAAGATACCTAAATTCCAACAGATATGGCTGCTGGCCAAGGAGCCAGCAGGAAGCTTGGCTCTGCTCCAGGTTACAAAGTTTCAATTGTAGAAGATAAATAAATTCCAGATACCAGGGCCTCCACTTGGTTCACCAAGGGGTGTGGCTGGCCTGCAGACCACCACAGGCCCCTCTTCAAGGCCACCCCATGCCCCAGGAGAACCCCCACCATGACCTGGGAAACCCTTCAGGGCAAGCCATCTGGCCCCCACTCCTGCACCTGGCATCTATCCTATCTAATAAAAGAGTAATATGCATATTGACCATCACTCCAACACACAATATGGCTGCCCCCATGTGTTCAAAGATCCTGCCCCCATGTGGACAAAAAATGGCCACTACAAGATGGCCAGCAGGGGAGGACAGTAGAGATGGACCAGGCCTGCAAGGGAGGGCAGTTGGAGGCGATCAACCCTGCAGGGGAGGGCAGTTAAGGGTGACCAGGCCTGCAGAGGAGGGAAGTTGGGGGCAAACAGGCTGGCAGGGGAGTAGTTAGACATCAATCAGGCTGGCATAGGAGTGGTTAGGGGGTGATCAGGCTGGCAGGCAGAAGTGGTTAGGGGCAATCAGGAAGGCAGGCAGGCAAGCAGTTGGGAGCAAGCAGTCCTAGGTTGTGAGAGGGATGTCCAACTGCCCGTTTAGGCCAGGATCAGGTCTAAATGGGCAGTCAGACATTCCTTGTGGGGTCCCAGATTGAAAAGGGTGCAAGGTTGGGCTGAGGGGCACCCCCCCACACCTCCATGCACAAATTTCATGCACCAGGCCTCCAGTAGTTGATATAATTTTCTCCATAAGCAGAAATGAAGAATAAGGAATTAGAAATAATGGTTACAGAGCCTGAGCTATCCTTTATGAAGATGCCTTTTATCCACCAAGCATTTATTAAGCACATAAATCTGGGCCAGATCCTGTTCTAAGCACTTAATAAGTATCAACTTACTAAATCATCATAAAAACTCTGTGAAATAGGTGTTATGTACATTATACAGACGATGAAACTGGGGCACAAGAGGTTATATAATGTGCCTGAAACCACAATGTGTCTGGCTTTAGCATATAGCTTCTTAGTCACTGTGGTAGATCGTTATGAAAGGTTTAAGGGCAGTACTCTCCCAAGCACTTACTAAAGACTTCATAAATTTTAAGCTTTTGTCCTATAACTAGAGACCTGGTGCACAAAATTCATGCATGGGGACAGGGGATGTCCCTCACACAGCCTGCACCCTCTCCAATCTGGGACATCCCTCTCACAATCCAGGACTGCTGGCTCCCAACTGCTCGCCTGCCTGCCTTCCTAATTGCCCCTAACCACTTCTGCCTGCCAGCATGATAACCCCCTAACCACTCCCATGCCAGCCTGATTTATGTCTAATTGCTCCCCTTCCAGTCTGTTTGTCTCCAACTTCCCTCCTCTGCCGGCCTGGTCACCCTTAAATGCCCTCCCCTGCAGGGTTGATTGCCTCCAACTGCCCTCCCCTGCAGGCCTGGTCCCTCTGAACTGCCATTCCTTGCAGGCTTGGTGCCTCCCAACTGTCCTCCCCTGATGGCCATCTTGTAGTGGCCATTTTGTGTCCACATGGGGCAGCCATATTGTGTGTTGGAGTGATGGTCAATCTGCATATTGCTCTTTTATTAGATAGGATAGAGACCTGGTGCATGGGTGGGGGCCAGCTGGTTTGCTTTGAAGGGTGTCCTGGACCAGGGTGGGGATTCTCTTGGGGAGTGGGGAGGCCTTAAGAGGGGCCTGTGGTGGTCTGCAGGCCAGCCACACCCCTTGGTGAACCAAGTGGAGGCCCTGGTATCTGGAATTTATTTATCTTCTACAATTGAAACTTTATAGCCTGAAGAGGAGGCCTTGGCTGGCCAGGGTGTGAGGAAAGCTTTGCTTTTTCCCTTACCAGGGGCAATCCTAGCCTCTTGCTCTTTCCAGCTTCGTGGCTGCCACCGTTTCTATTTGGATTTGTTTACCTTCTATAATTAAAACTTTGTATCCTTGAGTGAAGGCCTAGGCCAGCAAGGGCAGGCAGAAAGGTTGGCTTCCTCCATTGCCTGGAAAGCCCAAGCCTCCCTCCTGCTATCTGTGGCTGTAGCCATCTTGGTTGGGTCTATTTGCATACTCACTCTGATTGGCTGATGGGTGTGGCTGGTGGGTATAGCGGAGTGATGGTTAATTTGCATATTATCATTTTATTAAGTAGGATTAAAATTTAGAGTGTGTAAGAAAAATAAGCCGGTCAGAGAAAGATAATTATCACATGATATCACTCATATGTGGCATCTAATGAACAAACTGATGAATAAAAATAGATCCAGAGATACAGAAGCATGGAATAGACTCACAAAGTTCAGAGGGAAAGGGTGGGAGTTATGGAGACAGATTAACTGGGGAATTTATATGCATACATGCATAGCCATGGACACAGAAATAGTGTGATGAAGGGAGGGACAGGTGCTGAATAGAGAGGGTCAATGGGGGGGGAAAGGGGGCATCTATGATACTTGAACAATAAAGATAAAATTTTAAAACAACTTTAGTTGTTTTATATAAAAAACAACTCATATATAAAACAACTCTATATAAAAGCCTAAGCAACCATTAGGACCTGTTTCTATAATGTGCACTGACCACCAGGGGGTAGATGCTCAACACAGGAGCTGCCCTTGGTGGTCAGTGCACTTCCACAGCAGGCACGCTGCTCAGCCAGGAGCCAGGCTCACAGCTGGCCAGCACAGCTGCAGCAGCATAAGGGTCTCCTGCCTCCGTAGCAGCACTACAGAGCAATGGTGGCGGCAGGAACAGTGGGGCCATAATGAGCAGCAGTGGCACAGCTCTTGGCCTTGGCATGAGCTCCTCCCTGGCTGCCTGCTGCTTCACGCACTGCTACATCTCCCAAGGAGGTCCAAATTGCAAGTGGGTGTAGACTATGCTGAGGAACCCCACCAGTGCATGAATCCCTGCACCAGGCCTCTAGTCTACTAATAATTGAGAGCTTCTCATGTGCTATGTACAGCATCTAATTCAGCTTACTAAGCCTTAAAATCCCTGTATTTGAACTACTAAAATCTCCATTTCACATCTGAAGAAACAGGTTCAGAGGAGATCACAAATGTTCCCATTACAAACTAGTCAATAAAACCTAGAATTTGAATTCAAACCCTGCTTAACTTTAAATGTACATTACATTCCAGAATGCTGCAATAGCCTTCATAAGTAATAATAAGAACCTCAATCAATGTAGAAGAAGAGCTAGAATGGAGGGAAGAAATTCAATAGCTTTTTAGGAAGTAAAATGGGCAGTAGCTAAAAACTGTCTGGATGCAGAAGATGAAGAAGGCAGGGAGTTTAAACTGACACCTACTTTCAGGCTTGGGAAAAATTTCCAAATTTCCCATAATGTGATCATTTTACTTTTATCATGTTATCAATATATACTAATACTTTCAAGGACTTTATGGACAGCTCATTAACAACTACATTTCTATACCTACTTTTCAGTTCTATCTTTCTGATGCATTACTACAGCTTCAGTGTTTTCCCAGTTATCTTGCAATGAATCTTTCATCATAAATGTCTATTCACTGCAAAATATTGGCAAACTATGAGAGGTTATGAAACTCCTTCCTTGCTTTTCCATAAGATGATTTATGATTTTCACCTGAACTAACAGTGGGATATATCAAGAATATTGGAACCCCTTCTAGCTTTCTCTTATTGTAATCAAAGAGAAAAAGGAGGACTTGAAGAAAAAGAAAAAAAAGAAAAAAAATATATATATATATACACATACACACACACATACTCACACACAGCACACATTACTCACATGTATATACTTTTTAAAGTTTCCTGTTTAAACTATACCTTAATGTATCTGTTTTTAAGGATGAAGCAGAGTTGTGATCCATGATTTCTTCAGGGATTGCAGAAACCTTATTAATTTCATATAAAATTTGCATGTAAATGGATATAAACACTTCTCTAAGGAGATTAGTGATACCTTTCTTTAGATGTTCAAAGGGGGATAAGACCTAGAAAAAGATTAAGAGCCACGTGGCCATTCCTTCAGGGAATCTGTCACCAATCAACCTATAAACCTACTGATTACATAACATATGTAGGAGAGATTTCAATAAGCAGGATGCAGCAGTTCCCAGCAGCTGTTCACCATGGACACACAAGCCAGGCAGCAAGGCATGTCCAAATTTTCCTTTTGCCAATTGACACCTATTTTTGCCATTTGTTAAGCTAATGGGAGAAGTCAGCACCTAAATAATTAAATATAAAACCCTGCAAAGCTTTAGTTAACATAACAGTGAAGGAAGACTGATTCTGTGTTTTTAAATGCTCATTTTAGGGAGTACTTTCTTGTTATTTTGAACAATTTTAATAAAGTAATTCTGAATCACAAACTGCATCTAAGATTATACCAAGGAGCATTCTACAAGTAGAAAACAAAGAATTCATGGCACAACAAGAGTATACATTAGCAAGTTAGTAAATGTAATCCCCCTGTTATTTCAAAATCTATTCTACTACAACCACAGGTTCAAAATTCTCATTTCCCCAGAACTTACTGACCTATTGATAGTCAGAATTTGGTGATAGATAGAAAAAAGAAAAAAAAATGTATATAGTGTGTATGTGTTTGTGTGTGTATGTGTATGTATTCACTGAGTGGCCAGATTATTATGATCTCTGGACTCATAATAATCTGTCCACTCAGTGTATCTACTATATAATAAAAGGCTAATATGCAAATTGTCCCCTTGACCAAGAGTTCAACCAACAGGAGGCTGGCCAACTGTCCATGTCTCCTCCACCTGCCCAGGCTGGCCAGACCACACCCACGCACAAATTCATGCACCAGGCCTCCAATATATATATATATATATATATATATATATATATATATATATATATATATACACACACACACACACACACACACACACACACACACACACTGACTGAATTATATATACCTAACCACTGACTGAATTATAGTCTCAGAAACAAAAGTAACACATACTAAATTGGATGAAATACTGTTGGATCCAGGAAGCTTTACCAACAAAAATCTCATGAACAAAGAGAAATAGACCACACAGTATAAAATAAAAAACTGCAAAGAAATAACTTTTTAAAAATAACTTAAAATGTTGTATGATAAATTACTGGCCATCACTGAGCAGATTTCACAAACCCTCTGAGTCTAGCATCTAAAACACTGAACCCACATATTTTTTTCCCAAAGGACTAAACCCTCTCAGGAAAAAAAGACAAGGGTAATTCTAATATGTTTCCTTTAACTAAAGAAGAAAGGATGTGGAAACAGTCTCTCCCTGATTCTAAATTTCACTATTTTGTTCTTTTAATTTCTCTTCCCTGAACAGCTCTGAGCTGGCATTCAGCTTTCAGCTGGCACTGCAGATAAGCAGCCTTTGCAGGGGCTGCAAGCCCTCCCGAGAAGAAAAGAGCCACCCTGATCCACTGTCCGGCTCCACTACTGCAACCTGCTAAGCCATTTCACAGCCCCTGGTACTTTGAGACACACCATTTCAGAGAAGTGGGGAGGTATCCCAGCTATAAGATCAGGATGTATATTCAGTTTTACCCTTGAACCTACAGCTTTAGAGAATATAAGAAGTAAACATGAATGAATGGGAATCCACTCTGTTCTTCAGGATCCCAGCAATTAATTAGCTGAATGAATGCACATTGTAAGGCCACATTCTAGTTTTCAAACACACTTCTTTCTCTGCCCTCAATATAACTTGTAATTTAACCCCAAGCCAAACATCTAAATATAATACACAGAGTATTTTTTAAATACATATAATACACACAGGAAGAACTTTAAACATGCATGAAGTTATCTTAAAAGCGGAGGCAAGAAAATACATCGAGAGGACAAAAGCCAACAGATAAATAAAGGAAGCAAATACTGAAGCAAGTAAAAAGTGAATACAGACTGAAGCTATATTTGATTCTCAGCATATTAGAATTTATAATACAATGAGGAATATCATTTATGCAATCACTAAGAAAGCCATGCATGATGATCACGTGGCTCATGATTAATATTTACGGATCTATATTAAAACTAATATAACATTCTCAGCCATTATTAAATAATTTGGAAGCATGTTCAAAACATAAATTACTTGGCATCTGACTGAATTATTTTGGTAGGAAAGGTTCTAGATGTCTTCCATAGTTTTACAGGGGTTATAACAAACACGAATTTTCATAGCAGCATCTTTCATACCTGCAGAGATGAGTACAGATCCAGACCTTATAAAAAAACAAAACGGGGGGGTCCAAATTCTATTTAATGTACTGGCATATTTAAAAAATATTAGATTTTTTAAAATAAAATTCAGGTCTGGATGCCGAGATTACATTTAGAAAGAGAGAGTAAGCCATTGCTTTCTTTTTTGTTTTAAGTAAGGAAGATTAAGAGAACAGGAATGTGTTCAAATAAGGTTCTCTTCCATCTGTCCATTAAAAAGGTAAAACCAGGAAGGTGTAGTTGTTCCCCAAGTATTCCTAGCCCCATCCAAAAATAATGCTCCCCTGTCATCCTGCAGATGGCTGGAATTTCCTTATCAGGACACATCATTATGACAATAGTGTGCAGACAAGGTTAAAGATTAAGCCAACCTGAAAAACCTGTAGAAACTCTTGCTACAATTTATATGAAAAAAAAAGTCAGAGTTCATTTATAAATTAAGGCCACAGTGGTAAGGACAGAGAGTAGAAATTGAAGAATTAAGAGGTAAAAGGAGCAGACTAGATGGTCAAACATAGAGCAAAGAGAGAAAAGACTCAAGCTGGCCACAGGGGACTAGTAAAGACCATTCCCAGGGACAAGGAGCCCAGAACAAGGCAGCTGCGAAGAGTCTGGTTTGGATGCTCTGAGTGGTAAGAGCTATGTGGCATCCAGGTGAGAAGGAGGATCAAGAGAAAGATCAGGAGGTTAGGACATTGTGTCTGGGTAGAATGGAAGTTAAGGAGGTAGAGGAGACAGCCAGGAAGCCATGCAGAAAAGGGCCCTACGATTAAATCATAGCCAATGAAAAGGACGTTCGGAAGAGCATGGCAAGGAGTGGCTAGGTAGAAGCTTATTTTGCTTACAGTGGACAGAGTTCTGGAATGGAGTGAGATTAATATGCAGCTTTAATAGGCTTTGAAATCATGGAGTCACTTCAATGGGCACAGATTCAGGCAATGGTGGGAGTACAGGCCAGGTTGTAGCAGTTGAGATAGGAAAAGGTTAGAAAAATAAAGGAAAGAGGAAAATAAAATGCAGCCTAAAATTTCAAGAAGCTGATTGGACTAAGGAAATGAGTTAAAGAGAAAAATGCAAAATAAAGGGGCAGTATTTTTTTCTTAAAGATGGAATAGACTGAAGCATGTTTGTGTTCTAAAGGGAAAGGCTCAGAAGAGAAGCAGGGTTAACTTACAAACAGGACATGAGGTTACTGATGACTGGGATCTCTAGACAAGGAGAAACGGGAACAGTCCAGAGCTCAGGTACAGAGATTCTTGGGTGAACAAGGCAAGTAATATCAACTAATTAAAAGGAAGACTAACATTTACTGAGTGTTTATCTTGTGCATGTTGCATCCTATGTCCTTTACATGTACAACTTATTTAATCCTTCAACAACCCAAAAAAAGAGGGTATGGCACTTTCCCTAGTTTATAGATGAGGAAACTGAGCACGGAGAAACTGACTGGCTTGTCCCAGGACTGGGTGCTGGTAGGTAAGGGCATTGGTCTTCAAATCCAGGAGTCTAGCTCTGCAGCACACACTCTGAAACACTAAGGCTATGATTAGCTTTGTTTTGCCACTTTCCAGCAACTACAAATCTGATAAGTTGGTGTACTCTCTAGGCAAACAATTTAATTCTAATTAATTCACTTAAGTATTAATTCCTTATAAAAACATAAGACCTTCAGTAGTTCACCTGGGAAAACAGTTCAACGGGTGCTGCTACAGCCTTCTGTTCTTTCAAGTACTGTCCCCAAGACCACGTGTCCTGTACAGCCGCTGAAGGGACTGGGAAAAAAACAAAACCAAAAAACAATGACTTTTCTTGAAACAATTAGTGACAGAAAATAATAAAATTTGAAGATAAACCCAAGAAGCAGGCAAATTAATTAAATTGGTCATGACAAGACCCAGCAACCAAAAAGAGCCTTCTCTCTCATTTTCTGAGCACTGAGTAAAGTCATCTGGCTATTCCATTTTAAGCTTTTCCTGTCTGAGAACAGGCTTATGGATACACCCCACCCCATGGAGACAGCCGTGAACACTTTAAACAGGAACCTCTCACTCTTCACGAAAAGGGAACAGGTGCAGGTTCTCTACAAGACAATTTGGTTAATTTTAAGGTGAATAACTTGAGAACTTTTTTTTTCATCTCCTTTAACTTTACCTCTTTTTTAGTGTGAATGCCTATTAGTGGGAGCTGTCAGAAAGCAATGTGGAATATATGTCAAAAGCCTTACAAATTATTCATAACTTGGAACCAGTGATTCTTCTAGGTATTTGTTTTAATACAATTACAGTGGATGTGTCTAAGGGACAAACACAAAAGTTTAATCCTAGAGCTCTCTGTAATAATGGGAAACAAACTAAAGGCCCACTAAAAGGGGGTTATTAAATACATGCATAGACATGTTATTTTAGTAATTGGCTGTAAAGTTACATTACAGCACACTGTTAGTGGCAGAGGAAGTCTATGTAAGTGGGGGTGGGGAGCAATTTTAGAAAACAAAATGATTATTTTGTGTAAAATATGTAGTGGAAATAGAAAGAGTATAATTATATAAATCTAAATCTTCAATGAAGTTGTCTTTAGGTACCAGGATTATAAAAAATGTCTTTCTACTTTTATCTTCCTGCTTTCCAAATTTTCTAGATGAATCCTTTGTAATTCAATAACATACATTTAAATAATAAAAATTGGACAAAAAGGACTAATAATTGTTTTAAGTTTATAATCTATGCTCCAGTAATTCCTCCTCTAGGATTATTACATGCTAAGAAAATAGTCATGATAAAACATAATAGTTAAACATACATAAAATTATCATAGCAAAAATGCAAAATAAAAGTAATATGGGAGAAAGGTTAAATAAATTATGGTATGGTACATATATGTATGATTATGAAGTTACAAACATCCATATTTTCAAATAAAATATTTTGAGAAAGTTTTGTGATGAATAAAATCAAAGTAAGGACACAAAATGTACATATAATATGATCTTAAATTTTAAAATAAAAATTACATATATTAAAACACTCACTTATCCAACATATTTATAAAGAACCTTCTTTGTGCAAGATACTATGCATATAGGTGTGTCCACACATTCAAGCACATGCATAGGAAAGCAATTGGAACAGCAAAATAATGACAATGGCTATACATTGGTAGTGAGATTAATCTAAATATTATTTTCTTATTTTTACCTTTACAGTTTTAAAATTCTATACAAGTATTAATTAGATTTCCCTCCACACTGTGTACTCACACGCATACACATACACGCATCCTCGGAGAAGACTGATAAACATTTCTAACATTTATCTTTCTGCAAAATGCTTTCTGCAAAATGCTCAGATGGTAAATGGTCAGAATTTCATGAGCACTGGTGGTGACATGTGTTAAGATACACCTCTAAGTCAAACATCTGAAACCTCTCAAGATAATAAAGCAACCTAAGGAAATAACAAATACAAAAATATACCGAGTTGTGCATAAAAAATTCATGTAGCATTTTAGTCATTCAAAAATATTTTCTGAGCTCCTCTTAATGTGCCAAGAAGTGCACTGCCTGCCTGCTTGATTAAAAATATAACCCAGTCCCTGGTATAATGGATGAAAAATAAGTAAATAAATTTTCCATTGGCATCCATTCATATCACTGACAAAAAAAGAAAATATTTTGTGCTCAGGTAATAAAGAAAAAAATAACTTCAATGTATACATTTAAAATAGATACAACAGAGCATGTACATTAACATAACATTTACTCTATATCAATCAACACACTAACTTGTTATTATTGCTAAGCAATTGCACTTATAAAGCATGAGAATTTTAAAAGCATTTTAATTTTCAAGTAGGCTGACAGAATTGTCATCAACGATTTTTCTGGTTTTGTTTGAAAACAGTGAAATATCATCATGTGATTTCTATCAGAGCTCAGTCTGTTGGCCATTACACCACTTAAGGATTTGCTGCTACTTCTACCACAACATGAGATATTTTATTTTCCTAAACAGAGAAAGTAATTTGACAAACTCTGAAGATGATCTGGTAAGATTATTCAACATTCCTATTTTCACAAAAACATTTTACTACATTACAATTATATGCTTTCCAAAAACATTACAGCAGTGATGGCTCTAAAGCAAATATAGATATCTCATTTTATACCACAGCTGTGTTCTTTAAAAGATTGTATGTAATTTCTCAATTTAATCATATTTTCAATTGTCATATATTATCATTTCACCAGAAGTAAATCATATCTAAGACTTCTTTTATGATCACGTAAGTATGCAATAAACTTTTTTAAATTTATTAAGAAGAGAAAACCTAATATGAAACAATAACAACTTTCCATGATTTAAATATTTTTGTAAAGCAAGAGAACTACTCAGCAATATAGTGCCTGCAAACACCAAGGCGCCTGCACCTGGAGCCTGTAGAAAACCCTTTGCTTGTCACTGACTCTAAGTGTCTGTCATCCCTTTTGTCTCCTATTTCATTCTTTTTTCACAGGGATTACATTAGCTGAAACTAGCATTGGCTGATTGCCCCTATCAATTCTGCCTGCCTGCCTGATTGCCCCTATCCACTTGCCTGCCTGCCTGATCACTCCCAACTGCTCACCTGCCTGTCTGATGGCCCCTAACTGCTCGCCTGCCTGCCTCGTTGTCCCTAACTACCTCTGCCTCAGCCCCTGCCACCGTGACTTCATCCAGAAGGACATCCAGAATGACATTATGCTTTTATCAATATAGACTGGATATATGTACTGTTCTGTAAATTCTAAGTTTCTATGGCCATTGTAAAATGTTACAATTATCACTCTTCTGCTAAACATATGTAATATTTTCAATAATAAATATTTGTAAAAAAACCAAACTGAACCCTGGCCTTTTAATATTCAGTTATTACTTACATAGATAGCAAAAGACAAAAGCAGTTAAAGAGCCAGCTCCCTGTGTCCCTTGCACAAGGTGACACTGAAACAAAAGGGACCAGCTACTGCAACGTGGATGTGAGCTCAGCTACCCTGTTCCTGAGGAGCCAATTTCAAGCTATAGCAATGTTGTTTTATAGCCTACAGTTGCCCTCCAAGGTGATGTAGAGAGAGGGTGAAGTTTAATACCTCAATCTCATTGCCAGGAAGCATTGAGAAACTGTCTCAGCATAAACTCCTGGGGGAGGCTGGTAGGCAAATGAAAAATGACCTGTAGCAGCTAGCTCCTCGGGAGCCTCCAAGTCGTCATGTTCCAGGAGGATCACAGGGCATTGTGTTAGGCCTTGTCTACCTGGCCTAATTAGATATGTGCAATGTTACAGGAACTGTGCTAGAGCTATTCCCCCTCATAAATAAATAAATAAATAAATAAATAAATAAATAAATAAATGATGGATTTGGCTTTTACGAAATAAAGAGGGGTGCAACACCTTCCCCATGTGGAAATAGGCAGGGCCATGCCTTTTTTCTCTGAGAAGTGTGAGGTAGTGTGTGTGTGTGTGTGTGTGTGTGTGTGTTTCCTTTCTTCTAAAAGCAAGAAAGAATTCCTCCACTGATCTGCAAACCTGATCTGCAGGCCTGAGGTGCAGACCTGAGGTGTTTGGTTTACTTAGCCTTAGCCAAATTTGCAGATCAGCAAATACTGTACCTTCTTTCACAAAACGTAGCAATTTGTGCCTGGTGAAATGACAAGCTGACACATTTGTATTTTACCACTCACTGAATTTTACTTTGTTCCTCTACACACACCTTGAGATTTGTTAGCCTAGTCATCAGACTAGCAAGAGCAAAGGCTAGAAACTGAAAGCAAAGAACACAGAAGAAAATGTGCTGAGGACAGCCAAAGTAAAATGTCAAGAAAGCAGGATGGTAGAAGCCAAGTTCATTGACCAAAGCAACATTATGAGATGATAAGGACTTGCTTCTAAGTGTTTAGCTTCTTGTTATGTTGCTACTACTATCAGGAGTTCCTGGCACCATGGACAGGTCACATTTCTGCAGCATGCCTTAAAGTAAAAAAAACATGGCCATGAACCAATGTTCTCCACTGATGACAATTATTTTTCTTGTCTACATTCCCAGGTATAGGCCTACAGAAACTATGAACAAAGGGAGTTGCCTGGCCAGTGTGGCTAAGTTGGTTGAATGTCATCCCATGAACCAGAAGATTATAATTTGATTCCCATTCAGCGTGCATGCCCTGTAAGGGGCATGCAGGAGGCAGCAAATGGATGTTTCTCTCCCATCAATGCTTCTATATCACTCTCCTTTCCCTTCCCCTCTCTAAAATAAATGAAATAAAATAAAATAAAACCAGACTGTGGGGGGTACAGGAAGAGACTGGACTAAAATTGTACACCTATGGATGAGGACAATGGGTGGGGGGAGGTAAGGGCAGAGGGTGGAGTGGGAACAAGGTGAAAGGGAGCTATGGGGGGGGGAAGGAGAAACAATTGTAAAAATCTGAGCAATAAAGATTTATTAAATTAAAAAAAAACAGAGGGAGTAAATGAAAAGAACTGCAGCAGACCAGCCAGAGCTGCCACCAGATCATTCAGAGTGGGATCAACTACAGAAGTAATAATGGACCACGCTATGCAATGTGAAAAGAGATTTGGCAATAAAGGAGAAAAGTCCTTTGCTGAGAAAAACAAATCCACCACTGTGGCAAAACAAAGTAGCTAAGCAAAACACCAATCAATAAAAGGCAAGTTCCATGCTGGGATGGGTTGAAAGCTGTGCAGTGACTGATTTTCTGAAAGGTGTGTGCATATCACATTACTTTATGAATGTATAGCTGCACTTCCCTGAGCCAAACCATGCATTTATAGACAGAACACTGGGATACACAGATATTTAGCTCTTGAAAGTATTCCTTTTACAGAGCACTCACAGTATCTAATGGGACTGGGTAGCATCATCCCCTTATAAAAGGAGTTCGCACTTTCAGTATGACCCATCCCAGAACAGATACCCCTTAATCCTGAAGGAATTTTTTAGATTATGTAAACCAAGCTGTAACCTACTTTATCATGTCAGATCTGGCGTTATGAATAATGAGTTTACTTAAATTAAATTTAAAAACCTTTACTTTGTATTTCAATTTGTGATATAAATACTCTTCCATTTGTGTGCACTAGCACTTTTGTTTTCAATCCTTCTTATAAAAATCTAAAACATAAAAGCATAGCATGCTGTTAAATATGTAAAGAAATCTAGTTGTCATCCAATTCTATGATTTTTTTTCAAACCTTAAATTTTTCTGTGCATGACCTCATTTTTACTTACAAAGGTATCCTATGAGGAGCCCTGATATTAAGGGCCCCAATGTGGCCACTTCCCACTCTGCCCACTCACTGTCCCATTTGTCCCCATTAGCGAGCACAGATTTAAAAATTGCTGTGACAAATGCCTCCCTTTGGCAAAAAGAACATCCAGTTCTAGGAAACTGAACAATATTTATTAGAAACTTTCTGAACTAAAATTAAAAATGGCAGAGGGTGAAAAATGAATAAATTATCATTCTTAAGGAGAGAACCATGTAATGTTAAGACTCATGCCTCAGAGCAATACCTTTCCAATCCCATTAGCTGCAAAAACAACCATTCACACCAATATTTCAACTTCATTTCAAAAGTTACACTGCACATGGCTCCTTCAGGTAACATCTTAGAATGTGTGAGAAAATCAATTGCAGGTATCAACAAACGAATTTTTACAACATTCTGATATATATAATGCCTTCTATTGTGATTCCAAATAGATGATACAATTCTCCTAATCTTAGCAACTTATCACTGCTGGGTATTAACCCCCTGCAGCAGCAGCTCCCTAAATAGAACCCACTTTCCATGCTCTCACATTTTAATAACTCTGCCACATCACTGTAACAAGGACTTTTTCAAAAACATTTTTCATTTGCACATTCAGGCTGCTTCTCATTTCAGTACAACTGAACTTAAAAATCATGCGTTATCTCCCTAGTCAAACCAGGTACTGAGAATTGGGATATAAACAGAGAATTTCACCCTTGTCCTCATCTGGCATTTAGGGGATAGACACAGAGTGCAGACCAAGTCACCCCGAACCTAACATATGGCAGGATTCAATGTTTAGATAAATAAACAAGCAGGCAAGAGTTCTAATATGCACCAATTAATAAACCCAAATGATGTGTCTGAGAACAAATGAAGAAAGATTAATTCTTAACAGAGAAAACTCCCTGACACTGTGGCCTCAGAGAAAGGGTTTAGTGGACAGAAAAGATTAGAAGTCAGACTGCAGGAGGCCAAATTATAAAAAAAGAAGAATCGAGAAAGCAGCACATGTGGCCTTCACCTTGAGACATTATTTATGTCAGAATGTTTACAAATGAAGGGGAAGAGACAAGTAACATGAAAGCCTGAGGAGGAAAGAGTGTCAAAGGAAAATAATTTTCTTTTCCTTTTTAACTTTTAAAGGAATATAGGAAGAAGAGAGTGTTTTTGGTTCAACAGCTAAGGGAAATAAACCTACAAAGAGGAATGAGGGTCTTAGAGAATGGGGAAGAGAAGCAGAACAGAGAGAATGTTTTAAGAACATAGGTAGAGGAAGGACTCTGGATGAACAAGATTAAAAATGGGACTTTTGGGGGGCTAGGGAAGAAGACAGAAACATTACACTGAGTAGCCTTCATCTCCTTGATGATGTGGGAGGGTATCTGCAGGGTCAGGGTTATAATGGTTATGTCAGGAGCCCTAAGAAAGGGAGAGTTATGGAAATTCAACAAGGACTGAAAAAAGAAATACAAAGCAGTCCTGAGAGCCCCACGGAGTTAAGCTGGAAATACTGCAAAGGGGCGACTGGCACTGAGGGACTCTCTCCCTCAGCTCTTGGCAGTCTGTGAGTAGAAACAGATGGTGAAGTTTGTGGGCAGCTGGGAACTGATGAGGAGATGGCCAAGTGGATGAGAGACTCCAAGCCAGGAGAACAGAAGATAAAATGTTTAAGGGGCCCCAACTGGCCTTGGAGGCATATGAAGTCTGAAAACAACTGACAGGGAACAAAAAAAAACAACGGAAAATCTAAAATACAGAATCTTATACATTTAAAAGCTTACACAGATTTGAAGTGAAAAGAAGTGAAAACAACTGAGGGTGATGCAGGTGTGATCAAGAAGAGGATTTCAGGGTTTGGTGAATCAACAGTTTATTCAGCATACATCTATGTTTGGCACTATACTCAGATGTTGAACAAGTTGACAGAACAACACAAAAAGTAACATTGGAAATCTAAGTTTAGCAGAGAAGAGATGTGTGTGTAAGCAAGCTATTCTAATATGGTGGTTTCCAAGTGTGCTCATCTTCTAGGAACTTGTTAAAAATACAAATTTTAGAGGCCATTCCCAGGCTTAATGACAAAAACTCCTAGCATGGGACTAGCAATTTTGTTTCACAAGCCCGCCAGGTGACTCTAAAGCAGCTAATGGTTGGAAAACTCATAGACAGACAACAGTATGATAATTACCAGAGGGAAAGAGGGTGGAGGGAGACATGATAATGTAAAGAGGGGATAAATGGTAATGGAAGCAGCCTTGACTTGGGATGGTGAACACAATATAATATAGATGATGTGTTATAGAATTGTACACCAGAAACCTATATATTGATAGTAATTTTATTAAGCAATATAACCCCAATAAATTCATTTTTAAAAGACTCCTGTTGCAGATGGCCCTAAAAACAGGGGCAGGATGAGAGCTGACCACAATTTGTTCTTGAATTTCTAAGAGTTTCCATCCTCCTCCCAAAATATATTTTGATAGTATAGCCCTTTACTTGAGAAAGCTTAAGTGATCTCTTTTCCTTTCAAAAGAAGGACTATAATAAAACCCCATGTTAAGAATTTTAGTCTTGAGCCTCTATGTGATGTGAAGCAACTGGATGTTTTCGAGCAAACAAGTGCCCTAATGAGCTTTGGACCAGATTATCTTCTATCCTTCCCATTGTTGGCTTTGTGGTTTACATTTATTTTAAAGGCTGTTAGAGGCTGTTTTAGAAGTGACAGACTAAAGAGGGAAGACTAGTAATAGAGATATAAGAAAGGCAGCTGTCTCAACAATTAGCCATGAGTTGATTTGAGACAGCCGCTATGAGGATTGAGAGGGGCCAAAAGAATTCAGAGAGAGATTTGGATAAGATGTGACAAAATTGGACAATGAGATAGGAAAACGAGGACTTTTATAACTTAGAAGACTGACTTTGTAACTGTGCATGCCATTAAGAAAGACAAAGAAAACCAATGGGATCCAGGGACTCAACAAACTCACGATCTTCTGCTAGTGACACAGACTCTGTGTTAGGTACTAATGATTTACAGAAGCATAAGAGATAGTTTTGCCATTAAGGAGTTTGCAGCTTATTGGAGAATCAGACAACTATTATAAAACAAGGAAAATCCAACCTCACAGACATGAGCTAAGGGCTATGAGAACAAAGTGGACAGAACAATCAAGATTGTCTTGAAGATACTATTCATTCAGTTTTCACTTTTTTTCAACAAATATTAATTGAATATTTACTATGTGCTAGAGGATTATAATACAGCATGAAACAAACAAAAATCCCTAACTTTATTCAACATAATTCCTAGTGTGCAAAAACAGACAATAAACAACATAAATAAGTAAAATACATAGCATGTCATATGGAATTACAAAGAAAATAAAGCAGAGAAATAGGTTAGGAAATATGAGCAGCAGAGGATCTGTAATTTTTATATATGTTGATGTCTCATCAAAAACAATGGATGCAAAAAGACAATTAAATGGTATCTTTAAAATACAGAAAGCCATACAATTGTTAAGTATATAAAAGAATTATACATCAAATGTAAACATCCTCCAAAAAATGAGTGAAAAACATTTTTAGATTTAATAAAAATTAATTTTTATATGTTTATAATTTCTTTTATAGAATGATGTAGTTTCTACTCTTGACTATTTCCTCATACTTAGATAGTTCACTTAGTCTCCTGAAAATACTCTTATAAGACCATTTTCCCCCTTTAAACAATTAAGTCTTTAAACTACTTTGAATTCCTTTTTATATAGAAAGACAGGCAAGCATAATCTATTCTTTGCCCACCTGAATTTATTTACATCATACGTATATATTACATTCTCACGTCTCCTTTTAGTTGTTCCATTCTGTTTCACAGATTCTTGGACTATTACTATACATCCAGAATGTTGGGAATTTCAGTATAAAATATCTTTATCTACTTTAAATTAAAACCAGTTGGGATTCTATTTTGGAATTGAATTAAATATTAATTTGTGGAGAATTAACATCTTTGTGTTTTATTTTTTCATTTGTTCAGATATTTACATGTACCAATAGGATTTTCTGGTTCTATTCATATGATGTCCACTTTTCTTATTCACTTTATTCAAAATATTTTTATACTTTATTGTTGTTATGGGTGCAATATTTTTGTTTTATTTTTTAAATACATTTTTATTGATTGCAGAGAGTATGGGAAAGGGAGAGAGAGCTAGAAACATCAATGATCAGAGAGAATAACTGATCAGCTGCCTCCTGCAAGCCCCCTACTGAGGATTGAGCCCCCAACCCAGGCACCTGTCCTTGACCAGAATCAAACCTGGGATCCTTCTGTCTGCAGGCTGATGCTCTATCCACTGAGAAAAATCAGCTAGGGCATAAACATTTGTTCTTTCAAAGGTGAAGGACAGTTCATCTGTGCCCCTGGCTCGACTTCATCTTCCACTTTCTCCTACTGTATGACCTATTCAAATGTTCAACATTTTTGTCAGTGCATCTTGATAATCATTAGTTTGGCTAGGAAATTATCTAGTTCCTCCAGAGTTTCAAATGTGTTACATGTATTACTCTCTCACTCTCGCTCACTTTTACTTCCCCAAATTTTATTTATTTATTCACTGAAAATACCAATAGCAAACTCATTACCCTATTAACATCTATTTTACCTTAATTTATTTTATTATTGATAGTATTACAGAAGTCTTCCATTTCCTTCCTTTGCTCCCTCTCACTGCTACTTAAAAAAAAAAAAAACTTCTATATCATTAGTTAGTTTTCCTTTCTCAATTAGTAATTAAGGTTAAGATGCATATGGAACATTCCTGGCTTAGGAGATGAGTAAAGGGTGACAGCATTAAAGAGAGCAAGAACAAAGAGAATGAGAAGAATGGGAAGGTGTGAATTGATATAATGAAGGAAAACCAGGTGGAGTACACTTCCAATGTGGAGCTGAAATATGAATCTGCAACTAGGTAGAAATAATTGAGGTAGCATCAAGAAAATAACAAGTGCTTGATGATTTGGCTCAGTGGATAGAACATCGGGGGACAGTGGTTCTATTCCAATCAAAGGCACATACTGTCCATTTGTGGCACATACAGGAGGCAATCAATCAATGTGTCTCTCTCACATCTATGTTTCTCTCTCTGTCTCTCCCTCTCCCTTACACTCTCTCTAAAAATCAATGGCAAAATATCCTAGGGTGAGGATTAGCAACAACAAAAAAAGACAATAACAGAAGTCACCAAGAGAAAAAGTGTAAAATGAAAAGAGAAGGAAGTTGAAACAGTGGAATCTCCATGCTGAAATGGAAGGTAGAGAATAAATAACTGATAAAAGAGTAAGCATTAAGATATACAAACCAGCACAGAATGATCTATCAGAATACAAGGAAAGAGCAAATGAAGGAGGAGGAGGAGAATGGATAGGAGGGGAGGAAGAAGTGAAGGAAGAGTAGATGGAGAAGGAGAAGAAGGTCGAAAAGAGGAAGAAATAGTCAACATCTCAATTGAGAGAGCAGCTCAGATGGGTGAATGTAGAAAAAAGAAGCCAAGAAGAAATTGCCAAATACATAAAGGGAGCACTTTAACAATAGGGCGGAATGAAGATCAGGATTCCTGAGTGGGTCTTGTTATGTCACTAGAAGAGAGTAAAGAATTAGGGACACTCAAAAAATCTGAATATTAAGATATTCACGTGATGGTGAAGGTCACAGGAAAGAGCACATTTATATTCAGATTTTACAGTTACTTGATTTTCCCTTTGATGTGGGCACATAAGTCCAATAAGATAATTTTCATCACTGAGATTCCTTAAAGAAGACCCATGTAATTATGGGTTGATATTAAAATACTCTCCTATGAATACCACCCTCTAAATCATCAAATTAACATTCAACCATATAAGATGGCAACATTCTCTTTGGAAAGTGATTAACTACATATTTCCATTGACCTTTTTCATCTATGTATCCTGGAGACATCTAATAAAATCTGTTAAATATAATTTAGCTGCAGTTGATATTGCTACTTTCATTAATTTATATAGTTCTATTAGAATTTAGACTGTCCTCTATTCAAGATATTCCCTGCTATACTGTAATTAATTGGAATACTTAAATATTATTCAAATTGTTGTTTTATTCTTCACACTAAAAGTTTTAAAAATAATTTATTTTCCAAAATCATATCTTAACCTCTTAAATTTCGAACCTTTTAAAACAGCAACCATACTTAGTGAATGTAAATTTTAAATCCATAAAAATAAATACTGTTTCCATTCACTAGTAGACCATTTGAGGCAATGAAGATGATAGTTTCATTAGTTGAAAGATAATACTGTTTAAATGATAGTTATAATATACAAACATCTAAAATAGTTTCATAAAAATTTCTAGAAAGTACACTTAAAGACATCAGTGAAGATTCCAATGTCACCACTGGATTCTTCTCTATTGAACTCTTTAGAACTCTTTTTACAATGACACCCCTAGTCCTGACTTAAATTATAATGCTGTATAAACACAACAAGAAAATGCAAAAACTGTAGATCTAATAACCAACAAACCCTAAACTATGTGCTAAAGGAGGTGAATAATGGCATTTTCCCTAATAGGTACAAAATAATTTCCATTTCCTGCAAGAAAGCCCAAAGTGAATCTGCAAATTATAACTTGTGGTTGGCAGAAAAATGGCTTCCCAAAGATATCCATATTCTGATCCCTAGAAACTGTGATTATGTTACATCATATATCAAAAGAAATTTTACAGTTGTAATATATTTAACTCCTTGAGATGGGGATGTTACCTTGGATTATCCAGGAGGGCCCAATATAATCACAGGGGTCCTTAAAAGTAGAGAAGGTTTCACAGCTGTGAACAAAAGGTGTGACTCCAATAGAAGGGTCAGAGTGATGCTACATTGCTGGCTTTAAAGATGGAGGAAGGGGCAATGAGCCAAAGAGTGAAAGTGTCTTCTCAAAGTAGGAAAAGGCAAGGAAATAGGTCCTCCCCTAGAGCCTCAAGAAGGAATGCTGCCCTGCCCACATGTTACCTTTAGCCCAGTGCAACTCATGTCAGACTTCGAACTTACTGAATTTTAAGATAATACATTTCTGCTATTGGAGTGGTTAAGTCATGACTATAGGAAACTAATACAAAACTGTACATATATATAAAAGACTAAGTGACCATCTGACTGTCCAACCAGCTGGTAGGTATGATACACACTGGCCACCAGGGGGGCAGAAGCTAAATGAAGGAGCTGCGGAACTGCCGTGACTTGATAGCAGCAGTTCTAGGGTGATGCACCCTGGAACCAGAGAGGAAGGAGCCCGATTCTAGAGTGTGTCACCAGAGAACTACCCTCTCGCAATCCGAGACCTTCAGGGGATATTGGAGAGCTGGTTTTGGCCCAATCCCCACAGCCAGGCCAAGGGGAACCCACCTGCTGGAGGGACCCTGCTCATTCCACAGATACCCTTTCAGCAGCAGCCAGGGAGGGACCTCAGGAGTTTGGCTCCAGGGTGTGTTTGTCTCTCCCAGTCCTGCCCCCCACCCATCACCTTCTAATTAATTCCCTTTCAATGTGCACAAATCCATGCACTGGGGCACTAGTAAATAATAAGTAATGATGTTTAGTAAACTGTTCAAATTTACTAAATACGTAATAACTGAAAATGGACCAAATAATCATTTTTATTTGCCTTAAAAATAAAAAGAAATCTACAAATAAATAAATTCATTTAGGACAATAGTTACATCGTAGGTACTGTATTATCTCTCTGATTTAAACTGGGGTTCAATGTAGATAATACAGAAATTATAAAAGAACAATTGAAAGAATTCATCCATAGCTAATATTTTCCTGTCTTTAAGCCAATCTTCCAGGAATTAATTTCTAATAGCACATGTAGACAGCATCATAAACTCTTCACTAGCTTAACATTTTTTTAATACAGAAAGAAAGCTTATGATGTTAACTCTCCAAAATAGTTTCAAATATAGTCATAAAGCTTCAGGGCTGGAAGACATCTAATAAATCAGCTAATCCTTTTAAAGATGGAGGAAGTGATTTCCCCAAGGTTTAGTTTTGGCATAAATGTCTTATTTCATGGAGCCATTACCTTGATAAGCCATAAATGTATACTAACTTAAATAGTAACTGGTTTCAATTCCCAAGCAACCTTTCTATGTTTTAAAAAACCTCAATAAAACACAGCTTCCTTGACAAGTTAAATTTTGAACCACTGAATTCAGATTTGCTATTATAAAATGTTAATTATGACAACTATATGAGAAAAAAATAATTTCTCCTTGAATCCTAAGCATTGTGAAGACAACCACAGATACTTAGAAATATCTCCCCCCCCCCCAAAAAAAAAAAGCAAACCATGACTTATATTTGGTAGAATACTTTGTGATATATAGCAAAATTAAAATAGCAGTGTCATAAACTCCTAAAATCTGCTTTTATATAACTTCAGCCTTATGTAGGGGGATAAATCTTTCTAGTCCAAAAATCTGTCACATAGACAGATTCATTCAAGGTACCAACTTCATAGAGAGTGCTGTGCCATGTCCTTGGGCATATGGAGAACTGCACACCATGCCCTTCCCAAGGAACCGTCCACCAGTGCTCTTTCCATGGTTCTGAGAATTCCATCTTTGTTTTGCATGGGATTCTCTTCCTTTCTCACCTGAGAAATTATCCTCAGGGTCTGCTAACTGCTAACTGCTCCCCAAAGAGGGCTCTCTGCACCCTCAGGTTCATCTATGACTCAAGTTTGAGGATCACCCAATCCAAACTTTCTCCTCAAACTCTTCTCACCAGCTTCTGACCCAGAACCTTCAAATGTGCCATAGGCCCTCAATCTCCTCATGAAAACCTAGAACTATCCCTGAAATGTGGTCCAAATGTCCCTTAAGTCAGTGAACAGTATCTATATTAGATCCAGTGATCCCTCCTCCAGCCCCTGACGTGTGCCACTTAACAGATCCTATGGCTTCTACCTCCTATAGTTTGAAATATGTCTCCTCCTCTCATCCACCCCTGCCCTGTAGTACATGGGCACCCCATCTCATCAGTTCTTGGTAGTACACTGATCTCTTGGCTCATCTTCTGTCTACACCCGCTCCCCCATCCTACTCAAGAGATATCTCTGGAGTTCTCTCTCCAGAAGAAAGGCTATTTTCTCCTTCCCCAAGCTTCCCATATCTTCAGTAACTGTAGTAGAACGTCCAACCAGCTTAGCACAGTAAACCAGGTGCTTCTCCACTTACCTATACCAACTTCCACCCTTATCAAGTGTTTTCTCTCTTCACTTACTCAACAAATACTATGAAGGACCTACTATGTGCTAGGCTCTAACACACAGTGGACAAAAATAAGCACGACCCCTAACTCACAAGCTTTAAATTCTAGGGGAGAATAATCAAATAATCCAGAATGTAATTATAAACTATATTAAGTGATTTCTCAGAATATAGCATCTTGAGAGCATAGAACAGACAGACCAGCCTAGCCTGGGAGATCAGGGAAAGTTCCTAACAAAAGAGGAGAAACACTCCAGACAGGAAGCACAGCAGTTACAGGTGTCCTGTAACAGCACCTTAAATAAGACCAGCAATTGTCAGAGCACAAGAGATGAATGAGCACATAGCTGAAGGTGATGCTGAGAAAACAAGAAAGGGTCAGATTCTGGAGGTTTTAGATGCCTTCGTAAGAATTTGCTCATATACTATCCTACTGGCAATAGGGAGCATTTGAAAGATTTTAAGCAAAGAAAATATAGGGATGTTGAAGGATCCAGTTTGTGCTTTGAAAGAGCAATGTGGGTGTATTGTGGAGTCTGAATGAGGTCGTCTCAAGAGTAGATCTTAGGACATCAGCTGGAACAGCCAGGCAAGGGATGACAGGGATGACAGCTTGAACTCAGATGGTGGCAGGAAAGATGAAGAGAGTAGAAAGATGAGAAAAATATTCCAGAAGCAGAAGCAATAGCACTGAGGATGGACTACTAATGGGAAATGAAAAAAATAAGGTGTCTAGATGGCCACCCAAGTCTTGGCTGGGCATATGGTGGCCAACTAGGGATATCTTCATATCCTAGGACCACTGTGTCTGAGCATTTCTAAGATGAAACTGTCTTTAAATCAAATATAAGATTTTTATCCCCATATAACTGATATGTTTCTCAACCTTCCAAACATTTTTATAAATCTATATCTTTTAAATCTGCTCAATTTACCAAACCTTTGCCACTTTCTTTTTCTCCTGTTCTTCATTGTCATCAGAACAGTCAAAATATTGGCAATAATCTTCTATTTTCACTTAAAGTGTTTTATAAAAAAAATATATATATATTTTCTACAGTAAGCTACATCCCAAAGAGGCTTTTCAGGAAAGGCTGTCAAAAACATATGGTGCCACTCACTTGTAGTTATGTACGATAAGAACAAATGGCTTTTTAGAAGTTTAACTTCTTAGCTATCTTTTCCTTAAAGAAAAACAAGATCTTCCTTAAGTAAGATAAAACATTTTTTAAAAAATGCTTCAGCCAATGCTAATTCTCTGGAGTAAATAATTTTACAACAGTTCTTTAGGAATTTCAAATAAAATATGATAGCTGATACCAAAAAATTCTAAAAATTAAAAAATAATACATAAATTCCCTATTTAACTGTTTAAGAAAAATACCATTTGTTGAGTATTTACCAAGAACTAAAACATTTTCTCATGTAATCCTAAATTTTTTTTGAAGAGTTGTAAACATAAAGGAAAACCTCATTTAAAATGGAGTCAGGAGCCACGAAGAAAGAGTTGTCATGCACACACCACTCATCCTAACTTTACATATTCCAGCAGGAATAAGGTTACTTTACATACCATATAGGAAGAAGGAATATTCTTCTCCTTGCCCCACAACAACTCAGACAATGAGAAGTTGCCACAAGCCCAAACTCTCACTCTTCTCCAATAAACTTTTGTTATTATCATCCATTGCATCACCTTCCCCTCCTCTATCAAAGCACACTCCTTCCCTGTTCTCCAGACTTGCCTATGGTTAATTATAGTTTGCTTGTCCCAAATGGCATTTTTTCTAATATACCCAAATAAACTCAATTTTCCTGGCTAAATCATTTACTTTTCTGTTTTCTTAACATTTAGAAGGGAAAAAGCCAGATCACTTGCCCAACTGAAAAAATCAGTTGTTGTTTTTGGGAACTTCAAATGCAGAGGTCTGGAATTACCTAGTGATTGGCAATACTAATTCTATACACTTTAAACATATTTACTTATTAACAAATAATACTGATACAAGCCTCGTTTTAGGGATATCTATGACAGTTGTTAAATTTTTTGAATTACTAGATTAGCTCAGAGAGTTTCCAAAAGAACAAAAAGAATCAATCTCATGGCATGACTATATCAAGAAAAATCTAGTTCAGTCCCCAAGAAAAGAGAGGCTATATTAGACACCATTAATATTTTAATTATTAGCAGTTACTTTACCCATGCCATTTCCAAGCAGGATTCCAGTTTTTTCTACCTTTATTTTAATAACTACAAAGGGAGAATATTAAAGTAGAAAGTTCATAAATAAATAGAAAGTGTGTAGGCTTTAGAATTTGCTAAATTTGGGAGTTCAAATCCTGGATTCACCACTAACTATTAAAGTTCACCCTAAATAAATTAAATTGTCTCTCAAGGCTTTATGATCGATAACACATGGGTCAATGTTAATGACACATACTGATCATTCAATAAATTAGTTTTAATAGAATTTTCAAAGAATTTAATTTCCGAAGAAAGACCTTGCTTGTTGTATAATAAAATCACTACCAAGAATTGAGTGTTTTTCAGAATAATTTCTGTTCACATATAAATATGTATGTGTATATAATGTTTGTTTTATTATTTTCAATATATAAGATAAATTATTAGATCTCTTTTGTTTTGCAAGTAGCCCACAGAAAAGATTAAATAATTCCCAGGAACTATAGGAAGAAAATCATCACTTTAAAACTAAGACAACAGGCAATTTAGGGAATGGTTTCCTTTATCCCACTAAATGTGGTAAAGATGTAAATTACCTCAACCCCCTCTCCCCCATTTGCATTTCAACTAGCAGTTTGTAGCATCTGTATACCCAAGCCAAAGCTCATCCTTCTTCTAAACATTGGGCTAGCTATGTTCTACACCTGAGAAAATAACAACAATATCAGATTTGGAGAAGAATAAACCACAGGATGAAACATTTGAAAATGAACCACTAACTATAAAACAAGTCTGGTAATGGAATGACAATAGCAAAAAGTTACTTTCCATTAAACTGAAAAACTATTTTTAAAAAACATGTAGTTAGCTATAATGAAACTATAATAAATTGCTAAAAAGAATCTTTTGGAGACTGAATATTTTTAAATGATTGGTCTAACTCTGCTTTTCATTTTGTGGAGTCAATGTTTCAACCATGGGATAAGAGAATCTAAAACAATTTACATTAGTGGGAAAATATAGCCGCAAGGAAAAAACAACAACATAATAAATCACAACCTTTCTCTCTGAAGAAAACAAATGTGTTGTTTAAAAAAAAAAAAAAAAAAAAACCCAAAAACAAAAAAACAACCTGCTGTTAGGGCCAGGTACAGTCCAAATTTATTTCTGGAATTGCAGTGCTGCATAACTGAAGTATATTTCAATGGAGCTGAACCTCAAGTTATATAATTATCAGTTACCATATTTTATTTTGGTGTGTTTTTTGTTTTGTTTTGTTTTGTTTTCTTTTTGTTTTTTTGTTTGTTTGTTTGTTTGTTTGTTTTTAGCAAAGAACAAGATGGGACTGGGGTGACAGAGAAGAAAATAAATTTATAGTAGCATATTCTTCTTATAGTTGAAAACAATTTTTATTTTAAAAATCATTTAGGTGAAAGGCCACAATTTTCAATATTTTGCCCCAAGACTAAGAAATATAAAATGATCTCTTTAAAAACCTAAATTCTGCCTGGCTGGTGTTGCTCAGTGGTTGAGTGTCAACCCAGAAACCAAGAGGTTACCAGTTCAACAAGCTTGGATTTTGGACTCAATTCCTCGTAGGGGCCAGGCAGGAGGCAGCAAATGGATGTTTCTCTCTCACCAATGTTTCTATGTCTTCATTGCTCTCCCTTCCTCTTTCTCCAAAAGTCAATGAAAACATATTTTGAAATAATATTAATATTAATAATAATAATAAAAACCAAAATTCTTTTTTTTGTAATTTTTTCAAGGGATTTTTAGATTTTTCTTTTACTAAAAGTTTAAACCTTACTCAAGGAACACTTAAGGTACCTTAAAAGATCATTAAAGAAAAGTTATCAAATTTATATGCTTTCTTCCCAAGGAGAACAGCACAAATGCTGAACATTCATCTACATTTTACAGAAAGTTTAAAAATTGTTATTCTCTTGTGTACCGATAATCACAAAATATATGAAATATATGTTCCAGGCAACCAGCATCTGCATTTTTTATTTAAATTAAAAGCATCACAGTATTAGTTGAATATTACAAAACTGTATTAGTAACCATGATAAGTGTTATTCATCTTAGAGCAAATGTATAATCTCCTCTAAAACGTGACTCTAATAGAAGAATGCAAGTGCTATCATTTCAAGAGTAAACCAATCTGAGAAAAGCTTAAGGGAAGAATTATAAATTAACTAAGTGGGATTTATTGTTTTCTTGTTCATAGGAAAAGTTTACAAATCAAAAGTTGTTTTACTTAAAGCTTTTTAAAAAGCAACAAAATGAGATAAGAACTTTAAACTTCACTTAATGAATATACAGGATGGGGCAAAAGTAGGTTCATAGTTAGTTATTCTTACGGAAAGTAATACAATAATAAACTGTTTTTCATTCTCATAACTGTAAACCTACTTTTGCCCCACCTTGTATTTGAAAATCGTTGATTTCACTGATAAAGTCAACAGAATATGCAGCGCACTGTTAATAAATACTACTACTATTGATATTATAGACTAAAATTAGTAAAACTAAGACAACTAAAGCCACTTAGTAAAAGTTTCATTTAAAAGTTGTTCCTTGTGAACTAAAGCTGGAAAAGGTGATAATTACCGTGACTCAGAGGATCTGCCCCATCCCTGGGCTTTCCTTCTTCAGCTGGCTCCTAGAACACAGGAATTGTAGTTTAGACCTTATGTTTGGATAACTGTTTGAAACACTGAAAACTAACTTTTCCGTTTGCAGGAAGCCAAGCCATGAAAAGCACTGTAATGAGGGGGACAATATATTAGGAGTCAGTGCCCTTCAGGTGGATAAACAAACCCTAGGAAAGGCATATACCACGATCCATTCAGACACAAGAGGAATCCTTTATTACTGCTGCGGGAGGAAAAATAATTTTCCTCCTGCTCTTCTAAGTTCTTCTGGCTGGACTAATAATTTAATTAATATGAGACAGATTAATAGGAGAAAATGAGAAAATTTATTACGTATGTACATAAAAATAGGGGACCCAACAACAGAAAGGCTAGGGAAGGCTTATATGCCATCTTGAGCTAAGCAGAAAGGGGTTTAGGGGATATTGTTTGGCACTTCAAAGGACAGGAAGGCAATTCACAGGGAGGTGGAAGAGAAAATGTTTGGTAAATAGATGTTTGCTGGACCATCTTTAACAGTGAGCATAGAGAGGACTTTGTTCAAAGGGGCCTTGCTAGATTCCTCCCTATCACACCTGTTTATATTAAACTATAGTTACCTATGAAAATAGCTCCCTTCCCTGAGCAGACCCTCTATCTAAATTTTGGAGGACAGTTAAAGGGAAGGTCAAAGGTTTTTCCTGAATCTTCTTGTTTCTTGAAAATAACCAGGTATATTTTGGAGTGGGAAACTCTGTTACTTGACAGTTCACATTGACCAGAGCAACTCCCTAATGAGATCCCTGGATCTGATAGTCACACAAGTGGCAGAAGACAGGAGAGGGATGATCCACAGCAGAAGTTCTCCTTCCTACCTTTGATTTCAGCCTAGGCTCAGTTAAGAAAATGTCACCTAATTTTAGCCAAACTGACCTTCACAAATGGACAAATGACTTCAAACATTTCCGTGAAGAAACTACAGACCAAAGATGAAGAATAGAAGCAATCAATCAGAAGATAGCAGGCCTTCTCTCCATGGAGAAGCACATGTTAGGCACACTCAGAAATCTAAAGGAAAGCTAACCATTTAGCAAAGACTGAGGAATCTAAAGGAAAGCTGACCATTTAGTAGTAAATTAATTTCCAAATAAGCAAATAAACCACATATATCAAGATATGTGATTAAAGTTTCTTTATTGATAGGTAAAGCAAACCAACTTTGAAACTGACTGCGTTAGGCAGCCATTTGCCCATATAGCCACATATAACTGAGTGTGATCAATTCTTGAGGTGCCTTAGCTTACTATCTTTCCATACATATAATATATTTTAGTTTTTGAGTTCATATAGTTCAAGGTAAAAATGTATATAGAAACAAATAGTACCATGAAAACTTGCCTACTTTTCCTCCCCCATCTGGCCAACTCATAATACCTCCACCCAGTAATCACTGTTATTAGATTCTAACATATCTTTGAGAAATTTTCTTTATGAAAATACAAATAAACATTAATATATATTCTTATTTTCTTGTTCTTTTGCACAAAAGGTATCGCATGATAATACTGTTTTCTAGATCTCTTTTCACTTAGAATGCCTTGGAGATCATTACCCTGTTATGAAGAGCATTCTTTTTTCATTGCTGTACAGCATTGTCCTGATTGGATATTTCATGATTTATTTAGCTGGCTCCATGTTTACAGATGCTCAGGTAGTTTCTTATATTTTTTTTCCAGTCATTTAAAGCTTCCGTGAGAAACTAGCACAGATGTCAGTGTGCATATGTGCAAGGATGTCTAGGGAGGGGTCTCTCAGAAGCAGAGACTTGTGTTGTCCTGCTGATAAGTGCCACCAAGTCTAGCTCCACACGAGCTTCTCCATGGACAGTCCCACAGCCTCAGATCAGGGCCTGTTTTCCCACTATCTGGCCAAGAGGGGTGTTATCAAATGTTTCAGTTTTTGCCAAGATGACAAGTGAAAAATGATATCTCACTATAGTTTTAATTTGTACTTGTTTCACTAGGAGAAAGTTGAAGATCACTTTGTATATTTAAAGGCCATTTGTATTTCCTTTTCTGTAAAATAGTTCTTTATATACTTGGTCCATTTTTCTTTCAGAATGATTACTCATCTTTTGCTCTTGATAAATCAGAAAGATGATTCCTTTCTCTACATTATGAGATGCATTATTTTTTTCAGTTTGTCATTTCTCTGTTTCACTTCTAGTATTTTTTAATATGCAGAGATTTTGTTGTTTAAGCAATGAAACTATAGAACTTCTCTTTTATGGCTTCTAGATTTGGGTAATAGTTAGAAAACCCTTCTCAATTCCCAGATAATAGACCTCCTTTGTTTATGTCTATTACACTTATAGCTTATTTCTTAGTTAAATCTTTGATAAATCTAAATTTATACTAGGACGTGGTGTAAAACCACAATATTTTTGCCCAGGTGACTATTCAGTTGTCCCAAGACCACTTGCTGAATGGTCCTTCTCCTCCCCATCAGTCTAGATGTGTGGATTACACTTTAAGCTCCATGTGCATTTGCTCCTACTTCTGCCTTGTCTCTTCACTTCTTTAGTTCATTTCTTCTGTGAGCCTCAGTTTCCTGGTCTGTCTTGAGATAATAACTTCTTCACTGGATCATTTTAAGATTTAGAGGTCCACAGACAAAGCTTTATTATGGCACATGGCACATAGCAGACTCTCAGCAGTAGCTATTACAGCTATTTTGCCAAATACAAATTGCTAAGAATGTACACTGTCTTAAGCATTAAGTTAGTCTGCCTACTTGTATTTATCGCCTGAAGAAACATATATCAAATAAACAAAATCACTGATGAGAGAAGAATTCTGAGAGAAAAGTCAAGAAAAATCTTAAAATCCTAACTGAATTAATTACCTATTTTAAAACATTTGTTAAATGTTTTAATAGGCCAGGAACTGTGCTGGGCCTTAAGAGTACACATAAAATGCAATTCCCAGTGTGTGTGCACTGACTACCCTTCATTTGGCAGGAGGTTAGCATATGCTGAATGGCTAACAGAGGGCTAGATGAATACTGGGTTTACTCTGCTGTTCCCAGCTCCTTATCACATCTCACCCCTTGAGGGTGGTAACAGTGAGATTTCTGTTCTCCCTGTCCTGCTCTGGGCTCACCTTTGCCTTCCCTCCTCTCCCTGAGCACAGCCCTCACTGCTGCTCTTCTGAGGTTCCATCGTACCCACTGTCTGTTTCAGTCGCCCCTTTCCACCATTCAGTCCACATTTAACTTCACAAACATGACAATCAGGGGATGGCTATCTCCCTCCACAAGTTGCAAATATGCACAACCAAAGTCCCATGGTGCAGCTTCATCTGAATGCCCTACAAGCTCCTGAATCTCAATAATTGCAAAATCAATTCATCCTTTTATACCAAAGCCTCTTCTCATTCCCATTCAAAGTACCCTGAGGTCACTCTGCAGCTTCTTTCACCCACATTTCCTCCCCCACTAGCTCAATCCCCTTGTGGTGGGCTGGCTTCTCAGATGACCCCTAATGAATCATGCCCTTACAGAATCTCCTCCTCCCCTGAGGCGGGGGTGGGGTGGGGAGGTGGAACCTAACACTTGCTTCTAGATAGTCACTCCCTCCATTGCATTACATTGTATAACTCCACCTCAATTGACTAGAACAAAAGGGTTTCCTGCTGGTCTTGACAAAGTTGGCTGCCATGTGTGAGAGGACCACAGGGAGAAGAATTGCAGGGCCTCCAAAGAAAGCAGAAACCTCAGTCCAACAATTGTAAGGAACAGAATTTTGCCAACAACTGCTTGAGCGTGGAAGAGGCCCCTGAGCTCCAAAAGTAAGTGAGCCAGGCCAATACTTTGACTAGACCAGAACAGAGAATCTATTTAAGCCATGCATGGACATCTAGCCTACATAATGTGAGGTAATAATAGTAAGTGTTTGAAGCTGCTAAGTTTGTAGTAATGCGCTATATGGCAATACAAAACTACTACACACCTTTTGAGCCTTTAGGAGTCAGCTCAGAAAGCTTTCTTTAATCCCACTTCTTCCCCACAAGCTAAATTGGGTAACCTTCTGAAGCCTGGAAACATCCTACGCAAATGTCTATTATTGAGCCTATTATATTGCACTACCATCATCTGTCTTCTGCAGTCTCCTGCTTTGATGAGCTTATTGAAGGCAGTGTCTTAATGTTTTATCTCTAAAACACAGCCTAACACCTACTCTAGCTTAACAAATATCTGCTGAATGAAGGCAGGACTGTAAGGTCCAGAATAGTATGTTCTGCCTGGCAGATTTCACATTCAAAATTACTGTGGATATCTTTGTGCAATTAGCAGGTAGCGTCCTGATAAGACATACTTCAGCATGCGTGCGAACCACCTGGGAATCTTGTTAAAATGCAGATCTTTATTCAGTAGGTCTGGGGTGGGGACTCCAACAAGCCCCCAGCTGACAATACTACTGAAGGTCTGTGGGCCACAGGATGAGCTCCGTGGCCATAATTTACCAGGCAGGGGGTTGGTCATCAGAAAGCAATCAGAAAGCAATAACCCAATCCTACCACCTTTCTTCTAATGTGTGGGGAAGCATGGGACTTGGTTGCAAAGTCTGTAAGAAGGATTCTTTGAAAGGTTGGGGTCTCTGGGGGGGATTTTTCCAAACAAGTTTGAGTCCCTGGCTGTTTTGTTGTTGGAATTTTTATCTTTAATATCTAAGACCTGACCTTGTACAAGCATGTGTTTTCTCAAGGACATTTATTCTGTTGATAGTATTTAATCGTTAATTTTAATTCAAGTTGTTGTTATAATAAAAGCTTAAGAAGGCAGGCAAACGAGGCTATAGCCAAGTAGTCCCTTAGTCTTTCTTTCACAGAAACGTGTCAGAGTAATCATTCATCCGTTGTTCAGGGTCTGCTGGTCAGTCCCAGCAAAGTGGTTCCCTGTGTGAGGACCCAGGAATGCAAAAAAAAATATGGCAGAACCCTCGAAAACAAAGAGGAAAATAACAAAAGTAACTGCACAGTTAGTAATTGGATCCCGCTTGGGATTTCCAAGTTTGAGGAAATTCTTTCTCAGCTAAGGTTTCATAATGGGACAACAGTTGTCCATGGAACAGCAACAGTATATCACAGTGCTGAAACAGCTATTAAAAGTAAATGGTGCCTATGTTACAGAAGAACAACTGAAAAGCTTATTAAAAATTGTTATAATTTATAATCCTTGGTTCTCTGATGCTGTAACACTAGACCTTAATCTCTGGGAACAAGTGGGCAAAAATTTAAAAAGAAATCAGGCCCATCTACTGGTGAAAGAACAATTAGAGTTGGGACACATAGAACCTTCTAATAGCACCTGAAATTCTCATATTTTTGCAATTCCCCCCCCAAAAAAATTTAAAAAGTGGAGGCTTTGACATGATTTAAGAGCAATTAATACTAATATTCAACCCATGGGAGCTCTCTAGCCTGGACTTTCCTCCCTGGCCATATTCCCATAAAAATGGCCTATTATTATAATAGATTTTAAAAATTGTGCTATATCATTCCTTTGACTACCCAAGATCGGGAGAAATTTGCATTCACTCTCCCCTCAATGGGGAACCTGCTCAAAGATATCACTGGAAAGTCCTGTCACTATGCATGCAAAATGATGAGCTGAATCAGATCTAATTTTCTATGATAGCTCTGTACCCCAATTTCATCCCTCTTTTCCCATGAAATACATGGGAAATTTACATAATTCAAAACAATGTGAGTCTCTTCTCATAAAGGTTCTACTGAAAAAAAACTGAAATGGTAACAAAATAGTATTCAAGAGTTGATTATGTGAGTACCACAGCTACTGAAGCATTTTTATAATCACTATATTATTCAAAGATGAAAAGGAACATATAATATGCTGTCTGTCACTCAGTAGATTAGGATGTTTGGCTCACACTTCTCTATTTGCTATTGGAATTCTGCCTAGATAGAAAAAAATATATCCCTCAGATTTAAATTACCCAAGTTCTTTTTGTCCATACATTTTTTAGATGTATCAAGGTTAAAGATATATACACCAGATTCATAATTTTATATTTCAGAATAAATTTACATTTTTCTTATGATATACTAACCTAACTTTTCAACAATTTTGCAAATAAGGAAGAATTTAATATCATACAACAAAACAGAAAAATACTGAATTTGGTTGGAGTAACCTAGTGCCAAATCCCCACTCCACGTGCTATATATTCTCTGGATCTGATGAACAAATGACATATGTTCTCTGGACCTGATTTATCTTGTCTGTAAATAAATGTTCTTCAAAGCTCCTGCTATCTTTAACATTCTTTGCTTCTGTCCCAGCTAATTATTTCATAAATGTAATAAATTAACACTACTATTAATAGAGAGCTAATTTTTTAAAAACAAAAGAAAAAGCTGGCAGTTTACCTAATCCTCCCAGACAGAACACTTAAGGAAATCAATATGAATTGAGAAAAATAAAACCATTACTATGATTTCCCAGGCTTCCAACTTTAGTTCTGAAAACTAAAAATAAAGTTTTAGGGGGATAAATAAATAGCGCTCAAAAACAGGAGATAAAGATTTAAGGAACATAAAATAAGGCTCTGCTGTGGTAAATTTCCATTTGTCAATTTTAAATCCATCATATTGGAAGAGAGGATTATGAGATGAGAAAATCATGAAGATGGCCCTGGAGGCATCATATGCTTTTACTACCAGTTACAGTGATCTTTCTAATTAATCAGTGTCTATATTTCCCTGTGTATGAATTCCAATCAAGGAAGCAAAACACAACATTTCACCCAGTGATTTGTGTTTGGCAGTTTCAAGTCACCACCTTGGAATGTCAGATCATGCCTCTTCTGTTCCCACACTGTCAGACAGAGTTCCTGGCAAAGAAGGACTTGGAAGCACCCTGCTGTTCCTCTTCCATAAGAACTGAGTGATATCTATGGTTTCATGAACTATAGGAAACACTGAAATCCTATATAATAATTCCAGTAATAAACTACTTTTGAATTTCGCCTATTGTTTCAAGTCCACTTTTCAAATTCTCTTTTGGTGTGATCCAATGTGAGATACAAACTGAAGGTAAAGGAAATTAACCTTTCAGAAAAAAAATTGAGGAGTGGATTACTTTCCATTGTCCTACTAGAATTCAGATGCAGACAGGGAGAAGGAAATGTTCTCATTTTGTTCAAACACTCAATACCATAGCTACTATCTCTGAATGAAATCTCTCTATAATGTTTGTATTAATCATGTTTTTCATTTATTTTCTATATTTTCTTGATGCTCAGACATTTTTGGAGCTTTTAGATGGAAGGGATTGTTCCTCCCAGAGAGAGCTAATTCCTAGAGATAGCAACAACTTGCCTGTGTTTCTTCCCCTTGATATGCAAATCAACGACTCCTGAGTCCATAAGGGACTTGCTCTTTTTATCAGGCCCTTGCAGTCTGGGACACTATCCTCCTAAATCACCCCCAACAGAGACAGCTCCTATAGCTAAAGACCAAGGAAAATGTTCAAATATTCAAACCAGACAATCCTAACCTGTTACCCTGCCTTGCCCATTCCTTCCTTTAAAAAACACAGTAAAGGCTTTTGCCTACATTTTCCTCTCACTCCTCCTGCTTCCTGACCAATGTTGGTCCTTCCCTATATGGTCCTGCAAGGTGTGATGTGCCCCTCCTCTTGGGAAACGTGAGTAACAAACTTTTCAATAGCAGTTGTCTCTTGATCTGCTATACTCACTATACCTGAATAAAAACAGATATATTTGAAAAATAATATTTGCTAATTATACAAAATAACAAAGGGAAAGATATCTAAAATAGTTTTATAAACATATTTCCATGTTTAATCCATACATAAAAGAATTTCATTGGTTGATGCAAACTATTATCAGTCCTGTGTAGGGCAACAAAATGATAAAAAATTTAGAACTACTGAAAATAAGAAACAAAAAGAACCCCACCTTAAACATGTTCTCAGTATCTATTTAAAGATATTACAAAATATATTTCACTACACTATGCATAAGTTGAAGGCAACCATGGCCCATCTTGTCAGCATACAAGTCCAACAGTCACAATATCAAGTATAATTTCCTCTGTTCTGCCTTCAAGACCCATCTAAGCTCAGCCACCCAAATCCACTCTAGTCTTCTTACTATCTCTTATGTACCGCCACTTAGACTTATTAAAATAGAAAGACCCTTAAAGATCTTCTAGCCTGACCAGTGTTGCACAGTAGTTGAGTGTCGACCTATGAACCAGGAAGTCATGATTTGATTTCTGGTCAAGGCACATGCCTGAGTTATGGCTTATCCCCAGTTAGGGGGCATATAGGAGGCAGCCGATTCTCTCTCATGATTGATATTTCTATCACTCTCTTCCTCTCCCTTTCTCTCTGAAAGCAATTTTAAAATAGATATTTTAAAAAATATTCTAAAATAAGACAACAAAGAAGCTGAGCCCCAGTCTGGTGAAGGACTTGCCCTTGATCACAGAAGGAATTATCACCAGAGCCAAAGACTAAAATGCAAATATTGGGCTTCTAGCCCAACCATCAGTTTAGAAAACTTACAAGAGTAACATCTCTTCAGTAGGACAAGTCATTATAATCTCATCATACATTACATATGTGACATTTGCTTTCAACCCCATACCTTTGCTCATGCTGCCTCCTTGGCCCAGATGATCCCTACTATAACCCTTCAACTTTCTTAGCTCTCAAGGTTACTTAAGTGCCTACAAAGAGCACCTAGATGTTACAATGCAAATAAGTTGTATTCTCTCATATTACATTTTTACCAAGTTAGATTTAAGGGCCATTTTTTACAACAGAATTAAATATATGTTAGATAATCATTTTTATTTATTAAATAAATTAAGTAAGGCATTAAACATGTACATCTTATATACCCTTCATCCTTCAAGGTCAGACACAAGTCCCAATAAGCACACCTTTTCCTGAAGGTTGAATGTGCCTTACGAACACTATGTGCATAAGTACTTAGTTGTATTGCAGTACTATAGATAAGATCCTGTTCTTTTATTCAGCAGTGCCAAATCCTTTAGGCAAAATATAATGTCTTATATTTCTATTTCTCAAAGCTCATAATTCACTAATTAGGTATAGATTCTAAGAGGTTCAGATGGAGAAGAATAATGCTTATTAACATATATATACAATTAAAGACCACATATTTTATACTTGTATAGTCAAATAAAATTTCCTTTTTTATTTAGGAAACTTACATTTTAGGAAATTTGAAATTTTATGGCCTGAATTTACTTTGGGGTTTTATGACCAGAACACTCACATACACAGAAAACATCTATGAAAGATCTATGAAATCTCCTTGGGAAAAAACAAACAAACAATAACAAAAAATCCTTAGTTTCCCCATTATCACATATTACACTTCCCCAGTCAATTTTAAAGGTGGGAGGTGGAAAAATCAAGCAAATGGCACCAAAATAATACCTGTGTTTGGGTGGGTGTTGTGAAAAACATATATTACAGAGTCTATAAGGAGCAGAGAAACACTTCTCTTCAACACTGTTACAGCGCCATGGAGACCAGTGTGGGAAACAGAAGTTTATCCACGAGGGAGATTTTAGATAACAAAGATGTAAGGAGTCTTCAGAAAAAGAGGCATCCTTGCAGCTGCTGTCACAAAGTATAAATTGGGATTACATCTTAGAAGGATGATATGAAAGGCTTATCAAAATTTTAAATGCAAAAACTCTTCAGTACAATTCTAATGATAAGATTTCATCTGTGAATCAACTACAAAAATATGCCATATATATATGAAGGAACATTGGTTGTAACATTATATGTAACAACAAAAATGAAAATAACCTAAATGTTTACAGTAGGGCACTCTTCAATAAATTATGATACATTCACAGAATGAAATATTGTGCACCATTGAAAACAATGACAAGATACACATGCTTAAGTGAAAAAAAGCAAGATACAGAACAAGAAGTACAGTGTGAACCCATATCAATATATGTATGCATGTATGTGTGAATATGTACATAAAGTGTTTAGAAAGTTTTAAGCTTTCTCATTTTGTTTTTGATTCCTATATAGAAGCACAGGAAAATATAAACAGTGGTCACACCTTTAGAGAAAGACATGGGGGTTATTATGTGTGTTAGTAGGTGCAAAGAATTTACATACTTATTTTAATTCTTGTCTGTACTATTTGCTTTTTTTAACTATGTGCCTATATATTGAAATATACAAATAAATATTTTTGAAATTCTATTAAGAAATACAGAGAAAATATTTAGTTGAGGAAGACATCATTGATAGATATTACTATAAGCATCTAAAAATTATTTGATATCTAAGATATTAAGTTATTGCCTCAAAACAGATGTCTAGAAAGCATCCCTCTTTTCATTACATTGATGTTTTATTTCATCTGCCATGCTATTTTGCTTGGTTGACTGAAAATGTCAGTTGTAGAAGTATAAGGTTAACAGAGAAAGTAAAGGATGTTACTGACATTTCAATCAAAAGTGAAACATGGTTATAGTGATATAACTCAAACAGGATTGAACCCCTTTCCCTCCATAGTGAATGCAGCCACAGATGTGAACCTGCTCACTGTATTGAACTATTAAATTTACCTAAAGAAAACTGACACTGTAACTGGCAATGGGCCCCAAACTGATAGTACAATGCAGAATACATCCTAAAAATGTGTCTTTTCAATGATCCTATAAAATAATTATATGTTCCAAACACCTCAGAACTCAAATTAGTAACTTGATCCTTTGAAATGTCATTTCCTTGCTATTGATCAAAGAAGTCCATTTGCATGCAGATGCCATTAAATGCCAGGAACATCATTCAACAGATAGTTTTAGAAATCTAGCTACACAAAGCCCCACACAAAAACAGCACCTATTTAAATGTTAGGCAATTTTGAAGTTTAAAAAAGGAAAAATCCCAAAGTGGGATGGAAACAATGGTAAAAGTATTAGCATTAAGTCACGAGAAAACTGGAATTTGTGCTAATACAGAAGAGACAGAAGGTTAAATATTCATATTGTATGGCAAGATAACTGAAGTGCTGAGAAGGAGCAGTAGTAAATTTAAAGAGAAATGATACTAAGAAAAAGTGGAAAATATGTTGGATAGAAGAGGTGGCTTCAAATATTAAATTTAAAAAGTAAATAAACATGCAGTAGTCATTATCAATTGTAACCACAGCACTATTAGTAGGTAAGATATATCTAGCTATTTCCCTAGGACAGTGTTTCTCAAACATGAGCATGTATCAGAATTACTTGGAGGATTTGGTAAACTATAAACTGTTAAACCCCATCCCCGGAGTATTTGATTCACTGCGTCTGGAGTGAGGGTCAGGAATTTGCATTTCTAACAAGTCCCCAGGTGATGCTGTGGCTGCCAGTCTGGAGACCACATCTGGAGAATCACTATCTAAAAATAACTTGGAACACATCAAATACCCTGTCTTCTCAGAGGCCATGACACAGCAAACCAAAAATACTGAGAAGAATGGCATCCTCACAAGCTTGAGACAGGTGTCGGCCTTCCCAACTTTGGTCCAAGCAACCTCTTGATTTAGACAGTAAGCTCTCCATGATACATTTAGAGCACTCAACTCTCATGGACCTGGTCTATGAGATGAAACCAATCTGGACCTTAAGGGGCACTGGACCTCAGCCCCAAGTTAACCACCTCAACTCCCAGTGAAGCTGATCCTGAAAAAAAAAAATAGCTCTATTGTTTGACACAGACCTATATTTAACATCTTAAAACCAAACACAGACCACACCATTGCTTTACAGGTCTCATTTAATGCATGGAGTTCATCACACCACAACTAACCTGGCATTGAACCAAAGAGTGTTCAACTCTGTGTCACTTCACCAACTGTAATGTATAAATGTGTAACCACAACCCACATGAAGACCCTCAAACTCACATCCAAGTAAATAATGAGAGCCCAAGAAACATTGAGAAAGTTCTAATGGCCCACTAATCCCAAAACAGTTACAACAGAGGTCTCCTGGTCACTTATGCCCACCTTGAAATGTGTTGGGATACAAAAAGTTGTCATAAGGAAACATCACTCATAACTAAAGGCATGATGCATATTATACCCTCTAGTTATCGAGATGTCACTGTGAGTTGTTTTTAGATACAATTAATATTTAAACGCTAGACTGAGTGAAGCAGGTTACTCTCCACAATATGGATGAGCCTCATCCAATCAGTTAAACGCTTTATTAGAAAAAAAGACTGACTTCACTTGAGGAAGAGGGGATTCTGTCTCCAGACTACCTTGGAATCAAGACTGTAATGTCAACTTTTTTCTGGGTATACACCCTGCCTTCAGACTTGGCAGCCCCAAAATTTCATGAGTAAAATCTAAATCTTTAAAACAAATGTCTCTCTCTCTCTCTCTCACACACACACACACACACACACACACACACACACACATCATTATCAAGTAGGGACAGAAATTGTGAACTGCATTTTTCACAGGACTGCCAACTACTTCTACCAGTTTTATTTCTCTAATAAATACAACCCTCTGCAATTTACAAGCTCTTTCCCTTGACAGTGATCAATGATCTCCATCTTTTTAAAATTAAGACTACCTTATAAAATATACTCTACTGTAATGAAACTTATATCCTATCCCACTGAACATAAAAGTCTATCAGAACGAACCAATTTTCAGTGATTGATTGAAAGAAAGCACTTCCATGTGGTTATACAAACTCTACAATTACCGTGTGAATTTCCACATTGAGCACAAACTCCGAGGAAGAGTCCAAAAACTGACATCTTACCAAGCTTCCATCCTGATTCACATTCTCTTTAGAATCCATACTAAGCTTCCTCTTCCTATTGGGCTGTTTCATTGCCTCTTTAGCACTCCTTAGTAGTTAGTGTCTTTCTGCAAAATAGTGCCATATAAAAAGTTCAGTGGGTTTTGTTCCCTTAGGTACAAAAATTAAAAAAAATTAAAAAAATAAAAAAACATTCTATCAATTATACTTTTTATAATTGGTTGCCATAAATACTCTGATAAATGAGCTGACATAAAAACTGTTGGTTTTATAACCCTGTAGTGTAATAATAATTTAATGGGGAAAAGAGATGAGTTTTCCACCTCATCTAGAATTTATATTAAAGAGAAAATAGGTGTTATTTCTTCTGGTCTTATCTATGATGAATTTTTTTGTGTTTTGATTTTTACTTAGCTGATCTAATCAATTAGAATTCACTACAATTTGCATATCCAGCTCTGTACTCACATGGTCTGATTGTCCTCAAGTGTCAAAGCAAAGGTATTCTTTGTAAAAGGTCTTCGTCATACAAAGCATAGCACAGCAATCTGGAACAGAGAAAATTTAAAGAAGATTATGATTCCAATTTGTCATGACAATTTTTCAGTACATTTTCTCTAATAAAAGAGAAACATGCAAATTGACCATACCTTCGCTATACCCACAAGCCATGCCCACCAGCCAATCAGGGCAAGTATGCAAATTAACCTAACCAAGATGGTGGTTAATTTGCATATCCAGTCCAGAGCAAGAGTAGAAAGAAGCCAAGCACTGCAGATGGGGGAGTGAAGCTGCGGAGAAGGCAGGGAAGCAGATGGGGTGGGGAGAAGGGAGAGAAGCAGGTGGGGCAGGTAAGACCGCAGCAGGAAGCCCTATTGCAGGAATATTCCTACAAGGGGCATTTAGTTAATAAACAATAGTGGACATTCTTTGAAAAATTATTTTGAATGAGTTTTTTGATAGAGTAGATGAACCATTTTGGAGAACTAATCACTAGTACTGTATAAGTACAATTTGAGCTACAATTTAAAAAGTCATTCACTTTGAATAATTCTAACTACAGTTTACATGTAATTTTTTAAAGGTTTAATATAACTAAATCATCTATGGTCCCCAATATTTTAGAATCATATATCCTACTTCATCCCTGATATTTCCATCTGAACAAATTACTCTAAATACTACAAACTGAACATTTTCACATCTGAACTCATCATTCCCCTCTTACTGCCTCCCAGTTCAACTCTCTCTTCCTCGTTGCACTAATGACACCATTGGCCACTCATTTACCCATATCTGCCCCTTACAATTATCCGTAAACCAAGCTAAGGGACAATGGAAGCTGAAATATATCCTGAGCTCTGCACACATGCCATTTCCCCTGCTACAGGGTTATTATATTTGCCAGGAAGAAACTGCATCTTTTTTCTAATTCTAACAAAGACAACTTTTGGGCTAATAGAGGCCCTGACTTTGCCTGAACTAGAGACCTAGGATTTAACATCATTTCTTCCTTACATCAACACCTCATACTAGGTCACCAGATTCTACTGATTTTATCTGTTAAATATTTCTTCAATTCCTCTCCTTGCTGTATTCCTAATAACTCCATGACCACCTCCAATCTTATGCTCTAGTCTAGGGGTGTCGAACTCAATCAGAGAAGGGGCCAAAATCTAAAATCCAGCCTAAATCGCGGGCCGAATGGTTTACTGAACAGTCATAAACTGACAATGTCATAAACTGACAGCGGAGTGCAGTGATGACAGCGCGGTGTGGGCCACATTGCAAGGCCTGGCGGGCTTGATTTGGCCCGCGGGCCTTGTGTTTGACACATGTGCTCTAGTCAGTGCTCAAGTCTTACAGTCCTCTGGAACACTGGCATGCCTTCTCTTCCCAGATCCACACTTTGTTGTTCTCTCAATCTTGGAATAACTTCCCTACCACTCACCCAGCATCACTTCAACCTCTCTCCTACTCATCTTTTATGACTCAACTAAGATACTTCATTATCCTTGAGAAAAGCCTTCCTTGCTTACCTCCTACATCCAATGGACCAAGTGTGACTTACTTAAAATTAATTGTGCCCATACTTATCTTTGTCACAGAATTCAATACTTTATACTACATTTTAACTTTCATTCAGATATGCCTCCCCTTAAAACATTCTGAACTACTGATCTTTATTTTCCATTGTCTATATCAGCAATTATCAATGGCAAGAATTTTTAAAACATGCAATACCTGGCTATTTAGAGAAGGGCACTGACCTCTTTTCCCTTAGATTGTTTAAATAAAATAAAAATAAAAAAATCAAACAAACAAAAACAGCCAACACAGCAATGGCTGCCCAGTGTGAATGAATCAAAATTATATCTACTTTTTTTTGTCAGATTGGCAAAAATACAGTATTTTTTGGGGTGCCACAGAATTTTAGTAATTAGTTTATGTGTGCCATGAGATGAAAAAGGTTGAAAATCGCTGTTCTAGATAGTACTTGGCTCATAGCAGACTCTTGATGCGTTTGTTCCAACTGCATAAGTATGTCTGAATTGCAGAGCCTCAAATGCCTTAGGTACATTGGATATTACTTTTTGACCCATGCATTACTCTTTAGAACTCTGCATGACTAAGTGAGCGTAGGTCTCAAACTTAACCACTCCTTTCCCTTTTTCTTTCATATACAACAAAAAAACAAAAACACTTCCTCATATTGATTTGCTTCTAGTCAGATGATATTTTTATCTTTAAAACAGGTACTTACCCATTAAATCCAATAACATCGCATTCATTTTGTAGAATGTAAATACAATTTATCATGCCTAGCTGCCAGTAATACTCTGAACATCTATGCAAATGAACAACTTAGACATGATGCCTTTAGCAAAATATGATTGCACAAGACAAAAGCACTGCCAAGGCTGGCTTGCATTTCATAACTAATAATACCCCAGGGCTTGACAAAGTTGGATATGAAAAAATTAAAAACCTTTGCAATTTAAAGTGCAGCCAGTAAGATAAACAAGCCTGATACACTTCTAGCTAGACCAACAAACAAAATGAGAGATAAGATTTAAATTACTAAAATCAGAATGATAGAGATTACATCAATAATGATCTTATATAAGTCTAAAGGATTATAAGGAAAAACTGTTGAGTTTCTTCACATATTTAAACCATCAAGCCGAAACTAGTTTCGTTCAGTGGATAGAGCATTGGCCTGTGAACTGAAAGGTCCCAGGTTCGATTCTCGTCAAGAGCATGTACCTTGCTTGTGGGCACATCCCCAGTGGGGAATATGCAAGAGGCAGCTGATAGATGATTCTATTTTATCGGTGTTTCTAACTATCTATCCCTCTCTCTTCCTTTCTATAAAAAATCAATAAAATATATTTTTTTTAAATAAAGCCATCAAGTTAGTAATATATTCAACTCGCAGTCAGATCTAGTCTTTTCTTTCAACATCGCTAACAAAATTTTGCTTATAATCCACTATAATCTTATGAGGTCCATCACTGACCAAAACTTTGGTATGTGATACATGACTGTATGTAAAAAGTTCTGAGAAATCAACTAAAAACTAAGAGAGCTACAAAAAAAAAAAAAAAAAAAAACAAAAAAAACTATTAGAATAAGTGAGTTTAGCAAGGTTGCAGGTTATAGGATCAACATACCAAAATTGGTTGTATTTCTATACACAAGCAATAAGCCAAGAATAAATTAAAACAATTCCACTTATAATAGGATCATAAAATAAGTATAAATTTAACAAAAGAGTGCAAGACTTATAAATTGAACACTACAAAATATTAGAAAAGACATTAATAAAGAAGAAAATAAATGTGCAGATATTCTTATTCATGGTTTGAAAACTTAAACAATGTCAGTATTCCCCAAACTGATCTCAGATTAAATGAAATATCTATCAAAATTCCAGCAGGCTTTTTTGCAGAAATTGAAAAATTAATCTTAAAATTTATATGAAAATGCAAAGAACCCAGCAATCAGTGAAAAAATATAGAGGATTCACACTTTCTGATTTCAAAACTTCCTACAGAGCTATAGTAATCAAGAAAATATGGTACTGGCATGAGGACATGCATACCGTCCAATTGAATAGATTGATGTTCTATAAATAAATTGATACATCTATGGTTAAATAATGTTCAACAAGGTTGTCAAGACAATTTGGTGAGCAAAGAACAGTTTTTCCAGCAAATGGTACTGGGACAACTAGATATTCACACACAAAAGAATAAAGTTAAACTACTATCTCATACCGATATACAAATATTAATTCAAAATGGATCACAGACTTAAATATATAAGAACTAAAGTGATAAAACTCTTAAAAGAAATACAGGAGCAAATCTTTATGTCCGTAGGTTAAGTAATGGTTGGTTGAATATAACCCCAAGGTACAAGCAACAAAAAGAAAGTAAGAAAAAGTGAAATAAAACAAAATTAAAACCTTCTGTTCTGGAAAAGATACCATCAAGTAAGTGAAAGGACAACCTACAGAATGGGTGAAAACATTTGCAAAAGATCTATATTCAAATTATAAAAATAATTTTACAACTCAATAATAAAATGATAACCCCCCAAAATAAGCAAAGGATTAGAATAGACATTTCACACACACAAAAAAAAGATGTATGCCCAGTTACCAATAAGCACATGAAAAGATACTTAACATAATTAATAATTTGAAAATGTAAATTAAAAGAAAACACAAGATAACACTTCATATCCAGTAAAATAGCTATGATCAAAAAAAGAGTAACAAGACTGTGGAGAAATTGGAGACCTCACACATTGCTGATGGAATACAGAATGAGTGAAACCCCTTTGGAAAAGAATTTAGCAGTTAAAACAAAATGAACCAGGAATTCCACTCCTACCCATATACCCAAGAGAAATGAAAACATATGTCTACAGAAAATCTTGTACACAAATGTTCATAATAGCATTATTCATCAGTCAAAAAGTGAAAGTAACTCAAAGTTCATCAATTGATGAATGAATAAACAAAATGTGGATATATGATACTATTCAAAAATAAAGAAATAATGCATACATAGATGAACTTTGAAAACACTGTATGTAAAAAAAGCCAGTCACAGAAGGCCACATATTATGCATTCTATTTATGTGCAATGTCCAGATTAAGCAAATCTATAGAGATAGAAAGTAAATTTATTGATTCCTTAGGCCTAGAGGTAGGGGAGAGGAAATGGAAGTGACTGTTAATGAGCATTTTAGAGAGGACAAAATATTCTAAAATTAGATTGTATTGTAATTATGGTTTTATAATTCTGTACACTTTAGATGTGTGAATCATATGGTACCCAAATTATATCTCAATAAAGATATATTTAAAATATAATCATTGATACCAAGAAAAGAAAACTGGAGACACGGAGAAACTAAATATAGTAAAAAAGATTACAAATAAATTGGAAAATGACACTAAGAGAACATGGAAAAAAGTTATTTTCTTAAGAGACAAAAGAGATAAATTGGCCCAGTATTGTGAAAATAGCAATAATTCTGAAATTATTTTATAAGTCAATGTATTTGTAATCAATATACTAATATTGTCTTATTATTAAGGCAGTGTAGTACTTAGCCTATCTCTGTACTATAGGCTAATAGTACAGAGATAGGCTAATACAGAGATAGGCTAGTACAGAGATAGGCTAAGTACCATAGTACAGAGATAGGCTAATAGACCAATGAAACAGATGAAAAAGCCCTGAAATAGAAAGGTATATATGAAAACTTGATTATCAGAGGAGTTACAATGTCAACTGTGGGTTTTTCATATGGCCTTTATTTTGTTGAGGTAATTCACTCCAATCCTAGTTTGTTGATAGTTTTTATCATGAAAAAGGTTTTGACTTCCATCAACTGTTCTTTCTCCATTTATTGAGGTAATTTTGTGATGTTTACCTTCTATTCCATTAATATAGTGTATCACATTAATTAATTTTGTATATTGAACTATCCTTCTATATCAGGAATAAATCTCATTTGGTCATGGTGTATGATCCTTTTAATGTGTTGTTTGATTCAGTTTGCTTGTATTTTGTTGAAGATTTTTCTATCAGGGTTATTGGCCTGTGATTTTCATTTCTTATGGTTTCTTTAGTTGGCTTTGGTACTGGGGTAATGTGACCTCTAAGAATGATTTTGGAAGTATTCTTCTCTCAGTTTTTTTGGGAAGATTTTGAGAAGAAATGTCATTTATTATTACTTAAAATGTTTGATATAATTCACCAATGTAGCTATCTAGTCTTGAGCTTTCTTGTTGGGGGGTTTTGATTACTGAACCAATCTTCATAGTAGTTATAAATCTGTTCAGATATTTTTTCTTCATAGATAGTCTTGGTAGGTTGTATATTTTCAGGAATGTATCCATTTCTTCTAGACTATATAGTTTGTTGGTGTTAATGGTTGATGATAGTCTCTTATACTTTTTATTTCTATGGTATAATTGCAACATTTTCTCTGTCATTTCTGATTTTATTTATTTGGATTTTCTCCATTTCTTAATTAGTTTAGCTAAGGGTTTGTCAATTTATTGTTATGTTATCATGTCAAAATTCAACTCTTAGTTTTATCAAGGGTTTTTCTATTATTTTTCCATTTTCTTCCATTTTGTGTGTTTCTTCCCTGATCTTTGATATTTTCTTCATTCTTCTAACTTTGGGCTTAGTTTTGTTCTTCTTTGTTATATCCTTGAGATACAAATTTTGCTTATTTATTTGGGATCTTTCTTCATTTTAATGTAGGCATTTATTGCAATAAACTTCCATCTTAATATTGCTTTTGCTGTGTCCCATAAGTTCTGATACGTATTTTCATTTGTCTCAAGGTATTTTCTAACTTCCTTTTTTATTTCTCTTTGTCCCAATGGTTGTTCAAGAATGTGTTATCTAATTTCCACATATTTTCCAGTTTTCTTTATGCTGATGATTTCTCCTTGCACTCCATTGTGATTAGTAAAGATACTTGGTATAATGTTTTTTAGTTTGTTAAGACTTGTGACTATCATTTGGCCTATCCTGAAGAACATTCCATGTGCTCTTAAGAAGAATGTATATTCTGCTGCTGTTGGGTGGAATGTTCTTTATGTACTATCTATTAGTTCCATTTGATCCTTAGTGTTGCTGAAGTCCTCTGTATCTTTGTTGACATTATCCTGGTAGATTAACCCTTTTATCATTCTTTGTCTCTATAACAGAGTGTTTGTTTGTTTGGGGTGGGTTTTTTTGTTTGTTTGTTTGTTTTGTGTGTGTTTTTGTGTGTGTGTGTGTGTGTGTGTGTGTGTTTTACTTAAAGTCTATTTTGTCTGATATAAGTATAGCTACCCTTTTCTCTTTGTGTTACCATTTACATAAATATATTTTTTTCCATTTCTTCACTTATCTCAGCAAGAATTCTTGACTCTCTTATGACAAAATGATACATTCTTACTCTTGCCATGTCTCCATTTGGATTGAATTCATTTAACTTGAGCTTGGTCTAGACTTGCTTTAGCCAATAGCAGATGCAATGTGAGCTGAGACTTGAAATGTGCTTGTACAGCTAGTCTTGACCTCATTGCACTACAACTATCCTCCATTAAAAGAGCATGCTTTAGTTATTCTTTACTTCTTCCGAGTAGGTCCCAGAATGAAAACAAGCACATCTGAACATTATTCACATCCTGCAGCCAACTCAGCTTATTAATAGCCTGTAGCCTTTTAAAACTACCTAGGCAAGCCCAGCCTAGATCAGCTCAATCACAAATCACCTAAAGATTTATTCATGTGTAAATAAACATGTGTTGTTTTAAAACACTGAGTTTGGGGATGGCTTGTGATGCAATATTTTTGGTAGGTACTGCAGTCAGATGTAAAAATGCATACAAGGGGAAAAACGGCAAACTATAAATAAGTATTTCACACAAAAATTTATGAAAAGTTGCTCAACCTTGGTAGTAATCAGGGAAATAAAGAGTAAAATCATAATTGATATCAATTTGTGGTCACTAAGATAGCAAAAATTAAGAAATCTGACAATATTAGATGTTGGCAAGGTTGAGAAGTAGGAGAATTCTCATATTCTGCTGGCAGAAGATAAACTGGATGAACTAATGGAAAACAATAATTTGGCATAAATATGAAAGTTGAAGATGATACAACAAATCCCATGACCCGAGGACTCTTATAATCATACTCTATTAGGAGGCAAGCTCATATTAATAGGAGAAAAAGTGGGGGGAAGTCCAAATATCTATCTACAGGAGTCTGAAACAATAACTTGTATTATATTCACAAAGTATAACATTACATAGTGAAAATTAATCAACTGCAACTAAATATGCAAGAACATAAATATTAGCAATAATTTAGAATGAATAAACAAACCAGAAGACTATATACTACTTTTGCTTTGTTTTGTCTATTTTTTTCTTTATTAAGGTATTACATTTGTGTCTTTATCCCCACATTGCCCACACTACCCCCATTCATGCCCTCACACAACACCCCCCCCCCCCCGGTGTCTGCATCCATTGGTTAGGCTTATATGCATGCATATAAGTCCTTTAGTTGATCTCTCCCCCTAATTATTTAAATTATTACATATGAATCATTTTTCCCCTATTGACATCTCCCTGCTCATTCCCACACAAAATCAAGCAAAAGCACTCATTGTGTGCCTTAGATATATATTCTTATGGGGAAAGTTATTTTTGAAGAAGCAAAGAAATGATCAGCATAAAATTCAGCATTGTGCTCACTTTGCTAGCACATATACTAAAATTCAACACAGCAGTTGGAGAGGAAAATTAACATTATCGTGATGTTTTCATTCTTCAGATGGATGTTGGCTTCATAAGTGTACACTTTTTCTATTTTACCTCATAACTGGCATATAAAATATGTTGTCTTGTATATAAAAATATTATAGAATTTTAAGTCATTTTAAATGGTGTATCCTCGTCACTCAATATAAAAGCTGACAGAGGTAAAATAATGGACATAGACCTTTCTCTATTAACTGAACAATCCATTTTTCCTATTTCTAAATCCCTTTCTCATTAAAACTTGTTGCTTTTCTCTTATACTTAAAAAAAATCTCACTATACCCTTTCTGAGCATGTACTATATGTAGTTAGCAAGAGGCATATTGCCAGGAGTATGTGTTTCTCCTCCTCATCTTCATTAGAACCACACTATTCTCAAGGAAGGAGGAGACTATGACCAAACCGACAGCCTAAAGCCTTTTAAAACTATCCAGGCAAGTTCATCCTAGATCATATCAATCACAAATTGAGGGCTCAGAGATTGAGAGATTGAGGGCTCAGAGTCCTCTGAGATTTAACATCCAGGGCTCAGAGACTGAAGTTCTATGGCAGGATCAGGCAGAAACAAACAAACAAACAAAAAATGTGTATAAAAATAAATATCTTCTTAAACCCCAGAATGTGACTGGCAAAGGTGTCTTATCAAGTGTTACACAGAATGAAGCAGCAGTAACTCTCACATTGCTAAATATAAATGGCATAACTACTAGTTGGATCCAGTTACTTCTAGATAGACAGAAAAACTGTAACATGTGCAAAAGGGATGTTTACTGTAGACATGATAATTGCTTCAGGAATAGAAATGCAACCTTAAAAAGAAAAACAAAAAGTTTCAATTCTAGGACTCTGGTTGGAAATACTGTGTAAAGGAAAAGAATCTCTGTTCCCAGAGGTTAAATTAGTAGGGATCTGGAGCTTCATCTGGCACCAAGTAAAAGAGCTTCACTGAAACCAAAGCCGACACAGAATAAGGCAGGACTGAGTGTTGAGAGCGACAAGCCCCTAGATTTAGCCATATCTGATCCAACACCACATCAGGACTTCGATGTATGACCTAATAATGTATCTTTTCTGCTTAAATCAGTTTGAGTTGGATTTCTGTCACCTGCAACTAAAAGAGTCTAGACCAATAAAAGCTTTAGAAGCAAACAACAGTGACAGCAGCACCAGCAAGAGGATAGCTTCTCTCTAAATATTTCCACAATGTAAAACACTGAGAAAGATTTGGACTGTAATCCCACCCTTCCTTAACTCATCAATCAGGTCATATTCTATAAATTCTGTCAAGACTTTAAAATGTTTTAGCACTTTTTTGATCATTTTAAAAGACCACAAAATTACAAAATTTTTCAAAATAAAATGTTAATTACTTGAAATTTAAGAAAATATGACATTTTTTAAATAAATCTTTATTGTTCATATTATTACAAATGTTCCTCTTCCCTCCTCCCCCCCACATTGCTCTCCTCCACCAGGTTCCCACCCACCCTCCGCCCTTTCCCCACCCCCCACTGTCCTCATCCATAGGTGCACAGTTTATGTTCAGTCTCTTCCCACACCCCTCTCTCCCCTTTTCCCCAAGAATCATCAGTTCACTCCCCTTCCATACCTCTGATTCTATTATATTCAACAATTAATACTGTTCATCAGATTTTTTTTTAATTTCCTTGGTTTTTAGATTCACTTGTTGATAGTTACGTATTTGTTGTTTATAATTTTAGGGAGATTAAGAAATGGCACAAAATAAAAGTTTTAGTTAAAGCTTTAAAAGAGTAGGTATCAACACTAATAATAATAAATGTTTTTTTAAAAAAATGTAGAGGCAATAGTAGGTGAGATTTTGGTGCAAACAAAACTCCTAATTGTTTATAATTAAAAGACTGGAACATAAGGGGAGGAAAAGGATGGGGTGGGAAGAGACACTTACATATGCATTTACATAACTTTGAACATAACTCCAGCTATATCACAAGAGGCTACAAAAATCTCCCAGGCAAATCAATGGAAAGAAGTCATTTTTTTTTTTTTTTAGTCAGCCACTTTCAGAGTCTCCTGTGCCTCTTTATGTTCGAGCCACTCAATAATGTTAAAATGATTTCCCATAACACCTAAATATCAAATATTAATATCAACCAGTGCACTAAACTCACCGTTTCTCTCAATTATGTCTGCCAAAAGACACATATATCTGTGGCCAGAAATACAGGACAAATAAATGCACAATGTAAGCATTATTGAGTGTCCATAATACATGACAATGTATGTCGTATTTGGTTGTTAACAAAATACATTTTTACAATTTTAACATACTAAAATCAGTATGGCTTGAAACACTACCAGCCAGGTAGCAATCCTTATGTAATTATCACTGCCTGCCAATGTACAGAGGTGACTGTGTCTCCTGACGGATGGATAGAACTGTAACACTTTGATGCTTTGGTCAACAAACCATTTGCAGATTATTTGAAGAAGGAATAGGAGACCTAGTTCTTGTCAGATAAACCATTTGATAATACCATCAAAATGTGCAGAATGTATGCTAACAGTTTAAAGGAAAATCCCAGAGACATAATTCAAACACTATTTTAAGAAATGATTCAACATTAACTCTCCTGAAGGCACACAGAGTGATATTGTGTGGAAAAACACAGATGATAATAAGTGAGTTGAAAAATGATTCAGTAGACGGTGATTACATTTTAGAAGGCCTATCCCACTTAAAGCTAATATTTTCTTTTTTAAATATATATGCTATAATAATTTAAAATGGGCCTAACCTGTTTGGCTCAGTAGATAGAGCATATCATCCTGTGTACCAAAGAGTCCCGAGTTTGATTCCAGTCAAGGACACATATCTTGGTTGCAAGCTCCTCCCTGGCCCAGGCCCTGGTTAGGGCTTATGCAGGAGGCAACTAATCAATGTGTTTCTCTCACAACAATGTTTCTCTCTGTCTTTCCTTCTCTCTTCCACATTACTTAAAATCAATGGAAAAATATCCTCTGGTGAGATTAATAAAAAAATAAATGCAAATATATGGTTAAACATAGGAGACCTCTTTCAATAAAATATAAATTCTTAGTGATAATAAATTATGATATAATTGCTTAATTGACATTGATTTTTCTTGCTCTGGACCTTAAAATAATGGAGGAGGTTACAATAAATAGTATCTTACACTGGGTGAAATGTATTTTCTATAGAGAAGTCATGCATAGCAAATCTACCTTTTAGCTTGTGGAAGGTACAGTTTGTTCTGGGGTAAGGATATTTAATTGCGATTACCAAAAATACATGAGCTTATTTCCTTAAAATGTTACTTTTATAATTTTAACTCTCTATTGACATGTCTTTGCATCTTTACTCTGTCAAATCTGTGCTTGAGATTAAATTAGATCATTTCATTAATTTCTGAATACTCCTTTTCTATATAATAAAAATCACTGAAAGGACTATGGAACCAACCCCAACAATACCAAAAAGCATGTCATATATTAATACCTCTCCTTGAGCCACTAACATTTTACCTTTCTCTCTCCACAGTCTCCATTGAAAGTAGAATACAGGCAATTACCTTGCTTCTGCTAATGAACTGCACAGGGCAACTATACCATGGATGATAAAATTTCTCCATCTGTTCACTTCCTTTCCTATATGCTGAAGATTTTTAAAAAAGAATATATAGTTGCTAGCCTCAAAGCTGGAAGAAGTTGAAAATAGACTGTTTTGGGCATTTCAAACTATCAAAAATATTTTTCTTCTTAGGTTTCATTTTGCTCCTAATTTGTTCTTCACATCTTTCTAAAGAATAAATATGCAAAGCTTATATAAGTTCTTATTTCAAAATCAAAATATCTCCTGTGACCTTTAGCATAAACTAAATAAAATCATAGTTTATCAGTAAACTTAATTAAAACGTAATGTATTGTAAATTATGACTTATCACAATACAAGTTAATGGTGTATCTTTTTAAACATATACTTTATTTCATAAACTATCCACATATTTCACCTCTAACAAACAAATACTTGAAAAATTATGATGGGAAATATACTAACTGGCTGACATTGACATAACTCACAGCATAATACAATTCAACAAAACTCACTGTTGATGAAGAATCTCTAAAACCTAAGCTTTGAAAAGAACATGATTAAAAGCAAGAAAAATGTGTTTGCTGCAAATCACATGTGTATTCTACTCATTATTTTCAATAAGCATCCTTACTACAGAATGTTAATATTATGCAGCATGAGGCAAGAATTCTATGGACTTAAGCAGATCTGAAGAAATAAAAGGTATAAAATATGAGTGAGATTTTTTTAATGAATTTTGTCAAGAACACTCTAAGCAAGTTTCTCAAAGGTTTTTAATAAATAACTCTTTGTTCACTTGAAATGTTTTCAATAGCACGAAGGATATTTGGGGGTTAAGGTAGGGTGTCTTTTAAGCCTGAGAGCCAAAGTGCTAGATATTGGCAAGTGCTAGACATTTCTCCCTCCATTTTGTCCATAGAGCACCTCAGAACTCAAAAGCAGATGGCTATTTATTTTTTTTTAACTTTTTGTTGTAATTGTTGTTAAGAGTCACCAGAGGATATTTTTCCATTGATTTTTAGGGAGAGTGGAAGAGAGAAACGTCGATGTGAGAAAACACATGGACTGGTTGCCACCTGCACATACCCAGACCATGGGCCAGGCCAGGGAGAAGCCTGCAACCAAGATACATGCTCTTGACAGGAATTGAACCCAGGACCCTTTGGTCTGTAGGCTGACACTCAACCACTGAGCCACGCCAGCCAGGCCAGATGACTATTTCCAATAAACTTACCCAAAGAAACAATCTAGCTAGAAATATTATCTGCATGAAAGGTCTGGAAAATTGAATGCTATAATTTTAAAAAAAATTAATTTTATTATGTTAAAGAACATAAGGCTGGCTTCAATAAATTAATCCTAATGACTTAAAATCTATTAACTGAATGCAAGTCAACCTCCCGCAATTTTAAAGATTCATTAACTTTTACAACCTATGATTAAAAAGTGACCTGCATAAAGATAAATTTTATCAACCCCATATTATTCTAATTTGAATTCTTTTTTCTCAATCCAAAATAGTGAGATCTTACTCCAGTACTATGTGCATGCGAAGCGATTTGCCAATATTTGTCTGAATCATTCCAAATAGCGCTGGCCACTCCCATTTCCATAGGACCACCATCAAAGACTACCTTAGTCAGCAGCAGGGTTGGGACTTCTTGGACCTTCTCCTCTGTTCTGTTGCTGAATCAAAGCCTTCAAAAAAACATACATTATTTTTACCTCACCCTTCTAATAGTTGTTCCAACTCTCTTTTCAGTTACTGATAAAATCCACAGTATCGCCGAAACCAGTTTGGTTCAGTGGTAGAGCATCGGTCTGTGGACTGAAAGGTCCCAGGTTTGATTCCGGTCAAGAGCATGTACCTGGGTTGCGAGCACATCCCCAGTAGGGGGTGTGCAGGAGGCAGCTGATCAATGATTCTCTCTCATCGATGTTTCTAATTCTCTATCCCTCTCTCTTCCTATCTGTAAAAGTATATTTAAAAAAAATCCACAGTATCATCTGGACTTTCTGTGTCTGTACATTTTAAATAAAAAAAAAATAGGTCTGTGCTTGCACAGGACCTAGTGCAAGATGGAATTTATGCTCCAAAGAATGCCTTGGGAAGCAGAGGATATTGCTTTTACTCATGAGAAAGTCACAAGCCAACCTCAGAGAGGAGAAGGAAATCAACATAATAAAGACCAGAATTCTTCTGAACTTTATATATTCTACAACTTAAAAAAACAAGCAAACAAACAAACAAAAACTTGTATGCACATCCTTATACATGGGTGTGCTTTTTTTCTGATTTTCTAGATAAATCTAAACATACTCAATTTTTGTTGTACCTCCTTTGAGGCACTGATAACTTATAATAGTAGCTCCCAATTGAAACTTCATTTTGCCTGCTTAAATTTATCCCAAAAACTGTAATGAAGAAACCCCATGTATCTTAAAAATGGTGATGACATGCTAGTCTTTGATACTAGTGTATATTATGTTAATTTTTCATCAATTTTGGAACATTATATGAAATTTCTAGGAATTTGTTGAGTTGAATTTCATGAGAGAAAATTTAGAAACATATAAAAGCCTAAATAAAAATCTTGAACAGTTAGATAACTAGTACATTCTTTCCATTTTGCAGTTTATTTAATTTTGGTATCTTTACCATCCAACTCCATCACCCTTAACAAATGATCTATTCAAATTTCAGGTAGTGAAGATTTGAGAGAAAAGAAAAGAGATTGCTCTCCTTAATATGATTGCAGGAGTCCTCCAAGTGCTGATTGCCTGACTTTAAATTACCCTTATCAAAATGCTACCTACACAAATACAACTGTGGAAACTTCCTTTAACTGCTGGGTCCCAATTATCACAATCAGGACTTTTGAGAAAGTCACACAATACATAAATGACAGAGAATGGCAGGATTTTCTGGTCACTTGATGGATAAATCAATTGCCTAACCATTACAGATTGTGTAAAATGCATAAATTGTCATACAATCATCAAAACAAAATTACTAATAGATTCATCCATTAAACTGTATCTTTAGGCTGACTTCATTTAGTGCTTCAAAGTTCAGAATATAATCTCATTATCTCACTATCCTCTTACAATTCATATGAAGACATGAACTGCAGCCACTGAAAAACTCTCTCAACTAAACTATGAATAGATAAAGATAAAGAAGGGCAAACTTCACAAAAGGTAAAGTACAATATGTTTCACAATCTCACTTACCTTTCCCCTCTACCAATGTAGAGAAACTGATCTCGCTACATATAAATAATGCAGCTTTAAGCAAGGTACTTACTTTCCTGCTCTGGTAATTAGTAACTTCATTTATAAAATAAACTAGAGGCCCAGTGCACGAAATTAGTACACTCAGGGGGGTCCCTCAGCCTGGCCTGTATCCTCTTGCAGCCTGGGAGCCCTCAGGGGATGTCTGACTGATGCCACTACTGCTGTGCTCACCAGCCATGAGCCCAGCTCAGGGCTTCAGGGCTTCTAGCGGAGCCTGGCTCAGGGTTCCTGCACTGAGCATCTGCCCCTGGTGGTCAGTGTGCATCATAGCAACTGGTTGCTCCACCATTTGGTTGATTTGCATATTAGCCTTTTATTATATAAAATGGGCTAGACTACCCTAGAAGATAATCTTTAAGATCTCTTCCAGTTCAAATTTACACTGTTGTAAGTCTATTTTGGACAATATTTTTAATCTTCCAACTCAGCTAAATGTGTAAAAAAAAGGTCTACACTTTGAGAATACTCCAGAAGTAGCATCCCAACTCAAGAAATGCTTGACTTACTTCCGTGTGTTACAGAAAGCAATTCTATGAAGAGGAGAGAATGCTGCATACAGAATTCAATTCTTAGCTCTACCACTTATTAATATAATCACCGTCATCAAGACAATGAAATGCTCTAAATTTTAATCTTATTTCCTACAAAATGGAAAGGAATCTTTACCACGATCTTGGAAAAGGGAAGATTTAAGTGAAATATCAATCATAGAATCATTATCTGTTATTTCTAAGACTTGTTGAAATTATTAAACCTTTATTTAACTAAATGGAGTTTTAGTAATTGTTTTAAAGGCATTACATAATCTTCAGTGTCCTATTTTACTGATGGGCAAACTGAGTGTTAAGTAACTTGTCCATAGTTACATATCTAGGAAAGGGTAGAGCCAGGATTCAAAGCCAAAGTTCTTAACCCTTACACTATGACCTTAGAGTTCATAAAATAAGAAGCAGTGAACAATAAACCTTTCTTCTTGATGAGTTTTAACAAAGTAAAAGTAATGATATCTGCAATTGAAAAAAAAAAAGTTGTAATTTCATCCAAATTTTTTAATATCCAAACTGTAAAATATATCCTTTTTCCTCAGAATGCCTATTAAATAAAATTGTGTTTGATGGAAACAGTTTATGAAATACTGATCCAACTCAATCCTTCTTACTTTACAGAAAAAAAATGAAGTTCAAAAATTCAGAGACAAGTTCACACAGGGAGCTGACCACAGAGTCAGATCTGGAACACTGTACCCAAGTCCACTCCTGGGGTTCGTGCACCATGCCCTCTGCCCAGTTACAAGTACCCTCTAAAAAGGTAAGGCATCGTTAACATTACTGCATGTGCAAACCAGATGCTAAACCAACAAAGTTTTAGAACAGAGAACCAAAAGGTTTACCCAATCCGGAAGAAAGCTGTAGCAAAAGCCAAGGTTTTATAGATAAGAAAGTAACCAGCTCCAACATCATAGAAGCTATTGTAGTTTCCTCACCACATAGTCTGTTCTCTTCAAGGCAAATCTAAGACGTTAGCAGATCTTAGCTGGCTCAAGCATGAAAAAGCCTTTCTGTAGTGTAAGCTAACAATTTCTATACACACCAAACTTGATTTTTTCAAATATTCAAACTGCCCTTGATTCATAAAAAGCAGATGAAAGGACAGTCCCCATGGAAGGCAGGGCAAGGGGGAAATGGAGTACACTGCAGTGTGTTCCTGGTGGCTCCCGACTTTCTCTTTGTACCAAGTTTGAATCAAGTACAAGAGCAGAATGATATTAAACTGAAGGGGTTAAATTGAAATTTCATTTTTAGGCTGTTAAATATTCAATTTGGCAGTCTTGATAGGATTTCAGGTGATGAAATTGCCTTGCAAATGAAAAGCATTTTAGTGTTTCTGTACTTACTGATAAAAATCTAACATTTTCATTTTATGCCAGTTAGCTTCAGAGCCAAGTCCTACAACATAAGCAGCTTATTTACTCAGTCATTTAAGACATTCTGAAATGGTTTAAAATATAAAATTGTGTAATTTCCTTAATCCTAAGGTCAACATGTGATGATAAAGCATACCCTTAACCGTATATTCCTGAGCAATTTCTGAAATAAATTTTCACTGAACATTTTTTTTCATTTGTACATATAAAAACTTTTAAAAGAAAAGAGTTAAGACATGATGTATTGGGGGAGAGGGGAGAAATTATTTTTACAAAGAATTCTAAGTGATTTTTTTCTAGAGAAATACAAAAGAATTTTATAATGAATTCATTTCAATCTTGGAAAACATTCTCAGGGAGAGAATGAGACTCGACACTGTGTTGAAGAACTAGATAACTAAAGCAGATACCTAGTTATAATAAAAAGAGAGCTTGAAAGTGTTTTTACAGATTTATATTTCAACCATAGAGATTGGGCCTTTTCTGCATCCTACCCTCGATGTTCATCCACATCTGTGGCAATTAAAGAGAAAAATCATCCAATATGTTCACAGTGCCATTTTTTAGCTAGTAAACCATGTTAACAATAACTGGATTTCAGACCTTGTTTAACCTTGCAAGCCTTTCTTTAAACAAACTGTTATATGGAAAACTCAGGAATAAAACATCTAAAAGCAGACCCTGCCCACATATACACCCAAGCCTCATACATCCAGGAACCCCTGCATCTTCTTAGAACACCCCCATAGTGCAATATTATGAAAGTTGACAATCAGGTAAAGTATACTCAAGTACATGTATTACAAAGCAAAGTGAAAGCATGATGTTAAATGTTACAAAGAAGGTGGTTTTTACTATCTAGCATAAATATTAAATTATTTTTGAAAACCCAGATTTAACAATAAAATAATGTAATGGCTATGGATAAAAAGCTGTGGTACATTTACACAATGGTATTATATTTGGTCAAAAGAATATATTTCTCAAATGTAATCAAAAGAATATTTTTTCTGTGGCTGACTAATCATATTTAAAATTAATTAGAATTAATTAAACACCAAAATGTTTGTCTCTCATATGTATCTCCTATAGTAACTGCAAAACTTTAATCTTAGACTTTAGTAGCTAAAGTCTTTTAACATCTAAGTAATTATTGTTGGTGACTGTTATTTACAAACAAAATTTAAAGCATGTTTCAAAAGCTGCTATATCAGAGTAACTGTTGACTTCCAGTCCAATAAAAAAGATTACTAATCAAGTGTGAGGGCAGTTGTTTGTTTTAATATATTATGGCAAGAAAAATTGTAAGTATAATGTAAGTTCTCAAGTTATATAAAACATTAATTCATGCTGCTATTACTAAGATATTTTTATAAGTATTCTAAACTTAAGTTTGAATATTTTAATAAATGCAGTTACAATGACAATCATCATTGCCAAAACCCCCTTTAAAGACTAAGATGATCATATCATGATGTAAAGTATTTAAAAAAATTTTATGCAACAGACATGCTTCCTTCAAGACAAAACATTTTATACAAATTGCAAAATTTATAGATAAAATGCATAAATATGATTTTAAAAGGTGAAAAAGGGAAACATAGATAGAGAGATATGATAAATGGAGACAAAGAGATCAAAGAAATATACCATCCAATGGAATGTCTAAGAAATAAAGATATACATTATAAAGTCAAAGAGAAGTATACATAAGTTGATCATACATGCATTCTGAGATTTATTTAGGCTAATTTAGAATGGCTCTAAATTATTATCTGTATCCTCTTTAGAAGAAAAAATGGGGGATTTCTTCTACCGTTGCCTTCCTATCTGAAAACAGACCTTTGAGCCACCTAAACAAATTGTTCTGACTTTTCTTACAAAAATAAGGCAGCAACAATAGTTTGAATCACCAGATCCCTCATTTCAGATAAAGAAAACAATGTCCACAGAGCAAGAAAAGCTTGTAAGTCAAGGAAAGAACAAAATCAGGCCACTCTCTCCTAATGTAAATTAGCTCCTCGGCCCCTTCCATCTTTTGCAAAAATGCCAGCTTTTAAAATGTTACTTGAAACACTGCATTGTTTGTCAATGAAAAGATCTTCAAATTATCACTAGTTCCTCAAGGAACATTCAGATTCTTCTCTTGTCACTTATTTTTTTATAGTTACTAGGTTGAATTAACTGAGTCAAGGTGACATTCTCATATTAAATGGAGACTGCAGGTGTGTACATAGCTGTGGTCAAATGCACCGCAGGGAGGCTCAGCCAGCAGGGCCAGTGCTGTTAGGATGCTGGTAGGAAGGCAGTACTGACCTGCTTTTGTGAATTAAATGTTGTAAGTACACCGGCTAGATTGAGGAAGGCAACTTCCAACCTTACAATTCCAGCCTTTTCCTTCTTTAACTGTATAAATGTATTTATGTATAAGTTTCATGAAGTCAATAACTAAACAATAATTTCTCCATACAGAACAGATAAATAATTTAACAAATAGTTTCTGACAAAGTATTAACATGAAATTTCTTGTCCACAAGTGATAAGCGCATTCCTCATTAAACATCTCTGAAATAGATGCCCCCCCCCCCGGAAAAAAAATGCAGCCATACAGAGGATACAGATAAACAGTCTCAAATAGGGATCAACTGTGTCCAAACAAAGATATCAGAGTATGATAAGTGTCTGTTTTAAGGTCATCTTCCAACATCTCAAAGTATTCACTGTATCACTAAATTCTTAAGGCAGAAATGTTAATGTTTTTAAATAATGACATTATCTGGGAATAGCTCTTTCAGAATGATCAGAGAAGTGTATAACATGGAGACTGGGGAAGATTTATGACTTTCTATATAAAACATACAGCTAACAAGCTCCTGACTTGATACTCAGAAGTTCTAAATATCTCCATTAATGTTGCAAAGCAAAGCTGTGAATATAACTAAAATGGTCCAATTTCATATGTCCCAAAACAAATATACTCATAGAAAGAAAATCTCACTGAATAAACTATGTTGTGTCAGTAATATTTTGCTGAATACAGATGTTTGTTTTATGTCCATAAATACTGGGGAACCATCAAAATGCTAGATTTTCTCATTATTAGCCTGCTTTTTCTACAAGTTTCAAGATGGTAAACTTTTGCTATTAATGGAAAAGTATAAATTAATTGTATCCCCACAACCACAGGAAGATCTCATTTTACTCTGGCCAAAGAAACCACCATCTATGGAACAGATCTCTGCCTTACAAAGAGAGCAAACCGCAGTAACTGGTAGTGAGGTTTCTAACCAAACCCCAAACAAAGCCTGAAGCACATTTCCCTAACGGAGCTCTGGGCCACAGGCACCAGAAGGCAAGCAGGAGGGAGGCTCCCGCAACAGTAGCTGAGATCCAGAATCTGGACACCAAGCCCTAGAGGTCACCTCTTCTCTAAGGTCATACAGAGGCTCAAAACGCCTCTCTTCTGAGTAGTCAGAAAACTTAGTCACCATATATGTACTCCCCAATTTCCAGTAAAATATAGAAGAGACTGTTCTAATCTCAATTTACCTAGAAATAATCACTGGAAAGGCCAGAGAAACAAGCAAAAGACACCCTGCTGCCATTACCAATTTAGCTTAATTCAAATTAACTCTCTTGAAGAAGAAGCCTAAGAAACTTGGCAAATGTGCACTTCCTGGAAAATGAGTCTAAGAGGCTGAAGGATCCTCCAGGATTCTCTTCATCCTGGCCCCACACTCGAGGGTGTTTCTTTTCTTAGCCTCTCCCCTCTCCGTTAAACAAACATGCTGAGCTTCTCTTGAAAGCTGGGGGCAGGATGGTGGTCTGTTAACACAGCCCTTCACCAAGTGGCTGTAGCAGCTTGTGAATGTTCAACAGAAATCTCCAAAAGCTACCAAGCCTAAGGACAAACTGTTCATAAAGCACTTTGAGGACAAGGCCATTGCCATCTGCCACCCAATTCTCAGACTGTCCAGTGTAAATGGTCACACAGGGCTGTGATTTGCCTTTTAACAATTGCCAGGAGTTTCGCTCACAAAATGTGGATGCAACATTACCTCATTTAGTCTTCACCACAACACTGTGGAGCAGATATTAATAACACTAGAGGCCCAATGCACCAAGATTCATGCAATGATGGGCCTTACTTCTCCTGGCTGCCAGCATAGCCTTCACTCCAGCTGGAGCCACCTTTTTGCTCAGGCCCAGAGTCAACTTTCCTCCTTCCCATGCTATCCAGAGGCCCAGAGTGGCTGGGGCAGTGTGGAACACCTGCATGGTTGCCTAGGCTTCCTGCCCCTGGCTCAGCGCCTGTGTATGCAAATTAACCCGCCATTTTTGTTGGATTCATTTGCATACTCACTCCTGTTTGGCTGGTGGGTGTCATGAATGTATGGTCAATTTGCATCTTACTCTTTTATTACTGTAGATATCCCCATAGTATAAAGAAATGGAGGCTCCACGATTAGTCACACAGCTAATAAGCTGGAATTCAAAACCAAGTTCTGAGAGAAATGTAGAAGAAAGATTTTGTTGGGAAAACTTCCACTTGAACTGCCCAAGGATGCCACATCAGCAAAATGCCCTTGGAGCTCACAGGGGAATCACAAGGAGAGCAACCACACAGGCCTACCTCCATCAAAGGCACAGTAGTGTTATTTTCTCTTCCACCTTCTAAGTTCGCTTCACTCACCTTCACCCACTAATAATCAGCTTCACAGTGCTCTTTCATGAGTAAGAGTGAAGCACCCTTTTTACTTATGTTTACCTGATGTCAACAGCATAAAAATGTGTGAGGAACAAATAGAGGAGAGAAAAACACCAACCCATTTTTGTTGGAGCCCTAGCCCATGTACTCCCATCCCAGGTACTTCCCCAAAGAAAGAAAAGCAAAATCCATTGGGTTAACTGCTTTGCTAGAGACAGTGAGGTTTAAAAGAATAACATCAGCTACACAACTTTTAATTGTGTGAAGACCATCCACCAAGGACTCTTTCAAACAGTTTACTTATTTGACTTCAAACAACCCTGACTTATAGATATTATTATCATTGTTATTATTATTATCCCCATTTTTCAGATGAGAAAACTAAAGCATAGAGAATTTAAGAAACTAAAATTACACAAAAGTAGTATGCCACATGATCCCTGATTTTCAAAGCTTACAACCAAATTATGGAAACAGGATTAATTCATTTAAAACAACTAACTAATAAATCTATCTAATTAAAGTTCTATACATGATATGGGCAAGACCTATAGTAATTCAAATGAGAGAAGGTAAGTAAGTTTCTGACTGTACAGAGGTGCTTCAGGAGAAGTAGGGCTAAAAACATAGTAAGGGCAGTAGTTGTCAACAGGGATGATTTTGTCCTCCAGGGGCCTAGGGGATGGAGGTAGGGGTATTGGCATCTAGTGGGTAGAGGCCAGGGATTCTGCTAAACATCTTGCATAGCACAGGGCAACCCCTCACAACAAAGAGTTATCTGGTCCAAAAATGTTAATAAGTCTGAGGTTAAGATACGCTAAGCTAGAGGAATGAAGAGTATTTAGACAGGGTCATTCTAGACAACAAAATAACATAAGTGCTGGCTCAGACACCACAGACAAGAGCTCAGATACACAGGAGATGATTTATTATGGGGAATAAGAGGAAATGTTGTTGCTTAGGAAGGTTTAGTGGAGGGCTCTGAAAGCCAAGCGGAGGAATTACAGCTGGATTTGGCTGGAAATGGGGATTCATAATAGATTTGTGATGACACTCGCAGGATGACAACCAATAGTCTGGGAGTTCCAAAGCTCAGCTACAGGATTTATTATAATAGCCCAAGTGTAAGTAACAAAATGTACCTAGTAGAGAGGAAAAAAAGTAGCAAAATACATTATAAAGAAAGAATGGACCTGTTTCAGTACTAGACACAGGGAAGAAGGAAAGGTTAAGGTCATGTTTATTCTGTCTATTTTCTTACTTGTGCACCCCATCATCATGCCCATGACAGTGCTTAGTGGAGAACATGAATAAATTTATGATGCATGAATCATCAACTCAGTGGATTCACATCTCACAGGATGTCTTAATGTGAAGGAAAAATAATGTACAGTCAGAGGGAAGCACTGCTTGTTTTTCAGCTGAAGGCCAACGGAATCAGCTGGCTTGTGTTTAGGGGTTACCAGGAGAAAACCATGTATGGTGTTCAGCAGTATGACAGGCTTAGAGGCCTGCAGGAACTGAGCACAAATGGAGAGAAGCACATTTCTATCTCCCACCACCATTGGCCAGAAGAGATAAAGGCACCTAAATTAAATCAACATTCCATACAAAGGGTCTTCTGACAAGAAGAGTGGGGAAGCCTGAGAAAGGGAGGTAGATGGTGCTTCGGACAGAGCCTTTCCCACAGGCCTACCACTGACTCTCCCCAGTTGAGTCATATTTGGGTTAAAACATTGCCCCTGACCATAAGAATATGGTCAAGTTTTTATTGTGTCTATTCAACACAGGTGACTGTGGAGCAGCCCTCTCTCATTAACATTTCATTAGTATGAAGATGTTTATCGTTCTTCATTTGTCAAAATGGATAAAGTACTCCTCTGTGCACACAGAATTGAGCGAGATGCAGACACAACCAAGAAGTATTGTCTAGTTGATTTATTAACTTAGACCGGAGATCAGCAACCTTTTTCTTTATAAGGCCAGACAGTAAATATTTAGGTTTTGTGGGCTGTAAATCTTTGTTGCATCTACTTAACTCTACTGCTACAGTGGGAAAGGAGCCAGAGACATCATGTAAATGATGGGCATGGCTCTGTGCCAGCACAAATGTTTACAAAAACAGGCAATGGGCCCGATTTGACCAGTAAGCCATAGTTTGCCAACCATGGCTTACACCAATTCTGTTAGCTGAGTAAATAATTATAGATGGCCAGGATTAGCAGAAGCTCAAGAACAGAGTTCTGAAAATGTAGGTGGAAAGCACACTTATGTGACAGGAAGAGCACCAACTCTGCTGCCATGTGCATCAGACCCTGCAGAGAACCTCTGGGGATTTGAGGATGCTCAGAGCCCCCCCGGGAGCTTAGTCCCAATTCCACAATTATGCAAGCATAAAACACTCTTCAATCCTAAGGAAAGCTAACCCTGCCTGGGAAATAATCATCAGAAATTTCACCCAAATCCCTACACGAGCAGATTTTATCTTTCAAAACTGGTCCACAGGACTTGATAAGGCAGGACAATTAGTGCTTGGTAAGAGTACTTAGAGTGCCTTCCTAAGTCAGCTATAAATTCATGTATCATTTAACAAGTTAAGTGCCCAGTCAGTCACTGGTGACTGACACTATACTTTCTGTCCGGAAGACAAAACAGTCTGGGTGTTTGACTTGTTAACTGAGATTAAGAAAATAGATGCCAACCTACAATGAAGCAAAAAGCCCAATTTGTTCCTGAAACCTTGTGTTCCTTTTCAGATCGCTGTAAGGAAATACCTTTTTTAAAATGCCTAGCTTAGTTTCTCAAGAAACTTACCCAAATCACCATTAATAAGCCCCTTTGAATCTCATGAACCCTTCTCAATAGTGCTTCTTCACCTTCTACCTTGATGCAAGCAAGGCCTGACCTAGGCCATTTCTTAGGGTTGTTTAGTCCAGTGGTCACCAACCTTTCAGACCTCAAGAACCACCAGTGGTCCACAAACCACTACCGTGTTTCCCCGAAAATAAGACATCCTCCGAAAATAAGACCTAGCGCATGGAAAGATAAGACATCCCCTGAAAATAAGACCTAGCGCAACTTTGGGAGAAAAAATTAATATAAGGCACTGTCTTATTTTCGGGGAAACAGGGTAGTTGGCAACCATTGCTCCAAAGGTTTCTGTAAACCAGCGGTTGCCAATCTTTCGGACCTCAAGGACCACCCGGTAGTGACCGCTGGTTTAGTCAGCTAGTAACCTTGACAGATGAATCAACCTCTCTGCCCCTTTCTCCAACTCCTCCTCTGCCCAGGAAGACCAGACTTTCTTGCTGCTTAGTGTAGAAATAGCAGATGTCTCTCAGTGTGTACCTCAGCTGTGATGTAAGCACACTGTGTGCACAGCTCTCATCTGGGCCATATCAAGTTGCCCCTGTGGGGTTTGAGGAGGAAGGGAAACCAACATAAATATGCTGATGCTAACTTCTGTGTCAAAAGTTGTAATCCCCTTATCTCTGACCCAGCAGTCTTGTGTGTTCTGCCAGCATTTGTTGAAACAGTAACAGGGGAACTTAATCAGTTTGTAGGTAGGGCAAAATAAAATCTCATAACCAACAATAATTCTCTTAAATATTGAATAGAAATTTTAAACTATTTTCTTTTCCTTTTTAAAAATATTCATTCTCTAGCAAGCTTTCTTATATTAAGGATGATCAAAGATCCTGGTTTACACAGGATAGCCCAGTTCACATCTGCTGACCTACTATTTATCATCCAGTAAGGGTCCCCCTTTTGTTCTCAAAAGTGTCCTGGCTTTTTTATTCCTTCTTATTGAATTTATTGGGGTTACACTGAGCAACAAAATTATACAGGTTTCAGGTGCATAACTGCATCTCTCAGAATGGCTATCATCAATAAATCAATAAACAAGTATTGGCAAGGATATAGAGAAAAGGAAACCCTCATGCACTGTTGGTGGGAGTACAGATTGGTGGAGTCATTGTCAAAGCAGTGTGAGTTATCTCAAAAAATTAAAAATGGAACTGTCTTATGACCCAGAGACTTCTGTAAATTTGTCCAAAGAAACCCAAAAAACTAATTCAAAAAGTATATATGCACTCCTATGGTCATCACAGCATTATTTACAATAGCCAAGATTTGGAAACAGCCCAAGTGTCCATCAGTAGATGGATGCATGGATGGATGGATGGATGGATAAAAAAATCTGGGGGTACATATACACAATGGAATACTACTCAGCCATAAAAAAGAAGGAAACCTTACTCCTTACAACAGCAGTGGGCCTGGAGAGTATTATGGAAAGTGTTCTGTCATACATTAAATTATACACCACTCACTTAGAATCTAATGGACAGATATATATTTTTAAAAATATATAAATTTCAATTATTTGTGATCATTTTTCTTTAAAAAAATGGAACATGGTCTGACTTAAATTCTTTCTCTTAAAACACATTTGCCATGGGGAGCATAGTCAATCAATAACATTGTAATAACTATATATAATATTAAAAGACGGATTTATCAGGGTGATCACTTTGTAAGATATATAATCACTATGTTGTACATCTGAAACTAATATAATATTGTATGTCAACTATAATTGAAATTATTTTAAATTTTAATAAAATATACATACCAAGAAATACCTTTTAAACCAAGAATTTAGCCCTCTAAGATTATATTTGGCAAGTAATGGAGAGAAAAAATTAAATTCAGTATCCTCCTCACACAAGCTGACAATGAATGCTTGTTTATTGTTGCAAAGCACATTCAGAAATGCTCTATTTTACCATCTAGGGAACCATCTAAAATTGGGGATGATGTAAAAATCATATACAGATGGCACTTGAACAACGTAAGTTTGAACTGTATGGGTCCATTTATATGTGGATTTTTTTCAATAGCTAAACAGTAAGCCATCTATATCCCCAGATTTCAAATCCACAGATTCAACCAAAAGGGATCAACAATAGTATTCTCAAACCACAGTTGGGAATCCCTGGGTGCAGAGGGACAAATGTATGCATTGATCTATGCCATTTTATGCAAGGGACTTGAGCATCATAGATTTTGGTATCTGTAGAGGTCCTGGAATCAATCCTCTGAGGATATTGAGGGACAACTGCAGTTAAGTTTTGGGGGAGTCAAAAGTTATACTTAGATTTTCAACTGGGCAGGGGTGGGTGCCCTAACCCCTCTGTTGTTCAAGGTCAACTGTACATTAAATTGTATTTTATGTTGATATATAAACATGGGTCCTTGCACCCACAATATTCTTGGGGGACGTTCAGAAAACTTGAAAGTAATAAAAAATAAAAATTGTTTGTTTTTATCTAGAAGGCAAAGCTAAACTTTTAGATTTTTTTTAAGGCTGGTTCTTTAAAATTCATAGCAGCAATAAAACTATGTATTTAAAAAGCAGACTTTAAAATGTATTCTAATCTTTTCCACATGTATCAGTGGTTTTCTAACAAGTGAAAGAAGACTAAAAGCCCTTCTGGGTCGCCAACATTTAGCCCATGAACGCACAGTCAGCTGCACATGCCCTACTTGCACATCCTCCTGCATCATCTTCCCCAACAGCCGACTCTGGGACTAGAGTCTCTGGGTTCAAATCCAGCTCTGCCACCCAAGAGCTGTGTGACTTAGGCAAGTTATTATCTTCTGTGCCCAAGTTCCCTCCTGTATAAAATACTACTAATAATAGTCCCTACTTCACAGAGCTGTCATGAGGATTAGGTGTATTAATATTGGTAAAGTGTTTAGAACAAGGCCTGGCACACAGGTTTTGTAGTTCCCTTCCTGAGGTTTTTGTTTGTTTTTTAACGAAGATCCATGAAGAGAGCTACAAGATAAAACTCTCCCTATTTACCCTTTTACACAAAAGGCAGGAATGGCACTTCAGTTGCAAAAGCCACATTTTTTGGTAGGGTAATGGCTAACAGTGTCAACAAATATGTGTGGGACAGATGGGCACAAAAAGCTGAACCAATCACCTCTTCTATTACATTTAAAATTCCAAAGAGCTTATTAAGTTCAAATTGCCAAGGTGGTAAGTTGGGGACTGAATACTTTCTTCACCACTAACAGGTACTTCCTTTCCACAGCCAGTCCTGGTTCCAATGGGAGCACCATAAATCCATTCATCTGCCTGCCTCTGCCACACCACTCCCTTCACAAAATAAAAGTGGACAGTTTTCCACTTGCACCATTGCCCACACTTCCCTCTGTCACTGCCCTCAACACCACATCTTCTATTGCCAGTATTTATCTCCAATACTAAAACACGAGGCAAAATGAAATTTCTAAAGGAGCTTGAAATCTATGAAAAATATTCAGAGCAAGGATTTCAATTTCATGTTTAAATGGAATTCATTTCAGACCCAATTCAATAAAGCTTTCATATTCTGAAGACATTCCCATAATATGAAAAAAGTGTTAAGTTTCCAAAAAAAATTCTGCTTTAGTGTGTTTGGGAAATCTGGGCTGTTACTATGTCATAATTCAAATTTGATCTGATAAGTTAATTTAGATATCCATACAGAAAACTCAAATTCTGACTCACTGGCGCTTTTCACTGGTAGCCTCCCAGATTAGTGCATCAACTCCAACGGTCACTTAACTCTAGTCTTTCTGGCTTCTAAATCCACTGACTGTATGCAGCCCTAATTTGCCCTTATGAACTCACCTCAGCCCTGTTGGTCACCCTTCCTTGGGCTCCTGTTGTCCCAAGGTAAAGTCTAGACTCCCTTGCTAACTCCCTACCAGCTCACTGACCTCTAATCCTGCTAGACCATGCTGCAAACGTACCTTGCTCGAACATCCTTCTTACCTCTATCTGCCCTTTGATATCATTTCCTAAGGTACCTCCCAGGTGAAGGACACTTGCTACAGGCTTCTATAGATAGCTTTTTCCTTAACATGGCACCATACTGCATCACTATTTTTTAAATTAATTTGCCTTGCTTTTTAAAAAATATATTTTATTGATCTTTTTACGAGAGGAAGAGAGAGGGATAGAGAGTTAGAAACATCCATGCCATGAGAGAGAAGCATCGATCAGCTGCCTCTTGCACACTCCCCACTGGGGATGTGCCTGCAACTAAGGTACATGCCCTTGACCGGAATTGAACCTGAGACCTTTCAGTCTGCAGGCCGATGCTCTATCTACTGAGCCAAACCGGTTTTGGCCATTTGCCTTTCTTAATAGACTATAAGCTCCAAGAGGGCTTCATTATTGATGTTTCTCCAGCACCTGGAAAAATGACTGGCATAGAGTCAGTAGGAAATAAATATTATTTTAATGGGTGAGATGATGACAGATTAACCACAACAGTTAAGATGAACAAATAGAGAAAAATGCACACAGAAATGGTAGAATCAAGAAGGACCTGGTGACAGAATAGAACACAGGCAATAATAAATTAAAGAAGGATCTACAATGTCAAATTTCCACCTTGGGTAACAAAATGAATAGTGTCATTCACTAAGAGATAGGCAGTGAATGGGGATGAAGTAATGAGTTTAGTTTTACACATGCTGAATTTGAGGTCCCTCAAAACATCTGTATGAGAGGTCTTGACAAAAAACACACCATTGATCTGCTAAAGACATGAAGTTTCCAATGCACTTAAACTCCAACCTTATCATTGTGTGCTCCAGAGCCTGCAAGGACCAGCCCTTTCTAACTCTCTGACCTCATTTTCTACCATCTGTTTTCCCATTGTCCACCTCCCTCTGGATCTCACTGTCCCTGAGAAGTGATAAGCAAGGTGCTCCTCAGCATCTCTGCACTCACTGTGCCCTCCACCTGAAACACTTTGCCTAGATCTGTGTGGCTTCCTGCTTCTCATCACACAGGTCTCATTTTAGATACCACCTCCTCTGGGAGGGCCCTCCTTGTCAATCATAACAGTCATCCAAAGCAGTCCTCCCTGCCAGACTGTTCTAGTTTCATCACTAAATACTTGGTAAACTTATTTTATTTCCTTGTTTTACACATTTACTGTCTGTCTACCTGTCTATATTCTACAAAGTCGGGTCCTTCATCCTTGTTCTTTGCCAGAATTACCCTCTCCCCCTACTCCATATAGCCCTTGCTAATAGTTCAACAAGTTCATTGAATGAATAAGTGAACATATGGATAAAGATAGCAAGACAGGCTTTGCCCTCCTCCTGCTTTAGCATTGGAATAGTTGTGAAAATACGAAAGGTAATAGAAAGTGTCAACTATACAAGAAAACTGAATATGCTGACTAGTCATCTCATAAGTTCCAGGAAGACTGCTACTAACAAAAGACAAAATAAAAGCTCTTGAGAGGAGCAACAAAGGGGAGAGGGAGAAGAGGGTTAATGGATTCATACTGCCTCCACGGGCCTCCAAAAGGCTGACTACCAGGAGTACTGTGTTTATTTTGTTTTGTTTACCCATTTTGTTAAATATTTATTCATTATTTTATTGAATAAGTGACATATTCTGGTTCAAAGGCTGAAACTATAAACAAGTTCATATGGAGAAATCTCACTTCCTCTCTTTACCTATTCACTCCATTGTCCATAAAGGCTACAATGGGAAGTTTTCTAAGGTTTTTGCTTTGATAAGTCTCTTATGTGACCTGTGCATGTATTTCAGGCTCTGGCTGCCATAACTGTGAAATAAAAACCTTTAAGTTACACTTTAGGATAACATACATTTTAAAAGATATTACCACATCATCACCATACAGAGTATGCCATTTTATCCTTGGGAAATAATTAAAAAAAAATTCCCAGACCCAATCCAAGCCTATCAGATCAGAAACTCTAAGGGTAGAGGGGAAAATTGCCTTTAAATAAAACAGGTTCTTATCACTGTGAAGATGAGTCATATTTGGGAACTGCTGTCCTCCCACAGAGAAGAGTGGTCTTCACCAATCAGAGGGAAGAAGCCACTGCTGCCCTACTGTGCAGGGCATGTTTACTAGGGGAGCTGGAGCCCTTAACCTCCATATCACAAATACACACACACACACACACACACACACACACACACATGTTTATGTATAAATACGCATGCATATGCATATTCCTGTATTCACATACAATTGAAATCTCTCTGAAAATAAAGATTCAAAATGGTTACATGGCTATCTTCAGGAGTGCAAGTGGGTAGCCAGGATGAAAGGAGACTTTCTTCCCCTTTGAATTGTGTACTACATGCATATATAATAACCTATTAAATCAATAAAATTATAAAGCTCCCTCCTCTTGCACTGAATCTGAGACATTATACCCAACAACGCTGTTATCATTTTAAATTATGTCCACAAAACACTCACACATCAAGAGATGGAATCTAATTCCACAGCCTTGAATGCAGGCCACTTCCACCAAAGAGACTGTGGAAGATGTGATACTCTGTGCCTTCTAAGCCTGGGTCACAAAGGAGTTTCCACCTGGCCTGCTAACCCTTAGAGAACCCCTCTGGGGAAAGATAGCCACCATGCTGTGCGGACACTCAGCAGCCTGTGCACATGTAGAGGGAGATCAAGAGGGAGTACTTTTTGAAAGAAAAAGAACTGTACAGACCTATCTGAAGACACCGAGAGGGGTGGATAAGAGCTCTGACAGAGCCTCAGCCTGGGGAAGATGGAAGGACAAATCCTCTTCTGAGGTAGAACAGAAGTAAGAGATACAAACAGAGATGCTGATGTAGAAGGGAAAGGGTTTGATAAGTTCAAAGCAACAGATCTCACTTTTTCTATGGAGCTAGAGTGAGATAAAAGTGAAAAAGAAAAGGTAAAGATTTCCAAAAGTCACTAAAATATAAGGGGGGAAATAGATGAATAGGTTGCCATTCAGAAGCACAATCTTAAACCAAGTTATAGAATTCAGCTCTTTAAAATTACTACTACCACCTTATTCAAAGCAACAGTGGTTTAATCACTTTTAGAGATATCCACGAAAATATTTCAAGAGCTTTAAATGTATTAGTTCATGGTTCTTCCAAATGTTAAAGCTCAATCCTTAGTAATTATATAAATTCTTTATCCTTTTGAAGGGAAGAATGATTGTTCAACATTACTTTCAGAAAACTCTTTCCTATTTCTAAATCACTCTCCAAAAGGCCGGATGAATTCAATTCCCATATGGTCCATTTGCCAGTTCGCCAGTCCTTTAATTTCTAATGTTATCTTTAGGAAATTACAAAAGCTTGTCTTCTTTACATCAATTAGAATTTAAACATGTCTCTAAATTTGAGCCAATGCCATGAGTAAAGGCTTAAGTATCATTCATAATTCATCTCAATGATCACTTCACAAGTACCTGGCATGCCAAAACACCAGAACAAGCGCTAAGGGAATAGAAGGATTTCCTAAAGGCTATTTCAATCCAGGGGAGAGATAAGTCATGTATATAAATAGCTATAATACAAGACAGATGGTAACAAACAGGACTACAAATAGCACACTAGGCACACAGAGAAGACTGCTTAACTGCAACTTGGGAAGCGATGGTTTCATTGAAGAACTGCATATGAGTGGAGCTTGAAGAATGGGAAAGAGAAAATGTGAACATTGTGAACAAAGGCATAACAAGAAGGGGAGCATAACACCTTAGTACAGCTGTCATGTAATCAATGTTAGCAATGTCATATCTGACCAGAAACAGTTTATTTCAACTGGAGTCAAATATCAAGGGCCAGGAACAATATAGAAATATTCATCTGTTAATTTAACAGGTATTTTATTGAGCACTTACAAAGTACTAATAAGCACTGTTCAGAAAACTACATATATAACAGTGAACAAAAAAAAATAGTCTCTGTCTTCATGAGCTTATAACTGGGACTAAACCACAAACAGATAAATATATAACCTACATGTCAGGTAGTAATAAGAGCTAAGGTAAAACATCTCTCTGATAAAGTAGAATTTGAACTCAAATCTGAATAATTGATTTAGTGAAAATTTGACATATCTATGTAAGCAATGTCCCTGCAAAGAAAGTACAAAAGTTCTGTGATGGTTATTTATTGATCTGCTCAAAGAATAGCAAGAAAACCAATGCAGTAAAGCAGAGTAAGCAAGTGGGGGGAGAAGGTAGAAGATGGGACCATGGAGGTAATGAGAATCAGATCATGAAAGACCCTGTAGATCACAGAAAGAGCTTTCTTTTTATTAATAATAATGTATAAATGAGATTAAGTGGTGTGGACACAGAAAAGCCCTTATGTGACCTTATGGGGACAAGGCTATAAACAAGGAGGCCAATAAGGAATCTAATGGCAGCAATGGTCTGGGTCTGGTGGGATGCAGGTAGCAACAACAGAGGTCATAAGAAAGGGCCAGATTTAAGATATTTTCAAAGGCAGAGTCACCAGGATATGGTGACAGATTGGATTATGGAGAAAAAGAAAGGCTCCAAGGTTATGGCCTGAGCATACACAGAGAAAATAAGGGTGGAAATACAGCTTGGAAATGACCACAAAAAAAGTACTTCTCTTTTATCATCTTTTAAATACTAAATATCAAATTAGTCTTGGGAACCACGATGAGAGAGTGTGATATGAGAGCATGGGAAAATCATGTCATCTCTCTTGCTACCATTCCCTTGTCTATAAAATAAAGCAAAGTAGGAAACTGCTCCTCAAAGTAGGAAGCCCATATGAGTGAGTACTCAAGCACTGTTTAGGGCACTAAATTTAAAAGGGCTCTCACTAGAGACATGTGGGGAAAAAGTACCCTCTTACTTGGGACTGGATACAGATGTAATTTTAGAAAGCAGTCTGAGATTTGTGACATCATCAAGACAACAGAATAGAGGACTTGAGCCCTCATCCCTCCAAGAACAGCAATTAGCTACCCAGTAACTATGTTAATAGCTCTGGGAGACCTCAGAAGTCCACTTGGGGAGTTTCATCAACACAATGGAGCAAAAGCCTGAGAATAACCACAAAAAGAGTAAGGAGACGTTTCACTTGGCCTGCATCATCCCATCTGCTCAGCACCAAGAGAAAACTCCCAGGCCCAACAGAGCTCCCCACCATGAAAAAAGGAGAAGAGGTGAGCCACCAACTTCCTCAGCCTTTTGGGACATATGCACAAAGGGTCTGTTTTGGTTTCACCCTCTCAGAGACTGGCATAACTAAGACATCTAGAGATAGCTGGGAAAAAGGAAGACCAGAGGCCACCTGTATCAGCCATGTGGTTAGAACAGCTGTGGTCCTCAGAATCCTTCTCTGCAGAGGATCCCAGCTTTCATCACTGAGGACTTAGTCACAGACTTTAGCTCTGAAGAGGACCATAGCAGCTTTTGCCATTGAGAAAAGCAAGTGTCAGCATAGCCACCACAGACCCCCTAGAATGTTTGCTGCTAAGGACTCCATAGGTTTTTGTGTTAAAGACACCCAGTTGTGTGAAGTACTCCCCATAACCCATTCCTCAGCCAGCCCAGCTGTAACACCACAGATGCCTCAGGCCCAGATCCATACCGGCAGCCAGCCCCAGCCTCTGTGGCTTTTTCACATCCAACCCTCACCTCCACATGCATGTCACAGCTAGCCGCTGAAGATACAGGAGTGCACACCGACAGCCCAGGTCCTCACAGTTACACCTGCCCCCGGATCCAGCCCAACTACTGTCACCACTTCATTACACCAGTGCACCTGCAGCTGGACCCTGCAGCCATGCACCTTCACACCCCAGCCCCAGATTCCCATCACTGGCCTCACTGCTGGGCACGTACTCAAGCCTAATCCCTACACCAATAGCCAAGATCCCCACAGCAGCTCATGGGCCCATATCTGGTCCCAACTCTGCCACTGGCCTGGACCACCCACACATGCCTGTAGCTAGCACCTGCAGCTCTGTACCTATCCACAACAGTCTAATTATGGCCCTCCTGCATTCCAGCACCCTCAGGCCTTAGGGGCATTCTTCCAGCAACTCTGTCTCACTGGAACTCTTGCCCAGGTATTATTCTCTTCGCTGGAATCTCATCTCATGGAAGACTATATCTGATGCCCAGCATTCCCAGGACTTCTCTTTTATCATCTTTTAAATAGTAAATAAGTTACCTATTTATTATTTCCATCAGTTGTTGACTGCCCCTCCCCCACTGGAATATAACAAAAGAATTTTGACATATTTTGTTTACTGCTGTACCCTAAGGCCCACAACAGTGCCTGACATACACTAGGCTCTCTGATATACCAGATATTAAATAATTCAATTTGAAATAGTGCTACTATGATTACTTAATTCATCAACTTTTTAAATCTACCTTAAGTAAAAACCAACATCCCCCAAGAGAGACAGGGAGAGCTCCTATGTTACCACCAAGAATAAATTAGTCCAATTCTCCCATAGTTATATTGTAATATTTCTTAATATATATTTTTATTTATTTCAGAGAGGAAGAGAGAGAGATGGAGTGATAGAAACACCAATGATGAGACACCAGTGATTCAGTGATTGGCTGCCTCCTGATGCCCCACATTGGGGATCGAGACTACAACCCAGACATGTCCCTCTTCTGGGAATCGAACCCATGACCTCCTGGTTCATAGTCAATGCTCAACCATTAAGTTACACCAGTTGTGCTAGTTATACTATTTTTAAGATTGCTTAGTGTACATATATGGGACAAAATACAGATAAAGATCTTTTGCTTAGATTTTACAAGTGTAATCTCAAGGAAATAAATTCATACCCTCTTAAAACATAAAAGAATGTAGCCCATTCTTTACAAAACTGATTGTTCTCAATACCTTGATATAAACGCACATTTCTTTCTCTAATGTCTGTTTCATTATTTTATAAGATACTACATGAGGCTGATATTTATAGGACCACCTCTGATATTGATAAATGATTATTATTCATGAACCAACAAACCTGTTTCTTCCATCATATTATGCTAGGTTGGCTGACCATTTGCCTTATTTCTATTCATTATATTCCACTTTCTACATATTTCATCAAATACTTTTTCTGGGTTCTTATGGAAAAGATCCCAAAAACATTTGACCCACTCTTATTAACATATAAAGTGGGGGAAAGAGGAAATATCTACACATTGTGAAGATATACCTAAAGCAAAAAGGTCAATTCAGTCAGAGTCTGGAAGATTTGTCTTAATTTTAAGAACTTGTATTATTAATAAAGTTATATGTCTGACACAAAACTTGTGACAAGTGTACCTATGTCCAATCTACTGTTCTCAGGACTAAAATATGCACTGCAATATGTTTGGTATATTAATTTTCATCATAGATCTCAAAAATACAATTAGTAGTAGCAGCATTTGAAAAGCTGACATAACTTTCACTGTTGGACACTTAAAATTATATTTAAACACTATAAACCCTATTTGCTTCAGACAGCTAAGAACATTACCATATCACATGGATATTCTATATTCAGTTTTTCTTTTGACTGAATTTATAATTTAACCCCCAGGGATATTATCTGCAATAAGGGAGCAGAAAAGAGCACAGCATTGTAAAATTATTTCTTTCCCAAAGTCCCATAATTAGCATTGCACAAGTCCAAGATTTGAACCTAAGTACATCTAGTATTAACCTGTTAACCGAGCAGGACCTATAAATACGTCACACGTAACCACTATTGTGAACGGGTAGGACATATGAATACCTCCTTGAAATATATGTTGCGCCCTGAGAGGGACAGTATATATTTTTTGTAATATTTATAATTGTTTGTAAAATTTATAATTTTTTAATTTGATGTTTCCATTTTTTTGTTGGTATTCTTTTCTATTTGTTTGTAATTTGTATTTTCTTTTGTGCTTTATATATAAATAAATGAAAAAATATATATTTCATTTATTTAAATTAAGTATAAATAAAAAAAATAATAATATAAAATTACATCCACTGGGCGTAACATACTGACATGTCCTAGTGAAAGAGTATGCACGCGTTGTACATTGCGTAATTAAAAAGGGAACTCCTGGTTAATAGGTTAACAGTGGCATATCCTCAATGCATATTAATCAATGTTTTCTTCTCTGTTTGGGGTGGGGGGCTATCTGAATTAAGAAAAAATATATAATTTTGATCTTATTATCTATCTATATAAGAGGCTAATATGCTAAGTGCCCAACCTTCCAACCAGTTGCTATGACATGCACTGACCACCAAGGGGCAGACGCTCAATGCAGGTGCTACTGTGATGCGCATTGGCCATTTAGAGAGAAATGGTACCACAGACCTGACACCCACAAAGCAATACTCAGCTTCCCTCACATAGGCAAAGAAAAGCCAAGGTTCTCTGAATGCTCTGAAACAGCCCTTTCTCTCCCTGCTTCTTGCCTCCCTGCTCTTGGAGCATGTGCCAAAAGTCTCAGACTGCCAATCTGGACCCACTTCAGTCCTGCGGATGTTTTGTTTGTGCCTCACACTATTTAAAACCCAGGAAATTGCACACACATTTTAAGTAATTCAATTTCTGACTTGAACTGGGGAGGGGAAAAAACAAAACACACATGCAAATTAGGCCTGTCAACAAAAGACTAAAACTCCCCAAGGCACCAATCCATAGACCCTGCATGTATCACTGGGCACCACAAGCCCAGGACTCCCGCCAATCCCAAACCCAGCCCACTTCCCCTGCCCAAGTTACCTTCAGGGCCCCAGAAGACACGATGTCCCTGACCCTTGAAGCTTGTCTCCAGCAAGTCTAGAGAGCACCCCAACGTTTGTTTAGCAGCCATTTACTCTATGCTCATGGGTTGGAAGATACATCAGTTACAGATGGGTGCTGGATCTTCACTGGGGTCTAATTCACTTTTCCTATTTGTTTTTAACCTGGCTAGACCTAAATAAGGCCACGTGAAACCTCTTTATATTTTAATTCCACTTAGTCAAACCTTTGCTTTTATTTGAAAAGAAAAAGGAAACAGTGCCACCTAACTGTATAAATAGCTTTGTTCTTAAGGGGTTTTTTACTGCATAGCAATTGTCAGTCATAACCATTTATTTCCAAATTATTTTCATCTCAGGTACCTGGATATAATTTAGCAAAGAAAGCTCAGCAGTTGCCATCTCAAAAGCTAACAAAATGTTAAGTTTCACTATATTTATATCTTAAAAAATAACAAATTCAAATTCTTTTAGGTAAGAGAGCTAATAGGGAATTAATAGGATAAATTTTATTCAGCTAATCTTAAGAAGACTTTTCATATGAATATTCTTTGTATGGTACACTGAAATATTTAGAATAGTAATCATTTTAGTTCAATTATAAAACTATTTCTATTACAGAAATTCTGAGTAGCTAATGACTTGCAAAACAATGTTTTCATTTTATTAAAGATTTTTTAAAATAAAAACAAGGATTTCTTAGACACCCTGGCTAGGAGTCAATGGCCACTATACCTCTGATCTTGAGAAATCACTATGTAGCAACGATTAAAAAAACAAAAAAAAAACAAAAAAAAACATGTTTTAAAAACATAGTAATTGGCCCTGGCCAGTTTGGCAAAGAGGTTAGAGCATTAGTCCATGGACTGAAGGGTCTTGGGTTCAATTCCCAGTCAAGTACCTGAGTTGCACTGGGGCTGATCCCACTGGGGCTGATATCTGATGTCTGATCCCACTGGGACTGATATCTCTCTCCCTCTCTCTCTCTTTCTCTCTCTCTTCTTTCCTCCCTCTCCCCTCTACTTTCCACACTCTCTCTCTCCCTATCTTCCACTTTCTCTAAAAATCAATGAAAAAAATAAAAAGTAGTAACTTAAATGCATAGGAATGTGTTCTAAAAGTATAAAGTACTATAGAAATAGCAAACTTTAACAATACACCTTATATAGTACTACAAAGAAATGTGAAATGAAGTTAAGGTTATCCTAAGTTAGAATGCTCTGCATTACAATCTTGAAAGTTATTTTATGTTAAGTCTATCAAAAATTAGGCTATCAATAAGCCTTCCAGGACACAAAGTGAGCCTTAAACAATTTTATATGCCAATTTCCTCTGCTTTCTTTATTTCTGTTTAGATATAAACAGTTGATAAACCATTGATAAACCACAATTAGCTAATAAGTTGATAAACCATCAAATGCATTCTGTGCAGGTATTTCCACAATTAGTTTATAGATATAGAGTGAAAGAAAATAAGAGATTAAAAAAAAGTGAAAGAAAGGCCAGAAATGATATAAAAAATGAATTACTATAAAAATCTGTGGGTCTGATTCTTATAAATTACTCAGAAAGCTAACCAAAAGCTCAGCACACAGAGGCTATGATCAAGAAAATGGCTTAATGCTCACTCCCTAAATCAATACACACCTCCTGAGAACTGTAATCTACAGATGGGTTCAGAGAGGAACTGGGCTTTGAACTTCTTTCTCAAAGCAGACAGTAACGAGCTAAACCCACTAAGCCACCCTCTTACATTCCTGTGTATTCCTCATCCTCACACTTGAACATTAAAGCTAAGGCTTATTATAATGCGCCCCCTTTGCACACCTGGACTCAGAGACACTTTTAAGTTACTGATGGGTTAGCCTACTCTCACTTCATTTGTATCATTAGAAACACAGTTCATAACACCACAAGCCCCACTCTTTTAACACAATCTTAAATTATATTTGATTCTTATTATACAGCGGCAAGCAAATTGACCTGAAAGAGGAATATACCTTTACATTTCTCATAGACAGTAATGGTCACCAAATCAATAATGAACCAAAAAGTGTCATATACAAGTATGAATGTGTAGGTGTGTAGATGTCTCAGTACCTGGCTCATATTAGATTTTAGTCCTTATAAGTACATTTATAGACATCACTATATATTTATCTTATATATTAAATAGAATTCTCTGAATTCTGATTAGTTGTCAAACATCATTAAAGCAGTATTTTGTGGAAATTTGAATTCTTATTGCTTCTTACATTATATTCAAGCCTTAAGAATGTACTGGAATCCAACCCCATCCCTATTCTTACTGCAAATCTCAAAACCTATCCAAGAGTGACAACTAAACTGGGCAAGAATGCAGCCTATAAGATGCATACTAGTATAAAGTACAAATGAGGAGGAAAAAATGGTTTGCATATTAAGAAAAGTATATTCTAACTGAACCATATTTCAGTGAATCCCATATACTAAAACTAATTTTCTATCTTAATTTTTATTTTTTAATTTAAAACATGGAATAGGATTCTGCAAAAGTGAGAGAGAGTCTCACTTGACATTTAGATATATGGAAAACCTATGTATGCTCTTTTAAATCTTGAGCATAACTCCATTTTATTTATGACCAAAAAAATTTTTTAAAAAAAATTAGTGTCTTTTCCAGGATGAAACTATGTGAGGAAAGATCTTAATTTGTTCTGTGTGAAACTTTATCAAATATTGTCCACATTTCAGAAAATGATACCATTAAGTACAATGCTGTTCAGATTCCCCTCCTTTGATACAATCCACCTTTGTCAGCATTTAGCTGGTCACTTTCACATATAGGTGAACATAAATATGGATACAGGCATCCAACTACTTCATTTTATTTTCTAGACTAATCATGCCCAAATATTATGAAATATACATAATTTTATTATAAATTACCTTCCATTTACATCTGTATTTTATTATATATGGGTATTATATTGACATTTTTTAAAGTATGGGTAGATAAGTTATTTACCTATTATTTTAATTTCAGGTTACTAATGGGGCTATTCCAAATGTTATCAAAGGGCTGACAAAGTTGAAACTCCTGATCTATCACATCATGAACATTCTTCTACTTTGGTTCTTCCTATATTAGGTTTAACATACATATCAGGCCATTCATTTAAGCTTTTATTTTATGCCTGGAAGGAAGTGGAAGTAAGTTCAAACTCTGAGAAAAAATAAAAATTTTTGTCCCCTGTTCAAAAGATTTGCTCATTTTTAGTCCCAGAAGAAAGTTCGTCATTGTTTGTAGGAAAGTGCTATCTCGAGGAGGGACATAAAAGGGACCTGTGCTTTTAGTAAATTAGAGGAACCTTCATTATAGAAAGTTTTAAGTGGACTAGATGAAAATCAGAATAATTTTTAAAATGTGAGGGAAACAAATAATCTCTTAAAATAATTTATAAACTATTTTTTTCAGTCCTGACTTCCATTTTTAGTTATTCAGCCCGAGGAAAAGTTGGAAAACTTTTTTAATGCTCACACAGAAGGGCCTAGATATTTTAGAGATATTTCACTTGCAATATAATAGTGAGAACATTCCAAGATGAGAACAGATTTTTCAATTTTCAAAAAGTAAACTTATCTTTCTTCCTTTCTGCCATATGCTAACAATGGTCACATAAACAATGCAGATACAACACAACCCTGAAGACATTGCTTAGGGCTCATTAATACCTTGGCTGTTTCTTTGTCTGGGACATGTGGTCTCTGAGGTGAGTGCTATCTGACTGAGCTGACAAAGCCCAGAACTGGCATAAAGGAAACTCCGCCCTTCGCTGTGCAGCCTTCCTCACCCAGCTGCTCACGCGCCATCTGAGGAGCAGCAGCATAAAGCTTGTCAATTACAGACTTGCTGGAGGTAGTCTCACTCTCAATAACTTATAGAAAGTATGGTCACCCTCTTGTCAGCATATGCACTGATATCTTCCACACATCTCTGTCCTCATCTTTGATTGTTCTCACTATTATATCGCAAGTGAAGAGTCTGAGGCCCACTCACTAATCCCATTCCCTCCCAACTTTATTTCCTGGACAAAAGGACAGAGTACCCAGTGTCAGTGCCTGGCACACAACAGGTACGCAAAAATGTTGCTGAATGAATAAGTACAAGAATAAAGTGTATCTTTTGTAATGTGATACAGAGAAGCTTCAAATTGGAATCTCCATTCCTAGTTGTGAATTTCCTGGGGTCAGACTAGCACCCCAGTGTCTGTTTGCCTCTTCATCTCCCACAGCCTAGCACATCCTTGGCCAAAATAGACACTAAATAAATGTATATGGGATGAATAAATGTATTTTGACCTAGCATATATTTGTATTACTAGCTTAATAATTCCCAACTATGCAATCACACAAATTATTATTACTCTAGAAAAAAATCACCAAGCTACTGAACACAACTTTCCTGAAAAACAAAGGTAAACATACTATATAGAACCTGCCTGGCTTGAGGTTCAGGAAGCTCGGATCATAGTTCCAACTCTGTCATTACTCAGGCGGATAAATGTGGGCAAATCAGTTCTTTCACTGGGCTTTCATTTTGGCATCTCTGCAACAAGCAGTCTACATTAGAAACACATGTGGCAAGTTTGTTTTTTTATAGTATTAGAAATTTAAGAGGTAGGTAAAGAGCATAAAGACATAAGATGAAACTCAGCTGCTGGCACCGGCTTCCCTAGGTACTTGGGATCCAGGCTTCCCTCCCACCCCGGCCTTCATCTGGAAGGTCATCTGGAATCATCTGGTCTAATTAGCATATTACTATTTATTATTATAGATTGTTTTAGTCTCAAATCCTATTTAGTTTCTTGTCATATTTTGTTCACAAGTGGTTTGGTTGGCAAGTTTTATCTCCCCAACACTTTTAGTGGCTTGTCATATGAATGTTTGAACATATGGAGTAGATGGTTTACTGTACAAACAACTGAAACTTTAAGAAAAATAAAGATGAATTAGAAGTGTAATTTCAGATACAAATCACACAGTTACTGTGATGAAATACATAGATGTAGAGCTCATCTAAGATTCTTAGGCAGCTCCTAACTTTCCTTAATTCTGTCTTCACCAGCTCAGCTTCTCAGCTTTCTTAGAAAACAAGTTGTGAACTTACTGTAGAGGTAGACCAAGCTTAATACTGTTTCTTTTGATCCCAACACAGTCCAGCCAAATGCTAAGTAAACAATTCTCCAGTCAAGGACTGCCTGCCATACAAACTCATCCATGTGCCTCAGGACCTGAGAACATAACAGCAGTGTTAAGCTGAGCTTACTTCCAAATCAACAGTTACACGTCAGGTGCATAGAGCAGAGTCCAATCAATCTATATGCTCCAAAAATCTCTCCTCTTTCAACCATTCCTCCAGATTCTATAGAGCCTTGAGGAATAACCTTGCTAAGAGCTAAATGTATTCAACATCTTTTGTATTATTGAGGCTCTAAAACAAACTCCACCCACCACCCCTCCTTTTTTATTATTATAGATTGTTTTAGTCTCAAATCCTTTTTAGTTCCTGTCATATTTTGTTCACAAGTACTTTTGTTGGCATGTTTTATCTCCCCAACACTTTTAGTGGCTTGTCATAGGAATGTTTGAACATATGGAGTTCAAACACTTTAACCTCTTTTTTGAGTTCAGTGGGCTAGAAAACCCCAGGAGACCTCACTGCACTTATTGGACTGACTCTGGAACCTGCCATGAGCATTTTCCAGAACCGCCCCACAGGCGGGATCCAGAAGGCGTCCTTGACCAAGTGACTCTGAAGTGAGAGTGAGCTGTCCTGGTCCTGGTTCTGGTCCCGATTCTGGTCCTGGTTCTGGTCCCCTAGGCACTGGCCCAGAAGAGCAGGTCCAGGTGGCCAGGCTGACTTCCCCTGCACAGGAAGACCAGGCCTTTTCATTGAGTCTTCCCTTCGGCCATGGACAGATCAAGAATGTCCCCTCTCGGTGGATTTATTTTAAAAGCATCTATAAAATAGAGCGCACTCTGCGGACTTCAATCAAAACCACCAAAGTCCCGGAATTGGGAGAAACGTTTACACCAGTCACCTGGGGGGGGGGGGGGGGGGGAAGAGACGCGAGGGGAGCACTGGTTCCAACCGCCAGACGCCCAGATGCCCAGATGCCCGCCGCGCGTCCGCCCCGAGCTCCCTGCCCAGGCTCCCACCCCGGGGCCTGGCAGAACTTGTGGGGGCAAGAGAAGGAAGATGAATCACTCTCGGGGTCACCGCGGGAGCCCAAACCCCGGCACCCACCCACCCACGACAGTTGGCCGAGGGGAAGAAGCGGGAAGACCAGCAGGACGTCCATCCCCAGAGGGAACACAAGCCCAACACCCCCCCCCCCGGGGGGGCTCCCTCCAGCCGCGGGGCACCAGTCCCGCCCCCGGCCCGGCCCGCGGAGCCGGTCCCCCTTCCCCCCCCCCCCCCGGGACGGCGCCCCGCACCCCGCACCCGGCCCGGCGAGCGGGACTGCGGGCAGCGCCGTCCGAAGTGGGCGGCGACAGGGGGGCAGCGCCCCGAGGGGAGCCCGGCGAGCCCCGCGGCGAAAGGGCAAGAGAAAGAGCGGGGCCCGGCGGGGCGACTCCTAACGGTCACCCACCCGGCCCGGCCCCAGCGTGGGCGACGCGCACGCCCTCGGCCCCTCGGCCCCTCGGCGGGTGCCCGGCCGGCCGGTCCGGGGAGGCGGCCCCGGGCCCCCGATCTCCACCGGACCCGTGGGCGGGGCGCCCTCCTTACCCCAGCGGAGCCTTGGGGTGCGAGCCCAGCGCCCCGGTGGCCGGTCCTGCGTGGCGCCGCCGCCCGAGGTGCCGCGGGGGGAGGAGGTGCCCGCGGGTGGGGGCGCGAGACTCCCCCTGCCCGCCCCGCGCATGCTCCCGCCGCACCTGCCCGCTCCGGGCTCCGCTCCGCAGGGGTCCGCGGCCCATGGGACTCGGGTCTCACGTGGGAGGAAGGAGGCAGCGGCTTTCTTTTCAAGTGCCTTTTTCTCCTTGTTTGTTCCCTGAGGAGTCCCCCCAGATCTTAGCTGCTTCCTGGCTGACCCCCCCCCCCCCACACACACACACACACACACACACCCCTCCTACAAAGCTGTCCCAGGCCCTCACCCCTTCTTCATCCTGGCCCTTAGGGTTCACCTGCCCGTGTTCACCTCTCTGGTCTGGATTCCTGGCTGTCCTGCTGCTCCTTCTGATTTTGCAACCTCCTCTCAAAGCCCCTTTCCCAGTCTTGACTTTGCTACAATTCGCCCGCAGGGTTGGTATCATTTCAAAATAAAAGAAGACTCTCTTGCAGGGAGAGAACAAAAGTTTATTGGCCCAGTGCTGGCTGCTGGGATTGGGCGGAAACCAGGAGCTCTGAGTTTCTGCCCTCAGGTAACTTACAGTCTTAACTGATTCACTTCAGACTTTTACAAACCATGGTGGTAGATGTAGAGAGGAACTTATTAAATAATTTATTTAGTTTATAATTCAAAGTAGATGGTAATTGAAGACTGTATTTTGTGTCTTTAACTTTTTTTAAGATTTTGTATTGACTTTTAGAAAGGAAGGGGGAGAGAAAGAAGAAAGAGAGAGAGAGAGAGAGAGAGAGAGAGAGAGAGAGAGAGAGAGAGAGAGAGAGAGAGACTGGAATGAAGCCCACAACCATATGCCCTGACTAGGAATCAAACCAGCAACCTTTCAGTGCCCGTGCACTGGAGGACTCCCACCCAACGGAGGCAAACCAACCAGGGTGTGATTTTTAAGTGGAATTTTCTTCCATGGAGGTTCCTTATGTATAAACCTCAGGGCACAAATAGTAGCTGGTAGGTTCAAAATAAATATTAGTTTGTTGCTTTGGGCAAGAAATTCAATCATTTCACAGGATTCACAATAATATCCAAAGTGATCTTTTTAGTTGCTTGTTGACTACCTTAAACTAAGAACTAAAACTGTTTTCCAGATGAAACTGGTCCATGGGTAGTGTGGACCCTGAGAAAGAAGATATCTACTAAAAAACAAAAACAAAAACAAAACAAAAAACCTCCCCATGGTTAACTGGGCTCAAATTTAAAAAGAGGGAGAGAGAAAGCAAAAACAAAAAACAGAGCCTTGCAGCCATTTCTGCACAGGCACCTGTCATGCAAACTGCATTTCAGGGAAAGGTCTGCACTGAACTGCCTATCTGCACTGTGCTCCTGCCATCTGAGCCAGCCATTACAAGAAAGTTTCTGGGATCCTATTTCAACCCATTGGTCTGGGACTTTCCCCATGGAATTAGGAGCTGCCAGGTCTATATCCCCATTGGCTTCTTCATCCACCAATCAGAATGATTCCATTCTGACCAATCAGGACAGAGCCTTTGGACCAATCAAACGTTGAGGATTTGAAGTTCTCATTTGTATGAGGATGAACAATCAGGGACCAGGGTCAGGAACTTTCGTCTACATAAGTCAGCTTCCCTCAGCTATAGGCACACACTTTCCCTTTCCACAGAAATCTGAAGACTGAGAATCTCCTGGCAGAGCTGAAGCATAAAGATGTCTTTCGAAAACAGAATCCTGGCCAGAGCATGCCAAGGCAGAGAGTTGTAATTCTGTGAACACAGCCACACTTCAGGGTTCTGCTTATTCATGCTTATTTACCTGGAAACTGCATGAAATTACAGTGGGACTCAGTAGGTGGATGAGAAGGCATCCTCCCTGATATATACATGAGCACAAATAGTGCATTAATTATTGTTGTTTATGATGAAGGACACACATTTCAATTTTTGCAGAATATTCCAGTCTACCAAGCAGTGTTTGTTTACCTTTAAGGACTAAGTCTTAGTGATATTAACATCAAAATGCCCCCAGCAAATAAAAAGTAAAGGGCCCTTATAGTTCCACCTGCTCCTTAGAAAAATCAGTATAAATATACAAAATCAAAGACAACAGCATTGAAATCCAAATAGAATGAATTTATTTTACCTTATCTTCATTTTGCAGGGGGGAGGGGTGAGAGACAGAATTACCATCTATAATAATAGAAGCATAATATTCTATTTAGACAGGACATCCTTCTGGACGAGGCCTCGGCAGCCAGGTCCGAGGCAGAGGCCCCCTGGCCACTGTGGTGGTGGTGGGAGGGTGTGAGCCCCTTGCATGAATTTTGTGCATTGGACCTCTAGTTATAATATATGAATATATTTGGCTTACCTTTATGAAAACAGAAACACTATTTTCATGGGTTAGATTTAAATAAAGAAAAAGATGCACCAGTAAAACAGATAGCACAGGCAGAGAACCTCATCCAGGGTTACTTAAATGTAAATGTATGGGTGCCCAGTACTAACAACAAAATATGATTATATTCAAAGAAGCTGACATCTGTTTTAAACTACACTGTTATTCAAATTATATGGAAATATAAGCAGGTACACATTGGTACACTTATTACAGGATTTTTTTAAAGCTTTTGCAGTAAATCTCTTTTATTTGAACAACTGCAGATTAAAATGAAATAGCCACATTGTTTATTGATTATTATAGTGTTACTAATGGGGTTTACAACACCTATGGCTACTAGGTATTTTGTTTTTATAATTCAATAGAATCGGGCATATTCTAAGTAGCAAATTGACTTTGACCAGATAGATAAGGATGGTTTATCCTTGAGATAGGAAGCCTAGTGGCATAGTAAACACAGAAGAACTCCTTTCTGAAGGTCATCAAAACATAACAGAGTCAAAGCAGTTCTATAACATATCTAGCAATACACAGTATCCATGCCTATCTGTTGTGGGTGGAAATTAAGCCTGTCCATTTGCTAAGATAATGATTGACTTTATATAAGGAACAGTCCATTTTTAAATTTGCTAAATTTACTTATTTTTTTTTATTTTGGTTGGGTGTTTCATTTTATTTTTATGCTTCATATATGTTATTTTTATATGTCTATGTAATTTTTTTCTAAGAATTAAATTACATTGACTTATTATCTGATGCATAACAGGATTAGCTGTTAACACATATGGGGACTTAAGATTCACAATTGTTTTTCTAGCATATACTTAGGACCATTTGTGAGAGTTAAGAACAGAGCATGTTCCTTTACACACTTCAGTGTGTTTAAGAAGTTAATGAGGAAAGAAAGGAGACATAGTATATATACTACTATTTGTAATACTTTAAACAATAAAAAGAGTTATCTTAACATCATTCTCTGTGACAAGCAGATTATCCATTGCAGCTAAAATTATATTGATATTATTGGTCACTATCTTCACCAAGTATTATTATCAAAATTTATTTTCATATTAATACCATTGTTAATTTTATCCACACCACACTATATGTTCTATTACACATTATATTGGATGGTGGATTATTCAATGTTAAACTTCCTTTAGTGGCTTTAAATATGAATAACTACTTATAAAGTTCTACTTACATGTAAATATTGGTTCGGAAAAAAAGTTGTATAAATAATGTTGAAGAATTAAACTAATTTTTTTTTAAATGATACCAAAAAATTTTAGCCTGACTGGTCCCAGGTTTTATTCCAGGTGTGGGCACCTCCCCAGTAGGGGATGTGCAGGAGGCAGCTGATCAATGATTCTCTCTCTCATCGATGTTTCTAATGATCCATCTCCCTTCCCCTCTGTAAAAAAAAAAAAAAAAAAAAAAAAAAAAAAAAAAATCAATAAAATATATTTTTTAAAATTTTCATAAACCAAGATAATATGTATATTATGATATTTTGAATTGATGTCTTAAATATGTATAGAAACAAAGCTATCATAAAGAGGCATAAAAACACTGGTATACTCCCTTGAACTTCTAAAAATCCAACTTGTACACAATATAGTTTTCCCTTGAACAAAGCAGGTTTGAACTGTGTTGGTTCACTTTTATGTGGATTTTTTCAGTTGACTTTTACAATTCAATTGACAGTACAAACCTTCACTTTTCAAGGGTCAACTGGCAGTTAGGAATCTGAACATTCCAAAGGCTGACTTAAGTTATACAGGAATTTTCGACTGGGAGGCTCTTATAAGCCCCATGTTATACAATGGCTAACTATATTTCTGGTTATGCTTAGTCTGTACAAACTGAACATAATAAGGATTCTCACATCAATAGGCAAACTTCACTTTTCACTATTTTAACACTACTGAATAAACTAATAAAATTTAGAGAAGAGCATGAAAACTGCAGAAGGAAAGTGAGCAATCCCTTTAATCTCATTTTCATAGATACTGGTGACACAACTATACCATCTCCAAGATAGGAGATCTAGGAAAAGAAAAAGAAAATTTTTGATCCAGGCAATTTATATTTTCTTAAATAGCAACTTGTCCAAAATAGCTGTGTAGTGAGGCATGCATTCTATAAAAATTAGCAGCAGCATAATATGAGGAACACATACATAGATATCAAGAATTGTGATGTTTATTCCTACCTCACCCATTGACCCATCATGGGAGAAGCCAGCTAGTTCCACAGGATGTGTCTTACAGAATAGCACTTGCTTTAGAGATCAGCAACTTCAGGGTCTAGGTCTAGTTCTCAGCATTGTAGGCCCCAAAACTTGATTTTGTTAATGCTAGCAGATGTAATCAGGCTAAGGCAACCAGCCAAAAACAAGAATGCTAATTATACGGACAGACATAAATGCCAAAAGTATCAATGTTTTCTGGTCAGCACATTCCCATCGCTTATAGTCTACAAAGGAAGGCTAATTATATTAGAAGATTGCCAAGTGAACATGAAATCAGGACAAGAGAGCTGGCTCCTCTTAATGTGTAGCATGGACAATTGACAACTGTCTGAAAAAGCCATCCTCATAGAAGGATGTCTCCACCCAAGAAACCAAAGGCTGTGCCGCCTGGATGTGTTATGACACCCCTCACTAAGGTATTATTTCCTTTTGCAATACAGTCCTTGGGATATTTATTCCCTGGTCACTTTGATTGAATTTGAGTGCTTTAAAAAACTCATCAGCAATATACTTACAAACTTTTGGGGTGGGCTGCTTCCACATAATGATAAACCTGTTTGTTTGTTTGTTTGTTTACTTATTTATTTTTGGCTCTCTCAGAAGATGACTTTTTCTTGACCCAATCACAAAAATCTGAAAGTACCTTAACTGTTGTCTTTTATGTACTATTTCCATTTTAGATTTAATATCCCTATTTTATTAAACTTTTAATAAAAATTAAAAGACCAGTTTTTTATTTAGTATGTTATCTTAAAATCATTTAAAAAAGAGTCCACTTTTTCTAGATTGGATATGCACAGAAAAATACAAATTCTTACAAAATTCATTTCTAATTTTAGAAATGATTTCATCTAAACCCATTAAGTGACATTAGCATAAAAAAGTAAATCAATTTTATAGGAAAATAAGTTGCATATTTTTTTAGATTTTTAGATTGATAAGTGTATAAGACAGACAGACAGACACACACACACACACACACACACACACATTTGCATGGAGCTCATCAACTTAGTCTAGTTGAGCCAATAACATAAGAATAAGATAGTTGGCTCTAAGAAGTGTGTAAGCCTTCTATTTTAACACTAAACTTCTGAGCTCCTTCTGAGCTCCTTGAAAAACCCCTCACTGACAGCTCTGATATCACTCTAACTAAACAGGAAAAACACCCATGTCTTTGTAAGTGGGGTAGATTAATTAAATGAATGGCCTCAATTAGTGGTTTCTCTTTATCCATATTCTTACAATGTAACTTGGCGCTCTTCCCATCAGGCAGTGGAGCCGATTTCTGTACTTCTTGAACCAGGAATGCCCTTGTGACTTGCTTTGGCCGATAAAAGGGGGTGAAATGATGATGTTCCAGTTCCAAGCTTAGACCTCAATGGCCTGTGCACTCCTATTTCTGTCTTGCACCTACTAGTATGTGATCTCCCTGAGAATAAGCCTGCCTGCTGGAGAATGGGACACAGCCCAGTTGTTCCATCAGTGTCCCTATATGTGTGAAAGACATGTATGGCCCAACCAATCTCTGAGCTGACCACAGAGGCATGAATGAATGTGCCCAGCAAAATCTGCTGAGCCCAGATAAGCATTATCATCCAGCCAACCTATATACTCATGAGAAATGACAAATTATTATTGTGTTAAATCCCCAAGTGTTGCGGAGTTATTGCTTTTTTTATGCAACAATAGCTATGTGATACAAAAGGTTTATTTATTATAACATTAATTTTATTTATTTTCTCTTGAAGAAAATCAGTAATTAGCTAGGTGTTCCTTTTCTCTAAAACTTTAATGTTCTATATGTTCAGCATTTCTGATTTCAGGGGAAAAAATCATAGGAAGCAAATGCAGCTGTTTATGTTTTGCACAAATGTGGGGCAGTGTATAGAATCGTCACTCTGGATTTGGGTGAACTTTAAATATTTATGTGTTGAGGATTTTAAGATCCCATCCTTGTATACATGATCATAGTGGCTCTAAAGAGAAAGGCACTTTCAAACAATTGCCAGAACAGACAATAACTAAGTGCTTGAAGAGGATAATATAAGAATAGTTGCTGCATCTACAATTCAACCCTAAGGTACCTATTTGATATTTCTTATGTATGTCTTCATTATTATATCTTCAGACTTTTTCTTCCTGTCTGCCTCCACTAATCATTGTTATGGTGAAATGTCTGCAAGTAACTAGCCTATTTGTCTGGGTTTATAATCTTTAATCACTAGCTCATCTTCAAGCTAAATTAATTTCACCTCTCTTCCACCTCTTATTTTCTTTCTCTTTAGTTCTTATCTCTGTTTAGTGCCAACTTTTTGGACTTGGGACTTAGAATGACTCAGAAGCTATTAAATAGAGCTCTGGACATACAACTTGATAACCACCATCTTCCAAAAACAAAATCTGGTTGCTTTTTTTTTTTTAATCTTAAATTATCTTACCTGAGGTTCCAACTCAACACATTAATCTTGATACTCACACTGGTTTCTATAATAGAGCTCCAATCCATAGGCTAGTCTTCTTCTCTCATCTGTTTTATACAGGCTCTACTTTCAACCTGGAATGAACTACCACCAAAATACATAAATTAGGGACATGAGTCAAAAGGTGGGACTCCTACTCTGTGAGCAACAATCTTAATAATATTGATATCTTGTGTACAGGTACCAATAAGCCAAAGTACCATGCATTGATGTGTTTTAATTTGTTTCACTGTTTACTCAGCATGTAGATACTATATTTATTATATTCCAATAGTATTTTCAAAATATTTGTGCACTAATCTCCTTCATAGAGGCTTTGGTCAAAGTTTATTGAGTTGTTTCTTTTTCAATATAGTTATATTCCATTTTAAGCCCTGTGATTAAATAGCAAATCACAGTTGTACATTACTGGCTTTCCCCCAAGGTCTCTTTGCTGCTTTCTTTCTAAGTATTTTACTCCATCTTAATATCATCTGTCACCACATTGAGTTATTAGCATAATTTTTTTTATTTTACAAATGGAAAAATAATTATTACTTCTGTGGATTTCCTTTATTTCTACAATGTCATTAACTGAGTTTCACAGATTTCTGACAATCCAGCCTTCATAGAATATCCTATCTTAAATAACCAAATATCTGATAGCTAAACATTCAGAAGCATTTTTTTGGTAGATCAACAAATAAACACATTATAAAGCAATGGTTAATACTATATGTTATTTTTCATCAAATTTAAGTCTTGTCTTTAGAAGATGGTTTATAAAATTATGTAAAACTATTTTTCTAATAGTAAGTGTAAATGTCCTTTACCTTGGAAAATTTTGTTGATTTTCTTTTCTTTTTGAAATAAAGTTTAAAAGTAAAAGGCTTATGAGCAAAGTAAATGTTAATTCTTCTCCCTCCTTTCATGGCTAATGCTCTCATTCAAATCCTCCCACTCAGGGTGTATGGTTGATCTCTACTTCAGAATGGGAGTTTGTGACCCTTGTCCAGGAGTGGGCAACCATGTCCCAAAAGTACACAAAGATATACGGGCATCCTGGAACATCAGTTTTTCTCTAGCTTTGGCAGGGAGGAGAATTAAATTTTTTAGCTGATGACTTAAAACATTCTTTTTTATATTAAAACAAACATGGATATATTATAGAGGGAAAATGTGCCTGAATTTTTAAGATTAAACAGGAGACTTCAAAAATAATTCTGTTCTTCGAGAAAAAAATTATTTATATCTTCTCTACCCTGGAGAGCTAGCTTTATTTTTCTAATATTATTTTTCTTGAGAATTTTATCTCCTTTATAATTTCATTTACGCATTCATTTATAACAAACTATTTTTAGCAAGGGTACTAAGCTAGATTGTTTGTGGGATATTTGTTCCTTTCACTCAGGCTATTTGTTTCTTTTGATCCAGGTGGAAGACTAATCTTGGCTATGGCCCTGAAGGACCTGTGGAGTTATACATGAAATACAGGCTTGTAGCTCACAGTGACATGATTGTTATAAACTATTCTAGTCAACGTTATACAAATGGATTTTGTAGCAGCTCTACTCTTTTCAAAATAAGAAATGACTCAACAACTATTACCATTATAAAATGTAACATGGTTCATTCAGATGGGACATATCTAGGAGGGAAAAAGTAGTCTTTCCCAGTACATGTGGTTACTTACCTAGAGGATGAACAATGTCAGAAAAGAAAGATGCTTTCTAATCACATCACCTGGGCACAGACATGTTTGTTTATGTATAAAATCATTACACTGCTGATAAAATCCCTGTGGCCTTGTTTTATTAACGAATACAGGTCAACTTGGGCAATTTTATTTTTTTTATTTTTATTTTTTAAATATATTTTATTGATATTTTACAGAGAGGAGGAAGAGAGAGAGATAGAGAGCTAGAAACGTCAATGAGAGAGAAACATCGACCAGCTGCCTCTTGCACACCCCTTACCGGGGATGTGCCCTCAACCAATGTACATGCCCTTTACCAGAATCGAACCCTGGACCTTTCAGTCCGCAGACCTATGCTCTACCACTGAAGCCAAACCGGTTTCAGCAACTTGGGCAATTTTAAAGGAAAGAATAATAATCTAATAACCCCAACTCAATTTATTATTTCCCTCCAAATTCTCTTCTTATCTTTGTCAAATATTATTGTTTTTTTCATAGTGGAAATCATAAAATCAAGAAATTATATGTTCTGCTCTTTCAAATTAATTTAAACTTATATTTCCATATGTCAGCATGGTTTTCACAGTTGACATTTCTATAGTGCTGCTTTACAAAATTAATTTTATTTCATATTTTCCTGAATCAAGATGAGCCACACAGGTGACATTTTTATAGTTCTGCAGTAATCTTCTTTCACAATATTACTTGTTTTGCTTAGCTAGTTCCTGTTCTTAGACATTTGGTTTTTCTCTGTTAAGTTTTAATTTTGCAAACATAAATAGCATTACTATAAATATTTCTAAGTAAATAACTTTTTAGTATGCTTATTTCCTTGGAGAATGTTTTATATAGTAGGATTATTATGCCAAATCATATCCAACAGTTTCATGGCTCATCATGTTATTTTGCCCAGAAACATTAAAACAATTGAAGATATACCCAGAAACACTTAAAATTTGTCATTTAAACATTTAAAATATGTATCATTCTCAGATCTAACAGATAAAAAAAATTACCATTTTATAATTTTTATTTATTTACTAAAATAGATATATAATGGTATTTTAATGTTGCTAACATTTATATTTAGTGCATAATTATAGAGCTGTGGGTTAATTTGTGTAATCATTTCTTATTTGTCATTCTCTGTCATTGAACGCTCAATTCATTCCTTTAACCAATTATCAAATGGAATTGTAGTGTTAGCTGTTACTAATTTCTCTCAATTATTCACATATTTTAGAAATCAAGCCTTTAAACAATATATATCAAACGTATCAAGCACACAGAAATGTATTAAAAATATATGAGACAAACCATTGAAACACCACATAGGGGGAGAAATAAAACACAGTTGATGTAGCCCTGGCTGGTGCAGCTCAGTTGGTTGGAGCATTATCCCGAAAACCTGAAGGTCATGGATTTGATTCCTAGTTAGGCACATGTGGGAGGCAACCTACTCATGTTTTGCTCTCACATTAACCTCTGTGTAGTTCATGATGTTTAGTTCATTTACCTGGAGCAAATTTAGTGGTTGTCTTCATTCCTATTCGCTGCTCTGAGTTGCTCTTAAAAAGCATTTTACTTGCTTATGAACCTGGATTTTCTTTGGCATTTTTTGTTTTTTTAATGTGTTTTTTCTTTATCAACTTGCTGCTAAGCATTTGAAACTCAAGGAATAATTCAAAGTATAAACTCAGTGTGCCATTTTGGTGATGGGTAAAATTTTTGTTTTAATTTGGGATATAAAAATACCAATTTGCTTCTTATTTTGTTACATTTTACTTTATGATTTAACTTATCCAACAGGTTTATTCATTTTTTCTATTTAAGCTGTTTTCTTTTAGTTTTATCAAAATTAACAATCTTTTGAAAGTACCATCTCAGAAAACTTATATTCATCACCATTCTTGGCTCCTTACAGCACTTCCTCTTCTCATACCTTTGTATATAATCCTCACCCCCTCTGTCTTTTGAAAGTTAATTTATGCTTCCTGAATTACATTATCTGATGTGCTAACAATTATCCCAGAAATAATGATGCTATAATACATCATCCCCCCTCTATCTTCAGAGCTGCATCATATCACTCATTATTTTTGAAAGTTGATGAAAATATCAAATAGCTCAATCTAGTTTACTTTTATGTATGGTAAAAATGACTCAATTTTATTTTACTATAAACTTTGTTTTTAAAAATACCATTAAATGTCGATCATATCTTTTATAACTTATATGCACCTAGAATGTGTCTCAGAAGGACTGTGAACTACATTTCTGAGGAATTTTATGTCAATAAAACAATATGTAACTGGCAAAGCATACTAATAAAATGGATTCTGTCCATATTTTAAGTTTTTTCACCCCACTACTACGTTGGCAGATATATTCAGAAATAACTTAAGCAGCATTTCCTCATAACTAACCCTCATAAATAAGAACTCTAAATCTGGTATAAGAGGCAGCACAGTGTAGTAAAAAGTTGTTTAGCCCGGGGAAACAGAATATCTTGATTCCTGAATGACCTTGGCCAGACATTTAAATTATCTGACCCTCTAGTTATCCTATAAATTTACAAAATTATAACTGAAATTTTAAAGGCTTTCTAACTCTACAAATGATTTGGTATAAACAAACAAAAATTTTAAATAAGATACTATAGGAAGAAAGTAAAGATTACTTGGTAATCATTTTTATTGGTCTCTCTACTGCATTTTAAGGCACACATTATAAGAGAGTTAAATGGTATCCTTTCTTTAAAGAAAATATTCAACTTAACATGCACACTTAATAACTAATCATTAATTGTATGTTTTTTTTCCTTAATATATCCCTCAATAATATGAAAGCCGGCACATTGTAATGACTAATTTTTCTAAATATGTAAATGAACATGATTTCTCAAGCACTCAGCTAGCTTACATGATAAGATGTGAACACTGGGAGAACAAAGGCTGTAATCAACAATAAAAACATTATAAAAGAAGTAAATCTATTTCTGCTGAAAAAGAGAACTGGGAATGCACCATATGAAAATGAAAACATATTTGGCAGTATAATATTTGACATATTATCTCCCTTTACGGCATCACTGCATTTCTGTTCTTGTGTTTCTAGGACCTCCTTTTTAGACTGCTGGATGTAGGTCTGTGCTACAGAGACTAGAAACATCATAATTCTTAGTTTTAGAAGACTAAGCTAGTGGCCTGTACTCACTGCCTCCTACAACCACATCAAAATTTACAACTAAAATACAGAAAAATCATCATCCAGAACCACCTGAAAGCTGGCTGAATGGAAGTGTTACAACTGGAGAAATAAAGAAGAAAGCGCAGAGACTGGTAGGAAATACAGAGGCAAGGAACAGGCTGATCCAGCACCCACACGTGCCACTTTTTTAATTGGGAGAGAGGTTGTCTCTACAGAGGCTGCACAGAGGAGCAAGGGGTCCCAGCCTCACACCAGTCCCACAGTCCAGGGTCCCAGAGCTAGAAAAAGAAGTCTCAATGGGCAGTAAGTACTACGGGCTGTAAAAACCAATGCCGATTGGGGCTCAGTGACACAGAGGCTGCTGGAGACCCAGCTGCTCCTCTCAAAAGGCTGGTACTATGAACTGAACTTACAAAGTACCACTTCCTCTGAGCTCCAGTGTCAGGGTGAGGCTCTGGGAAACACAGATATATCAGATACATATGAAGAGGAACTGGATTGTCTGGCATAAGGGCAGGAGCTTGGAGGTGACTTTCTTCCAGATGGAGTTGCTCTAATAGATCATTGTTCCTCTTCTTGGACCTTCCCAGTCCAGGCTGACTAGGAGCCATTTCTGTTTGCTCCTCTCTGGTGATTCCCTGAGACCCCGCTCCATCCAATTTGCAGCCTCACCCAACCTGTTTGCAGCAGCTTTTGTATATGAATGGCAATAAATACATACCTATCAACTGAATCTGAAAATCAAAGTAAACAAATAAGAAATCTAATGAACATAATAAACTGGTGAATAAAATAGAACCAGAGGCATAGAAATGGAACAGACTTATGATTCTCAGAAGGAATCAGGGTGGGGAGTGGGAAGAGATTAAACAAAGATCTTATATGTATACTAGAGCAGCGTTTTTCAACCGCTGTTCCGCGGCACACTAGTGTGCCGCGAGATGTTGCCTGGTGTGCCGTAGGTGCAGACAAGACAAGAATTTTATAATTTTTCACTATTTTGTTTACTTAATATTTCATAATAAAGTAATTATAAAATACTTTCTTTGTGTTTATTTGATTCCTATTCAAGAGAATTACTTTATATATAGTCAATATAGGCACAGAGTTAAATTTTTTAACATTTTCTAATGGTGGTGTGCCTCGTGATTTTTTTCATGAAACAAGTGTGCCTTTGCCCAAAAAAGGTTGAAAAACACTATACTAGAGGCCCAGTGCATGAAACTCATGAATGAGGTAGGAGGGTCCCAAGCCCAGCCTGCACCCTCTTGCAATCCCAGTCCCCTCGGGGAATGTAGTTGGACACCCCTCTCACAATCTGGGACTGCTGGCTCCTAACCACTCGCCTGCCTACCTGATCACTCCTAACTACTCTGCCTGCCTGCCTGATATCCCCTAACTCGTATGCCTGCCTGCCTCATTGCCCCTAACCACCTCTGTCTGCCTGCCTGATTGCCCTATCTGCCTCTGCCTCAGCCCCCACCACCATGGCTTGATCCGGAAAGACATCCGGAATGATGTCCAGAAGGTCATGTGGCTGTCTGATCTAATTCACATATTATTACGTTTTTATTATATAGATATGCATTACCTATAGACACAGGCAATAAAGTGGCAAAGGCCTTGGCGGGGCAGGAACCGGGTGGAGGGGGAACTGGGGGGAAAAGAGGGACATCTATAATAGTCTCAACAATAAAGATTTTTTCCCCCAAGTTCTTAGTTTTAAGGTGCAAGACAAACAACATGCTTGGTCTAGGTGTCAGCTGACAGATCACTTGAAGTGCAGTTTTGTGCATGAAAGAGATAAGTGCTCCTGAGGCTGGCTGCGTGGTGGATCTTAGAAGGGAGTCCTGTGCCCCACTGCCCCCCAACTCCAGAGAATGTTCTGGGCTGGTGCAACAAGAGAGTCCCCCCAAAGTTTGGAGAGCTCAAGGTAGAGATGACTTGTATGGCTCAGAAATGTCACAAAAGCCAGAGTAGCAAGTGGAGGCTAATACAGGCTGGGGACAGTCACATTGAAGGGCATAAGGGAGATCTTAAAGCTTCCCACCACCACCTCAAAGGAGAATGAGTGACATAAGAGAAGGCTGAGGCACCCAAAGGATACTTGGGGTCAAGTGGAGGAAGACTGTACCCATGGAACTCTGGCGTCCACAACAGGGCTGCAAACCACTATGTAATTGTCAACAGTTGTAGGTGCCAACGGGAGGAATGGCCCCAGAGGACGGTTGGAGGTATGGGTGACAGCTCAGCAGATGCCAGCCAAAGAAAGAACAGGGTGAGCACAGCAGAGCCCTTGTGCCACCCCACTCCTGTAGTCCCAGACTCATGACTCCATAGCCAACCTCAAATGGAATATACTCCCTCAGAAAGAAGGCAAAATTACAAATCTAACTACAGATTAAATCTGAAATACCAGAGAAATAATTACATCATTAGAAAGAATGATGCCTGTAAATGTAGGTTAATGTCAAATCACCATCCTATAGAAAATAGCACCCTCCTTTCCACTCCCCCAGCGGATAGCATGTTTACTCATTTATTCGCTCTTTTTCTCTCTCCACTAGAATGTAGGTTACAGAAGAGCAAGGACTGTCGATTTTGTTCATTACTAGTCCTGGAAGAAGGCCTGACACATAGCAGGCATTTAATAATTATTTACTAAATTTTAAAATAAATGCTATGAATTTTATATCTTAAATAGAAGTACATGTCTGTGTAGATGTATACATAAATTTATTATGTACATGCACATTTTATTTAAACTATGAATTAAATTATGTACATAAATCAGTGTGTATGCTTATATAGTTTTCCATTTAGACAGACTTACTACTTTTCTTTGGAAAGTTCAAGTTGAGCAAAATCATCAAAATAATCATATTTCTTTGCTCACTTGATATTAGGCCTATCTCTAGAAGAGAGTGAATTTCAGTGATTAAACCAGATACAAACTGTACTTTCTCTCCCACTTCTTTGCCCTTGAGATGCATCACTGTCCACTGTTCCAGGGAGAGATAAGAGACTAGATGTTCCTGTGCATTTCCAGGCCCAGCCTGCCCCACCTAATCATCAGGGCTACAAGCCTTCATTTGGCTCTCAGACTGTGCTTTCCAAAGCTAGTGTTTCCTTCAAGGTCTGAAGCAGTCTTGACCAGTCTCTGCAGAAATGGATGGGAAGAGGGGACAGATCATGTGATTGGCCCCAGCCTGCTCTCTTGAGGATACTCCATTTGGATTCACTGATAATTTTGAGAAAAGTTTAAAAGAAATGTAGCCTGTCTGTCATGGTTCAGTGGTTGAGTGTCGACCTATGAACCAGGATATTACGGTTTGATTCCTGGTCAGGGTACATGCCTGGGTTGCAGGATCAATCCCCAGTTTGGGGCCTACAGGAGGCAGCCAATCAATGATTCTCTCTCATATTGATGTTCCTATCCTCTCTCTCTCCTTTTCTTTCTGAAATCAATTTTTAAAAAACATATATAAGATAAATGTAAAGAAAGAGTCCCATTAGTGATTTCAAATGGAAATCAACACCACTGTTGTTGAACACATAATAATAATAATAATAACAACAACAACAACAACAACAACAAAACTTACACAGTCAAGGAATCCTTACTACACTAAAGTGTTAACATAGGTCTTCTCATGAATCCTCAGAGCCATCCTCTAACAGACTGGACAATGACTACTTGAAGAGATCAGGTCCTGATGCCTGGCACCTTAAATGTTACCTACTTTTGGAAAGGGTTTTTTGCAGGTGTGGTTGAATCAAGGTATGGAGGTTATCCAGGATTATCAGGATGAGCTCTAAATGCCATCACAAGTGTCCTGATGAGGGGGAGGAAGAAGGAAATTAGACAACAGGCAGACGATCTGGGGCAATGTGACCCTGGAGGCAGAGAAAGTCATGTCAGCAGCCACCAAAACTGGAAGAGAGAAGGAATGGATCCTTCCCTGAAGCCTCTGGAGGGAGTGTGACTCTGTCACCACCTGGATTCAGAGCTAGTGATAGTGATTTCAGGCTTCGGGCCCGCAGAACTGTGAGAAAATAAATTTCTGTTATGTCAGCCACCGAGTTTGTAATAATCTGTTACAACAGCCATGCAAACTAATATTAAATAATTCTGTTAGTCCTATTAAGTGAGGACTAACAGATCTTCATTTTAAAAGGATAACTGGCCCACAGAGTAGGAGAAAGTATTTGCAATTCACATATTTAATTAGTTATTAGCATCCAGAATACACAAGTAATTCCTACAATTCAACAACAACAATAATAAAACAACACAATTAACAAGTGGGCAAAGAACTGAAACATACATTTCTCCAAAGAAAATATACAAATGGCCAAAATACACATGAATAGATCTTCAGTATCATTAGTTATTATGAAAATGCAAATTAAGACCACAATGAAATACCACTTCAGACCTATTAGAATGGCCATCAGAGAAAATAAAAAATAAAAAAACAGAAAATATTAAATGTTGGCAAGGATGTGGAGAAATTAGAGCCCTGTACATTACTGGTGGGGCTGTAAATTGGTGCAGCCATTGTGGAAAACAGTGTTGTATTTCCTCAAAACATTAAAAATAGAATTACTACCTGACCCAGTAATTACTATCTGATCCAGTAACTTTACCTCTTGGTATGTGTACAAAAGAACTAAAAGCAGAGTGTCAAACAGGGGTTTTTACAAAAGCAGCCATCTTTGGAACCTTCTGGGTTTTCTTCCCCGCCCACCTCCCCTGAGTCCATGTGCTGGGCTTCTAGATTGGCTGCACAAATAGAAGGTGAAAATGGAGGTCAAGGAAGGAGGAGGATACCATCAAGATATCTAGTCAAGCTGCTTTCTATTTATTAGGAGGTGATTTGATTTTTATTTTTTTTTTATCCTCTGCCCCATGAGACTGTACTTTCATGAAGGCTGAACCCACATCCATTTTCCCTGGACTTTGTAACCAGGCAGCGTGCACAGTAACTGGTCAGTGGTAGATACTCAATAAAGATTGAGAGAATAAATTAACTGGGAGAGCAGCACAGAGATCACTTAAACCACTCATTTATCCAAATCTTTGCTAGAATGACACTTTAACCATCTGGAATTCATGCACTCTCTCCAAATCTCATGAATTCCCCTATGTCCCTTTGCAAATTTTCCAGTGGTTCTCTCTTAACTGTCAGTAAGTATTATCTCGGAGCTTATCTAACTCTCCTACTTAAAGACATCTATTTCTTTGAATATGCCTCCTAGAACAGGCTAATCACTAGCCACAAACCTTTTCTACAGCTCTTTGTAGACTTGAAAACACTCAGGTCATCCCTCCACCGACTTTTCCATACAGCAGACCAGGCTGAAGGTCCCTCCTCTCCCCTACCCTCTTCCCCCCCCCTCACGCTCGCCCCCCCCCCCCGGCCCTGCTTCCCTTACCCCCAGTGCATGAATGTTGTGCACTGGGCATCTAGTAATCTAAATAGTGAAAAAGGAATTTGATCAACATCAGTACCTATTCCTAATAAATTAATGGATGATGGAGACTATGTAGTTCAGAAGGTACTTAGGATAACTACTAGAAACAGTCCCATGCATATCCAGAATAAAATGAGGGGGTCCAATATAATGATTACTACTTACTATTTTAGGTCATGAAACAAAAACTAGTTGCATAGGAATAGAAAGGAAAAATATAAAACTATTACACCTTATAGATGGTGTAATTTTAAGCCTTTAGAAATATCTAAAGAATCAACTAAAAAAATTATGAGAATTTCACAAATCCAATGAAATAATGTACTAAAATAAATAATGTCCATATATATCAGCAATGACTAATTTTATTTTATTTTTTTAATATATATTATTGATTTTTTACAGAGAGGAAGGGAGAGAGATAGAGAGCTAGAAACATCGATGAGAGAAAATCGACCAGCTGTCTCCTACACACCCCCTACCGGGGATGTGCCCGCAACCAATGTACATGCCAATGACCGGAACCGAACCTGGTACCTTTCAGTCCGCAGACCGACGCTCTACCACTGAGCCAAACCGGTTTAGGCAGCAATGACCAATTTTAAAGAAAATGTCATTTTAAAAAGTTTCCATTTATACTAGAAACTGACCAGAGTGACAGTATGCCTGAGTCTTAACAAAAATTATTGTGTCCTAACATGGAGCTTTAGAGAGATTAGAATAAATGAAGCAATGTACTAGTAAGTGAGAATGGGGCTCCTGGGACCCTGAAGCAGTCTGGGAGACAGGACAGTGGGAATTGCCAAGCCTGCTCAGGTGGTGTTGGGGCCATCAAGCATTCCAGGCTAGCTTCTCCCAGGGCCTGGCAAGCTTAGCTTTCTCTGATTGGGCCTTTGGCCAATCCACAGATATCCCCCCTGCTCACTGCTCACACCCCGCTGGCTTCCTGCCTTGGTGCAGAAGTCACCTTCTCCCCGAGCCTCACTCTGATCGTGCCATTAAATTACACAGTACCCCCTTTTTATTTCCTCCATTGTCCTTATCTCCTACAAGCATATTTACAGAATGTGTTCATTGGTTTGCTGTCTCCCCTTACCAATGTAAGCTCCATGAGGGCAGGGATTTTTTCAGTCCATATTGGTCATTGCTGCATGAATAAATCAAAATATTCATACATTTAAAAGACAGAAAGGAAAACACTAAAATAAAACATTAAGTATGCAATGGACATGATGTCTTGAGTGATTTTTCTTTAACTTTCCGAACTTGTTGTAGTTTAGATTATTACCTTTATTTACTAAAACAAATTTCAATTTATATTAAAAGGGTTATTGGTCTGCCCAGCTGGCTCATTTCCCAAGTTGGTTCTAGGGAAAAGAACTATGCAGGGAACAATCAGGCTCATTATTCAATTAACAACAAAAACAAGCATACAATCTATTTTCATTAGGCCTCCTTTTTATTTCATTGCCTAAAATCAAATTACATGTTCTTAACTCTAGCTGTTATCTGTGCCTTGAGACCATATTTTTATCTTCAACTTTTAATTACCGTTATTTTTTCAAATGGATCAAACTTTTCCTATTTAAATTGAACACCTCCAGCTAATCTCACACTAAAATTAGTTAATGAGATTAATGAAATGAAAATGTTCTTAAATGTATGCTCTTTTATTTCAAGTTGAATCCTTTTTTTTTTCTCCATTATTAATGCTCAATGAATTTTCTGTTTTGGTTTTGTCTCGGCTATATGACCTATTGCTTTATAAAGCTGACTCACTCTTAGCACTTACACACATTTTGGACTACTATATTTTTAAAATTGAGTTATTAAAATTATTTATTACATGGTAGTTTTAAGAAACCTTTAGGGTTTAGATCAGGTGTGACAATTGATGATGGTCACTAGTAACTCCTGAAGGAAAAGATCTTGTCTTTGTGTATATGAGGGTCAGTTTGAAATCTAGTTACCTAGATGCTTAGAGGAAGTCTTAATATTTAAGCCATATGCTGGGAATCCTTTTTTAATGTGAGGACCCTTAACCTTGTAGCTATTCCCATGAAAAGAGACCTGAGTTCTATTTCTAGCCATCCTTCTTCCTCAATATATATCAAGGCATCTCTAAGAAGGCAAATATTGACCACAGTGTGGTTCCCAAGAAAGACCTTACAGAGTCTAATTATGTTTTTCTTATAACCTGGTGATAATGGCCTGGGAATAAACATTTACATAATAGCTACATTTAATTTTACTAAAATGTCCATGTATTCTCCTTTCTACATTTTCTGGAATTGTTTACAATTTACTATTTTTGGAATTAGGTGATCTCATAGCCTTCTTGAAAGGATTTCTTAAGCATTCAGAAACATCAAACATACCCACTCAACCAAGCATTACATTGGCAGCTGCCCTCTCCCTCTAAGCAAAGTTCAAGTGACAGAAAGCCCTTATAGTACTCAATTCCTGGACTATTGTTTGCACATGTCCACTCAGTGGCCCAAACAAGCCCCATCAGGGCCATTTTGTGAGGTCTTGACTCCTTTTTGTGTTCTCTTTACCCCATAGAGCTTATGATGTGATTATCTGGCAAAGCAAGCTTGTCAAGAGATGTTTGTTTGGCTGCATTCCCACCAGTGAAGCTATCACACTTTAATACTAAAGCAAGACAGAAATGTCACAGCATATGTGAAGCTATTTTGCATGATTAGACCATGCCCTCATATCAGAGATCGACTATTACATTCTTTGTCCAGGTCAGACTTGATGGGCCTGATTATACCTGTTGCAGATTATATGTGAGAACAGTACTCAGATGTAGAAAATCTTCAGGGTTGGGCTAAAAGAGAGCTTAAATTAGAAATACCCATCCATCTAGAAACCGCTCCCAAAGAATAGCTATTAGTGAAACCAGGAAAAAGGAATCTCTGGTTGATATCGAGATTCTTATCAGAATTGAGTCACTATTCTAACCTTTGTGAAAATTAGGAACATAAGGTATATTCTTTTAAAATATCTTTCACACAATAAAAAGACTGACTTCTGAGCATATACTATATTATTAAAATACTAGAGGCCCGATACATGAAATTCATGCATGGGGGGTGGGAGGGAGTACCTCAGCCCAGCCTGCACCCTCTCCAATCCAAGATCCCTGGCAATCTGGGCGTTATGGTCTCTGGCTTTATATATATATAGATGTACTCCGGTTTTAGCTTTTTCTCTCTATAAAAGTGTCCCCTCCCCCAGTTAAAAAATATTTACTGTGCTATTTCTATTGTTATGTAGTTAACCCATATGATAGAGAAGAAACCTGATAGCACTTTTGGTTTCAAATGGGCACCATGACAACAAGTGGTTTGAAATCATTAAGGTATAATTAAATTCCAATATCTTTAATGTCTAAGAAGGCAGTACCTCAGCATTCTTTTGGATCCTGAGGAGGCAGTGTGTGCAGAGCTATCCCTGGATAATGACAAAGTGTAGTATCTGCTTAGGGCAAAGTGTAGTATCTTCAGGTAAAACCTGTCATGTAAAGATGTAAACCCAGAAAATCCCCATGAAACCATAAACAAATAATTTTAAATATTAATTTCTACAGTCAAGAAGTGTGCGTTAGACAGATGTAGGAAGAAGTCATAGTGAAAGAACATCTAAGAAATTGAAGGCAGGAGAAATCTTCAAGATGGCACTGAAACTTGAGGGTGATGCCCTCTTAACTCCAGAGAGAACCCAATCCCCCACCCCCCAATCTGGCTAAGGAAGCAGTTTTGTAAAAATAACTCAGTGACAGCAGGCATTTTGCCGAAGGCATCTGCAGAGGGCATTCATATATAGATGAAGTCACATCTCTTGAGCAGTATCTATCACATGATGTGTAAAATGCCATGGGAACTGAAAAATGACAGTTATAGAAACTCTGGGATAAAAATTGTATAGCTGGACCAAACGTCTCAGAACTTTGATAATTTAAATTGAAATCACTGAAGTCAGAGGGTTAACACAGTTTGTACTAAGAAGTGGTAGCCATTCAAGGTGGACCAGATTGAGATGGATGCCAACCAGGAAAAGACAGGGAAGGAGAGCAGTAGACTCCACAAAAATCAAGGGAGCAAAAAAGAAGCCCTGAACAGGCATTGCCCTGCCCATGCTGGCCTGAGGCTGTAGCAGTGCCCTAATCAGATGGTGTGGGTAACTCCAGAACAACACTGCCATGCTTACACATTTTATATCCATCATGGTATTTAACTCTATGTTTTTGTTATACATTGTTTATTAAGTTCAATTAATCCTTTAGTTTGCCCAAGGCTGTCTCACTTCAGAGGATGCCCTTTCTGATATTGTTAAGGGTGAATTTATGTAGGATGTAAAGCGTCCTTTTCATTTAATCAAAGATGTCTTCTACAGCAATTCTTACTTCCCTCTCCAGAGTCATCCACTCTGTGATGGATAATTCTCACCAGCAAATAAATATACTTCAAATTTTTTTCATCTTAAAACAAAAGAAATAAAACCTTTTGTACACCACCTACCATTACACTTCTTTACTCCCATCTGCAGCAAAACTCTTTAAAAGTGTCCACATTCACTGCCTCCAACTTTTTTCTCCTTATTCTCTCTCTTCTTTATTTTATGGAAGTTAAATTTACATAAGATAAAATTAACCATTTTAAAGTGAACGATTAAATAGCATTTGGTACATTCACAGTATTGTGCAACCGCCACCTCTACTCTATCTAGTTTCAAACTCTTACATCACTAAAAAACAAAACAAAACATACCCTCTAAGGAGTTCCTCTTTATTGTCCCCTCCCCCTAGTCTCTGGCAACCACTAACTGGCTTTCTGTCTCAATAGGTTTACCTTTTCTGAATATTCATATAAATGGAATCATACAATATTTATTGTATGGCTTCTTTTGTTTAGCATTATATTTTTAAGATTCGTTCACATTGTAAAATATATTCACATTTTATTCCTTTTTATGGTGAAATAATATTTCACCATTTGCACAGATATACCACTGGGTCACAGGGAATCACCAGGACAGGGTGAACAGCTGTCCAACCATGATGCCAGTCTGAGCCCTGTGACACAGAAAGGGAAGGAGTTGGAAAATATAACACACACTACAGTGAATTTCTAAGAAAGTTCCAGTTGGGCTCTAACCAGTTTGGCTCAGTGGATAGGGCATTGGTCTGTAGACTGAAAGGTCCCAGGTTTGATTCCGGTCAAGTGTATGTACCTTGGTTGTGGGCACATCTCCAGTAGGAGGTGTGCAGGAGGCAGCTGATTGACATTTCTTTCTCATTAATGTTTCTAACTCTCTATCCCTCCCCCTTTCTCTCTGTAAAAAATCAATAAAAATATATTTGGGGGGAAAAAGAAAGTTCCAGTTGGGCTAATGATGGAGAGCCCTCAGACAAAAGCTGCATTTCACAGGACTGGCTTGCACCGGAACCCAGAGTACGCTATTGCCAAGTGGGGTGTGGGAAAGGGAAGGCAGCCATGCAGCTGTGGATCCAGAAGTCCTCAGTCAACCACACCCCCATAGCAGATCTGAGCCTCACATTGCCCAGTAGCTATATCTGTGTTTCCTGGAAATTATATCTAAATTGTATCTAAATGGAAATTCTATCTAAAGATTTAATAGATTGAATTTAAGATTTTGGTCCAGAATGGGTCAATGGAAATGTTGTGTAACTGATATTTCATTAGTTTTGAAGTCTCATGAGATCTGATATACCTGCAATTAGTGATGTCATACTGACTCGTGTGCAGGCAGTAACAGTTTCATCACTGAAGTACTGTCATCCTTGATCACAATCTTTCTCACCAGTGACCTCCCACCCTCACCATCTCAGCAACCCATGACAACCATCTTAACATGAAATCTGTCATTTCTGAAACGGTGCCATCTTCAAAACACTTACTCAAATGATCATTCCCAGCATCGTGGATCCATTTATCAAGCACATTTCACAAGCATTCTGCCTGCTTTGCTCCAGTGTCAATAATGTGACTGTTTTCTGTTTCATCCAGAACTAACTTGGGTGGGAAAAGGTGCACGTTTCTTTAGCATTAACCATCTTCTAGGTTTCAGGTTTGACATTGAAAAATCTTATTTAATTTTTACAAAATCCTCTGAGGCAGGTGTGATTATCCCTCCTACACAGATAGTAAGTGCCAGAACTGGATATGAAACTCTACTGACCCTGGAGCCCATACACAGCTAACAGACAGCCTGGCAAACTGAGCGGGGGAATTTATACGAAGTAGCGTAAGTAAAAGAAAAACCGATGGGGATTTTTAAATAGGAAACTAATGTAATTAAAGTCGTATATTTTTAGACTTAGTCTGATGGTATAATGCAGGTGGAATTAAAGGAGGGGAGAACAGAAGTCAGAGAGACCATTGAGAAGGCAAGTATAATTATCTGGAGGCTCATATGGGAGCAGGTGTAGCAGAGAACAAAAAGAAAGGGGCAGGATTTGGGAGGGGAAATTGATGTAAATTTTTTCGCCTGACATTCCAAGGCTATTGAAAAAGCTAGCAGATCCAACAATGATTCCAGCTTTTAAGGCTGGGTGACTGGAAGAGCTGGGTTGGGTTGACCTAGAAAGGATGGTGAGAGGGGATGGTGGCATGAAACGCACCGGTTGTTAGAGGAGTCATGAAAGAGGAAGAGTGCTTCAGAAGAGGCTGTAGGAGGAGAAGGCAGAGGGCCAGTGGCCACACTTTGGGGAGCCTGCTCATTCAGAGAGCAGAGAGAGGAAGAGCCGAGATGCCAAAGCAGCACAAAGAGCCAACAGGGAGGAGACAGTCAGTGAAGGGCCCGGAAGCTAAGAGTGGGGCTGAAGATTTTAGGATTTGAAATTGAGGATGGCATTGGCAATATTCAATTTAGTATGTTTGGCTGAATAATATCATTATAACTAGAGGCCCCATGCATGAAATTCATGCAAGAGTAGGCCTTCCTTTCTCAGCTGCAAGCACCCGGGACCCGGGCTTCCCTGGAAGCCCCAGCATATTACACTTTTATTTTTATATATGGAACTTTTTATTTTTAAATATATTTTATAGATTTTTTTTATAGAGAGGAAGGGAGAGAGACAGTTAGAAACATTGATGAGAGAGAAACATCAATCAGCTGCCTCCTGCACACCACCCACTGGGTGCCCGCATCCAAAGTACAAGCCCTTGATCGGAATCGAACCTGGGACCTTTCAGTCCCACAGGCTGATGCTCTATCCACTGAGCCAAACCGGTCTCGGCAATATATGGGATTTTTTAAATGGAAAATTTTGCAATTGAGCTAGGGGTGTGACATGTCACACAAAAAGAAAGTCTCCATGTAGTCCCGCAATTAAGATAAAAAGGCCAGTAATTATTGAACAGCCAAATGGGTCTTCAGAAAACAGGGAAGTCCTGCTCCGAAGAAAGGTGTTTGGAGTCTAGCCAGGCATTTCCTCATCATTCCTGAACATATGGATACTTTTAGAACAGCCTGTCCTCGGCCAGCAACCTTGACTCCCACCCCCCTATCTGAAATGGCAGCTCTGGTGATAGCTGCCTCTGAAACACTGGCTTTCCTCCAGGACTGTGGCAAGTAAACATCACTTGGTTTCTTCTCTTTGAAAATTATAAGATTTTTTTTTCTTTTAAGGTCATAAAACTCACACCATCCTTGCTAGTGTTTCGATTGTCTCTACCAATGTTGTACTTCATGAATGTTTAGGCAAGAACTCACCAGAGTTAAAAATCAGCTTTATGGATGTGCCAAACGCATTAAACATAATAAATAAGAAAAATGAAAATGCCAGGGAACTGGAAATTGTTCATTGAGCAAGTTAATTGCAGGAGCATGGTCAGCCAAAAAGCATCTGTGCTGCAAGAGCAGGTACTCTGTGATATCGTGACTTATAATAAGAATATATGGTTGCACTTTGTCTGGGTTTCTGGCAGGGTTCCTAAAACCTTGGAATCTCCTAAGTGATGAGAGCAATAAAGGTGTCTTAATATTCACAACAAGCGCCTTTAACCACACTTGAGTCTGTCAGTGAGGTGACTTTTGAAAGCCCCATAAGGAGGTGGGCTGGTTGCCAGGGGAACAAATGTGATGGGTGGGTTGGAACTTTAGTCCCGGCTCCTGACCTTAGGGGAGGGAAGCAAGTGGAGCTGGAGGCTGCAGGCATTAATGGAGTCAGCCATGCCTATGTAATGAAGCCTCTACACAAATCCAAAAGGATGGGCCTCAGAGAGCTTCTGGGTCCGTGACCACATGGAGATCCAGCAAGAGCGATGGCCGAGAGAGGGCATGGTAGCTCCACTCCCTTCCCTCATGCCTGGTGTTATGCATCTCTTCCATCTGAATCGCATCCCTTTATAATAAGCTGGTGATTGAATAGGTAATATGTTTCTCTGAATTTTGTAAGCCACTCTAACAAATTAAGGAGGGTGTGGTTGGGACCCCTGATTTATAGCCAGTTGGTTAGGAGCACAGGAGACAACCTAGGTTTCTAATTGGTGTCTGAAGGTGGAAGTGGGATTTGGCCGTCTTGTAGGACAGAGCACTTAAACTGAGGGATCTGACTCCATCTCCGGGTAGTGTCAGAGTTTAATTGAATTGTAGAACATCCATTTGGTATCTGAGCATTGCTTGGCAGTATGGGACCAACCTCCTAGCACACATTGGAACTGTGTACAGAACTACTCAAAGTCCAAGTCTCAAAGGCCACACCAGCCAACAATCCTACTACTATTTCTTGCGCTGTGTTCTAATGCAAGGTTTTACTCTTGTTCTACTTTTAGAGACAATTATTTTCCAACAAATGATAAATTGGAAGTAGTTTTTTTTTGTGTGTGTGTGTGTAGCTTTGGGTGACATGGGCAGGGTGGAGAAGGCCATTAGAGACAGAGGCAGGTAGAAGACAGGTAGGCAGGGAGAATCAGAACACAAAGCAATAGTGCAAAGAAGATGAGAAACCCAAAGCAGAAACAAGAACAAAAACAAGTGAGGCAGCCAGAGTCCTTTATGGTCAGACAAACCAGGTGGGTTACCAAACAGGACCTCTGCTGACCTGGGAGGTATTATTGCAGAGGGCAAGACTAAAGTTCAGCAGGGACCCTCTGCTTTAAAGAGTCACTTAAACTATGTGCCATATTTTTCCTGATAAAATATACTGCATTTAAGAAAGCTACACATCCAAAATAGTTAGCATTTTCCAAAAATATTTTGAGGCATAATGAAGTAGAATTTGGTGGCTACACTTTTAATTAGCTTATTGAACCACCACTAATATTGCATAAATGAAGTTTTATTATTATACAATCCCCCCTGCTGTTTATAATGATGTCACACTGGGTAATTTGAGATAGATGAAAATTGAAGTTTTTGAACCTTGACATGAAAATTTATTTTTAAATTAAATATGGCATATATGTATCAATAAACAGATTATGCCTCCTCGGTCAATTTCTCTACACATGGAATCAAAATTCATATTGATGTAGATATTGGGTTTGTATTCTTTAAAATGGTTTTAAATGTTTCATAAATAATAATAAAATAAATAGAATAATCAAGTGCTTCAGAATTGGCAGCCAGATGTCTTGGAACAACAGAAAGGATGTTAGGGGCTCTGGGTCAAGTTTGGAGCTAGTCAAAGGCTGTTGCTGTGGCTCTGAAGAAGCCACTCTGCCCCTCAGAATCCTGGCTTACTCACTCATGAACAATTCATGTAGGTGGATGCTTTGTTCATTTAAGAATTTTTTTGAGCCCAAACCGGTTTGGCTCAGTGGTAGAGCGTCGGTCTGCGGACTGAAAGGTCCCAGGTTCGATTCCGGTCAAGGGCATGTACATTGGTTGCGGGCACATCCCCGGTAGGGGGTGTGCAAGAGGCAGCTGGTCGATGTTTCTCTCTCATCGACTTTCTAACTCTCTATCTCTCTCTCCTTTCCTCTCTGTAAAAAATCAATAAAATATATATAAAAAAATAAATAAATAAATAAAAATTGCGGTACTATTTAAAAAAAAAAAAAGAATCTTTTTGAGAGATACTAGGTCTCCACCAGGAAGAGCTAAGATAAGGTCTCTAGCTTAATAGGTGTTAACAGAACCTTGGAATTGTTTAGAACGATTTGCCAAAAATGAGTTCAAGACAAATGTTCTGCAGATGTTAGTTCCAAAATGCTAAGGATTACAAAATTTGCTCACTGCTTAATGTCTATGCAAGAGTCACATTTCATTTCTCCTGCATGGAACATGCTAAGCTTGATTTAGCTTGGGGTCCATGCTGCCTCAGCACCACCTACTGGCTCCCAGGGGAACGGCCCGTCCACCCCAGCCCAGCCTGGCAGCTTCACCTCACTGGCGAGCCTCTTCATCAGAGGACCTGGTGGAAAAGGTGCTGGAAGGTAGGGCCATTGTGTTGTGGAAAGCTGGGAGGAACATGAGGGGTTAATACCGTGTTCCAGCCTGACAGGGCCTCACATATACAAAACAATATGATTGCTCTACGTATTATAAGAATAACCATTACTTTGTTGTGCATATAAAGTGGATAACAATAAGATCACATATCCTAGATGTGAAACTCTAGTCCAGGCCTGCGACTCCCTATCCTATACATATTTCCTCTAAGGAGATGCCTGGTAGAGGGTGGCTGAGGCAGGCACAGCTCTCACTCCCCTGTGTACCAGCCGTAGCAGAGAACCAGTGTTGGCAGGTACCCAATGAGTACATATAATAATTACCAGATAAATGAGGGCCCCTCTTTTCTGATTCCTAAGGCCTTTCTTAGCACTTTACCAGGCTATCTATTCACTTAGTGACTTCCTACCAGAATTGTACCTGGTTTGGCTTTGAAGAGAAAATGAAAGATGTATTCCTGTACAAAGACATAAACTAAATAGTGCTGTGCTGCCTGGGTCCCTCCACCAAACAGAGTCTGAGACAAAGGCTTATGTGTGGTTCATGGGAATGAGGTGTGGTACAAGGCACATAAAGCAGGGATGGAGGGAAAGCTAATAGAAAAACATGCTCCCCAAGGGCTTCCACAACTGCCGCCGATGCTCTGTCCAGCCCAGATCTCCTAAGAGCATTATGAAATGTGTCTCAGAACCATCTTCTGCAGGGAATTGAGATTAGACACCATCTTACTATTACATCTCCCTCCATCTGTATTGTGCAGGTACCAACACCGTGTGAGCCCCTACCTCCATCCTGTACCGCAGCCTCTGGCAGGCTCCAGGGCAAGTAAGAGGAGGTGCGCACAGGGGTGAGATTGCACCTGCAGGAAGCACTCAGGATTCTCAGAAAAGTGGTTCTGAAGGGTCATGAAATGTATGCAAGAAGTGCATAGGTCAAGTATGTTGCTGTGTTAGCTCAGCAATAAGATATTTTGGACATGTCATAGATGATTGATAACCACCACCTAAGTTATGAAAACATTATTGATTGATTGAGGAGGTGAAAAACTGTAGACGCTTTGCTGGGCCTGGAAATAAGGGTGGGCCACATTTCAACCTGAATAGCAAAGATGATCTCTAGTCACTTCTCATGATGGTGTTCTACCAGATTCTGACTTTAGCAGTCTTGCTGAGAATAATAGTATTATATTTATATTTATAATCTGTTCTAAAAGCAAAGGGGATGCATGAATGGATCCTAAAAAACAGAGATTTATCACTTATTTGGCTAATTGTGTCTAAGGATCTGAAGAGCATTTTACCACAAAGAGGGATTAATTGAATAATTAATAGCCTTCTCCCTTTGGCATGAATAATTAAGAAATCCAAAGGAAGTATAGGCTGAATTTTATTACAATGAAAGAATTCTAAGACAAGCCCATAAAATATCAAAAGCAATATTCAATACAATCAAATTGCAGGGCATGAAAATGATATTTGTATTCTTTGAGAACTTTTGATAATGTTTTAACCCTGTGCAAAAATCACTGGATTTTTCAACACTGCCATAGAAGGATACATTTGGCAGTCTATTCATTTCTTGTCCTGGTGGACAAGATGTGTTATTCCAGGAGCAAATCAATCACTTAATTGTTAGTGTGGCATGTGGTGAGGAGGGAAATGAAAACTTATTGGCCTATTTATTATATCTTATTCATTTTTGGAGATTATTGCACTGGTTTTAAATGCAAATAAGACATTATAAATGCAAAATACACTGAGATTTTTCTATAATGAGCATCACTCCCTATAGAAGTTCTTCTGTGTAATTTAGTATCTAAAAGCCCCTTCTACAGGAAATCATCACTCTATGCTATGCTAGTGATGAAACAGCACCAGAATATTATTAGCAATTGGATCTCGGCTCAGCAACCTTGGTACTTGAGTTCTGGCTAAGAAAGAATTCAAGAGGCAAGACTTAAATACAAGCAAAACGTTCTTTAGAAAGTCACAGAGGTAGAAGTGAGCCGTAGAAAAAATTGGATTTAGGAAACAAGTTACAGACACAAAAGAAGGGCTCTTGGAGATTGGGGAAAGGAAAGAGTCAGGGAAAACACGCCTGGGGGGAGAGGGTGAGGAAAGGTGTAGGGGTGCTCCATAGAGAGAGAGTTACCCTGGGTCCTCCATCTTGGGTATTTATTTAGAGGTCTTAGGGGATATACATTAGCTTTACAGGTGTGTCCTTTCGGAGTGGTGCTTTCTACTGATTGGTTGGCACCAGGGCAGGGGTCATTTGTCACTGCAGCTGGTCCTGAGGTCAGCCATGGCGTTGCTTGTCTGGTTTTGCTTCTTTTCTGAGCCTGGAGCTGAAACACAACTGAAGCCTAGATGTATTTGATGTGGGGTCAGAACCTCATTGTTCCTGGGCGCTTGATGTTTAAGGGCTATTCTCTGGTCTCTTTGTTCATTTCCACCTTCTAAGGGGGTCTAATCCACATGACTATCAACATGCTAGAAGAAGAAAGAAAAGGGGAAAGTCCAAATCACATGACCAGCAATATGAAAGGCCAGGGGGTCTAAACTGAGTGACCCCCTGTGATATGCTAGGGGAGGTAATGTGACCCTGAGGGTGAGGTCATTGTTTTCCAAGCTGTGCCAATTGCTGGGTATTTGGGGCCTTCAGCCTTAGTGATCATCTGTACCTGGCCCAATGTCCTTGATTTGTGCATGTCTGTCTAATTGCTTACCATAGATGTAGTGGGGTCCTGCATAGCCATTCAACTGCACCTTGGGACTAGCACTCCATGTGTTTTCATATAAAGCACCAAGGTTGTCTTCTCTCTCTCTCCTCAGGCAGTTTTCCTATAATGACTGTTCATTATCTGTAGGCAATAAGAGTTCCCAGTGCACTGAATTACAAGTCAAGTGCTTTGGCTAAAATTCAAATTAAAAGTATGGTTTCTCTATAAATCACCTATAAAGCTATGACTTACATTTTATAGTTCCTTTTAATGCCTCTTAAATCAAAATGCATCTTATATTTGACATGAAAATTTAATAGCATATTATCTGGCAAGCTTTGCAATTAATTCTATTATATAATCAAGAAAAGGCTATCCCAGAGTAGAGCAACAGTACAAAGATTCTTGCATTCTGGGTGTTAGAGGGAGTTTTTAAAAAATGACATTTACAGTACTGCTTCTCAATGTTTTTTTTCCCCTCCAACATACCTGTAGGATATAACTAAGACTATAGATGTGGTGGAAATTTTAAGTCTCCTAGGTTGGGTATTTGCTTTTTCTCCTCCCTCTCTCCCACATTTGTTGAACAAATACATTGTGCTGTACATGGGGTCTTAAACATTCCAGTTTGTTCAAATTGCTGCTGCTGAACCCTTAATGCTAGTCTTGGTCTAGATACACAGTAGGTTCAGTAAATATTGTGTAAACAAATAACCATTTGAATGTACAAATATTCTAATGAGGAAAATTGAATAAATGAATGAATGAACCAAATAATTATAGGTTGTGATAAATGTTGAGTAATGAGAAAATAAGTAATCAGGGAAGTCCCTGGAGGAAGGGAGATCTTTTGGGAGAGGTAACAAGTAGAGACTCAAGTGTTATTGGTAGAAGTGGGGTATCCCCTTTCCCACTGGGTACTGGCTGTGGGGTCCTTATCACATCTCAAGAAAAAAGTTTTCTGAGACTTAGACAGGAGGATGAGTTATTTTTATTTATGTGAAATTACATTCCTGGGTTTCCAAAGTCCTGTTTTCCTTAATCCAGTCCTGGAAGGTGTGCAGCTGTGGATTCAGTAGAGGTAAAAGCAAAACCAGAGTCCAGAGTTTCCAGTTACATGTTAGAATTGGGTCTGGTCAGCATCAGGCTAGTTGCAGTCCACTAGTTCATTGTGTGTGGGGTCCACATGGCTGAAGACTATGTGGGTGAATGTAGAGGAGACAAGAGACTGCACCCCCTGCAACAAGAGAGCCAGGAGCCAGGAGAGGAGTTCCTTTGCTTAGGGGATTAAATATCTCAAATTTCATGCCCTTGTAGTGGCCACACCTACTCTGGCCAATGACCTGTTCCCAGGTATGACTGACAGAGAAATACCTTCCCTGTGTGCTGGAGGCAAAGACCAACAAGTAGTTAATATAAATGCAGGAAGTCTGTCAGAAGGCTGATGGACTTTGATATTCAGCAAGGGCTGAGAATCAGCATTGTATTACCCTGCTGCTGGCTGAATGGCTAAAGGCAATCCCCTAACCTGATAACCCTTTATTGTTTACCAAACCTTATCATTGAAATGACTTTTTGCTTTGCTAAAGGAAAAATAAAAATTCTAGTAAATAAAATGCTATGGGTCTGGAGATTCAGAGAGCCACTCCACTAGAGAGTAGGTCTCCACCTGCCTCTCCCTAAAAATTTCTAAATTTATATTTCTTGTCTAGTGTGTCCATTTGTGCTTCAGCCCCTTCTCCAGATCCTGAATCCTCGCTGTAAAAGGTTGCGGCACCTATGCACTCAGACTTTTCTGGCCATGTATCTGTTCTCCCCTTGTCCATTCCCTTCCCCCAGAGGTCTTTGGGGGAATAGATGGGTGGCTCCCTGGGGGTGTTAAACTGCAGCTTCCTGATAAAGTTGCACAAATGATATGCCTATAATATTTGGTCTTCCCCTTGCTTCTTTCCTGCTATTAATAACTAGGTTAATGACAATGGTATCACAAAGATGAGTATGCCATAAAGTGCAATAATATGTGTTCCAGGGAGAAAATGTTGGGTTGTTGTCCAGGAGGAAGGTGAACAGTGAGGTTCATTTCAGATGGTCGGTCAGAGGAGAAGGGTAAGATGTGAGGCCTAGAGGAAGTTTACAGCCAGCTCATGCTTAGCCCTGGAGGCCATGATCCAGAGGTTGGATTTTATTTCTAAAGCAATACAAAATCCCTGAAGGACTTTTAAGTCACACCATGAGCTACATGATCTGAAACATTTTGATTTTCCCTCCAGGGGAAAATATGCACATTGCCCCTTGGAAAACCTCTGGTCTAAGTCAATACTTGGTACCCAGCTCACTAGTAAATCATAAGTATTATGATTCCATTTCTTTTCTCCTTCATGGCTTCAAAAAAAAAAAAAAAAAAAAGAAAAGAAAAGAAATCCTTAGCAACGTCTTCCAGGCCTTAGCAACAACCCCTACATTTCTTCATAGCTCCAGGCCCTATGATTTAATGTAACATCAAAACCCCTACCTCCCTATGCTTGAGGAGGGGGTTGACTTATTTTCTAAAAGATCATGATCCCAGCTCTCTCTCTTCTTGCCCACAACCCTCTCTCCATTCTCTTTTAAATGACTACTGAGCTAATCTGGCTCTCTCTCTTCTTGCCCACAACCCTCTCTCCATTCTCTTTTAAATGTCTACTGAGCTAATCTGGAAAAACAGCTTTGATTTGCATTGTTAACTTCTTGGCTCTCTAGACCCCTATTCTCAAATGTGAAGCAGGTTACAACCAATAAAGCAAATCCATCTCTTCTCTTTTTTCCAGACAGAATTTGCATACCTGCCTTACTTTATTCCTCACCTTTTGAGAGAACTCACAGCCACTTATTGAAGACTGGACTGTCAAGACCCCCCTTTGCATCTCCATAGCAACGGCTATACTGCACCTGCAATTTTTGAAATTGCCCTGGCTTAAAGTTTCCCCAAAGAGTTTTCTGAGAAAGCCGGGATCTCATCTCATGAAAACAAATAAATAATCTTTTTAGCAGGGCTTTCTAAATGTAGGTTTTTATATCATCCTCCTAATAGAATTAGGGTCATTCTTATAGTGATTAATTTTAGCCTATTATAGTAAGTAAGCTGAAAGCCAATGGCCAATAAATAATGACAAAGTTGTCATTCCTTCTGAAAATACAGGCTCTTTTCCTTCGTGGTATCCTGGAGATGATATGAAATTTTTCTTCTCCTCCAGTGAGGAAGAGATTCTACAATAAAATAATGGAGAAATGAGTCAATCGTATGTGTGAAGTTTATGGTCATTCATGTTGTAACAAATCTTAAAAACCTGGGAGCCAATGCAATGCTAGAAGTCAAATTCCTAATGGCAGCAATTTCTGCATGGAACTTGGTCAGTCACAATGAAATATCTCCACTTTAGTTTTCAAATAAAATTAGTTCCATTCCTTGAAGTCCTGTGTGTGTGTGTGTGGGGGGGGGGGGGGGGAGGGGGAGAGAAGATTGAGGGAGAAGGGGGAGCGAGGGGGGGTAACTTTCTAACTGCCCATCTTTCAACCATTCACTGATTGATTAATTTTGAGTCATGTGCTCATTCTACAATAGAAAAGGACCCTGTTTAGTCCTGGAAGAATCACATGGGCTGAGAGCAAGAAAGGAAAATTGAACTTATAAGAAGGAGGGTTTAAAGCTAAATTAACAAGCAACAGCCATATACTACAGTACAACAGCTGAAGATCAATTTAGATAATTACTGCTATCTTCATTGAGTGCCTACTACATCCCAGGCATTGTCTATATATGTTATTTTAAACAAAAACTTAATAACAGATAATTTTGGGAATAAACATTTTACTTTTCTGAAAACACAGATTATTAGACCCTTTCTCCATGTATGCAATAATTCTTTAAAGGCCTTGAATAATGACAACTGGAAAAGCGTGTGGAATGCCTCCTTCTAAAATATGTATTCATCTTGTTACTCACTCAGGGAAAGCTTTTTCCCCTTCCAGTCAAATAATTATTACAAGTTCTACAAAATATTAAATCACTCCTAGGTAATACTCAGCCAGGATTTTAACTCATCTTTAAACTGTGGTTTCTGTACTGATTTGGAAGATGATTCTGAACAGAGAATTGTCCAAGAATCCCGGTATCTACACTTGCTTTAGAGTTGAATTCCATTATGATGGGAACCTTAAATATGACTACTTACAAACTAGTTATAAAATAGGAAAGCCACCATCTCTGTCTCCTGGGTTGCTGTGAGAATTATGTGAGATTATCCAAGGAGCACATTCCTGGCACGAGATAAATCTTCAACATGTACTGGCTTTTGTAAGTATTATTGGAGACAGCACAGCACCAGTTCTTCTGCTCAGAACAAACTACACATTCTGCATAAAATACGTAGATCAATGTCTTAAATTGTATTGATGAGCCACCACGAGGGAAGGAATCCTGGGCTAAACAATGAAAGTGAGACCTCGAGAGGTAAGCAGAGCAGGGAATTCGCTTTTGTCTTGAGGGCACCACATGTGCTTAGTTTTTCTTTGCCTTGTTTTTGTGTTTGTGGAGGCTTATGGATACAGAAGTCAAAACCAGGCCCTACCCTGGGGGATATATGGAGGATATAATAATATACCCCCTCCTCCTATGTGGTGTAACAGATGACGAAGGGATTTTTCTTGGTTCTGACCGAGGAGGCCTGGAGGTCAGCGAAGGACCATAATCCTTACAGGATGATTGTCAAAATGGAACAATAGGTATAGTGGGGGCTCAGGAGTCAGACATCGGCCTATGCAGCAGCCATGTAGGGGATAGATTTTTGCAAAAGGAAAGAACTAAGCACAAAATAAGTAAGCTTGCTGCAGATCCCTCCATAAGACCAACCCCAAAGGAGAAGGCACTTCTTACCACTACGCAGCACTGAGAGTTCAGAGTTAGGGACTGGAATGACTTCAATTTGAAATGAAGAACAGTGCATTTTTTGCATACCCAACCTTATTACTGTAAAGGTTAAATCTACTGAACTAAAAATTATTGAGCACTTACTTGGTGCCAAGAAATTGGGCTAGCTCATTATATATTATCTCATTTAGTCCCCACTAGACCTATATAAAGCATACACTCTTATTATCCTAATTTTATAGATGAGGATATTGAAGCCTAGAGATTTCAAAATTTGAGTATGGTTACATAGCTGGGAAGTACCCCATATAGACTTTAAACTACACAGCTTCATGTTCTTATCAACTATAATTGTGTTTTCCCTTGCAGGCTTTTCAGAGATTCTGTATTAAAATAAATAAATAAACAACCCCCCTGCCTAAATCTGGCACCCTAAAGGGTTAACTCTTCAATGTGAAGGTGAGTCAGAAATATAGTTTCCCTTTCCTCCACAGCACCCAGAAAGAAATTTGCCTATCTCAAGTCTTGGTAATTACTGGGAAGAAAAAACTCTTTCCACCCCACCCCATATGTTATAGCCACAAATTGGACCTCACATATTTCTAGTCTGAATTCATACTATTGGGTTGCATAACAAATCTCAAACTAGCAACTTAAATTCAAGTGACTCAGATTTGGAAGGAACTCTGACAACCAGCAGATAAATATAAACCTTCCAGAGGAGTTCATCTTCAACTCAGTCTCCAAAGAACTTTGACACATAGAGAACTGAAAAACATGAGCTCTAGCTATCATCTATCATCTATCATCTATCATCTATCTAACTAAAAACAAAGACATTGAGGAAGAATCACAGGAATAAACACAATCTGCAAAGATTTCAAATATTATAATTAATAGATATAGAATATTAAATGTGTTTAATATGATAAAATATTAAACAAAGGTTTAAAATGTGCAAGGGGTAACTAAAAAAACACATATAAGTCTTTGCTAATACTTCAGATTCCAATCCAACACCCTAGGTTCACTCTAACTTTCTCCCCATTTCCTTTATTTGAAAACTGGCTCCCATAATCCACATTCTATTTATTTATTTTCTCAATTATAGCACATCCCTACATTAGCTTTAGAATTTCTAATTCATATCCCAATAAAAAAAAACAACAACAACAAAACAACAACAACAACAACAAAAAAAAAACACACAAGTTTACCACCTATATATATAAAAGGCTAATATGCAAAGTATCCCCTTGGGAGTTTGACTGGGGGAAATGGAGAAGGAGGAGCTGAGGGGAACTGCTCACTGGTGGCATGTGGGCAGTGATGGAAGGAGGAGGTGGGGAGGTGGGGAACCTGATCGGTCCTGATCACTAGCCAGGCCTAGGGACCCTACCTATGCATGAATTTCGTACACTGGGCCTCTGGTCTTGAGTATAAGATTTGTGTACAATTTTTTAGCAAAGCTAAACTTATATGATCGTGATACTTTTCCAAAGTGATTTAGTTCTCCTCATCATCATCATCTCTCAGTATGGTTCCTGGTCATTTGTATTACTGTTAGGTTCAGTTATCAGTTTATATTCATTTGAGTTCTTCCACAGCCTGATAGATTTCGATTCCTTATTTATTTTGGAGATATGTGAAACATTACCATGAACAAATTTTGTTAAAACCACAAACAAGGGAAAATTGGCATTTATCACCATTTAATTCAACATTATACTAGATGTTTTAGCTGATATAACAAGATCAGAAAAAGAGAGTGCATAAGGGTTATTTTTAAAGAGAAAAATGCTCATTGCTTTTAAATGACATTATTGTTTATATAGAGAACTTAAAATAATCTATAGATATATTTTTACAATTAATAAAAGTTTAATAGAATTATTGGCAAAAATATAATGTCCAGACAAATGTTAACTAGATTTTATGATGATTATTTTGCAATATATACAAATATTGAATCATTATGTTGTATACCTAAAAGTAATATAATGTTTCTTGTCAATTATATGTTAATTTTAGAAAACAATGGTTTGTCTGTACTTTGGTGACAAATATAAAATACAATAAAAATACCATTTCAAAACTATTAAAATTTAATCTATCTAGAAATAAACCTAACAAAAGATGTGAAAGAACTTTATGAAAACTGTATCAAACTTTATTGAGAGATGTAAAAGCAGACCAGAATAAATGAGCTATATTCCATGTCCATAAATTGGTACACATGAGCATATCAGTTCTCTCTAATATAGCCTACAGATTCAATGTACTCCAGTCAAATCCCAATGGGTTTGGGGTTCTTGTTGTTGGGCAGGGAAGGAGTTCTTTGATGGAATGTGATGAGGTTCTAAAGTAGAGAATAAACACTTACAAAACACTCACATGAGAGAAGAACAAAATGGGAAATTTGTCTTCCAATATCAGCCTGTACTTTAAATCTAAAACAATTAAGACTGTGGTATTTGCACAGAAAAAAAATCACCAAATGAAATAAAATATCAAGCCCAGGAACATACCCACATGTGTATAAAAACTTGAGTTACAGCAGAGCTGGCTTTGCAAATCAATCTGACAAGAATGGACTTTTTAATAAATGAAGCAATGTCAAGTGATTATCCACATGGAAACAATGAAAACTGAATGTTATTTTTCATTGGACAAAAACAACTCTAGGTAGATTAAAAACTTAAATGTGAAAGGCAGAACCATAAATTTATGAAAGACAAAAAAGAGTCTCCTTTGGTAATCTCAGGGGAAGGAGTTTTAAAAATAGACAAAATATGATACATTTTAAATGAAAATATTGATGCATTTGACTACATTAAAATTAAGAATTTCTGTTTATCACAAGACATCAAAGAAAGTAAAGAGATGAACCAGAGCAGAAGAGAGCCGAAGGGAAAAGATGGCTGTAATACATATAACTAACAAGGGGTTAGCATGGTGGTCATAGAAAGAACTCCTAATACCTTGCCACCAAAAGACAAATAACCGTACAGTAAAATGAACGTGAGTCAGCTGTTCCCAGAAGAGGAAAATCTGATCAATCACATTATCAGTCAGGAAAATAAAAATGAAAATAATTGTTATTTCACAGTCACCTGATTGCCACAAATTTAAAAATCCAATAATGTCCACGTCTTGGGCAGGATGTGGAGCAACTAGACTGCTTATGCCTTGCTTATAAGAGTATGATTTGGCAGAACCGATGTAGAAAACAATTTATCCACTAAGTAAAAAATATGCATACCCAATGGCTAGTCCTGTCCTAGTTATATGTCCTTGTTCACTTTTGTGCATACTAGTATACATCAAGGTAATGTGTAGCAAAAATATTCATAGTAATCTAAATGACAGACAATGATAGAATGATGGTCTAATCATCCAAGGGGTTATCATAAAGCAGTGAAAATGAATGAGTTACAGCTATAAACATTCACACACTACACATGAATTTGACTTTATTTACATAAAGTGCTATGTCATGTAAAGTTATATAACAAATTTGTTTAGGGATGATAAGCATGAAAAAAGCTATAAAGAAAGGTAAAACAGCCGAAACAGGTTTGGCTCAGTGGTAGAGCGTCCGTACAAGAGGCAGCTGGTCGACGTTTCTAGCTCTCTATCCCACTCTCCTCCTCTCTGTAAAAAATCAATAAAATATATATTTTTAAAAAAGAAAGGTAAAACAATGATAAACACAAAATTCATTTGAGTGGTTATCTCTGCAGGAGGAAAATAGGAGATGAGACTACAGGAGCTTCTAAATCAAAGATAAGATTCTATTTCTTAAACTGGGTGTGAGATGCATAGATGTCTGTTGCACTATCATTCTGTATACCTCACACATATTACAGAGTACTTTACATCAATTGAGATTTAATAAAATATTGAAATATGTTTTAAAAAATCAAATTGCAGAATATTACATGCAGTATGACATCCTTTAGGTGAACATATTCATACAGACCAACCTCCATAGGTTGTTGCCTAGTAAACGGTCTGGAAGACTGTTCACTCACTGGCAACAGAGCCTCACTTCTAAGAGAGGCTGCCCTTGTGGATAGGAGTCAAACCAAATATGCATATAGTTTTGTTTTTTTTAATTTTCTACAATGAAAAATATTTTATATTATATATAATTAAAATAAATTTTATACATTTGAAGAGAATTTAAAAGAAAAAGAAAAAAGAGAAATAAAGGAAGGAAGGAAGAAAGGGAGGGAGGGAAGGGAGGGGAAGGGAGGGAGGGAGGGAGGGAGGAAGGAAGACAAGCAAAAACAAAAAGCAGTTTGTCTGTGTTCACAAGACAGGGCTAGTGAAGGAGAAACTGAAGGTGAAGCTGCCCCACACTGGGCAAGTCTGGAGAACTAGGGAATTGCCTAGAGTCACAGCTCAGCTGCTGAGACTCCCCAGGGAGGATGTGTTCAGCCACCCCCTGCGATGGGGCAGGTTTGACTACCAGAAGCTGGGTGAGTCAGCTGGTCCCAGGAAAGGAAAGAAACCTGTGTCTATGTTCTCAATAGAAACACCTTTTTTTTGCTTTCAAGGCGTTTCTTCAAAAAGTATGCTAGTGAACTGCTACAGAAAAAAAAAAAAAAAAAAAAAAGTAGAAACCTTCTATTATTAATTACTCATAATGCAAGCTTTTCCAGAACACGGAGTGTTAAAAAATGAATTTTTCTAAGAGGCAAGGTAAAAGTTTTATCTAATACTAGAGGCCCGATGCAGGAAATTCATGCAAGAGTAGGCCTTCCTTCCCCCGGCTGCGGGCACCGGCTTCCCTCTGGCCCTCTGGCACCCAGGACCCAGGCTTCCCTCCCAGCCCCAGCCTCCTCTGGAAGGTCCTCTGGAAGGTCCTCTAGTTTAATTAGCATAATACGCTTTTATTGTTACAGATTTTCCTATGGCAGGCCTTCACTTCTTATTGAACGTTAAGTTCTGTCTCTTCTTGATTCTTCTCCTTGGCTGGTAAATGTTTTCCCCTAAGGCAGTAATCAAATTCACAAATGAGACAATTTTTAAAGGTACTTAAAATGCAATGAAAGTACAGTTTTGGTTTCAAGACAGGAGATACATTAATAAAGGCAGAAAGCAAATCCTTTATCCATTCTCCAACACTTCCATAAATAAAGAGAACAGCTTTAAAAGAGCAGAGAAAATGCACTGACCTTTTTCAAGTGAATTTGTAAATGCAGTATTATTTATGGCATGCAGATTTGTAACCACAATACCGTGCGCGTTTCTAACCTTGACGATCATATACACTAGGAGCCTTGTTCCATTTGGCTGACTTTAAGACAGTGATTGGGAGGCCAGCAAAGAGTCATCTTGGTCTCACTCTTTGGAACAGTCACATCTGTTATGCAGTTATGACAACTAATACATCACTGCATGGGCTCTGTGTTCTATTTTTCATAAGTCAAATTATGTGTGCTTTGTAAATTAAGTAATATATAATAGTCATTTTAAGAATAAAGGGGTGGAAGGACCATTCAGGGAAGGAAAAGAAAAAAAGAATGGAAAATGAGGAGGAAAGCAGATATTCTAATTAAATTTAAAACTGAAGCCTAGACTTTAAAATAATAAATAAGTACGGCCAGTGTGATTCAGTGGTTGAACCAGGAGATCACAGTTCGATTTCCAGTCAGGGCACATGCTCAGGTTGTGGGCTTGATCCCCAGCAGGGGACGTGCAGAAGGCAGCCAATCAATGATTCTCTTTTATTATTGATGTTTCTATCTCTTTCTCCCTCTCCCTTCTCTCAAATCAATAAAAACGTATTTAAACTACTAAGTAATTTTTGCTTACTGATGCATCACTATTAAGCAACCCAGAGATAGCTTTTGCTTTCCATTGGTCCCCAACTTGAATTTTATAGAGTCAAAATAGAATAATGATAGTGTTGTGAAAAATCCATCTCATCATTATTCACTATTGCACCTTGCATGAGCTCCTCTCTTGACTCACCCATCCATCATCCACCCATTCACTAAATATTTATTGAGTGCCTACTATGTTCCAGGTACTATGCAAGGCACTAGGTGTAGAGTGGAAAAAGCGCTGTTCTCACGGAGCAGCCCAATGGCTAGAATGTTTCTCTCCTTCCTCTTTTACCTTTCCACTATTCTCAGACTCATTTTCCCAAGACCTTATCAAATAACTTTCCTGACCTATGTTCCAATGTTCAGTCCTATCTAGTAACTAGACAGTCTATAGTATATCACAACCCACATGCTATCAGCCCAAAATGTTTCACAGCAGTGCCCAGAGATCCTGCTGCCTGGCACGTGCTGTGGCACCGCACAAATGAGCAATAGATGTTCAGCTCTGATCCCAGCTAGAAGCAAGGCTTCCTCTAAGGACATAAAGGCATTTCCATGGCCACTGCAGGCAGGGAGCACAGCCAGTAGCACATCCCACAGATGGAAGAGTGGAGCGGACCGAAAGTTCTCCACATGTGCTCTGGTCTGGTCCAAGACAGAGCTGCAGCATTCAATAGGTAGCCATTTCTGGATTAAAAAGTAAGAACTGAAAACCAGCTGTAGTCAAACCTGAGTTCCCTGAAGTAAGATGCAGACAGCCAAGTATCTGGACATCACAGAAGAGGATGCAAGTGGATGATTAGCACCCCCGAAGGGCTCGCACCAGCTCTGGTGACTGGCCTAGGGACCAACAGCAGCATTACCCTATACTATATAACATTGTACATCAGGGTGTGTGGTTCTCATTACAGAGTATAGGTTTATTCATTCTAAACAACCCCATTTCCGTTTGCAGTAAGTCCCAAGTTTAAAGAACACTTCTGGGTATTAAATACCTGAATGGGGTGGACCCTTTGACTATAAAGAGTGAAAGTTCTGATACCCAGAGTGAGGACATCAGGGGAGTGATCACCCTCACATAAGTTTGTCTAGGGTTCCAGATCTGGGTATTGTGGTCATATGGAGCTTTCCCACATGGAGCTTTGTGTTATAGTTACTTGTGTATTTAGCATATTTCACTGCAAATGTGCCAACTTCCATGTGGGCAGGACTACTTCAACTTCCCATCTCCTGTAGAGCTCAGTACACTAATAATGGTGCTGCTGCTGGTGGTGGTGGTGAAAGCCAACATACATAGTGCTCACTGCTTACCAGGAATTGTTCTAGGTGTTTTACATTTATTAACTCGTTCCATTCTCAGGACAACCTTTTGAGGAAGGCACTAAAACTATCCCCATGTTACAGAGAAGGAAGCTAAAGCATGAAGAGCTTAAATACAGTATTCATATGGGTCTTTATCTGATTTTGACACATGTAAAACTATATTTTTGTATTAATTTTACTGTTTTCAGGCTGACACATGATTTCAAAAGAATATGAAAAAAAATCTTGTGCTGCATATTTAACTATTTCTAATGTTTTAGCACATTACTAGCTTTGGTTTATTATAATTTAATGATGTAATTTCACTTTTGCTTTTCCATATTCTAAGCATATTTTATTTTGTGTTAGATGGCAATTGTATTTTAATAAAAACCCTTAGGTGTTTTGTGTGTGTGTGTGTGTGTGTGTGTGTGTGTGTGTGTTTGTTTGTTTTTTGGGTTTTTTTTTTTTTTTGTAATCTCTTTTTTCTTTTCTTTTTTCCATGGGCTGAGATTAAGTCACTGTTCTTAAAACTGTCTGCTTCTGTCACTTCCCAGTGTAACCCCAGGTTATCGGACCACACATCACCTTGAAGGTGAAAGCCACATTGAATGCTGCAGCAAATTTGAGGAGGCCAAGTAGGTGGCTGCTGTAGGTTGATTTATCTTTGTGAGATAAATATGTAACGTGCTACCCGGTGATATATGTGTCTGAGAAAATGTTAAGGTATGTGGGGTGTTGAATATGTACACATGTGTGTGTTTGTCTCTGCCATTATGTTTTTTCTCAGGCGAATAAAATTCTTACAGGACAAGGCAACTGGCCAAATAACTTGAGCAAATTTTCATAAAGTTTTATGATTTCTTTGTGCTACAGTCACAGAGAGCCACTAAGACATGCATTTTTTTTCATTATTCCTTGTATAAAAAATAGAAACAGCATATTGACAGCCTTTTCAGGCAGCTTGGTTATGAGTCAAGAGTTCAAAATGTCCTTATTTCAAACTGGCCTGGGGGAAGTCTGCTAAAATCAAGACTCGGGAGACAAGTTACAAGACACTAAACAAATTCTGAAGCTCACTGTTCATATTTTGTCCATTTGGGATCCCATGTGTGTACTTTTTCCTAGACTGTCTAGAATCAAGTTGATGATATTTTTGCCTTCAAGGATATTCTGTGAGCACGGTGCTCGCTGGCAAGGCCACCCCAGAGAGCAAGGGACAGGTTGAGAAGAGCCAGGGCTGCGCACAGCCAGCCTGATGGACCTTATTAGCCTAGCGGCCTTCAATGTGGCTGAAAGTGTTCATACCAGAACACTTCCTACAATCCCAGGTGTAGAAAAATAAATAAATCAGACTTCATCTTCAGAAATTAAAATATAAAGTAAATGTCTTAAAAAGAAAATTTAAAACAATCTTCTCTTTTTACTCTGATTTCATTTTTAGCATTATGGATGGAGATGGAATGGTGGGGGTGTGGGACCTTTTATTGCTTACAAAAAAAAAAAACACACAACAAAGATCATTTTTTTTTTTTTGATAGATTTTGTATATGGCCCATATAAACAGGTTTTCTAAACCAGAAGATGTGACACAAAGTGTGTGGGGGGATGGTTTGAATTTAAAAAACTGAAATTACATGGGGAAATCTAATTTGCTTCTTTGGTTTAGATTCCTTTCGAGGCAGGCCCTGAGACAAGGATTTGAACACAGTTCTTTGAGAGATGAAGCCAGGAAACACTGGTGAGGGATGGGGAAATGAAGCAGGGAAGGGAAGGAAGCCCATAAAGTTCTCAAGCACTAGGAGGCAGCATCGAGCACCCCTTGGAGTTAACCCAGCTGAGGAGCCAGACAGTGAGGGTATGTATCCACCAGCTGCTGATCGTCATTGGTTGAAGGTCATTTTTGGAGTTTATCTTTCCCTCACTCTGGCTTGCCCTGTGAGAGAGCTAAGAGCCAAGTATGTCCCTGCACTTAGAAAAGAAAATCCCCTCGGCATGGTCACAAGCGAGCGGTGAGGGGTGGGGTGAGGAGGAAGAGGAGGATGATTTGGAGTAGTAGGTGAGGGCAGAAGCAAGGAGATCAGTTAAGAAAGCACAATGACACAATGAGGAAAGGTAAGGTGACGGACTAGTGACAGCAGTGGAGGGCCAGGGAAGAGAGTGAATCACCACACCCAGAGCCTCTGGTCAGCTGAGCAAGATGAGGGCTGAGAATACACCATTGAACTGGAACTATGGTCATCTTTGGTGACTTTAACTATAGCAGTTTCTCTGGAGAGATGGGAAAGGACAGTCAGGATGGACAGGAAGGAGAGAAATAAGAAAGGATAGATACCACTTTCGGGAAATTTGCTTTAAAGGGAAGGGAACAATTGGGGCAGTAACCAGGGTAATTACTGGAATCAGGAGAAGCTTTGTTTTAATATGAAATAATTGCATGTTTGTAATAATGGGAAGATTCAGTAGAGAGAGAAAAACTGATGATGCAGGATATTTAATATTAAGAAAAAGGCCTTCCCAAAACAATACTTACCCTTGTGACATGCCATGCAATTCATTCTGATACTTCCCACTCCTCTCCAATTTGTTCTGTTCTATTCCAGTCTATATTGGTCATGCCATACATAATTGTTTTCACAACTCAAGGTTTTTTTTTTGTTTTTTTTTTTTAAAAAAAAAAAAAAAAAAAGCTTTTTATCCCACCATGCTGCCTAATTTAAATTTCCTCCATCATTTTTTTTTTTTTTTTTTTTTTTTTTTTTTTGTGGCAATATGTACCATGAAGGAGCCTTTTCTCAGAAAAGTCAGGTGAGGACAATTTACAGACACTTGAAAAACTCAAGAGTATTTTGCTTTAAAGACCGACTGTGTTTACACTTGAAACTCTGTAGCCTGTGTTACTCAAGCAGGACTTTTCAAAAAATGTGAACATGCCCTCCACTGAATCCATTCCTCCAAAGTCAGCCACATACACAGGCTCAGGCTGGTCTAAAAGAACAAGAACATAATAAGCATTGATGAAATATTCATTTTCTGGTAGGACTGTTTGTGTTGTGAAACCTTGATGTTTGCTTTCACCCTCCTAATATGAATTTTGACATTTTAACACACTAAAGTGAGATTTAAAATTGAGGGCTTTGGCCTACCTGGTGTGGCTCAGTGGATGAGCATTGATCTATGAACCAAAAGTCATGGTTTAGTTCTGGGTCAGGGCATATACCCACAGTTACAGGCTGGATACCCAGTGAGGGGCATGCAAGAGGCAGCCAATCAATGATTCTCTCATCATTAATGTCTCTCTCCTTCTCTCTTCCTCTCTGAATCAATGAAAATATATTTTTTTAAAAATGAGCAGTTGGGTGAAGCTTCTATTCTAGGAGTATGATATTTTCTTAATTTCATATGTATGGGAATGTTAAGTTAATTATTCCTAGTGGTAAAGGAATTAGGCACACATGAGACTATTAAATGACAGGTATGTTAAAAGTTACAAGCATTTTTGGAGTACATCTTCCTCACACACGCATACACACAGACATACACACACCAAATTATTCACAACTGGAGCCTGACACACATATTGAAGGCATTTAACAAATAATTCATGTAATGAGCAAATGAAGAAATAAATGAATAAAGAAACAAATGTCTGAATGAATCAATGAAGCCAACCTCACTTAACAAGGAATGAGGTTTGAGTTAATTTTTTTAGCTTAGGTTTTCTTCCTTTTCTTCCCCTGAATCTAGAGAATATAGTTTTTATTATTTTCAAATGGGAATGTTATATGAATATATACGATAAAATTAGCATAAACTTTAAAAGAGAATAAGGTGTGTTTAGAATGATAATGCTGCTTTGTTACCTTTCTGCTTGGCTCCAAATCATCCTGTAAACTTGCCTTGTGATAAGAGCATTGCTCATGAATTCTTATCTTGGAGAAGAAATAAAACACTCTTATTTAAATGGAGTTGAATTTGGAAGTGCAAAGATGTTAAACTTGAGTAAACTAGGTTATTCAAATTTGCATCAACACTGTCATTCTTGCTCTCATTCTTCCCTCCACCTGAGACAGACATCAAGATGACATTGCTTCAGAACAGAAAACAAAGTACAAAAATAAGGACTGAATTCCTATGAGAATTCAAAGTTGCTAGCTAAGGGCTGATGAGATGTACAGAGTGAACTTGCTTCTGATGTTTCAGAAGGTTTAGGTTGATGCCACTGGTCTCTCATTGGTTGAGCACCTTGAGTTAATTTTCCAAGGAGTGATGTATTTACCATGGCTTGACTTGGGACAAAAAACATGCCTATATGAGATGGCTAGCTGGGCTAAGGGATCCAGGCTACTGTATGCACATGAGTCAAGTAAAACAAACGGACCAAAGCAGGCATCAACTGCACTAAATCAGCTCCAGAAGCACCAACCTAAGCTAAGCTAACTTAGGAGACACTAATAGAATCACTGCTAAACTTTAGGGCCATAGCTGGGTGAAGGCCAAGCCTTGCAGCTTGGAACACAAGGATGGGAAGCAGGGAATAGGAGGAATTCTGGTTGGAGATAAGCATTCTCTGATTTTAATAGGCCCAAGTGACAACTTGCCTTACCAAGAGTTGGATAGTGAGTAATGACACATGAATTCATAAAGCCATCCTGATGTTGATGTCAGTTCTATGGAATGGGAGATTGCTGGTCTGCATTGGTCACGGTCCTATAGGCAAAGCTTGACTATTCCATTCATGGGAGCCCTTTCCAAAGCCGAGATGCAGCAGGCTCTCACATGACCCAATAAGACATAAGCTTATAAACTTAGGAATCCTTCAGCATGAAACCTTACATGACATGACTTGAGAATCTTTTACAAATAACTGTAATTCACATCATTATCTAAACTGATTAGTTCTCAACTCTAGTGTGCATCAGAATTGCATGGAGAGTTTGTTAGGACACAGATGGTTAGAACCCCAGACCCAGAGTTTTTGGTTCAGCAGGCCTGGGGTAAGGCCAGAGAGATTTCTGTTAATGGCATGTTCTTCATTGTTGTGGATGCTATGGTGGGGTGAGGTGGAATGGGAGCACACTTTGAAAACCACTGGTGTAAAGCAAAAATAACTTGTCTGGCTGACAGGTTATCTTAGAGTAACTGTGGTTTGTTTAAGTGAACTTCTATAAGCAATTCTTTAGAGGTAAGGATATGTAGACATAAATATATATTTTTTAAAAATGGAACTTGTATTAGTTAGGGTGGGTTCAAAGAGAAAAGCAGAACCAGGATTTAAATGTGGGGGCTAATTAAGCAAGTCTGAAGTCTATATTGCAGATGGTCATGAAAAGAATATCATAAGCAAGTTAGAGCCAAACAAGAAACAAGCTGTTGAGTCTGTAAGCTTAAAGAAGACCTCAGATCTTTTTTTACTGGGCATACCTGATTAGGTCAGGCCCATGAAGAATAATATCCCTTTTGACTAATTTAAAGTCAGCTGTTTAGGAATCTTAATCTTTTTTGCAAAATACCATAGTAGCAGCCACTAGATTAAGTGCTTTATTGAAAACTGGGACTATAGCCCACAATCATTACATACCTCTGTATCAATCAGTCAGTTTGGCTTTTAAAAATGAACATTACATTTGGAATAAAAATTTTTTTTTCTACAAGCAATCTATAGCTAGCAGCTATACATATTTCAAAAGGGTCAGAAATGACCCATAAGACATATATTTACACTTTTTTTCTCAGCACCAGCAACAATAGGGAACATACTAACACAGTGAGAATGGCTTCAACTTTGGAGGAAGGTGGTGCTTCGTCCACACCCATCTCTACTGCTTTTCTATGAGTGTTCTTGATCAAGTTATTTAAAATTCCTGACCCACACTTTTTTCAGATGTAAAATGCAGACAGTATCTGCCATGTGTGATTGCTGTGAGGAGCAACTGAACCGAACCATGGGATCACTGGAATACCACCACATGGCTCGTGGTGGGTGCTTGACAATGGTATGATTATTCTTACCTCTGTGTTTTGAGCACACTTTCTTCAGAGTGAGACTTTGGCACTCTCCAAACTGGGTCATGGTTTTTAGCCTTGGCTGTGTGAGAGAATTGCTCATAAGCTTTAAAAAATACCCATGGAGCCAAAACCAGTTTGGCTCAGTGGATAGAGCATCACCCTGCGGACTGAGATGTCCCATGTTCGATTCTGGTCAAGGGCATGTTCCTTGGTTGCATGATTCTGGTCAAAGGCATATACCAGTGACTCCATCTTGCATTTCATCTGCTAGAGTTGGTTCATATGGCCATCCCTTCCTATAGATGGTCTGGGATAGTAAAAATTTTATCTTCCCAGCCCCAGTAACGGAGAAAGGCAAGGATGCAAGCAATGTGAATGGCCTGTGGGTGGACAATCCTTACTGACTGCTTTAATTGTAAAACGGGATAACTGAATATTGGCCCAAAACCCAGATCTTTTAGGAACTGACCAAATGACATGTTGGTACCAGACTAGACCTCTCCCTTCCACATGTCAACACATTTGGGGGGAATCTCTTGCATTGATGATGGATAGTTGTATATTTTCTGAATATTGATGTTACATGTTTTGAATCTTCAGATTAAGGGGTACCAATAGGGTTGAAGATTTACAAGTAAAATGTAAGACACCCAATCAAATTTCAAATAAATGATATAAATATATCCCAAATGCTACATGTGGAATATTTGTACTAAATAATTATTCATTGTGAATCTGATATTCAAACTTAACAAGAAGATCTTGTATTTATCTGGCAACCCTTGGAAGAAACCTCTCCTCTGGACCAGAGCATTCTGCCAGGCACTAATTCCTCAGAGGTGGGATTATTGATTATACCTATCATTGTAAAAGATAAGCTCTAAAGTTGTTAACATTAATTGTAGCCTGTATGAGGTCTGTGCTTAGATCGGAAAAGAGAAAAACTAATCCCTTTAACAGAAATGCTTAGAATTCAGAGATATGCCTTTTAAACATTAGTCCTCTCCTTTGAGAGACACTCTGAAGGCTGTTTGAGAAAGTTTATTCCATAAGAAAGATGATCTGTTCACCCATACTATTTAAATATTCTCAGGCTGTGGTAGAAGATTAAAGTTTATGGGTTTCCAGACTGTGAGCCTAGTGTGAGGGGCTAAAGGCTCTCAGAAAAGACCATTATAATTAACCTGTTCTAATTTTGCAACATCTTTAAAATCTCCTACTGGGAATTAAAGGCCAACCTTCAGGGTAAATAATTGTACAGAATTGCAGGCAAGCCTATCGTAATTGTTGTCATCCATGGTCTTGGGACTCATTATTTCTAAAATACATTATTGGCATTTGTGGTGCTTTGCTACTAAAGAATGGCTATAACCCTGGCAGAGAAAGCTCCTAGGAAGAAGTATGAACTAATTTCACCTGCTGTGGGACTCATTTAACAAATCAGCTGTCTCCCCCTCTCCCGGGCTTTCATGGAGAAAAGTAAGAAAAATGGGACAATCAATATTCTTGGAAAGAAAAAAAAAATATATATATATATATAAAATGAGACAAGAGTATTGTCTCACTAATTTGTGTGCTACAGCAGGTGAAGGGAGCAATAAATCCTTCTCATTGATTTTAGGAAGTTTATAATTGAGGCCTGTTGATCATGAATTTGGCTAGAAATTTGTTTAAAATGCACCAGGGAAAAAGCACTTGCCTTGAAAATGAACATGGGCAACTGTCAATGTCAAGTCATTGCAGATACAGGTCATGAAATGGGTGCAAAATTGGATAAGGCAACTATAAATATAATGTGCAGATGGGGCCACAAAATTGACACTGATTTTTATTAGATTTACATACCTGCTTCAAGGCCCATATAAATTTGAGAGATGATTTCAAGAGTACACATGTCTACTTGCCCACTGACATATTCTATAATGGTATTTACCTCCCAAATCCCATCATCAATGGATTTGTGTACATTTATGCCCTGTGACAATAATAGCTTTATCTGTGTTTGGAAAAGCTTCAACTCAATAGTGACAGAGGGGCCAGTCCATCTGTCATGGCAGCTTGCCACATCTGCCTATTGAAGGGTCATTTGCCCTTTTTTCTCATTATAGTGGTCACTGAAAAACCCCAGCTACTTAAATCTAGAATTTTTTTCACTGTAAGAAACAAATGAATAAAAAAAATGTCAAATGCAATTAGTCTGAAACAGGCTTTTAGCTTTGAAATATAATTCACAAAGAATATCATTTACTTCAAGAGGGTTATCTATTTTTGTTCATTTCTAGAATATTTTGACAGAAATTGTATTTATTTTTTAGGTCATATGAGTCTTTAACTTACTTTCTTTTTGAAAATGTAATGCTAATGGTGAGCTAGCAGGGACTGGTCAATAGAGGCCCACTGAGCATGCCACATGTAGTCAAACCTCAATGATCTTGAGGTTTTAAACTTTTCTCCAACAGAGTAGGAGAAAAAAAATTTGGGGCTATGCATTTTCTTCATCCTCTAGTACCTGTCTAACTTCTTGAAAAGGGAAATATGGGACTAATCTAAGGCAGCCAGCTGGGAGATTGGCTTCAGAAAAAGCTTTTAGCTTTTCTTTTATTCAAAATGTAATGTTCATTCTTAAAAGCTAAACTGACTGATAGATACACAGATATTATACGTCATAGTATCTGGAAAATAGAGAGAGGGAGGGAGAAAGGGAAGAAGGGAAGGAGAGAGAGAGAGAGAGAGAGAGAGAGAGAGAGAGAGAGAGAGAGAGAGAGAGAGAGAGAGAATTATTTCATAGAAGCAAGGAGCATAGAGCCACAGAGAGGGCAAGTCCTTTGGTTATTATAAGGACATTGGCTATTACTTAGTAGAAAGGAAATCATTGAAAGGTTTTAAACAATAGTTTGAATTAATCTGTCTGTCATAAAATGTTAACAAAATCATTCTACCTGCTGTTTTGAAAATAGATCAGAGGCAACAAGCTAGAAGACCCATTGGAAGCTATTGCAATGGCTTAGATGGGGAGAGGTGATGGTGGCACGAACCAGGGTGGCTGTGAAGCTGGAAAGAGATGACTGGATTCCAGCTAGCTTTTGAAGACAGAGCTGATGGAGTTTGCTGACATAATAGCAGGGGCTTTGAGAAGAAGAAACAAAGGACCATTCCTGCATTTTTTGTCTGAGCAATCGGAAGCATGGCATTGCCATTTATTGCAATGGGTAAGATTATGACAAAAGTAGTTTGCTCAGTTCCTCTTATGTAAATTTTGAAGTGACGTCAAGTAGGTAGTTGAATATACACATTCAGGAGAACCATGTAGACTGGAAATATGAAAGGGAGCTTTCTACATGAGTGGAAGTGATAACATTATAATATCCTGGATATTAAATAACAGGAAAGAAATAAAGGGAAGACTAAGTAATATGGGCATGCCATTTATACAGCTTTGCCAAGAAGCTGCAGTTAACATTCTCCAAGTCTGTTCCCCGAAAATCAAAGATCATTTGGGGAAAGGACTAGACAGGAGGTGCAGGCCCAATAAGGTCTGAGTGACATGGGAAGGTGCTTAACTGCCAGCCACACCTGGGAATAAGCCAGTGGCCACTGCAAGCATGAGAAGATTTGATATTTAAGCTTCTGAACAAAGGAGCTGCTCTCTCTCTTGCTTCTCCCCAGGGCTCCTGGCTCTCCTGTTGTAGTGGGGCGCTCCCCTACATTCACACATGTGGCCCACAGCCATGTAGACTCCACACAACAGAGTAATGGACTGTAAATAGCCTAATGCTGTACAGGACTGGGTTCCACTATGGAACGGACACTCTGACACAGGCCCTACTTTTGGCTCTATTGGACCCCAGCTACATATTTTCCAGGGCTGATTTAAGGACAATGGGATTTTACACCTGAGAAATGTAATTCCACATCAATAACAACCATTCATTCTCTGGTATGAGTCTTAGAAAATTCATTTTCTCAAGATACCACAAGAGCCATCTCACTCCCACTAGTGTCAAGGAAATTAGATCCACTGATTTCTCTAGCAACAGAAGTATGTTCAAGGGAACACTTTTTTCCAAGGTTGGAGAGGGGATAAAACAACAAAAATTAAAAAAAAATAAAAAATCTGGGCAGAACACTAATCTTAGTTTCTGTCACTTCTCTAGTGCTCATCAAAGTTGTAAACATTTTACAAAGATTAACTCTTTTGCCATATTCTCCATGTGACAATTAATCCACTTCGTACTGCCTCTAGTTTCTACTAAACCAGTGTACAATTGGGAATATCTCACACATTGCTGATTTCATCATCTTAAAATATGTTTATATACATATGCTGTATGGAACTCCATGGAAGCCAAAACCTAAAATTGTATTGTAGTTTGTTTTATTTTTTGTTTGTTTGTTTGTGTGTTTGTCTCTACATTTCTTATATACACTGGAGATTGGGAGTTTTATTTTTATGACTTTTTCTTTGCACAGTGGGTGTGTACTGGTATTTAAAAGTATTTTTAATAAAAAAATTGAAAAAGTTACATTGAATCTCGAACAGGGTTAGGTCCCTGCTAGCCTACACTAAATGAGAACCTCCTAATTCTCTGATTCTCTAAGGATTTTGGATCGATTTCAGGAATAAATGGGGGGGGGGTGCTGAGTTAAAAGCAGAACAGTCAGGTGCTGCAAGGGGTCCCTTGTCCCTTCCTCTCCTCTCTCAGCCACATGCGCTGCCTCCCAGCAGGGTTTCAGACTCCCCCTTGCCAGTGTGATGTGTGTCTTCCATCTTCCCTGTTGCAAATTGAGTTCTTCTTGCCCTTTATTGCCTTTGATCTTATTGAGCCATCACACACCCAGAGACAAATACATAAAAAGCACATTACTACTGCATTTTTACTTGGATGGAATGAAATCTGGGAACAGGACTCCATAAATAAACATTTGTAACAAAGCAAGGCACTGTCCACATTCAGAATCTAGAGACTAAGGAACACGAGAGAGACATGACAAAGGAAAAAAGACAGAGACCAGTGGCACCGGGCTACTACTTAGCTGTGATAAAGATTGTTAGGTTTTAAAAAAGAAACTACCTTACTGTCCCCTGCCTGGTGGCCCCTCATTATATCCTTGCACTTACCTCGAGTAGAAACCTTCATTTGTTTTCTTCTAAGCCACTTAAAAAAAAAAGAAAAGTGAATTTTGGGATATGCTTCATTCTAGCATGTTCCTTCCTCACAAAATTCACCATTTAATATGCAGACAACGTGTAGCGGAAGACTCACTTGATTTTTTACCTTCACATGACTTTCCTTCTGACAAGATTGGAAGAACAAGTAGAAGGTTGTGCATTGGTCACCAACAGTATACATATTTGTATCCCAAAGCAACTTTAACTCTCTTGTTGGTACTTTAAGTAAACAGTTAAGGCTCATCTCAATTTATCTGAGAACAACGTAGTGCTATGAAGTTCCCAGGCCCTGGCTCTGAAATTAGCAAGTTAATGGGTGTCTCCAGGATTTTAATCCTCTACTGTTTCAATTTTCAAGTATATAGAAGAGATTCGCTTGCACAGCCCTCTTGCATCTGTATTTTTCCTTAACTGTGTACTTGCCAATCTTCCTTCCCTAGATTCTAAATAAGTTGAAGCCAAGAAACTGCTGAGTCAATATTTGAATCTATTTCATGACTTTCCAGAAGCTCAATAAATATTACTAAACTAAAATACACTAAATAAGTATTTACAATGCCTAAAAACTTTTCTTTTGATGGGCAATATTTCTTTTGACCCACATTCAAATTTATAAATTATATCATTGTTACCAAAGATAAGCTAGAATTTCTCTGTCGGGAAGAGGGACATGTGTAAATGAGGATATGAATGACTATTTAATTCCATGAAGGGCATGTACCTTGCAGTCATCCATTTGCATTGTAAATATTGTAATTAGAACAGAGACAATCTCTGGCAATTTAGAGAAAGGGTGATGAGATGGTTTTAGAGATGGCTTTTATTTTCCTAAACAGCTTAGATAGATATTTAATCTGATTATTTAGGTCAGTTCTTACAGATGAGATTATATAAAGCCTTAGCAAAACCCATCCATTTTGCTAATCCTTTACCTAAAGGATGTGAAAATTAAAATTTATTGCATTTTATAAATATTCACTCAGGTTAATTTAGTTTGTTTGTTTGTTTTTTACTGTAAATTTTGTTGTTTTTAACAATATCCAAGGACCAAATAGTCTGCCTGTTAGAAATGATGCTACATCATCTTAATATTTTATGTAAAACTGATCTTAAAAATAACCACTAGGTGGCAATGAATCAGCATAAAAATGTAGGTCTTGCAAGAAGACACCCATTAATAATTCAAAGAAATGAGAAACATCTGGTTCATAGATGCTTAACATCCCTTCCTCAGCATCTACATAATCAGAAGGATCCTAGATACCGTGGCTCACCACATGGGGCAGGTGGGTAGGGACCCAGTGAGACTGGGCAGCAGAGAAGAAATCAACAAGAGCTTTGAAAGACCTGAGTTTGAATCTTTTGCTCTATCACTTGCTAGGTGCAGGATCTTGAAGGAATTGCCTACCTCTGCTGGACCTCAGTTCCGCACCATTAAAACAGTAATATTAACACCTTACTCATAGGGCACAGTGAGGATCATATGAGATGATATTTGTACAGCACTTATATGTGAAAAGTGCTTCATAAATGGCTGCTATTATAGGGCTGTGATTTGTTACCTGAAACTCTTGGGGCAAGATTTGTTTCAGAATTAAGAATTTTATTTTTAAGTAATAAAATAAAGTAATAAAATAAAATAAAGCATAAATTATATATTTGTTCTCTGTGGGGGTGGAGCAAGATTTTATGATCAAACATAGATTTCTGTAGAAAAATATGTTTATACTAAATGAAATAAATGGCATATCTAATTATCAATAAAGACCAGTTTTTACCACTAGTGATTTATAAAAATGCCTGATTTTTAGAGCTTTTGAGAGTTGGGGAGCTGTAGATAAGAGAGTCTGGGTCTGAACTATTAATTTATAAACCATTTTTTTTCATGGTCCTATGTGCTTGCTGCAGAATTCATTAGCATGAACTCCCTGAATGAGGTGTGGTGGGAATGTTGAGCTGACCCCTTTTGTTTCCACGTAGTCCCCATCATTCTGGGTCAACTATGATGCCAACTACTTTCTCCGCAAAGATTTTGCTTTCAGAACTTACACGTGACAAAATGGCTGCATACAAAGCTGGGGAAATGCATCATTTTCTGTACCCATGTATGAGAACTCGTGATGAAGAAAAAGGCTTATACTGGAGCAGGCATTAAGAGTTCAAAATTCGAATGATAATATTTATCAAATAAAGTTATATTCAAAATTTTTCTTCCTGGCAAGCTTTATTTTAAAAGAATTGATAGAAGTACAGTGACATGTTCTGGAGGGATATCACCTAGAAGATATTGAAATCTTATTTGGGGGAAATTGTTTGGATTATGTCACATTTACATTTCTCCTTCATATATTTTAAACAAAACCTTTTCAAGCAATCATTTTATTTTTCCTAATGCAGCCTCTCAGGGCATTGTCAACCCTCCAGGACAGAAACCAGCCTTCTTCCCATTTTTCTTTCTTTGTCATCACTAGGAGTCTTTTATCTTAGACAGAACTGTGTTTAAAGAAGATGTTAAATACATGCTGACTTTCTTAGCTCTAAATAACAAAGATTCCTCCGTCATAGTTCAGATATTCTCAGGAAATAAGTTAGACACATTTGGGAGTTACATTAACTCTTTCAGAATGCAAATATGTCATGTACAGCCCGGGATAAGAAATTTATCGCAATCGTTTGAAAGAGCTGGAGGCATAGCTTATAAAATGAGCAAATCTGCCTAAACATAGTCTGGAATACAGTTTCTCTTGCATGTTGTGTACATATGATTTAAAATGAAAAATAGTCCCAAATGGTAGTAGCATAAATTAGGAATCGTTTCAGCTATGTTTTATCAAAATCAGTAACATAGGGGGAAAACCATGCCCACAATGCTGTGTGTAAAGCTGTCCATGATGTTTCTGAATAAACGAAATTGGGCCATGTTGGCACTGAGGCTGGGGAGAGAAGACTTCCATGGGTGGAGACTATGATGAACAGATAATAAACTGATGATGAGCTTCCCTGGGCAAAAAGTCTCTGATGGTGCCAAGCCCTTAGGATAAAGCCTGCATTTCTTATGAGGGCGGTCATGGGCCTTCTCAACCTACCCTTCCCCAGCCTCCTCTTCCTACTTAAAAGGCACTCTGGGATATTTGCTCAATGTCCTTGGATTCTCTGCACCTTCATTTTGCCTTGAATGTCCTTTCTCCTCATGCTTCTTTTCGTTTTTCTGCTAGAAAAGTCTCCTCATTTTTCCAGATCAGCACAAGTAAACCTACCTTAGACACTTTCTGGGCTGCCATAGTACTTGTACATTGTATGTATGTATGCACCCATGTGTATATGTATGTTTAGTACATTGTATTTGTTTATTTTTAGCACATTGCATTTAAAAGCATTCTAATTGCCCTGTGTTTTCTATCTGTTCATTTGTGAACCATAATGGGTTTGAGGGGAGGAGTACCTTTTAACTTATCTTTCCATCCTAGTACTGAACACAGGACTTGGAAATTCATGGACATTTGATATGTTTGCTATTTCTGCTAAAAGTTGAGTCAAGCATGGTCCAACTCCCTAGCATAAAACCTGTGGTGAATGTTGAAAGAGAAGCACAAGACTGTCCCTTTGTTACCCTCTTCTACTCAATTTTCAGATGAGCAAAGTGGGACCAGCTCGAGGTTACGCAGCTAATCCGTACTAACATCTTGGCCCCGTATCAAGTGTCCAACTGCCAACCCAGTGTGCTTTCCATGGCTCTGTCTCCTGCAAATGAAAAGGCACAAAGACCACTTCACTCTAGCCTGTCAGCCTCCCCATGTGGTACCACTTAATGGTTTTCCAAGTGAGTCTGTAAAGAATGTAAAATATGGTATGCTTTTGTTTCTTCTTTCTCTCAACTGGGTAAGTTAATATGCCAGAGGGAATTAGTTAGGCATATGGAAGAATTATTAAGGGAAGTTTAGTTTGCAAATCTTAGTGGGGATGGACTGTTTCAGAAGTTTTGCTTCATATGCTTCATGCAATTCTAGAGGCCACTTTTCAAGAGATTGGCTGACGGGGGACGGGGGAATCAATGAACTCCTTGTATCTGCAGACACACGGGAATGTCCCTGGGCTGTGACAACACATTTATGTTAGGGGTTCTGATTTAAGTTTGTCTGGGTTTGTTTTTTTTATTCAGCATTAATTTCGAATTAAACTGTATAAATAAATATGTCTGTCCAAAAAAAAATTTTGATTGTGCAAATACACCAGCAAATGTCACATTTCTCATCCATTTGAGTGACGGTTAATTTTCCAGAGGGAGGTTGGCTACAGTGAAGATTATGTCTTGGGTTTAACTTGGTAAAATTCCAACCTCATAGTTTATCACAATTTTGCCATATTCAATCCTCTAGTTATTTTTGTGAAGATTTTTTCTAAATGACTTTTTTTTTAATGTCAGCCAACAGGCATATAGTTAACAAAGATTTCATTGTCCTTCTTAGATGGATAAATTTTGTTCACCAATGGTTTATCTTTCTCAAAACTATTATCCTGAAAATCCATAGTATTTTCCTATGATTATTATAAAGACTTTTATCTTTTAGTTAACAACTAAAAGTTTCTTTTTAAAATGCTTTATTTACAATATTTTTGTTTTTACCCAGTTAACATTTTTATTATGGGAAATTTCAAGTATGTTCAATAATAGAGACAATGAGCCATCATGTACTCAACACCCAGCTTCAAATATTATCAACTCATGGTCAATCTTTTGTCCTCTGTATTTCTCCCCAGTACCTGGCCCTCTGAAGTATTTTAAAGCAAAGTTCGGATGTCATATCATATCATCTGTGAATATTTCTAATACATTTTTAATATATGTCAAATGTAAATATATATCTTTCATGTTTTATTCACATTCACTTTTTAGTGTATCTTTTTATATTTAGAAAGGTGTGTATTTTTTAACATGGCTTTCTCATATCTTGAATCTTTTGACTGTGAGTAAATTCTGAACAAAATGATTTTCCTATACTTCTCATGACAATTTTTTTAGTAGTTGTTAATTATTGTAAGACTTTTATATGCTTTTCTGAAATAATGTATCCATCCTATTAAGATTGTTCACTTCTGATGGGACAATTGTTTGTTTACAGCAAAAATGAAACCAATAGAAACATCAGACAGCTCTGGTGTTGGGGGAGTGGGGTTTGGGAATGGAGACATTGAGCAAAAAAGAAAAAGAGAGAGAACTCATGTGCATGAACAACAGTGTGGAGATGTTGGGGTTGGGAAGTAGAAGAGGGCATAGGGGATAAATAGTGATGGAAAGCATAAAATAAATATTCAAAATAATAAATAAATATATTTGCTTTACAAAATTTAAAAAAAGAAACATCTGGTACTGGCATCTGCATATTATTGAATATTAAATAAGAGCTACTAGACTTAAAGGAAAAGCTACTAGCTTTAGAGAAAAGCTGTTAACTTGTGTTCTCTATCATGGTAGCTATGGACATATTTTTCTACTATTAACTGAAAAATGTACCATTTGCAGGAATTTTTGGGATGCTGTTTTCCTAGCCCATCTTATTTTCATAACTTTCACTTTGTAAACCAGAGTTAATTTTTTAATTGCTAATATTGGTTACACATAGGCAACTTCATGAGGTTTTCAGCACATCAGAGATGTACTGTCCTAGTACTACAAAACTATTTGAGCATAAGATTTGATAGGAGTTTCATTGATATAGCATCAGTTTGATGCATGATATACAATATTTCAGTCCCATTTAAAATTTCTTCAATACTCACATTTTTGACCAGTAATAAAACAACACTGTTTCACATTTGTAGAGTGTTGTAGGTTTTCCTGATGCTTTCACAATTGTGGTATTTTATCTTTCACAACGCCTTAGCTTTATGAGGTAACTAGGGTAAATAAAGAAGGCTTTGTTATCCCATGAGTCAGGTATGGATAGTGAGTCCCTATTTGGGCACAGCTTTCCAGTGCCCATACACATAGGGGGCAGTGCAGGGGAGTGGAATGTATGTTTGTGGGTTAGAGAGGTCTTGTAATTTCATGCACAGAAGAGCCCCCTTCATATTTAAAGGACTGAAGAGTCCCATCCAGGCAATGTGCCAGCCTGAGAATAGTATTTCCCAAGGGAAGCTATAATAGCCTTTTGGAAACCTGAAAGGGGTCATTTTTAGTTGTCATAGTTGGGGGACTCATCTGGCATTTGTGGGATAGAATGACAATGCATGAAAAAATCACATGTGCTGTGAATTTTCCCATATAGTGTGACTTTTGGATATAAGACATTCATGTGTAGGCGAAAAACCTGTGTTTAAATATCTGAACCTAGAACTTAATTTCATGCTTTGTTTTATTACAAAGTACTTTGTACCATGTTAAAGCACACTAAACATTTCAGGCATACAACTACCATAACAATCAAGAAACAATTTTTTCCCCCCCAGAATTTACTGAGTTATTTCAGGAGATGACATCAAACAACATCACTTATGTGTTTAAGCCCATGAGTCATCAATACAATTCTCAGATTTTTGAAGTTGCATTTGAAAGTGATTTTATATTTAGGTACAATATTTATCCATTTATCTTCTGGTGTGATTATTCCTAATCTTTTACATATTGACATATATAATTAGTATAAATCACTTTTTAAAATATATTTTATTGATTTTTTTTACAGAGAGGAGGAGAGAAGGATAGAGAGCTAGAAACGTCGATGAGAGAGAAACACCGACCAGCTGCCTCTTGCACACCCCCTACCGGGGATGTGCCCACAACCAATGTACATGCCCTTGACCGGAATCGAACCTGGGACCTTTCAGTCCGCAGACCGACGCTCTACCACTGAGCCAAACCGGTTTCGGCTAAATCACTTTTTAATTTGTTATTCATATGACTATCAGAGCAGTATATTAATTGTTTTAAACTTATGTGTACATTTTGGTTATATTAACTATAAATATTATTTCAGATAAAAAAAAAAAGATAATTACAAAATGTGTTTATTAAAAGTCAGCATTAGATCGCTTCTCGGCCTTTTGGCTAAGATCAAGTGTAAAAGTCAGCATTAGGGTCAAAACCAGTTTGGCTCAGTGGATAGAGCATCGGCCTGCAGACTGAAAGGTCCCAAGTTTGATTCCAGTCAGGGGCATATATCTTGGTTGCGGGCACATCCCCGGTGGCAGCTGATCAATGATTCTCTCTCATCGATGTTTCTAACTCTGTCTCTCTCTCTCCCTTCCTCTCTGTAAAAAATCAATAAAATATATTTTAAAAAAATAAAATATAAAAACAAAAGTGGGCATTAGGTCTTATAGTGTTGAGACACACTGTTCTAGAGAACCTGTATTTCATTGAGTCCAAGATGCTTTTCGATTATAAGATGTGCCACTAAGAAAGATTTTTAAATGAGGCCAATTAAACTAAGAATTGCTTTCAATTGCAAGATACATCCTGATTTTGGAGATGTTAAAACATGAAAACAGGTGGGGCTTAGACTCAGTGAGATATTGGAGTGATATCAATTATAATAATATCAATTGCTGTTTCTTAAGCATCTGCTAGATTCTATGAGCCTTACACCCCACTTGATCCTCACAACAAAAATGCAAAATCAGCACATAAAAAAATAGAGGATACAATATTCTCCAAAGAGCTTGAATCAAGTATGGAATTGGAATCTAGATTTACTTTAAATCCCACACTCATTTCTCTAGGTCAAGCTGCTGCCTCTCTTTCCATGTTGCTCTCAAGATGGAAGGATCCATAATTTTTCTCGGCTCTTGAGAAAATCCAAGATAGGCAGGAGCCTTTCTCAAAATCCCATTTCCCTTCCTTGAGCAGGGAGAAGCAGGACAGGTATCAAAGCTGAAGAAGAAAGGTGCTTGGCTTCTCCCACGTAGGGTCAAAACAGACTAGAGGTCACGGTGCCAGGAGGTCACCTAACCCAGCATGACCTTCACATTTCAGTGACTTTCAATTATTTTGACTCTGACCCAAAAGTAGAGATTTTTTTCACTTTAAAAAATTGAGGTTGAATTCATATAACATAAAGTTAACCATTTACAAGTGTAAAATTCAGTGGTATTTAGTACATGGACACAGTTGTGCAACTACCACTTCTCTCTACTTCTAAATGCCAATTTAGCAGTCACTCTCCATCCCCCATAACCTCTAGATCCTAATACTCTGCTTCTTGTCTATATGGATTTATGTATTTTGAATACTCCATATAAGTGAAATTATGCAATATGTGAGCTTTATGCCTGGCTTCTTTCTCTTAGGGTAATGTTTTTCAGGTTCATCTAGGTCATAAGATATATAATTGCTTCATTCTTTTTTATGATTTATTTTCATTGATTATTTCACCTTTTGGCTATTGTGAATAGTGATGCTATAAACATCTGTGTACAAGTATTTATTTGAATACCTATTTTCAGTTCTTCTGAGTGGAATTGCTGTTTTACTTCTGGAGAAACTGCCAAATGTTTTTCCACAGTAGCTGTACCATTTTACATTCCTATCCGATATGTATGAGGGTTCAAATTTCTCCACATCCTTGCCAACACTTATAATTTTTAATTTTTTAATATAGCCATCTTAGTGGGTATGAAAAAAAATAGATTTAAAAATGTATTTACATTTCACATGCAAACTACTATAAACACATAAAAATGAAAAATTACTGCAATAAGAGTTTCACAAAATAATAAGCATTCTGATATTTTCTATTCTGTCCTGGTACAATCTATCCTAATTCATTTTTCTTTCAAAATGTTGGTTGCAACTCACTAAACTCTCTTTATTATCCATCGCAGGGTCATGGTCCACTGATGAAAATCATTGCACTGCTAGATGCACAAGTTTTTCTAGGAGTACTTTTTGTGTTTACATGAAAAATAGGAATAATTTTCTTTTGTGAGTACTAGAATCAAATAAAATTTACGGCAAATAAAATTCATAATTATAATGTATACTACCAGCAAAATATTGAAGGAGTCTGGGCCAAAGATTAAAAAGGCGGGGTGAATTCCGACTCCGGAACTTTCTTTGCATCCTTGGACAAACAGCTCCTCCGGGGTTCGTTCTCTGCAGCTGGTAAATGAAGAGCACCATGAGCAGCACAGCCAGCTGAGGCCTGTGATGAGGACTGGATAGTAGCGTGGTGGATGTGGTTATAGTTGGAAAGCAGGGGATGCCATAAACTGTGAATTGTTGAAGTGTTACCGCAGCAGCCTTCTTGTAGAGCACCAGTCAGCAACAATCAATAAATAGCAGCAGCCAGGACATCCACATTCCTTGACTACTTATATACGCCAGGTATGGTTCTAAACCCTTTGTCTTCATAAACTCAGTCTTCAAAATAGCCCCAGGAGGGCCAAGACCAGTTTGGCTCAGTGGATAGAGTGTCAGCCTGTGGACTGAAAGGTCCCAGGTTCGATTCCCACCAAAGGCATGAACTTTGGCTGGGGGCACGTCCCCAGTAGGGTGTGTGCAAGAGGCAGCTGATTGGTGTTTCTCTCTTATCAGTGTTTCTAACTCTCTATCCCTCTCTCTTCCTCTCTGTGAAAAACCAATAAAATATATATATATATATATATATATATATATATATATATATATATATATATATATATATATATATTTAAAAATAGCCCTAGGAGGGAAGTACTGTTCACATCAGCCCATTTAACAAATGAGAAAGTCAAGGTTCAGATTAACTTGGCAACAAGTAATTCAAGTCCTCTAATAAATGGAAGAATGGATTTGAACTAAAAAAGTCTGCTTCTTGTGCCTGAATGCTTAAGCACTAATCCTATACTCCCTATTTAATGAAGGCAAGAATCAGAAGTTTAAATTAACTTGTCTGAGCACTTATAAAGTTTCCTGGAGCATTAAGTATCATTGCAAATTCAATGTTTATTTGCAAATAATCAGTGAAAAGTAAACATGTTTGGAGGAGAAGGAATGTAATAATTAAATCACTGCAAAGAACAATCAGATATCAGCTTTGAAGTAGAGTCACCAAAGGTTTGTGTATATGTATGTGTAGAGGTATATGTGCCTTCACTAAGGCGGCCTTCCAAAAGATAGGACGGGCTCTCTAGTGAGGCTACAGGTGTGACTGTTCAGGAAGGTAAAGGACGCCCAAGGAGACCAGACCAGGGGCATTGCTGTCCAAGTGCCAGGGCCTCTGCCTCCTGCCACAGTGACCCTGCACTGACATTAAACATCCTGCCCCTGGGAATGCCACTCCTGGTCGGGCATCCCGGCAGCCGCTCCACCTGCCCGGCAGAGATAAGAGGAACTCAAGCCTTTGATTCCACCGGCAAAGGCTCCCATCAGCTGGAGAGACGGATCATTTTCAGCTGCAATGATGAGGGAGTGGGAAACCCTTGCTTTGATTCATTCATCAGCCCAGTGTGATTTACATGTCCAGGTGAGTGAGTGCAAATGATGGAGGGAGGGAACTTTCTGAGAGGTGATCCCCTAATCCTGGTCTTTCAGGCCAGAGGCTGAGTCATCCTGGGGAGGTGCTCTCTCCCCTCTGGCCGCCCTGTGGGCAGACCTCAGCGTTGGAGACCTTTCTGCCCAGCGCCGCCCGGGATGCTGTCCAAAGCCTGCTTCTAATGAGCTGTGCTGCCAGACTGAGCAAAGCCAGGCTCCACTCAGGGGCTGGGTGAACGGGCTCATCGGAAACAGGCCCATTGGTGTTGCCAGCGAAAAGAAAAAAAAATCTCAGAAAAAAATCAAGGAGAGGAGAGCCCTGACCTTGGACTTCCACGTGCCTCCCGGTGGCCACCAGGTCCTGTCCAGCTTGGCCTTGGCCAGGGAAGGCCCCCTATGAGCATAACTGGAAAAGATGTTGCTGGCTCACACATCGCTGCCTCTGTACCGTGTTGCTGAGATAAGAGGAACGGATGGTTTTGGAAGGCTCATCTCTTTCATTATTAATGTGGACCGCCTTCCTGCTGACAAATTCTGATTTTTAGGAGCGCTCTGTGCTGACGCAGCCCTTCCCTGCCCTCCATGCTGGAGTACAGCGGGTATCGCTCCTGCGGGCCCTTCGCGACCCAGCTGCCAACGGTGTTCTCTGAGCGCAGAGGGAATCCAGGCCATCATTTGCTTCCACCTGTGAGCCTCTCTGTAGGTTTCAGAATACCTGGGTCTGAACAGAGAAGGTTCAGAATAAAACCCTTTCACAGTGCGGGGAGAAAGGTTCCCAGTCTCACTTCACAGGTGCCTGGGACTCATCAAGTCTGAAGGCCGCTCTCATCCCACTCTGCACAGAAAGCTCCAGCACAAAAGAACAGAGGCTCCCGGGGAGAGAGCAGGGCCTGGAACTCTGCACCAGGAATCCCTTCTGAAACCCAGTCACTTAGCAGGTCTTTCACAGCCCATTTGGCAGTTGGTCCGTTTTCTGTGCTTCATGCTCATAGACTGTGCTGCATAAATCCTCAGATTGTGCAACGATGAATGAAAAGTGGGCTGCCTTGTGTGACTAGTTCATTCTGGATCACTTCTCTCTCTCTTTTTTTTTTTTTTCAGTATTTCTAGTTTTTTTTTCCTCTCAAGCATATCTACTTCAGGAAGCAGGGAGAGAAAAGAGCCTGGTGGGAAAATTGTATCAAGTGATAATGTCATGTCCTGATGGGAAAAATTCTGGGGTAAGCAGATTTGGGGTTTTACTGTTAAGCTAACATTAGATTTCCTATCCTAACAAGATTTAAGCATCTTGTTTTTCTAAATGCTTTTTTTTTTTCATTTGTGTTAAAAGGGAGGAAAAGGACATCTCACCCTTTTATTCCTAAGAAAATAATCAGCATCCTCCATGTTTTGCCAAGTTTTTTTTTTGTCCCATTTATTATAGGAGCCACAGTATCCACAATTTGGGCAAAGCACTATCCCAGCTACAGCATTTGTTTTATTTTGCCTTGGATGCTGTGTGTTCAAGAGATGTGTATGTGTATGGATATATGTATGTGTTGTGTGCATGTGTGTAGATATGTGTGTGTGTTGTGTGCATGTGTGTGGGTATGTCTGTGTTATGTGTATGTGTATTTATATATGTGTGTATTGTGTGCATGTGTATTAATTTAAGGTCAGGCCATTATCAGAGAGGTAAGAAATCAGCTCAACTGTTTATAGGGAATGAGTTCTTTATTTTTAGTCCTCAGACCTTTTATTAGTTTGTGTTCTTCAGTTTGCATCAAAGTATCAACAGCCTACTATTTTTAAATTTTTTCTAGATTTATTTAATAGATGAGATCTATTCAGAACCTGCTAATTCAACAGTTTTACTTAATCATCTGCTTATAACTCTTTGAAGAGTAGACTTTCTCACTTGCGTTGTGATTTTTCAAAGGGTATTTTTAGAGTAAGTATTAAAAACAAACAGAAAGAAAATAGGGAGGGAAGGGAGTAGAACAGAAAAATGGAGAAGCCTGCACTTTAACATAGAGGATGCTAAAATAAAAGACTGAGATAAAAACCACGCAAACCGTCGTTTGTTTTCTGAGGCCACTGATTGTTTTCTGTGAGCAGTGCGGAACATTTTCATGCTATCATAGGAAACAGCAACCACAGGGAGGCCTCTGATTTCTGTGCTAAAATCTCTATCTGCCGTTTCCAGAAGAAGAAACTATCCAATGTCCTTCTAGTTGAAAACTTAATGGAAAAATAACATAGATAATTTTCATGCATTGACATAAACACATGAATACAAACAAATGACTACAAGAAAAGCTGAGGTGCATACGCTCTATGGGTTCTATCAGAGTCAGTGTCCTGGCTATGAGATTGTACAAGGTTTTACCATTGAAGGAGCTGGTTAATGAATACAAGGGATCTCTTTGCATTATTTCTGAAACTTGCATAGGAATCCATAATTATCTCAAAAAGTTTAATTTTTACAAATTTAGAAAAGTAAAGGAGAAAAGTACTGTTACTTTAAAATTGAAAAAAAAATAACATTTGTAATTTGAAAACAATTTAATTAAAAGCATGTAAAAGGCAAAGTTTACTTTTTGCTAATTCTTTTATAAACCATTGGTATGTTGTTATAGCACCTAAAAAATAAAAGGCAACAGACCCAGTATATTTCAATTTGTAAGTTCAGAATTTATTTTGGGTAGTTTAAACCAACATTACAAATTTTAGTGAGAAATATGAAGATAAGTTTTTACCTATTTTGAAGTAATTTATGTTGAAGATGCATTTTTCTCTGACTGGCAACATATAGGTGGAACTTTGTTTCAAAAAAGGTAAGTCCATTAGCCTTAATGGCTATAAAAGAGACCTTTGCCAATATAAAGAACAGAGTATGTTTTCTTTCCAAGGATGAGAAAGAGTTCTAAGAGTAACTCTTAAGACTTCAGAATGAAATGTGGGGGTGAGATGAAAAGACAATAATAGTTACACATTTAACTGACTTTGTTGACTTCTGAAAAAAGCAGAGGCTCTATCCATCTATCAAATTCTTTATTGCCTCATTCAGATGATACTTTCTTTAACTTTTTACTTTGAGATAATTATCTTATTTCATACTCTATATAATAAAAGCCTAATATGCTAAATGCCTAGTCACCCAGTCGGCCATTCAATCAAAGCATTATATGCTAATGATATGCAAAGGCCACTCAACAGCTCACTACGAACCTGCACTGACCACCAAGGGGCAGATGATTGCTTTCTGTTGAGCAGCTTGGAACATTTTCATGCTATCATAGGAAACAGCAAGGTAAGCTTGCTGCTTGGGTCCAGCTGATCAGGACTGAGCAAGACGGGCTGGACATGCACTGGAACCCTCCCACAGTTCCTTCCCGGCTGGCCAACCTCCTGCATCCCTCCCTGGTCCCACATAGGACCTGCCCCCTGGTGGTCAGTGTGCTCCCACATGGGGAGCACCACTTATCCAGAAGCTGGGCTCACAGCTGCCAAGTGCAGTGATAATGATGGGAGCTTCTCCCACCTCAGCTGCAGGTGGGTGGTAAGGAGCAAGGGGTCCTAGACTTCAAGAGCCCTAGAGTGTGAGAGGCATGTCTGACTGCCAGCTTAGGCCGAATCCCCATGTCCCTTAGGACATCCCCTGAGGAGTTCTGGACTGTGAGAGGGAACAGGCCAGACTGAAGGTCCCCCAGCCAGTGCACCATTTTTGTGCACCGGGCCACTAGCATGTCTATATGCAGGTTTGTATAAAAACTTCATCTTAAAGTAATGTCCATACACATGTATTAATATTCTGCATCTTACATAATAATAATATATCTTACTGAACAAAATAATACAGAGAGATCCCATGTACCTTTCCCTCAGTTTCCCCAATGGTAGCATCTTGCACAACATACACAATATCATAATCAGGAAATTATTATTGGTACAGCTTACCAACCTTATTCAGAGCAGTTGATGCTTTATAAAGCTAACAAAGCTATAGCTTTAAAATTATCAAAACAATAGCTGATTAACTATTATTAGCATACTTTCTAAAAACAAAAAATATCCTACCCACTACAAATAACTATTTTTAAAATTAACTACTAATTTTACTGGCTCAGATGACTTTTCTTTCCTTATTCCTTTTCTTCCTACCTTTTACCTATCTATTATTTTTAAAAAAATGATCACAGGGCATTGTGATAAAAACAAATTGCTTTAGATATTTTCTGACAAACATTTATGTCATTATAAAGCTTAGAGCCAGATTATTTGTAGCAACATTTCAGAGACCAGACTTCACGAAAATAAAATAATTAAATCCCCTGTGAAAGTTGCTTTACTACCTAACAGCCTGTCAAAGCCTTTGAGATTTATCAAATCCCTGCTAAAACACAACAAAGCTGTACAGACAGCCTGAAGTTGAGATTGGATTCTGAATGTGTTATTTTGTAAGGTTTGAAGAAAGTGATGATGTCGAAAGAATGGAGATTTTCCTTTAAAATACGTTCCTTGAGGAAAATGGTCTGCAGCAAGAGCTTCAGTCTTGTTTACATCCAATCCAGATTGGTCTCTGAAGAGCTGTTCCAGGAGTGGCAGCCGTCCATAGGACAGAATGGCTCATCCACAGGGAAGGACTTGGTGCTTGACACTGTTGAATAGAAAGAACACTTACAAGAGGGAAGGTGACAGGCTTGGAGAGCTAAGAAGAACTCCTTTTATTCTATTCCATTGCAATAGAATAAAAGGGTTTTAAGCAGCAGATGATGAAATGACCTGGATTATGGCTGCAATGAATGAAGGGGGCAGGAGACTAAGCAAGGAGGTCGTCCTGAAGGTAATTGCTCTGTCCAGGTCATAGATGGTGGCTGGGTTGAAGTGATAACAATGGAGGTGGGGGAGGTGGGGAATTGCACAAATTTGGAATAAAGTTAAGTGGTCAAATCTATTTGATTTGGTGATAGATTGATAGAAGGAGATGCTGAAAAATGTCTTTGGATTTTTTATGTAAATAACTTGTTTGATTTAGATGCCATTTAATGGGATAGAAAAAGGAGATAGCATTTATTGAGAAGAAGGTAAAAGGTAAAAAGGACTAAATTTGGTGGAAAAAAATAAGAGTTCAGCATTGAACATATTGAGTGTGAGTGTCCCATCAGCCAAATGGAACTCACTGGTGGTTTAGCACAGGCAGAAGAGAAATCAGATTGGAGTGGGTTGTAGGTCAAATTTGAAATAAGGAAGTTAAGAAAGTGTTTATTTTCTATCAAGGAAAAGAAGCATATGCAAGATGAGGGAGGAACTGCAGAGAATATTATGAATGATCAACCACTTCTTTTACCTTAAGACTTGAGGAATATCTTTTTTTCCTGTTTCTATCACTTCTTAGAGAAAATATCCAGGCAGTTGATCAGTGTCTAAGCTACTATCATGACAATATTATCCTTTACTGAGTATCTGCTTACCACATGTCAGCCATTTTATGTCTTATCTCAATTTATCTTTAGAAGAACCCTATTCTGTAGGTATTATTATTATTTCCATTTCACAGGTAAATAAAAGCTGAGGCTTACAGAGGTTAAGGAACTTGCCTCAAGTCACATTCTTTTAAGTGGTAGAACTAGTATTTAAACTCAAGAAGTCTTAGACCTCATCCGAGTCTAACTACTAGTGTGGTATACCACCCTCTGTATATGTCACCTAAGGAAGTAGGTACTACTGGATGACAAATATTCTTAGGTCTCTAGAATTTCTGCACATTTTTCTAGCAGAGTCATTAACTGCCTTTGTTTCAGACTATGCTCAAGGATGTTAGTATAGCATAGCAAGGATGTTAGTATAGGATGTTGTAAGATTGAGATAGTGTCTCTGTCCAGAGAAAAGGGCAGGCTTTGCTTAGTGCCTAGAAAAAAGACTTGAGTTCCTCTATTCAAGGTTCCACTACTATATCCCAACCTGCTGCATCTGAAGGTGTCATCTGGCCCTCTTTCCAACTGCCATGTAGGAAGCGGGCCTTGTAGAACCAAAGCAAATACTGATATTCCAGCTAGTGTATTGCTGAGAAAAATAAATTGTCCTTTGTCTCTGACCCAGAAATCTCATGTCTTCTACCAGCAGCCATGAAACTTAGCCTGAAAGAAGGGTAAAATATAGGCCTCCTCACAATTTTTGATGGGTATTATCACCTCCATTAAGTTCAGAGAGGTCACATTCATCCAGTAAAGGGAAGAAGTGGGATTTAAACTCATGTCTGCCTCTATCCAAGGCGTGCACTCATGCTCACTATTTCATGAATAATAGAAAGGGGCCATACCAGAAAAGGGGAAGGAAAATAGCTGATGGACTCTATGAAGGTGATCTCATGGCTCCCAGAGAAAAACAAAGGAAGGTTTAATGTAAATCAGTAACCCCCTCGGCTTATCGCCCAGAAAACTTGTCAAACCAGCTGTTTTCTTTTGAGTTTTATAATGAATACTGGGCACTCCACCCAGATTTTTACTTCAGAACTGGACTTTTTGGCAGCTGAAAGCTGTCATTGAACCTCTCTCCATAAGCTGCCAGGCTGAAGATTGCTGCCTTACCCCAGGTCATGTCCTCTTCTACAGTCTATGGTGTGGGGCTGGGATTGAGGGGAGGAGAGGGTGGGAGCATATAATGTTCTGGTGCCTTTGATTTAAGGTAGGATGACTCTGGCTTCACTCCAGAGCTTCCTGTGGGAGACTCAAATATTCTGCCTTTTTCACACTGACATCCCAGTTCAACTCCTTCCTCTCCTCAAACCTTCCTTCACTCCCCCACAGTGTTTATCTTGAGACTCCTCTCAATACATTGCCAGCACACAATCTCAGCACACAAATTGGGAAACAGACCTGGAGCAGTTCTCTTATAAAGTCAGGATATGAACCATAAGGTCATATAAAAATGTGCTCCCAAAGATTTTGTGTATTTTATGTTACAATTTTTGGCATCTGTAGGTTTCGGGAAGTCAGTTAAAATGTCATATATAAACTAATCAAAATAACATTGTTAATCCAAATTACATTAAATATAAGAAATTATACTTTTAAGCACTACATTGTGACAATTTTGTTCTATGTTCACTGACTTGCATTTTCTTTATACATTATCCTACTAATGAATGAGAAACAATAGGAAAATCATTAGCTTATTGGGTAATGCCCTGATGGAAATTTTAGTATAATTGAATTTCTGCTTTCCCTTGATACACAAATGCTCAAATGTTCTATAAAATATGTAAATGTAGCTGAAACTGTTTGGCTCAGTGGTAGAGCGTCGGTCTGTGGACTGAGGGGTCCCAGGTTCAATTTCGGTCAAGGGCATGTACCTTGGTTGCGGGCACATCCCCGGTGGGGGGTGTGTGGGAGGCAGCTGGTCGATGTTTCTCTCTCATCATCGATGTTTCTGGCTCTCTATCTCTCTCCCTTCCTCTCTGTAAAAAATCAATAGAATATATTTTAAAAAAAAAGAAAGAAAGAAAGAAAGAAAAAGAATGAATACTTTAAAAAAAATATGTAAATGTAACCACAAGAAGCATTTGCAAGTCACCATTTAATGTGTCCAAGAAAGATATGTTAATCTCCTTTTCTACTAGTATAGAGAGAGGCAAAAAGTCTATATGCTTTGTTGGAATGGAAGAGTCAGGGATTTGTGCAACCTCTCAAGAATGGATTTGGAGAAGGAAAATAATAATGAATACACTGAAACGATCTCCTAGCCTCTGACTTGAGAATAATAAACCAGTGAGGGAAAGGCCAGTGAGAATGAAGGCCAGGAGAGCAGTATCAGGCCCATGTCATCTCATTAATGTCACAGAACCCAACCTTTTGCCTAGTGATGTCATCAGCTTTCTCTCATCTTCTCAAAGTTGTACAAACACCATATCTAGAACTAGAGTGTCAATTTCCTGAGGTTTAAGGCTCTAGCATGGTTGTTGATTGCTTCTGATTCTCAAACTAAGTGATGCAATAAGTATACCCCGCAAAATAAGTTTTGTCCATTTTGATGAGCAAATCAGGGTTCTATCCTGTTGAGATTTAATTTTCAAATGTGTTAAAGAGCAGACTATTTCTGATTTGCATAAAAGAAAAATCTACACTAAACTATTTTAAAGCTTTACTTTTTAAAAGTTCTACATGAAAAATTCATGTTTCTCATAAATAAGTGCATTGTGTTTATAAGTTTCATCTTTGTAACACAACCAGTTGAATTACAGAGTATCAAGAGAATGTTATACAAAGGCTAATACTTAACTCAGTCATGCAAACAAATGAGGCAAGCAAAATGCTTCAGAGTGTACAGAAAATTTAACGTGGTTTGAGCAAGTCTTCTTCATACTACAACAACCTTTAAATAGAGAAGAAGTTACAGAGATACGAAATGCTGTTAATACCAACATAGGGAAGTGTTTGGCTTAAACTCTTGCATAGCTTATTAAAGTTGTGTACAATCAATAGAACTGCATTATAATCTAAACACATTGTGTGGAGGAGCCGAAACCGGTTTGGCTCAGCGGTAGAGCGTCGGCCTGCGGACTGAGGGGTCCCGGGTTCGATTCCGGTCAAGGGCATGTACGTTGGTTGCGGGCACATCCCCGGTAGGGGGTGTGCAAGAGGCAGCTGGTCGATGTTTCTCTCTCATCGACGTTTCTAGCTCTCTATCCCTCTCTCCTCCTCTCTGTAAAAACTCAATAAAATATATTTTAAAAAAATAAATAAATAAACACATTGTGTGGAGGAAACAGAAGTTCCATCCCCAGAGATGCTTAAGGTGACACTAAACAGAAATTTTAGAAATATGTTGTTAGGAAATCATGTGCCCTAATGAAATAAAAATTTCTAGCAAAGGGAACAGAGACAGAAAGTTGGCCAACTGAAGTTCAGATAGTAAATACAAAAAGAGGGAGCTATTTTGAGATCAACATTCTAAACTTAGAGGTAAAGTTGTGTGTGTGTATGATCAAGGACTCTTTTTTTTTAATATATTTTATTGATTTTTGTACAGAGAGGAAGGGAGAGAGATAGTTAGAAACATCGATGAGAGAGAGTCATTGATCAGCTGCCTCTTGCACACCCCACACTGGGGATATGCCCGCAACCAAGGTACGTGCCCTTGACTGGAATCGAACCCGGGTCCCTTCAGTCCCCAAGCCGATGCTCTATCCATTGAGCCAAACCGGTTTTGGCAGATGATCAAGGACTCTTAATGAAACTTAAGACTTCAGAGGCTGGACCATGAAGAGGCCTCAATACCTGTCAGTCCATGACTATAGATGGAGATATTTCCTGTCTGTCTGGCTGCCTAGAATGGATAAATTATGATCGGGCTTGGATTGTAGCTATGGAAAATTCTAAGTAGAGTTATTATATACTTGATTGCTCTTGAAGTCAATAGCCTTCACAGATATTTACTTTAGAAACTTATTAAATATTTTTTTCTGGCTATTCTGGGTTGTGCTCAGGGATCAGTTGGGAGTCTTAGGAGCTGAACAGAATTTCCCTAAAGCAGAAAGACTAAAAACAAAATAGGGCGAAATGAAGGAGAAAGGCTTCTTTCCTAGGCAAGCATTAAATAAGACAGTCATTGATCAAATTTAAATTCATTTTCTTGTCTACCAGTATTTGACATTGTTATGACACATTCTAATACTGAAATTTGGAAAAGAATATCCTAGGTTAAGGAATGAGCCTAGTTCTCCCACCTCTGATGGGCCTTTCCCTCAGTGTCTGTTATTATCATTCAGAAACAATAGAGATCTCAAATGAGATAAGACTAAATCACATGAGAAAATCTGAAAAGCTGCCTCTTTCCGAAGCAAGTTAGTGCAAGTTCCATTGTTCTAACTGTGTAGGCAGAAGAAACCGTTGAGATACAGTGTTTTGGATATTGTTGTTTTTTTCACTCTTGACAGATAGGAATTATTGCAATACCAATAATTCACACTTATGTGGATTAAGGGAAAGGTGACTTCCATTTTCTTTCTTAGTTATTGAGAAACTCAGTTTCTTTCTTCTTAACAGAGATAGCAAAGTGATGAAATCACAGTCTGTAAAGACTGACATTGCCTTCAGTGACATCATGGGAACCTGGTAGAATGTGTTGAGGGCAGCATTAAGCCTTACCTGATCCAGAAAAAGTATTTTTAAGTTGCTTACCTTTGGATGGTTTTCCTGTGTCTAAAGAAAACCAGCCTTTGACACCCAAATGAAATAAGCTGTCCAACTTCATACAGCAGCCATTTTATATGTAAAACTGTCTTCACAAAATGAGGTTTTACTGACCTATCATTTTTCTGAATGGTAGGATGAGATAAAGAAAAAGGATTGAATTGGGGATCAGGTGAGACAAGATTTAATTTCACTGGTGCCACTTGCTAGTTTTAGACTCTTTTCCTGCTCTTCAACTTCCTCTCTATGGTTCACAGTTTACTTATTTGCAAAACTCAAAGTAGAATAAATTTAGTTCTAAAATTATATTATTTTTTTTTACTCTAGATAAGCATGCTTTTTTATTCCTAGATTTAGGAATGCCTTTGCATCTACTGAAATTCATAATCCAAGCAATGAAAATAATGAGGAAAAGGACTTTGCTAAGACAGAAGCGATCTGTTTTCATTTCCTTTTTAATATTTGAAATTAGATGGGGCACAAAGTTCTGTGTATTGTTGGGTAGGTGTACATCTGGTAATAAATTTGAGATGAAAAGCCAATCCCTTTCAAGAAAACTCTCTCTTATATTTTATGTACATCTATAGTCTCTTTCACTCAACTTTGAATAAACACTGTGCTCTCAGCCAAGGACAAGTATATCCAGCATTAGTCATAACTGTCTTTTCTCACCCACTCAGGGGAAGCCCACACCCTTTCTCTTCCATATTGTCCTAGATTGTTTTTTAATCTCTTTTGCTTTAGGGAGATTCCACCCAGTTTTCAAGATTCCCAAGTGATCCCAGAGCTCAGCCCAAAATAGCCAGAAAGAATATTTCTCTAACAAGTTTCTGAAATATCTATCTCTATAGGGTATTGACTCTAAGAGCAACAGGGCATCAAATAACTCTGCTTGGAATTTTCTATAGCTTCAGTCCAAGCCAGACTGTAATCAATCCATCCTACATGTCCAGACACACAGGCAGCATCTACATTTATCTAGTCCTATTGTAGAATGACATGCATTGAGGCCTCTTCATGTTCTGGCCATTGTATCAGGCATCTCATGTAAATTTCATTGCTTAGTTTCCATAGCAACATGATGAATTAGGTGATACTGTCATCTTCATTTTCCAGAAAGTTTAGGTGACTTGCCCAAGACCCCAAGAACATTTGTCCCTTGTTACAGATGCTGTATGCTTTACTACTTGGCACATAGACATTTGTATTGAGGACTGACTGGTTAAGAGGATCTTAATGCGTTTTTACCTTAGAAGATGGCTTTGGATCCTCTGCTGGTGTGCTTCTGTCACGCAATTCCCAGACAAAGTCACAGCACACCCAAGGTGGAACTCAAGCTGAGCAAAAAAGAGGAGGAAAGTAGAAGAAAAGATTCCTGAAAGATACTGATCATCATTGCAAACAACATGTTCTGGCCTTTTGCTTTAAAATATCATCTTTTTCAGAAGACTTTAAATTTGCAAATTCCTTAGTTGTTTGGTGACAAAACATTTTTTTTAATCTTCGTAATGAGAAAACTTGAAAAGAAATGTATTCAAGACTAAGAAGGCAAACCTTCCATGTCCTGTTTAGTTTCTAGCATACTTGTTTGCAAAACAAGCTTCAGTCTGCACACACCTAATTTGGGCAGCCAGACTTAGAAAACATTCCAAGCCGAGCTGTCCCAGCTGCTTGTTTATAATTCTGCAAGAACCCATGTTTGTGGATGACAACTTGCCAGGGGGACATGCTGTCTGTCAGGCGTAGTATGAAGAGCAAAAAAAACCTGAATTTTGTTTTCTTTTTAAGTTTTTCCAAAAGATAAAAAATAGAAATGGAAGATAACATTGACTATTATCTCATTTAATTCTTCAACAGTCTTAAGAGTATTGTTATCTCCAATACCCCGAAGATGAAAAGGTTCAGAGGCCCAGGAAAGGAGAGTCGCTTGCCCTCCTCACTGTGATTCTGGGGTGCAGGCTGAGACTCCCCAGTGCTGGTTCTCCCACATCACAGAGACACAGGAAAACCAAATGTTCCTTAAAACTCATGTTTGTTGGGCATCTTAAAATATCCCTTTAAATTAATCTTCCATCACTATATATACAGGGTGTGGCAAAAGTGGGTTTACAGTTGTGAGTATGGCAAAGAGTTTATTCTTGTATTATTGTTTATTGTTTTTTCCATATGAATAAATGTAAACCTACTGTGTGTGTGTGTGTGTGTGTGTGTGTGTGCGTGATCAGAGGATATGTTTTTTATTGATTTTAGAGAGTGGAAAGGGGGGAAGTGGAGAGAGAGAGAGAGGGAGAGAGAGAGAGAGAAACATTAATGTGAGAAACATCAATCGGTTGCCTCCCATTTGTGGGACAGAACCCACAATCAGGATATGTGCCCTAACTGGGCCCTTTGGGTGTAGGGGACTTCCTTCCAACCAACTGAGTTACACTAGCAAGGACCATTATGCATTTTCTTAGAGCACTTTTAGGTTCATAGCATAATTGAGCAGAAGATACAGATAGTTTCATATACCCTCTTCATTATCAGTATCCACTAATGTAAAATATGGACTTTGAGTGATGATGTGTTGATGTAAGTTCATTATTGTAACAAATGTACCACTGTGTTGAGGAATGTCTTTCTCTGACCAGCTTAGTTCACATAGAATAATGTGTTCCAGGTTCATCCATACTGTTGCAAAAGGTAAGATTTTCTTCTTTAAATAAAAAAAGGGGTCGGGGGGAGAACCAAGATGGTGGCATAGGGCAGACACCCGAATACAGCCTACCACAAATTTGAATTTAGAACTGAAAAACAGGGGAAACATCACCCTGAAGCACCAGACGGCTGGCTGAGGGGAGGCTCTACCATCTGGGAAGGAGAGAGAAGACGAGCTGAACCTCAGGAACTGTGAAGGTACAGAAAACTGTGGGAGCGAAAAAGCAGCCGCAGAGTTTGCTACTGGCTTGCTTGCGGAGCGCGGAGAGGGCGGGCCGAGTTTGCTACCCGCTTTCTCCCTGCGTGCAGACAGGGCAGACAGCATGAGCGGCTGGCTTTCTTGTGCGGGAGGAAAACAGAACCATCCTATTGTGCTGAAAGAGCCTAAGATGACCTTGACAACTAAAATAAGCAGATCCCCACCTCTGGTATGAAGGATGGAGTCAATTGCCTCTCTGCCCATATCCTACACAAAGGATATTGGAGAGAGCATCTCAAAGCCCACATATATTCATGAAATTTTAGTCAAAATTGTGCCTATCACAACAAATACCTAAGAACATTACATGTGTGTAGTTTTCTTTATTTTTATTGTTGACACTATTGTAGATATTCCTGTTTCCCATTCTTCTTTGTCTCTCTCCATCCAGAACTTGTTCCTCCCTCCCTCTGTGTCCATGGAGTACATATATATGTTATTAGGCTAAACCTTCTCCTTCTTAAATCCAGTCCCCAAAATATGTATATATATATATATATATATATATATATTTTTATTTTTATTTGAAAGGCTTTCAAAGAAACTGATTTCAGAAAGAGTAAAGCCAGCATTATCAGCAACTTTAGGTGTTAAGTGTAACTAAGAATGTGAGTGTTCTGCTTCTCCTGTGCTACCTTTTTATTCCTGTGCTGTGACAAGTCCCTCTCCATCCCTATGGGCCACTCCTATGTGCCCTGCAAGCCCTCTGGGCCCTCCCATACGTCTTCCCACCCTTCCTCCCTCTGCAGCCACTCCATGGACACAGAGGGAAGGAGGGACAAGGTCTGAAGTGACCTACTCCCCATCGGCACTGACTAGCTTGGAGCAGGTGGAACTGCCAGCTCCTTGCTGAAGGCCCACTGTCTATGCCTCTAGCCTCTTCCTTGGGTTTCTCTATGGATGCCAATGGGACCCTGCTGGCATACAAGGGAGTCCACTCCCATGAGCCACAGTTGACCAATGGGGTTGGCAACTGAGCACCATTAATTCCTTGTTTGTCCTCTGGACAGACAGTTTAGAGCACATTTCATGAGGATCCTCAAAAAGTTGGAGGGGTTAAGCTCTATAGGTGTTCTGAATCACTTCCCCTCCTTTCCACTTTCACTCCCCTGCCCCTCACGTATGCTCCTGGGGACCCTAAAACTTAATAGCAATAGATAGATAGATAGATAGATAGATAGATAGATAGATAGATAGATAGATAAGGAAATAATTTCCATAAATATACATGGTGGGAGAAGAGTAGGTTTACAGTTATTCACATGGAAAATAATACAGTAGTTAACAATAATAACACAAGAATAAACTCTGTTTTACATACAGCTGTGAACCCACTTTTCACCCCACCCTGTATTCTTAATAGAGAAAGGTTATTCATTAGCTTATCTCCCAGTAAGCCTGCGTGTATTTTTGTTTGTTCAATTGATTGTTTAGTGATTTTATTTACAGTATTTATAAAAGTAAACGATGCGTGGTTTCTTTTTTTTACGTTGTAATAAACTATTTCCTGAACACCTTGGAAATCTGGCACAAAATAGTAGCAAAGTTTGAGTTGCTGCAATTACAGGTCCAAGAAAGACCCATTCTATTCCATCTGTATGGAAAAATTGTGAGCAGAATTTTCCTTTATTTATAATCCATTTGTGGTTATTCCTGAGGGGCCTTAGAAGCAACTTGTTTGTTTTCAAAGCCTCTGGCAAGTTTAACATTTTGAGTGAGTCAAAAAAGCATCTAGGCACATGGGAGGGATGCTTCTTATCTTGAGTGGTCATTAATGGAATCAAAACATTACCTAAAGTCCGCTTTATTAGAGCAGTCATGAGCCATAATGATGGTTAGTCAAACCTTGATATTTCTCACTCTTGAGTCTTAGGAAATGTGAGTTAGTAAATACGAGGAGGGAAGTAATGATTCATTGTTGCTATTTCCATCATTCAAAACAGAAAACTACTACGGTAACAGTGTTCCATTAGATATTTTTCTTTATTTTCCTGTTTGATAAATGCATTAATAGGAATGAAACCATCATCAGGAGTGTCTCTATGGAGACAAATGATCTAGTAGTGATGGGAACGGGCCTTTAACAGGGAAGGTGGTACTCAATTCACAAGCAACTCTAGGAGACTCAGCAGATAGTCTCATTGGGGTAATGGCAACTTGTCTTCTCAGGTGATGTTTTTTTTTCTGATCACCACCACTAGTCCTGAGTTGGAATGGCAACTTAGGGTATAGTATATGCATGTAAAAAATTAAGCCTCAGAAGTGGACAGAAAGAAATTCTAGGGGCCAATATTTTACAAACTAAAAAGAAAAATGTTTGGTGTGACAAAAAAAAAAAAAAAAAAAAAAAAAAAGAGTAACCTATAATATAAATAATTAAAATAACATATAATTAAAATTAAATGTTATATAACCACAAAATATGAAACCATTGGGAAAAAACAAAAGGACATTTCAGTATATGTTAAGTATTAACTTTTTAAAAAAATATATTTTATTAATTTTTACAGAGAGGAAGGGAGAGAGATAGAGAGCTAGAAACGTCGAGAGAGAAACACCGACCAGCTGCCTCTTGCACACCCCCTACCGGGAATGTGCCCGCAACCAACGTACATGCCCCTGACCGGAATCAAACCTGGGATCTGTCAGTCCACAGACCTATGCTCTACCACTGAGCCAAACCGGTTTCAGCACGTATTAACTTTTAATCCTAAAATCTTGCAACTTTGCTTTGTCCTCTCCCAGCTTGCACAGCTATATCTTACGTGTAGTTGAGTTATATAAAAAGGCCAAAAATCTGAAATTCTTATTTACTCATGAAGATTATCTACTCATATATTCTAGTAACATCCACACAATGAAAAATATCTATAATCTACTTCTTTTTGATGCTGTAATTTTGGCCTTCTCATTCTGAAATAATCATGGTAGTCATTTCTTTGCATCCTCTCTTGCCTTTCTTCCCTGAATCACCATGTTTATCTCTCTTAGGCTCCCTTTCCAGAGCCAGCACCTCTGTCTGTCAGTCCCCAGGCAGCCTGGGTCCACACCACTGTGAGTTACCAAAGCTCTCTAGGCCTTTGTTCCCTCATCTATAAAATGGAGATAATAACAATAATGCTAACAGTTACTTCATGGCTTATTAGGATTAACAGACATAGTAGAGCTCACATTTATGGAGCATCTACTGTGGCAAGGCATAGCCCTAAGTGCTTTACCTAGATCAACGAGTTTGTGCCTCATAACTATAGCATTTACCTCTGAAATAAAAGCAATTATTACCCACTTAACACATGGGGAAAATAGACATTTAGAGCAGTGAGTTAGCTTACCCCCAGTACACGCAGGTAGGAGATGCTGCAGCTGAGATATGAATTCCAGAAATCTGCCTCTCAGACCTTCCCTCATAATCATTACATTCCTATCATGAAACTACATCCCTTGAATTTGTAGCAAAGTAGTGTTCATATTACTTGTTCAGTAAATGTTTGTCATTTATCTTCTTTCATAACTTTACCATATTTTTTTTAAATTCCTTCTAGGCAGCAAGCATGGAAGGCCACCTAAATGCTGCAGGTGGTAAGGGGTATAGGGGAGAGATCAATCAAAGGACTTATATGCATGCATATAAACCTAATCAATGGACACAGACAACAGGGAGGTAAGGGCATGCATTGGGTGGATGGGAGATAATGGGGGGATAAGGACACATATGTAATACCTTAATCAATAAAGAAATTTAATAAATAAAAATAGATAAATAAATAAATAAATAAATAAATAAATAAATAAATAAATGCTGCAGGCTGTTTCAGGCCATAGTCTGAGCCCCGGAGGCACCCTGGCCCAGCTATCTGTGGGTGCTAACTGCTAGCTCTCCTTCCTCTGTCTCTGGCCTCTTTGTTCATTGGGAGCAGGAGGGCATCTCTCTGCTCTGTGCCCTGACTGCCCAGGGATTCCAAGCCTCAAGGAGAGGGAGCACAGGAAGGTTTGGGGAAATGAAGGGCTTTGATCTTTCTCTGTAGCAGCAGTTCTCTCCACATTTCTCTTTGAAGTAAGCCTCTGCCTGAGCGTGTCTCTCCATGACCTTGTGGAGGTCAGTGGTGATGTGAGAGGTAACAGACTCTGCAGAGCTGTGGTAGTCTTTTCTTCGAACCAACTACAAACTCCCCAACATTTAACTAGTAAAGCAGTGTGTTAATTTCATTAAAAAACAAACAAACAAACAAACAAACAAACAAAAAACCCACAGGCACACACCAAACTGATATTTCAATCGCTTTTTTATGTTAATGAAACAAAATCGATCTCTTCAAATATTTTATCTAAAATGCAAATGAATATGTTTCTGAAAGTTCTCAGTCTTTATCGATGCAGGGTCAGGATCCTTCTCCAATGAGCTCAGGGTAACTTGTGTTAGGTGTTTCGCAGTTTCCAGGAATGACACTCCCATGTTCTAATTGTCTTACTTTCTACCCCATCTTAGAAAGAGCCGGGGGAACTGTGTCACTAGCAGGCAGAGTTGAGTACTGTCATATCCTCCCCACTTCTTTCAGTTTTGTTGAAATAACTCAGAGGTATGCATAACTTGATAGGTTTATTATTAGCTCAGCCATTAGTCATTCTGATGCATGACTCCGCCGAGCTTCCTAGGAGTTGGGATTATCAGAATAAATATGGATGCAGTCAAGTCGCAAACACCGGTCTCATTTAGAGCGCTTTTGCCTCCTTTCAGTCTGAAGGCATTCACCATGTGTCTTCCATCACCTCCATCATCTCCAGGCTCTGGGGTTCTCAAAATCAGCTGCTCAGATCCTCGTTGGAGTGCAAGAAAAAAGAATTTAGAACTTCTATTTATGGTAACCTTAATACTTTTAAAAAATATATATTTTAATTGAATTTTTTACAGAGAGGAAGAGAAAGGTATAAAGAGTTAGAAACATCCATGAGAGAGAATCATCGATCAGCTGCCTCCTGCACACGCCCTACTGGGGATGTGCCCTCAACCAAGGTACATGCCCTTGATGGGAATCGAACCTGGGACTCTTTAGTCCGCAGGCCGATGCTCCATCCACTGAGCCAAACCAGTTTTAGCGGTAACCTTAATACTTTTATAGTTTCATTTTTTTGTGTATACTTAACAAAGTATATAATGTATTTTGAGAGTAAAATATATTTAGGGCATAGAAATAAATGTACATGTATTGAAGATGCCCCAAACAGTTTTATCAGGAGGGTGCATCCCCAATTTAAGAACAAAACAAAACAGGCTTTAAGCAATAGAGGATGTATGAGAAGCTAGTGGTCATCCAGGGAAAGCCAGCTGGTTTTAATTGGAGGGGTATCATGTGCATGGGTCCCCCTTCCCCAACCCTGGCTCCGGCAGAGTGCAGACCTTTGCAAGTGGAAGCCCTGAGGTGTTGGTGAAGGGATGGTGTGACTAGCAGAAGCAAGGTTTAGGCACTTTAAGAAGTGCCCCCCAAATTTTTTTTTGTCCTTCTATGATATAATTCTGCTTCAATTTAATTTCCTCAAAAAGAAGTAGGATGATGTCCTCAGAGCAAATCTCCATCTTAGTTCCATTGTTTTTATAAAAATTCTGAAATGGATTCAAATTCCCAAGCTTAATGTTTCCAGAATGTCTCCCATATTATCATCACATTGTAGAACATGCCTGTGAGGGGAATGAAGGAACTTGAAGGACCTAATCCTGTGGTAATAATATTTTGGAGCTCTTTCTCACTATGTATTTCATACTAAGCAGAGGGGTGGAGACTATTTCCAGGGAAAACCTAGGGAGTTAAGATCCGGTGGTCTTCAGGTTCACTTCTGCTAATCCCACCTGAAGACTCCCTCCTCTAATGACACCTGTGTATGCGGGGGAGGGAGCCTGGACAACTTCATGTGGCAACAACGAATGGGATAGAGTGAGCTAGCACAGGATGCCCTTTGATGGACTGGTTTCTCCATATCTTTAAAAATGGTTGGAAAAGTAGTTAATTGGCATATCCATTATTCTCCCCCAAGACACAACCTATTTGCCACTTATGCAATCCCTTCCTTCTATCTAGTCACTTACCTTGCCTAACACTTGATTACCCATGACAAAAAAATAAATAAAATCCTTGTTTAACTTTTATTTTTCAATTAAAAATCAAAAACATTTAAAAAATAAAAGATTATGTCTAAAGTGGAATAATCCAAGGCATATGAATCTGGCTTCTTTTTTTTAGGTTGGTTCCATGCCCCAAGGCCAGATATTTTGAACCTCATTTCCGGTATGAGGCAGGAAGGAAATCTGCAGTTTAACCCTGAGCAAGAGGAAGGTTATACAGTCTCAGAAGTTTTGAATTGGAATCAGGACTAAAATAATACAAATTATAAACTATAGGAACACTTCAATTGTCAGGGGAACATCCCAAGAAAAGAAGAGAGAGACAGGGGATAGAGTAGACTAAAGAACAATTTCCTCCCAATCTGTTGGACTATCAAAGCTGCTTAACATGGCCAGACACCTGACCATAATTACAGCCATTCACTGCTAGGAAGCTTGTATTACAGTTTAAGACGTGGATAAATGAATCTTGGTATAACACTATGCAAAGAAAAATTTAGAGTGCTTGCCAGCATTTCCAGACCATTAAATTTACATCCTATGAATGGACAAAGAAGAAAATGTTAATACAGAAAAGGCCATGGCTATAAATTCACTGTGTGGATTCGCTGAGCTTTCTGCTCATCAAGACACTTTTTGTTTGGTAAGGATGATGATCAGTTGATATCACTTCAAGTAAAAGAAGATCTATTACTGAGGATCTGATAAAAGCCTTTGAAATGTACTAGAAAAATCACTTTTTTATTTGCTTATTTTCTAATACTGAAAAAAAAAAACCGATATAATTCAAAAACAAAAACTCAAATGGCTGTGGCTTGATATGACAGGATGAGAAGGAAACTAAGTCTGTTTAAACTAGTATGCCTTTAAGATGTTAGGGAATGTTTCATGGCATTCACAACTGTGAGGCAGCATGAAGAATTGGTCAGAAATGATTATCAGGAGACAGTTCACATACCCTTCACCTGTAGATTTTATGTTCCTATAATTCCCACTACCTGAAAATCACTTAGTATGGTTTGGGACTTGAGCCACCTTCTTTGGACATGCAGCTACAAAAACAGACTGGCCAAAGGACAGAGTGATGATAATAGCTCCTTGAAGAAATGCCTCTGTGCTTTCTGAGTTCACCATGGACCACCTGTATGAGAAGGTAGTGCCCATGCAAGGACAAGTCTAGAGGCAGGAGAAGTTTTTACTCACCCTGTTCCATAATGTGTGGGTGATTTTTACAGCCATAAACTACATTAGAAACCTCTAAGCTTCTTTCTACATCAATGATTAAAACGCCCATTATTTGGCCACATTAGAAATAGGTGTTTTATTGTCCCTCACAACTATAAATGAGCCAGTTTCCACTGGGATAAACACCACAATGGGAAGACCTCTATGAATTACGGTGGTGTAGAACAGAAGCAAGCACCTGTTGGAGCCACAACCCAGGAACAATGTCCATGTTTCTTCTACATTAAACCTTTATAGAAATGCGATTTTCCTGCTGACAAGTTAAGCAATTTAACTGTGTGTATTTACCTAACTTCTCTGTTCAAAACCTCCAAGTCCTCCTTTCCTCTTTCTTCTTCACTAAATAAGGATTTATTGAGAGCATATGGGGGTAGGGAGAAGAATAGGTTTACAGTTGTTTGTATGGAAAACATTACAATAATTAATAAATAATAATACAAAAAAAATAAACTCTGTCTTGCATATTCACAACTGTAAACCTACTTTTGGCCTATCCTGTAACATGTAGGAAGCAATGTGCCAGTAGCAGGGAAGGTCACATGCCCTAATATGGGGAAGCAAATCTGTGTACATGTGAACACCCAGGTGTTTACTGGAATCTTTATGTTTAGTCTTTAGATGTCCTTACTTAAAGGACATTGCAGACACATGTGTCTTCTCAAGGATGCTTATGCTACTGATAGTATCTAATAGTTAATTTTAATTCAAGCTGCTGTTGTAATAAAAGCCTAAGGAGGCAGGCTAATTGGGGCTGTTTGGTTTCTCTAGCCAGGTAGTCCCTTAGCCCTCTCCTTCACAGAAACGTGTCAGAGTAATCATTCATCAGTTGCTCAGGGTCTGCTGGTCATCCCCAGCACTCTAACACCAAATTACAGCTCATCCTATTGTCGTCGGATGCTCTGGATCATCAGGTGAGATCACCATGTCCTTGTCCCATAGGACACAGTCACAGCTGTATGACTGAAGTCATGGAGTGGTAAGAGCCCTGAAGCTTATGCTCTTTCTATGCACATTTCCTACTCTCTCCCCACCTCCCATCAAGTCAGGCATCAGAGGTTGTCACTTCGTACAACCTAAGTCTACTTCAAGTCCATTCTCTCCCTCCTGTCAGTCTTCAGTCTGATTTCATGGAATATTTCAACATCTGATGCTGGTCTCCTACCTCTCCTTTCCTCCACCTCCTTGCACACTAATCCTAAAGCAACCTTCCATCAGCACTGAGAAGTCATTTCCTTTCTGGTTCCCTAGTTTCTCCTTCCTAGTACCCAATTTATCATTCCAGTGGCCATGACTATCATCTGGGGTTCACCATGCTGCCTAGTTAATCTTTAATCACATTCTGGGTGTTGGTTTTTTTTCTTTCCCTTTTCCATGCCTTTTTTCATTCTGATCTTTATCCTGGAAATTTCAACCTTGTGTCTTCAGAAAATCCTGCCTGCTCTGAGTTAATGTGGAACCTCTGGTCTCCCAGAGTCCTTTGTGCAGAGCTCCAGTATCACATTGAATTGTAACTGTTGCTCACTCACGTTTCTATTTCCCTACCAGTACACTCTGAGATCCCTAATATGAAGAACATTCTATCACCAGTCCATGACAGGATCCATTGTATAAGATGGTAGACATTCAGTAGTTGTTGACCTGGTAAAGAAATCTTCCAACATGCTAATTGCCAAGTCAAAACAGTATTTGACATTTTTGTAACAATGAATGATACTATTTATTTTCATAAGTTTACCCTTTTACAATAACCAAGGGGAAGTGTGGAATGTAGTACAAAAAAATCAATGGCATATTTCCAAAAAAGGTAGTTATCCATTTTAATACTTATACTATACTATAAATATCACTTGAATTTTGGCTTAATAAGTTTATCTTTAATCAATAATAAAAAGTTGTTAGGAAAAAAAAGGACAAATGGCAGTATGAAAATGTAATTGCTTGAGATGCTTACTTTCTCCAAATGGAAGCAAACTAATGAGCAGAGCAGAAGTGACTTCATTGGCCAGACAGTTAAGCTGTTTGTGGCTATCAGCACCAGAAGTGTCCGGGCAGTGGTGATGACCAGCTCTCCAGAAATAAAGGAGCCCCACTTTGTAGTATTTGCCAGTTTCATAGTGTCAATGCTCCCACCAGGGTCAACTTCAAACTACAAATGTGAAGTCACTGAACACAGAGTTGGGCTGAGAGCCTACTCCAGCCCGGGCCAGTAGTGTATAGATAGGGAGGCACTCAGAGGAGGCCAATAAAAATGCCCAGAATGCCTCTTTCTCAGTGTTGTTGTTGTTGTTTTGTTTGCTTGTTTTGGTAAAGAAGATGGAGGTTAGGGTCAGACCAACCTCTGCCATAAAGGTTCGGTACTGGCCATGTAGCTTAAACTATGTAAACCTCAGTCTCCTCACCTGCTAATGGGACTGGTAATACTAGTAACAACTATAGGGTTGTTGGAGAAATCATACTACATGCAAAGGGCTGTAGGTAGCATCTGGAACCTACTGAGCACTTAGCAAATATCATCAGCTGATATTGGCGATGATGTCAATACAAGTCTTTGTTCTCAGCTGTGGGTGAGGAGGGCTGTTTCCTTGGGTTTCAGGTGCTTTGTTTTGTTGTTAGTGTCACCAATTTCCTGGCCTGTGCTCTGGCTTCTGCAGACCACAGTTCCTGTTTATCAGTCTGGTCCTTTGATCTCTTTGCCTCATTCTTCATCTTTACCTCCATGGGTCTAGGGGCTGGTCAGTTGCAGACTTTGTGTTGTCTTAGTTTGCATTTTCACTTGGTTTTCAGGTATACTCTAAGCACTTCGTAACAAATAGAAAGTGATCATTTTTTAATAAAATAATTCTTGGTTGTTATTATATTTTTCCAATTTTAACATATAATCTAAGATAAAATATGAAATTGTCCCGAAGGCTGAATTTAAGACCAAGTGGCATGTAACAAAGTACAGATTCTGATGATGAATTTCTTTTGAATTTATAATAATAATGTTAAAAATAAACCATTTTCTTAGAGCACAGCAGTTTATATGTTATCAAATTTAATCTTTCAAACAACTCTGTGAGGTAGGTATCATTCCTCCCAGTTTATAACTAAAGACATTGAGGCTCACAGAGGTTAAGTAATTTATTCTAAGTCACAAAACTTGTGGGAAGTTTAGAAGTTGAACATCAGATCAGGACCCAGATGAATTTGTTTCTACAGCCCTGGCTCATGTCTTCTCCAGTCTATGAAGTCTCTATTTATAACTATGTTTAACTAAATATGCTTAACATTATATTGACTCAGTTAATTACAACTTGATGAAACACTAAAAACTTCTATCATGATATTTTCCACTTAGTTTCAGTTTGTCACCTAGATTTTATTACAGACCAGGACCCTGGTGCACAAATTCGCGTGGCATCACCCACCCACCTGCAGCCCTGCCTTGACACCCAAACCTGTCCATGCAGAACTCCAGCGGGCCTGGCCCAGCCCCAAACCCTCTGGCCTTCTCTGGCCGCTTCAAGCCCCGCCCTCTTTCTCTCCAGTTGCCTCAGGCTGGTCTCGCCTTCTCTGGACGCCCCTGTCTCTGGAGCAATGCAGTGGCTCTGCCCCATCATAGCGCCTGGAGGAAAGCATGAAAGCCTCCTGCCTGCTGCGCTGTGCTCCTGCCCCTGGCAGGTGGGCCGCAGCTCACTCAGAGTGTGAGCAGTGGAGGGAGAAGAACTGGTGAGGAGGGCACTATGTGCTCTCACCCTGGCCTCCTCAGCATGGGATTGTCCCACCTCCTCTGGGTGTCTCCCCGCTTCTGCCCAATCTCTGGAGCAACACAGCCCCAGCTAATATGCTAATGACCTGGTCATTACCCATTACAACGTCCCAACCATTAGCGTTTTAGCTCTTTATAAGTATAGATAGAATTATCAATAGCTCATTAATCATCTAACAAGTGACTAAATGGCCAAGGAACAGTGAGCAAAAACTTTAAAAGCTTTTTTTGTTTTTAAACTTCACCCAAGTTATTTTCCCATTGATTTTTAGAGGGAGTTGAAGGGAGAGGGAGAGACACAGAGAAAGAACAATCAGTGTGAAAGAGACACATCGGTGGGTGGCCTCCCACATGTGCACTTACCAGGGCCAGGAATTCCAGGGCTAGGAATCCAGCCTGCAACCTAGTCATCTGCCCTTGACCAGAATCAAACCCGGGACCCTTCAGTCCGCAGGCTGACACTCGCTTATCAACTGAATCAACCAAGTAAGGGCTTTAGGGTTTTAAACCATATGCTCTCTCATCAATAGACACTAAAGTTCTATATTTTATCTGTATCTGGGATTGAAGATACCCAGGACTATTTATTAGCTACAGCTAATGTAAGTTGCCTAAACTTGAGATGTTCCTGTGTTATGTAAAATATGCTTCATTAATTTGGGTCTGGAAGAGACCATCAAAACTCAGAAATTGCCTAATGAAAAGCACAGCAAATAAAGTGTGAAGAGTCCATTTGCATTGTTGGAGAGGAACAGACACAGCTATTAGGAATGTGCTCAAGCCTTTGCAGCAGCCGATGAGGAAAAGCTAAGGCAACAGGCAGCTGCAGGGCCCCGTGGGCTCTCAGAAGAGGCTGTGTCTCCTTATGGCAAAAGACAGAAAATCACCTCAGCTAAGAAACCTCTATAGAGAAAAAACTAATGCCCTAACTAAACAGGGCATTTTATGTAAGTTAAGCCATACAGTCAACTCAAGGTACTGACATTTTCATCCATCTTTGAAGACTGGGAGTCTGTATACTTCGTCTGTCCTAGGACTTTGCAATCACTGAGTTCTAACTGCTCCTGTCCTGTCTTCCCCTTGACTGAAATCAACGGCCTAATTACAGATTCCATCCCCATCACTACCACTGCCTTGTTCTGTGTTCCAGGCCCCACACTAGGCATTTTGCTGTGTTGTCTCACCTAAACCTCTCAATAATCCCCTTTTACTGTGGAGAGACCTAAGATGTGAGTGGATTAAGGAGCTTGCTTAAGGCCAAAAGCTAAAGCTAGTACCTGGCTGCATGCACAAGACTTAGATCTCTGGAGTAGAGCACCTGTGTACTTCCATTTGCCACCAATTTTATTTTGTTTTTACCTGATTACCAGCCAAAGGATGCATTTCTCTTATTGTACACCTTGCATAGAGTCCACATTCAATTTCATTTTTTAAAAATATCTTTCAGATTTATTAATTTATTTTTAAAAATTTTATTTTTCAATTATAATTGAAATTTTATATGGTTTTTATTAGTTTCAGGTGCACAGTATAGTGATTAGACATTTACATAATTTATGATGTAATCCTCTCAAAGATGAGTACCCACCTGGTACCATATATAGTTATTACAATACTAGAGGCCTGGTGCATGAAATTTGTGCACTCGGGGGAGCGGGGAGTCCCTCAGCCCAGCCTGTACCCTTTTGCAGTCCAGGAGCCCTCAGAGGATGTTCAACTAAGCAAAGAAATGTGGAGAACCTTCTAGTAACTCACTTGTGAGTCTCGACTTCTCCTTTAACATAGAGCAGAAAGAGAGATCCATGTGAGCTTAAGCTATCACTTGGACATCTTTAGCACTGCCACAGAGGTGGGAGAGGCTCCTGCCACTGCTGCTGTGCCAGGCTTCGGGCTTAGTGGTGCTCCCCCTGTGGGATTTCCTGCATTGAGTGTCTGCCCCCTAGTTGTCAGTGAATGTCATAGCAACCAGTTGTTCCACCGTTTGGTCAATTTACATATTAGCCTTTTATTATATAGGATTACTGACTACTTCCAATTTTTTAGTTTAAAAAAAACAACAATTTAGGATTCTATCACAATTTTTTTCCTTTACTACAATTTTCTATTATTTAATAGTTTTCTTTTCTATTTTTTTTTTTAAGAAATAAAACAGCATTATTTCATAAGGTTGATATTTTAATCACTCTTTGGTGATTGGAATTTCCATCTGTCCTAGGACTCTCAGCCCCAACTGCTTATTATCTATGAGTATTTTCTAAGAAATCCACGAGAATAAATCTCAAACTGAGAAAACATTAATGGTCTATTAGTCACTTTCTAAGTACTGGAAATGCCGTCATCCGGAATCTACTTCTCCACAGATGTGGAGTGAATCCATAAAAGCAGTTTTGGCCCTGAACACACGGAGGAGAGGTAATGGTGCAGTAACACAGAAAGTTTCTTGGAACTGTCAAGACTCGCTGTCACTGTAAAGTAGACGTTGCTTCATACAAGGAAAACACTCTTGAGCCAGAAGAAAAAGGAAAATGGTCATTATTGTTCAATGCATAAAAAGTATTCAAAACAGAATGGGATTCTACTGTATTTTCTACACATTTCTATTGACTACTTATGTAATTTCATGTTTGGGTTGTACTAAGTTTTACTCTATCATATTCTTTAATTTTAGTTGGAGTCTGATTTTTTTTTTATAATATATTTTATTGATTTTTTACAGAGAGGAAGGGAGAGAGATAGAGAGCCAGAAACGTCGATGAGAGAGAAACATCGACCAGCTGCCTCTTGCACACCCCCTACCGGGGATGTGCCCACAACCAATGTATTATACATGCCCTTGACCGGAATCGAACCCGGGACCTTTCAGTCCGCAGACCGATGCTCTACCACTGAGCCAAACGGGCTTCAGGCATAGAGTCTGATTTTTAAAGCTGAAGAATTCAAATGGATCCAGTTGAAGTAGAATACTAAAGACTAATAGCTTTATGGAAAAGGATCGTTTGTTCAGTATATAGCTTTATAAATGGGCGATATTATCAAAGCATAACTGGATGCTTACTGTGACTCTCTTTCGTTTACTCTGATATTGCTAAACTCACACGGATCTCTCTTTCTGCCCTATGTTAAAGGAGAAGTCAAGACTCACAGGTGAGTTCGATGAGGTCCTCCACATTTCTTTACTTACATTTTCTAAATGCCAGCAGTGTGCCCAATTCTGGGCTCTCACTGCTGCTCAGCACTGAATGCTCCACAGAGTGATGTGCGAATAACGAGACAGCCTCTAGTTGCTCATGGCCAGTGCAAGGACAGAAGGACGATTCACTCCTGGGTGAAATTGTGTGTAGGTGACTTGCTCACTGTGGTACTCTGTCTGGTAGGTGCCTTACAAAGAGAAATTAAATAAATCCAATCCCTGCTACCTATCAGGTCTCCATAGTTGCTCACTCTGTGTTTTGCTTGCTTCCATTCTTGAGTTCCCATGCTGAACAGTTTACAAAAGTGGACCACACTTTCCTTTATTTATTTGACAAATAGGTGCTGGGGACCTGGTGTTGTATACCACCTATAACCTCCCAGGAGAAGTCCTAGGTAGCCAATGTTTCTCCATACGTGTGTGTATGTATGTATGTATACATGTGTGTGCAGAGATGTGTATGTGATATACACACAAATACAGGGGGTGCTAATATAGCTTTGGAGCAGCTGAAGAGAGTGCTCAAGGCCACTAAACTCCTATCTGTAGGAAAGTGGGTTTCCTCTACAAACTGCCAAACAAATCTGACTTCCAAAGCTGCATATGCCTGAAGTGGGAGCCAGCAACCTAATGAAAAATTCAACCAGCTACCATGTGCTTCTGTTTCCTAAGGGATGTGTGTTCTGGAAGAAAAAACATTAGCATCCTATCCATCAAAGTAGAGAACACATTGTTTTATCTCTTTCCCTAGAAGTTTCAGGAATGTCCATTATATCCTGTCCTAATTGAAACATCCTTCAAAGATAATCTGCCACATGTTTTATCCTCTGTCTTATCTAGCATGCATTCTTTATGCATATGCTTATATCAAGGAAGAGATCTTTTATTTATTTAAAACTATATTGTCTGGAAATCAACAATTTGGTATCAGTTGGCAATCCCTCTCCCTTGAAATATTTATAGCCAGAAAACCCCCAAGGTTTCACAGCATCTACTTGAACTTTTGATAAATGTTAAGTATGTGATTGCTACATGGCTGGTTGCAGAACCTAAGGGCCAGTGTATCTGATTTAATATATTTCACAGTGATGATTGGAACACCCCCAATCATGTGTACATCTGAGTTGTGTTCTTTTGCATTGACAAGACAGATCTTATAAGTGTGAATTAGGGAGATTACAAATGTTAATGAGCCAAGAGTTGATGAACAATAGACAGAGAAAGGGTGAAGGCCATATACTATGGTCATATATGTCTGGGAAGTCAGAAGAAGGAATTGGAGTCTGGTGTGAAGAACAGAGAATCTAGACTAATCGGAGCAGAAAAAGCTGTGCAGTTTGTGGGTATGTACCTGGCTTGGGATGGGTTTGGGTGGGATACTAGAGAGACAGACAGTCCAAATTTCTTTGTTCCTGCTGACATCACCTTTAGCTAAACAGTATCATTTAATAGAGGCCACCAGTTTAAAATAAGCAACAATTTTTAAAAATGTATCCAAGCTTAAATTTTTTTAAAAAAATATCTGTACTATGCATTAATATGAACTTTAATATTATAGATTCATTTTCATCTCAAGACCTGGAAAAAATTTCTCAGCATGCCATTGTGTATTTGGCTTTTTCTATTGTTCAGAATGATACATTCAGAGGCTGTACCTTAGTTTATTCTCATTTTTATATAACTGCCTAAAGAAACACCAACAGGAAACCAACCTCTCCAAAAAATAATCATGTTTCCTTATATGGTGGTCTATGCAGTAAATATGGCCCATGACATCCTGTAACATTTGTTTTTCGGCCTCTCATTGTTTCCTTTTATAAATGCTGTTAAACTGGTCAAGTTCTTTCCATTCCTACAAGGGTTCCTCCATTCCCAATCAATTTAATCCTTGTAAGTTTACACATATATCTAATTCACTGGCCTCAACACTGATGAACCCTCCGTAAAAGCAGAAAACCAGCTAACATTTATTGAAGGCTCACTAGGTTGCAGGATCAGCCTATGGAGTAAGTACTATTTTACCTCTGTACAGAGAGAGTCTAAAGAGATTGCCAATGGTCTCCCAGATGGTAAATGGAAAATCAGGGTTACAAACTCAGGGACTGGCTCCACTTTCACCATATAATGAACAGCCAGTGGCAACCTTTTCTTCCTTTATGTGATGTTCATATGCAAACTGGGAGCCCAGTGCAGCCCAAACTTTACCTAGTTCTGAGTTCAGCTTCAGAAACACCTGGAAATCTTGTGTGCTTGTAGTGGACATAAGAGTTGAATTGTCTGAAATTAAAGGTATCAGCCAGAAAAGATCTTCTGGTAATAAGTCTAATTCTGTAGCCAGCACCAGCTGCAAGATTTATAGAGCCCCATGCAGAATAAAAATATGGGGCCCTTGTTCAAACAGAAAGAGCAAAGTGCTGTTAAAATATAGGATATCAAATGATTTTCTTCCTTTCTTTCTCAGCCTCTCTTGGCCTGTGATGGAATATTTTGTTTGCATTGAATATGCTCCCTCATCGTGTGGGGACATTCCCAGGGTGAGTTCATATTCCCAGGTACCCGGTGGCCTTGCCTTGCAAAGCTTCTGAGCTCACTGGCTGCTGGGTTCCCACCTCCAACCACTGAACCACAAGCTGTGAACTTCTGAGGTGAGAAAGTCCATCTGCCTTTCCCACAGGCCCATTACACAGCCCGCCGTGAATGGAGGAGTCAATGAGTGAATGCATGGTTGGACTGTTGCCTGGGTGACTTTAAAAGAATGAGAGCACTAAGAGAACTGGGGAGCCCCCAAGGGACACACTGTGACCTACAATGTGACCCAAGTATGTTTTTGGTCTTGGCTTCTTCAGACCCATGATGCCTCCAAAGATCACAAGACTCTGGTTCCAGTGACAGGTGGGAAGGTTACCAGAATCGATAAGTACCAGCAACAATCACAAGTATGGAAGTATAATGGAGGGGTGGAGCCATAAGGCAGATAGGTGAAGTGTATTCACTAGAGCTGCAGGTCTGAATGAAGGCAGGGATGATGCCAGAAATTCCAGAGAGCTCATATTTATATTTATACACAGAAGTGTTACTTCAATTCTGCCTGCCTCAGGTCCTCACTTATAACATGCAGATGGAGTAGAACAACCTTGTACGATTATTGTGATAATTAAGTAAGTAAACACATGAAGAATGCTTGCAATAGTTCCTGCAATACAGCAATTGAAATACCTGGGTTAAATGTGAGTTTCTTTATTTATTATTTATTATTATTTTCAACCAAAATGAACACTTGGATGCCTAGTCAATATTTAGCCATCTGGAGCTAGTTGAATGATTTCAAGATGTCTAAGGCTTTGTAAGGCAAAATGTTGACAAAGTATCTATCCTGTGCAAAGCAAGTGCTGTTGGATATCAAACATAACATGATATAGTCTTTGCTCTAAAGGGAAGTCTAGTCTATGTGGAAGCAACAAGTACTAGGAAGATGAGAGTCAAAGGTGATGTATGGACAATGAGTGTTTATAGGAAATCAGATAAAGAAGCCAAGTGGTAATTTAATTGCATATAGATGTTCTTTGGGGGTTTGGGAAGAGGGTCCTTGTCTATGGGTTAGATCATTAGGAGGTTCCTAATATCAAAGGATAATGTCTTAAAAAGGTAAAATCATAACTCTCTTTAAAATATTTTGTGAACACATATCCAATATTTTATTTCAACTATTAATGAGGGGATCATTAAAATGTTTAAAAAAAAATGTTCCCAGAGAGGACCCAAAGAACATCTATATGCAATTAAGAATGCTAAACTAAATCTGCCAGTGAATGCAAAACCGGCCTCTTCCTCGGGTGGGAAATAAATTGCATCTCCACCTGGACAAAATTCCTTTGAGTCATCTCTATGGGAAAGAAATTCACTAGAATTAGATTAGTTTTTGTATAATTTATAGAGTTATACATCAGCTCAAAGTCCATGGAAGGCCCAGACCCTGTAGGATCAGATAACCCTGAGGATTGTGCCTCGCCTTCCATTGAAAGATTACCCACTTGTGATGATTCATTTTATGTGGCAAGTTGAGTGGGCCATCAGGCTCCTAGGCATGTGGTCAAGCTTTATTTTGTTGGATGCATCTGGGCAGGTGTTTCTGGATGCCATTAGCATTTGAATAGGAAGACTGAGTAAAGCAGATTGCCCCTCTGAGGTGAGTGGGCCTCATCTCATCAATTGAAGACCGGCATAGAACCAAGAGCCTGAGTCAGATAAAACAACCTATGATTTTAGGTTGTTGCCTGACTGCATTGAGCTGAGTCTTCACTCTTCCTGCCTCCATTTGCCAACTGAAACGTCAGCTCTTTGGCCTCCAGCTTGCTGGCTTTGATCTGAAGCTGCACCTTGGACTGTCCTGTGTCCCCAGGTTGCCTGCTGACTGCATATCTGGGATCTTCTCAAGTTCACAATTTCATGATTCAGTTCCTTACTGTATTTGTATACCAGGGGTACCGGTTATGTTTTTCTGAAGAACCCTGACTAATACACCCCATAATCTTTTTTACCCATTTTAAAGCCTGACAATTTTTCCTGATCCCAGTGCACTAATGGATGGGCAGGGAGGTGTGGAAGAGAGGCACCTATGACATCACCATGGGCACTGAGGAGAGAGGGAGATTCGGAGGTGTAGTTGGCTGCCATTGTCTGGACTTCCCTTTTAGACAGTGGGCAGCTCTGGGCCTCTGCTTTAGGGCTTCAGGATGTGAGAGCCAGCTCATTCTGCTAAAGGGTCCAAACAGACTCTGGTTTGAACACATTAAGCTTTATCACTTATTTGCACCTTGCTCAAGGTCAAACAGGCCTGTGAGTTCTTTTATCGGAGTCATTTCCTACTTAATAAAAGCTGAAGGCAAGACAATGAAGTAGGGTTTGAAGGGGGCGGGGAATAGCTGCTTAGTATTTATCTACAAGGTTATAGGAAATTCTCTCACTTCATTTCTTGTGGATGTCACAGCCACCCTCCAAGGTTAGCAGCATTAATCCCCATTTCAGGGGAAGAAAGTGAGATATGAAGTTCTTTTCCCAGAGCAAAGCTTGAAGAGGCAGAGATTGAACTCTGGGTTTTGTACTCAGACAAGGAGCCAGGAGAGGAGGGTTGTTTGGGCCTTGGGCCAAGGCCGAGGAAGGCTCTGCGTGTTGGCACTGAAGCTGGGGCATGAAGAGGAAAGGTGGCAGGTGCTGAAGATCCTCCTCTGGCCATGGCTTTGGGGCCAGGACACTGGGTGGCTCACGTCTAAGTGTGACTTCATCACTGGGGTGCAGAGGGGCCAGTGGGTCACTCTGAAGGTCCAAGAACTACATTGCTGCTTCCAGCTGCAGGGCAAGTTGCTTCACTTCTTCTTCCTTATCCATGGACTGCAGGTTTGGGCAAGAATACTTCCCAGGCCAAAACCGGTTTGGCTTGGTGGATAGAGCGTCAGCCTGTGGACTGAGAGGTCCGGGTTTGATTCCAGTCAGGGGCATATACCTTGGTTGCAGGCATATCCCCAGTGAGGGATGTGCAGGAGGCAGCTGATAGATGTTCCTCTCTCATCTGTGATGGTTCTAGCTCTCTATCCCTCTCCCTTCCTCTCTGTAAAAAAACAATAAAATATATATATATTTTAAAAAGAATACTTCCCAGGTCTTTCTCTGCAGTGGTGCTGTGGGACTCTAAGAAACTCAGAAGGTGTTTAGAACGGTCATGTGCAAGTGAGACCCACTTGTTACAAGCACAGAGGAACATTTTCCTTTTTTAATGTAAAATAAAAGCAAGTTCCATCCCAAGAGAAACTGAAGTCATATGTAGATAAGTTTGCCAAGTATCTCTGCCTGACTCAAAGCAATCCTCTTGCATGGACTCCCCACTCTAATAGACATCGAATATTATTATGATTTTAGGTTGTAATTTATACTATAGCTACTTAAGGACACTTTTGACATTGCTCCTTTGTATGACGGAGGTAAAGAGGTTGTGCCCCTGCTCTCTGGTTGCCACCAACCTGGAGTTATTAACTGCCAGTGGTCTCCTCTCTGACCTGTGGGCAGTCCTGGTGTCACTAGCCTGCCTTCGTTGTCACTGCAGGTTTGCTCAGTCTTTTCACCTTCACTGTTGATTACAAACCTCAGCTGGAGGCTGCTGAATGCAAACCTACAGCTGAGCATGAAATGAAAGGAAAGCCAGCCAGCAGATGAGGTAAGCGCTTGAGAAACCCAGGACTGGATCGGAGCTGGGTAATTACCACATTTTCAGCAGTAAACCCTCCAGCCAGGCCAGGCCAATGCCACAGCATGTATGTTCCAGCTATGCCCCCCCACATCTCCCATCCTTAATCAGCATTGGGTCTCCATTCCCTGACTATCGTGCTTAGCGCATTGAGGCAGGATAGGCAGTGAATGTATCGATTGATTACCCTGAAGCTCCAAAGAAATCTAAAGCCTTCTCCTAAACCATGGCATACTCAGGGGATTTTTATCTAAGAATCCCAGCAATTGCCAAATGATATTAGTCATATAAAGTGAACACAATATCCAATAAGAAACTGGAGGTTGTTTTGTTCACTCTGTAAATATTTAAGGAGCACTTACTGTGTGCCATCACTATTTCAATCACAGGTAGTACAAAATTGAAAGTCCCTGGCCTCCTGGAACTTGCATTCTACTGACGAGAGACAATAAGCAAATAAGTATCTGATGTGAAGAAATATGCAGAACAATAAAGAAGGGAAAGGAAAAGGGATAAAGGATGATGGAAGAATGGTCTTTAGCATAGGATTTTGTGGAAGGCCTCTCTGATTAGGTGACATTTCAGAAAAGATCTCAGTGAAGTAAAAGAACCAATTGTCCATATCTGGGGAAGAATTCCAGTCAGACAGTGCAAAGACCCTGAGGCTATGCATGCTAGCTGGTGGTGAAACAGCCTGAAGAGGGGAAGTGATCAAGAGGAGGAAATGAGGTCCTGAGGTCCAAAGAGGGGAGGGGAAAGAAGTGTAGGTCAAAGTAGAGTTTGTGGATGTTAGTTTACCCCTGAGTTGGAGGGGAAGCCATGGAAGGGTATGGGACAAAGGGGAGACATCCTCTCACATTTTTACTAGTATAAGATCCTTTGCTGTGTGAAAAACAGAATTAAGAGGGGAGCAAGGATAGAAGAAGAGAGACAAATAGTAGGCTATTGCAGTAGTCTAGGTCAGAGCATCACAAATATGAATATGTAAATGAACTACCTAAGGATCAGATAAAATGCAACTCCAGTTCATTGTCTCAGGTGAGACTGAGACCTTGCTTTTCCAACAAGCACACAGGTGAACTGGTACTGCTACTCCACACACCACACTTTTAATGGCAAGGGCCTGAGTGCTATAGAATAGTGCCGTGGTCAGCAAACTGCAGCTAGCAAGCCACATGTGGTTCTTGGCCCCTTGAGTGTGGCTCTTCCACAAAATACCACAGCCTGGGTGAGTCAATTTTGAAGAAGTTTAAGTTTAAAAAATTTGGCTCTCAAAAGAAATTTCAATTGTTGTACTGTTGATATTTGGCTCTGTTGACTAATGAGTTTGCCAGCCACTGGACTAGTGGCTTGCAATAGGTAATGGTGAAACTGATGAGACATCTTTGAATTCTGGATACACTTTGATAGAAGAGCCAAAGTGTTGTTGAATTGGAGGTAAGACATGAGAGGAGTCAATGATGTCTTTAGACCAAACACTGAAAACCAGGGCACGTGGGGGAAAGCCCCCAGCAACAGTGACATTGTACTCAGTGGGCTGTGTTTAGGGCTGAGTCGGGGCATGGAGTTCCAGGAAGAGGGACCTGCTGAGGCTGAGCAAGCTCAGCACTTCTGGACCAGAGTCATGTTCCCACTAAAAGTGAGAGAAACCAGGGCTGTCTCCATGGGGCTGCATTCTTGTGCTGCAAAAGGCACCCGCAGGGGGGATTGTAGGGGCAGAAGGCCAGCACATGGATGTCAGCCTGGCTCTGTGTCCATGAGGCTGCATTTGTCCCCAATGGGGCACATGTTTCTAATTTGTCCATTCAGAGGGGAGCCTTTTGCTTTTCCTAATTGGCCTGAAGTTGCCTCATAAGCCGGGAAAACCCAGCTGCATGTCATTAGCTCTTCATTGTACTTCAGAGTACTTCCTCTAAGAGCTGCAAACAGTTTTACTGAATACTGTATAAAACAAGCAAACTTGTTTTATACTAAACTCATTTAATCTGGGTAGCCAAGGTCTTAAGCCTTTCGAACCTTGGGCTCTGCCTTCCCAGTAGCTCAGGGTTTAAAATAGGGAGAAGCAAAGTCTTGAGTTGGAAATGGGAAGGCAGCCTGGCTCTCTTGGGCCTGAAGGCCATGCCATCCTCTCTTGGTTCCTGCCTAGTCTGCAAGATGGGGAGACGTGAGCTAGCAAGGGACCCCAGCCTGCAGTAGGGGTGTTTCAGGCTCAACGCAGCCAGGCCAAATCATCCTTCCCCACTTGACCAGTGAAGACTGTGCAGTATCCTTCAGACCTGGTAATGGACACACAGAGAGGGGGCTGAGCAGCCATTAGGAAGGATGACTTAAGAGGGCCAGCATTGCACTATAAATTTTGTGAGGTCAGGAACCAGGGAGTTGGCACACAGTAGGTGCTCAATAAATGTCTGTCGAGTGAAAGGGTAAGTAAATGGATGGTGGCTTCAGTGAATGACAAATGTCTGATAAATAGAAGACCTGGACCTCCACATGACACCGTAGAAGGAAGGAGTGTGAGGTGTGGGGCAGAAGGACAGGGGCTACCACTCAGGATGGGAAATGTAAGGTTCCAGAAATTCTGACAGGCCGCTCACTGTCACTTTCATTACTTGCACATTTTCTCTCAGAGTGGGATTGCTGACAATACAGTTATTACACTCATAGTCAGCAAATAATTAAGTTGTTTAGAGCTTGAAAAACTTGTTCCTTTACTAATTAAGCTTTATGTATATGTAGCTGTTCATTGAACATTATCCTAATATTGCCCCATGAACATTACCACCTTGTGTACCGTTAAGTACCATCAGATTGACATTAGTACCTGCTAGGGAATATTTTATGATGTGTGCTATTCAACTCCCAAAACAGATGAGCTGGAGACATATCCCATAAAACAAGTCCTATTGGACTTGCATTAAGCATTTAACATTCACAATTAAAATGATAATGTAATACCCTTCTGCACAACACATAAAACTTGACAGGCACTATGAGAACTCCATCTTTTTATCCACATCTGATATGGTAGCAAAATATACTGTAATGTATTCTGGGTGGCAGTTGAAAGTAAATAGATTTTACATTCCAGCTGTGGAGTACCCTGCAGCTGAAACCCTGGGACAATCCTAAAAACTTCAAATACCGGTTTGTCAATAGCACTTAAGAAAGGATCTCCGAGGATTTACATGCATTTAGAGAGCTGACAGTCAACAGTATGAGAGTATGATAGTCCTGTAAAGAAAAAAAAAAAAAGCCAAACAAATATGCTGTGTACTTGTAGATGTCAAGCAAGTACTATAAAATAGAATAATATCTATACAGACATATGAACAAATGACATGCATCTTCGGATCACACTGAGAAACAAGCTACTTCCCTGCCTCTGCTGTCAGAAATGGATGCCATGCCAGCAGCTTTCTTCTGCACATGGACAGTGCCTTAGCCAGCTTGCTGGAGAGGCACTGACAAGGAAGACTAGAAGGTGGCACCAATACCCTCACCTGTCTGTAGCCCCAGCCCAACATGCCCTTTAGGCAAAAAACCATTCCTTGGTAATTTTTTTCCAACCCATCAAATGTTCTGTTCTGCATTATAAAAAAAAAATAATTAGGTGGTTACTATCATATGGTTGCGGTTACTAAGGAATTCGAAATCACTGAATAATAGTGTGATTCATAAAAACATAATGAGGAGCCCCCAGAAACTGCTTGTAATAGTTTTCCAGCCAAAGGTTGGAAATTAAAGAAGCTTCCTTGGAATGGGCTGCCCCCAAAAGCAGCAGCGTGACAGTCAGATGGTGGACACCACACTGATGCCCCGGGCAGCATGGAGAGGGCGGGGCCGAGTGGCTGGCTCGTGATCCTCGCCCACACCGCAGCTGCTTTCTCTATTTCCTGCCATCGCCAAAGGGGCCAAGCATTTCCTGGAAGCATGATTTGTTTCTCCAATATCAGAAATGCAGCTAGAAAGTGGATTTGGGAGGCATCATACGGCAGTTTGTGTTGGGCAAACTCTTGTTTTCCTATTAAAAAATCATTTCTGAAATATAAACTAACATAAAAATGGATAATGCTTGGGAAAATGCGGCATACTGCCATCTGGTAAACGGGACCTCCTGACTGCCTGCAGAGCACAGAGACTGCCCTCGGAGCATCCGGTGCCTCTGTGTCCCTGTGCTGTGGAGAAGCCAGAGTCATTTGGGGCAGCTGGCATTTTAAAGCTCCAGCAGGAAAAGCAACCACCACCAAAACCCAACTTCCCACAAGGGGGCAAGTGAAACTGAAGGGGCACGTAGATCACCAGATAGGACAGAAGAGAAGAGAGCGGACATTTATTGAGTTCTTACTGTGTTCCAGGGGCCTTATCTGTCTTTGTCTCATTTATCTCTCATAATAACTCTATGGGCTACATTTCATTATTCTCAATTTCCAGGTGGGGAAACTTAGCTAGGAAAAGTTACTCCCGCAGCTCGGTGAGCAGCTAGTCTGAGGGCTCACCAGTTATCAAGTACTCGAGAAGGTAGTCCCTTTGGCCACCCCGTGTCAGCAGGGGAGAAACTCTGCGTATGTGGGGTCAGCGAGCACCTCCTCCGTGCCAGATATGGTTAGGCATCAAGTCTACACAACAGGGAAGGCTCAGTCCCTGAGAAGGACAAGAGATTGAATGACTCATCTCAGCTGGGAACCTCTGAACAAGCTTCAGCATTCTTTCTATCAATATAACTATAACCATGTCCAAAGCCATTGAAGCACCATAGAGAGACAGCTGCCGTATAGTGAGTCTAATTTGTTTCAAGTATTGTTAGGTTCTTCAGAGAATCCAAAAGACATAAGACTGTGAAAGAATACATATATCCAAAGATTGAACCACAGGACCACTTGGAATTTGCTACAGTATAAGCAAAAACAGTTTGGTATGCCTTCCCCCATACCTGAAATATGCAGCATATGAACATTCTCGTTAGTCTACAACACCAGCACCTAACTTCCTGCCCAATGTGGAGGCTTGGGAAAGCCTCAGCCCCAAAAGTGGCAGCGTGGAAAGCTTTTTGTCTACATAGCTCAGAGGAAAGAAAACAGCTTCTGAAGTTACACCAGATAGGGCCCAATCTCTGTTTTGGACAGCTGATGTAGCTGATGCCTGATATTTTCAACACATTTCTCCACGGGATTTCTGGGTTTCTGCTCCAATTTCAAAGGGAAAGGTCATTTCACCTTTTCAATTTTGTTTATTCAACCAGGGGATTACTAGGCAACTTGACATTTACATGTTAACTGCTCATTGTGCTCACAATTCCCCCATTGTTTCTCCCAGAATTGCTGCAACTGCTCAGTTTCTAATCAATGTTTTTCCTCCAGGACTGTTTTCTCTTCCTATCTACAGAGAAGTGATATTGGTTTCTCTCAAGAAGATTCTGTTACCTCAAAGTCACCAAGGACAAACCAAAACTGTTCTTTTATGAGGTCTTAAAAGTATTTTGATGACATTGTAATGGTTTCCTCTGATCAAAAGAAAGGGGAGATGTGGCTGGGAAAGTGAAGTAAATATAAGGCTGTACCATAAAACAGTTGTGTCTAGGCAGCCCTGCTGGGCCAGAGCCAACGCCCAGAGGAGTATTCTGTTAGCCCAGGAATGTCATTACCAGAGGACCCCCCACTCCTTAGCCTGGTTGGTTAACTGAGATGTCACTTACTTCCCCTTTCCCCCCCAAAAAATAAAATAAAATGGTCAGCCAGGGAATCAGCAACAAGCAGTGTTATATATATATATATATTTTTGTAAACAATGAGAAATGCCAGGAAGAAGGCCACTTATATACACAGCATTCTTGTGGGGCCTAAGTTCGCTCCCTCTCAGGCCCCCACCTGGCACAGGCACTTCCTGGCAGGCCTCCTGGACAACAGCTGCTCAGCCACCTGGCAGCTGAGGGCTTAACCAGCAGCTACTTGTTTCCGTTACATCCAGAGGTGACAAGGACAAAAATTCTAAGGGCCAAGTGCCAAAGTAGAAAGAAGAGAGAATGAGTCACAATTTGTGAGACAGCTAAGGCCTCCCTGGAACTCCAGAACTGTCCACACTTTGTGTAGTTGGTTATTTGAGTTACTTGTTGGGGTCAGAGAGTTGTCTTGCCCCACCTGTCATATTTCAAACAACTTGTGGGCATAATGCTATTTGATTAACAACTATGTGCTGACTTTTTCCTTGTGCCTATACTGGGCTAGTGACTAAAGGAATAAATAAGAAATAGTCCTTGTCCCAAAGAATAACCAGGTGGATGAAGTCAACACCAGAAGCAAGTAAACCATATACTGTAATGGCAATTGGGACAAGTATGAAGTGATTAGAATCAGAGGAGAGAATGGGAATACTTGTGCCTTGAACATCACGGGGTTTGAGCAATGAAGAGTTCCAGCAAGGCATGGAACCAAGGCTGTCCTGGGGTGGGAGGTAGGCCAGATGTGCCTTAATGTGAATGATGGGAGAGATTGAGCTTTTGTCTTAGCCACCGTGTGATCTTGTATGACACTCAACAATTTGGTCTCCTCTCTCTTACAAAATGGAAGCTTTTGTAATCTTGTAATTCCTTTCAGCTAGAAATGTTATGTTTTCACAAAACATTTTTATCTGTGTGATATGTACAAATAATGCTGACATTTGTGTGGATGAGTGTAGTCTGAAAAGGGTCACAGTGTCACTTAGAGGTCCTTTCCTCACCTTTTCCTTAGTGATAGTAATGGCTACTGAAACCTTCCAGTGGGATAGGGACTACACTAGTACTCACTCCCAGAAACACCTTTGATTCTCTGATGGGACTATGGGAAAGGCTTTGTGACTATAATCTGCGATTTGCAAATGAAGGCACAGAGCCCTGGATAGGTCAGCTCATTTACTCAAGGTCACACAACCACTGAGTGGCAGAGCTGGAGTGGAGATGGAGGTGGTCAGAGCCCGGAACCTCTGTTCTTGCCCATCACTTCCTATGGCTTCCCCGGGGTTAAGCATAAGCAGCCATAGATGGATGCTAATTCCCTGCATAATAAGAAGAGAAAGTAAGAAGAAAGTTAGCTATAAGGTGCCTCAAACACTTTATAGGAGCTGGAATAAGGAACTAAAGAAAAGAGAAAATCAGAGATCAGAAGATTGCTGAAGGGCATGAAGTTTTATTACCAGGCGCATAAATCGATGAAGCAGTCCTGGAACTGCAATGTGGCTTCAAATCTCAATTTGGAGGATCCACCTTGGTAGTGATATGAAGGTCACTCAACATCATACTTCGTAAGGGATCTGCAAATTAAAACAACAATGAGACATTGCAACTCATCTATTAGAATCCTAAATATACAAAATACTGACACCACCAAATGCTGGTGAGGATGGGGAGTAACAGGAATTCTCACTCATTACTGGTGGGAATGGAAAATGGTACAGCCACTTTGGGAGACAGTTTGGCAGTGTCTTACAAAGCTAAATAAACATAGTCTTATCATAAATTCCAGCTGTTGTGCTTATAGGTATTTATTCTATTGAGTTGAAAAAAACATATCACACAAAAACATGCACTAAAAATTAGGAGAAACCAAGATGTCCTTTCATGAGTGAATGGGTAAATAAACTGTGGTATGTCTACACAATGGAATAACCTGCACAATCTGATAAACAATATTGGGAAAGCCAAAGGGACTTGATCTAAGTGGAAGTGCTTAACCTGGACTGCCTGTCAGAATGACCTGGGAAGCTTTACAAAAAGTACTGATGCCTGAGGTTCACCTCCAGAATGCAATTCATCTGGAATGAGGCCAGGACAGCAGGGTTTTAATACTCCTGCTGCCGTCACTGTGCCAATTGCAGCTAAGTTTGAGAACCAGGGGGCAGAAAGCACTTGACTAAGGGCTTGTTCTAATCCACCTCTTCTCAGCCCCCAGGGGTGAGAGGCAGCTATCCATGGAGCTGACTCAGCCCAGTTCCAGGACATAGGAACATAGAGGGCAGCTCCTGCAGTGATCAGGTGAAGTTGTGGTCCGCCTCAGGCTGAGACAGAAAATGAGACACCTCATGCTAAGACAGGCACCTAAAAGGGCAAACCCAACGGTACTAGGGAGATCACATTTTCTACATTTAAAAGTACTAAAGAAAGCTTTTGCCTACGTATCATAAAATAGCAAAACCCAGCCTGACCCTTGGGTCTGTGCCATTTGAAAGCAAACACTCTCTTTCAGAGCCCCAGGGGAAGCAGAGTTTGGTCAGTATTAGCCTCTCTGAGCATTAAGACGTGGCCACCTGAGAGCATGCAGCACGGAACCTGCAGTATTACAGGATTTATTTTCAAACTAGAGGCCCGGTGCACAAATTGGTGCCAGGGTGGGGTCCATTGACCTGGCAGGCGATCAAGGCCTTTTAGGGGGTCAGCCAGCTTGGAGGAGGGACTGCGGGAGGTGGGCTGGCTGGTCCGGGGGGAGAGGGCCCATGATATGTTGGCTATTGGGAACACACTGACCATCAGAGGGCAGCTCCTGCATTGAGAGTCTGTCCCCTGATTGTCAGTGTGCATCATAGCAACTGGTAGACTGGTCCTTCTGGTTTTTCGGTCGTAACAGTCGCTTAGGCTTTTAGATAGATAGATAGATAGATTGATAGATAGATAGACAGACAGACAGATAGATAGATATAGATATCAGACAAGCTCTCCCATTTGCAGACTGCATTCACTTTTGAAGTCACAGGGATGGTTGTGGGTATTTGTTGTGTGTGAAATAAGACCCGTAGTCAGGACTGCTTAGGAGAGGAACAGTCCTGGGAGTTGACAGTGAGCCTAAAGGAGACTGAATCTCATTCTAGCTTGAGTGTTTTTTATTTTTTAATCAGAGAAAGAAAACTAAATTCAGCTATTTGGGCAGCACGTGGTCCAGTAATGCTACCCAAGAAGCAGAGAACAAAATCAAGGAGGAAAGTCTGTAAGTCATTGTTTCATATTGTCTGAATTTGAAGCCAGCATTAAGCTCTAGGACGCTGAGGTGGCCTCTGTCTCCTAAACAGCAGAGGGACAAACTACACCACACACACCATCCTCCCCAACAAAGAAATCCTGAGGCATCTGCTCACCAGCATTGGAATGAGACTCATCACCACATAGTCTCAGGAGCTAAAAGTGGTTGTACTTGGTGGTAACTGAGGCAGAATATTCACCATCTGAGCCTGGGGAACATTGGAACGATGCGGTTCCCTCCAGAAATGGTCCCAATCCTCTGTAAAGAAGAGCAATCTCACTTTGCAGTCTGACAGACAGTACTGCGCAGTCCAAGGGGACTAGATTGAAGTAGAGATGCTCAGCCTTGGCTGCACATCATCATAACCTGAGATTTACAAAGCACGGAGGCCTGACTTTCGTTCCAATGGCCTCCGTTATCTGCCTTGTTTGACTGAAGCTGCACCTGTCGCTGTGCAGCTGGGAAGTCACAGTTTCTGTCAAAGTTAGGGGCGAAGTGGGCGTGATGTGCCAGTCTGCCAGGCAGGTGAACTGAGCAGTCTCTGAGGGAGATGTGCTGCCTCCATCCTTCCCATCAATAGCCATTAGCAAGCCATGGACAGAGCAGCATTGAAAGAGCAGTTTTCTCCTAGGGAGCAAAGATGAGTGGAAACTGTAGGACGGCGTGATGTAGTGAGACAGAGTTGGAAGGGGACATTGGCTGAGCACTTGCTACGCGCTAAGCTAAAGCACCGAGAAGAAACTTCGGAAGGACACTGCCTCTGTTTGAAGGGGCTACTGGTTTAGGAGAGGCGACGGACAGCGACACACACAATGCCCACCTAGTGCTTCAAGTCTCCAAGCTGATGTGTGAAAGGCTTCCCGGTGAGCAGGTGCCAGAGCTAGGTCAGGGGAGGCACCAGCCAGGAGGAGAGCGAAGGAAATGCTCCGAGCTGTGGGACAGTGGGAACAGGGCAGTGGAATCGAGAAAGATCTGCTATGTTTTCAGAAGTCCTAGCAGGTTCTGCGGTTCTGCCACGCACATGTTACTACTGCTGGATCACCACTTGTGTGCAGAGTAATGCCCACAGGCTCCCTCTTCTCACTATTTCCCCATAGACTCCCTCCATCCTCCATCGACAGCACCCCTGGGGTGCACCCTTTCCTTCTCCTCCATGTGGGGAGAGCTGTACACCCCATGGCTCGCTCTGGGGACACAAAGTACATTCCTCATCAGTACTTCAGAATTAGCACGCTGTCATCGAGTCCGTCTTGAGTGGGATTTTTACAGCATTCTTCTCTTTATCTTTTCTATTGTGGAGTAGAAAGGACAAAATTGAGGCCAGATAGTCCCAGGTTTGAGTCTCTCCTACACCACCTGTCAGTTGGGCAGGTCTGGTCCTCTGACCAGGCAGCGTGAGGGTGGCCCTGAGCAGAGTGCTTCTGGAGGACACCCTAACTCGAAGCTCGCCCTCCAGTCCCTTCCCTCTGCTTCTCTCAGGCCAGCGCTCATTCTAAGATGCCCCGTCACTGGGCAAGTAAAGCCTCCTGGGTCTAGTTTCTCCAGACTTCACCTGAGAATTCCCACTGACGTTCACGCCGGACACTGCAGCCTCAGTGACCTCACTCCCAGGAATTGCTCCAAAAGGGTCCATTCTTCTCAACACAATGCTCCCCTACATCTTTAAAGTCCTTCAACTGAAATGTGCATCCCTGGGAACACGTGTTCTTATTGAGCTGCATGTGCTCTCATGATTCTAAATCATCCCATTTTATTCTCTCTACGTTTTCTAAGAGCTCCCTCCTTTCCCAGATCTTGCCTTTTCCCCACTCACCTTCACTAACTGGCATGAACATTACCTTTTTATATTCTTTCATTCTCCCTCCCCTCCTGACAGAAACACCATAACTGTCTTTCCAGAGGGCCCTGGTGTGCTCAAGCTCCTTCCTTAGCCGTGAAAGGGAAGAGGTCGAGGAATGCCGGCGTGGAAGAAGACAAAAGAACAATTTCTCAGTAGTTTCTCCACCCTTAGTTCTGGTAGAGTATCTGCTCCTCCCCACAGCAGAAAAAAACAAGAAAGTCAATCTAGACAAATTAAACAGAGTACTTGATTTTTGTTGAACTCACTTTATCCTTGGTCTTACTGTATCATCTATTCTTAAAAGAGTTTGCCATTTTATGTCAAAAGATTGAGTGAGTTTGGGTTAATTACTTCGGTCTGGGTAATTTCTTTTACAGTAAAGACAATAACGCTCAATATAGTGAATCAAAATAATCTTAATGCTCTTCACTTGGCAGCTACAGGGTCATCGTCATGATCTATGTGCTTTCCATGTAGGTAAATAACGATAAGAAAACATTAGGAGCATAGCTGGTGGCAATAATTTTAAGTGCTTATCCTCAAGCAATTTTTCACAAGCAATATTCAATTACATTTCCAAAGGAGATGAGCAAATGGCATTCTTAGTATTCAAAACTAAAGGCATCGTACAATAGTTTATTTACTACTTTTCAAATCACTTTATCTCTATCTTTTTAGGAAGGGAATATTCAAATTCCTCCCAACCCCCAAAATAGGGCATAGCACAGAAAAAAAACCATCTGTATGTTTCTTTATATCAGATTTCATTATTTCCCCGAAGACAATGATGTAGTGGCAGGCTACTGGCTTTCCATGCATTTCTCCTGTGCCCAGCTCAAACTGCTTCTCCCTGTTCCTGAGCTTCCAGCAGAACTAATTTCTTGAACCCTTTTTCCTTCTTGTCCTTTACTTCAGCCTCACCCTGTTCTCATCTTTCCATGCCTTTTAACCCTACTCATGAACTCCCATCAGAGCTCTTAATCTCTCAATAAACACTAAGCATAATTCAGGCTATGACAGTGGATTCATTCCTCAGACTTTGATATAGCTGTTGTGTTAGTTTTGGGGCCCCCAGAAGCCCACCATTAGAGTACAAATAGTTCATCTGGGAGAGGATTCCAGGAAATTCCATAGAGAATGGAGTAAAAAAGAAAAAGAAGCAGTAAAGGTTCTTTATCAAGCAAATAGTCATTGTAAGTCCATAGTTGCAGATATGATAACTATGTATGTGGCTCCCAGAGTACCCCCAAAGGAATTATATCTGAGGGGTGAGGGAGCTTAGGTATTTATACAATAATTCTCACCAGCTATATAGCTATTTATTGTTAATTCCCAACACTTCCAGCCTTTTTTTTGTGGAGGCGGGAAGTGGATTCCATTAGCCATAGAGGACCTCCAGGCAATGGGATCCAGATGCTTGCAGCTGGAGGTCCAGCAAATCCACACTGAAATTGACAGGTATGGCAGGGTCTGCTGCAGCCACAGTAGTGCTCACTTGCCTAGCTAGTGGTGGCAAATGTGTTTCATTTGGAGTGTTAAATCAAGTCAATGACTAGTGGCTTTGTTGAGAAAGATTCTGAGGCTGTGTTAAAGGTCAGCAGGAGAGAGAACCTGTGGTTGACCAAAGATCTCTGACTGGAGGGAGCTGGACAAAGACTGGTGATATCTTGCCTGGTGTTTGTTGACCTGAATCCTGCAATTGCTTCTGAAAGTGGTGAGCAGAATCAAGTCCCCTGATGGCCACCAAAAAATAAAAATGCCAAAGGGGAAAGGAATCAGGACTTTGTTGAAAGAACTTCCCCCCGCCCCCCACCCGCCTCCTCAAATCAAAGTTCCTGCTGTCCTCGGAAAGCCCACATGTTCTTCTTAGTGCCAGTATTATTTTTATTGGGCTTTCTGACATTATCTGGGCTTTTGCTATTACGTCTGGGCAGAAGTGGGAAAACTCACCTGAGGGAGAAAGAAATTGAATTATCTTGAGTAATGGCAAATTTTAGATGAAGAGTGAATATTTTATGTGATTTCTAAAAGTTTAAACCTACATTTCTCCTATTGAATATTAAATAATGCCATTATTTAAGAAGTTCCTTCAAATATGTGTTAGATGCTCTTTGGAAAATAAATGGATGAATGAAGTATAGTTCAGGCCCTCAAAAGTTCCATAACCCAGGGAAGAGAGAGTAGAGCATGTCACACTTTCATTGTCTGCCAAGCAATGAACATGATCAACACTGTATTTTTTAAATATACTCTGACAAAGAATCCATAACTATATATGAATTGCTATACAATTGCTTCACCCCTTTCTCTCTAGGTTTACCAAATAAGCATTGAATGTAAAGTAAAAACATTTCAACTCAAATGTCCTGAGTGACTTAGCCCAGTGTGAATCCATGTAGCAGCAACACGGGCAGCCATCCACAGTATCTCAGACACACTGGGAGCCACTCTGGACCCAGCTCCTCTGGGAGGCCAGTCACAGTATGGAGCTCATGCAGCCAGATGGGGCAAAATGCCACCTGAGAGCTAGGACTCCAGCTGCCATTTGTCTGCAAATGTGCTGAAAAGTCAGCAGCTTCCACTATGGCAGCTCCGGGAAGCCAGCTAAACCAACCTCTTTGAGTCTGATTAATTGTTTGCACCAACTTTGGATACATGAAATCCAGGAAAATAAAAGTTTTGCTGAAATATAACTTTGCATAGCACAGCTTGCAGGGGACATTTGAAGGACAAGGTGAGGTACAGGGGAATGGGGGTTTATAAAATATATTAATCCCACAGGAAGGTTTCTCTACTGTCCTAAGCTAAAATAAGCAATAATGGCATAATTACATACTGCTCTCTTCCAGCTGAAAGGATCCTTTGGCGTGGTCTAATTCAGTTTCTGCGTTGTCACATGGGGGTACTAGGAGCCCTGAGGGAAGCAACTCAGCTCCCACCTCTCAGCAGCTATTGGCAGATTCAGGTCCAGAGTCTGGTTGGTAAATATGGGAAAGAAGTTGCTCTTTAACTTGATTAAACAATACTGAGAGGTAACACACTGACTTCATGATTGTTCTCACAAAGATATAGACCAGCACTGGCAATTGGAAAATATTTCGAGCCACTTAGGTGATTTTGTTTTCAGGAAGTCACAATGAAAAAAAGGAAAAAGAACAGGTAAAATTAATTTTAGTATTATATTCTAATTTTAGTATTATATTCATTACCTCAATATGTCTAAGATGTCACTTAAATATATAATCAATCTAAAATTATCAATGAGATATTTTACACACTTTTTTGTGCTAAAACTTTGAAGTAGAGGGTATGTTACGCACATGGCACATTTCAGTTTGGATGAGCTACATCTCAACTGCCCACTAGCCACCTGTGGCTGATGGTGCCGCCATGGACAGCACAGGCAGAGACAATGTAATTTCAGCTGTTCCCTGTGAGAGGGTTATGGATATCTATTAATTTATTCACTGAATATAGGGCTCCTACTTGTGCTTCCCTCCAGATATGAAACAAACACACATTTCTTGTTTTCAGGGACCTGAGTGCTCAGTTCAGGAACCCAACAATAAGTTACATATCTATATATATATAAAAGCCTAAATGACCATTACAGTGGAATGACCAGTCACTATGATGTGCACTGGCCACCAGGGAGCAGATGCTCAATGCAGGAGCTGCCTTCTGGTGGTCAGTATGCTCAGCACTGCTACATCCCTCGAGGGGTCCCTGACTATGAGAAGGATACCCGACTGCCAGCTTAGGCCTGAACCTGGTACCACTTTCTGTAGAAGGCTGTCAGTCTGAACAACTCAGTGACTCAGAGAAGCACAGGGAACTCAGGATAAGCCTGCCTCTGTGCTTGGCTCACCCAGTCGATGGTGCTCACAGGACAGATGTGATGGCCCAGCCCATTCATGTGCAGTGGCTGCTGAAGCTCAAGCAGCAAGCTGTGTAGCAGCAGAAGGCCATCCAGCCACAAGCCAGCAGTTGGACATCCCCTGAGGGGTCCTGGATTGCGAGAGGGCGCAGGCCAGGGTGAGGAACACACTCCTTCTCCCCTCCTGCCCAAATTTTGTGCACTGGGCCTCTAGTATATACGTACAGTATATATATACACACACAAATGTGTGCATATATGTGTGCACATACACAAAATTAGTTTTGAATTGATGGTGGTACTGAAAAGAAAATGAGCAAGGTGCTGTTAGACATCAATGAACAAGTAGGGTAGGTTTTCCTTTGTTTAGATCATGAAGTCTTGGATCACTACCCCAAGGATAAAACAGCTAAGCCCCAACCTGAGGGAGAAGAAGCTCATCATTTGAAGAACAATTCAGAGGAAAATAGTCCAACCTGAACCAAGGACCTTTGGGAAAGAACCAGAAAAAGACCTACGTGGCTGGAGTGAAGTGACGGGGGAGCGTTGGTGTTTTCTCCTAGGCTTGTCCACGTGTTAGAGACAAGGACTCTGTTTCATGCATTGTTCATTATTCTACTGAAAATAGGAAATAGTTATGCGTTGGTGGAAGTGTGAGGCCCGATTAGGAAGAGCAGGACAATGGCATAAGGCCCTGGGGAATTCCAAAGGAGAAAGGAGAGTCTGGCCCAGTCCAAGGCTAAAGCTATCCTTAAACGCATGAAGGATCTGACCATAAATGAGGTGACCATAAATCCTGTGGTGCTATATTGGGGCATGCCCCCTCTCCCTATGAGAACTCCATTATTCAGCACTGGATTAAAACATCAGGGAAGTAATGCCTTAGTATTACCTGGGAAAGCACTCTTCTTGATCTTTGCTCTATTAGTCTAGAATCCTCTAATCTCAGGACCAGGAAAGGCTGTAGCCAAATTTCTAGGGCAGTCATTTGTCATTAGGAACAACCACAATGAAGTCATTTCAGAGAAATGAGTTGTCTTACCCTCCAGAGGGGGAAAAAAAAATCTCACATTTTCCTTTAATAATGGCTTCTAGTAGTTGAAGTCTTTTCCAGGAAATGCACCCTTCCATCTGAGTTTAGCAGCACTACTGAGTGCTCTGAAGGCAGAGTAGGTGCTTTAAAGGCGTACAGGAATGGGCAAGCACACAGGGCCGCAGTGTAAGCCTCTGTGCTCAGTGGAACCAGTGGAAATGCATATTGTGATTCTCACTTTCTCTAGACTTCTCACATTTTTTTCCTGTCTTTTTTTAAGCCCTTCTTATGACTCTCTGTGGAATTGTCTAATTGTCTTTATGTTCTCCTTTACTTCTTCAGCCGTAGAGAGCAGAACAAGTTGCTGGAAATTCCAATCAACATAGACAAATCACTGGAAGGTGGACTGACTTCACTACAAAACAACACAAAAGGAATGTGCATTCAGAATAGCCCCTGTCACCTCCTAGGCACTAAAATGCCTCTTAGGATGAAATATACATTAGGCTATGATCAGGTATAGGATTTAAGTTTGATTCAGTCAATCAGATTACCCAGCAGGACTCCAGAAGGTGGGGGTAGTGAGCTAAAAGAACAGGTAAGTTTTCATAAGGAAAGATGAGGAGAAAAGGTAATGCTAAGAGAGGATGCAAGGCCTCCAACAGAACAGGGTGGGAGGGGCAGGCCTGTGAAGAATACAGAATGGGGTATTTAGGAAGCATAAAAGCTGTGAGAACCTAAGGCAAGTTTCCAAAAACAAAGCCAAAAGTGAGTAACATTTTACAGAGTTAAGACAAACCTCATCCACATCACAGTTTTTCCTAAGGCCAGCCTGCTAGAAGTGCAAACCTCTTTTGATATCTAGAGATGTTGCCTTGTTTACATCAATGCATTGCTCCTCCACGAGTACTTTTTAAGTGTCCACGGTGTGTCAGGCACCATCAAATGCTGAGGATATTACCATGTCTTGGCCTACACTTTTGAATGTATCTGGTTAATTTAGACCATCTTTCAATATGCCTTATCTTGAACCACTTTGGTTTCCATTCACTTAGTTAACTCCTGCTTTCTACGTTGTATGATCCTGTTTTGGTGTTTCAATATTTTTTGAGGATTGATTTGAAAACCAAACATGATATTAAAAGCTTGGATTTATTTAGCATCTATTATCAGCTCCTTCACCTAGTCTAAATGATGTGGAATTGAACCCTTACTTTTCTTGTGCTGCTTATCAGAATGGTGATCAAGAATGTAAGAAATAAGGCGACCCCCCAATTCAAGGGTCCTGGTAGAACATAAAACATACTCAGAAGCCAGGCAGCGAGGCAAATATCTTTACTTCTATGTAGAAGGGTGCACACACACATGGTCTGGAAGCACCCACATGCCAAAGAGGTGTTCTGCTTGGCTTTATAATCCTGACACACATGATCTGTCCCTCACTCTTGATTGGAGCTCAGGCGCACAGTCTTTCATGATTGGCTAATTCAAAGGGAGGGGTTGACCTTAGCTGTTTCAAGATGGCGGGTCCAGGGGAGCTGTAAGCCAAGCAGCCAACATGGCAGCTGCCAAGTCATGCAATCCAAAAAGGCAGCTGTCTAAACTGTTCTTTGACAGAAAAGATGACTTGTTTATTGTCACAAAGAAGAAGCAGGAACTAACATTAATTCAGCATCTCCCACTGTACCAAGCATTTTACTTATAATAAGTATTTCATTCGTGTCTTATAACAACTCTAATAGTTTTATTTTATAGATAGAGAAACTCAAGTTCAGAGAGCTAAGTAACTTAGCTAAGCATGGACAGCTGAAAAGGAGAAGAATCAAAACTGGACTGCATGCCCACTCGACCAGTGTGGCTTAATAGTTGAACATCAACCTATTAACCAGGAGGTCATGGTTTGATTCCTGGTCAGGGCACATGCCCAGGTCGCTGCCTTGATCTCCAGTGGGAGGTGTGCAGGAGACAGCCAATCAATGATTCCCTATCATCACTGATGTTTCTATCTCCCTCTACTTTCTCTCTGAAATCAATGAAAAATATATTTTTAAAAAGGACTACATACCAAAATAAAGACATGCCTTTAAAATAAAAAGTGGAAAAAGAAGTAGAAAATTATGCAAATTATGATGGTATGATGGCATGCCCATGAAAAAACAGACAGGATGGAAGAGACCAAAAATATAACAGTCTTTATATTATTTACCTGAACTTATGTGTGATTTTTTTTCTTTTTCTAACATTTTTTGTCATATGATTTGATTACTTTATCCATTGTAAAAAAAATAATGCACCTTTCCAATGCTTTCCAAAATATACATAAAAACTATAAAAAACATCCATATATATAATCTGCTATAATAATTTTTTCACATGTACTTTAGATGGTGAGTTTTGTCTGAAATAAAAAAAAATCAAGTGTGTTTAGGAACATCACATAAATGAACAAAACCTTTTAGAAGAATAAGAATCTAAGTCTTTCATAAAAAAAAAAAAAAAAATTAAAAATTGTCCTTACTGGCTCAAATTGCCTGTCTGTGCTAAGAAAACACTAGAGGAGCCAGAAGGAAATCTGAGGCTGTTTGCATTTCCACTCAGGAAGTATTTCTGACAGATGGAGGCTTCCTCTCCTTCCCCCTTTCAAGCCTGCAGGAGCTCAACCCCAATCAGGGGCCACTGTGCTCATATGACCCCTCACCCCACTCCTTCTCCATAGTGGGGTCCCTCTGGCTGTATCTGTCCTTTTTGCTTCAGCAGTGCCCAAGCTGGTTCCAAGATCTGGGCAGGCACTCACTTCTACAGCTCTTGCCTTAACCTCTTCTCCCCTCCCTTCTCCTTCTCTCCCTTCTCCCCTTTCCTAACATTAGTAGGTCCGTTTATGGTTGTTACTGGAAATGGCGAAAATATCTACTGCTATTGCTGGGCCAACCAGTCACAAAGACTTAAGGCATTTGGTGTGTCCAGGCATTGTCCAGCATGGCGGTCATGCAAGAGCTCTGGCATCTGGTTGTCTGATTTGAATTCACAGCTTCTGGTTGATTTAGGCATGTCCGTTCAACTCATTAAAACTCAGCTCCCTATCTGGAAAGTTGGGGAGATAATGACATCTGTCTTAGGGCCTTCCTGTGAGGAACCAACAGACGACTATGTAAAGTGTTCTGGTCAGCACTCAATGAAAATGGGCTACAATTATTACTTTTCAATGAAAGTTTCACCTCCAGTTCTACCCCTGAGATACTGACCTCAGTAAACCTTTTCTGAATCCCCCTTTTTAGCCTTTAAGCCAGTTCCAGCCCTTCCTCCCCTCTTACCTTTCTCTTTCCCGCCACTTCCACTAGACATTCTTCTATAAAGGCAGGAAAAAGAGGGCCTGATAAACTTCAGTACTCGCATATCTAGAGAAGGGCACAACCACCTATCCACAGAGCCTCATGAGAGCCACCATTGGGTCCCATCTAAGCTCGAGTCTCCATTTTCATCCTGTGAGACCCAGGGGAACTAGACAACCTGTCCAAATCTCTGCAACCAAGTGGTGGGTCTGAAAGACAAATCCTACTGTTCAACAAACCCAGTCCAATATATCTCAAACATATATATATATATATTTTTTTTTCTTTCCTTTTCTTTTTAAGCGGATTGATGGATGTGCCAAAGAATGAATTGGGTATCAGTAAGGGAAGGCTAAGAGTCACACCATCTGCCCCTGAACCCCAGTGCCTCTCAGTCACCAGCTGAGGGACTTCTGTGGCTGCCCAGGGCACAGGCTCCTTGTTCTTTGTTCTCGGTACAGCTCCATGCCTCCTGGGGTGAGGAGCACCCACACTTCCTGTGTGAGAGCAGGATGGGGGCAGAGAGTCCTCTCTGGCTCTTCTGCAAAGGAAATTTATTAAGAAACTGACTATAAATCATTGTGAATTGTATTCTATTTTCAATTTAATTTCAGCAACTTGTTCCACAAAGAGAAATCAGTCCTAAGACCACAAAAGAATACAGTAACCATTTACAATCATCATTTAGACAAAAAGTATTATAAAATGTTTAACAAGTCCAAATCGGTAAAATAATGTGATAAGAATAGAGCAGAGGTCACCAGGCCCTGTATAAAGAGGAAAAAGACTCACTTCATTGGAGCAGCACTTGGGATTTTTGGGTGTATATTTTTTCTTCTTACACCAGAATGACCCTCAAAGGTCTATTCTTCCAACAACTCTTCTCCCCTGGGGGGTTCTCACTGGCCTTTTTCACTTACTGGCCTCTTTGAAAACACATCTCCCCCAGCCTGGAGCTCCATCCCAGACTCCCGGATGCTCCCTGGGGCTCAGACCTAGCAAACATGAGCACACAGAAAAGTAAGCCTTTGGTAGTTATTTGTTTTAGTAAAATAGGTAGACAGGATGGAGCTTTTCTGCTCAGTATGGCATCTAGTAGTAAGAGATAGTATTTAACAGGGAGGTCAGCTGGGGGGCAGTGGAACCGAGCCTGCGGCCTTCTGTTTCTCCCCGACATGTCCCCTCACCTTGAATGGTACCTCACATTAGATAGAGCCTTTGTCCACCAATGTGGACAGGTCATGCCGGGGAGGGTAATGGTTTCCGAGAAGGGGGAGAGTTAAGGAACCTAGAAGGTGGTATTGAAAGAGGAGGTTGCATTCCAACACTTCAATGTGATTTCCAAGCATTTTTTCTACAAATGGTAGTTAGGGCCTGGCTGCACTATTTAACCCTTAGTTCTGAGAACTAGATCTCAATACTCAAAATTGTGGACCTGTGAATAAAGGATAGAAAAAGAAATTTCAGTACATGGGACATCACAGAATATTCAAACCCTTCCACTCCTGTGCAGTTTCCTGAATCAGGGCCAAACTCTGCTGAAAATGTTAGAATACCTGAAGTTCCTCACTGGGATCCACCCGCTTCTGTTTCTGAGTTGATTTCCACCTGCCTCCATTTTTGCCCGTTGTCTTCAGAGCCTGAGCCCCACAGAACAGCCCCTCCCCCAGAACCACCCTGGCTTCAGGGTGGGCAGTGCTACCCCCTCCCTTGAGTCCACTAATTTCATCCAGGTGTTTGAAGAAAACCAGTGGGTTAACTCAGTCTATCTGAATATAAGAATGATTGGCAGCTACTTAACTCTTCAAAGACTACATGCATTTTTGGACGGTTTGATTACTGACCCCTGAAACCTTTTTGGTAAGGAGCGAGAGAGGAAAAGTGTCACCAGGAAGCTAACTCGCCGGCAGGTCTGCTCTGGCCGGAAATACCTCCGACCTGTTCTGTGTTCTTTCTTCCTGCCTCCACTGTTGAGTCTGCAGTTTCTTCCCCAACTCCAGGTTGTTCCCAACCTGTTTCTGCTGGTAAGTGGCCATGGGTACAGTTGCTATTATGGCCATTGTTTTGTAAACAGCACCTGTCCTCTCCCTGAGCTTTAGTCTCTTCATCTGTGAAATGAAGTTTAACATTGTCTACCAGAGTAGGCGGTAGATAAGTGTTAGCTCCATTCTGCAATAAGCCCTGTGTTGTCAAGCCAAGGAATTACTTGCATCACATGGGAGGTACTGAGAGCTCTTAGGGGAAACATGCTTTTGAAAAACAATCTTAGTGGACTAACATGATTTTTGCCCAATAGCATCCATTCCCACTTTTTCTAAACCCATCATGACCTGCCCTGTCCCCCCATCCATACACACTTGCCTGTCTCACAGTCGATTGTGGTTTGCATAGAACGGAAAGACAGATCTTTCCATTCCTGTCTACAGATGAGCATATGATCCAAGCAGCTCCTTCTGCCCCACTGGGCATATTTTTATTGAAGCCAACTCTCTAACAGAAGAGAATCAATGCTTCCGAGGTTTGCAACCCCTTTAAATGTTAAAAATGTTGTAGCCTTGTGTGCTATTAAAGTGGAGATTTTGCATTCCACTTGAAAATATAACTATTGTGTTTTAATTATAAAAACACTTTAAGTTATATTGCCTTAATTTCTCCTCCACCCTCTCACATTTTTGAGGAAAATTGATGCCATTTATCCTGTGGATTGCTTCATATCCCAGGGGTGCATGTAACTCCATTTGAGAAGCACACACTAAAAGAAACCAAAACAAGACAATAGGCCATGATCTCAGCCCCAGGAATGTCAACCATCAGAGAAGTCTGCTCTTCTGCTGCTATGTAGCAGACGATTTAAACATGCAAGCTTGCTTTAAAAGGGATACATTTAAAATCACGTCCTGTAGATATGGCTCCTGCCATAGATGTAAAGGTTCTGACTATTGCCTAGGTGTTCTGTACAGTGATGGCAGAGGGAGAGAGCAGGGTCCGTGTCCTCTGAGAGAACACTGGCGAAAAATTGTCATTGGGAGCATAGAATTGCTGAAGAAGCTATTTCATTTCATCTCTGTTTTAACTTTCCCAGTGCTCAAAATAAAAAAAATAAAAAATTTTAAAAAAGGAGTGTTATATATCTAAATGAAGACAAGGAATGATTAATTTTAAAAGTTAGAGTTCTCCCTTTTTCTAACAGTTATCTCATTTCTTGGATAGTTGCCTGTTTGGCCTCCATCTCTTATTTTGGATTGTTTTTCAATCTTTTCTCCCTAATCTGCTCCTTCTCTGCGGGGAGTTCATGCATTGACCAGCCATACACATGGCTACAGGAGGTCGAGGTGGAAAGGGTTATGTTCCTGTAAGATCCATGAATTTAGCCTCCTTTTGCATTTTAAAAACTGCAGCTGGATTTGCAAGATTGTGGCGTTTTCTATTGGCAAACATAATATTGGATTGTCATGCGGTAAATGCACACGAGTATCAAATGATAGCAACTAAATGGAATTCTATTGATTGTGATATTCCAACTAAATAAGTTAAAAAAAAAAGTGGGGGGAGTTCCATTTAGAAAGAGTTTTTGGGTCAATAATTACATGATAAGCCTAAGAGCCTTGCTTGCATCTAGGAATCATTCAAGAGAGAGCTATGGTTTTGGCCAAAAGATAGAAAGATTTGAAAAAGTGTATTAGCTTCAAATCCTTTACTTAAAATGGAATAAATCATACATGACATTTGGAAACTGCTGCTCTGGCAAAAAATAAAGGTATTAAAGTTTCTCAAATGTAAGATTGAGATAAAATATGAAGACTTTTTGAGAATTTGAAGCATAATTTAGAAACTTGGAGCAAAAACTCAGTTTCTTGGAAGAAGCTTGGTAAAGATAATATTTTTTTTGGCATCATGCGCTTCATTTTTCTTAGGGAAAAATCAGGGGGGGAAAAAGAAAAGGTTGAGAAGGGCCAGTTTGCATAAGTGGGGCAGAGTCTGAAGTAAAAACTAATAAGCATTTCAAGCACATTTCTTTTTTCATTTCAACCAAGTGGGAAGGAGCAAGGGGAGAAAAATGAAAAATAATTTGATTAGAAATTATCTGTTTTAAATCAAAAGCCCTATGGATGTTAATTAAAGGGATTGTGGGAGGGCTTCATGTTATGGAGAATCCATCCTAAGCAATAGAGTGAGCAGGATACTGAGTCCTGGGATGTTATCAAAAACCTCATCTGTCCAAATTCTGAACTGAAGAATAGAAGACGTACCAATATCTAAGTCAGCAAAGGGCTCTGAGAGGTACATCGGCCTAAATTCATTAATGTCTGGTTTATGGGATAATCTTCACAAGGACTGTATGGAAGTGAGGGGGGGAAACCTAGGAGTCACCTGTCTGCTTGCCTATATGTAAATACAAATATGCCAGTATTCCGAGATATAATCAAAGAAGCTGCAAAGTGTGTACAAAATCACAGCTGGCTGTTTCCCGTTCAAATTTTCCATGTGCACAGAAGTCAGAACCTGTTTGTCAGGTTTTGGCCACAGCTAGTTTCTTGAATAAAATCGTAAATCTCACAATGGAAGTTAATGACAGAAACTCTGACGGAACTGGAACCAGAAGTTCTGGTAAAGCTCACACACAGTTTCAGGATAGAGTCTCATTTTTAGTATCTTTTTATTTGACTTGAGACTGAATGTTCATCCATTCCTCATTAAGCTGAAAAATGAAATGATACCAAGGAACAGGGTTAAAGATATCATAGGGTGTTAAATATCCTCAGACAAATCTCTCTCTCCAGTTTAAACCTGAATCCCAACATGCTTATTACTTTAATTGGAGGAGTCTCCAAATTCCAGTGATTTTCTGAGCTCGAGACTACCACACCCTTCCGAAGAGCTAGGAACAGCTTTGTCTGACCACAACATCCATCCAGTCTGTAGTATGCTTCCAAAACATGCTTTTGAAGTTCCTAAATATGTAGCAATCAAATAAAAAATCATACAACAGTGAACCTTATGTCTGTCTTTCCAGACGGATAGACAGATACATAAAACTTTAATTATCCAGAGTCTAAGTATCAAGCAAATAGCTGAACATTTTTCTGTGTACAAAGTGAAAATCCAAGGGCAAAAAAACACAAGAATTAGATATTTTAGTCAAAAGACTATTTGTCGTTCACTTCTCAGGCTTGGGAAACATTCAGGTCATCTTCCAGGTCTCCTGTATTGGTACCAGTTTTCATTCTTGCTCACCTCTATTTATCCACAGATGGCAGGCCTTGCACAGGGCATTTTCATAGCTGCCCTCTTAGTTATCACTCTCAAATAACTCTGTAAACAGTGACCATCATTGTGGGGTCCAAACGCCAGTTCGTTTCCCAGGTCAATGCTGGGCCCTGGGAACCCTGCCTCACAGGTAATATGCTCTGTGAGAATATGGACTACTTCAAGGACATGAATTACATCAAGGTTTTCATTTGTAAAAAAAAAAAAAAAAAAAAAAAAAAAAAAAAAAAAAATTTAATGTAAAATTTTCACTATTTTCAACATATCTCCCATTTATCAAGAAAATTTGAAGCTACATTTTCTGAAATTTATGTGAAAATAATATAATAAATACTATTACGTAAAATTTGCATCCAACACTAAAAAAGAAAAAAAAATCCAATGTAAAGCAAATGCAATATATGTAACTCTCTCGCTCTCTCTCGCTCTCTCTCTCTCTTCTTTTTCTTGTTTTTGATTGATTTGAGAGAGAGAAACATCAGTTTGTTGTTCCACTGATTTATGCATTCATTGATTGATTATTGTATGTGCCCTGATCAGGGAGCAAATCCACAACCTTAGCATATTGGAACAATGCTCTAATCAACTGAGCTACACAGCCAGGGCTTCTATGATAATTTTCTACCTGAAAAAATGCAAACTATTATGACTTTTCCCTGAAACTCTGTAGCACAAAAGAGACAAACACAGTCTTCAACCAGCCATACAAGCAGACAAACGGAAGAAAATAAGAAGAAAATTTTAAAAAAGAAGAGAAAATAAATTTGTAATCAAGTGGGGTTTATTTACAGCCTCTTGCCAAAATATCAAGTACAGCAGGTCCTCAAATAATGCTGTTTCATTCAATGTTGTTTTGTTATAAAGTTGAATTGTGTAAGAACGTAACTCTTTTTATATCAATTATATTTAGCTTATTATGGGAAAACTAGAGGCCCGGTGCATGAAATTTGTGCATGGGGGTGTGTGTCCCTCAACCCAGCATGCACCCTCTCCAATCTGGGACCCCTTCAGGGATGTCTGACTGCCCCTTTAGGCCCAATCCTGGTAGAATAAGGCCTAAAGGGGCAGTCGGACATCTCTCTTACAATCCAGGACTGCTGACTCCCAACTGCTCACCTGCCTGCCTTCTTGATTGCCCCTAACCACTTCTGCCTGCCAGCCTGATCACCCCCTAACCACTCCCCTGTTAGCCTAATTGATGCCTAACTGCTCCCCTGCTAACCTGATTGCTCCTAACTGCCCTCCCCTGGAGTTCTAGTCCCCCCCAACTGCCCTCCCCTGCAGGCCTGGTCCCTCCCAACGGCTCTTGCCTGCTGGCCATCTTGTGATGGCCATCTTGTATCCACATGGGAGCCATCATCTTTGACCACATGAGGGCAGCCATCTTGTGTATTCGAGTGATGGACAATTTGCATTTTACTCTTTTATTAGATAGGATTGCTTTTTTAAAAATATGTTTTTATTGATTTTTTTACAGAGAAGAAGGGAGATAGTTAAAAATATCGATGAGAGAGGAACATCGATCAGCTGTCTCCTGAACGCCCCTACTGGGAATGTACCCGCAACCAAAGTACATGCCCTTAACTGGAATCGAACCAGGACCCCTCAGTCTGCAGGCCGAAGCTCCATCCACTGAGCCAAAAAAGTTTCAGCAGGATTGCTTTTGTTATATGTTGTTTCACTTAAAATTGCAGAATCTACCTGTTATGCCCAGATTTCAAGATCCCCAAGGATCACCAGAGAGCTGAGTCCAATGCTAAAGCAAAGAGCGTTTATTAGCTGGCAGGGCCAGCGACTAGCCAGGTGACTGCTTTGCCATTCTCCACTCAGGGAGACCAGAGAGCCACCACAACCCTTTGTGTAGGACCGCTTTAAGCACATTAACCACATCCTGTTTTTGTAGAACAAGTAACTCAAGACAAAACAGTTTTTCCCAAGCAACATCAGAGTCATGCCATTGATGACCATGTTGTTCACAAGGTCATCCTGTTCTTCAGAAAGTTGACAGTGATCTATGATAGAAGGCCTACATGCTGGGAAGGGGCCATGAGAACGTATCTCAAAGCCTGACCTGGTGTCAGCACTGACAACTCTATCTGGGGCATAGTCCACGGCCTTTCTGGAAGCATGCTCAAAAATTCTCACTCTCCAACACTACCTATGATGTAAGTGAGGACTTAATGTATTTATAGCTTCAGGGACATATCTTCTATTAGTTCCCCCAATTCATGTAGAGCTCCATGTGGAGCATTAGGTGGGCTAAGTAATAACATGAGGATTTAGAGTCACACTGCCCTAAGATTTTCTGCCCAACTCATTGATTGGAGGGTTGAGAATCTAGAAACAAGAGACATATTTTCAGCAGATATTCCATCTGACCTCACATATCCTTTCTGGAAGCTTCCAACTGCCAGGAGAAATTCATGGCAGAGCTGGCTGAGGATCTCAGGTGTTTTTAGAATCATAGTTAACATGAATGCAGCTGGACAAGAGTTAGATGGGAAGGTATCAGGGTGGGGCATTTGAAACCCTGCTAGAGCTGCTCTGTGACCAGGGTCTTCCATCGTGTCTATTCTGAACTCCATCTGCCTCAGTGCAGCAGTTTGAAGGGAAACATCCTTTTGCTGCGAACATTCCATCCAAGTGCCCTGATGAAGTTGATTCTAGGCTGCACTTTATGGCTTTCTCAGTGGTTAGGATGCTCTGGTTTGATTGCTGGAGTGCCATTTTAGTAAAGTTCGAGTGAAGAAAATCCTTTCTTTAAAACGCTTTTTACATATTTAATTAGCAATGAGAACTGACCTTGAGGAGAGTGTTCATCCCTGGCATGCTGGGAGGAACACAGGAAGTGTTGTCATCTGGCCGGCGTGGCTGTTCTGTCCTGTTGTGGAATGTAAAATAGGGCTGAGGGGTCTCCATGTGAGAGCAGGCTTCTAGCTGTGCTAATTCAAGTGAGCTAATTTTGGAAACTTCTTGGGTCTTACAGTCTAATTCCATGGGCTGTATTGTTTGTTTCAATCAAATGCTTGAAACTCTGCCGGAGACTATGAGCTGTTCATTAAAATTGTCTTAAACGTTGGGATGCCTAATAAATAAGATCCTAAGAACAGTTCTCATACATCAAATGTTCTCAAAACCCTTCAGTAAAGTTAGCCTGCTTAGTCTTTGCTTTAGTAGATGGTCCATATAATCAAAATTACTCTAATTGCCCAACCAGTATGGCTCAAAAGTTGAACATCAACCTATGAACCAGAAGGTCATACATAGTTTGATTCCTGATCAGGGCACATGCCTGGGTTGCAGGCTCTGTCCCCAGCATGGGGTGTGCTGGAGGCAGCCCATCAATGATTCTCTCTCAATATTGATGTTTCTATCTCTCTCCATTTCCCTTTCTCACTGAAATCAATAAAGATACATTTTTTAAAAATCACTCTGATTATGTGAAGCCATGATGAAAAGTGAGTGCCTTCTATCTTTAGTGCCACTGAATTCCCACCTAAGTTGCTTTCATTTCCTCTGTTTGGGGAGTTCTGATACTGCTCATGGCTGAAGAAATTCTCCTAAAGGAGCTGACAAGGCCCTGCTAAAGAGCATCCTTTCCAACAGGAACTCTGAACACTCAGTCAAGGTATTTATTCAGTGAGACCAAAATCCCAATTTTGTTTTACAGAACCTTCAGTTTTTCCCTGTAAAATATCTGCATCTTCTTTAAAAATTAATTAATTAATTAATTAATTAATACATTTGAGTGCTTTCTATGCACCAAATATTTTATTTTCATCATCTCTGTAATCTTCCCACAAAGACTATGATTTATGCATTCTGAAAACGAGAAAAAGTTACAATGCCAGCTCTTTGTAATCCTGTTTTCTGGCATACTGTCCTTTTTACATGGTGAAATACGGTATTTTGGTGATTACCATCATTTACGTGAATCAATTTGAATTTAGAATCATACATATTTTAAGATAAAATTTGATTTGATTGTATATTATAAAAAGAAGATGTGTGTTCTGCAGGCTCAGGCAGGACAAAGCATGCAGGATTCCCATTCAGTCTGGCATGGTGGTGTGGCAAGGTTTCTATCACAAATACAAACTCTAGTTCAGAGACTTCCAAAGAATTGAACCACTCTGTGACAATGTTGAAAATGCTACAGATGGATGCTTCATTGGAAATTCCTCTTTTTTTTTTCAATTGAGATATAATTGACATATAACATCATATTAGTTTCAGGTGTGCAGTATAATGATTTGATATTTGTGTACATTGCGAAATGATCACCAGGATAAGTCTGTTTAAATATGACACATTACACAGTTACAAAATTTGCGTGTGTGTGAAAATGTTTAAGAGTTACTCTCTTAGCAACTTTCAAATGTGCCACACAAAATTATTTACTATAATTACCATGATATACATTTTATCTCCATGACATTTATTTTATAACTGGAGGTTTATACCTTTTGGCTTCCTTCACTAGTTCTCCCATCCCCTAGCCCCTGCCTTTGGCAACCACAACCTGTTCTCTGTATCAGTGAGCTTGGTAGTGTGTGTGTGTGTGTGTGTGTGTGTGTGTGTGTGTGTGTTAGATTTCACATATAAGTGAGATCATATGTTATTTTCCTTTCTCTGTCTGAGTTTTCACTTAGCATAGTGCCCTTGAGGCCCATCCAAGTTGTTGCGAATGGCACTATTTCATTCTTTTTTTTTTTATAGCAGAATAATGTTCCATTGTGTACATGTAAACCACAATGTACTTATTGATATTTACTTAGATTGTTTCCATGTCTTGGCTACTGTAAATAATGTTGCAATAAACATGGGGGTGATAAATATTTTTGAATTTGTGTTCTCATTTATTATTTTAATTATAAATGCCCAGAAGTGAAGTGCTGGATCATATGGTGGTCTTATTTACAGTTTTCCATAGTGACTGCACCAATTTACATATCCACCAAGAGTTTATAAGTGTTCTTTTTTCTTCTACATTCTCTCCAAAATGGTTCAACTGTAATATTAGTTACAAGGGGTGACCCCTTTGAAAGACTTTACTGCATGTCTTGAGTGATCACTGCATATTCTCCATTCTGGCTATTCAGATTGAGATCTGGAATTGTTCAATTTACCTAGTCTTTCTTGCCCACCATTATAGAGACTCACTCTATGCAGACATGGCCCAGTATTCAGCAGACTCCAGCACATCTGTGTAGATTTGTGCAATTGTTTCTGTGTAGATTTGTGTAGTTCCATCCTTTTAGGGGTCTCTGCCCTTCAATCTCCACCTGTCTCAGCCTCCCATGGCTCTGGTTTCCATTTCATCATCTCAGTAGGCATTGAGGATTGGGTTTAGAGTTCCCCTACTTACACTTGTGTTTGGGAAATTGATTCTAGGCAGAAATATGGGGCAATTGTAGGGCTTACTTTGTTTGTTTTCCTATCCTTGGGGATCATAGTCCTGAGCTAGCTGTTGTCCAATGTCTGAAAACAATTATTTCGCATACTTTGTGCAGCTTTTAATTGTTAGTGGAGGGAAATTATATTTGGTCCTTGTTGTTTTGTCTTGCCTGGCTGTGAAAGTTTAAGATATTTATATAATGTTGAAATTTCAATTTGTAATCAAAATTAGATCTTTCACATCTTGTCTTAAGGTTGAATCTCAGAAGCAAATAAACCAAATATTATTTATCATATTAAAAATTTATATAAACATTCACTACAGAATTAGAATGTAGTTCTATTATATGTCATATAGATGAAATATAAATGCAATGTTGTGCAACTTAAACTCAGAAGGACAAAGGAGAATCTTCCAAGCACCTCATAGTAGTTACATTTGAATTTATTTCTGGCATTATACATTTATCCTGGTCATAGTCATCTATGACAATTTTTATAGGAGTATATCCCATATTGTCCTTTTTCTTGGATTCATACTTTATCTTGCTAGAATACTCTTGTAGGACTACTTTCTGTGACATTTGTGCATGCCTTGTTACAACTTTTGACCAAGACTACATATCTTTTCAAGGACATTTATAAAGCAACATTAGCACCTTCCTCTTAGGCAGAGGCAGATGTGTTTCCTGACTAGATAATAAACATGATGCCTTTATTTTTTAATCCTCACATAGGATTTTTTTAACTAGGTATGTGCTCTTTCTGGGAATCAAACTTGCTATCCTTCTGTGCACTCTAACCACTGAGCAATACCCACCAGGGTTAAGCATGAGGTCTTCTTTCAAGGGAAATTTGGTCAGATTTACTAGCAACCCCTTATCCAATTGGAGGTTTCCTAAGACCAGAGCCCCTTGACTATGATGCAAACACAGTGTATAAACAGTACCTACCTGGGCTGCTCCACAGCAGTCCCTAGGATCTATGGGGACAAAAGGTACCAATGCACATGTACCTGCTATGCCATGAGTAATAAAGTCATTTGTCTCTCACTCTCACTTGGGACTCTTGTGTCTTTTGTGAGCATCTGTGAAACTGGCAGGCTAACTTGTTAGCTTGCAAGCAGAGTAAGATCCTAGATTCTTCCTGGTTCTTGACAAGTACCTTTGAGTAATTTTCTCTTCAAGTATGAAGATGATAAGATTCATACATAAACAGATTTTGTTTTGTCTTCACATTTGATTGTTATTTTGGTTGAGTGGAAAATTCTGGAATCAAAATATTTTTTTGGTCGGAAGTTTGAGTAGATTGTTTCATTTATGTCTAACATAGTGTTTCTAATTAAAAGATTGCTTTTCTCATTTCTTTTTAGAGAACTGACTTTCTCTCTTGGAGTTTTCTATCCACAAAGCTTTTAGTTATTGCTTTCATTAGCCTTGCTTGGTATGTGGTGATGCCAGTCTGAAGATTCTTCTCCTTTTGTTCCTTCAGCTACTTTTTAAAATTTCTTCTCAATTTTCTTTAGTCTTCTTAGCTGGAACTCTTATTGGATACATTTTGGATTCCATATATATCTCCTGGCTTTCAACTTAAATTTTTTAATCTCTGTTTTTTTGGTCAATATTGTAAAATATCTCCTTAACTTTGAAGATTAATCATTTAATCTTCAGTTTTGTCCAATTTAAAAATCCAGCACATCCTCATATGTATGTATTTAGGCATATTTTTTATTTCCAATCACATTTTATTCAAACTTCTACCTAATCAGAATCTAATTACTTCTGATCAACTTTACTTGTAATGTCCAGATTGAAGCTACCATCATCCCTTAACTAGACTATTAAAATAACCTCCTAATTGCTCTCCCACTCTCCAGATTAGGTTCTCCCCTCAAACCAGAATGATTTTTTAAAAATATAACTACATATTCCAGAGTTGATCTTGGCCTTCTCAGCTTCCAGAACTATGAGAAATATTTGTTCTTGATAAGCTACCCAGTCTAAAGTATTTTGTTTTAACAACTTGAACAAACTAAGATGCCTTCTATTTAAAATCCCAACTGTAGAGTTCACTCCCTTACTCAATTCTCTAAACTATGTCATTTATTTATGATACTTTTTGTTGTTGTTGTTAATCCTCATATGAGGATATTTTTCCATTGATTTTTAGGGAGAGTAGAAGAGAGAGAGAAAGACAGAGAGAAACATCAATGTAAGACAGATCAATTGGTTACCTTCTGCACAAGACCCAACCAGGGCCCCGGGCCAGGAATGAACCTATAACCAAGGTACTTGCCCTTTATCAAAATCGAACTCAGGATCTTTCAGTCCACAAACTGACACTCTACTCACTGAGCCTAATCAGCTAGGGCTATTTTTTTTTTTATTGATTGATTGATTTGCTGTGTACACTTGCTGTGTAACTTGTGTAATTTGAGAAAGGGCAGGGTATTTTATCTGTTGTGAATACTGTTTTATCCCCAGCACTTAGAATAGTGTCTGGAACAAGGTAGACACTACTACGTATTTGTCAAATAAGCAAATAAATTAGTGACTAACCTCTTCTCACATTTTTACCATAGTATCCTCTAGATTTAAACTTCTCTGAGACATGATGACAATTTCAAGGTTCTATTCTGTTCATTAAGCCAACTCTATTTTCTCTGAGATCAGTTATTAACATTCTTCACATTAGTCTATTACCTGTTCTCAGTTGTACTCGGAGTTCTGATTTTTCTTCATAGTGTGCTCTTCTTCAGCTTCATTTTCCTCTTCTTCCTTCTCTATTAATTTTACCTCATTCATTTATATATCCTATATATTCCTTAATATTTTGGGGGCACTGTTGGTAAATTTATGGTTGCACAGTTTTAAAAATATCTTATTAGTAATTTCAGAGGGACATTGGGTGGGCATAGGTATAAGCACTGTGTCTGCTGTCCGTAATGAGAAGCCTCTGCAGTCATTCTCAAAGTTGATCACTTATTTTCAATGGCTCCGATTTGTCCACTTGGCTCTCTATTTAAAAACACTTTAATGTAATAAATGTTGTTAATAGAACCTGCTTCCCTTCATAAGTATTCATGTCTCCTTTCCTGAGATTTAGAATGAACTAGAACCATCAAAAACAAACAACAAAGAAAAACTTTTGTTAATTGAACATTTGTCTTTGTGTCTTAAAGCACATGTTTTTAAACTGTCACATCAGCATTCTGTGAGTGCATCTTGCACTTTTAAATATAGTCAAAACTTTTTAATTTTAACTACTGGAGTGTGTTTTCTGCTTTTGTCTCATCTTTTCATCCTTAATATGAGGAAAAACACCAAGTGACATGTGAAGAAAACCATGACCAGTTCATAGGAGGAATGTATAGCATCATTTTATGTTCATTTATTTTCGATTTCCTTGTATTTATCTTATTTTGATGTTCTTTGAAGCTGGATTAACTGTGTCCTCTGAACTTTGGGATTTCTACCAGATGAGCGATTCAATTAACCCACAATCCTGTATAGAACATTTTGAATGAATAAATCATCCCAGAGTTAACATGTCAAATTAAAACAGATTTTTGGTATTGGGAGGTTTTTTGCCTTAAACTATTTTCAGTTGATAAATAACATTCCAAAATAGTTAAATCTGCAATTGGTTATCTGAGCCTTTATAGTCTCCCAAATATAATCCAAAAGGAAGGCAGCAACTGGAGAAAAGCCTCAAGCTTGAGAAACAATATTAGGGATAACTCTATACTCTGTTAAGTGATTCAAAGGCAATGTTAAGTGAACTCACTCTCTGAATATATTTAAGCAGTTATATAAAGAATAAGTGTTAAAGAATACATTTTATTTCCAATGCATATGCTGTTGATTTTGTGTTGTTGTTTTTTAAATCTTTTTAGGCCTTAATGAGATGGTACATTCTGAGTTAGAATGAACCACTTTGGATTACTATTAAATACGTGGAAATGCCAAAACTTCTTCGTAACTAAGTGGTGGCACAGGACAGAATTCCACTGTAGAGTTATCAGGTGTAGGAAGTCGTTTCCATTTCTCTTTCATCTTTGTGAATTCTTTTTTTGCATCAATGTTTTATTTTCTAATAAAGACATTACCATTTTTCTCTCTTCTTACCTAAGGGTTGTTAAAATCAACCCAGCTACTTTATTATTTAGTTAAGAGAAAACTCCCTAATTGGAAAGCATGCTCCTTCTACAGCCAATTTTAGAATTTATAGTTTTATAGCTGTGGCTTATGAGAAATTTAGCAGAAGCACCTCGAGGTGCTAATTATAAGGTTATATAATTTACATAGATTTACATAGGCATTTTAATTTCTTGAAACTTGATCTAGTGCAAACTGATGAGGGTAATTATTGGGATATTTTAGGATTTTTCTCTTGTGATCAATCCAAGCATATCATTTATTTTCACAATGTGTGTATATACTTCTTCTAATGAGAAGTATCTCAGAAAGACGTAAATATGGTTATTTAGCACTCATGAGACTACATGGAATAATTATTTAACAATGAGAATTGTAGTCCAGTGGTTTTACATTTGTCTGTGCAGAGAATCACCGGAATCTTTAGGAAACACAGAGGCCTGGGCCGGCCTTCCAACCTTAGGGTTAGTTGTTTTAGAGTGGGGTGTTCTTTCAAAGCCTCCTGCATCAAACTACTGAGCCATCAGGTGGACTCAATAGGGCACTGCTGTGGCACATATCATAATTCAGAAACCATGTAACCAAGCTTTCTGTCTTCTTTTCCACCTTCACAATTTTTTGTGTCTTATGTAGATATAGCATTCTACTTGCATTAGACTGTAAAAATAGGTACAATTCTTCACCTCTCCTTGCATGCACGCCTGACTATCCTGTTGTTGCCTCTATGGTCCAACTGGCAGCCAGCTGGCCTCTGAAAGCTAGCTGCTACCCTGCCGCTGACTTCAGACATACAAGTGAGCCCAGTCAAGACCATAAGAACCATCCAGATGAGCACAAACTTCTGATTTACATGGTAAAGGGGGATTATTTTAAGCCACTATATAAATGGTGATTGTTTTAAGCCACTAATATTGGAGTTGTTATTCAGGAAAGCTAACTGATACTCATTCCTGTGAATATTTGAAATCAAACTTCCTATGTGCCCTTTTTCCTTTTCTAAATATGAGAGAGAAAAAATAAGGAGTCTTTGCAGTACAAAATGTCTTCCCACTAAAGTATCATGTCTGGGGCAACAAAACAGTGGTAGGGATGAAGGGTGTCTCCTGTGTTCACCTTAAGGCCATCAGACTAATAGCATCTTTATTTTATTGAGCTGAAGCAAATGCCTGACTATCACTATATTTCTCTTTTCTTTATAATTAAAGTTTTATTGTTTTTTAATGCCATGGTAGGCTCTGCCATGAGCACACTAATCCGAAGTGAACTGCCAGTGCTTTAGGCACCTCAGCTATGAGGCCTCTGAATAAATCACTCATTATCCCCATCACCACCCTCTGGAAATTGATTATCTCCAGCCGCCCCTTTAACTGCCATGGGCTCAGTTGTGGGCTCACTCCCAATGTATTAAAAACCTCAGGCTGCTTTTATTTTTAAGCTGCAAAGTTGGATTTTGTCTTCCATGAAATTCTGGAGGTTTTTGTAGGTAAGTGCAGGTATAGGCTCATTAAATTATTTGTTTTCTGATATCTCACCTCATCATGCCGAGAACTGACAGTGGCTGTGGAGGGCTTATTACAAGCAGACAGATTAAGAGGCCTCTACAGGAGGTAAATTTAATGGTGCTGTGCAAACTCCTCTCTCGTGCTGTCACCATGCCTGGATTCACTTCGTTAGCATGTTATTTCTTCTGATCTTCAAGGATTTTTTTTAATGTTTAGGAGTTCCTCATTAGAGTAAATCTCCCTGCTATTATAATTTAGCACATGAGCAGGGATTAGCTGAGAGCTAGTCAGGAGAAACCCTTTAAGAATAGGATGTAGGATGGGTCTTGAGAGAGGCAGATGGTGCCATTTCATGTATTTCGCTGCGTGTTTGGGTCCTCCCATTTTGTACTTCAGAGCTGTCCTTTGGAAGGCTCTGCTGATGGCTAATCACTGCCTCAGAGTCTCACATGCCGCAGATGACCATTTATTTTTGTTCTTTGAGAGCTTAGTGTTCCCTCATCATTACTTGGAAGCAGCTTCATTTCATTATGGAGTTTGTGTTCTGACCAGAGAATTGCATAAGGTTCTTAGAGGTCATCTCTTTTGATCCTCCTTGCATCCTGATTTTATAAACCAGGAAGCAAGGATCAAAGAGCAGAAGTGACTTCTCTGGACTCTGTGGCTCCCCAGCTGCCTTGGTCCTCCCCTTACACACACACACACACACACACACACACACACACACACACACATATATATATATATATATATATATATATATATATATATATACACACAAACACATACACATACACACACACATACAGCCCTAAGAATCCTGGGATTTGGAGGAATCTAGTTTGGGATGTACAGGAAAGGAGGGGGGAAATGAAGGAGAGGGAGAAAAGGAAAGGATAAATAAAAAAATGAATGAACGCTTCAATGATTTCATAATACATATAAAGTCCCAATTTCTTTAATCCTTATCTGATGATATCTTTATTCATTTTTTAGAGAAATGAGAGGAAGCGGGGGGGGGGGGACAGAGAGAGAAAGAGAGAGAGAGAGAGAGAGAGAGAGAGAGAGAGAGAGAGAGAGAGAGAGAGAGAGAGAGAGGTGAGAGTGAAACATCTATCAATTGCCTCCCACTTGAGCTTGCAACCTAGGTATGTACCCTGACCAAAATGGAACCTGTAAGCTTTCTGGTGTTCAGAATGAATTGAGCCACCCAACCAGGACAAAGCCCAAATTTTTTAACATGGCATTCCCTTGACCATCACCACTTCTGTGAGTCCCACCACAAGACTCCAGCTCCCCAGTCAGAATATATTGCTTTTTTTTTTTTTAATGTGTTCTCCTCCTTTGTTCCTCAGCACACCACTTGTGAAAATAAATTGCAGTTGGTCACACGCATGCCTCTCTCCTTCCTTTGGTGTGTCTGATCCTCTTGGGATGAGAGCATCTAGGCTGCCAACTATTCAATAAATATTTGTGGAAGGTTAATGCCTGTGACTTTGCTGCTTTGGGTGATGTTTAGATTTCTGTCTGCCACATCTACGCAGGGTCCTGTGGGTTATTTCCCTGGCAGAGCTAATCAAAGGCAGTCCGTGCTACTAACTAGGTGGTCTGTGCCTGGTGGAGTCATGGATCATTAAACTTCACCCTGGTATTCAGTGAGCTGTTTAATAGGCCAGGCCTTTGCAGCGACCTCCTTTTGTTGTTCTCTGTTCTGTCTCCTCAAACTTGAGCCAACGGGTCTGAAATATACTTGGTGGGTAATGTGATGGAAATCAACATGTGTAACGACTTATTGAAGTTTTCCTTAACTTAGCCCAACTAATTTTTCTGTATTTATTTATTGTAGGGTGAGAAAATAATAAGTTTATCTTCACTAACCTCCAACTACAATTTATAATTTTATTCAAATGTGAGTGAAGACGACAAAGCACTGTGATATTAGAAGTTCCTGTGATGCTACCAAAATAAATCACATATATTTTCATATCACATTATACATGTGGCACATTTATGCTTATCACTACCTCAAAATTTTATAAGATAGTTAATCGGTTCAATTTATTGATGTGTGCTATTTTTCTTCATTCTTTTCATAGAATAGGGAGCTGTAGGTTCTTGCAGATAATTACTTTTTGATTTCTGGATGGATCCTAATATTGCCTTGCAAAAATAAATAGGTTTTAGTCTTGGATTGATATTAATCGGAGAGGTTTTGTCTTTGTGTGTATATGGGCACTGATATTTAGAGCCAGGTTTGGGGAACAGAGAAAGAAAGGGAATCATGAATAAACATTCCCTAATGCAGGGCACTGGGACCCAAAAGTGGCTGTTGAATTCTGTTAGCCTCCTATGCTACTTAGTCACGATGGGTCTGTGACCAAAACACCCAACAGGTCCCAACCACTCTGTTCTCCAGCCCGTTTCTCTCTACTTTGAGGTGTCCCCCTCCTCCCTCCAAGTCTAAAGTCTACATCAGAGTGTCGTCAGGGTTATTATTTTCTTGATTGAGCTTAGTCGTATGAAGCCAAAGAAGAAATGTTCACTGAAGCCTAATATTCAGACATGTCTTAGATCTATCTAATCACCCAAATCACACACATTCACACATTCACACACAGGCGCACGCAGGATAAATGGCTTTCAGTAAGATTCTAATGTAAGACTATTATTGTGCCTGATATTGCAAAACTAGTTTTTTAAGTCTTAGAGCTTTCTACTAAGAAATATAATATGGACTTAAGCATTACTTTGTGTGATATCTATGTTAAAATGAGTTGATAAGTCTTCAAGTATAAAAATGAGGAATATCCTAAAATGTAAAATTTAATATTTACAACATGAGATAGATACAATATTTTATAACAATTTGCATAACAGGATCAGGATACAGTCCATTGCAGTGTCAGAGCTCTATAGTCACAGATCATCTTAGAGGCATCATTATCATGTAAAATGACAGAAATGTGACCCTTTGAAATTTAAAGTTTAAATGGTCAGAGTAACAATAGGTTACTTTTATAGAGAGTTGGCTCTCTAACAAGATAGCTCCTATGCACTCTCATTCAGATCTTTCCTTAGTTATTAGTCCTGACTTATAAATGAGGAAATGGAGCTTCAGAGAACATTAAGTAATTGCCCAAAATTACAACCTGGTAAACAAATTGAAACTCAAATGTGCCTGGTTTCAAAACTTATGTAGGTACAAATATGTTACAATATCATCTTCTCTAATAATTGCTCCCAATTATTATCACCTTCCTACTAATTTCCAACCCCTCTGAGCAAAGCTAGACTAGTGTGTAAAGAGAGAGATGAATCAAAGGATATTCAGTTGAGTTTAATAAGCTAAGTTAACTTTGTCTTTGGTACTATTTCTTAAAGAGCAAAATATACCTTCTCTTTGGTACTATTTCTTGAAGAAAATGTCTAAAGAGATTAACTTAAATAGGTGAATCCAAAGAATATGGATTGTCAAGACTTATATATACTAAGCCCTTCTTTCCTCATGAGTGGACTATCTCTATATACAAAAGCCTAAGTAACCATTACAATTGGATGACCAGATGACCAGATGACTAGCTGGTAGCTATGATGCACACTCACTAACCACCAGGGAGCAGATGATCAATGCTGGAGCTGCCCCTGCCAACTTCCCACAGCTGGCCAACCTCACTTAGTTCCTCCCCTCCCCTCCCAGCCAGCCAGCCCAATGATCCTGATCACCCAGATCAGGACTGGGCCCAAATGGTCCCAATCACTGGCCAGGCCCCACCAATGCACGAATTTGTGCACCAGCCTTTAGTTTTAGCATAATCTCCTAATTGATTTGTGTACATCAGTGACCTCATTCCTGATCTCTTTTATACTGAGCCTCCAGGAAACTCTTCACAACGCACAATGCTCTTCTCTTAAAAAACCCGTGGTTTAAAATTCAAAGTTCAGATCTCTCTCCCTGTGAATAAATATGTTCTTTATACTACTTATGTGATACTTAACTTACACCATCTTGTGATTTAGCAATATGGATACAATTTATGTTCCTTTACAGAATGTAAGCCTTTTAAAGATTAAACCCTTAAGTATGTGGCCAAAGTAAACACTTCAAATCTAATTATCCATTAGGCAGCAGAAAATGCAGAATTTTTGTATGGCTTTTCAAATAAAATCAGCTCAGCCATGCTGTACATTCCTGAATACCTCAAACATTTCTCATTGTCTCATCTTGGTTACTACCCTATCTCCCTCCCTCCTTCCTTGTTCCATCCCCCTGTTCCTTGGGCTTTTCTTCCATAACCCCCTGACCCTCCCACTAAACCCTATCTCAGGCTTTGCTAGGTTTGATGGCACATTTGACCCCCAATTATGTTTCTTCAATTCGGACTATTGGCTGCTTCGGGGCCACAACCAATTCTCAGTGGATTCCCTTGTTCATTCACATAGTGAACAGAAATGACAGGGAGGCATGAAAAGCCTGGTGTGGAATGATTACATAACAGTCTCAGGTTGCCAGGCTCTATTTCTGGTGGTGAGACTTAAAAAGTATTAGGACTGAGGAGTTTGTTTACTTGTTTTAAAGATTAATGAGTATGTTTTTATTTACCTTTTTACAATAAGTATTTATTATACTTATTTTTTTTATTGGTCCTCAGGAATATATGTTTAGTCATTATTTGCTTTCTTGCTCCCTGTCTTATTTTTTTTTAATGATTTTAGAGTGAGAAAGGGAGAAGAATAAAGAAATAGAAACAGCCTTCAAGGAGAGAGAAACATTGACTGGCTGCCTCCTGCACACCCCTCACTAGGGATTGAGCCTGAAATCCAGGCATGTGCTCTGACTGGGGATCAAATTGTAACTTTCTGGTTCATGGGCCTACACTCAACCACTGAGCAACACTGGTCAGGATCTTACTCTCTTTTTAACATTAATTAATGAATTTTTAATTGAGATATAATTGACATATAATATTTTATTTGTTTTTATTTACTCTGCTTTTTCATTTTTAATCATTGTGTTAGTTTAAGTATAGAACATAATTTTATATATGTCAAATTTTATTTGATATAACTAAACTTCCCACAATAATTTTAGTTGATTAACACCCACAACCACACATGGTTACAATTTTTTTTCCCCTTTGTGACGAGAACTTTTAAGATCTACTCTCTTAGCAACTTTTAAATATACCATATAGTAGTGTTAACTGTGGTCACCATGCTATTCATTACATCCCAGGACTTATCTATATGTGGAAGTTTTATATCTTTGACCACTGTCACGCATTTACTTTATTCAGAACATATTAGAAACAAAGAGTTTTATAGCAGAATCCAACCTGAAGGTAGAGAATCTACTCTTGGGTAACACACAGCTCCTGCTAATGTTTTGCTGAGAGTAATTTGTTGGAAACAAATGCAATTAAGGTAGAGATTTGCAGGGATTTGTGTAATCACTTGTAGTGTCTTAGATAGCTAAAGCTATATGAATGGTGGATGGAGTGCCTGTACTTCAAGTCTGAACACTGAGAAATTGCAGCATGAGAGAGAAAAAGGATCCCCAGAGTCATAACACAAGCCTGAGGCCTGTGCTTACCAACAGGTGATAGGAACTGGGTGGGTTAAAGTCAAGAACACAAAGGCAAGTCTATCTAAGCTCAGAGGCCTGATTTCCTTTGTCACACTTAATCAAGTGTTTTAGCAAGAGACAAGACCAGACCCGTGGCATGCAAATTCACAGTTTTTATTTGAACTGTCCATGCTTTATTTTATAAGTTTATTGTAATCATTTTCATTTTTTAGTTAGCACTTTTGGTCCTTTTTTATAGAATTCTTAGAAAAAGATCCCTTTAGTGTAATGTGAATGATGGTCGTCAGAATTAGAGGACACACCTGGTGACTGTACTTATTTAACTCTGAGCTGAGGTCCAGGGCAGCCTGAGCAGAGGCCAAGATACAGCCTTTGGTCTTGATGGACTTTGGTGGAGGGGGGCAGAGAGTTTTTCTATCCATAGACACCATGCAGGAGAGTAATCAGAACAAGGTTGTTTGTAGAAACTCACAGTTGGAATTGATGAAGAAGAGTGAAGTACTCAGTAGACCAAGGTAGGTCCAATGACCAAAGGTATAAAGTATGGTGAGCAGCTTGCCCAAGTGGGAAAATTGTCACAAAGAGCTAGTCAGGGTTAACCCACTGAGTACCTTTTATATATACATACAATCGAGATTTTTCATAGCAGAAAGCTGGGATCCATTTGATAAGGATGGTGGCAGTGTGCAAGGTGGACATTATCTGGAGGCTCACATTTTCTCATCTTTGTTTATATATCTTCATTCTTTAAAAAGCACCTAATGTGAGCCAAAACTGGTATGGCTCAGTGGATAGAGCGTCGGTCTGTGAACTAACGGGTTCCAGGTTCGATTCTGGTTAAGTGCATGTACCTTGGTTGCGGGAACATCCCCAGTAGGGGGTGTGCAGGAGTCAGCTGATCGATGTTTTTCTCTCATTGATGTTTCTAACTCTCTATCCCTCTCCTTTCCTCTCTGTAAAAAATAATAAATAAATAAAATAAAATAATATATTTAATAAATAAATAAATAAATAGCACCTAATGTGGACTCTGGCACCCAGTTTTCAGTAAGTAGCATCCCTATAGAATGGTGCCCATATAAGGCTGTTGGGATCACATTTGCCTATTGGAATCCACCCACCCTTCAAACTTTATATCCTGCGCTTTGGATGGTGAAGCAAACCTCTCTTCCTTTACTCAAGTGGTGCTTGCTGTTGATTGGTAGAGTAGCTTTCCAGGGTAGGACCTGCTACTTATTCAGCAGCAGTTTCCAAACATACTGCCTGTGGGAGACAGCTGATGGGTTTACTGGGTAGTGAGACAACAGCTAGGGGGAAAGGAACTAAAAATTAGTAATGGGGATTCAAAGACAGGTTCATAATTGGGAAAGGTAGCAGAGCCAGGCTATCTGCCCAGAAGTTTGGGCTGTGCTGGGTCAACAGTGAGGGTGAGAGGCCTCCCTGGTGGGAGCACTGAGTCTGAGTAAGGACAGACTGAAGCAGGTACCCTTCTCCAGAGCTCCTGCCCAGAGGTTACACCAAGTATGCATTAGGGCCACCCTCTGCCTGACAGGACAAATCCCAAAGTCTTCAATGGTTCATCTCTACAACATCCTTACTTATAAATGTGGTAGCAAATTCATTGAATAAAAACACTAGTTTAAAAAAAGGGGGGAGCAGTAAAAAATGCAAATAAATGCTTCATCCCTCTCTTCACTGATTTACAGGTTATTCATTTTTAGACCCAAAGTCAGGAACATTTGACATATAAATGACTCTTGTACATCTCCTGTGCCTCGCTTCTTAGTTGATGTTAATAAGCTTCTGCAGCCTCTCCATTCTGTGAGATGAATGCCTCTCCCTTGCTGTGTCTGTTTCTATCTGGAGACGGCAGGGGTCTGGCAGAGCTGTATGCACCAATTACCTTCCTAGTACTAGATGATCACTGTCTGCCCTCCTGAGCTAAGCTTGGCAAGAATTTATATTGTTTTTTCCATCTTTCCCTGCCAATAATGAGGCTCCATAGATCTGGTCATTCAAATTAATAATTATCTCAGCCTTCTATGGATCAATCTCTCCCCAAACTATTAATTTTCCATGACAGGATGCTTAAGAATAGGAGGGTAAATATTCAGGTTTCTTTTTAAATTTTTTTTATTTTATTGATTTCAGAGAGGAAAGAGAGAGAGAGAGAGAGAGATAAAAACACCAATGATAAGAGAGAATTATCAATCAGCTGCCTCCTGCATGCCCCACATTAGTGACTGAGCCCACATTAGGGATCGGGCCTACAACCTGGACTGTAATAAAACCTGGGACCCTTAAGTCTGCAGGCCGACACTCTATTTACTGAGCCAAACCAGCTAGGGCTGCTTTATCTGATTTTTATATGCTAATTTTAGAAGGAGTCATTTCTTCAATAACAATATGCATAGCTCTTTGAAAGCAAGTTAGAAATTCAAGTGTACAAAGGAAATGTTTTAATCAATTCTTCCTAAAGAGTGAGGGACCCAAAGGAAAACTGAAACACAACATCACAGGATAATAATCCTGAAAAAGAATCTAATTTAGCGATTCACTAGTAGTATGTACACCATACCCCAGCCATCAAGATGGGATCTATACCAAACAGTACTCTGTAGGAGGCCATCTACCCATAGGCAGGTGACTTCTGCATCTTCACTTCCTGAGACCAGGTCTGCATGTTTACTCCACCTGGGGATAGCACAGCCTTTTCATCCATGCAAGTAGAACTCAACAAGCCTTCCAATTATGTCCCTGACTCCTCCTTCTCATCCATGTCATGCGTTGTATCTAGTCACCAAGTTCTAAGCCTGAAGCAGTTTATTTCTTTATAAGCACATCTCCAGCCTCAAAAAGCCAGAGGAACCATTTGCTTTGGGAGGTATTGCAGGGAGTGGGTTGCAACCTCTGAATTTGGTCTTGACCTGCCCTTCAATTTATTGGTAGCTCGTTCCATCTGTCCATCTTTACCCCTTCCCTTTCTACCACTGCAAGGCACAGGCCCCGAGTGCCCTGCCTATTGGCTCCCCACCTTATTTCATGATGTTTGGACTGTATCCTTCCCTACAAAGAACCTGCATAGACTGGCAAACTGGCAACAGAATACTCTTTGGTTTGATCCACAGCATCAGCATGCCACCCGCCCCCCCTGCCACCCCCAACACCCCCATCATGTGCTTATGAATAGATATTTCCCCTCATCTATGCTTGGGGTTGTGCCTCTCACCTGGACCTAGAGAACTGGCTCATAAATGGTTGCTTTTTCCTTCCCTTCCCCCCTCACAAGGGACTCCCAGTTCATTGGGGCACACAGCATGTTCTCAAGGAAGCATCTGATGAATAAACAAGTGATGAGCAGACATGCTAATGAAATACAGGCCAGGGAGAAAAAAAATATTTAATTTTTGGTAATAATACATTCTGTAATCCATCCTTGCTACCTTTCAGCTCATTTATTTTACCCAGAGATAACCAGAAAGCCTGGCTTTGCAGACAATGCAAAACCTACTTTAAAAGGATGTTTGCAAGGAACATGGGAAAGTTGTTGCCTCTCATTCACACACCTATGGATTGGAGAGGGTATTTCTTCAACAACAATATGCATAATTCTTTGAGAATTTGAGGAACTGAGTGAGACTCGGTTCCCGTTGACAAGAGCACAAGTTTACAGTGTGCCATGTCCACTTGGTATTTGCTGCCAGAAGCTCAGAGCCACATTTGATTCAACTTTGGTACCATTATGAAAAGATTATACTAACCATATGCAAAACCTCTTCCTTTGGCCTTGATTACTTAGCTCTCTTTCATTAACTTTCTTATATATGTCTTTGTTCTTATCTTCCTCGTTGTATTCAAAGAGTATACACATTAAAATAAATTTCCCAAAGGACTTCCTTCAAAAATGCTGAGGTCTGCACTTCTCCATGGCCTTGTGCCATGGGAGGGAATTAGACGTCGGGTTTTGTCATTCTGTGATGCATTCAGTCTCTTAAGCCAAAACTCGCCGTGCTTACAAGGCTCAATTCCCTGCACTGTCAAGTCTCATTTGTGATCTGGAACCACTCAGAAAACAACTTTCTCATTTTAGGCAAATCCCCAGGAAATAAAATTATTAACATTAAAATGTTCTGTATTAAATTGCTTTATTACAAACAACCCATAGCGAGTAGAGCGAAAAGAAAGTGCAAAGTAACAAGCTAGTTAGGATGCCATCTCTTTCTTTATTTTTAATTATCTCAACAGATTGCTGAGTTCTTAGAAACTCTTACCCTCAAGGTCTATATGCTACAGAAAAGAGAAGAATTGTGGTTAGAACAATGTAGTATCCCTAGTTTAAAGCCAATGTAAACCAGAAGTTTAAAACTCCAGTCATTCCAACGGTACTGAACTCATTAAAGAATTCTAATCTGGAATTGTGTATCCCTCTAGGGGGCCATGGATTTCAGACTCTATTCTAAAACCGAATTAGGCCTCATCCTGATACTCTCTCTATTCCCTTTTGCAGGTATGTGTTACCTAGGAGCCTCTAGAGACACATTGATGGTCCCCAAACAGATGGGCTTTCCTTTATGTGTTCCTTACCTCCTGGGCAAGAAGAGCAATTGTGTGTAAAAGATTGCTTAAACCCATCCACAGCTCTCACCTTCTCTTCAGCAGGGCTTGCTGGAATCTGGAAGCTTCCAGCCCATTATGGGCTAAGCACTTTTATTCAGATCCTTATCCATTCTGTGGCACAGACATGCTTATTAGCAATCATTACTATCTTCAGGAACCTTTTACTCTACCCATTTCATAGGCTTTGCAGTCAGGAGTGGGCAAATTATATTAACAAATATCCCCTCCCCCAAATACCAGAATTTGCTTACTTCCCCCTCAAGCCATAGGTTTACTTGGAGAGGAAGGAGGAGGGGTGGGCCTCAGGGTATTTCCCAGACTCCTTCCATCCTCCACCCTCTTCTTTTGGAGACTAAGAAAGAGCAAGGAAACTTATGTGAGAAGCTTTTCTGGGTCAGGCCTGTAGGTGGCACCCTTCATTCTGCTCAAGTTCTCAGTCATGTGGACACATCCGTGGGCACCTGTAAGGCTGAGATAAGTAGTCTGCTCTGAAGGGAAGGGAACTGGGGTTTGGAGAGAGCACACAGCAGTCTCCTCCTCATTTTTTGTTGCCCTGCCTCCAATTTTCTATCTTCGTTATAGTAACAATTTTTGGTGAATGGACTATTTGCCAGAAATTGACTCCAGTAAGGAACAAGCTCTTTGTTCCTTGATTCTATTTTAAACCATATTTCCAAAGTCTCTACCTTCACCATCAATACCTACCAAGACCCCTGATTCACTTCAAGTTTTGTTTGTTTCTCTCACCCAGGTGTCTTAATCAGAAGAACAACTCACATGCCTCCAGAGGTCAAGGCCACAGGATGGAGAAGGATGAATGTAGGAGAAAGTGAACTGCTGAAGCTGCTAAAAACAGGGAGTGCACCTCCCATGGAAAGAGGGGCTACTATGCGGCTCCTGCCAAGTGTTCCCCAAAAGGAAGGTGGCCTGAGGTTGTAAGAACTTCTACTTGTTTAAGAGACCCAGAAACCCAGATTTTAAGTAAAATGTCTTCATTTGTAAATGTTGGCCACTAATTAAACTACCTTTAAACCTCTGAGCAGGCTGTTCTAAATATATCCAAGGGTCAAACTCAGTAGGTAGGCTACGACTTTGTAACTTTTTTTTAACTTTTCTGCTCCGGCGAGGAAAGGTAAGGGTTCAAACTAAATCAGAGCACTTAACTGCAGGCCTTTCTATGAAGCAGAAGTGAAGGGTGCCTTCTGCTTCCGCACAGCCTGGTGGGAGGGGCTTAAGGGCATTCATCTCTGGACGGGTAATTAATACTCAGAATTCTACATGTTGAAAACCCTTGTTAGAAATACCAGATGTATTTTTAAAAAACAAAGGTCTTTTAAGAACATGTAGATCAAATTTGAATGCTACTGAGTAGGAAACGGGTGTGTGTGGACTGTTACTGGACCAAACTAAGTCCAGTTTACTCAATAGTTGCCAGCCAAAAGATAACTCCAAGAAGATTTCATGAGAAGGTGTGTATTTATTGCCAGCCCACAGGCAAGGACAGGGGAGGAGGGTCACTTCCCCAAAGTGGTGTGCCCCTGAATACAGGATCAGCTTGGTTTTTATTCAAAGAGATCATGCATAAGCATCGAGGTGAGCTTCAGCATCTGACATGTACAGGTGGGGCCATTCTTGTTCATGCACAGTTAGAGAACATGGTTATACATTCATCGAATGTTCAAAAATGGTGAAAATCCGTCCCCTGGGAGGAGAACTTAGTTTATAATGAGAGTGAAGTTCATGGAGAGATCAGTATAGAGCCCTCCAGGCTGCTTCCTCCAGCACCCGGCAATTTGAGCCAGGGTATCCCCTTGGTTTTGCAAACCATCCTGGGCTTCTCCCTGAAAAGGCAGTTCTGACATACCTCAGTGTCAGGAAAAGCACAGGGATGGAAGGACGTTTAACTAAGTTTCAGCTCCCCTGTCTAACTCCAGAAATTGCAGGATATGGTTACACACACTTTACAGAATCATGGGTGATCTAAGTGGTTTGCAGGTTAATCTAAGAAAAGTTGTGAATTCTAAATAAAAGTTAGTGTATATATATATATATATATATATATATATATATATATATATATGGTTCCAGTTTGTAGTATATTATGTGTGCGGTGGTGTGTGGGATGTGCAGTGTGTGTATGTGAGGTATGGTGTGTGTGTGTGTGTGTGTGTGTGTGTGTGTGGTGTGTGGTGTGTATGTAGTGTAGTATGTGTGCTGTGATGTCTTTATGGATGGGGGTGTATATGTATGTGTGTGCTCACATAGTCAATGGAGGTTGTCTGTACAGTATTTAAAGTGGCATATACTTTTAGCCAAATGAGCAAAAGTACCTGGTAGAAATACATAATTTTATAGTATTTTGTCTTTAAAATCATGTTAAAGGAGAAAATACATGGTGAAGACACATAGAAGATTGATGTAAATCTGTTTCAAAGAAAAGTCCCTGCTATTTTATTTATTCCGTAAACCATCAGTGCACAGATCCTACTTGAAATGGCTTCTGAGTTCAATGTTCTCATTATGATGCCTACTTTAAAAAATTAGTTCAAGAAATGATTGCAAGTTTTTTCTAATGTTTTTCCTGAGTATTGACATTTACTAATGTCTATTATATGTCCACTAGAGGCCCAGTGCATAAAAATTCATGCACTGCAGAGGGCTGGGTCCCTCAGCCCAGTCTGTTCCCTTTCACAGTCTGGGAGCCCTCAGGGGTGGGAATTGACTGGTGATCAAGGGAAGGCAATGACCCCATCACACCTCTGCTGCTGCCACTGCCGACAGTACAAGCTTCTGCTGGCCCTGGTTACCTGAACCTTGGGTGTTAACATCCGAGGTTTGCCTGTGCCTCAGGCCATCCCTGGGAGGCTGGAGGGCTGAGGGGACTGGGGTACTCCAGAGGCAGGCAGGGTTGAAGGAACTGGGCCCTGCCATTTTGTGGCCATGGGTACCTCCATCTTTGAGGGTGTGACAGTCAATTAGCATATCCCCTCCTTATTGACTATGGGTCTTGCCATCTTTGTGAGGGTGTGATGGTCAATTAGCATATTCCCTCTTTATTAGCTAGGATTATTTTCTCAGAGCTGCAGACATTATTCTGAAGAATAAGGAGAAGAAAAAGAAATAGAAAGAAAGAAGAGGGGAAGGAGGAGAATAAGGATAAAATGGTAGCAGGAAATGATTATTGAGCACTTATAGGTCAACTACTATGTTGAGTGAATTATCTCCTATCTCTTATCTACTAGATGTACTATTTAGTTGAATCCTCTCAGCTCCTTCAACTAAATAAGTAAATGTTTTTACTTTTCAGATAAAAAACACTGAGTTTCACACAGAGTATATAAATCCAGGTCAAATGGCTAGTAAATGACTGATCTTGTTTTAGAACTCAAGACTCTGATTCAAGAGGCAACACCTTATTATGGCACAGAGCATGGTCTCTGGAAACAACTGCAATGTTCAGACTCTGGATCTGCTTCTTATTGGCCATGTAAACCTGGGAAGGATAACCTGCCCCTGACCCAGTCTCCTATAGAGTTATTGTAGATTATATTCACTAGTATCTGTAAAGCACTCAGAATAACACTTGACACATAGTATGCACTACAGAGTGTTTTTATTATTTCAAAGTCCATACTCATGACTATCACTTTCCTGTGTTTAGCAGAGAATTAAGATCCACAGATAAACCAATACAATGCCTTGTGTGAAGAGCTCAGGAGAAGTGTAGGCCGCTAATGTAAGGTGCTGGTGGCCTGAAATCCACACTTAGAGCTTCAGGGAATGTTTCCTAGAGCAATGGGCATCTGAGCAAAATTCCTGAAGAAGGAGGAAGGAGGTAACTGAGGGTTCAGAGAGTTGGCACTGGTGTGCAGGGAAAACCTCTTATTTATGAGAAACACAAGTTCAAAAGAATTAATTCGGGGAATTATTGCAAGTCTTTACTAATGTTTCCCTGGGTATTGAAGCAGAAAATAGCACACTTGAGAAGTATAGTGTAAATAATATTTACAAATATATGTTAATGACTGAATTTGGAATTAGCATTTAAGAAATCAAGGATTTTAAAAGTACTTTTGATAATTGTTGATTGGTGTTGATTGGTGTTAAATACCCACACGGTGTATGTAAAATACACAGAAATGTACTTTCCCGTTCTTTTTCTGCTGCCTACTAGTCCTTTTGTGTCCTTTCCTGTTTCTGTCCCTGTGCTCCCTGCTGGCATTCCCCAGTGCCAGTATTTGTATTAGGTTTAGGTGACTGCATAAACCTCATTGGCATCTCAGTGTGTGTAACAGCCTCAATGATGCCCCACTGGGGAGAAAATACAGCTTAAACACTGGAAAGCAAGAGGCAAAAGATATATTCAGGAAAACATGCCCCAGTCTAGTTATTCTCTATGGCATTCTGATATGTGTTAAGACTTACTCAGCACTCTGGTCTGCTCTACATTCATCATTTCCTCACCTCAATGTTCAGAAAGTAGTATTTTCCTCCAAAACAAAATTAATAATATAATAAAATTAAAATATAACATAATTTCAGCCAAGACTATTATGAACTCCAGCCTTATCTCAGATGTAAAAGCCCACACATGTGAAACCCATATTCCTTTACTTCTTAGCGAGAGAGGACATTGCAATGAATCCCTCAACTCAGGATTAGGCAATCCATGGAAGAGCAAAGGGAGAAAGATATTGCTTTTGTTAGCCCTGGCCATAAACTCCAACTGCTGTAAGAAGAAAAATATAGCCTCACCCTTCCCTGAAACAGAAAAAAGCAAATGCTGGACATTTTTTATTACAAAATTTCAACCACACAGAAAGAATTTTCAAGTTAAATTTCACATTCTTTTTTCTGTATAAAAAGACTTGTACTTTAAAAAAAAAAATTCCTCAAGAAAAGAATATTCCTTGTGAATACTCCTAATTTTCTGTAAATTTAATTTCACTAGCTTGTCTGCGCTCTTGCTGTGTTATTTGTGGCAGGGCAGCAAGGCCATATATGCACAATGTCATTTTCAAGGGGACACTCCTGCTACTGGTGAAGTCTTTTAAGTGTGATGATGGTCATAACAAGTGGTTGTTTGTTTCTTAAATCTCTACTTTCTATGGTTGCAAAGAAAGAAAGGCTTATTAGCAAAGTCTGGAAAGAGTCACTGTTTCTCTTTGATGACCTTTCTATCATTTTCCTCATTAGACCATAAACTCATCCAAATCACCTTTCTTTTAATGGGACCTAATAGTACACCTGCAAAATTACAGTATAATTTTGTGAGCTATATTTAAAAGCTGATTACATCTTACCTGACTAATATTTTTTCCATTAGAAAACCTAGAAATGTCTCACAATATAGTAAACATGAAAATGCTCCTGACCCAAATATATCATTGTTTGAGCCATATTTTTACTTGTAAGGCACTGCACACTGAAATTGTGCTCTTGATAGTTTGATCCTCTCAATTCCTATAAGTACAAGCAGTCAGGTGAAAGGCAGTGTAACTGAGGAGGGGAGATAATTGCATGATCCTTCTTTGCTCTGAACTCTTTCAGAGTCAGTGACTATGTACCTGGTGAGTACTTTATCACAGCCAATCCACAAGAGCATAAGCACCATGCATGGCCCAATCCAAGAATCACAACTGGAAGAGGTGTATTCAGGAGCAAATAATCAGTCTCATTAAAATGTAGTATGTTATTATATTGTTCAATCTACCCTGCTGCCCTTCATGCACAGATCCTTTTTGGAATGGCCCCAGACTTCAATTTTCTGATTACAATGTCTGCTTTACTATTTCCTTTGGGCTATCATAATGTCAAAAGTTACTACTTTGACTTTAAAAAGTCAGTTTGATGTTTTAGAGTCTTTCTGAATTTGAGGTTCTTAATCTCTTGGAGACTTGGAAGAGGAGGGATGGTGTGCTGAGGATTTGTGACTTCTATTTTCATGCTGGGAGCCTGTTTTTGCTTTGTTCCTGATTCTCAGTGGTCATTTGGTTAGCTGAGGTTTTCAGATAAATGAGAGGTTTACTGCAGCAGGCTATAGTGTTTGAAATAGAAACTTTGTGCCTCAGAGTGAGCAATTCTGAATGTGAAAATATGTTTCCTATTAAAATAATCTGGCTGTCTATATCTTAGACACACCACCATTCAAATTAATTCTAATTCAATTCTTTGACCAAAATCAAATGTTTTTACTATGAAAACATCTCCCCAAAATAGCTTTCTTTTCACTTGATGCCAAGTGATTATTACCTTATTTCTAACATCTTTTACAGTTCTCGTGTTACAAGAATATGGCTAAGGAAATATATAGCTCTTTATTTTTCAGCACATCTGAACTTGATTTCAGCTAAAAACAAAGCACATATTTCAAGCAAATGAGCAAAAAAACATTGACGCATATGAACAAAAGAACAGTTAAACTATCATGGTTATTCAATCAGTTTGTGATTATGGCAAAGCATTTCCAGTACAATACATTTGTTGAACACATGCTTGGCAGTCTTCCAAAATAGTTTCATAGAAAATCAAGAGGGGAGGAACTCAAAGTGCTTTTTACATAAGTTTCTTCTAAGGCAACAACATGAATATACTATAGTTGTAGAAATATCAAATAATTATTATGGTAGCTATTTTATTTTCATTTTCTCTTTTATACTTAATGTAAATTTACATTATACTTAATGTAAATTTTCAACTTGAGGAAGTTAAGCCATACAGAGTTAGGTATTCTAAAGATTTAGAAAATCTTTCTAACCATCTCTCTACATACAGCATACATGGGAAGAAGCACATAAACAAATTCAAATGAATAGAATTATATGTGTTATTTCATAATCTGCTTTCAAATCAAGGTGGCATAAAGATCTTTCTTGTCTATGAATATCGATATAGGTCATCTATCAGAATTACACAGCATTCTTACATGCACTAGTTTAATTCTGAATTAATGAATTTTCAGACAACGTCTAGGATTTAATATTTAAAAAAAAAAAAAAGCAAATACTGTGATGAACATCTTGCAAATCTGACAACTTTTGTGAAATGTTTGTAAAATTCCATTTATGTGCTGGAAACCCATGGACATATCCAAGCAATTATTTTTTTGTTTTTCCTGAGAAGTGGACTTGACATTGCCCATTGCCTGTGATCTTTTATTTTTTACTAGAGGTCCAGTGCAAGAAATTTGTGTATGGGTAGGGTCTCTAGGTCTGGCTGGTGATCAGAGCCAGTTGGGGCCTTCCAGCTACCAGCCAGGGCCTCCTTTTGTTCTGCACTGCTCCCTGGTGGTCAGTGCACACCATAGTGAGCAATGGAACTTGTGGTCGCCTGGTTGAACTCCCACAGGGACACTTTGCATATTAGCCTTTTATATATAGAGAGAGATAATGATAGAATGAAGTCTTTTTTTGTAATATACTGTTATTGATACCGTGTTTCCCCGAAAATAAGACCTAGTGCATGGAAAAATAAGACATCCCCTGAAAATAAGATCTAGCGCATCTTTGGGGGGAAAAAAATATAAGACACTGTCTTATTTTCGGGGAAACAGGGTATCAGAGAGAAATGGAGAGGGAGAGAGGATCACTAATCAGCTGCATCCTACATGCCCTTCACTGGGGATCCAGCCTGCAACCAGGGCATGTGTCCTGAACAGGATTCAAACTATGGGCCTGCTTCATAGGTCAATGCTTAGCCACAGAGCAACACCAGCCAAGCCCATTGTCTGTGATTTTAAGCAATGATTGCAAGGATCTCTGTTACCTTTTCCAAAGTAGAAAATACATTTTTTATAACAAAAAAACAGAGAATATCATGTTTTAAATTTCCTTCTGAAAAGCTCTGTTTTGTCTAGATGGATATAGTTTTCCTTTTGTTTATGATATTAAAATGATCTTGGAGAGAAGAAAAAGATGTATTTCATCCAATATAGTTCAGCTAAATAATGACAGCTTTGACTGTGCTTGTCTCTTAAGAAAGGACAGCCTTATATTTTAAGAAATTATGTTTGAAGCAGTAATGTTATTGTCAGATAAACCTTTACCTCTCAGGAAAAAAGGTTTTTTTTCTGGGTCTTCTTGTTAATAAAAATAAATCAAGTATTTGGATTGTTTGTTTTTACTTGCTTTAAAAATAAAGAGTCAACAAAAACGTGAAGAAACATTTTTAAGATCACTGAGTGGTTTTTTAAAGACTAGAATGAAGGCTTTATGCTAAAGGAATAAGTAGACACAATTATGCTGAATTGTTTTAAGAAGCTCCAAAGGGGAAAGAAAGACATTACTCTGAGTCGGATGTATAAAAGCCAAGAATCATTTAGAGCGTCCAGAAAACTGGGGCAAAGTCAATAAGAATAAGGGGTCTTTGTTTATAATGGAATTTGAAATTCAGAAATAAAGGTTAGGAAGTCTCTAGAGCTCCCTGAAGAAACGCTCAGTGAGTGAGTGAGGTTTGAGGAGGCAGAGGAGAATAGAGGGAGGAGGTGGAATAAATCTCAGTTTCAAGGAAAGAGGAAGCCGGGAGTAATTCCTTCAAGCAACTAGACTTCATTATGGGAGACGTTCATAAATATTATATAAGTATTATACAAGATTTTTTTCTCTTCCTTCAGGATGCTCAGTGGAAATCTTTGGCCTTCAATTTACTGTAGCTCTCTCTTATTTCACTGGAGACCTATACAGAGTATACTCATATTGATCTATTGTATTGAGCTTATTCCTAAATGGTAAGATTAAGAGGGATCTCTAAAATTCACCCAGACCTTTCATTAATGGAAATGGCCAGCCAGATGAACCTTCCTGCAGAAAACAATGAGAATGGGGCTAGTAGTTGTTTTTTTTTCCCATGGGAGAAATAAAAGGGTGTTATATTGGTATGGTACACACGGGGGCTTCTGGGGTTCTGGCCATGTTCTCTTTCTTGATGTAAAGTTTCCCAGGTAATAATTACATCTCTTGATGAATCTGGATGGTGGTGACTTATTTTTGCATGGTTTTGTATGTAATTTATATGTCATAGTAAAAAATTAATTACCTAATTTAGCTTTCAACCTTCAGGCAGGCAGATCTTGCCCAGTCAAGATACATTTTCATTCTCCATTATTAACAATATTGTTTTCCTTGAGGATCCAAACAGCACTCTCAAATCCCACTTCCCAGTGACTTTAGAAATATTTCATATCAAATTGAAAACTATAAGGCCCAACCTAAAATATTGAAAAGATTTCCATGTAAGTTTTTGCTTAGAGCTTTAAAGTTATGAAGTGGCCAATTAGAATAATTTGTAATAGGTATGGCCTTCAGTTTTTCTACTACAACCATTTTGTTTTAGCAAATAATTCCTATTCCTTTCATACAGCTGCTTTAAATTCTGCATTAGGATATTCTACTTTCTGAAAATGTCCCATAAATTTTCTAAGTCAAAAAGTAATGACATGATTTTTAATAAATGTAATCAAAAGTTTGATTCTCTGCATTTAAGCAAAATTTATTTAGAATAGGAACTCTTAACTAAATTCAGCAGTAAATTATTATCAAAATAAGAATAGTTTCATCAACAACAGCTAAACTAAATTCAAGATTTATTAATATACACATAATGATAATTATTTATAAATATTATCTCATTTAATACACAAACCCTGTGAGACATGTAGTAAAATTAGTCCTATATTTTATTCTAGAAAACCGAGAACCATATAATTTTTTAAAGATAGTTTTTATTTATTTCAGAGAGGAAGGGAGGGGGAGAGTGAGATAGAAACATCAATGATGAGAGAGAATCATTGATTGGCTGCCTTTTGCTCACCCTACACTGGGTATGGAGCCTGCAAGCCAGTCATGTGCCCTGGCCAGAAATTGAACTGTGTCCTCCTGGAATTGAACCATGACCTCCTAGTTCATGGGTCGATGCTCATCCAATGAGCCAAGTCAGCTGGGCATAAAATTTAAGTATCTTGTTCAATATAAAACAGCTACTGAGTAGTAGATTCAAATTCAATTCGATCCAACCTCAAAGGCATAGCATAATCACTGTTTATGTCCCACAGTGATTATGATGGATTGCTTTTGTAATCAGAAAGAGATTGTATCAGATCCTTAATAATGATTTTTGAGGTGTTTTCTCCCCAATGATAAAATTCAAAGTAAGATTTTTAAAAATTAAAGTCTAATCTGCCATTTTTCTCTTCTCTACATTTCTTATATCCCTACATTCTCTGGGTCCATATTTTTCTTGAAGAATTGGTTACTACTACTGTTTTCCTTTCATATGTATGACATTATCTGATTAGACAACCTTTTTTAGAATATAAATTAATGTTTTATCTCCAAGTGAAATTGGAGATAACCAGTTTGAAGGAATGAGAAATTTTTTTTTAAGTGTAAAGATAAAGCAGATTACAATAATATTGTCAGATAACTCTATCTTCCTAGTTGATATGGCAATATCATGTCAAATTTGATTCCCATGAGACAAAGTTACTCAACTTTTGCTTAGTCTTAAATTTGGCGGTACATCAACCAGAATTTATTTAATAATCATACATGTAGATAATGTGTGGTAGCGATATTTGCCCTATAAAAATTAACCAATAGTTAGAGGGGTTAGAGTCAACATTGGTTAAACTGAAGTGTTAAGGTTATTTACAAAGTTGCTTTATCATATTGTTGGTATGATTCATTTAAATTGCTTAAGGTGATGAATTTAAAGAAGAAGGGATCTACTATCTCTATCTCCTTAAAGTCTTTAAGCACGGTTCTATTCTCTGCTTTTTCTACAAAATGTGATATATTATTTTGGCCAGTGCACGCACGTGTGTGTGTGTGTGTGTGTGTGTGTGTGTGTGTGAAGGAGAGTGAGAATATATATGGAGAGAGAGAGAGAGAGAGACAGAGAGAGAGAGAGATGCTCTGCTCTGTTCCTTAAAGAATTTGTTTTTAATTTCTAAAACACATTCCACCATCAAAAAACAGAAACAAAACAAAAATATACTCTCAATTCTTAATAAAATCTTAATGTCAAACAGAACCCAGTTTAGTGAATCCTCCCCTTGTTGAGACCACCTCTCCCTTTTCGGAAGAGGCCACATGGAGGCCTAAGGCAGCTGCACTCTGGCCATGAAGTGGAGGGATGGGAGGGGAGTTTTGTGACTGCAGTCCTTCAGGCACCTGCCCCATGCTCCCTGCACCACGGCCCCTTGCCCTGGCCTCACCACCACGAGGACACAGATGACATGGCTTTGAAAAGTTTTGATGATGTGGCTCTGGGGTCGAATTAGCAGCTTTAATACCAGCGAGAGATTTAATGAAGTCATGTAGAAGTCCTGGCCAAGTTTACAATACGATAGTCATTGCTGACTTGAACAGCTTGAGTGGAATGGTGGAAATGGGAACCTAAGTGAAAAGTGTTCAGGAGAAATGGAGGAGAGGTGGCCATGATAGACAGCTTTAAGCACTAAATGTGCTACACTCCATCCCATTTTGAAGCCACTGTGCACTCTATTTCTCTACCTGGTGTCTCTTTCCTCCTCACTATGCTCTCGTCTACACACCACTGGTCCTTGTTAGCTCATTCACATACTTTGTTTCTGAGCTCTTACATCACGTCCTCAGAAGGGGCTTTCCTGATCATCCCACTCTTCCTGCCACAATTTTCTTTCACATTTTATAACTCTGTAGCTATAGGACCCGTCTTCCCCTTACACACATACACACACCTACACACATGCCTGACGTGAGAGCTCCACGGAGATGGGATGATTTCACTTTGGCTCATTATCACATCCTCAGTAAGTAGCCCAATATCTAGCGCATAGTAGTTGTTCAACATACAACTCCTTTATTTAACTTATTTGTTGAATCAATCAATAAATTAATATTACCTTGTAATACCCTGGATGAATGGTACTTTTTCTGTAGTTCATTGTTTACATGTGATGTTTGGCAGCCCTCGTGAACTAACGCAAAGTTCTATCAGGAACACCTTAATCAATAGCTAATAAGCATTTTGGTCTGAAAACAAAATTCAGCATCTTTTGCAAAAAAGTTCTTGGTGAAGAGCTTCTTAAGTTTGTTCCGAAGGTCTACAATACATTCTTTGTGTTTCTTAGCATTTATTAGTTGGGAGACCACTTAAATGCTATGGGCCTCAATATCTTTATCTATAAAATGGAGTTTATTGCCCCTATTTTGCCCACCAAAGAGAATTGTTTAGTCAAATGAAAATGAAATAAAATATAATAAATGAGAACACTTTGAAAAATTCTAAAGCACTATGAAAAATCTAAAATATTATTACCATTATGATTCCTTTTCAATACAACTCTTATTACCAAAATGAAAAAATAAAAATATCCTTGCTTGCAATCCTCCCTTTTAAACGTGGGACCCTCTTAATGGTACTTACCATAAAAGTAGATGGCAATAATAAACCTTTTATCACTGTTCAAGAGCCAAATTCTCTAATATTTTTATATGCTTCCTATTTGTACCATAATGCATGATTTGTTTTCTTTGTTTACCTCTCATGGGAAGAAAACAAGGCAATTGTTGTACTTGGAATCTGTAGGTATAAAATGTGCCTTTCATGCTGAATTTAAGAACATGAAACTTGACATATTTCTTAAAAGTGCTGTGGGACTTGAAGGGAGGAATTTGAGAAAGAGCAATATATCACCTAACAAAAATCTATAAATATGAAAAGGCTTTGTGTTACAAGAAATATTTCTCGTTTATCTACATAAAATCCAGGGTAGATATAAATTACAGAATAATTTATTTCATTGCTGTACAGCTATTTATTTCTAAATGTGTATATATATTAATAATATACTTAATGCAGTGATTAGAGTACAGATATAGAGAGACAAAGACTTTGGTGCGAGTTTCAACTTGGCTGCTGTAAATGTGTGGCTATGTGCAAGTTATTAACATTTCTAAATCTCAGTTCCCTCACCTTGAAATGGGAATTTTCTCATGGAGTGTTGTGAGGAGTAAATGAAATAAGACAGGGAAAATAACAGCTCTTAGTAAGTGATCAGGAAAGATTTGTGCTATTACATCTCTGTTACATATCTAATTCTAACATTTATATATATTTAGTATTAATATATTAGTTATATGTACTTGTATCAATTAATATAATATACACATATTTTTGTGTTGATTAGCAATGTCATGAATATAATATTCACATATTATTATATATTTTTAGTATCTTTCTCTTAGGGTTAAATTGTGTCCCCACCACTTAATTCATATGTCTAAGTTCTATACTAAATGCTTTAGAATGTGACCTTATTTGGAGATATGATATTTATAGGAATAAACAAATTAAAATGAGGTCATTAGGGTGGCCTCAGTCCAATATAAGTGATATATTTTTTTTAAAAGAGAAAATTTGAAGGTAAGATTACTGGGCAAAAACACATTAGGGCTGGAGGGTGTTTGGGTGTGAGGAACAATAGGAAAACTAAAGATCACTTTTGTCCAGTCACTGGTCAGAAGAGAGGACTACAACAAGTAGGTTTGATGACATTTTCCAAACCCCAAATCAGAATATGTGATAAATACACAGGAATGTATCTGAACACTAACACAGAATATTTGAAACTGGAATGATTCAAAAGAATATATCACATATTGTTACTATCATTACACAAACGATCATAGGAGTAGGCTGAAAGTGATGTTCTTTTCTTTCTCCTAGTTTGTCATCTTTCCCCCTTGTCTAGAATGAATACTGAACAGAAATACATTTTATTATGCTTTTCTCTTAAGAGAGGTGAATTGATTTTCTAATTCTCTTAAAATGTTGCGTAAAGAAATTATTGATTGTCTATAAGTTCAATGGATTTTTTCCCACTGCTTAAATTCTACCTCTTGTTCTAATATATTCTTATAAGATAATTTAAATTTCTTCTTATTATTTCCCAAGATCAATAGAATTTCTACTTTGCTTGGGGATACCCCCTATTTGTCTTAATGAATTGTATTCACTTCTTCCATTATTCTTATAATATTTCAATGAACAGGACTTGCAAAGACATTTTCCCCCCATTAGATACTTCCATCTAGCATAAGAATACTTGCACCACTAATCCTGAGTTTAAATAAACTTCAATATATATCTATTTTTAGGCAATGTTTGTTGTCAGGGGTAGGATGCACAGTTGACAGGAGTGTGGGTCAGCCACAAAGAAGTATAAGATACTGTTTCTATCAGTGGGCCATTTTCTCAAACTAATTGTACAATGGGCTAATCAGAAGCACCCTTAAAAACAAGAAGCCATCTTATAGGTGTGCAGCTTGGATAAATGATAAGAGACAGGAGCTGTAGAACATAAGTACTAGTAAGTATAGCCCATTTAACACACTCATCAAAAAAAAAAAAAATTCTTGCCACTCCGTACTAGAATCTTTATTTTAATTACCAGTCAGAACCCATGCAGAAGGGGATATTTAGATTTTTATGGAAACATCAAAAGCATTTCTTGAGAATGACTAAACCCATACTCTGTAATAAGATCTCTGTACCACAGGACATGTGAAAGGAAGCAGCGTGCACTTTTATACAGGTGTCTGGATCTTCCTCCCCAAGTGGTTGATGGCAGTGCTTCATCTATTGTGACTGAATGACCTTGCTGGCCCCAGTCACCTCTTCTGCTACATGCCCCAAATGGCGGCTCCAACTCAAGGTATGCTCTGTTCTGAGATGTCTGCAAATGGTTTCAAAGTTCTGTGTACAAAGTCATTTCTTGTGCATTTGCCCAAAGCCCACACTGAGATGTGAGACTTGTCTGCTCCAGGGGTGACTGAGCAAGTCTGCAGCTCTTTAAGCCTCTCCCCAGCATGGACAGTGTCTCTGAGCCACGGATTTCACTAGGGAATGAGCATTCTTCTACATTGCTTCTGGGTTTTCTCTTCATCTGATTTTAAAGTATTTTGGAGGAAAACCACTTCTTGACTGAGGCCATTTTCTGAAACATGGCCCATAGTGGGCAACACTCATAAACATACTATATGAATCTTGCTCATCACCCTAGCAAAAGCATATAAAATACAAGTACCTGGGATCATGTCACCTCTGGTATCACAAGGGCTTTATTGAGTCCAAAACAATGCCACAATGAATCAGACCTTGGAGCTACCCAACTTATTCTTAATTTTTTATAGTGGGATTGAAGAATGGCTTGTTATGATTTTGTTTAATAAAGAAACCTGATAGACTTCAGGCTGTTCCCTCTCAGCATTTGCATGTCTTGACTGTTTTATCATCTTAATACTTCTTTTCATAAAGCATTTTCCTCCATTGTGATTATTTAGACTTTTATGGGCTCCCACCCAGATCTATTACATTTCTCTCAATCGGCACCAGGTTGAGGTCTTCTAGTTCTATACTTTACCTAGTCTCACTTTAGCCCCCACAGGCCTCAGTTGCAAGCATGACATGTTTTTAGCCATAAAATGTTAAGACCAATCATATGAAAAATTACAAGGCAGAAGACTCCTGAGACTTTCATGCCTCACTTTATAACACACCCTTAGATTATAAGCTTTTTATGGCAGAAATTTTATCTTATGTTTCTTTATGCAATGGCTTTTAGATTTTGAATACAGTCCTAAGTCATATCTACAAATACATGTACCTTTATTCATCTATCCTTGAACTCATCTTAGCTCTACCTACCACATCAAGAATTCTCACTGTCTTCTGCTTTACAAATGTCTTTTTCAGGAAATCACTATATTCAGGATTTAAGCTCGGTCAATCAAAGTTCCAACTTCCCTTAATGGTTCTTCTCCTGTGTGGTGAGGTCTTGTCTTCTCCTTGGTATCCTGAGATTGTTTCTGGGCACAGGAGACATTATGTGATACAAGGGGGCTGGCACTGTCCTCCAGGTCGCTCATCTGCTTTACTCTGGTTGTAGTGTGTGTGTGTGTGTGTGTGTGTGTGTGTGTGTTGTGGGGTGAGGGTGTACTCATTGTCCCCACAGCCAGTGGAGCTCCTTATGCCCTTTGCCAGTGTAGACAGTGCCCCTTGGGGACTCTGACATTTCCCCCTGCTTATTAGGTTCCCATCTCAGAACTTGCTGGCCCCAGGGATCTCCTGTCGCCTGGTGAGACCTACTCTTTGACTCCCCAGCTTGGTAGCTTGGACTCTGAACCTGAGACCTTCTGCCACCAAGTTATTTCACTTCAGCTATAGTGAGTGGCCTGAGAGCTTGACTGTCAGTTCCTGCTGGGGCACCTGGGAAATTGTTAGAAACATAGATGAGAGAGAATCATCAATCAGCTGCCTCTTGCACACCCCCTACTGGGGATGTGCCCGTAACCAAGGTACATGCCCTTGACCGGAATCGAACCGGGGACCTTTCAGTCCACAGGCTGACGCTCTATCCACTGAGCCAAACCGGTTTCGGTTACCTGGGAAATTGTTGATCCCCTCCGTGCCTTCTATGATACTTTCTGGGGGGTGTGGACCATCTGAGATCCTCTGCAGGACTTCCTCATCCAGAGTGCATAAAGGGAATGGCACATAAGCTTCTCTATCCTCAGGTACTCAAGCCTAGTGCTCCTATCACCTTGTGTCCCGGAGACTTAACCCAGGAAGGGGCAGGTTGGGTAACCACTCTTCCCCGCTTACCATCTCTCCTAAGTTCTGAGAGTTCTCAAGTCCCTTCTGTGTAGAAGCAATGCTACCCTCTCTTTACATCACAGACTACAGTCTTACTTGTCATGTTATAAAAATCTCCATATTCAGTCTTCCAAACTTTGTTTTTGTCATTAATGGGACATTTTTTTAAACTTATGAAACTCAAGTGCTGAATTCTAGTCATGAAAAATCTAGTTTTCTTTCTTTTTTAATATGTTTTTATTGATTTTCAGAGACAGGGGAAGGGGAAGAGATAAAGAGATAAAAACATCAATGAGAGAGAAGCACTGATCAACACACTGCCTACTGGGGATGGAGTCTGTAACCCAACATGTGCCCTGACCTGGAATTAAACCAGCTACTTCTGGTTCATGAGTTGGCACTCAACCACTGAGCCTCACCTGCCAGGCAAACATAGTTTTCTTGATTGATATATCCAAAATGTCCTTCAAGAGCCAATCTTGAAAGTGAAAATCTGACAGTTAACGCTTTAACTGTTTCTCTATTGTAACTATAACAACCTCTATCAGGTGCTATATCTGCAAGGGTGAAATGTTACCTTGCTGTGACTTCCTCAAAAAAGTAGGACTAAAAAATCATAGGAGATCAAGGTCAAAGGTTCTCAAAAGTAGGCTTCTGTGTAACTTATGCTCTGGAGCCCTGCAGTGCAGCCTGTTAGAATAGCTTTGTAGACAGGAGTGTAAGGCTAAATTAGACAGCAGTTGTAATAAACTTGTGTTGGAGGCAGAGGACAATTCTGATCTGTGCTCTGCCACCTGCTAGCAATGAGACCATGTTGCACTTCTTTGGTCTGTTTGGTATTTTCCTGTGGAGAGTCCACACTAAAGTAGCTGTAATCTCTGGCTGAACAGAAAGAATATCATGTTGGGAAGTACAAAAAAGAATGCATACGAATACATTTCATAATGCAATTCCACTATATCTGTATCCTCAGACCCCAGAATGGTGCCTGGCATGTATGTTCTCAAGAAATGTATACATTTATAAACATGTTTAATAAGTAATAAATACATGAATGAACAGAATAAGTATAACTATAGATAGTATCTAACTCACCCCCAATAGTGGTTTTATAGATTGGAAGAGAACTGGGTGATTTTTCCCTTCAAGAACTACAGGGAAGTGACTCCATAGGAATCCTTCAGCACATCCGTTTTCCCCAGAGAACCTTGAGGAGCAAAGCAGAAGAGGGAAGTGGATAGTTTGTCCTGTGCCTACAGAGGAGAACAGGTCCAAATAAAAATGAAGAAGCTGCAGAGCAGGGTGTTGAGGGGGAGAGGGAGCGGGGGAGGGGGAATCATAAAGGAGACAGACTCTAAATGACTGCAGTTACCTAATCAAGTTACCATCCAAATTACATTAATTTCCATCTGATTTGTGATCTGTAGATAACAGGAGTTCATCTAATTTAGGAAATAAATTTTCCGCCATTAGCAATTGAAATGAATTCAGAACAAAGGGATTCTAAATTCTTCGAAGCACTTCCATTAAGGATATAATAATTCTTTCTCAAGCATCTCATCATCTTCAGTCTCTTTTCACTCACTTTGAGAGGATATTTCTCAAAACAGCCAAATCTCAAGTGGCCATTTATTTTTGCATGTGATGGCCAGGACGCAGACACAGTCAAGTTCATTCTTTCTCTGTGGAAAAAAGCAAGACTGTTACTTATTTTTAGAGAACAGACTATCATGATTCTTAGGACCTAGTTTTCGTTCCAAGTCCTCAGTCTTGTTTGTAAACATAAACTCGTTTATTCCCACCCACCAGGCACCACTCAGAATGAAGGAAATGGAGTGAGATAGTGAAATAATTACAAATACTCCAACCATGTCACTCACTCAGAGCCTGCTCTGATAAAGTGGAGGCTCAGAGATGTTACTTGCCCAGGTTCTGGGCAATTAAGAGCAGGATGCTGTAGTTGCTAAGTTCCTGGACCCTGGTGCCTGATTACCTAGGTTGAATTTCACCTATACCTTTTTTGAGGTCTGTGACTTTGGATGAGTTAACCTCTCTGAGCTCCCATTTTTCCCACTGCAAAGTGGAGAGAATGGCAATAATGATACCTACCTGATGGGGTCAGTGTGAGGATTAAGTGAGTCAATGATTCAAAAAACATGTTGCACCTGTGTGCCATGTGAGTGCTGGCTGTTGTTCTCATTGTGGTTGCAAGTAGTCAGAACCCAGCTCACGTGAAGTTAAGCAGCAAAAGAAAGAGTGGTAGTATTGGCTCCAGACAAGCCTGAGGAAAGCGGTTCAAGTGATATTGCTAGGAAGCTCCCCAGCATCTCAGCTTGTTTCTCTTGGCTTCAAGATATATCAGACCAGCTTTATGGTAGCAAGATGGCTCTTTGCAGCTACAAGGCTGCGCTATCTTTACAGAGAAAGAAAAAGATCTTGTTGTGAAGATGTGGCAGAGGTCCCAGCCTTAGTTAAATATCTGTTCCTGTTCCGAGGCCTGAGTCATGTGACAAGCACTGACAAACCACATGGCCTGAGGTGGATTCCTGTGTAAAGGCACTCGGTGCGATGCCCCAAAGAAAGAGGTCAGGAAGATATATATGTACATACATAGCGCGTGCTCAGCACACACACACACACACACACACACACACACACACACACACACAGCTTCATCATCGCTAGCAGGAAAAAGAGCAGAAGTCAGAGCAGTGTCCACTCCCTTCAATACAAGTTTTACTACAACTGCTGTTTAATTTAGCCTGACACTCCTATCTTTAAAGCCATCCTAACAGGACAGCATTGCACAGCCTGTGGGGTGTAAGTTCCCATTCTCTACGACTCCTCTCTTAGGACTTTGCTGTCCTTCCACTTTTTCCATAGTCACAGTAAGGTAACAGCCTTACAGTTTCATTATACATTGGAGGATATAAACACCAAGGATTGAATGGCAGAAGGGTCTTTCCTCATGAAATCATTGCTTAAGCCTCCTTTGAACCAGATGCTATTCTCAGTGTGCTATGGGCTTCTGAGAAACCAACCAGTGATCTGGAATGCCAGTGCTATGAGTCAAGACTTCCTCTCAGGAGCATGCTGATATTCTGGCCTGGCCCGCAAGGCATCCCGGCTTTCCGTGACTTTTTTGAGCTGGGTCCTAATCAGTAACAACTACGTACATCACTGAATAATGTTTCAACTGACAAACATCAATTTTCTATCTGCCGATGCCTGCTCGGTTTCAAAACATGGCTTTGTTAACAAAACCATGACCCTCTCTATAGAAATACAATCTGTGTGTATTGAAATGCCTGTATTAGCTGACTAATAATGGTAGCTAGAGTTTATTGAACTCCTCCTGGGACATCAAATAGGTATCACTAACAAAGTAGAAGGCAAAGTAACCATTTCTTGTATGCAGAGCATAATAAAAGGAACATTGTTTATTGAAAATTATGTACACAGTGATTTTATAAGTCCTTTCTAAATCCTCGCCAACAACTCCATGTGGTAGATATTATCATCTCATTTTACAGAAGAGAAAAATCAGATCTCAGAGAGATTAATAAAGGCTCATATCCTAAGGCACTAAATGGATGAAATGGTATTTATTCATATGCCTGTCTGACTTCAGACCCTGCCTTCCTTCCACTGTATCCTTTTAACTAACCATTGCATAAACTTACTTTAAAATTATGCATTCAGTAATGCTTCTCCAGACTTAGTTTAGAGCATATAAGCCTTATTGAATGATGTAATCTGGGCCCGATTTGAGGACTGATTAGCCAATATGGATTCGAACCTTCCTATTCTCATCACAAAATCACAGGTCTATTTGATTTGTAAACTCCAGAAAATAAGACCTCCTTATTCAGGGCCACATATAGGCAAAACCACAAGATAGGCAAGTGTATTCTTTCTCTGGGCATCACTTATTCCTCCCACTCCCTGGCGACTCCTTCCTGTCTCAGCTTTTGGATGTCTTTACCATCCATGCCCCAAGTGTGCCTCTTGGCCAGTGTTTTCAGGCCAGCCCTGCCTCCCCAAGGCTGCACCAACTTCCTTCTAGTGAACACTGACCATTTGATGGTGTGTTGGCATTCCCTCTTGTTACCTAACAACACCCAGGTGTCAATCTGGGGACTTTTCCTCCTAAGGTATATGATCTTGGGGCCTGCTTTACCATTACAGAAGGCAAGGGGTCCTTGTAGCCTACATCAACCAGACCATTTCTTTAACACTCACAGACTCTCAAGGGGAAGATAGTGTGAAGCCTAAGTGCAGCTAACCTGGGCTGTATTCTGGTTCTCTGTGTCTTGAGAAAAAGGAAGGATGGGAGCGGAGTTAAAATTGGTTATTTTATAAGAAGTACCCTGGCAAGTCAGGCTTCTGGCAAGATGATGTTCTCATTCCAGCTCCAAGCCTGTTCTTCATCTTTGACCTTCACTCCTAACTTATGTTCCCACAATCTTGATAAAACATTCTTCCTTGTTTCAGAAATATTTTTGTGGTTTCCAACCAAAGAACTCTTGTAATAAATCTTTTCTCCTCATTGGTAGCCCCGCTTGCCGCATTTCTCCCCAAGCATCTCACTCTTGTTCTCTCTCCTCATTAGTGAAAATCTAATGTGATTCCATTACTTCCCAAGTCAGGTGGTCTGTGCTGCCTGGAGTGACTGTTAACAAAGCAGGTAACTGATCGCCAATAATGAGCTAGTGACAGAGGGGATTGACAGCATCCTGCTCTCAGCTTCCCCTCGGAGGCACTTACTTAATTCATTAAGCTAAACTTCTTCTCAGCAGCTATTGAGAATCCATCTTGGACTTTGGGGCTTAGCATCTGGCCATTTAAACCGGTTTTCTTCTTCCCCAGGCTCTGGTGTACACTCTTCTCCAAAGGAGGTTGGGAGGTATAAGAGATGTAGGCTCAGAATAACTGAGTGAAGAATGGCTTATGCAGAACCCTGGGTGTGTGTGTGCGGGGGGGGGGGGGGGGGGGGAGAAGCACTATCTAAAAGCACAGGCAGACCCCAGAACTATCCTGTTTGAAACCCACAATAGATTTCCCATCTGAACTCAAGGACAAAATTTAAAATTCTCACATGACATTCAGGCGTCCCCAATAACTGGCCTCTGCCTTTAGCTTCATCACCAGCATTCTCTTCCTTACATCTATTCTCTAGCAAAGCTAAACTACCGTGTTTCCCCGAAAATAAGACATCCTCCGAAAATAAGACCTACTTATAGTTTTCCTTCTGAGTGAAATATAAGGCATCCCCCGAAAATAAGGCCCCCCTAGGCTAAACATGAGAGATTTGGTCCACTGATTCTGAAAGAAATGGAGTCACAAGAAATTAACCAGGAAATTCAGGAATTGGATTGTTATGATGATGTTCTAGAAGATGATGATATGATTGTCATTGAATAAATGAGTAAATTCTTGATATTGTAGGATTCACAGTTTGTCTGGTTTGTGTTGACAACTACCATACTACCGTACCGTATACAGGTAATAAATTTTCTTTATTTTCATTTAACAATAAATGTGTACTATATTCTTCTTCATGGAAAAATAAGACATCCCCTGAAAATAAGACCTAGCGCATCTTTGGGAGCAAAAATTAATATAAAACACTGTCTTATTTTTGGGAAACAGGGTAAAGGTGCTTCTCTGTAAAACCCACTAGATTGTTTTCTCTGGGCCTTTTTCCCCCAGTCTGTTATCTCTCTTTGGAATGCCCTGCTTCTCATTCCTCGCCCACTGTGGACAACTACTCCTGAGCTGGCCCATCACTATTCATTTTTTAAGACCCATCTCTAGCATTACCTCCTCTGGGGAGTGTTCTTTGAAGACCTCCTACTCCACCCCAAGCCCCAGCCCCTGCAAAAAACTATGATTTCATATTCTTAATTTTTATATTCCTGGTGCTTAGCATTGTGGGTTCTGGTAATGACTGTAGGAGTTTGGAATGGGTGATGAATAGATAAAGCCCTTGTGTAATTACAAAACATGGCACTGCTGAAAGTATTTCAAATGGCAAAGCTTTACAGACCAAAGCTTCTATTCCCTTCCCCCACTTTGCTGGGTCTATTAGAAGTGATTCATTTCCAATCAATACTGATTCAGTTTACTTGTAGAAGCCACTTTTCACATTAAGTCACTTAAGTGACTCAGTTATGCCCATCACATAAATAACAAAAGTCTTGACCTGGCTGATAAGCTCTCATGGAGACATAGTCTGCATAACCTGATTACCAAATTGATCATAGAGCACAGAAAAATTACTGAGGAAAAAGAGGCCCTGGTATCTCTTTAAAAATTAATGCTAAGAAAGAGCCATGGAAATGTCAGAATAATCTAAAAGGTGTGTCATAATGAGAGGACTCAGAAAATAAATATGAATAATTTAAGTAGTGCCAATAGGTTTTAAAAAATATTTTAGGGTGGCAATTTAAGATGTGCACATTACTTTATAAAATACTTTTTTAAAGGATCACCTCATGAAAGTATATTCTCTTTATATTAAATGCAGTTTGCATTGGTTCCCCTTCATTTTACCCAGTATTCCTAGAGAATGTTGGGGAAGCGTGCATGTAGGTAAGGTGGAGTTTTGATGGAATTAACACATTCCCCTATGTAGGTAAGAACTGTGCCTTTGTTTCCTGCAAGATAGGGGCGTGACTATGTAACTTCAAACCCTCTTGCTGAGTGGATGGCAGTCAGTGACTGCAAAGATTCCAGCAGCTGCACCTGTTCGCCTGTTCCGGGATTAAATGATTTTCCTAGAAGCAGTTTAGCTAGAGAAGCAGCCAGGGCCACAGGAGGCACATTTCTTTGTCCATGTTAAGGTTTTGTGTAAATGTTCTGTTTTCTTGCCTTTCTTCATGAGGGTGAATTTGTTGAAATATTCCAGGCTTCATGACACTTACTGCCATGAGTTTGTGAGGCTTTCCAGAAAAGTTGATTTCATTTGAGTCTGACTCGCTTTTCAAGAAGGTTACAAAACGCCCTTGGGTATTCCTAAGAAACGCTTTTGGAATTCCCAAATCAGGTTCTTTACTCTGGATGATTGAACTCAAATGATGCTTTCAGAAAGACTGGGATGGAAGATGGGTGACAGGAGATAGTAAAAAAGGGAGAAGAGAACCAGCATCTATTGAGTGTCTATGGAATGCTTAGCACTATGACTGGGGTTTCAAAGATGCTAGCTCATTTACCTTCCCAACAGCTATTTGAGGCTATTTCCCACTTTTCAAATTAGAACATTGAAACAGAGAGAAATGAAGATAACACAGACAATCGTTAGCAAATTCATAATTCAAACTACAACTCAACTCCCACCTGCTTGGTGGGCTCTCACTCTGCCTCCTCTGTTTATTTGGAAAGCGCAGAGTCTTTGTGCACCTGTAATGCACCTACGTTGTTACTCTCCAATGACTTATTTATGTGTATCTACTCATAAATTTACATGAAATACCACTGAGTTAACCTTCAGCACATTCTAAGAGCAGCTGGTGAACTGTTCTTAGCAGTTAATGAAATAGATATATTTTTGAATAGCTTAGTATTGTGTATTAAAAACACATGCAATCCTCGGTTTGGCTCAGTGGTAGAGCGTCGGTCTGCGGACTGAAAGGTCCCGGGTTCGATTCCGGTCAAGGGCATGTACTTTGGTTGCGGGCACATCCCCAGTAGGGGTGTACAAGAGGCAGCTGGTCGATGTTTCTCTCTCATCGACGTTTCTAGCTCTCTATTCCTCTCCCTTCCTCTCTGTAAAAAATCAATAAAATATATTTAAAAAAAAAATAAAAAAAATAAAAAAAAATAAAAACACATGCAATCCTTTCACTTATCACTATTTTCATCATCATTATTACATGCTAACTAGAGGCCCAGTGCATGAAATTTGTGCCTGGGAGTGGGGACAGGGCAGAGGGTTCCTCAGCCCAGCCTGTACTTTCTCACAACCCAGGATCACTGGCTCCTAACCGCTCATCTGCCTGCCTTATCGCCCCTAACCACTCTGCCTGCCTGCCTGATTTCATCCATAAAATTCAAGCTTCTTCTTTTTTATTTTTAATATTTATATTCCTTCTTTATTTTTTATTTTAAAATCCAAGCTTCTTGAGAATATGAGGCATCTAACCTTATTCCACATTCCTTACAGAGAGCTAAGCATGATAAAAACAGCAAATGCTTAATACTTATGGGCTTCTATACAAACACTTTCCAACCAGAAATGTTTTAATAGGCAGCCTCCAGAGCTTGAACTGGAACTCCTAAAAGTAGAGAGCTCAGATTTCAGACATCAGGTGCTATTAGCAGGATTTCTATCCCAATTAAACTCTAATTCTGAGCTCTCAACAGTCTGGACAAACTGCCCTTGACTATCTCCAAAGTTTCTTATTTGTCACTATCCCATTTTCCTCCACTTCAAACCAAGGTAACAAATTAAACCTTTAATTCTGATCTTCCTTGTTGCAAAAGAACAGCAAACCTTAACCTTAAATACTGCTAGACGGAGGACTGCAGGGCTGACTACCTACATGCACAATAACAGGCTCACATTCTAGCCCTAGGCGCCCAGGTGTCCTCCACAATCCCACAATCCTCTGCTTGCACACTTCTGGTTTTTCTAGCTCCTCCTTAAGTGGTGTTTCCTTCAGTCGCATTGCACCATCCAGGCCTCTGGTTGGAGAGGGTTTTTCTGTGTTGGTGTTGGTAGCTGTTTGCTGTTTGGAATGATGAAGTTTCAGGAGGACAGCCTCTGCCATGAACATGTCGGTCCCAGCGCACTCTGGGAAACAGCCACCCATTCGGTCCACATTCAGGTTCCCAGTGAGAAGGTACTGTGCTGAGCCATTCCCATCAGATCTTCCTCTTCCTTCCCCAGCACACTCCAACCTATTCTGGGCCGACCACCCCAACCCTTGCAGCCCTCCCCTCTATTTTTTTGACTTTCCCCCATCAAACTTTTGTCCTATCATGTTGCCTGGGGGCGTCCCTAACCACTCCCTGGAGGGTGGTGCCAGCCTGGGTGAGGGGCCATGGTGTTCTGGTTGTTCTAGTGTTTATGGCATTCCTGTCACTGGCTTTATATATACATAATATCTATCCTTCAATATGCTAAAAGGGGGCATGGAAAGCTGCAACAAAGAAACATAGATCCTACCTATTTTATATCACATTATAGAGGAGGAATATATTTTGAATCTCAGAGACCCTTTTATGAAATAGAAATATGTTACTTAAAAGCATGAACTCAGGGAGCCAGACTGCCTGGGTTTGAATCCCAGCTTTGCCCATGTCCTCACCTGGGAAGGTTTCTTTAACTGTAAGATGAAGATGCTAGCAATAACTCGTGTCTGAGAAGGCTACAGGGAACATTTCATGAGTTGGGGTTCTGATGCCTAGAACAGAAACCAGGCATATGATACACATTCCACAGATGTGGGCTGTTTTCTTTCTTTTACGTGTGGAGAAACAGGTGTGCAGTCAGCAGCTAGCTCCATGCTCTGATATAGGCAGAGTTGGTGCTGACTACTGAGTACTGCAGCACTGGGCGGGAAACTAGACTTTCCCTCTACTGTCGCCCTACTCCAGATAAACTGGAAATGCTGCTTCTGAGTCTGAAGGCCACTATCCACCAGGGGGGAGACGTATCAGCCCAGTTCCCAGATGAAGACTCTTTGCCAGGGTTCTGGGTCACTCTGTGCTGAACCAGCTGTCACAGTCCTGGGCTGCCATCCCCTAGCCTCGCGATTCCCAGCATGCCAAGAATGTTCCCAAACCCCGGGTCCACAATGCCATAGCTATTGTATAATTCTCAAATCCAAAAGGCTCTGAATTCTGAAAACTTTTTGTAACTTATTTGAGTGCAAAACTTGTTCAGACCTGGACTTATTTGGTGACAAAACACCTGAACTGACATGAGTGTTTATTGTTTGTATTCATCCCTCATGGTGTGTGTATATTCATACAGCTCACTGCAGATGTTCTAATGTTTTTGCCTACGGGATACTGCCTAAATCCCTGATGTGTATCAGTCAGGATCTTGGCCGGAAGAGATGGGACACTCAGGAAAGAAAGGTGTGGGTGGGGTGAGGGACCAATTAGGGATTTTGCAGGAGGGAAGATGGAGGGATTTCTTGGTGAACCAAGCGCTGCTACCACCCCTATATCTGAAGGGCCAGGTAGAGGGAGTGTTACAGACTTCGAATAGGGGGAGGGTTTAAGAGGTAATCTATGAAAGTAATCTATGTCAAGGAAGGATTGCCACCACCAGGCAAGAGATGGTGATGGGAGAACAAAGACAGTAGCAGTGGGGATAGGAGGAAGGGTTGGCAGACATTTTTAGCAAGGATTGATAGGTTTGATAATCGGTTGGAGAGAGGAGTCAAAGGGACAGCAGGGTGTGTAACACTTGAATATACAGGAGAAGAAGAAGAAGGGTTATGATGCTGGAGTGAGGGAGTGCTGCTGTGGTGCTGGACATCTTGAGGGAGAGTTATGGCCAAAGTGCATTCAAGGAAGTACCCTGCAGGTATTTAAAAATGTGAGTCTGTAATTCAGAAAAGAAAAAAAAAATGCCAAGGAGAAATTCCATACCCATAAAAAGTTCCACTACTATAATTCCTATGGCAGTTCCAAAATTCGAAAAGCCGTAAAAAGTGCACATTTAAAAAAAAAAAAAAAAGCTTGGTGCCAAAACTTATTTGGGGATAAACCTGACCTGAGTCGATGTGAGACTAATAATAGACTTTATTGCACTTAGGTTCAATTCATTTTGCTAAAGAAAATATGTTTAAAATCAGGGTGCTGTCTCTAATTGTTCTGGGTGGAGGGTGTTCTATGTTAAATGTTGCATGCACCAAGTTACTTTTAAAATGAAAAAATATTAATTGATCCTGAAATGTAACTGGTGCCAAGGTTATAGATGAGGCATTGTGGACATGTATCAATACGTACACTATTTCTTTATTATGTCACATTTCAAGAAAGTATGAGCATAGTGTTAATGGATTTGGCATTACACACAGTAGGTCAACAGATGTCTCTTTGTGTCCGCAAGTTTTGGGGAATGGAACCGCCTTTGCAGTGAATGCCTTTTCCATACACGGATGCTCAGTAAGTTTCTTCAGTCATAAAATTCGGATAATGATGCCTCAGAGAGTTGTTTAAAGAGCTAATGTACAGGATCCAGTACAGGAGTATTTTGGTAAATGTTAGTTATTATCCCACCCTTTCTTTAATCAACAAAACGTTTTTTTAAAAACAGCATTTTGGGTGAAAAACGTTTTGCTTTCCCAACCTCTGAGACTGCAGTGAAAACAAATGAATCCCCGGATGGCTGTAAAGGAAGTAGCAGAGAGAACCATGTTTCTTGAGAACTTAGCATGTCGTTGGCGCTCTTAACCCCATGAAGAAGACAGAATATTCTTTCCCCCTTTCCCAGATGCAGAAACAGATTCTGAGATGGTAAGCAGCCTAACAGGCCATCTTTCCATCCTCCCTAGCTCCCAGGGGAGTGAGTGTAGGAGACAGTGGGTAACACACCTGGTCCAGGTGTGAAAGACAGAGTCCAGGTAGGCTCCTTCCAGCCAGCCACTCCTCAACCTCCCAGCAAGACCTGTGGAAACAGCAGGCTTCAGCTCCCTGAAAGCTGCCTGTTAATTTGATCAGGACTGGGAGGAGGAAAGGGATGTGGGAGTGAGGTCAGAGCCTGGTTGTTGTGGCATTGAGGGTGAGGGAGGGCCTTGTTCTGCCTGCTGTAAGCAGGAATTTACCTGCCCGAAAAGGAAATCGAGTTTATTGTAACTCGACTAAGTACACAGCCACGTAATCCGGTTCTCCCATAGTGGATGTGGATGTTTTACATGAGAGTGGCATTTTCTCCCTTTCTTCCCAGACCACAGAGTGTGGACCTGGCTGCTGTCCTGCCCAGCCCGGGCTCCCAGGCACGATTTCCTTCTCTCACTCCGGGCTACCAGGCAGGAAGTGTCCCTAGCTATCGGAGGATAAGCCTCCTGCTGGAAGGGGGGAGGTGAGAAAAGGAAAAGGAAAAGAAACAAAGCAAGGCGGGGGGGGGGGGGGGGGAAGAAGAAGAAAAAGAAAAAAAAAAACTGCACTGGAGTAGCTCTCCAGAGCCCTGAAGGATCCCAGCCGGTTTCCAGTTTCCTAGAGTCAGGGATCCCACCCCACCACCGCCTCCTGGGGCCCCCCACCCCCCTCCAGGGCTGCGGGGCGGGTTTTGCAATCTATGCTAATCGGGCTGCCCGCGGGCGGGGCCGGCCGCCCTGACAGCCCGCGGAGAGCCCCCGGGAGCTGCATGGGCCCTGCCTCCCCGCCCGTGACGGGGTCCCGGTGCTGGTCCATGCTGGTCCCCGCCTTTGTTCTCGGGCGGGAGCCGGGACATGCGCGGCTGAGGATGGAGGTGGAGGACTCGGGCGGCGTGGTGCTCACCGCCTACCACTCGTACGCCCGCTCCCAGCCGCCCAGCGCCGAGCCGCGCTGCGCGCCCCGCGCCGCCGCCAGCCTTCCGGGCAGCAGGTACCGAGCGCTCCGCTGGGAGCCGGGCTTTCCGGGCTGGGGCTGGGGGGTGTCGGCTTGCCCCCGGGGTTCTCTGCCTGGGCATCCCTCCACCACCCCTTGCCCTCGATCGTTGTTTCCAGTTTGGGTGGACAGGGGAGGGAGCCTGCTGCTCTTTGTGTTGCTCTGGATTGGAAGTGGGAAGTGCGCGAAGTCGCACCCGCCAAGGCTGAAGGCAGAGAGCAGTAGCAGAGGAGTTGTGTTCTTGATACAACTTGGTGATCGCAGGCATCCTCCTCTTTGCCAGATGCACCCATGGAGGTATGGGAGAATTTTTTTTTTAAGCATTTAAAGTGAAACACAAGCAGAAAGTAAAAAGAAAAAAAAAAAGAAGAAGAAGAAGAAGAATTTACAATACGTTATCCTAAGAAGAAGAAGAAGAATTTACAATACGTTATCCTAAATCCTCGAATGCTATCCAGAGCTTCTTGAGTAGAGTAACTCCATGCCACCTGGACT